>NC_133324.1:326754493-327954493 GCF_042186555.1 Aquarana catesbeiana | reverse complement strand
ATCAAACTACCGTATGCGCTAAGCTTTTTTGAATGGAGCCTATTATGGGGAATGTAATAGCACCCTTTGTCTTTGTGATGTCCATACCAGGGTGAGATTCTAGTGGGAAAGTCCCACAAATGGAACCCACAGCGAATAAAAGACGACAGCATCTGATTCCCCTAACCAACATATTATCATTTTTGGATAGCTTACCTGGTTTACAGCATCAATGAATAAATATGAATTGGAATTGGCCAGTCTGACAGTAGACTGTAGAGCCTGTTCCAGGATTTCTTTAATTTCTTCATTTCTCCAGCAGTCTTTAAGCTTGAGAAGAACATCCTCGAGCTCTGAAACAGTCCAAATTAAACAAAACTGTGCTACTATATTATTCATTATTACAGCCTTTCTCAATCAGGGGTCTGTTGAACTCTAGGATTACACCAGAGGTTGCTAGGGGTTCCTTGAGAAATTAGCAATATTTGCCTTTCAAAAAAGTAACCCCTGACACCATTGGACACACCTTTTTTAAGCTATCCTTAAGGGGTAACGGGTCTTTCTGCTGACCACCAATGTAAGGGACATTTTACCAGATGACAATCAGTATAATGGGGTTCCCTCCCAAAGATCACCAATGTAAGTTACTAATTTTCCCTCTGACCACCAATCTTTAGGGGCCCTTCTCCAATGACCACCAAAGGGAGCTCTTCACTGACCACCAGTTAAAGTGAACATTTTTCCACAGACCACCACTGCGATGGGACACTACTTTATTTTACTAGACATTATTATTATCATCATTTGTTTCCTTACATTATAGTTACTGAAAATAATTTTGTTACATAGAGCAATGTACTGTGAGCTGCAGCTACTGTAAATATTAGCAAGGGTTCTTCCATGTTATACAGGTTGAGAAAGGCTGCATCATTACATAAAACGCATAGTAGGATATTTTTCTTAAGTAAACATAACCGTGTTAAAGCCCAACTAAATCTTCAGTTTAAATCAGTTAAATACATCCCAAATGCAAAAAAAGTGTACAAAGTCTTATGCCCTGTACACACGGTCGGACTTGTGCGATCGGAGCGTGTTGTCGGAAATTCCGACCGTGTGTGGGCTCCATCTGACTTTTTCTATCGGATTCCGATACACAAAGTTTGAGAGCAGGCTATAAAATTTTCTGACAACAAAATCCGATTGCGTCAATTCCGACCGTGTGTGGCCAATTCCGACGCACAAAGTGCCATGGATGCTCAGAATAAATTCCGAGACGGAACTGCGCGGTCTGGTAAAATTAGCGTTCGGAATGGATATAGCACTTTTGTCAGGCTGCAATGTTTTAAATTGTTTAATGCAGCGCACTCTGTTCTTCTTTATAATGCTAGAAGAATGAAGTAGTTTTGCTGCTCATATTCACACAGACTTCTCACAAACTTGTTTCTTTATTATTTAGCATGATTTCATCAATATATTTTGTTTTATCACATCTGACAAAAAGATAAAGATATATATATATTTTTTTTTGGTTTGTATTTTTTTCAAGCTTGATCTTTTTTTTTTTTTTTTTACTCCAGAATTGTTTTGGGTGTGTTTTGTGTGTCAAGTTACCACAACACCATTATTATCTTGTATTATTGAATCTCAAGGAGGTTGGTTGGTGTTGGGTCTCTTGTTAATTTCACATTGCATTTTTGAAATGTACCTGCCTACTCACAAACTGTCCTTTTTGAAGGAAAACACACATAGGCAAGTATAATTGAAACAAAAAATCCTTAATTAAGGGCTCAGAACCAAACAAAGAGGGAGGCAACGCTGGATAAACAGCAGAAATTGGCGAAGCCTTTGACCCCCAGGGCACACATCAATTATTTTACTGCAAAATTGGTGGCCTGAGGAGTCCATATATAAGGGAGTGCAGTCTGGTCCAGAAGTCCAAGAGAATCACGAACAGCAGCAGATGACATGTATTGTCCCCAGGCTGTGGTCATACAAGAGGCTGCATCTTTTGCCAGACCAGACTGAACCCAGACCATCACTCTCTGGTCTTCCTTACACGCTTCCTTCCACACTGTGACTCTGGTGTTGGAGGTGTGGCAGGAGGAGGAGTAGGACCTGGAGGAGGAGGAGGAGGACCATGGGTGAGCTCACAAATGTGGCTTTCACATGTAAGTTGGCCCCTCAACCCCTTATTTAGAGCTTCCAAAATTACAAACTCGCATAAGAGGCGTTGGCCCTCCTCCATTTGCAGCATTTTGCATGCAGTTAGCTCAGCAAAATCCTCTTCCACACTGTGGGGTGTTCTGAGGGCCTCAATAGCCTTCCAAAATAGGCCTATTGCAGCCTCCTCCAGGTTACTCCTCTTCCTACCACTTTTTCTTTGGAGGCGGAGGGGAAGGACCTGGGTATTGGGCAGCCTGCTTGGCCCGGCCACCTCCTGGCTGAGACTTCCCTGTGTATGAAAAAGGGACATGGTTTTAGTTTTTGCTTCATCAATCACAATCATAAATTAGTACTCCAAACTAACATCTATTTAACATCATTGATTGGACAACCAGAAATATTTAGAAAAATGCTATACCTGGCTCAAGCTGGGCTCCTCCACATGTTGCTGCCTGGAAGGCCCAGGTTGGGCGTCAGAAGCCTCAGCTGGGGGGGAAGGAAGCGTGGAAGGAAGAGTGGAGAGTGCTGGCCTGGGTTCAGTCTGACCTGCCAGAAAATGCAGCCTGTCATAGTACCACAGCCTGGGGAGATAAATGTCATCTGCGGCTCCTGATCTTTGGGAATCCTGGACATTCTTGCGCTCCCTTAGATATGTGCTCCTCATGCCACCAATTAGGGCCTTCAAATAGGGGATGTCTGCTGTGGGGATCATCGGCTTCACAAATTGCAGCAAATTATCCAGCGCTGCCTTCCTCTTTGTTTGGTTCTTATAATCAGGGTGGTTTACCTGCCACAGACAGGGCAGCTCCCTGAACATATCTATGAATATGCAGATAAAATCCTGATTCTTCAAGATATCCATTTTCACTGCAGGACACAACACAAGACAAACCCTAATGTCAGCCTAAAGTCTTCTAAACTTGTCCAAATACAGGCCTCAATCTAGAAGCAGTATAGGCCCAATTTTACATCTTACCTTCCTTCTCACGATCGGCGCCTCCGATACTCCTTCCTCCGCTCACAGATCGTACTTACTACGCACGCGTGTTACGCTTTATATACACTGCGCATGCATGAAACTCCGCCCGCCCCTGACGTTCTTTCTAGTCTATTCCCCGCCCCTTCTCGTTCGGCGCAGTGGGGAAGAGCACATGGCGGAGACAGAGCAGGTGTCTGATAATTACACCAACGAGGAGCAGGAAAGCCCGGAGCCAGAAACGTCCCGATCCCGGAGGAGACGATTTAAGGCATCAAATATGTCCTTTGGGGAGATGATGGAGATGGTCGACATCCTGAAGAGGGCCGACTATGACGGGAAGTATGGCCCTTACCCCAACCCCAATGTCAGAAAGGCCAAGATCATGGCAAAAGTTGTCAAGAGTCTGCACTGGAATTTTGGGGTACGGCGATCGAAAGATCAACTCAGGAAGCGGTGGCCGGACCTCAAATTAAGAGAGCATGAGCAGTACAGAAGGATCAGGAGAGTGCTGCAAAAAAGTAAGTAGTTGTCCTGTGTTCCTATTCGTTATTTGTATTACGTTCATGCTGCTCCATGTGCCTTTCTTAACTGTTGTACAGTTTAAAATGGAAAACTTTCATGTTAATGGGCACATTATTCGCTCATTCAGCCTAGAAAACACCATGTTTTGTCCAGATGCAGTTCTAAACATTTTTTCAGGCATACTTCTGTGAACTAAATTTTGGTGTCTAGATGGATTTGTAACTAGAATGTAATGCAAACTAGATTATGTGTAAGGAGAGGACACTCAGCAACTGTTTACACATCTGGACACTGGAGCACTAGTGTGGGACACCAGAACACCCTTTTTATTAGGGGGTCCCACACAGGTGATCCAGTGTATACTATAGGGTTGACTCCATCTGTGAATCTTGTACAAAACAGGTAAGTATTCTAGCTTGACAAAGTGACAAAAATAGTTCTTCATCTTGGAACTCTGCCAAAATAGACAATTGTACCCCACTTCCAAGCAATGTTTCATGTTCCTATTTCTGCCATCAAATATCTGTGTGCTAAGTATACCTATTTTTTTTACATGGGGAGCAAAGACTCGGAGGACACCATTCATCCGAGGAGACCACAGACCCCCCACCTCATGAAGAAGTGGAAATCCACCAAAGACAAGCAGAGGAGGAGGAGGGAGATGTGGTGGAAATTGTCACCACAAGAGGTGAGTGTCTGCGACCACAGGCTCAGGTAAGAGATGGATGCCGGCATATTTATAATAAATGGTGTGTTTTTGTTTTTATATTTTTAGGTGATTGTGATGTTGTGGATCCAGGTCATTTCACCAGTGAAAGTGCACAGATCCTGATCGGGGAGATCATGGGGTGTAATAGGGACTTGGAAAACATCCAGAAAAACATCAATGATGTTCAAAACAAAATGAAGAACATCATTGATGTTTTAGGGAGTTTAAAACACCTCCAAATCCCTTACTTTTTTTGGGTTTTTTGAATCTAAAAGTTTTTCACATTTTTTTGACATATTCGAGAAAAGCCAAATTTTGAAGATGTACACAGTGTGTCAACATGTGCTATCTGCCATCACGGGAGATCAATGTAGGTGTTTTGGGGGTGCAACCCCTTCCTCAATAACAAAGTAGCTGAGAGGAAGGGGTTTCACCCCCAAAACACGTCCCTTGATCCCCCGTGATGGCAGCTAGCACATGTTGACATTCGGCAATTTGTGTGCATCTTCAAAATTTGGCTTTTTCAGGGGTGACATCACCCCATCTGAACGCAATATCAACAAACACTGTTTATAAATACTCATGTCTGATATTGCCTTCAATTTCTATAAAAGTTGAACTTTGCAAGTTCCAGATTTGTGTATTTCTTGTTGCTTTTAAACATGCCTGTTTTACCTTAAATGGACATTTCTACTTTTATTAATGTGACCCAAAAAATTGTTATACAACAAACATGTTGGTTTGTTTTAAAAACCTTTTATAAATGCACATGTGATTGTGTTGGTATTAAAAAGATTGGTAATCAAGAATGTGTGGATTATTGTTTCAATGCTCCCAAACTTTTGTTGTGGTAAAATTGGTGTTTTCTGTGACAATGGGGGTTATTTCCTAAGGGCAAATCCACTTTGCACTACAAGTGCAGTTTCAGTGCAGTCTCAAGTGCACTTGTAGTGCAAAGTGTCTTTGCCTTTAGTAAATAACACCCAACACTGTTTTCTAATGTTACACAATCATGCCATTTTCAGGACTACCCACATTTTAGTCAGGGTCAGCTAAAAGAAACACAAGCAGTAAATGTCAGCAAATATTTTAGTAGTTAAAATTAGTTTTTTATTTAAAAAATGTCTCAGACATTGTCCGGTTGATGTCTTTGCAGACGAAACGCGTCGGGTGTATGACGCTACCCTAACCATCTGTCTACTGCGCTAAATTCATCTTTCTTCGTTTGTATGAACTTTGCTTTTACTTGAATTTTTATTGAAACTTTTTATACAATAAAATTTTCCTGGTAATCCGGAATTTACACTATGTGGAGCCTCTTTTCTCCCGTTTCCTCCATCTCAATTACATGAGATTCAAGTGATCGTTGGGGGACGAATCCGGGGCATCGCTCAGGATTAGAGACTCTTCCAGGTTTCTTCTGTTGTGGACCAAGAGCGGCTGTAACCTTACCGTACCTAACGGGGCAAGCTCGTATGACTCACCGCCAACGGCCCGTGAGTCCACCACGTCCGGTAAGGGCATTTTACATTATTTTTTCTGCCTGGTCGAATATTGGAAGAGTCCATCGGAGATAAGAATAAATGCTACTGTGATATTTACATCTATGCTCCTGGTTTTCTCTGCTGGATTTAAGGAACTGTCCAATCCTCTAGGGACTTGTTGTATATCCCCACCCCATTTCACATCACATATGCTTATGTTTGATCTGAGGGTTTTGGATTATTTTTATGATGTGCACATAATACACATTGTTTATTATACATGATTTGTGGCTAATAATGTTTTTCCCAGAACACTGGATCTTTTGATTGGCCCAATGTTCTTTTTCCTGCGAGGTTTAGCAGGATCTAACGTTTGATATACATATAGGTGTGCTACATGATACACGTTTTATGGTTGTTAATTGGTACACTATAGCGCTACACTTTTTTTTTTTTTTCCTTTCATTTGATTTTTACAATTAGTCTAATTGATGGTGTTGGCAGCTTGTTGTTTACTTGGTAGGCGCAGCAGATTTTTTTGTTTTATTGTCCGGTATATTGATGGCCCCCCTACCCACAAAGTATTCAAGGTATCTTAGACGGACCTCGCGGGCACTCAGGGGGGGCAAGCCAGGACGGCCAGCTTCAAGCGCCATCAGGGTTAGTTCATTTACATGAATTCCGGCCTCAGGCCCAACTGAGGCAGCATAGTTGGCAGAATTTCTCCTTAAAAAGTTGTGGAGAACACAGCAAGCCAGGATGATGTGATTCAGTTTATACTCCGCCATGTGTATGGGTGTAAGAAATAGGCGGAACCGGCTGGCCATGATTTCAAACGTGTTCTCCACCACTCTTCTGGCTCTGGCCAGCTGGTAATTAAAAACCCTCTGGTCCGGGGTGAGGGTCCCCATAGGGAATGGCCGCATAAGATGGTCCCCCAGCGCAAACACTTCATCCGCAATGAAGAGGAATGGGCGTTCTTCCACATTGTCTTCTGGAGGTGGCAAGTCCAAGCTGCCATTCTGGAGACACCTGTAGAACTCCGTCTGGGCGATGACTCCACCATCTGACATCCGGCCATTCTTCCCCATGTCCACATACAGGAACTCATAAGTAGCCGACACCACTGCCAACATCACAATACTATTGAACCCCTTATAGTTGTAATAGTATGACCCCAAGTTGGGTGGTGGGACAATGTGGACGTGTTTCCCATCAATTGCCCCTCCGCAGTTAGGAAAGTCACACCGCTGGGCAAAGTGGGAGGCCACAGTCTGCCATTCCTGTGGGTTGGAAGGAAACTGTGGAGTCAAACAAGAAAAATAAATTAATCATTTTGCACATAAACATGGAAAGCAGATTAGACACAAACATTCTTGGCCAACATCAGTATTACATTTATTTTAGGCAGTATTTAAAGACAAAGGTATAAGGTCCACCTATCAGATTCCTCCCCCCCCCCCCCAAGGGCCATTTGTAAAATTTTATGGGGGGGGGGGAGGAGATGTTTTGGACAGGTAACCCTCTCCACTTCATTGAGAGCTGAATCCCTAAATAATGTGTATTACTTTGGTCAGCCCCTCCTTACTTTACACTATTAGCAGCCCACTGGACAGGTAAGAAGTGTCGTAATACAAAGAGATAAATACACACTGTACACATTTTAGCACATTTTTACATTCTGCTATTACCTATCAAGATAACAATAGGATATAAAAAATTTAAACAGTACCATTTGAAAGTATTCAGGCAGGTCCTTGCACTACATGCTTTGGGGAATTCATCCATAAATCTGACCACTAAAGAGGTGGGTATAGTATATATGGGTTAGGCAAAGACAGCAGATAGAGGATTGGTATCAGCTGAGTTAACAGTTGGGGGGGAGGGAGGGTTGCAAAAGATTTTGGGACACCAAAAAAAAAGCCTCTGGCACTCTGTCTGAATTTAAAGCACAAATCACAATTTTACACATTTTAGGGGGTGTTTAGGGTAAAGCACTACTATGGAGCTGACAAAATACATTGTTAAGTGACTACATGAGGTGAATATAGGGCAGAGGAGAGCATGCTGGGGAGATAAGTGAAGGCAAATATGCATGAAGGACAAAAAAAAATTACATAAAAATCCAGCATGCATGAGGACAAAGGGGACATTCATAGCATATTACAATCATGGCAATTAGGGAATAATGAAAGAAATACAATACATTAGCAAACATTAAATACAATAAAATGTGATATTAAAGGATAAATCTTACCTTAATATAGTCCTTCTGCAGGACCTAGATGATGGCAGAACAGGTCTCTGGGATAATGATCCCCAGAGCCCTGGGGGGAGATGCCTGTCGAGAACTTGAGGTCCTGCAGGCTTCTCCCCGTCGCCAAGTACCGCAGGGTGGCGACTAGCCTCTGCTCCGGAGTGATGGCTTGCCTCATGCAGGTATCCTGTCTGCTGATATAGGGGGTCAGCAAAGCCAACAAATGGTGAAATACGGGGTCTGTCATTCGGAGAAAGTTCCTGAAATCATCAGGATTATTCTCACGGAGCAATGGCATGTGACAGAACTGGTCACGCTGGAGCAACCAATTCTTGGTCCATGAACTCCTCCCCACCCTGTTCATGGACTGGGCTTGTGTCAAAGTAAGGACCCCAACACCAAGCCCCCGCACAGCACGAACTCTACGAGGAGTACGTATACGCAACATGGCTAGAAAACGGACTGCTGCTCAGAACGAAGTAACAGAACGCACTGAAGAACAGCAAGGCCTGTGAAGAGCGACCTGAAAATCAGTAACGAACAAACACAATGACAAGTCAATTGTACTCGCTGCACGCACTGAAAAACAGATACAAACCAACAAGCATAAATTGAACAGCAGAAAACGATCTGAAAGCCACGAGTCTGTAAAAGCGCAAATCGTCTCTCACCAAACTTTTACTAACACGATATTAGCAAAAGGAGCCCAAAGGGTGCCGCGCTTGGTTCTGAATTGGCCTTTTATAGTCTCGTCGTACGTGACCGCGTTCTTGGCGATCGGAAATTCCGACAACTTTGTGCGACCGTGTGTATGCAAAACAAGTTTGAGCCACCATCCGTCGGAAAAAATCCATGGATTTTGTTGTCGGAATGTCCGAGCAATGTCCGATTGTGTGTACAGGGCATTACAGTTCATTTTCTTTCTAAAACAGCCTCAGCCTGATTAGAAGAACCTGTCCTCTGCCAGCAAGCTGCAAAAAAACAAACATTTGCTCTCTGTGGGGAAGCAGTGAGTTTCTGTAGAGGTCTGTCACGCCTCTCTGAGTCTATATATTCTGCAATCAGCAAAGCTCACACTTAGTTCCCATTGGAAAATGTTATATTTGAAGCAGCCAAGGGTGTGCTGGACCTCTGCAGAGAGACCACTATTTCCACACATAGAGCAAGGGTCCTTCTTTGTGGCATGCTGGCAAGTGACAGACCTTTCTCATTTCTATTGCACGTTTCCTCCCGGGTTATCAAAGCGCTTTGCAAATTACTGCTGTAGTAGATAGGAAGTAAAGCAGCCATCTTGGGCACACACAGAATATTATACTAGGGCCAATTTTATAGATAGGAGCCAATTAACCTACTGTTGTGTCTTTAGAGTGTGGGAGGAAACCAGACATGCAAGCTCCACATAGATACAGACGTTCCACGCCTTTTGTTTTGATGTACCTGGAATATATTTAGTGGATTTAATTTAAAAGTTTGGTTGGGTTTTAATGTTTTTAAGGATTAATGTGATTCAAACAAATGTTGCAAGTGCTAAACATGTTTTCAGATAACCATTGCAGATTACTACACATTTAGAGCTACATATTATACTGTAGCTAGTGACACGTGGAAACATTTAGCCAGCTTTTACAATGGCACCATTTTCCCTTCAGGTGTTTGTGCTTGGCATCTCCTGAAATGCAACACTGAATTGTATTGACACAACATACCTGGTCCATTTGTCAAAAGGTAACAACAGAGACGCCTCACTAGGTTGGAAAGTTGAACAGAAGAAGGACAGCAGCCAACAAAATGGTAAAACACATTGTTGTTGGGGCTCTGTGTGAACAAGCACAATGTAGCAAATTAAAAATCTATGGTATTAAGGTAGCATACAGAATTTTGAATACAGTTTACAGACATAGAAGGTTTCACAGCAGCTCACCTGCAGTATTTTATCAATAGTGGCAGCTAGAAGAGACGATTTGCCCATGCCAGGCTGTGATATAATCCAGTAGAGAGCGGTACTAGAATTTTTATTTGTGCTTGGATTCGGAGCACTAGCTGGATCCATGTAAAGGAAATTCAGGATGTTTTGTAGCTCCACCTCCCGGCCCAAGAAGAACTGATGCTTCTGCTGAAGGAATAGTTGGTGCTGTGCCAACTCTGTCTGCTGCCTGCAAATACATATAAAATGTAATTCACACATAATATTTCCCACTCATCAGGGCTTATAATAACAGACCGCAAAGGCTAAAAGTCACTATTGCTATCTGTCTTTAAGATGAGTATTTAAGAGATGCAATAGTAAACTGTTGGCATCATACAAATACTGTATAATAATAATAATAATATTATTCGCCAATTGGTTGATGTAACTATTTATTCAAATGACCCCTGATAATGATGTTACTTTATGATTAAGTATGCTGAGGTACATATGACACAAATGTCTCAAAATTGTTACTGATGATGAACTGTAAATACATTTCTTTGACTTTAATAAAACTTACAATAGTTATAAAGTTGGTAAGGTTGAATAAATGGACACTAGTGCATCTAGTTCAACCTGAGTGTGTGTGGTGTGTGAGAGACTTTAATTCTCCATATCCCTGTACATTGTGTTTGCTAAGAAACATATTTAAGGTATTTTGAATTTATCTACACTTTCCGCTGACAACATCAACTGTGAAGGGAGTTCCACATCCTTCCCATGCTAACAGTAAAGAACCCCTAACACAGTTTAAGATAGAACCACTACTCATCCAACTTCATTTTGTGGCCTTTCTTTAGAGACCTTGGGTAAATAGTTTCTGCTCAATGCTAGAGTCACCGTTTAATTTAAAGAGTTGTATATTGAGATCAAATTCCTTCTTGATCATCTCTTCTCCAGGGAGAATAACTTTGCTTTATATTAACTAATGCTTGTGGTTGTTCTTCATAACTGAGCTCCTCCAGCCCCTTTTTTAGTTTTCCTGCCCTTCTCTGGACTCTCTCCAGTTCAAGCACATCCTTCCTGAGGATTGGTGGCCAAAACTGTCTGACTCAAGATGTGGCTAATCCAAAGTTTTGTAAAGTGGCAGAATTATTTATATTTATAATAATTATATTCTATTATTTTATCTCTTGAGTAAATGCCCTTTTTAATGCATGATAATAATCTGCTAGCCTCGCTATATCTTGTTGTGAAGTTATTGCCCTGCTTAGCTTTTTATAATCAGCAAAAGTTGAGATTTAACTATTTATTCCAACCTCTATATCGTTTATGAAAAGATTAAACAGATTTGGTCCCAGAAAGGAGCCCACAACTCTAGACCATTCACAAAATATGCCATTAATCACTATTCTCTGGACGTGCTCTGCAACCAGTTTTCTATGCAGGTACATACAATATCATCAATGCCAAAAGACTTTATTTTATAAATTATGCGTTATTTAAACATTCCAAAATCATGTGTAGATCTTGATTCTTTTAGGATTGTTTAGTAAGCCCCAATTTTGTTCTTTTTTATTTTTTGAAAAATATTTTATTTTGATGTTAGGATTGTATAATAAAATGCAGTAAACACAGCCATTATAAAAAGAGTGATGAGAAAAGGTTAAGTAGGTATTCAACCTTACACCATAATGAACGCCTATGAGTGACAGGCAATACATCCCCCAACAATGGGAGACGCATACACAATGGGTATAATTTACTAAAGCAGGAGTCCCCAACCCCCAGGCGGTGGACCAGTACTGTTCATCACCCACTTGTTAACATAATACTTTTTGCCAGCTCCCGGCCTCTCTCCAGATCTGCAACTCCTCCCGCCCCCTGCTTTGCTGACAGGTTGACATCCACAGCGATGGGAGACCAGGGAGAAGACACACGACTAAAAACTGCCTCTACTCTGCCACAGGTAGGATTGTGCAGGGGAGGCAGAGACTGAAATGGGGCACTGCGATGGGACAGTGAGAGAGGAAAGGGGGGAGGGGGGCATGACTGCAAGGGGCACTATGACAGGTGGCCTGTGAGTGCAAGGAACACTATGATATAAAGGGGAATGCACTGTAAAGGGACACTGCAATCAATACAGTGCCCTTTACAGTGCAGTCCCCTTTATATCACAGTACCCCTTTTACAGTGCAGTCCCCCTTTACTGTGCAGTCCTGGTTACATCACAGTGCCCCTTTACAGTGCAACCTCCATTATATCACCGTGCCCCTTTACAGTGCAGCCTCAATTACATTAATGTAAAGGGGACTGAACTGTAAAGGGGCACTGTAATGTAAAGTGGGGCTGTGATGTGAAAGGGAACTGAGGACACTGGGAGACTGCTTTAAAGGGGGAACTGTGTAGTAAAGGGAGGACTGTGGACACTGTAAAGGGGGGTTGTGGTGTGAACGGGGGGCTAAGGACAGACTTCGTGAATATCCAGTCCAACCCCCTGGTCCCTGGAAAAATTGGCTGCCATGAAACTGGTCCCTGGTACCAAAAAGGTTGGGGACCGCTGCACTAAAAGCAAATAGGCTGCGCAGTTAGTAAATGAGGGGAAGCTCTACTGACTTCCATCATTCAATCATAGGCAAGCAAAAAATGCTGTTTTTTTTAAAAAAAAGTTCCTTGCATGTAATTGGATGTTCTTTGCAAAGTGAAGCTTCACCTCCTTGACTAAACTCCAGAGCAACTGCAATTGCAGAGTGCAACTGCACTTGTACAGTGCACAGTCTATTTGCCATTCGTAAATCAACCCCAAAGTTTTGGATTGTCTCCCAAGCAGGTATACTTTATGAACCAAAACAGAAATGGGGAGAAACGCGATACCAAAGGGGAGATAAGTCAAGAGCAAGAAGAAAGCAAAAACCATGAACCAATAATTATATCACACTATATTGTGGGAAGTTCAATAATAATGGTTATATGTTCATAATACACTTCAGCTGTGTGAGATTGTATGGAAATTTGATTGTAAGTTACAATTTGAGAGGGCACTGCCAGGATCATCACCTCTGAAATGCACTCAACATTTTCTGCAGTGCTTTCACTTCCCAATTACATTTTCCAATTCATCCAGCCTGAAACCAGATGCTTGTTATTATAGTATGAATAGATGGTCTCTGTAGCTTACAGGCTTGTTGCTATGGGTCTACGTACCAAGAAAGCTGCTCTTCCTGTGTGTTAATATGTTCTGAGAAAGTCTGAAGAATTCTTGTCTTTAGAAACTGCAGGATCCAGGATGAGAATTCATCATAAATGCCCAATCTCACCTGCATATAAACACACATCAAATTCAAGGGGACCTGTCATTTTGTTTTTACCCATAACACAAATGTTGCATACTTTAAGGTGTCTGTTCCTGTCTTTAACGCAATGGGTTGATGGGGCTTCAAAATATCATATTTTAATTAGTGTTTATGATACTTTGCACAAAATGATAACAGGCTTTCTTCAAGGGAAAATAATTACGATGGTTTTAACAAACAGAACTAATTTGTAATCACGACACCTAGTGCAAGCAGATCTGTCAATAGGGCAGATACCCCAATGACTGGATAATGTTCTAAACCAGTACAGGTTCGATCTATTATGAACTGAATCGGTGTGATCTATGGAAGATTTTGGTCTCTGTATATAAATTTTAATATTAAAATGTTTAATATGTTAATATTTTTAGTTTTATTATACTTGTTAAATATTAGGACAATTTCTTTACAATGTGGTAGAGGCATTTTGCAACATATTTGTTTTCTTCCACTTGATTTAAAAAATAATAAAATCCTATTACCATTGGAAATAGTGCACTACATCTAAGTGTGTTACAAAATAGAGCCACAAAAAAGAAACATGTTTAGGCACTCAGGTAACTATTCTTTATTAATCATCAGTGCTCCCATCACACACACTCTTTACACTATAAATCACCAAGAAAATGTTATAAAATTAAATAGACTCCTTTCAATTCAAGTATGTGCAATTACATAAAAAAATTGATAGAACTGTTTTATAAAAAATGCACTATATGCCCCCTCCCTATATAAGCCACAAAACAACTGTAGATTTTAAAAGGCTACACAAGCCTAAAGTGCATGTGAGAGCATGGGAGGAGATTTACTAAAAACTGATGCACATAGAATCTGGTGCAGCTGTGCATAGTAACCAATCAGCTTCTAGGTTTTATTGTCAAATTCTAATTGAACAGGCTAAAGTTAAAGTTAGAAGCGGATTGGTTACTATGCACAGCTCCACCAGGTTCTATGTGTACCAGTTTTAGTAAATCTCCCCCATACTATCTGTTTCAGGTGACAACAATATAGCTAGAAGCAACAACTTTGTCATGCATTTGTTATAAATCATAACATAACTCTGTAGTGCTGAGCAAAACAAGGACCTGAAGTGCAGCCTTTCCAAACCATTTCACCCTGGAAAAACCCTTTAAATACCTGACAAGTCTCAGGGAACCCCTACTAAACAATTTTCCTACATGGTACATTTATGTGATGATGAAGTTGCAGAAAAGTTTGAATAAAAGAATAAAGAATATGGCTTACCTATGTAGCACCCTGATGTTTAGACAGGGTTGCTATTAAATTTAGTTGCCAGGCGATAGTTGCCTTGGCAGATTGTTAGGAGATTAATTGATTTCCCCCTAATTCTGGAATTGCTGCACTTCTCTCCTCTGTCACTAGGTGGCCTGGTAGCTGGTGACATTGGATAAGACAAGGGCATAGCACTGACAGATTATGAATGAATAGGGTATCTCAGCCAATGGGCAGAAATTTTCTTGGGTCCCTTGGCCTGCTGGAAGAGCCTATTTATTTGGGTGGAGTCAGGTTATCAGGGTTCTGTGCCGCCTGGATGGCTGTCTGGGTGGAAGTGTGTCATATTGCCCTGGGCTGCTAGGCCAGAAACTTACGGCCTATCCAGTGGACATCTGGCTGCTAGGCTGTCTGAGGGCCTACCCAGAAGCAGGAGAGCAGCGTAGGGTTGGGACTGCGGGCTTGTAGTCCAACCAGAAGTAACGGATCCGCCAGCCGGAGAACCAGTCGTGATCAGAGGTAGAGGGGAAGCTGTCGCCACTGAGGGACCATCCACCTTGTTACCGGAGACCACTGTGAGTAAGCTGAAGCCAGTACACTTCTCGCCAACTGGGGACGGTGAAGAAGTGGGAAAACTTCAGCAAGTGCCAAGTCAGGGACTCAGCGGGACAGCAGAGATGACGCTTGTGGGGCATCAGTGAGTGCCAAGCCAGGGACCTAGCGTGTCCGCAGGGGTGAAGCTTGAAGAGTATCTGTGATTGCCAAGCCAGGGACCCAGCAGGGAAGCGGGGATGACGCTTGAGGAAAATACATAGTGTTAACGTTGGAAGAGCTCAGGGGATCCAGTGACTATTGGATCTGAAGTCTAGTGAGAGAGACTGGGTGCTCATTGAGTGAAGAACCACAGTGAGTGACTGTGGGGTAAGTGGAGAATTGTTCGAGTTGCAAATAGTTGGACACAATTACAGTTAGTAACTTTTACAAGATGGTTGCCTTAAGAGACAGCGTCCTACCTATACAGAAGTGGTGCCCGTCTGGAGGCCTTCATCTGTATAGCTGTCTGCCTATAGAAGTCTCGGAGTCTGCCAATTAACATTGCAATTATTGGAGCAGTGTCTCTTTAGGCGGGTAATGAAGAATTGTCCCCTTACACTGGTGGTCAGTGCAGGCAGACTATCAATTCACCACTGCTCAAGGAACCCTTATCATCTTTCCTAGGGTTCCATGAAATCCTGGTTGAGAAAGGATGCTGAAGTGCATCAAAACATAAAGCCTGTGGCAGTTACATAATAAAGTACATCAGAACAATGTAGCTAAATTCTGCAGCTTAAAGCGGACCTTCAGTAATTTTTTCAACTTTCCATCTATTAAATCTTCTGCCCTTGTTGTTTTAACTTTGGATAGTAAAACATTTTTTTCTGCTAGTAAATACCTTATACAGCCCACTTCCTGTTTCTTGTCTAGTAAAAATCCCAGGCTTATGGCATCATGCACAACTCTCCCTCTCACTCTCGTGAGAGCTGGCCAGGAAGGGAGGGGGGATGAGTCATAAGAGGGCCAATGAGAGCTGCAGGGTTTCAGAGCTGGAGGTGTGCCTCTGTGTGTCTGTGTAAATCCAGGAAGTGAACAGGCAGCAGCTTCAGCTGCCCACAGTTAAAATGGTTGCAGCTAGACTCAGTGGAGTGAGATTTCTACAGCATATTTGGCAAGTACAGAATCACAGTATATACAAAATAATATGCAAAGTGGTTGGAGGGAAGCTTCAGAATGGCAAAGATGTTTTTATTAAAAATTATGTGAGCAGACTGCAGTTCCTCTTTAAACTGTGAGTGGATCCTTCTTCCAAAGCAAAGTTGCTGGATTTTTTACCCATGTAACTGTTTCACCAGGAACTTTTATTGATTAGAAGTTAATTACTGGGGGCGTGGCCGAGATGGCTGCACAGTAACTCTGCTCTGATCCACAACAATTCTCCAGGGCACACACAGCCAGGTGATCGACTCAGCACAGCAGCGACTCTCATCGCTAACACCCGGAGACATTCTATCCGCCACCACCAAAGCCGATCTCTCCAGATGGCACCGGAAGGCCCGTGGCTCCCTCATGTGGCAGACTGACAGCCACTTCTTCACGGGCACACACTGCCCACATTACCGCCAGCTCACATCTCAGGACGGACACAGGCTCAGCTTCCTCTACACCATCCACAAGCCCTGTCAAATCCAAGCCTCGATTAACACAGGCAGATGAACCAGGAACTGAGGTAGGCTTCCCCCTACAGCCCTCCCTCACAGGCACTACAATGCACAATTCCATAGCAGCATTACCCACCACTAACCAGCCAGTGCTAGACACCACACTAAGAGATATGCTAATGACCGTGCAAAGCTCTATAAATTCTGAAATAGCAAACATGGTTCAGCACTTCTCATCTGAAATGTCATGCATGGGAAACAGAGTTTCTAATATAGAGACCAAACAAGGGTAATTACATCTTCCTTTAATGAAATGGTGTATGCTTATGGAGAGGAATCAGATGATATTGACTGGTTAAAGACCAAGGTGGCAGATTTGGAGGATCGTTCTAGACGGAACAATGTTAAAATAAGAGGGATTCCAGAGTCCGTCCCACAGTCCACTCTAATGCCCTGTACACACAGTCGGACATTGATCGGACATTCCGACAACAAAATCCATGGATTTTTTCCGACGGATGTTGGCTCAAACTTGTCTTGCATACACACGGTCACACAAAGCTGTCGGAAAATCCGATCATTCTGAACGTGGTGACGTAAAACACGTACGTCGGGACTATAAATGAGGCAGTAGCCAATAGCTTTCGTCTCTTAATTTATTCTGAGCATGCGTGGCACTTTGTCCGTCGGATTTGTGTACACACGATCGGAATTTCCGACAACGGATTTTGTTGTCGGAAAATTTTATAGCAAGCTCTCAAACTTTGTGTGTCGGAAATTCCTGGAAAATGTGTGATGGAGCCTACACACGGTCGGAATTTCCGACAACAAGGTCCTATCACACATTTTCCGTCGGAAAATCCGACCGTGTGTACGGGGCATTAGAGATTGCTTCTTGCAACTTTTAGCGGCTTTCCTCCCTGAATCACAACCGGGTGAGCTGGTAATCGACCGCATCCACCGCCTTTCTAAACCGACTCACTTACTAGATACTGTTCCACGAGATACAGTTGCCCGCAGTCACTTTTTTTCATGTGAAAGAAAGGTTCATGAGAACACCACGGAATACCCACAACAATACTCCAATTTCGCTTTTTATGACAAACTATCGAAGTATACAATGCAACAGAGCAAAAATCTGGCCATAATTACTAAACCTCTTCGTAACCACCAGATTCCTTATAAATAGGGCCACCCAGTAAAGCTAATAATTAGGAAAGACAACAACTTCTTCACTATCCGCTCGCTAGATGAAGGTCTTTCACTTCTCAGGCAATGGCATATCCTGGAACCACAGGAACAACGTCAGCAAAGTCAGCAAAGTCGAATTCACCATAACCGCAACGACAACTGGGAAGAATTGGACCCTCCGGACGACATGATCACCTGAATCACTTCAGCCATGACCAGCTAACCAATCAGCCCTGGATTGCTTGCTTAAGATCAGTTTGATTGTTAACTACCCCAATTAATTGACGCGGTATTGACCGCTCATGCAGAGTTCTGCAAAATTGTTCTGCTCTAGAACCACTGGTTCTTTCCTATGCGAAATATCTGTTGAACACTTTACAGTTATCTTTTGTTCTCTTTTTATTTACATTTTTGGCTTCTTCCAAGATACACAACACAGAAGACACAGTCCGAAAGTTCCTGATGACTAACAAGCTTACAGACCCTATTGATTGAAACGCCTAAACTGTAAGTTACCCACACGACACTCACCACTTGCTAATACTTGTGACTACCTAAATAGGCTATCTCTCTAGGTGGAGAAACTCCTACATTCTAACAGCTCTAAACATAAAACTCCCACCAGAAGCAACATGTCCTTCGAAATCTCGTTCCTTAACATTAAGGGCTTAAACCACCCAGGGAGAAGATATTCCCTTTGGTCTGAAACCCACACCCTCAAATGCGATGTTCCTATGTCTCCAAGAAACTAATTTTAGCAAGCCTAAGCACCAAAAATGTCCCATAACAACTTTCCACACTTGTTTACAGCAAATGCTCCTATCAAATCAAAAGGAGTGCTAATAGCAATCAAAGATTCAGTAGCATTCAAGTTACTAAGTATCTCCACTGACCCAAACGGAAGATATATAATATTGATCTGCGAAATCACCAACATCGTATACATGTTAGTAAATTTTTACGCCCCAAATACGGCCAATTGTCCTTTCTGAAGAAACTGTGGAAAAAGGTGACCAAACTAAAACAAGGCCGGGTTATTCTCTGTGGGGATTTTAACCTTGCCCCAGATACCTCAATAGATGTGGACCAACTCTGAAAAAAAAAACAGTTCTTCTGATCTCCTCTCTTTTTTACATACGAATGCCATATATGGATATGATATATGGAGATGCCAACATTCAACAGAAAAGGACTATACTTTCTTCTCAA
Source organism: Aquarana catesbeiana (assembly GCF_042186555.1). Taxonomy (NCBI): domain Eukaryota; kingdom Metazoa; phylum Chordata; class Amphibia; order Anura; family Ranidae; genus Aquarana; species Aquarana catesbeiana. The sequence goes on along the minus strand of NC_133324.1, from coordinate 327,935,310 downwards.
AAACGCACTTAACCTATTCCAGAATAGACTTGTTCCTAGGAGATAAATAACTACTCCAAGATGCTCTAGACTCTGAGATACATACAATAACATGATCGGACCATGCGCCCATCTCACTAACTTTAGAAAGAAAACAAGAGAGTGTGCCCTTCAATAATTGGCGCAATGACCCACACCTAATGTCAGTTCCAGCCAATAACCTCCAGATCCAAAACCAACTGAGAGACTTCTTTACCCTCAATGAACATTCAGTCAGCAATCCGTTCTCATTGTGGGCTTCTCACAAAGCCTATATATGAGGGGTTCTGATCAAACTCAGTTCCAGGGCAAAACGCCAAAGGACACAGCAGCGAACTGATTTATTAGATACCATAAAAAAGCTAGAAGTTAATTACTATGTAGCGATGGCCCCGTGGGGTCGCTGCGTGTTCTAGTATACACACATTTCACCCTGTTGGTCAGACATCCATTTTGGCACACTTTCCCAGACAATGAATAGCCTCTTGCTTGTTTTTGTTGTTTTTATTAGGGGATTAAACTTGGATGGGTAAAAGGGACATGAGATGCCCAGATAATGAATACTTTTTAGTAGAATAAAAGTAGTTGAGTCTAGATTTGACAGTCTCTTCCTCTGCACATCTCCTCCAGCACACTACTTGAGATCACTTGCTTCACTTCACTGTCCAAATCTATATTCCTGTCACAATTAGCACATGGCTAGGCCTCACTCTGAATAAGTCCTAACGTTTTCCTGATAGCCCATTACAGGGAGCGTTTTGCAGTCCCCTTTGTGGTAGCAACCATTTTAGATGAGAAGAATAAACCAACACTTGGTGGACTACTGATCCCAGCACGTCCGATGCAAATTCTGCCCGCCCTCCTGGCTGCAACGACTCGACTTCACAACAACCCCACAGTCTCTCCCTCTGGCTCCACATCCAACTCCTGGCATGTCTCTTCCAGAGCTTTCCACTGTGCTTTTCACTCACCGACCCCAGCTTGGATCCCTCCTGAATGACTTGCCTGGACGTGCTCCCAACTATCCTCGTTCTTGCTCCTGTTCCAGGACACCTCTCAATGACAGTGTAATGAGAGGCTCAATCCCAGCTCCCAAGCTCCCAGCCTGAGGTAAACCCCCCAGAAAGGGGGTTCCCTCAGACCACGACAGTCTAACACTCCATCATTCAGTTCATCCACCTGACAACTCCTCCCACAGCAGGCTGACTGTGGGTATATATAGGAGGCCTTCCCCCTGCCAATCCTAGTTGGGGATTGGTCAGGGCTCCCACGTGCACCCCATGTCACTCCAGCTCTCTGCCCTGCCCCTTTTCCAGGACCTTCTCTCTGGAAACAGAGGAGGCACCCAACAGCTGAGGCACGTCAGTCACCTGCTGTTACACTAAAACCACTCCCCTGCCCCCAGATCAAAACAAACAGGCCTGTCCTAATTTACCTGAACTGGCAGAAAAAACACAAACACTACACTAGCACCTACCTACCTAAGGTAGAGAGTGCTACAACTGCATATCTATATAAATGTACATAGTATCACTTTGTGGTTGATTTACTAAGGCAAATAGGCTGTCCCTTTGCAAAGGGCATTTGTACTCTGCAACTGAAGCTACTATAGAGCTTAGTAAATGAGTAGAAGCTTTGCTGACTTCCATTATCCAATCATGTGCAAGCAAAATGCTGTTTTTTTGTTTTCTTGCAGATGATTAGGTACTCTTTGCAAAGTGAATCTTTACCTCATTTACTAAGCTCTGGAGCAATTGCAGAGCACAAAGTCTTTTTGCCTTTAGTAAATCAACCTCTTTGCCTCTTTAACCACTTGACATCCGCGGTATAGCTGAATGACAGCCAAAGCGTGCACCTGAATTTCCGGGAGGCCGTCATATGATGGCTTCCCCTGTGCACACACCGTGATCACCGAGTCACTGAGACTTGGGTGATCACCGATCTGAGTAAGGGGCCGGTCCTGGCCCCTTACCATGTGATCAGCTGTCAGCCAATTACAGCTGATCGCATGATGTAAACAAAAGATCGGTAATCGTTTTTTTTTTCTCCTCACGCTGACAGCGCAAGGAGAAAAAAAAGCCAACCACCGGCTCAGCTGCAAGGGACAACGGTCCCGAAGTGGAAGAGGCACATCTGTCTCATCTGTGCCACCTGCCATTGCCACCTAACAGTGCCCACAGTGCCACCTATCAATGCCCACAAGTGCCACCTATCAATGCCCACAGTGCCACCTATCAATGCCCACAAGTGCCACCTATCAATGCCCACCAGTAGTGCCAATCAGTGCCACCTAGCAGTGCTGCCTATCAGTGTAACTGATCAGTGCCCATTATTGCCACCCATCACTGCCACCCATCAGTGCCTATCACTGCCATCTATCGGTGCCCATCAGTGCCACCTCATCAGTGTACATCAATGAAGGAGAAAAATTACCTGTTTTAAATTTTTTATAACAAAATATAAATTTTTTTTTTTTTTTTTTTAAATTCAGTCTTTTTACATTTTTTTAACAAAAAATAAAAACCGCAGAGGTGATCAAATACCACCAAAAGAAAGCTCTATTTGTTGGGAAAAAATGATAAAAATTTAATTTGGGTACAGTGTTGTATGACCGTGCAATTGTCATTCAAAGTGCGTCAGTGCTGAAAGCTGAAAATTGGTCTGCATAGTAGGGGGGTTTAAGTACCCAGTAAGCAAGTGGTTAAGGGACCTGAGTTCACCTCTTCTCTTCTCTCTTTTATTTAGTTTGTTGTATTAGTTCAAATCAAATTGTATAATACATGTATACTCCTGCCTTCACATCATCTAAATAGCTTGTGATATTTTTGTATGATATTAATACAGATGATTAATAAAGAATAGTCCTAATAATGCCTTCATATGTTCCTTCTTTTTGGATATATCTTTGATTTATATACTTTATTTTTTTTACCTTCTCTATTCCAGTAGTGCAATCAGTGCCCAGCACTTGGCAGTTGTACTTTAGAATCTGTTCTTTGGGAAAGCGATGGCACACTTGTTCCTTGAGTGACTGTATGAATAAAGCATGATGACCCTTGTCCTGATATCGTGGAAGATCCTGTAATGATAGCTGGGACAGAAAAGATGGATCTCTCAAGCAAAAAGCAGCATTAGGATTAAAGTTCCTGTAAGCACCATGTAGAATCTCTGTTCCTGTTACAGACACACCATTGACCCAGTTATATTCTTCAACAATCTCTTGGGGAACTTCGGCTGCTTGTGGTATCCAGCCAGCTCTGAAAGTGGAGAGGATGAGCAACAGTTAACTTGAAGCAAAAGAGGCATAAGTTGCAAAGGGAAAAAAAAAGTCTACAAAAACGGGGTCACATTTTTTTTCAACACCAGGCAAAACTTTTTTTTACATTTTTCTATGGATAGGCTATGAAATGGTTAGACCCAGTGTGTGGTTACTTTCGATGTCCCCTCTGGGGATTTTTTCCTGTTCTGACACCTGTCATCTGCTCAGGAAGTAATGGTAACGCTTCCCAATGGAGAAACAAACAGCAATGATGACCTAAAAGGGATTCTATCCCTTCCCTATTCTACCCATTCTGCTGAACAAGAATTGTTTTAATATTGTTTGTGTTTTCATTGGGGAGATTTCCTCCTACTTCCTGTTGTGTCCCACACCTATCAAAATAAAAAAGGGAAATATAATCAGTTGGAACATAGCAATCATAATTTTGCTCTTAACAAAAGTGTAGATTATGAAATCTGCAATCACTTATTCATTAGAGAACTGTAGATGATTGGTTAAACATCTATATCAGACCATGAATAAACCAATATGTATTCAGAGAACTTAAAAAAAAATGAATTTTTAAAAGGGTTATTTTGCTTAGAAAATTATAAATAAGAACAGATGTTACCTATGTAGCGGGCACCTACTTTTAGGTAGGTGACCTTTCTTGCTAGCTTTTTTGTGTCAGGTAAATTTAAACAGGCTGATGCTATTGCAGCAGGCCTGTTTTGTTAATTTCCATATTTGAGTGGCAGGTAGTTTATGTGTTGGTCTCGGCCAATCATTAATTTGCTTGGTGATCCCGGGACTCTCATAAAAAAGCGGGGTCATATGTTGCCCGGGAGAGTTCGAGTCCAGTCCTGCTGTGAGGAGCGAGAGAGACAGCCTGGTTCCTGGAGGGGAGGGCGGAGGTTTTCCCCTCCGGGGAGCCAACGGAGCTTCACCCTAACGAGAAGGGTGGAGATCCGGTCCTCATGCAGGAACAGACGACATCTTACAGCATGTAGTCGCTGATGTCGTAGGCCACCCCTGCGGGGAGGGAGCGGGCCACAAAGAGGTGGAGAACTAAGAACCATTGCGGAAGAAGTAGCAACAAAGCGGAAGGAGACTGGGCGATCGATCATTTATGAGTGGCACATGGACTATCGATCACGTGAGTGAAAGCTCAAGGGAAGGGTACTACCAGCGACTGAGGGTTGTTGGTGTACAAGTCGGTAAGATAGGCAGTGATGGCCTACTTTAGATTCAGCATTGCCCCGGGATTCCAATCAGTCAAGCGGGAGGAGTTATTCAGAGTGACTTTCCTTTAGCTTAAAGGGGTTGTAAAGGTAAAAATGTTTTCACCTTAATGCATTCTATGCATTAAGGTGAAAAAACTTTTGACAGTACCGCCGCCCCCAGCCCCCCCGTTTTACTTACCTGACGCCTCGAATCTTCGCTGCTCGTGCTCGTCATCTTCATTGCAGCTCAGCCTGGTCGCTGATTGGCTGCAGTGGATGGATTGAAAGCAGCGCAGCCATTGGCTCGCGCTGCTGTCAATCACATCCGATGACGCGGCGCGCCGGGGGGCGGGGCCGAGTGATACAGCGAGCGGCTATAGCCGCCGGCTGTATCACGGGAGCGCGCCCGCAAGCACTCACCACCGTGCGAGGGAGCTCGCATGAAGGTGGTAAATGCTTGCGGGGAGGAGCTGAAACAGCCGCCGAGGGACCCCAGAAGACCAGGTTCGGGGCCACTCTGTGCAGAACGAGCTGCACAGTGAAGGTAAGTATAACATGTTTGTTATTTAAAAAAAAAAAAAAAATAACTTTACAACCCCTTTAATTTGGAAGTACCATGCCGGTGGGAAGTAGTGGTAAAGAGGTAGCGGTGAAGCTGCAAGTACACATATAGAGATATGGATCGTTCTCTAAAAGTTATCCAGATGAAGAAGTTATTCAGAGTGACTATCAACTTATTCTCTATCAAATCTACTTCCATCTTCCCTGATCGAAGAGATCGTTTAAAATGATTTCCTGTCTATCCGCAATTGGTAATAGATTTTCCTGTAAAAGCCATTGAAAGATGACAATGTAACAAAAGAGCATCTCAAAGGAAGTCCTTCTCCCATCCCAGTTTATGTTGATGAATAAAGCATTAAGAAAAAGCACTAAGGATTGTGACTTTTAAATCTATGGGCTGCGAGGGTTGAGTGGTAGACGTGAATTACAGATATAGCCAATTTTAAGCAGCTCCTTCAGGGGTAAGCGCTACACCTATCAAAAATGTCAACTCAAATGTCAACAGTAAAATGTTTAACAATAGCCCTGATGTTTTTGAAATGCAGTCAGTATTATTAATGTCCTGAAAATAGAGAGGAGAAGTAGAAATGTCCATTGATAAAACTGTAGAAAAAAATTATTCACAGCATGATTCATACCACTCCAGAAACTTGGGAAGGAAGAAGAAAACTAGTACAATCAGTGCCAGTAAAAGGTTCCACTGGCCAGGGCAAAAATGGCAATTTGAAATCTTGCCATGCGTCTTTCTTCCCCTGAAAGGAAAAATGTCCCTGCATTGGTGATGTCACTGTAAGGAAAACTGTCTCTGCTTTAGTGGTGTCACTGGAAGGAAAAATTGTCCCTGCATTGGTGGTATTGCTAAGAGGAAAAATGGCGCTGCACCAGTGTCGGTGGGGAAAAAATATCCCTGCATTGGTGTAATCAGTCTGAGGATGTCTGCTTTCGCATCTACACTACTGTGCATAGGTTTAATAAGTAGAAGTGTTAATAGTTTATTTTTTATCAATTTACAAAATGCAAAGTAAATGAACAGAACAGAAATCCAAGTCAAATAAATATTTGGTGTGACCACCCTTCGCCTTCAAAACAGCATCAATTCTTCTAGGTACACTTGCACACAGTTTTTCGAAGGAACTTGGCAGGTAGGTTGTTCCAAACATCTTGGAGAACTAACCACAGATCTTTTGTGGATGTAGGCTGCCTCAAATCCTTCTGTCTCTTCATGTAATCCCAGACAGACTCGATGATGTTGAGATCAGGGATCTGTGGGGGCCAAACCATCACTTCCGAGGACTCCTTGTTCTTTACGCTGAAGATAGTTTTTTTTTTCACAAGAAAGCTGAAGATAGTTTTTAATGACGTTGGATGTATGTTTGGGTTCATTGTCCTGCTGCAGAATAAATTAAGTATTTGCCTGTCTTTCTAAGCATTGAAGACACCCTTGATCCTGACCAAATCTCCAATTCCATTTGCAGAAATGCAGCCCCAAACTTGCAAGGAACCTCCACCATGCTTCACTGTTTCCTGCAGACACTCATTATTGTACCACTCTCCAGGCCTTTGGCGAACAACCTCCCTCCTACTACAACCAAATATTTCAAATTTTGACTCATCAGTCCAGAGCACCTGCTGCCATTTTTCTGCACCCCAATTTCTATGTTTTTGTGCATAGTTGAGTTTCTTAGCTTTGCTTCCTTGTTGAAAGTATGACTTGTTGGCTGCAATTCCTCCATGAAGACCACTTCTGGCCAGACTTCCTGGACAGTAGATGAGTGTACTTGAATTCCACTGGTTTCCGCCAGTTCTGTGCTGATGGCACTGCTGGACATCAACTGATGTCAAAGGGAAGTAGGCATGATGTGTCTTTCATCTGCTGCAATAGGTTTCTTTGACCAACCACTGCCTCTACGGCCCTTTACGTCACCCCGTTTCTGTGTGCTTCTTCAAAAGAGCTTTAATAGCACATCTTGAAACCCCAGTCTACTTTGAAATCTTTCTCTGGGAGAGACCTTACAAATGCAGTGTAACTACCTTGTGTGCTCAGTCTTGCCATGGTGTATAACCTGTGACATGAAACTGTCTTCCACCTTAGTAGCAGTGTTTGACTGTTCCTCACTCCATTTTAAGCTTCCTACACAGCCGTTTCAGTTAATAATTGTGCTTCAACATATTGTGAGAACTTGCATCAAGTGTAGAGCTTTTAAGGACACCATCACTCGCTTTCCTTCTTTTTAGGGGTTTTCTTGCCCATTTTTATTTAAAAGAAAGCTTCAGAAACCAAACATGAGTTTCTCTTGCAGGGGTATTCAGCATTCCTTTTCCATCAAAACAAATGACATTCAGCCCTTCTGGCTTGTACATGCAGCACTCCTGCTCTGGCCTAAACCTTTAGGCCTTTTGTCTGCCTCTCACAGTCTTTATACCCACAGTGCACATAATATGCAGCCCCTTGCTGCTTTGGCTTCCACGTGGAGCCCTGCTGACTGCTAACAGCGACCTCCTCTATTTGCTGGGGTGGAGCCCAGAACCATGGTCAGGTCACTACTAAAAGCCCAGCACACACATGACCAATTAGTGTGCTGGCGGTTCTGAATACCTGGACCCAGAATTAGAGATTTCATTCCACCTGGATCACTTTGAAATCTCCAGGTCCCAAAACTGACTTTTTCAAACCAAACACTGAGGAAACTGCAAAGCCAGTTTCCTCTCAATGACAAACTCCCTGGAGCCCCTCAACTTGCCTGGTTGAGAATTCTGGGTCATAATCTCTTTCTAGGACCTGGCAGGGCAACACTTTGCCACAATATGAAATTGATGATCATTAGCACCTGCTTGGCATGATTGGTTAATCATATACCTGACTTTAATCCTACAAAATCCCAGACTTTGTGCAAGTGTACAAAGTGTTCAAGTGTAAGAATTGACTAGTTTAAAGCTAAAGGGTAGTCACCCCAAATATTGATTTGATTTAGATTTTTCTTCTGTTTGCTCACTTCGCATTTTGTATACAAATAAATAAATAAAATATATATTTTTGAAAGCATTCATACTCTATAGCATGTCTTCACACCTGTCTAAAACTTTTGCACAGTACTGTATATCAGTGGGATGAAGAAGGGGAGGGAGCAGGGCTCTGTGGGGTGCATGGAAATAAGGGGATCTGGGGTGCTCTGAGGGAGGAAGGGGTGATAAAGGGCTACAAGAGAGGGAGGAGGTTAAGGGTCTTTTAGAAGTTCTAAGGAGGAGGAGAGGGGAAGTCCAAAGCTAAGTTGTCCCCCCACTCTCTGTGTATTCACTCAGTTAAAACCTTCTTCTCAGCACAGGGCCCACTGGGAGTGAAGGCAGCTTCTCCTTCTGCTCATCTTGGGTCATTTGATATGTCACATGATAAGGGGAGACAGGAATAAAATCAATCTGCCCTCACTCCCCAGCAGTGCCGCACTGAGACGGAGGTGTGTTCTCAACAGCTGCAGAGAGCAGAATCCACCATTCAGAAGCCATATAGGCCCCTGCTTATTCTGACAGACGTTATGCTGCAGTGAGGCACCCAAGGCTTCCAGTGCACTCTCACACATATCAAAACTGCACCCAGGGCACATGCACCTTCTGCCCCCACCCCCCTCCTTGTCCCGGCCCTGAGTTCAGCATTGTTTTCTATAAGAGTTGTGCTGGCATCCTTAGCTGCAAATTAGACCAAGAGCGCAAAAGGCATGGAGGGCTGCCAGTTGATCTATAATGTATACCATAATACTTAAGTTATGAAACAGTTTAATAAGACACTTGTGGGTGGTATTTACTAAAGGCAAATAGACTTTGCAGTTTGCAAAGTGCAGTTGCACTCTGGGAGTGCAGTTGCTCCCAAAATTTAGTAAATGAGCAGGAGCTCTGCTGATTTCCATGATTCAATCATGTGCAATCACTCCAGCTGTTTTTTAAATTGTCCTTGCATGTGATTGGGTATTCTTTGCAAAGTGAAGGTTTACCTCATTTACTAAACTTTGGAGCAACTGCACTTTGCAAAGTGCACAGTCTATTTGCCTTTAGTAAATCAATCCCTTGTCTGAGGATATTCAAACTGAAAATTTTGTTGAAAAAAAAAAAAAGAAAAAACATGTAAAAAGTATTTACCGTTCACCTAAAAGTACCACCATTAGTGGCTTTCCAAATGTGTCCTGGTGGCATCGATCCAGTTCACCCAGGCAAGTAGCAAAAATGTTTCCTGAGGGAGTGTCTTTAGGGATCCCCCATCTTAAGTCACATTCTACAAGGCACATACTGTGGGCTTCACACCATTCCCTAAGCTCCGGGAATACCTGCAGTGTTATTAGCAATGGAAGAAAATCTGTGATTAGAATAAGCAAATGGAGAGCAGCATGGTTAATTCACATTTTATTGGGTTCATTTAAAAGGAAGTGGAAAAAATGCAGTAATGAACTGATCAGCAATACTTTACTTTAATGTACTAGCTGAGAAATATAATGAAAACTACCTTGTACATAAAAATGCACTTTGCAATGTAAGCATGTATTTAAAAATACGCTTGACAACTTGTAAGAACAGAGAGGATTACATACACAAAACTATCAGAAAAGGTTATAAAAAAGCAAAATGTGGTTTTCTCACTAAGATTAAGGGAGGACCAGACCACATTTTAGTTAGAATAACGCAAACTCAAAGCTGGCTCTACACCCAAGCCAAATTTCCATTTTTTGGGGGATTATTTTCAGCAGGTCCACAAATTATGAAATAGGCAGTTCAGAGGGTGCAAACACTAAGATTTCTTCTTTAAGAGGAGAAGGTGAAAGACCAATTTCTCAGAAACATTTTTTTTTTTTGTGGAATATCTTATTACTTACCTGTTTTACTAGCACCTCTCTCTCTGAATGAAAATCATCAAATGTGGATGATACAAATACTCGAACTGTAACCCATCTAGAAGACACTGGTAGTTCAAAGGGCTTCTCAGTGGGTGGTAAATTATTAATTGCATTCCACAAGTGGGCTATGTGATTGGATGAGCTCTAGTAATATAAAGAACAAAAGATCATGAAGTTAAAAAGAACAATCCACTTATGGACTTTTACATGCATGCAAGTGCTCACAACATACTTGCACATTAGGGAAGACTTACATCTAATGCCGCGTACACGCGACCAGACTTTCCGGCAGATTAGGTCTGACGGAATCAGTCCGTCAGACATTCCGATCGTGTGTGGGCTAATCCGATTTCTGAGTTTTTCATTTAAAAAATCAGACAGACCTAGAAATGGAACATGTTTCAAATCTGTCCGACGGCTTCAATCCTATCGGGGAAAACCATTCGTCTGTATGCTGGTCCAACAGACCAAATACGACACAAGGGCAGCTATTCGCTACTGGCTATTGAACTTCCTTTTTTAGTCCCGTCTTACGTCATCACGTTCAAAACGAACAGACTTTTGAACGGACTTAGTCCGTTGGTGTGTGGGCAAGTCCGTTCGTTTGGAAGTCCATCGGAACTCCGCCGAAAGTCCGTTGGGAAGACCGTCGGACCTAGTCTGCCGGAAAGTCCGGTCGTGTGTACGCGGCATGAGTCTATCGTTCTCCAGAGCTGACAAGTCAATCCTCAAGGATGTTGTTCCATCCACCATCACTGCCATCTTCTGCCTGTTCCATCACTGAGCAGCCACTGATGATGTATCTCCTGCATGCTCTTGCTGGAGTTACATTATCTTTGTGGGCAGTACCCAATCTGCCTTGCATGCAGCCATCATGAGCAGATGGGTCATAACCTATCATACAAGTTCCAAGGTTCTCCAAGCTTCTTAGCCCAACCTGTTTCTGTCCTGTGCCTGGATTGTGGATGCAGGCCAAAACTTCTCACCCTCTCAATCTCTGTCCTGTTAACCCCCTCTTCTCAGGAAGTACTCACACACTTGGTCCAAGAGTACAATTCCTGGACTCAGCGGCTAGGATGGCACCAGTAGATGCATCTCTCACTTCATTCCCCAGGCATTGGCTGTAATAAACACTTCTCTAAACACAGAAGGCTTCAGAGTAGAAAAATAAACTTTTTTACTTGCTTAGGTCAGTGGCATGAATTAAATAGTGACCAATAGATAACTCATGTGCTGCCCGTGAATTCTTCACTTATGAGCTGCTAGCAAGCACACCTATGTGTTCCCACATTAATCAATCTGTTAAAAGTAGTGCATACGGTGCTGCACTGCTCTAATTGAAAAAAAGCAAAAACGCAAAAATTCACCACCAAATCATAATCCAACAAAAAATTCAAAAGAAACTTGTGTGGTGAATTGCTCAAAAAGTGCTCCACCTAAAAATAATCATATAAGCAATACTCCACAATCAAAACACTCAAGCAAACGTGGTGCCAAACATAAAATCAATAGTAACAGCAATTGTATATGTAAAAATATTCAGCAGTAAAAACTGCTCCACCCAAAATTGGTGATTCAAATAATGCTCCAACTAAAAATATAAATGTATAGGTATATTAGTCTGTGTATAGTAATGAAAAAACTTGACAGTCCCAAATGCTCCTATCAAACTTAAAAATACAATTGTGCTCCACCAATTGTGTAATGAGCCTCTAACTTGATTAAAGCATCTGTTAACCGAAATTGTTTTTTAAAAAAATTGATCCTGTCCCTTTAAAGCATGTTATACAGCACAGTGCTTGCGCTGTCTCATTTAGCCCCTTGTATCACCTGAAATACCTGACTAATCCTGACAGTTTCTGCCCTCCCCCCTGTAAGCCGACCACAATATCACAGCTGCTAAGCCCTGACACTGTAGTCAGCTTACGTGCCTCCGTCATCCGCAGCTCTTCTGTCTCTCCTCTGTTCTCTCTCCCCCTCCCTCCCTGCCGGCTCCTGTGACAGTGCCCGCCACCGCAACTCCTGCTGCTCTCATAACTGTTAAAATCTTACATAATCCTCCTTGTTCTCTAAAGGATCTGGGTTGCTCTGTGGAAAACCAACTGCACAGAGGAGGTAAGTATAACATGATTGTTATTTTATGTTTTATTTTTTTTAAACAAGACTTTACAATCACTTTAAGTGGACCTATGTGGGATATAAGTCAGAAGCACCTTTCCCTTTATAGGAGAATGATCACAGATATTTGCCTTTTTCCTCTATAAAGAGCTCTCCTGATGTAAGCTCTTTAGGCAATCACCTCCTCAGAAACATAGGAGACTCCCATAGTGTAGGATAAACTTTACCTCTTAACTTATTAAAATTAACACTCACATATAATTGTGCGCTATATGTTGTTGTACAGCAACACAGAGCCGTTAGTAATGCAATCACATGATTTCATCAGGATTGCAATCCTTGTAAACCAGCTGGCCCTTTCATGACATGGAAAGTCTTCTGTAGGCTAAAGAAAGTGCGCCACACAAAGTATAACGTTGTACTATAGTGATTGCTGGTCATGGTGAAAGATTGTTTTTGATTTACAGGAAAAATTCCCTTTTTTATGTATCCCAGCATAGGAAAAAAAAAAAAAAGAACAACTTTAGCTGCTATGCTCAACCTCATTTCCAGTGTTGTTTTCCAGTCTAAATGATGGCTGGCGTCATTCAATCCACTTACAGTAAGCCCAGGCTTTCATAAACTCTGATAAATCACTATATAGGCTTGGGCTCACGTTTCAATAATGGTAGCGCTGCTATCTGAGTACTTAAGACCACTGCTGAGACAAGAGGATACTGAATGTCACATGACCAGCCTAAGAATTCTGTATTTAAAGTCCATTGCCACTTTAGCAGACAAATTTTAGAATCCCCCAATATATGTTTGTTATGTATTCCTATTCACATAGCTTACCTAAATACACTATATTGTCAAAAGTATTGTGACGTCTGCCTTCACAAGCACATGAACTTTAATGGCATCCCGGTCTTAGTCCATAGGGTTCAATATTGAGTTGGCCCACCATTTGCAGCTATAACAGCTTTAACTGTTCTGCGAAGGCTGTTCACAAGGTTTAGGAGCGTGTCTATGGGAATGTTTGACCATTCTTCCAGAAGCACATTTGTGAGGTAAGGCACTGGTCTTGGATAAGAAGGCCTGGCTCACAGTCTTCGCTCTAATTCATCCCAAAGGTGCTCTATCGGGTTGAGGTCAGGACTCTGTGCAGGCCAGTAAAGTTCTTCCACCCTAAACTTGCTCATCCATGTCTTTAACCCCCCGGCGGTATTCCTGAGAGCCATCCTCCGCTCGTTCTATCACGGAGCCGAGCTCCGTTCCCTGCGAGCGTTGAAACGCATGGGGACGGAGAACGGTGCCAAATTCGAAAAGTAAAACACACAATACATATACAGTACACTGTAATCTTACAGATTACATTACTGTATCAATTTATTTCACATCTCTTTTGTCCCTAGTGGGTTGACCAGTGCCCTGCGTGCAGTTTTATATAAAAAAAAAAACCTGTTCTTTCTGCCTGGAAACCGGAGATTGTCCATAGCAATCAAAACCGTCCCTTTACATCAAAAGTGGTCTTAGACCAGCTAGAAAACAGCGACAATAAATTAGAATCATTTGCAGAATTGAGCGATAGTGATTTGTGGGAAAATCCGTCATCAAACACTGAAAGTAATGACAGCGACAATTCTGCAATTGAGCAAATTTCAGTGTTTTTGATTTGACTACATTATTGAATAGTTTTACTATTATTATTTGTTATAATTATTTATAGTTATTTATTATAATTTATGATTTCGTTTTTCAAACATTATCATACCCGGGATGTCTACTAGACTCTTGTTTGGACAGATTTAAGTGAGTTATTCCTAAGAATTACAGGCCTACAATATAAAACACCAAATTTCCATGCAAAATAATTGTACCGCTTTCAGCATCAAAAATCTGAAATAATCATACCGCCAGGGAGGTTAAGGACCTTGCTTTGTGCATTGGTCCAAATCATTTGGTGAAGGGGGGATTATGGTGTGGGGGTGTTTTTCAGGGGTTGGGCTTGGCCCCTTGGTTCCAGTGAAGGGAAATCTTAAGGCGTCAGCATACCAAGACAATTTGGACAATTTCATGCTCCCAACTTTGTGGGAACAGTTTGGGGATGGCCCCTTCCTGTTCCAACATGACTGCGCACCAGTGCACAAAGCAAGGTCCATAAAGACATGGATGAACGAGTTTGGGGTGGAGGAACTTGACTGGCCTGCACAGAGTCCTGGCCTCCACCCGATAAAACACCTTTGGGATGAATTAAAGTGGAGACAGAGTCAGGCCTTCTTGTCTTACATCAGTGCCTAACCTCAAACATTCCCATAGACTCAATCCTTAACCTTGTGGACAGCCTTCCCAGAAGAGATGAAGCTGTTATATCTGCAAAGAGTGGGCCAACTCAATATTGAACCCTACGGACTAAGACTGGGATGCCATTAAAATTCATGTGCTTGTAAAGGCAGGCATACTAATTCTTTTGACAATATAGTGTATATACACATATACTCCCTGTTTGTTTATTTGAAGCAGGTCCATACACAGGACTGCAGCTACCGTGAACAATTTCAAAGTGCAATTAGAGGGACAAACTGAGGGAAAGTACTTTGACATACAATGAACCAACCAAGCTTTGGAATCTTTAACTGTTTGTTAGGACAGACAGTGTGCACATCTAGTTCACAACTGCTAATGAGATCTCCCAGCACAGTACAGGCAGAGTTTATTATAGCAAGCAGCTCCCCAGCTCCCTCCTTAACATTACATATAAAAGGAAAGCAAGGTAGAGTTTAAAGTGTATTCACCTTTGCAAAAAAAATGTAAAGTTAGACTTACACTGGCCTCCCCGCTCCCTTGATCTTTTCTCCGGGGTTTCCGACCTGTCAGCACCTCCGCAGCCACTCCAGAAGTCTGGGGATTCTGATGGCGCTGACCAATCAGAATCCATCTGGTCCACTGTAGAAGTGCTGACAGGGAATAGCAGGAAAATATAAATAAATGCGTCTTTACCGAGGCTCCCCGCTCTACAATAATTAACTGATTGTTTATCTGCTTGTTTTTAAAAGTCCTGCTTGCTGCATTTTTGGTGCTTGCAGAAGTCTAAGTTCTGATACCATAACACCAGGTATATGTACTGCATGTGCTCATAGCTCCGGTGGTTGGGTCATTATGTCTCTGCTCTGCATTAGAAATGTAATACTTTCAGGACACCTGAACTGATTCTATAGTGGCATTATAAGCCTATTTCTGCAATTTCTCTCTAACACCTTACACAAGCTGACATCTCCTCCTCTTCTTCCCATTCTGATGCTCCCCATAAAATACAAGGACAGACGTTTAACGTTTTTTTTATGTTTACCTCTGTGTTTTTGTCATGACCCTTCTCCTTCTCAGTCATTCTAGTCACCACGATCCCCATGTCACAGCTCAGTTAGCTGGTCACCATGACACCTGGAAACACAGCTCCAGCACCGTCTTTGTGTACACACTGGAAAACACGACGTGCACTGTTACTAGAATGCTTTGGATTCCTAGAGAACGCAGCAGAAACATTACTAGTACTAAATGCTAGCATTTATTTAACGCTGAAGTTTAGTATGAATTTGAAGCACTGTCCCCGTAGGGTTTGCTGAGTGTTGGGTTCTTAGATCTCTCCCTGGTTACCTGCAGCTAGTTGCCAATGGTTCCCACTTAAGTGCAGAGGATTCCCACTTAGGTGCAGATGATTTCCCGCTTGGTTGCCGGGGGTTTCCACTGTTGCTATGGGGGATTCCCATTTGGTTGCTAAGAATTTCCTTTCTATGTTGCTAGGAATTCCCACAGTTGCTGTTGGCTCCTACTTGTTCCACCCCTTACTCCCACTTGCTCATTACTCACAGACCAGTCCAAGGTATTTGGGTTTTTTGTTTTTATTTAGAACCTCGGATGGGAGAAGGGATGAGTGGGATACTCCAACAAGAACTATTCATAATAGATGAGGACAACTCTCACTTGGCCTCACCGGATGATCTGTGGTAGCAAACACACTGCTCAACCATACAGCCACATGTATGGAAGGGTTAAGTCTTCTTGCTCTCACTAGCAGCAGACTTGATGCCTTACATTATCTTTAGGACACTCTCTAGCATCCCCTTTATTGACACCCGTCCACTGACTCTTCTAGCTGAAGGGGGTGGCCCTCACTCGACAGGCCCCAAAAACACAGATCTGTACCCACAGTAGGCAGAAGCAGATCCTTCCTGGTGTCTCCCCCTCTAGTCAGCTTTGCAGGACCACTGGGGTTCAGTTTCTCTCTGACACTCTAGGCCTTATATACAGTATCCCACAATGCAATGCAGCACTTTTCTTCTGCCAATTGCCAGGGCTGTAACAAAGCCTGTACACTCACTTGCCATGTCCACTCCCACTGTCCAATATGCCTCCCTATTGGACCAGTGGGGGACAGTCAGAACAAGATGAGCTGCACCTGAGTACAAATGAGCATACCTAACCAATAGATTCTGCTCCCTGGTAGGCAGAGAGCACACTAGGTTTTAACTAACCATCTTCCTGGTAAACAGAAAGACCAAAAACTATACTCTTTTCTAGCACCTACCTAGGCGGGTGCTACAAATTATATTGCATAGTTACATTGGTCTAGCTTGGACCAATATACTGTAAGTATGCATATCTCATACCTGACCAATCCCTGTCGAGACTGACAGTCACTGTAGTAGTCACCACTACTAAAATGATGGCAGCAGCCTTCTGGGCCCAGTGTTTGGCAGCTGCCTTTCTGTATAGAATCACAGGGGTTTGCTTGCCTGACAAAGTCGCTATTCACAGAACACCTTGTATTTTTTTTTAATGAATATAAGGCATTCTTTGGACGAGGTGGAGAGGTGGGCAGTGATGTTTGACACTGGATCTGGAAGACTGCTGCTCTAATGTAGTAATAGTGACTCAGGTATGAGATATACATAATAAGAGTAATAAAAAATGTTATTTCATATAGTACCTTACATTGCTCCGAGCTGAAACAAATTCATACTTAAAGCGGGGGTTCACCCACACCGCCAAAAAAAAAAAAATATTAAAAGCCAGCAGCTACAAATCCTGCAGCTGCTGACTTTTAATACATGGCCACTTACCTGTCCCAGGGTCTAGCGATGTTGGCAGGGGACGCCGAGAACCCGCTCGGTTCTCGGCAGCTGCCGCCGCCATCCTAGGTGAGGGAATCAGGAAGTGAAGCGTTGCGGCTTCATTTCCCTGTTCCCTACTGCGCATGCGCGAGTCGCACTGCGCGTCTCAAGTGGTCTCCGCTCTCTCCTGGGAGCTGTGTGTTCCCAAGAGACAGCGCGGTGGGGACGGGAAGAGGCGTAGACTCCCATGGGAGTCTATGCCGGAAGTGGGTGCAAATACCTGTCTTAGACAGGTATCTGCACCCCCCTCCCCCCTGAAAGGTGCCAAATGTGACACCGGAGGGGGGGAGGGTTCAGAAAAGCGGAAGTTCCATTTTTGTGTGGAACTCCGCTTTAAACATCACCCTAGAGCAGAAAAACTAAAAAAAAATTACTACCATATGGTAACAATGATCAATATATAATTGTACTATGCTGTATGAAAAATGGACTATGAAATGCTGGTACGATGATTGTACATTTTTTTTGTGATTAAGGGAAAACATTTTATATAAAGCGGATTTTAATTGCCATCAAAGTGTTTATCAGTGTTACTCGGAGCCCTAGTATTCTTCCAGAGTTTGCTATGTGTAGCGGTACCCCCCCCCCGTGGGGCCGCTGAGTATAGTAGTTCCACCTGTCACCTTGCCCAGCCTGGCATTCACTTCCAGTCACTCTACAGACAATGCACAGTCCACCAGCTTTGTTTTTTTTTAAATTTTATTGAGGGATTCAATTTGGATGGGATAAAGGGATTATGGGATGCCCAGAATCAATAGTAATTATTGATGAGATGATTGATTGGAACCTCTGTTCACGTTCTCTAAAGCTCCAGACTTCTCCAGCACAACGCTTATTTGTAGACTGTTACTTTCTCTCCTGTGCAATACTTGGTTCCTGGCACAGCTAGCACATGGTTAGGATCAACTCTGAATAAAGCTCAACTTTAGGAATTTGACATTTGCTGGCAGGGACCGCGGGCCCCTTTGGTGTAGCAACCGATAGCAGTAGAAAAAACAAAGTCTTTAGTGCTAGCTGCAGGGGTGTTGCTAGGTGGGAAAAAGACCAGGGGCCTCAGCCTGAAGTCCGAGCCCAGCATCGGGGAGAGGGTTTAGGTAGGCTCACTTGCTGGTTGCTGCCTGGCTCACCAGTGCCCAACAATGCTGACCTACCTGACACATACACTGACTGTTACGCTGACCTACCTGACCCACAATGATCTACCTGACACACACTGACCCACACTGACCCACACTGACCATTACACGTCAGACTTCAGGTGACCTCCTCCTGCAGCTCAGCTGTAGTGTGTGGTGCGCCGATCCCAGTCAGAGACAGCAGGCCGCCAGAGCCAGGACAGGAGAGCCGCCTACCTGAGAGCGAAACGGGGATCCCATAGTGCTCGGCGCGGCCGCATTGTAATTCCCACCTTCTGGAGCCTGCAGCGCCTATGATAGACGTAACATGTCCCGCGGTCCTGGCACTGGACCAGTGTGACGTCCATCATAGGCGCTGCAGGCTTCAGAAGGCAGGACTTGTTATGCCACTTGGCTGCGCTCAGAATCAGATCGGTCCCCGCTTGGGCTCGGGGCTAATAATAGAACTGCGAATGCCCGAGACCCGGGGCTTTTTGGGGGCCCAAGCCCCCCTCAGCCCCCCACTCCCGACGCCACTGCCTAGCTGTATCAAGGTGGACTACTGGTCCCAGTCAATCCTGTGCCGACTGCAGCAGCCTGACTTTAACGCCAGTAACATCACAGTCTCTCCCGCTGGCTCTACATTCAACCTGGCATGTCGCTCCCAGCTCTCCCAACTGTGCCGGTCACTCAACGACACCTGGTGGATCCCTACTGAAGACTTGCCCAGCAGTGTTCCCCACTGTCTACTCCTGCTCCTGTTCAGGACCCCCCTTGGGTTGTGTGGGGTTCCTCCACAGCTCCGAGCCCCTGGCCCAAGGTCACTGCCCCCCAGACTGAGGGGCTCCCTAACATTCCATCTCTCAGTTCTTCCAGCCGAACAACTCCTCCCCAGCTGGGCTGACCTAAGGTATTTAAGGAGGCCTGCACCCTGACAATCCTAGTTGGGGATTGGTCAGAGCGCCTTACCACACCCCAGGCAGCTCCACCTCTCTTCCCCTCCTCTGTCTCGAGAATCTTCCAGAGGCCAGAGTGAGGTAACCCAAAAGTGATGCTATCTGGGAGTCACACTAAACCACTCCCCAGCCCTCAGATCAAAACAAACAGGCCTAGTTGAAAAGCTAGGCCTGCCTAAATTTACCTGTACTGGCCAAAAAAAGGAACTCTAGCACCTACCTAAGGTAGAGGGTGCTACAAATGCATTTCTTGAGTAATTAGAATTCACACTAGCCTTCTGCATTTGCTTTGGGCTGTACACTGTCGAAAATTGTTTCTCTACGGCGTCCAGGGCCCCCAAGCGCATGTAACTGCTTGAATGTGCGGTTAAATGTAAACAGCCGCGTCACCTGTCATTCTTTTGTACAGGCTGATTACACACCCGCTGCAGAAAAACACTGATTCTTGGCAGTGTATGGCCCTAATTGGCTGTGTGAATGACCCCAGACAAACGTTATACTTCCAATATCAAGTTTTCCTGCATTTTCATGCTTTGAGAAGCATTTAGTGTGCCTAAGGCCTCATTCACATGGCCAAATCAGACACAGAGAGGCACGTATCCAGCAAAAACTGTGACCAGGAGTCTAGGTGTGTATGGACAGCCAGGAAGCCAAGCAGTAACAGACTGACAGTGGCCACAGCTCTCCACCAGTGTATAGAAGTAATCACACGGGAACCTTTACGTGTAGTTAGGGACAGATGATCATCCCTGGACACCAGCAGCTTGCATCCAAGGACAATAATCTGTCCCTGTGCACACCTGAGCTCCCAGCTGCAGTTTTTCACAAGATACTTGCTGCACCACGGCTGATGTGGCTGTGTGAATGGAGCCATATCTACCCCTGGGCGCACAGGATTCCAATTTCTCTAAATGAGCTGAACGCACAGTGCAAAATATATCATTTAGAATCATTACAAACATTTATTTGCCTTTAGAAATATGTTGTATACCCCTGTAATTGCATATCTTCCAACTTTCTGAGATGGGAATGAGGGACACCTATTATCAAAAGCATGTAGGCATAGGACACACACCTTAAAAAGCAGAATTATACCAAAAAAAAAATGATCAGGTAAACCCACAAGTGCTTTTTTTACTACTACTATTCCTTTATACTGGCTTTTAACATTTGCACTGGGTTTAGCACTGGGAAACATTTTTTAAAAGATAAAAAGTGCATTTTTTATACAACTATATAGATCAGACAGAAATGAGGGACAATTAAAGAAGGAAAAGGGACAAAGAGACTTTGGGGTTGATTTACTAAATGTAAATGCACTTTGCACTACAAGTGCACTTGGAAGTGCAGTCGCTGTAGATCTCAATGAGGGGAAGCTCTGCTGATTTTATCATCCAATCATATGCAAGCTAAAATGCTGTTTTTTCTTTTCCTTGCATGTCCCCCTCAGATCTAAAGCGACTGCACTTCCAAATGCACTTGTAGTGCAACGTGGATTTGCCTTTAGTAAATAAACCCCTTTTTTCGAAATCAGGGACAGTTGGGAGCTATGGCCACGTCCCCTTAAAGGTGAATTATACAAAAAGAAATGATTAGTTAAACTCACAAGTGCTTTTTTTACCACTACTATTCCTTTATACTGGCTTTTGAAATTTACAAATGCAACAATTTAGAAATTGGATGAAATGTTTAGCATTGGGAAACACTGGAAAGATAAATAGTGCATTTTATACATAACTATATAGATCAGACCAAAATGAGGGACAAATGAGGAGGAAAGAGGGACAGAGGGACTTTGTTCGAAATCAAGGACAGTCCCTCCAAATCAGGGACAGTTGAGAGCTATGGAAATGCATGCACATGTATGTCATTGCCACTGGAAAAGAGGTTGGGGGCATTGTTATTTTGCCCACAAAACTAAGGGGGCCCTTCTTCTAATGACTAAAAATGTAAGAGTGGCACATTCTTCCCAATGTCCACCAATGTAAATGGGGAACTTTACTACTGACTGTCAATGTAAGTGGGCATTTCTTCAATGATTTTCACTGTCTGGCTATTATTATAATTATTTGTTTTATTTCCTTTTATAGATCAAATTAGGGCCCACTCACATCAACTGAGTGCCAGTATGGTGTGTTGCTTTATGCTACATACACTGTAACACAATGCAGCATAATATACTGTATCCTGGGTGTTGTGCTTCAAAAAGAGCTAAGGAATGAACTAAGGGGTTCACTACAGTTTTCAAACAAAGGGCCAGTTTACTTAGGCTGGCTGGATTGTGGCCAGTGGAGGTAGAAAATTTCCCAGGCCCAGCATCAGTGAGAATCCACTATCAGTGGAAGAAATAGTGACCCATTGTTGGTGCCAGTGGGAGGAATAGTGTCCCATAATTGATATTAGAGGGAGGAATAGTTGGTGTCAGTTGCAGGAATTATGCCCCACTGTTGGTGTCAATAGGAGGAATAGTGCTCCAAAGGCCAGATAAAGGCTAGCAAAAGGCCGCAGTTTGGAGACCACTGAGCTAAGGTAATCTGTCACATGACAGCAAGCATCCAGCTTCTATCATGGACTACGAAGGCAAAACATTTGTTTTTTATATTTTAGTGTGGAGAGGGATTAGAACATTTTGCATAAGCATAACTGCTAGCAGGTGTAAATGAAGCAATACCCTATTTACACCAGGTAAAGAGCTTTATTGTTTAAAGGGCAATGTTGGGTATAGTGTGTGTTGCGGGATTCCCGAGTATTGTGAACTCCGTAAACCCTCCCCACCCACCTGGTCCCCCACTGCACATAGCTGGTCCCATGTCACTCTCCCTCCAGTCGCTAGAACGGGCCACACAATCAGAATCTTTACTGCACAGCCCTGGCTATTGTGTAGTATTATAATGTAGGAAATAGTGAAGGGTGATTAATCAATGCAGTCATGTGACTGCAATGACCAATGAGAATCTCTTCTTTCTTCAGGGACTAGGTCCTGAAACAAAGCAGGCTCAACAGAGATTGGCAGGAGAATGGCATAGGACCAGCTAAGTGCAACAGTGATCAGGCGGGTAAGTAGGGTTTTCTGAGTTATTTAACCTTTTCCATTTGTTTATGAAAAGGTGAACTTACCCTTTAAAGCTTGATTCAGTAACCCTCCCAGACTGTGTTAATGCTCTGGTAGCCCTTGGGCTCTGCATTTTGTAGTGGATGTAGCACCCTGGAGTTTAGGCAGGGATGCTCCTCACACATTTACTTGTGTAACTAGGAGTAGTTATTCTGGTTGATTGTTTGAGATCTATTGATTTCTCCCTAAGTTTGGCCTTTTTGCACTTTTCTGTTCTACCACTAGGTGGCCGAGCACTTGGTGGTACTAAATATGAGAAGGGCAACTCAAAGTCAGGTTATGGGTATATGGGGTGTCTCAGCCAATGGGCAGGAGTTTTCTTGAATCCCTTGGCCTGCTGGAGGGGCCTATATATTCTGGTGAAGTCAGGTGATCTATGTTCTGTGCCACCTGGACAGCTGTCTGGGTGGACGTGTGTCGTGTTGCCCCGGGCTGCTAGGCCAGAGATTGGGCCTATCCTGGGGGCATCTGGCTGCTAGGCTGTCTGAGGGCTTATCCAGAAGCAAGAGAGGAGCGCAGGCTTGGGATTGTGGCTTGCAGTCAAACCAGAAGTGACGGTTTTGCCAGCCGGAGAACCTGTCAGTGGTCGGGATAGAGGGGAAGCTGTCCCCACTAAGGGACCATCCACCTTATTACCACAGTAACTAAAGCAAGTACCGAGCAGTATTCTCACCGAATGGGCACAGTGGAGAATCGGGAAACTTCAGGTGGTGATCAAGCCAGGGACACAGCCAGTGGAGGTGACGCTGGCAGAGCAGCCTTGTGTGCCAAGCTAGGGACCGAACAGGCCAGTGGGGTGAAGCTTGAGAGTGCTAAACTAGGAACCCAGCAGAGAAGCGGGGATGACGCTTGAGGAAGATACCAACGTGAAGATTGGAGGAGCTCAAGGAATTTAGTGGCAGTGAATCAGTGGGTCTAGTGAGAGACCGGGAGCTCAGTGTACTGAAGAACTACAAGGAGAAGTTGTAGTGAAGGTGAAAGAGCTGTTACGCTTTGTGTTAGGAACTGTTAAAGACTGTTGCCATAGGAGACAGCACTCCTGCACATGCAGATGTGGTGTCTTGTTGGATGCCTTTCCCTGCACGGCTGTCCACCTATTGAAGTCTCGGAGTCTCCTAATTGAACTTGCAACTACTCAAGGGTGTCCTGACCCATACCCTCTTTCCCCCAAAAAGTTTTTAAGATAAATAAAGATCTCTTTTGCATTCAAGAAGTGTCTGGCGCCCAATAACTTTACCCACCTTACACCAACTATGCCTCACAACCCACCACATACAGGAGGATGTCAGCTATCTCTGGCCCTGGAGGTTCTCATTAGACTGAAGGAGACCGGAGACCTTGCTACATGTATGTTTTCCTTCTTTTAATACTTTTCCTTAAATCTCTAAGAAAATCCAGGTAGATGGCCTCCCCAAGCCCTGTAATGGTAGCCTCCTTCAGTTTTATTCAGATATACTGGGTCCCTAGTTTTAGCTTTCTCATTTTCTGCCTTTAAGAGTAGGGATGATCCGAACACCCCATGGTTCAGTACGCAGCAGAACATGCAGACAGGCAAAAAATTTGTGCGAACACGTGAACACCGTTAAAGTCTATGGGACGCGAACGTGAAAAATCGAAAGTGCTCATTTTAAAGGCTTATAAAAAAAGTTATTGCCATAAAAAGTGTTTGGGGACCCAGGGGACATGTATCAATGCAAAAAAAGTTTTAAAATAGCAGTTTTTTCCGGGAGCAGCGATACCACAAATCCTAGGGTTCTTTCGCAGGCTTTGCAGAATCAGGGAGGCCATGCAGTGTACGTTTGCAGAGGCATTCAATTCTGAGTCCTCTGGGTCACTAAGGATCACATTATCCGTAATGACCTCCTCCCAGCCACGTACAACTTGGGTTTCTGGGGACTGAAAACCATCCCCTGAAGACTGCTGCTCAGTGATATCCTCTACATCCATGCTGACACAATCCTCTACCTCTTCCTCCTGCATGCTTGGCCTGCAGGAATGCTATCTGGATAAAGGGGGCCTTGAGCAGAAAGGAAGTCCTTCTCTTCCTCCCGCTGTTCTGCCTCAAGTGTCCTGTCCATGATTCCACGAAGCATGTGCTCTGGCAGGAAGACTAGAGGGACAGTGTCACTGATGCATGCCTTGTCGCTGCTCACCATCCTTGTGGCCTCTTCAAATGGTGACAGGGCAGAGCATGTATCCTTGATCAGTGGCCACTGGCATAGCGAAAAGAAGCCAAGCTCCCCTGACCCTGTCCTGGTGCCATACTTGCACAGGTACTCATTGATGGCCCTCTGATGTGTGTGCAGCCGCCGCAGAATTGCCTACGTTGAGTTCCACCTGGTGGGCATGTCACAAATGATGCGGTTGGTGGGCAGGTTGCATTGCCTTTGAATGTCAGCCAGCCGAGCATTGGCATTGTTTGACTGGCGGAAATGAACACAGACTTTTCTGGCCTGCCTCAGGAGATCTTATAAGCTTGGGTACCTGGTCAAGAACTGCTGCACCACCAAATTCAGGACGTGTGCCAAAAATGGAACATGGGTCAAGTGTCCCTGTCGGAGGGCGGAGAGAAGGTTGGCCATTGTCGCATAGAACCATTCCTGGCTAAAGCTGGCGTGGCATCCACCACCTCTGAGCCTACCCCTGCAGAGCTGACAGAATCTCTGCCCCAGTGTAACTCCTGTCCCCTAGGCAGACCAACTCAAGCACTGCATGGCATCTTTTAGCCTGACTGCTTGCGTAGCCCCATGAACGCTTACGGAGCACTGCTGGTTCAGAAGACAAATCTGCAGAAGAGGCCATAGAGGAAGAAGAGGAGGCAGGGGTGGAGGAGTTAGCTGTGGCAGAATCACCACTAGCATTTTGGAGGCGTGGTGGCGGAATAAGCTCCAGCAACACTGAACCCTGTCCTGCATCCTTCCCAGCCTGGCTGCAAGTACTTGGGACACCGATAGCTATACCTTCATTCCTCTCAGTGCAGGTTTTTGAGAGGACTGGAGGTATAGTAGGGTTGGAGATTCCAGATGAGGAGCAAGGAGAAATCCACCCTTTTCTATGATGTGGGTCTTTCAAGTGCTGTTGCCAACGGACTGCATGGCAGGTTGTCATATGTCTGGTCAAGCATGTGGTGCCCAAACAGCTGATGTTCTGGCCATGTTTCATCCGCTTCATACATAGGTTGCAAACAGCAATGGTGCGATTTGCTGCACACGTGTCGAAAAAGGCCCACACCAATGAACTTTTAAAAGTCAGCGGGGAGTCAGCAGTGCCCTGCACCTGCGGAGCTCTGAGGTGTGATGCAATAGGGTGGCTACTTAAGAGGACATCCTGCCTTGTTGGAGTTGTGCCTCCTCCTCCTCTCAGGCACCCAAGTACAGTCAGTGACCTCATCATCCCATCTCCTCCCTCCTTGTCACTGGAGCAAACTTTCTTTTACAAAACAAAGGTGCTTTATTGTTGTCAAAATGAATAAGACAGAACATACAGATTAGCACTGGAGCAAACTTGGCAGTATGCTGCAGCTGGGGGATCATGACTGTCAGTTTCTTGTCCTTCTGTGGCAACCCCTCTCTCTAGGCTCACGTTACCCCCTTCGTCAACCTGTCAACCAACATCAGAGCCTTCAAATCACTGCACATCCTCCAGCAGCATATAACCGACACTGTGGTCGAATAATTCTGGGGACTCCTCCGTGCATGATGGTGGGGCTACAGAAGGAGTGACTGTGGACAAGGAGCCGGTGGAATAGGCCACTTTGGCAGCTGTGCTGGAAGGCAAACTACTCTGAGCCTGGGTGACAGAGGATGAGGACGGCTTTGTTATCCACTCCACCAACTCTTCTGCATGTTGCGGCTCAATAACACGTCCAGAAGCAGAAAGAAAGGACAAGCGTGCCCCAGGGCCACCTCCAGAGGATGCACCATGTCCATGACCACCACTGCTGACTGTAGACACAGAGGCTGCTTGCCCTCTTTTAGTGGCCTGTGAGCGTCTGCCTCTCCTTGATATAAATCATGATATATAAATTGGAAGAGCAAGAAAATCAAAGTTGCCGCCAAAACCTGCGGATTAGACCTGAGCAACAAAACGAGGACTTGGTGATCAAAATGCAAAAAATCTTTAACCCTATCCTGGGCAGATGGGATAAGGGGGCCCTAAAGATAGATAGGGTACATAGGATTAGAAAACCCCCAAACCTGAGACAAGACATACCCAGAGATGTAATCATTAAATTCCATTCATATGAAGTTAAAGAAAAGATCTGCAAACAACTTCGGGGAGCCCCACCAGTTCGCTTTGAGAGTAAGGAATTACAGATTTTCTCCGACCTGTCAGCCGGAACACTGGCCCGGAGAAGACAGCTTAGACCACTGCTTGATCAATTGAGAAAGTCCAACATAAAATACAGTTGGGGGTTTCCAACATCCCTAGTAGTTATGAAAGAGGGAAGATCGTGTAGGGTGAGGTTCCTGGAAGATCTCCAAGACTTCTGTGATAATTTGGGCATCCCTGTCCCGGACATTTCTTGATAAGTGTTATAAGTTTTTTGGGATGCTCGAGAGGATATCGAGGTCACTGAGGGGGGAGGGAAGGAGAAGGGAAGGAGAGAGATTTTTCGTTCTTTTCTTTTTTTCCCTTCTCTCTTCCCCTCTAGGTGTGGTATTGGTTGAACAGCATCTCAAATTAAGATTATTATTAATTTGGATAAAATGTGATGCTGTGTGGGGGGGTTTTAGGGGAGGGCATGGCCTGGGTCGGTCCTCCTGTCTCCGTCCCCCCCCCCCGCCCACCCCTCCACCTTTTTGTGGGGGGGTGGGCGGGGGCATTGGTCGGCCGCCGCCGGAGTTTCACCCTGGGTGAAGAAGCGTGCAGTATGGGATCAGTTCTGTTTCTCATCTGTGGGCTTAGGGCCGGTTTGCGGCCAGGGAAGGAGTGAGGGGAGTGGGGGGGGGGGGAATTGGGGAGGGAGGGAGGGGGGGGAATTGGGGAGGGAGGGAGGGGGGGGATTGGGGAGGGGACCTAGGGTGAGCTGGGGTGGTGGTTATATCCTGCAGGGGTAGTTATAAACGAGCAGTGGTCGACAGATAAGATTGGGTAGACGAAATTGAATTAAATGTTAGACTTAAAGTTCTTATCCTATAATGTTAAGGGACTGAACTCGCCGGCTAAAAGACATAAAATATTAAATTAACTCCAACAGTACCGAGTTGATGTAGTATTCCTCCAGGAGACTCACCTGGCCCTGGACTCTAATATTAAGTTGTATTCTCCAGCATTGCCCACTTGGTTCTATAGTGATACACCTATAAGGAGATCCAAGGGAGTCGCAATTGGGTTCCCAAGAACATCTAAGTTCTCTTTGCTCAATAGATTGATGGATCCCGAGGGCCGATATCTCTTCCTTAAGGGCAACCTGGGGAATAAAACGCTTACCTTAGCAAATGTCTATTGTCCAAACAAAAACCCGATTGTATTCTTAAAGCAGGTGTTGGCTAAATTGATGGAATTCAAGGTGGGGGAGGTGGTTCTGGCAGGGGACTTTAATTTTTGCCTTGATCCCACCTTAGATAGTATGTCCCAGGCTCAGGGGACAAGTAAGGTTAAATTAAGAATGATCAGGTGCCGGCTGCACCAATGCCACTTGATGGATGTGTGGAGGGTGCAGCATGCAAAAGTAAATGATTATACCTTCTTCTCCCCTGTGCACGGGACGTACTCAAGATTGGATTATATAATGACGGACCACAGTTTACTGGACTTCGTGGAGGAAACCAGAATAGAAATCACATCGCTATCAGATCATTCCCCAGTCTCAACGAAGGTTAGGTTTCCGGAGCTCCAAAGACAACCATTCTCCTGGAAGTTAAATGAAAATTTACTAAAAGACAACAAAGTATTAGAAATGGTGCAGAAAGAAATTGACTTTTTTTTTCAAGGTTAACGACACAGGGGAAACCCCTTCTCCCATTCTCTGGGAAGCGCACAAAGCGTATATTAGGAGGGTTCTTATCTCCATTGGGGCTGGGGAAAAAAAAAAAGAGAAAAGAAGAAAGGGAAAAACTCATCGAAGAAATGTACTTATTAGAACAGAATCATAAAAAATACAAGGGGCAGAACCAGGCATGCTTCCGCCAGCTAGCCATCAAAAGGGAGGAGCTAAGGGACAGCATGGAGCAGGACTTGAGAAGGGCCTTAAATAAAATAACAAGAGATAGATATTTTTGGGGAAATAAACCAAGTAAGCTCCTTGCGAGGTTATTGAAATTGGGCGGCACAGTGGTGTAGTGGTAGCACTCTCAATAGCAGTAAGAAGGGTCGCTGGTTCGAATCCCAACCACGACACTACCTGCCTGGAGTTTGCATGTTCTCCCTGTGCCTGCGTGGGTTTCCTCCGGGTACTCCGGTTTCCTCCCACACTCCAAAGACATGCTGGTAGGTTAATTGGATCCTGTCTAAATTGTCCCTAGTATGTATGAATGTGAGTTAGGGACCTTAGATTGTAAGCTCCTTGAGGGTAGGGACTGATGTGAATGTAAAATGTATATGTAAAGCGCTGCGTAAATTGACGGTGCTATATAAGTACCTGAAATAAATAAAAATAAATAAATTGAAAAAGAAAAGAGACTTGAACTTCATTGAGAAAATACAAAATAAAAAAGGAGAGGTAGTAGTCACAACCAAAGGGATAGCGGAAGAGTTTAAAAAGTACTATGAAGCTTTGTACACTATTGGACAAAAGGGAGCGGCGGTTCAAACAGAGAACAGGAAGGTTGACGATTTCTTGAAGGGGGCAGGGATGGCCGTGCTGTCTGAAGAGGACAGAGTAGCCCTGAAAAGACCTATAACCAAAGAAGAAATCCATGCCGCCCTGAAGGATTCGCCAAAGGGCAAAAGTCCGGGCCCTGAAGGGTTTACTACCCTTTACCTGAAACAATACAAGCATACATTGGTGCCGAGGCTCTGCCATTATTGGAACGAGCTAGGCACCAAGTGTATAATGGGGGGGAGACGCTTTGTCCGCGACCATTACGCTGATATTAAAAGAAGGAAAAAACAATATGTTGTGCTCTAGTTATAGACCCATTGCCCTATTAAATGCGGATGTTAAACTGTACGCCAAGGTGTTGGCTGGCAGGTTGAAGGACAAAATGACTACCTTGGTGCACCCAGACCAGGTAGGTTTTGTCCCGGAAAAACAGGGCAGGGACAACAGAGTCCGATCATTGCTTCTTTTAGAGTCTGTTAAAGCAGGGGGCCCCCAGTTCTATTCCTGTTCCGAAAAAGCGTTTGACAGGGTAGACTGGGGGCTTATGATAAAAACCTTGCAAGTGATGGGAGTTGGTCCAAGATTCATCGCATGGGTGAAAATTCTATATAACGACCCTTCGGAATCCGTGAAGGTAAATGGGGTTCTTTCCAGACCTTTCAGGATGGAGAATGGTACCAGACAGGGGTGTCCATTGTCCCCCATTTTATTTGTTTTAACCCTAGAACCCTTGCTGGCATTTATTCGTAAAAATCTAGATTGTAGAGGGGTGAAGATAGGATTAGAAGAACATAAACTCGCGGCATTTGCCGACGATGTTCTGTTCTATATCACAAATCCTAGGATTACAATCCCGAACTTGCTGCAGACTTTAAAAAGGTATGGAGACATCTCAAACTTTAAGATTAATCTTAGCAAATCCGAAGTGTTAAATATTAATGTGGATAAACAAGAAGAGGAAAGATTCTCAAGGGTTTTTCCCTTTCCTCTAAGTCACTGAAAAAAATGTACCTAGCCAATTACATTTCCTTGTTGGACGAAATTAGGCAAGAAACAAAAAGAATGTCAACGCGCCCCCTCTCTTGGTTCCACCGCATTAACTCAGCAGAAATGGTGTTAGCCCCTAAAATACTTTATAAATTCCAGATGCTCCCGATCCCTCTCCCACTTTCATAATTCAGAGCCCTCGGAGGCCTGATTGCAAGGTTTGTCTGGTGTGGCAAAAAGCCACGAATTGCTTATTCAGTTCTGATTAGGGGGAAAAAAACAAGGAGGACTTGCTCTTCCAGATTTAAAAAAATACTACACTTCAGTAATACTTTCACGTGTTATGGAATGGTCAAGGGAGGACCCGGACAAGAGGTGGGTCAACATTGAACATAGCATGAGTAATACACATTTAGGTCACATTATATGGAACCCTCCAAAATATAGAACACTGAGCACTAAAACAGCGGTTTTAACGCGAAACACTTTAAAATTATGGGATCAAATTCACGCACAATACAAATGGTGTCACAATTCTCCTTTGATTTATTTGAAGGATAATACATTTTTTGAACCAGGGATGAGGGAGGTGGGAGGGAACTGGATAAAGAATGGAAGCACACAATTAAAAGACTTAATTAGAGAGGGGAAAATTTGCACGTACCTCGACTTGCCGAGACAGATCTTATGGTAATTGATCCGTGGAGGTACACCCAGTTGTTGCTCTTTGTCGAGAAACTTCCGAAACCAATCAGAGGTGAGGAAGAGTACAGACCGCTTGAGCACCTTTGCAAGAGAGAAAAATTAGGAAATATTATTTCCCAACTCTACAAAATTTTGATCTCGATAGAAGAACTGGATGTGTCTCCATATATCAAGAAATGGGAAAGGGAGTTAGGGACACAGTGTGGCAAACCCACATTAGGAAAAATATTGAAAATGATACACGGTTCTTCAGCTGATATTGAGAGGACAGAAATAAATTTTAAATGTTTAGCAAGATGGTAAGCCACACCAGACAAAATAAGCAAATTTCAACCGGATAAATCTGAGAAATGTTGGAGGGGGTACACAAATACAGGAACAATGGCCCACATATGGTGGGAGTGCTCCATTATTAAAGCATACTGGAAAAAAATTATACAACTAATTAAGGAAATTACTAATAAAACTTTATTGGAAGACCCATGGAAATGTTTATTCCATGGAACTGTGGAGCCAATTAAGCAATATCGAACATCTATCGTTCCTGTGTTGTTGGACGCTACTAAGAAACAGATCTCAAAGAAATGGTTGGATGCCGAGATCCCTAAAACTCGGGACTGGCTCTTCTGTGTAAATGAAATATATAATATAGAGTATCTGGATAGTTCAGGAGTGGAATTAGACGAGGGGAATGCTTCCCTAGACAAATGGGCAGGGTGGCGGAGTTTTAAGAGTACATGGAGTTATCTTGAGGAGATTACAAGCTAAGTCTAAGGGGTTCGGAACCTGGGAAAGCATGGAAGGTTTATGGATTTTTGTATGCTCAATTGGAACCACCTGCAGGATGGGTCTGGGAGGGTGGTATGGGAGGGGGGGAGGGTATTAGCTTAAGAGGGAACTTTTGGACAGCTGTTTTGTTAGTCTGATTATGTTTTTAGTACGGTTTTAGCTGTGTATTTGTAAAATATAAATAAAGAATAAAAAAAAATATATATATATACACATATATATATATATATATATATATATATATATATATATATATATACACACACACACACACACATACTAGACTGTATGTGTATATATATATATATATATATATACACACACACACACACTGCCTGCACTCACTGAATATAAAGTCTATGCTAAATGCACTGAAGATATAGGCTACACTGAATGCAGAGTGTATATATATATTTTAATACACCGCCTGAAGTGTATTAGAAACAGTACACCACCGCATGCACTGTAGATATAGGCTACACTGAATGCACAGTATATATATACTAGACTGTGTATATATATATATATATATATATATATATATATATATATATATATATATATATATATATATATAAATACACTGCCTGCACTCAATGAATATAAAGTCTATGCTAAATGCAGAGCATATATATATATACATACATACATACATACACACACTAGACTGACTGTATATACAGTATCGCACAAAAGTGAGTACACCGCTCACTTTTTTTTTTTTTAATTTTCAAGTTTTATTGATTTTGCATAGAGATACCAAACACAACATAAAGAGGCCAAACACGCCCTCGCAGGGGCCATCACCTCCTTGCTCACATTTTAAAAATATTTTATTATATCTTTTCATAGTTACATAGTTACATAGTAGGTGAGGTTGAAAAAAGACACAAGTCCATCAAGTCCAACCTATGTGTGTGATTATGTGTCAGTATTACATTACATATCCCTGTATATTGCGGTCATTCAGGTGATTATCTAATAGTTTCTTGAAGCTATCAATGCTCCCCGCTGAGACCACCGCCTGTGGAAGGGAATTCCACATCCTTGCCGCTCTTACAGTAAAGAACCCTCTACGTAGTTTAAGGTTAAACCTCTTTTCTTCTAATTGTAATGAGTGGCCACGAGTCTTATTAAACTCTCTTCTGCGAAAAAGTTTTATCCCTATTGTGGGGTCACCAGTACAGTATTTGTAAATTGAAATCATATCCCCTCTCAAGCGTCTCTTCTCCAGAGAGAATAAGTTCAGTGCTCGCAACCTTTCCTCATAACTAAGATCCTCCAGACCCTTTATTAGCTTTGTTGCCCTTCTTTGTACTCGCTCCATTTCCAGTACGTCCCTCCTGAGGACTGGTGCCCAGAACTGGACAGCATACTCCAGGTGCGGGCGGACCAGAGTCTTGTAGAGCGGGAGAATTATCGTTTTATCTCTGCAGTTGATCCCCCTTTTAATGCATGCCAATATTCTGTTTGCTTTATTAGCAGCAGCTTGGCATTGCATGCCATTGCGGAGCCTATCATCCACTAGGACCCCCAGGTCCTTTTCCATCCTAGATTCCCCCAGAGGTTCTCCCCCCAGTGTATAGATTGCATTCATATTTTTGCCACCCAAATGCATTATTTTACATTTTTCTACATTGAACCTCATTTGCCATGTAGTCGCCCACCCCATTAATTTGTTCAGGTCTTTTTGCAAGATTTCCACGTCCTGCGGAGAAGTTATTGCCCTGCTTAGCTTAGTATCGTCTGCAAATACCGAGATTGAACTGTTTATCCCATCCTCCAGGTCGTTTATGAACAAATTAAATAGGATTGGTCCCAGCACAGAACCCTGGGGAACCCCACTACCCACCCCTGACCATTCTGAGTACTCCCCATTTATCACCACCCTCTGAACTCGCCCTTGTAGCCAGTTTTCAATCCATGTACTCACCCTATGGTCCATGCCAACGCACCTTATTTTGTACAGTAAACGTTTATGGGGAACTGTGTCAAATGCTTTTGCAAAATCCAGATACACCACGTCTATGGGCCTTCCTTTATCTAGATGGCAACTCACCTCCTCATAGAAGGTTAAAGGGGTTGTAAAGGTATTTTTTTTTTTTTTTAAAAATAACAAACATGTTATACTTACCTTCACTGTGCAGCTCGTTCTGCACAGAGTGGCCCCGAACCTGGTCTTCTGGGGTCCCTCGGCGGCTGTTTCAGCTCCTCCCCGCAAGCATTTACCACCTTAATGCGAGCTCCCTCGCATGGTGGTGAGTGCTTGCGGGCACGCTCCCGTGATACAGCCGGCGGCTGTAGCCGCTCGCTGTATCACTCGGCCCCGCCCCCCGGCGCGCCGCGTCATCGGATGTGATTGACAGCAGCGCGAGCCAATGGCTGCGCTGCTTTCAATCCATCCACTGCAGCCAATCAGCGACCAGGCTGAGCTGCAATGAAGATGACGAGGACGAGCAGCGAAGATTCGAGGCGTCAGGTAAGTAAAACGGGGGGGCTGGGGGCGGCGGTACTGTCAAAAGTTTTTTCACCTTAATGCATAGAATGCATTAAGGTGAAAAAATTTTTACCTTTACAACCCCTTTAATAGATTGGTTTGGCAAGAACGATTCTTCATGAATCCATGCTGATTACTGCTAATGATATCATTCTTATTACTAAAATCTTGTATATAGTCCCTTTTCGTGTGACAACACTAAAGAAATGACACTTTGCTACAATGTAAAGTAGTGAGTGTACAGCTTGTATAACAGTGTAAATTTGCTGTCCCCTCAAAATAACACAACACACAGCCATTAATGTCTAAACCGCTGACAACAAAAGTGAGTACACCCCTAAGTGAAAATGGCCAAATTGGGCCCAAAGTGTCAATATTTTGTGTGGCTACTATTATTTTTCAGCACTGCCTTAACCCTCTTGGGCATGGAGTTTACCAGAGCTTCACAGGTTGCCACTGGAGTCCTCTTCCACTTCTCCATGACAACATCACGGAGCTGGTGGTTGTTAGAGACCTTGTGCTACTCCACCTTCCGTTTGAGGATGCCCCACAGATGCTCAATAGGATTTAGGTCTGTAGACATGCTTGGCCAGTCCATCACCTTTACCCTCAGCTTTTTTAGCAAGGCAGTGATCATCTTGGAGGTGTGTTTGGGGTCGTTATGTTGGAATACTGCCCTGCGGCCCCGTCTCCGAAGGTAGGGGATCATGCTCTGCTCCAGTATGTCACAGTACATGTTGGCATTCATGGTTCCCTCAATGAACTGTAGCTTCCCAGTGCCGGCAGAACTCATGCAGCCCCAGACAATGACAATCCCACCACCGTGCTTGATTGTAGGCAAGACACACTTGTCTTTGTACTCCTCACCTGGTTGCCGCCACACATGCTTGACCCCATCTGAACCAAATAAGTTTCTCTTGGTCTCATCAAACCACAGGACATGGTTCCAGTAATCCATGTCCTTAGTCTGCTTGTCTTCAGCAAACTGCGAGTTTTCTTGTGCATCATCTTTAGAAGAGACTTCCTTCTGGGATGACAGCCATGCAGACCAATTTGATGCAGTGTGTGGCGTATGGTCTGAGCACTGGCAGGCTGACCTCCCACCCCTTCAACCTCTGCAACAATGCTGGCAGCACTCATTCGTCTATTTCCCAAAGACAACCTCTGGATATGATACTGAGCACGTGCACTCAACTTCTTTGGTCGACCATCACAAGGCCTGTTCTGAGTGGAACCTGTTCTGTTAAACCGCTGTATGGTCCTGGCCACTGTGCTGCAGCTCAGTTTCAGGGTCTTGGCAATCTTCTCATTGCCTAGGGTATCTTTACGTAGAGCAACAATTCTTTTTTTTCAGATCCTCAGAGAGTTCTTTGCCATGAGGTGCCATGTTGAACTTCCAGTGACCAGTATGAGAGAGTGAGAGCGATAACACCAAATTTAACACACCTGCTCCCCATTCACACCTGAGACCTTGTAACACTAACAAGTCACATGACACCGGGAAGGGAAAATGGCTAATTGGGCCCAATTTGGACATTTTCAT
The DNA here is from genome assembly GCF_042186555.1 of Aquarana catesbeiana. Taxonomy (NCBI): domain Eukaryota; kingdom Metazoa; phylum Chordata; class Amphibia; order Anura; family Ranidae; genus Aquarana; species Aquarana catesbeiana. The sequence goes on along the minus strand of NC_133324.1, from coordinate 327,899,634 downwards.
TTAGGGGTGTACCCACTTTTGTTGCCAGCGGTTTAGACATTAATGGCTGTGTGTTAATTTTTTTTTGAGGGGACAAAACATTTACACTGTTATACAAGCTGTACACTCACTACTTTACATTTGAGCAAAGTGTCATTTCTTCAGTGTTGTCACATGAAAATATAATAAAATATTACAAAAATAACAAAAATATGAGGGGTGTACTCACTTTTGTGAGATACTGTATATATCAAATACACTGCCACTAACTGAATATCCTGTCTGCTTAATCTAACTCAAGCTATCTCTCTGTCCATGCCAACAACACTACACACAGCCGCTATGTAAGCAGCCTTATATAGTGTGGGGCGTGGACTTAGTCCCCCTGAGCCATGATTGGCCAAAGGCACCATGCCTTTGGCCAATTATGGCTCTCTCAGCAGAGCGTGCTGTGATTGGCCAAAGCATGCAGGTCACTTGCATGCTTTGGCCAATCATCATACAGCAATGCACGATCTGGCAGTGCATTATGGGGGCATTCCTCATAGGGATGAGCAAACCGCTGGCTCACCCCTATTTAAAAGCATGACTGTTAAAACACAGTTGCTGGCGGATTGAGAGCTATTTAAGGCTCTTATTTCCACTATTCTCTGGGTTCACGAGCCTTCTTGAAATCAAGTTTACTATTGCGTGTGGTGTGCGTCCACAATATTCTCTTTTTCTCATCCTCAGATTCTTCAGTCAAGTCTGGATGATTGTTTAGGTAGGCATACAAGGATGTGGCAATGTTTTATTCCAAAGCTCTCTTGCCCCCAACATTAAGTCCATACTTAGTCTACAGACACTTGCCCACATCATGCTTCCAGTCAGAACACCTGTGGGCCCCCTTAGATCCTTTTTTATTTTCCATCTCTGTCCCTTCAAGTTGCTCCAGAAGGCCTTTTGCAAAAAGTGGTCAACCGCCTCCTGATGGTCCCTTCTATTTGTACAAAAGGGCTTTTTTTTTTTTTACCATCCAGTAAAACACCAGCAACACTGTTTTCAGAGCTCCACAGCCAGGCAGTGGGTACCTCCTTACATCCTCTCCAGGGGAGTACCAAGATCCTCTGAGGGTCCATTGACAGCAGGTGCGGTGGGACTGCATTGGGTGACTATTGCAACGCAGTCCCACTGCACCTCTACCGCAAAATGCCTTGTCTCCAGTGCAGCCCATTCACACCACTGCAGTGGTGTGCAGGCGGTGTATGTTGAAAAACTAAATTTAGTCACCTCTGCTTACGGCAGGGTGGCTAAAAAGATGACATTTCATCGATTTTAAACATGGTACACAATAAAGCACATTTGTGGGAAGCATTTGGGTATTAGCTAGCTAGATCATAGACAGACCATAGCTTAAAGCTGGTCAACCAGATCAAGCCAACTTAGGGATCTGTTGCCGTCTACTGTTTGTATTTGTGAATAACCTAGCTATCACTGTTATGTGTAATTAGGTTATCAGTACTTCCTGTTTTTTGGAGGCTGGCTTTGAAACCCCAGAAGGAGCAAGTGGAGAGAGAGATAGGATCTGAGACCACACGTCCCCATGCAAGAATTGCTGCTCTTCCAGACAAGAAGCAGGGGTTGTTAGGCAAGTATTCCTATATTAATAGTTTACTATTGTTACCCATAGCTTCAGGGCATATATATAGTATGTAATGACTGGTGACAGAAATATATCTGTTCCTTGGTTATCTCACATACACTATATCAGATAGTTGGTCTGTGAGCGTGTAGTGGTCACCTTGTTGCACGTTAGTAGGTGAACCTGTTTATTGCAATAGTTTTTATGCAGCTCCTGTTAGTCTAGTTAACCCTGCCCCCTCCTGGTCTGGGAGTCTATAGCTAGTTAGAGGTCCGGTTGCACATTAGATGCTACTCAGAATTAAGCGCAGAGTAGATAGGCTGACTTTTAGTTCCAACATCACATCACAGTTTCTGCTGGTGAAAAGCTACGCTCCAGGTTGGTTGGACAATGGTCTCCTCATTGTTGTAGATCTCGTCTTCAGATCTCCAAAACCAAGACAAATGCTGCATCATTTATTTGGAGGGATAGCTATTAATTATACTCGAGTATGCACAATTCCACCAGAACCTCTCATTGGGCCCTTTGTTGATAATACATAATATATTTGATTGCTTGATTTTCAGTCTTGGGCTCTCTTCACACCAATGAGTTTTTTTCATGCTTTTTGCAGAAATGCAGGATATTTTTTTTATCAACATGGGTTCCTATGGAACATGTTCACATCGATGCATTTTTGTGTGTCTGCGTTTTTGGAAAGGGTCAGGGACTTTTTTAAATGCATAACAGTACTTTTTTTTGGTTCAATTGATTTCAATGGACAAGCTTCAGAAAAGCATGTAGTGCATTTTTAAATCTGCCCAACCACAAATTTGAGTTTTGTTTTATTTTTTATGCTTTTTGGGTGGCGGGCGCCTAAAAAAAAAAACGCAAATCACAGTAAAAAGACACAGAAAGCACAGCAAAAAATGTTAAAAAGCAACATGCATAGATGTGAATCAAGCCTTAGAGCCGGCGAGGGACCAGAGCTGCATCCACCTAGGTAGGTATGATTTCCAGAAAAAAAAAAAAAACCCTGCTTCATGATGAAATGGTAGAATCACCCTGTATTTTCTCACTGGTTTATGAAGAGAAGAACCCACATCAGCTAACTCATGATATGGATAATGATAGTGAACACCCTAGTGACAATGCAAGTGGTACGTTTGGCAAACTGACTGAAATGTTAGCACAAGATTTACAGGCAGCTCATTACAGGAAGTTAAAATTATTTTCTACTAATGGCACTGAAGAAAGTTTAGAAGTTTGGAAAGAGCACACTCTTAAAGTCTAAGGAAGTGGCCCTTTTTACAAGTCAAACAGGGAGCTGTCACTGGACATCTGCAGGCCTCAGCTGCAGAATTATTACACCCGTATCAAGATACTCATGAGGGAGTAAGTGCAATGGACTACATACAAGTACTGTGTGATCATGTTGATCCATACTATGATCACGAATCAATGGTTGGTGACTACTGTATGTCTTGTCAGAAGAAAGGGGAAGATACACTTTTATTACTCTATTAGTTACTTTTGTCACAGCTGGTGTATAACACTGTTAAACCTGCTTCTGCAGTGTACTCTATGAAGACCAGTCAGTAAGAGGCTTGCTACCGCATCGTCCTCTTACACAGCTCTTCAGAATGCCATCTTCACCATGCTAGACCTACAGTCTGGATACTATCTACTAATTTCCGATGGCACCTGAAGATCAGGAGAAGACTTTATATGTCCTTTGAGCTTCTATCAATTTACAGTACTCGCATGCCACAAGGCATAAGAGGTGCACCTGCAAAATTCAAAGGTTAATGGAGAGTTTTGGGTGATCTAGGACCCAGGGAATGTCTTGTGTACCTCAATGATATGGACTTTGGAGCTACACTAGAAGAGTATGAAGAACAACTCTCTAAAAGAAGAGGGATAGAAATTGTCAGCAAAGTGCAGGTTCTGCAGTCACTGTAGGCCACATCATCTCTGCTGAAGGCGTGGCCACTGATCCAGTCAAAGCAGCGGTGAACTGACCTCAGACACAATCTTTTACAGTTTTGTTCTCTCTGGATTTTGTTGATACTGACGCAGCATATGCTGATGCCCAGAAGCTATACGTGTTCCATGTGGATGCTAGCTTTGAAGGACTGTGTGGAGTGTTTTACCAATAGCCTTCATTAGCCAAAGCCTCACACCTAGTGCATGCAACTATCCAGTTTACAAGTTAGGGCTCCTGGCGCTTAAATGGGCCATCATTGATAAGTAACATGATTATGTGTATGGAGCTTGTTTGAAGTAAGAACGAATAATAATCCTTTGATGCATGTCCTAACCACAGCCAAACTGGATGCTACAGGACACCGCTGGTTGGCTGCCCTATCCAATTATAAATTCACTCTGAAGTATAATCCTGGCCCAAAAAACATTTGCCCTGATGCTGTATTCAGATGTCCAGGATTGACTTCTGTTACCGAAAACAAGGAATGATAATCTCTCCATGGTCAGAACCTGAAAAAATTCATATGGGGGATGTAACTGAAGGGTGCCAGTGGAAACATGTTCATCAACATGGGGTCAGTGAGAAAAAATGTCATGCTGAAGGGAATAATATGAAGATCAGACCCAGATACCTCAAGCAGTACAAGGTCATGGGAGAAGTCCCAGAAAGGTGCAGTGTCAATGGCAGAGTGAAAGCATCAGTATTTGGGCCCATGGTTCAGAGATCTGACTCTAGAGTTATCTTTAAAAAAAAAAAAAAAAAAAGCTCCAAAAGGCACTCTGGAATAGGAAAGCTTTTTGATTAAGGGTCTTCTGAACTCACCACACTTTGGATGTGAAGGTTTTTGAGCAGGTCCGGTGGCCTTAGCAGCGATGGACCTGCAGTAGACGAACAGATCATATCTGTACCGTAGAGGCAGCCCATTCAATAAGAAAAGCATGGCTGAGTAAATAGTAGGTTAGGAACCACCTTGCCTCAGTAGCACCTCAAAGTATTACCCAGGGAAGGGCTATCTAGGAATAGCCTTTTATTGTGCTCAAAAGAATGTGGGGATTGAGCAGCGCTAGGTGTATTTATCTAGAACACACTGGGGTTTATTTACTAAACCTAGAGAATGCAATACTTCTGTATAGGAATCAATCAGCTTTCAGGTTTCATTGCCAAAGCTTAATTGAACAAGCTGAAGTTAGAAGCCGATTGGTTTTTAGGCAGAAGTGAACGTGATTTCGCACTCTCCAGCTTTAGTAAATAAACCCATTGGCTTCAACTGAGTCCACAGTAGCCAGCTTGTGGCAGAAAGCAGAAGTAGTAACTTCACGATATTCTGCCAGTGAAAACCATCCGCAGCCTCCAGTAAAAAAGCACCACTCTTTCATTCTGCAAATAGAAGTGCACTAGGCAGTTCAGGTTGTAAGGTCTGAAGATAATCAGGGGGTGGAGAGGCAGAAGAGTTTAGAAGTGACTATAGTCTTGGAATAGACATTGTGGCAGAGAATTTGGCTTTAATCAGACATGTCGCACATTGTGTCTGTGAGATTGCCCCTTTCACACAAGAGATCCAATCTGGTCTAGCTGTCCATTTTTCAGCCAGACCAGATGGGACCCTCTATTCTCCTCTATGGAGCACCAGGTGTAAACAGACATGTGCTCATTTACACCTGGCTACCTCCGGGGCTAATCTGATTCGGCAAAAAAAAAAAAAAAACAGAAGTACATCTTTTTCTCTCCGGCTGCCCAGATTGGATCGGAGGGCAGCCCACCATAGAGCAAAGCAGGCTCTGTTCATGTCCACTCTGCATAAGCGAAGAAGACACAGACCTGACTGATACTACAGACTGATACCCTGCTGAGCAAAAAAGGATCTGGCCCCTGTGAAAGTGTGATTTGTCCAGCAGCCAAAAGATCCTGCACAAATGGACTGATAAAATGTAGACAAGGATTCTGGCTGCCGGGAGAAGCTCCAATTTTTGAAGTACCGGATGATCAATCAGGATTGACATGACTGTTGGTTGCATGGCCTCACATAAAAGATCAAAAAGAGGTATTAAACCCAAAACAGAGACCGTAATATATTTCAGCTTACCAATATTAGATGTGGTGGCTGCATTAAGTTTCCCTTTTGTAGGTTTTGTTCCCTCTAGGGATTCCACCAGTAACACTTTGTATTGGAATGCCTACACTCTTAATGAAGGAACAACAGACACACCTTTGGACAACAACATTGTCAGCCTGGGGGAAGGGGAGTGTTAGATGTACTAGCAGATGTAGATGCACTAAACAGAAGTCAACTTCCAACTAACACTTTTTAAGCAGTTACAGTAACAGTTTTATTCGATTTAGAATAAGGGTTTTACAAAAGTGAATAGATGTTGATTATGGTAAGCTCTCTTGTCAGTGTTAAATGGTTTGTCTCAACGCCAACTGGTACATCTGCAAAACAGCTTGTTCTGTTGAAAAACAGACTTACTGGCTGGATCACCAGGTGAAAATAAAAGAAAGCAAGCCTAAAAAAAAAAAAAAAACGAATACAGCCATCACATCTAAGAATCACTAAGCTGCAGTATAATAAATGTTTGCTTTCAACTCTTGATTAATCGCTTGCTGTCCTGAGCAATTTTGACATTTTTCACATACATGTTAAAATCAGCATTTTGTTGCTAGAAAATTTCGAACCCCCCCCCCCAACATTTATTTTCCTGAAAGCAGAGGCCCTGGATAATAAAACGGTGGCTGCTGTAATTTTTTCCATGTTGTACGATATTTAGGGCAGCCATTTATCAAAAGCATTCAGGAAAGAATGTAAATACATTTTGCTGCACAGAAATACAATACCCAATTTTTTTGTAAAAATATAAAATATGTTGCGTCGAGTAAATACCGTGTTTCCCCGAAAATAATACCAGGTCTTATATTAATTTTTGCTACAAAAAACACACTAAGGCTTATTTTCAGGGGATGTCTTATTTAATTACGGCACTAAAGTGGTTGTAACCCAAAAAAAAAAAAAATCAGTTCCTTTTAAAGCATGATAGATAGCACAGTGCTTGTGCTGTATCATTTACCCCACTCCATGTTCTAAAAATCAATCATGAATAAATCAATAAAAAATAAAAAAGTTCCCGTGTCACCCCCTACCCCTCCCACTGTCAGGTCAGAAGTCAGTTTAATCATCAAAAAAATCCATCTTGCTTAAAATCCTTATCAAATAGTTTTAATAAAAATATTATACTAGTACATTAGTGTGCCCACAGTTTTATACCATAAAAAATACCTTTTACAGCTCCCCTGGGCATCCATGTGTGATCCGCTCTTTTTCTCTGAGATCCCCGCTGAGGTCAGCCCACTCCAAGTACTGCAGAGGGAGGGGCCGCAGACATCAGTGGGGAGGAGAGGATGAGAGAGAAGAGCCGAGATCCCGCTGACGTCAGCCCGCTCCATACACTGAAGAGGAAGGGGCTGCAGACATCAGCCGGGATGAGAAAAGAGGACCTCCTTGGGCTGTAAAACATTGTATTATTAATACTGTACAGTAATGGGAATAAAGGTGTAGCGCTTAATACAATAATAAACTGAGACACTGTACCGGTATACAGTAATGGATTACAGTTTTTTTTTTTTTTTGGTGAACTTTGATAGGGCTTATATTGCAGCTCGCCCTAATAAATCGCACTAGGTCTTACTTTCGGGGAAACACGGTAGATACCAAGCATGTAAAAATTTAAAACTCTGCACATCTGAGAAAGGGTGACAAACTGGGGTACCTAAAATTGTCCATGGGTGAAGCTTTGAAAGCCTATACAGGTCATCAGTGTAGTGTTGTGAATTAGGGCCCTAGAAGTATTGCTCTCAGACATTCTCGGCGAAACCTCATGTGCGTGGGGCAATCGCCATTTATATGTGCATGTCGAACCTACATGGAGGGGGGAAGGATGGGGATGGGGTGCATTTAATTTTTTTTACACTTTTGCAATGATTATCCTGGTGTAACCACTTGCTGTTCAGGACATTTAGATACATACGCTGGATGGCACTGGGTTTAAGACTGGGACGTCCTCAACTGGAACCGTCAGATTTATTGAGGCATGGAATAACTAGATCCACCACTGGAGTTTCAAACTCAAACCTCAACAGGCTACTGCTGAGTAAACCGTTTGGGAGGAGAAAATATTTTGTCTGGCTGCAGTCAGTCCTCATACAGAACATCCTGCACTAGTGCGTGGACTTGAAACATCTTTGTAGGCTACTTGGGTAGGGTTCCCCCTATTTTTGTGACCTTTTGCCCAGGTTGGGGCAGTTCTAACTTCAAAAGTGTGTACAGCCTCCACCAAAACTGTAACAGTTTCCACAATTGGCGAGTGACAGCTATTCAGAATGGGGCACCAACTGTCGGTGCACATGTCCTTTGCATCCCATGGTCTTTAGATGTGCAGAGACCTTCCCCATGAGCTCTGACAAAGAAGCCAAAAACTCCTCTCTAGGTAAAAAGGAGGAATGGAGTGTAACAGAGCGGTTAAGGGGAGACTCAGAGAGGTGGAGACTGGAATTTAAAGTAAAGTACTTTAAGCAGAGTTATCTGAGGGCCCTCACCTGAATTACCTCATTATCACCCTGGTCACAGTGTATGCTGGCCTTCCCCCTTTTCCCTTGCGCCTGATGTCTGCCATATGGATAGGGGATCCCCTTAGTACTCACCATCTGTGCTGTGGAGCAGAAGGGGCACAGCTGGCCCTTGTCTCATCACTGAAGCGGTGGCTCAATTTTGTGAAGGTGCTGCATACAACTCAGGGTCTAGGAATACAGGAGAATGTGTTCTGTACCATACAATTCACTTACTAAAATATTTTTTATTAATTCAATTGTACCTTGCAATTTTAACTTAGACAATGATATTTGCTATTCTGCCAGAAAGGTCTTACTTAAAATATTACCATGTTGATTCTGATCATAAAATGGCTGAATATTTAATGCAGCCTTACAGCTCCATGGAGTTACATCCTAAATGGCTTACTAGAACAATAAAAACAATACACAATTTGTAGATTTAAACATTTATTATGAAGTTACAATTTACAAACAATAATAGAAAGGGTCAGATACTGACCAGTCCCCCAGCACAAAGAGTTGAGGGCCTTGTTAAACCATAGCTTTGTATGGAATCATTTAGAAAGGTGTGAATTTTGTTGCATCAGCCAGTTAATTGTCTCTAGAAGATGTTGCATTTGGTAATGCTGAGCAATATTCCGGAAAGCATTCATCTGTTCCATGAGAGTCTGAAACAGAAAGGTTATGGTCAGAGAAACTCACAATACATAAAAATACAATAAATGCCTTCCATGCACCGATAAACAAACCTTTACTGAAATGGTGAAGCTGAAGTCACCAGCACAGCTGCAGTACACAGGCATGTTCGCTTCTTTCACACCTTTACATTTCAAACACACCTGGGAAAGAATGATTGAAAGTAAAAATCATGCATAGGTTCTGTGGATGTGAAAACAAAAGCATAAAAAGTATATACTAGTAGCCACCCAAAGAGTTTGTAATTTTTCACTACCAAATATCTGTCACAATATGCAAATGGGTATAAAATCAAATGTGGGTGGTATTGTTTTACTCATAACACTGCCCTAGCTCACTAACTGGAATATGAATAGGAATGACTTTTCTAATCTGCATACTTGTTCTGGGTGAGTGATGCAAAATACTGAAACCAGAAAGTCAGCATAATAGCGAGGACAGAGAGAACTGGGTTTCTCACTGTACTTGAAAGAAATACCCTTTTTTTGTTTTTTAATTTAATCTTATTAAAAAATAAACAGGTTTATGTTTACCAGCTCTGTGCAATCGTACTTTCTTGCAGGGGGGGGGGGGGGGCGCGCGATGGACAATGAAAATTTTTACCTGAATGCAGTAAAGTAGAAAAAACCTTAAATGTTTAGAACCACTTTAAAGAATTAGAAAAACTGTTGAGTTTACCCTGTAGAATTTGCCCTCCTATGCTAGGCCATTCATTTGTTGAGAGTTTGAATTGTCTCCCCAATATACAGGTCTTTTAAAGACATAAGTATGCAGCGTTTGCAGAAAGGGCAATTTGTTATTTTGTGCCTCTTCCGTTGTGAACTTGATATTTTTATCCAAAGTTTGTGTTCAGTAAAAGCTTGTTTTTCCAATGTTTTAGCCAGTTCTTTACCAGGCCACAGTCAAAAGACGTCCTTGGTAGGAAGTGAAATGCTGGGGTTATGGTTGCAGCAATATGCCACAACCCCAGTATTGTTTTTTTTTTTTTTTTTTCAGCTGGCAATTCTCTAACCATTAAAAGTGATCCGAGTAGCTGGTTAGCTGCTGTATCACCTTTAGAAGCAGCGGGAGGGTGGCTTTCCAGTGGTTCCTGGGCTTACCTGGATGATCAGTAGCCCCGGGAACCGATTCGGCTGCAGCAGCTGGTAACAGAGATAAGCAAAGTAAAGATGGCCTCCACTAATTTCTATGGTCTAGGACAGGGTTAGGCAACCTTGGCCCTCCAGATGTGGTGAAACTACAAGTCCCATGAGACATTGCAAGACCCTGACAATCGCAGGCATGACTCCTAGAGGTAGAGGCATCATGGGATTTGTAGTTTCACCACAGCTGGAGTGCTGAGCTTGCCTACCCCTGGTCTAGGAGGACCGGAGCGATGTCATGACGTCACAACTGGTTCTGGCCCGATGAAAACAAGGCCATTTTTTTTCAAACATTAGATCAATCTTTTATTTGATCTAACGCTTTACATTGTACGGAAGAGATCTGGGGTCTTATAGACCCCAGATATCTTCATAGAGGACCTGTCACTGCTTATTTCGATCACAAGGGATGTTTACATTAAATACTTTTTTTTATAAAAGGGACAGTGTAAAAATAGGTAATAAAATAGTAAAAAATGTGGGCATCTATTTACTTGGCGTAACATTCATATTTTACAAAATTGGGTTATATATTTGGTTTCCTTTTTTAATTCATTAAATTGTATTTTGTCCCAAAAAACTGCGTTTGGAAAAAAAAAAAAAAAGAAAAAACGCTGTGCAAATACCGTGTAACAAAAAATTGCAATGACCGCCATTTTATTCCCTAGAGCCTTTTCTAAAAAAAATAAATATGTGTTTGGGGGTTTCAAGTCATTTTCTAGCAAAAAACAAACAAAAATAAAAACACAGATTTTTACATATATGAGAGAAGTGTCAGAATTGACCCGGTAAGCAAGTGGCTAATCCTGACCCATGTATCATTTATATACTTGAACCGTAAAATTTGTGTTATTTCCCTAAGTTAAAGGCTTGTCTCCACCTGCCCCATGTACAGGTTAACTACTATGGGAGATGCCATGGCAGAGTCAGGTTTGTCTGTCTGTAGAAGTTACCCTTGTACTTAAAAAGAGTACTTATAGCTTATGCTGAGCTACATGTGGAGATGAAACAAGCCAGCACCTGATTCCAACATACAAGGGAAGCATTTGGGGAGTGGGAGCTGTGCAGTTTTGACTCTACAAACTAGAAGTAAAACTTGGTCATACAATTTCTCCAGTTGACAAGGAATGAGTCTCGGCACAGCTTTTTATTTTCCAAGCAGTTTCTTAGCAGACCATACTGGGGACTGTAGCACCAATGCATCTGAAGAATCAGTGTGTGTTCAGGTTTTAATTACATTTGTTACACTCTCGTCGTGGATACATTAAATGCTTCTCTGCCAGATCAACTGTAGCGCTACTTTTACTACCTCTAGTGACTGAAGAAACGGTGGAGTGACGAGTGGAGAAGGGAGGTGCAGCCTACGGTGTCCATGCTACAGCTGTTTGGTCTGGGCATGCAGGATAGTATGAAATAATTTTAAATATGGAATTATGCAAAATGGTCTATATTATGTAAATAGCAATGCCAGCCACACCATGCTAGTCCATAAGTATATGCATTGCACTTCTGATTTTGGGCCTCTAGAAATTTTTGTGCAACATCACACATCTAGGGAAGGCACTGGACAACAAGTAAAATAAGTGCACATGTTAAGAATTTAAATTTCACATATCAATATAACTGGGGCATGGATGTGTTTTATACTGTATATTACAGCAAAGTGAGAGGAGGTCACCAGCACATCAAGGATCTCCAGAACCAGCCCAAAGCTCTATTCAGAGACCGTCTCTTGCTCTGACTAAACACGGTTCCAGCTGGTGGTCGCTTCAGCACCCACTTCTATGCACAGCCATTTTTACAGGAACGTGTGCGTTGGGAATAGTGCGTGGACATATTACATCAACTCACCCTACTAAGATCTGTAGCATTGTTTTCCTTTGGAAACAAATAAGAATTAGTGACACTGATGAACCAAATAAATGTGTATATCTTACCAAATCCTGCAACATGAAAGCCATCATCTTCTTCTGTAGAGCCTCCACCAGTGACATCTCAATGTTGTCAGAGTCATATTCAGCTTGGCAGTTTGAACAGACCCACTGTGGCAGCACCGACCCATCCTGTGTTAGTAAGGGATAACAAGAATATTAAAAGGATTACAGGCAGTGCACTATGCATAGCAATCATATTTTCAATCTTTGGACATACCTGACTAAGTAAAGGATCTTTGCACAAGTCAAGATCACGACAAAAATTACAGTTCCGGCAAATTATTTCAGGAAGGATGTAAGAGCGACAAGGATCCCTAAATTGTGCATACTCCGAGAACTCCCCTACGTCAATTAACCGCAAGAGATCTCTCTTCAGCTTGTTGACCTGGTTGGTTATATTTGAATCCAAAGACAGGACCTGTAAAAATCATAAACCTAGTGTTAGTTTATAAGCAGATTTATGTAGTATTATGGCTCAACTATTGCATTTGCTCATTTAATTGTGGTATTTTGCCAAGTAAGCACAGATGATTTTCTATAAAATGTCTAAATGATTAAAATATGTAGAGACGTGCAGGGAAATAAATACACTGATCAAATGCAACCTTTAAAAAAAAAAATTTCCGTAGATAAATGCAGAACATGCTTCTTAGCCACAGTTTATGTGTCATGGCATCCAGGAGTAGTAACTATTATGCCGTGTACACACGGTCGGACTTTTCAGCTACAAAAGTCCGACACAGCCTGTCCAACAGACTTTCAACTGACTTTTGGGAGACTTTCTAACGACCGGACTTGCCTACACACGATCACACCAAAGTCTGACGGATTTGTACGTGATGACGTACACCGGACTAAAATAAGGAAGTTGATAGCCAGTAGCTGCCCTAGCGTCGGTTTTTGTTCGTCGGACTAGCATACAGACGAGTGGATTTCTGGGTCTGGCGGAGTTACGACGTAAAGATTTGAAGCATGTTCCAAATCTAAAGTCTGTCAGATTTGCAACTGGAAAAGTCCGCTGAAGCCCATACATGATCGGATTGTTCGCCGGATTTGGTCCGTCGGCGTCAGGCAGACCAGTCCGATCGAAAAGTCCGACCGTGTGTACACCCCATTACAGTTGTAACGCTATACCCAAATTATAGTGTTGCCTCACCTCACAAACATATTTTATAAACTCCAATGCAGGGTTGTTCAGGAGCAAATGGGATCCTGGCAAGACTGGGAACATTTCAGAGGGCTCAGTGACATGGCGTGTTCCTGTTACTTTTTTCTGTATCTTTTGTGTGATTGTGAAGAAGTTTTGTGTCAACTCATTTGCTACATAGTCCTGTGAAAAGGTGATTAGACCTGTGAAAGACAGATGGATATTAACTGAAACAGAAAATAGGATTAACGGTAAAAAAATACAAACAAGTACAGATTTGACTAAAATTTTTATGTGTAAAAATGATAGTCTACGAAGGTCACACAGTAACATTTTATGAAAAGGGGTTCTTTGAAAAAACAAACCACATTTTACAGTGTTTACTGTGATATATGGCTAGCAGAATATATAGCAGCAAGCACCAGAGCCAATTAAAGGCTCAGTCCACCCAAAACACATTTCACTTTTTGGGAGGATTAAGAGCTAAAGAAATATCACCAGCAGGAGGAAAAAAAAAACTGGTTAAATCCCCCAAGGGGACACCTCGCACTTGTCCCAATTCTAATTTGAGCAATAGAAATTAAACCAAATATTTATTTTCTGTCATTGCTAGCTGTAGTTAGCACCTCCCACCCCAAAGCCTAAAAATATGGACATGGGGGGTGGGTGTAATCTACAGCTAGCACTGGGTCCCGTGCCCCTTCTCCATTCTGTAGTACTGCCACATCACTCATTTAGATTACAGCGAGGCTAGAGATGCAGTCTGCTATTTAGGGGAACAGACAGTGTGGAAACTGTCAGTTTGTGTTATGAATGACTGCAGCTGGATAAATAAATAAAAGGGGTTTTATTTACAAAAACCTAGACAAACAGCACTAGCCAGGTACTACATTGTGTAGGACAAGGCTTGTGCTGTTGTCAGCTGGGTTGTGATCCCTTTCTGGATAGCTTACAGCTCCTGCTGTTTGTTTACAAGCTGCTAGAGGGAGGGTAGGCAACCATGGAGAAGTGAAGATCTACCCGTACAAAATAGAAGAGATTAAAGATCACAAGGGCGTAGTACTTTTTTTAGGAGATAACCTAGCAGAGATTGGAGGTCAGTAGTATGCAATACACAGTGCAGGGGTCAGAAGCAACACGGTGCGGGGGTCAGTAGCTAAACAGAGTTCAGAAGTATGTAATGCAAAGTGCAGGGTTCATTAGTAAGTAACACAGAGTTCAATAGTATGTAACAGAGGGTAGGGGTCAGCAGTCATTAAAGCAGAGTGTAGGGGTCAAGAACATGTAATGCAGAGTTCAAAGGTGTGTGGTATGTAACTCAGAGTGCAGTGGTTAGTAGCAAGTAAAGCAGAGTGCAAAGGTCAGGAGTAGGTAATGCAGAACTCAGGTTTTTCATAGACAAATATTGCACATAACAATGCACATTTTTCCATTCAGGTCCCCTTACCTGGCATGGCCCCAGTTTCACCTACTGCCTCTTGAGACACTTGGCTATTCTGCCTGCGCTTGATTGGAGTACTACCAGGAGCATTTCGTCTCATCTCCTCCTTCATACTATGGTAGACAGCCACAATGTAAGCTGAAATAAAAAAATAAAATTAAATAATTAATATATATATATATATATATATATATATATATATATATATATATATATATATATTATATATACACACACACACACACACGGCATTCAGACAGGTTTGCACGCATGTGTATATAGATGTTCTAGATTACATAGAGGAAAAGTACCACTTACCTGAAATGATCATCAGGAAATAACTCTGACATGAGGCTGCCTGAGGCAGATATTGCACAATATTCCAGCTGTTCTCCAAGCACTCTTCAACCTGGTCCTCTGGCTGTTCATTATCTGAATGACCACCTGTTTCTTCTTCATCCTCCTCCTCCTCCTCTTCACTGCCCTCCTCTTCATTACCCTGAGATTTCTTCTTCTCACTCTGAATTATTAAAAATCAGACCGAGCATCATGACAAAGCCAAAACATCACAAACTTCAATAAGACTCAACCTAAACAATTTTTTCGGGACTGACCTCTCCATAGTGCACACTAGAAGGAAGTTTGCCTTTAATCCCACCATAATTAGCAGGGTCCATCCACAGCAGAAACTCCCAGCAACGTGAAAATGAGATAGTTAAAGAGTGAAAGATCTCCCTGGAGTGAATACTGAAACAGAAATAGGGTCACATAATACAAGCTGCTATAATGCGGTTGAAGCTGCTAGAAATCAAGGTCACAAGAGGACAAAACCCATATAGCCATAAATTTTACCTTTGGGTAATGTAGTCAACATAGGCTACAGCATCTTCTACCCGACGTTTCTTTGTGCTTAGGATAATGCGGTTGAAGTTGGCGTAAACTACAGAGGAACCCAGACGCTTAAATTCAGCAACCAGCCTTAAGGGGGTAAAGACATAGGTAGTTACTGTTACCACGATAACTGTGCAAAAATATGCATACCTGGAATTCAGCATTAATATAACTAAGATTGTAAACAGGGTAATTATTGCGTTTCACAAATATATGCAAGTTTGAGGATGATCTTACAACATAAGAGAATGGCACAAATCTGTAAATAATAATAAAAGGGATATAAAAGTAGTGCTTTTAAACTTAAACCAGCCATTGTTTCTAGCTTGTAAAAGAGCCTGGAGGAGCTCAAAACATAATTTTAATGGAACTTCTTTGTATTGCCAGTTTTATTTTTGACAAGTTCTAAAAAAATTACAGCATATTTTACATGGTCTATTTGTTCTCTGGGGCTGCCAGAGGAGGAGTCACCTCAGCAGAAGGCAGTTTTAAGGTGTGTTATATATTTCACAAGCAAATATGAAAAGTGCACTAAATTACTTAGAATTGGGTTATGCAAACTTATGTCCATGGTCTAGATATCTTAAGATTCCAATAATCTGTGGCAAAGTCTTGATAGGAAATAAGTGTCTCAGGACTAGGTTTACAACCAATATGTTCAAAATATGCACTAGCATACTGTATAAATGTACCATTTAAAAAAAAAATGTTTTTATGAACCGCACTGAAACTGCTGTACAGCGTAACTGTACTTTAATGACCTTTCTTGAAGGAGGAAGATAAATGTCATGAGAAATACAAACTAAGCCTCAAGAAATTATCTATCCCAATTGTCACTCTTTAGCAAGGCTGCCCAAAAGGTAGGAATTATCTTGGTACTGCAGATTTTTTTTGTGATTCTAAGAAAGCACATTTGTGTTGAACACCATGTTTTTGATTAACTATTCGACAAACTAAACCCACTTTGTTCAGATACACAGTGCAAGCTACATGTCATTCAGTTACAGGTTTACATGTACTTCCATCCCAGCCCTATTTAAAATAGCACATTTGCTTACTGCAGGAACAATTTCTTCATCATGTTGTGGAGAGTTCGGTGAAGAGCAGGATCATAAAGAAGTGAGGATGGAGTTCGTAGCCATCGATAAAAATGCATAACTTGATTGTCTGCGTAGACATTGTGGTACTGAGTAATTTCCTTTACCCAACCCACCACCATGCTCTTCAAAATCCTAGGAGGGGAACAAAGAAAACAAAAAACTACATTATTTGCCAACTTAGCATGACTACACAAGATACAAAATCCATTTGGTTTTCTATCTTTCATTAGTCACCGTGCTCTTTAAAATTTTAAGCACTTTAGAAAACCTGCAAATTTACGCATTAAATTTTACTGAAAGTTCAAAACACAGTACCTGAAGGTATTTGAGCAAAGCGCTGTCTCGTCGTAACTAGCAACAGCAGTGGACTGGTTCCCAGTAACCATATCTTCAAGGGAAGCCTGCTGCAGCACATCAAAGCTAATACCTATACTGCCAGCACCTTCCAGGTCATTAATGTGATGTGACTGCAAGATACTGTTTACAGCCAGGCTCTGAATATCCAGCTCCACACACACTGCAGCAATGACAAAAATATATCACAATGCAGGTTGTAAAATGCGACTGCATTTCCAATGAATATAAACGATAAGATAGTTATAGGTACTAGAGGCTACTGTAATTTATATAAATTTTATACCAGTATTGTAGCACGCTGGGTTGTTGATTTCCACAGATGCCCTCTCATCGAACTCCATAACTAGCCGGTTGTCATCTGCCTCTTTGCCCCCAAGGTCAGGTCGGGAGCCTGGGGAAAGCCACAGGAGGTGATTGTGACGTTTAAGGTGCCTTGCAAAGAACAGATCTGAGCCAAATGTAGACACATCATCAGGTAAGTTGCCCACAGGAAGATGGTAATATCTGTGAATGATAGGGGAGAAAAATAATTATATTAAATTGTAAGATATAAAGTAGGATTATAAATAAAAACAAGTCAATGCAGGCGACATGCTTATTTAAATCAGTGTTTCTAATAACCAATTAAATGAAATTAATCTAATAGAAGTACCTATGATAAATCTAATCAAACATTAAAGCAGGATGTCCTTTGCAAGGCCCTGAGTAGAGGACAAGGGAATCGGTCTTCCTCATGAAAGCTGTTACTCTTTGAGGTAGACTCTAATAGAACAAAGAGAGAATTCCTTTCGATGCTTTGGAGTAGGGCATAAAGATGGTCTTCACTGAGGTATAAGCGTGAAACCATCTTAGGAAGAAAGGATGGTCTTGGATGCAAGATTACCTTGTCATTTTGAAGAATGAGGAAAGCCTCTCTACAAGAGAGCTGCCAACTCAGATGCGTTTCACAGGCAAGATAGTTACCAAAATGACCACATTGCAGGAGAGAAGTCATCTACGGGGATATCCCTGATGGGTTCAAATAATGGTTTCTGCAGGGCAGAGAACCAAGTTGAGATCCTTAGGGAGAACAGGGTGCTGTAATGGGGGCCTGATGCGAGGTACACCTTGAATTAAGGTTCTGACAAAGATAGGGGCAGAGACTTTTGAAACAGTGTTCACAAGGCCAAAACCTGTCTTTTTAGAGTGCTTATGGCCCAAGTTCTGAGCAAGACTTGATTGTAGGAAGGCCAAAATGCATGCACAGAGTAGTCCCCGGGATTAAGGTACGTGTATTCACACCAAACAAACCAAGGATTTCTGGGTACGATGGTAGCTCTTTCTGAAAGTGGCTTTTCCTTCTTTTAGCAAGGTAAGAATGACAGACTCAAAACCCCTCTATCTCAAAGCAGAACTATCTTTCCTATCTTTTACAGCCAAGGTGGCTGCCGTCTTAGACTGTTTAATCTGCAGTTGCCATGGTGAGGCGGTAGAAGCTGAGATAAGTACGTTTTCCAGTTGTCCACTCCTGGGGTGGGAATGACAGAGCTAGAAAAGGATGCAGAGACTGGTGTTCGAATCAATTCCTGCTCTGGTGCAAGCATATGATAACTCTGAAGTTGAATATTGTGTGGGTCTTCGGCAGAGTGAATGCTCACCTGTGGTTTTTTTTTTTTTTGGGAAAATAGTCTTTATTGAAATTAGGCATAAATTTATACAGCACATTTGAGATCTATGCATAGATACATACAATATTGTCACATGTGGTACGATTACATACATTAGCGCCTTACAAGGCTGGCATTGCATAGCAAAGATATATCTATTGTTAATAGCTCTGTAAAGTTCTAACAGACTGAGTTGGAACGTTTATTATATAGTTGTGCGTTTTGGTTATTAGGTGTTGATATTCTTGTTTTCACGCATTACTATACACATGTCTCCCCGTCTCCCAACCATCCGTCCCATATCCTTGAGTATTTGTGACTGTTTCCCCTGTGTTTGTAGATCAACTGCTTGTATGGGAGGGAATTATTAACATCCCTCTTCCAGCTTGTTATGGTGGGGGTTACATTCTGCATCCAAGTCTTAGCAATCACTTTCCTGGCCAAAAACAGGACTTCAGATATAAATGTGGCTTGGTATTTATCAATATCCACGTCTGGAAGAAGACCGAGTATGCACAGTTTTGGATCCAGCACCACAGGGGAACCCATTTGGTCGTGTAAGAACTTAATCACTTGACTCCAGTATGTTTGAATAATAGTGCATTTCCAGATTAAGTGAAAGAAGCTACCTCTCTCTGCCTGGCAGTGAGGACATACTACGGGCCGTGTAGGTTGAAATTTCCTTATTATGTTAGGTGTGAGGTATGCTTGGTGGATGATGTATATCTGTGTTAGCCTGTCAGACAGTTTTGGAGATGTTACTTTAACATTTTCTAGAATTTCCTCCCAGTCTGATTCACCAATGGCTCCTATATCTCTTTCCCATTTTGTTTTGGCTTTTTGCATTACTTCTCTAATTTTGGGTAATCTTATAGAGTAGTAAAGGATGGATATCAATTTTTGCGAATCAGCTCCCATAATTATATCCAGGATTTGGGGATATTCCAAGATGCTACTTTCGTTTCTGAATTGAGAACGTAAGGCATGTCGGAGTTGTAGGTATTTAAAGAATAATTGTTGCGGAATAGAGTATTCTTCCTTAAGAGTTTGAAACGCTTTGGGCCTAGCGCTTACCATTACTTGGTGCAGGTATATAATTCCATATCTGGCCCACATAATAGGGTCTGGGATTTTTTTGAGTTCCACAAGCTGGTCGTTAGCCCATAAAGGAGTGTGCGTGTGGATATTCCCTATTTTAAGTTTTTTCTGGGCCAGTCCCCATATTCGTTGGTGATGTTTAAGTAACCCGTCATTAAATTGTGGACCTTTCCTATGAACCTGACCCCCTCGTAGTATAGTTTGAAGAGGGGTAGATAAGGGACTGTCTTGGCTACTCGCTACTAGTGTACTGTATCTTTGTCTTTCATTGTTATGGTAGTGGTGCATATGTGACAGTTGTGCCGCTATGTAGTATTCCTGCAGATCTGGCAGTGATGTTCCCCCCATATCTGTAGGGTTTTTAAGGATATTCCAAGCTACCTTATGTCTTTGATGTCCCCAGACAAAGGTGTTCAAAATAGATTCCATTTTTTTGAAAATCCCTATGGGGATATATAGTGGGGCATGCCATACCATGTAGAGGATCTTAGGTAGGATGATCATTTTTATAATATTTATCCTCCCCATTACTCCCAGAGGTAGTTTGGACCATGCTTGCGTTTTGGTTTTTATCATGTTAAACAATGGCTCTATGTTATTGACTGTATATTCGCGTAAGTCTCTTGTAACCAGTACCCCTAGATATTTGATAGTGTTTACTCTGACTAATGGTAGTTCCGGGTGTATATTGTTTGGGGGAAATTGGTCTATAGGGAGTATCTGTGATTTTTCCCAATTTATCCGTAGGCCTGAGAACTTCCCCATTTTGTCTATTGTGTCTAGAGCTGCTTGAAGTGATGGGCCCTGATCCGCTAAATAGAGTATCGTGTCATCAGCGTAAAGTCCGATCTTCTCTATATAGTCGCCTATTCTGAGACCCACTATGTCCATGTCAGCTCTTATAGCTATGGCCAATGGTTCCGCAGCCAGGGCATATAGCAGTGGAGAGAGGGGACACCCCTGGCGTGTGCCCCTCTCAAGGGGAAATTGCTCTGACATACAACCATTGACGAAAACTCGTGCTTTTGGTGACTGGTAGAGTATTTGTACCCACTGTACAAAATTGGGACCGAATCCATATTCCTGTAGACATTCCCATAGAAAAGGCCATTCCACTGAGTCAAAGGCCTTTGCTGTGTCTAGGGCCACCACTACTCTGGTACCTCGATTGTCGTGTTGTGCTTGAATATTTAGAAAAAGTCTTCTTATATTCATGGCCGTATTTTTCCCAGGCATAAAGCCGGTTTGGTCTGGGTGTATTAAGGAAAGAATAACTTTGTCTAGGCGGGATGCTAGAATTTTGGCCAGTATCTTAATATCCACTTGAAGTAGTGAGATTGGGCGGTAGGATTCGGGGTATCTGAGGTCTTTTCCTGGTTTAGGTAGAACTATTATCTGTGCTTCCTGCATTGATGGAGGGAGTGATTTATGTTCAAATATTTGTTGGTATAGTTTTTGCAATTTCGGGACTAGTATTTCAGGGAATGCAGTGTAGAATTCTAGTGGCAGGCCATCTAGTCCGGGGGCCTTAGATTTAGCTAGTTGGGACAGTGCTTCGGATATATCGTCTTGGCTAATGGGGGCGTCTAGTTGCTTGGCCTGTTCTAATGTGAGTCTAGGGAACTGAATTCTGTGTAGGTGGTTTTTAATTTCTTGTGCGGAGTATATTGTCTGGGTTTTATATAAATTCCTGTAGAAGTTTAGGAATATGTCTGCTACCTGGTGTGGGTCTGTCACCTCTTCTCCCTGTGGGGTGGCTAGGGTCACCACTACTGGGGGTTTTTCATTTAAATGTGCTAAATATGCCAGTAATTTACCTGCTTGCTCCCCGTGTTCAAAAATTTTTTGTTTTTTGAAAAAAACCTGTTGCTTAGCTTTCTCTATGTGCATTTGGGTTATTACTCTGGATTGCATTTGTACTTTATGGAGATTATCTGTATTGGGTTCTTGTGCGTATACCTGTTCCAGTTCCTGTAGTTTGTCAGTGGTCATCTGTAATAGCAGTTTAGATGAAATTTTAAATCTGTTTATTCTTAGTGATAATAGTCTACTGGCTTGGTTTTTGAAGTTGTCCCATGCTGCAGTATCTGAATCTGTGGTTATTAAGTTGTTTAGCATATACTGTAGTTCTTGCCCCACGCTCTCGAGATCTGGCAGGACCGATAACCAGAATGGATTCAGCCTCCACCCAGAGGTGGGCACCGCTTTTAATAGAGATGCTGTTATCCAACAAGGTGAGTGGTCTGATAGAGCTCGTGGAGCCATACCCGTCCCTGTAATTTTGGGTAGCAGTGCATTTGAGGCCATTATAAAATCAATCCTGGACATCGTGTCGCAGCTTACCGAGTGACATGTGTATGCTTTTTTGGTCGGGTTTTGCCATCTCCATACGTCTGTTAACGCAAATTCTGTAAAAAGTCTGCAGAGTCTGGTTTGGTGCGGCACATTCCTGGACGCACCTCCCAGGTCTGGTCTGTCCAAATTTGGATTCATGGTTTGGTTAAAATCACCCAACCAAATAGCTGGAACTGATGGGTTTTGTGCCATGAATGCCAATCCCTTCAATACTACCTCAATCGAAAAAGGGGGGGGGATATAACATGCCAGAATCAATAGGGAGTTGCCTCCTATGATGGCGTGTAGGAAGATGTATCTTCCCACTCTATCTGATTCTAGTGCGATTAGTTCAAAGGGCACTCTTTTGGCTACTAATATCGATACCCCCCTTGATTGATTGGTATGCGTACTGTGGTATAGCCATCCTATCCATGGTTTTTTTAAGGCTACCTGCATCTGACCTGTGATATGCGTTTCTGTTAACGCTATAATATCTGCTTTTTGTGATTTTAGAAATGTTAATGCTGCGGTTCGCTTAACCTTATTCCGCATTCCGCGGACATTCCATGTTAAAAACTTTACACTGGCCATGTTAGTTTCTGGATGTGATTAGTGTATTTGCCATCTTGTAAGATCTCATACTGATAATACCCCCTCAGTCTGCCTTTTCCATAGTACCAGTGTGCTAATGCATATTTGTTGTTGACTGTGTATTGCCTATTCAGCCACTTTAAGGTCATAACAATTCTTATATTCCCAAAGTAAAACATGTAACATATCCCTTTAACTGTTCCCATCCCTCCCAGCTGCACATCTCCCCAACCTGATGTGAGCATATAAACCCAAACTGTCAGCATATAACAAATCATCCAGCGGTTACCTTCCACTGGAGGCACATTTCTTAAAAGCAATAGATGAGTTTTTCTTTTGTGCTGATCCAACTTTGCTAAAGGGGCGACTGTTCCCCTGTCGAACGTGGAGCATTGATATTCAGGGCTACCACACATTGCAGTTATTGAGTTCCTCTTGCCCTTTTCACCCTCTTTGCAGCGGGTTAATTTAAGTCCCTTGTTCCAGGATACTATAGTAGCGTTCGTTCCTGTTCTTTGGAGGTCTTGCAAAGCAGATCACTTTAAACTGTCCCCAATCTTTTCAAACTGTAAAGGCGCAACCGGTAACCTGCGCAATCCTATTTTATAATCCCCCAAGTTCCATAGCTACATTACACATGAGCTAGCGTTCTTGTTCCCATCCGCCCCACCCGCACACAAGCTGTGTATGCCCCCATTCTTCATATCCCTCAGCTGGACTCCGGCTCCCCCCCAAAAAAAAAGGATCCCGCGACCCTAGTATTAACGAGTTTTGTTCAAAGTCAGAAAGTACTCACTGTTGTTACGTGTTCTTAGACAGATTAAGCGGGTCCGTTTCTGCGATCCAGCCATGCTGTCGCTGCCGCCGGGTCGTCGAAGAACTGTACTCTTCCGTCCTCCTCCACCCGCAGCCTAGCAGGAAATAACATGGCATATTTAAGATGGAGGATCCTCAATCTGCGTTTCACCTCCTGATATTGTGCTCTTCTCCTTTGCACTTCGCTGGAAAAATCCGGGAATACTGCAATCTGACTATTCCCGATCTGTATATTTCCTCTTTCCCGGGTGAGTTTGAGGATTTTGTCTCTGTCCCGAAAGTTTAGAAATTTGGCGATGAATGTGCGGGATGGCGCTCCGGGTGGTGGTGGCCGCGCGGGAATGCGGTGCGCTCTCTCCACCGCAAACATTGCTGAAAAGGCTTCTCGGCCGTATGTTTTGATCAGGAGCGTTTCTAGGTATGTCGCTGGGTCTGCGCCTTCCTCTTTCTCTGGCAGTCCTATGAATCGGAGGTTGCAACGCCTGAGGCGGTTTTCCATGTCATCTTGATGGGCATGGAGTTGTTGTATCTGTCTCTGCATCTCCTCTGTAGTATGTCTCATGGGGTGTAAGGCATCTTCCGCGTTGCTGATCCTGGTTTCAGCCTCTGTGACTCTGTCTTTCAGTTTTGAGAAGTCCTGTCTTATCAGGGATATATCAATTTTCACTTCGTCTATCTTTGCAGTCAAGGTACCTTGTAGGGCGGCTATGGCATCCAGAACTTTGGCGGTATCTGTCGCCTGAGGAGCGGGGTCCGCGCTTGCGCCGGCTCCATTATCTTGTTGCATGTCTTTGTCCTGGCGGCGATATTGAGCGAGCTTGTCTGCCGTCCCAGTGTTCCTTCTCGGTGGGGACATAGTCTGCTTCTGTCCCGGGATAGGAGGGGGAGCCCGTGGGGTGGAATATTCCTGTGAAGCGCTCCACAGGATCTCTTTTTTGGGGGGTTTTGTGTGCAGGTTCACACTTTACCACATACCTGGTCCCCCCCCCGGGGTGCTGCACTCTTTGAGGATGTCCTGGGGTCCAGGTTCTTGCGGATCAGTCCTCTCTAGGGGAGCCAGGCAGGCCAGGGGAACTAGTGGAGCCGTTTCTGGGTGTAGCAATATGGCCGCCACTCTCAGGGCCAGGCCAGAGCCACGGGCCGCTCCACAGGCTGGTACAGGGCACAGAGGCACAGCTTCAGGGGCCACAGGCAGTCCGGGGGCCGGTGTATACAGGGGTCAGCCTCGGGGGGTCCCAGCACGCCCGTGGAACGGATCGGAGCCGCCGCCGGGTGGAGCAAAATGGCCGCCGCTCCAGGCACTAGGCCGAAGCCGGGGACTTTCCTAGATTTCCGGCCCCAGAACGGAGCGCTCCGGTTTTCGCGGCCTCGGGGAGCGTTCCTGGCAATCCAACCGCTCCAGAGGCTTTGCAGGCACTAGGGTATCTCTGCTGGGGTGTGTTTTTGGGTAGGATTGACAGGATACAGGCAGGATGGCTGTTGTAGGATTTTGGGCAGAGGAGCTCTCTATGCAGACGTCCTACTCCATAGCTCGTCAGGCCACGCCCCCCCTCACCTGTGGTTTTGCCATGGTTCCCTTTCATCTGGTCTCTGTCATAGCTAGAACTGAGGATCTTCCCGTCGGGTACTTGCAGATAAAGATGCATATAGGCAAGCATGCCCAAAAGGACAACGCAAAAACCTGGGTGTAGACAGTTCTGTAACGATTCCTTGAAGGCGAAAGAGCAGGAGGAAGTGCCCGAGTACCTTACAAAAGCTCTAGGCAGAAGTGGCGGTAATGTCACACTTGGTCGTCACCCTGAGACAAAGTTCTAATTTGTTGAGTTGG
The DNA here is from genome assembly GCF_042186555.1 of Aquarana catesbeiana. NCBI lineage: Eukaryota > Metazoa > Chordata > Amphibia > Anura > Ranidae > Aquarana > Aquarana catesbeiana. The sequence continues at coordinate 327,874,442 of NC_133324.1, read as the reverse complement.
TCAATAAACTTTAAAAGTTTTCACGGACGCGAATATGATTCAAATATAACCCTGGTCATTTACAGTAACAGTCAGATACAGGGTGACCCTTTCTTACCCCTTGCCTCAATGCTGGACTGTATATAATGTCTAGGCTTCCTCTGTCACAGTGGGCAAGGCATACTCCCAAAGGGGTCGTCAGGGACTGGGTTCCATTAGGGAACCAAAGGAGAATAATAAACTAATAAAGAGTGATTTCTCTATGAGAAAAGAGATCCAGCACCATAGCACATTAGCAAAAAACTAAGCCCAAACTGGAGTAGGGTTATATCAGTGATCTCCAAACTGCGTGAGAAAAATTAGCTGCACACCAACATCTATCCAACAGGTTTTATTGAAGCACATTGTGCTTCTTCAAAACCCAAAGGAACTCTGACCTACCGAACCTCCAAGTAGAGGACACTCCCACTCCACACAGGTATAGGGGGTGGTGTGATCAGCTCTCCCCTTATCTTGATAAGCAAAACTAAAACTATTCTGAACGACAATACAAATACATGTATGTAAAGCAAAAAGTAACCACATTTAAAAAACTGACACCAAAGAAAAAGTACATACAAAAGTGAATAAAAATATTTGTATGAAGGACACCAAAATACATGCGTCTCCTAAAACGATAACAAATTGCGAAGAGACGAGTGTGATATTTAGTATCCACCAAACGTCAGCGCAATACAAAAAGGAAATAGGCACGAATGTACTATGTGGGGACATGTGAAAACCACCCTGATAAATATCAGTGGCAGACCTGAATATAGCAAGTACAGGGCTAACTAACAACCTAATAAAACCATATTCTAAATAGTTCCCTGAACCTACCTAATCACAACCCCTGACGTACAGATAAGTATATGTAGGCGAATAGCCAAAGGGCTCCTGGATGCCCAAATGAACAGGAAGTTCGAGTGGGGAGACACCATACTATACATGTTACTTCTTAGTTATAAAAAATGGCTTACATCCCAATCAAAGTTTAAGCCGGAGGGAATGCAGGTCTGAAGCAAAAAAATCCAGAACATCTCCATGCTTATCAAGATAAGGGCAGAGCTGATCACACCACCCTACACCTATGTGGGGTTGGGAGTGTCTTCCTTTGGGTTTTGAAAAAGCACAATTTATGTGTGAAACATCGTCACCCCTTGGTCCGTTGTTTTAGTCCTAGTGGTGGTCTTTCAATAAACCTGTTGGACGGATGTTGGTGTGCAGCTAATTTTTCTCACCTGGTCTAAATGTTCATGGTTGCGAGCTGGAGCTAGCACCCGGCCCTTCCTTTCTGGTGGATTATATTATTTACCTGGAGTAGCGATCTGTCTCATTTCTCCTGTCTGTATCTCGCATTACGCTGGCTCGGTGAATTTTCTTTTATTGACTTTTTTACTGTGTTTGGATACTGCAGTCATGTCCCAGCATGACACACCACAGGACACCAGTCGCACTTTTAGATCGGCGAAGGACAACCCGCTAAGAGCCAATATACATGACACTCTACACAGTAATGTAGAAGATACTGTAGGCTCATTGAGGTTGCTTTCCCGCAATTTAGAAAAAAAGTATGGTTAAGGAAACGCCTACTGGGACTGCAGTATTTAACTCTTGCACGTATCCCCAGAGGTCTTAGGATTAAAGGGGTTGTAAACCTTCCTGTATTTTCACCTTAATGCATCCTATGCATTAAGGTGAAAAAACACCTGGCAGTGACCGGCCCCCCAGCCCCCCCGCCCCCATTTTACTTACCTGAGCCCTGGAACTTGACCCGGCGGGGACGTGCTGTCTCTCTGCCCGGGGTTCTCGGCTCTTGATTGGATAGAATGATAGCAGTGCAGCCATTGGCTCCCACTGCTGTTGATCAAATCCAATGACGCAGGAGCCAGGGCTGAGTCATACATTCAGTGGCAATGGACACCAAATGCTGGACTCGGCGGGAACGCGCCCACAAGGTATTCCCCTGGGGAGAGCGCTTCTACTAGGAGGCTATCTGATGCAGAGAGGAGCCGCTAAAGCTGCAGAGGGACCCCAGAAGACAAGGTTCGGGGCCACTCTGTGAAAAACGAGCTGCACAGTGGAGGCAAAGTATGATATGTTTGTTATTTAAAAATAAAAATAAAAAATGAACCCTTACAATCACTTTAAGAAATATCCAACGTTTGAGCTGTTTGATGAACCCCTAAAAATGCAATGGATTGACACTTAGTTCACCTGCTCTTTCGCCCTTATGAACATTATAGCTTCCAAAAAGAAAGAAATGGAGGCCTTACAAGATGAAATATTGGAGCTACAAACAAGCCATCAGGCCTTTGCAAAATGCATCTGAATTTACGGACCTTGATAAACGTTTAAATGACAAACTAAATCATCTGGAACATGAAGTTATAACTAATAAAAAAAGAAAAAATGGTGCGTGACAAAATAGATGCCGACATAAATAATGTATGTTTGGAAACAAAGGCGCTCCTGGTATGGCCCTTCTACATCCACTGGCACCTCTGGTAAACATGAGTTTCTCAGATATGGAAGCGGAAGTCTTTGATAAAAAATTAGCAGCTTCGAATTCAGATGCATCACCCATACGTGGATCCCATCCTAACCATGCAGCCATGTGAATCACTGTATTTTGGCGTCCTCCATACAAATATTTTAATTCACTTTTGTAAGTACTTTTTCTTTGGTGTCAGTTTTTTAAATGTGGTTACTTTTTGCTTTACATACATGTATTTGTATTGTCGTTCAGAATATTTTTAGTTTTGCTTATCAAGATAAGGGGAGAGATGATCAGACCAGACTACACCTGTGTGGGGTGGGAGTGTCCTCTACTAGAGGTTCTGTAGGTCAGTCTTCCTTTGGGTTTTGAAGAAGCACAATGTATGTGTGAAATGGAGTCACCCTGTGGTCCTTTGTTTTAGTCCTGGTGGCAGTCTTTCAATAAACCTGTTGCACAGATTTTGGTGTGAAGCCAATTTTTTTCACTTGGTCTACAAGTTCATGGTTGCGAGCCGGAGCTAGCACCCAGCCCTTCCTTTTTGGTGGATTACATTACTTACTTGAGAAACAATCAGTTTCATTTCTCCAAACTGTGGCCCAGGGGCCAAATTTGGCCCTTTGTTTTCCTTTGTCCGGCCCTTGGAGCACTATTTCTCCCACTAACAGTAAAATGGGGCATAATTCCTGTCACTAATACCAACAAGAGGTCACTATTCCTACCACTGACCTGAACAATGGGGAACTATTCCTTCCCCTGATACCAACAATGGGACAATAATCCTCCCAATAATACAATGATGGGGCATGGTTTAATCCTTTTGACACCAGGGCATTTTCTACTCACAATGGCTATAGTTTAGCCCCCACGAAGTATGAAGGACCATAAACTGGCCCGTTTAGAAAGTTTGGAGATCCCTGAGTTATATGGAAGGCGACCAGTGGGCGTGTCCTTGAAACCTTGCCAGTGTCCAATCACATGAAGTGATGAACCTATAACCCAGGGTCTAAAATTACTTTGCCTGTGTACAGAACTGTTTAATTAAAATAAATAAGTAGCAGAGTTTGATACATCGATTAGACAAAACATTATAACCACTGACAGGTAAAGTGAATTACATTTTTTACCTGGTTACAATGGCATCAAAGTGGGTGGGATATATTAGGCAGCAACTGAACATGTTAAGCTTGAAGTTGATGTCTTGAGAACATAAAAAATTGGCAAGCATAAGGATTAGAGCGACTTTGACATGGGCCAAATTGTAATGGCTTGACAACCAACTGGGTCAGAAGCAGCTCCAAAACTGCATATTTTGTGGGATGTTCCCTGTCTACAGTGCGCAGGACCTATTAAAAGTGGTCCAAGGAAGGAAAACTGGCGAACTAGCAACAGGGTCATGGACGGCTAAGGCTCAATGATGCATGTGGGGGAGCAAAGGTTCATCTGTGTAGTTTGAACCAAACAAAAGAGCTACTGTACTTTAAATTTCAAATTGTTGCACGTGTTAATGCTGGTTCCAATAGAACATTGCCAGAACACACAGTGCATTGCAGTTGTTGCGTGTGGGGCTACACAGACGCAGACCAGTCAGGGTGCTCATGCCGACTCATGTCCACAGCCACCAGCACCTACACTGGTCACATAAGCATCAGAACTAGACTATAGAGCAATGAAAGGTGGTGGCCTGGTCTGATGAATTTTAGAAAGGTTTGAGGAAGACAATGAGGTGCGGGTGTCCCCGAATTCTCCTAATCTCAATCCAAATCGAGCAACTAGGAAATGTGCTGGAAAAACAAGTCTGGTCCAGGAGGCCCCACCTTGCAACTTACAGGGCTTAAAGGACCTGCTACTGATGGTTTGGTGCCAGATACCAAAGCATGCCTTCAGAGGTCTAGTGGAGTGCATGCCTCAACAGGTTATGATGGGTGGTCATAATGTTATGACTTATCAGTGTATACTATATTGGATATCTGCAGAGTGGCTTTTTATAAGACTTCTCCTTTTCTTCAGGTTACCTCTAGCAATGTTGTTGCCCTTGCTTGTATATACCAGATTGATTCATGCAGAGAATTCCTTTTCAGTTTAGATATTTGGTCATACTACACAAAATTCAAGGATTATACGTGTGTCGACACTTACCTAGCCATCTCAAAAGCTTGTGACAGACAGCTGTCCAAATTAAGATAATGGCGGATCATTCGTCGAGCACCATGTCGCTGCCAATCCAGAACATTATAGTTTATGTCATCCGTCACACGTACTGGAACAAGAGGAAACTCCTCCAGAACAGCCATCCCACTTGTCAGCCTCTTTAAGGGCCAATTAGACTGTACTGCAATCAAGGTTGGGCCACGCCTCTCATCCTAATAAATATAATAACTCTGCTTTATTGCTTGCAATTTATATTCTTCTTAAGGACAGGTCAAAGGACATTCTACTTACTTTGTAGCTTAAAAGCAATCTCTGGATAGCCCTGTAGACCGTTTTCAAGTCAGTCTCTGCTCGAACCTCAAACACGTGTTTCTCTGGAGGTAACAGCTCTGGATCAACTTTTTCCTGCATTGAACTGTGTTCACTGGTATACATATTGCCAAGGTTTGGCATCTGGTTACTACGGACCTATATAAACAGAACAGAAGTACAAGTTGCATTAATTAATGCTTTATAGTAGGGTTGTCCCGATACCACTTTTTTAGGACCGAGTACAAGTACCGATACTTTTTTTCAAGTACTCGCCGATACCGATTACCGATACTTTTTTTTAATGTCACGTGACAGTGTTTTTTTTTTTAGGGGGGGGGGGGGGGGTGAACGGTGTGTGTGTGTGTGTTTTTTTTTTTTTTCATTTACATTTATTTTTTACAATTTAATTTTTTTTTATTCTTTATTGCACTATGTGTGTGTGTTTTTTTTTTTTAATCAGCCCTGTTGGGGGGCTTTGGTGAGATATCAGGGGTCTTAACAGACCTCTGATATCTCCCCCTTGAGACAGAGAAAGAGACCGAGGATAGAGATTCCCCAGTCCCTTTCTCTGCAGCCTCAGCTGCACTGACAACGAATGGAGAGAAGACAGCGGCTCCTCTCCATTCATAAACTGACACATTGTAATCACAGGAGATTACAATGTTTTAGTTATGTGAATAGACAGAGTCAGCTGACTCTGTCCATTCACACAGCGGAGAGACAGCAGAACGGAGGGGACAGAGGAAGAGAGAGGGGGACAGCGGAAAGCCGGAACGGATGGGGACAGAGGAAGAGAGAGGGGGACAGCGGAAAGCCGGAACGGATGGGGACAGCGAAGAGGGACAGAGCAACGGAGGGGGACAGAGCAAAGGAGGAGGACAGCGGAGGGGGACAAAGCAACGGAGCAGGACAGCGGAGGGGGACAGAGCAACGGAGCAGGACAGCGGAGGGGGACAGAGGAACGGAGGGGGACAGAGCAACGAAGCAGGACAGCGGAGGGGGACAGAGGAACGGAGGGGGACTAAGGGGGATGAGGTGACAGTCAGCGGTGATCGTGTGTGGGGGAGTTACAAGCACCGATCACCGCTGTATGTCACTAAAGCTGCTGAAAGCCGCGGGGGGAGAAGCTTGTAACTCCCCCACGCGCCGATCACCGCTGACAGTCAAGGTATCGGGGGAAGCATCGGGAGCATTTGCCCGAGTACAAGTACTTGGGCAAATGCTCGGTATCGGGACAACCCTACTTTATAGTGACCTCTACTGTTATTTAAAAAAAAAAAGTACCCCTAACATTATACAATTGTAGGTAGGCCTTGCAGTGCCTGTAAAGACCTTTATCAGCAGTAGGTTTGTGCACCCATGAAATGCAGAGGAATAAGATATTGACTATAGCTGCAATTAGTTGCTTTGTCGCTACAACCCCTCCCCTAATCACACACACACAAACCATTAAGTGACCCTCAGCAGGTTTACTTTAAAGTGGCTTGAAACTGTAATGCTAGCCATAGGTAGCAATTTTCATTTAGCCAGTGGGCTCAATGGAAAAAAAAAACAAAAAAAACACAGGATTCCTTCATCCACACAAGCAAGAACTTTTCCCTTCACTGCATTAAATTCTATACATATCCTTTAAAAGATTAGTGGCAGTGTCTCCCTTCATGCATTTCATGCACACAGAGTAAAAACAAATTCAGTTTACAATAATGCTTATGTGGTCACAAGGACAGAAAGCATCATGCACTTTACCCAGAAATTAAAAAGAAAAAAAAAATGGAAAAAAAACCATTCCAGTCTATGTATATTTATAAAGATACATAAGGGTCTCACCGTGTCCACTACAAACACAGCAGCTTTTCTCTGAGATGGTATAAACAGTCCAAACAGTGCTTTGTGCCCTTGAGAATTGTGGTATAAGTAAATATGCCGGATACTTCCTGGGAAAGGATTAAACACACAACATGCATTAGCATGTAAACATTAATAAGACTGTGTTTAGAAGTTGAGGTAAGGGAAATGTGTGAACCACTCCATTAAGTGTGTGCTTCAGGCACCAAAAAGAAACTTTCTACATGAAAAGTTGGCAGACTATGCTTTACAGAAAACAATGAACCAATCAGAATGGTCTCTGCCCCCAAAAAGAGAAGGTTTAGTGTCTTTACCACAAATAGATCATTATGTGCTTTTATGGTGACAAGTAATCTAAGCACTTGATGTAAACCCACATAAACATAGAGCCCGCAAAAACAAAGGTATAGCCTAAAGACTCTTTACTGACTGGACACTGGAAAAACAAGGCCAGAGTGCCAACCTCTCCTACCAATAAAGTATCACATGTTAAAACTACTCATATTAAACATGAGACCTAGCTGGTTTCTTTTGTGGTTGTTGAATACCTGGCTCTAGGTAACTATACTGAGCCAGAGACTTCATTTCCAAGCAATCCAGCTCAAAGGTGTCTGTTTCTCTTCCAGAATAGTGCCGAACCATCGCCTTATTCACCATGCACACACATCCAAGCTGGACCACAGCCCTTAGCAGCAAGGGGACCTAAGTATGCAGATTAACAAGCAAGAATTATTAAACACATACTTCATGAAAGTGTAATGTTCACTAGAGATATTTGTTTTTCTTGTAATATACAGTTTGTTAATTAAAAATAGGAAAATCTCAAACATAACACCATCTTGGCCTAACATCTACAGTATATTTATATAAAAACATGTGGCATGCAACTGCTGCTAAAATGTTACGGCAGCCTCAGAAAAACATACTGAGCCACTACCTGAGTCTCATACACTCCTTCAATATCAGGGGCAGACAAGTCTGCATTGATTTCATTGATGTGCTCCTGGTACATGTCTTCAGGCACTGAATATTCATACAGGTGGTACACAGGATTGGAGCGAGGTAGAATTCTGTTCACCTGCAGAAGAAAGAATAAATGCAATTTCACGGTATACGTAGAGCTTACGCCATCATATCAAGAGGCGTCATGGTACCGGCTTTCGGTCTTACTCTGCAATGTTTAAAAAACAAAAAATAGTCCCCCACCCCGAAAAAAAAAAAAACTGGCACACCTGCAAGTATTTCAAATTTTTAGACATTAACTGCTAATACAATATATACAGCACTGCAAAGGGTTTTAGACAGCCCTAACTCTTGGAATCGGCTATTAAAACTTAAAGTGATACTAAAGTCTCGTTTTGTTTTCTTTAAAATTAACAAACATGTTATACTCACCTGCTCTATGTAATGGATTTGCACAGAGCAGCCCAGATCCTCCTCTTCTTGGGTCCCTCTTTGGTGCTCCTGGCCCCTCCATCCTGTCGAGTGCCCTCACAGCAAGCAGCTTGCTATGGGGGCACTCGAACTGAGCGGCAGCTCCCTGTGTCCATTCAGACACAGAGCTGCGGTTCAGCCCCGCCCCTCTCTCTCTTTTGATTGACTGACTTCACTTCTGTGTCTCAGCCAATCAGGAAGGAGAGTCCCGGACAGCTGAGGCACTCGTGCACATCGCTGGACAGAGATGGGGCTCAGGTAAGTATTAGGAGGGCTGCTACACACAGAAGGCTTTTTATCCTAATGTATAGAATGCATTAAGATAAAAAAAAAAAAAACCTTCAACCACTTTAACCAATTCAGCCCCGGAAGATTTGGCTGCTCAATAACGGGGCCATTTATTGTGATTCGGCACTGCATCGCTTTAACTGACAATTACACAGTTATGCGAAGCTGTACCCAAACAAAATTGACGTATTTTTTTTCCACAAATAGAGTTTTCTTTTGGTGGCATTTGATTGCCTCTGCGGTTTTTATTTTTTGCGCTATAAACAAAAGAAGAGCGACAATTTTGAAAAAAGAAAAAAATATCTTTTACTTTCTGCTATAATAAATATCCCACATTTTTTAATCAAAAAAACTATTTTTTTCCCTCAGTTTAAGCTGATATGTATTCTTCTACATATTTTTGGTTAAAAAAAAAAAAATCAAAAAAAAAAAAAAAAAAAAAAAAATCGCAGTAAGCGATTGATTGGTTTGCGCAAAAGTTATAGCGTCTACAAACTAGGGGATAGATTTATGGCATTTTTATTATTTTTTTTTTACTAGTAAATGCCAGCGATCTGCGATTTTTATCAGGACTGCAACCTTATGGCGGACACATTTTTGAAACCATTGACAATTATACAGTGATCAGGGCTATAAAAATGCTCTGATTACTGTATAAATGTCACTGGCAGGGAAGGGGTTAACTGTGTTCCCTATGTGTGTTTGGGATGGGACTGTTTAGGAGGAGAGAGAGAGAGATAGTGTGTTCATACTGCGTATGTACAACGATCTATCTCCTCTCCCCTGAAAGAACTGGGATCTGTGTTTACACCACACAGATCCCTGTTCTCGCCCTGTCACAAATGATCGCAGGAGTCTGGCAGTCATCGCGCCCGCCGGGCACTTGCATCGGCTCTGTTTACATGCCGGGGTGTGTGCCCCTAGTGGCCAAAAGGTGAAGCGATGTAACATTTCGCCCAGCCGTGCCATTCTGCCACAGTAAAATTGCGGCGGCTGGTTGGCAAGAAGTTAAAGCATGTTTGGTACTCACCTTTCTGTACACTGCCCCCTCCTCTGTTTTGGGCACACGCTGATTTACATAGAAAATGCGTGGTATATTGATCTTGATGCAGTGCAAGTCGCTGCCAATCACAGCCCATAAACGGAAGATACCCGGTTGACTACTTTCTCCGATCTTTATTAAAAGAAAATCACATTTTGTACATTTTTAGTATGTTGCATAACTGTGTTTTACATCACTTGTAAAATTAAATAAAATATTAGAAACCTGCACGATCTGCCAGGGCATGTCGAGGATGCTACGAGCCGTTTTACGCAGGAAGTTGCCTAACCCAGCAGCTTGGGTTTCTCGAACTATACCTCCTGCTCCAGGAGCTACATCTCCATCCTCTAAACGACGCTTCTTTTGGCGCTCTTTGCGCTGACGTGCTTGAAGCTCCCACTTTTTCTTGTGGTAACGCAACCAGAGAAGTCTTTCTTCCTACAGAAGACATGGTTTACAAAACTGTAAAGTACACATTTTATATATTTATAGATATCTATACATCTTATATATAGATAGATATCTACACCCACATACATAGTGGGGAATATTATTTGATCCCCTGCAGATTTTGTAAGTTTGCCTACTTACAAAGAAATGAAAGGTCTATAATTATTATCATAGGTGTATTTTAAATGATAAAAAGGAAAAGAAAGGCGCCTCTAAGTGCAGTATGCAAAATTTAATAACGTGCACAAAGGGTTAAAAGCACTTACAAGATTGTTGAGTGTTACAATGATAAAATCAGGAGACCTCATCTGTGGCACATGTCCATCCTCGGCACGGTGGTACAGAGCAGTGTAGAGCCGTCCAGCAGCTGTAAAGCATTCTCGTTTGTGCTGGAGAGAGGAGGCAGCAGGAAAGCATGTGTTCCGGGTTCACTGCGGGACACACAAGGCTGATGTCGTCAGTGGTGAGAAAGGGGTGGTAACGCGTCTCGGAGTATGTGCGACTCCTGGTCAGACGAAGGAGCCGCACATGCTCCGAAATGCGTCGCCGCCCCTTTCTCCCCACTGACGCCATCAGCCTTGTGTGTCCCTTAATGAAGTTGGAACACAGACTTCCCTGCGGCCTCCTCTCTCCAGCATGAACGAGAGCGCTTTACAGCTGCTGGACGGCTCTACACTGCTCTCTACCACGGTGCCGAGGATGGACACATGCCACAGATGAGAACTCCTGATTTTATCATGTTTTTTAACACACAACAATCTTGTAAGTGCTTTTAACCCTTTGTGTGCTTTATTAAATTTTGCATACTGCACTTAGATGCGCCCTTCTTTTCCTTTTTATATCTTCGGAGTTGCTTCTCCTCGAACAAAAGGGTGAACCGCTCCAGGTGGTGTGCTGAAAGAAACGCCCTCCTCAAAGTGGAAGCCAGGTGCAGGCTCAGCACAAGCAATATAGAAGAAATGGATTCTGGACAGCCACACTCCGATAAAAGCCTAAATTGTAATGAATAGTCAACGTTCATGTGACAACAGAAGCAGGACAGACAGCTGACGTGTTTCACATCATCATTGTTGCTTAGTCAAAGCTAAATGACCACGTTTGACAAATATATACCAGATTCAAACATGCCACATGACGCATTCATTGATTTTAAATTGCAAACACATATGGCCAAAAAAAAAAAAAGGGGGGGGGGGATGAAGAAATACATACGAGGCCCACGGGAGAACATTGAAAAATGGAAAACATGGAAATAGACCACAAACCGTGATGGTAAACAAAAAAGGGCACAAATACAAAGTAGCGGTGTCATGATGTCTAGTAAATAGTTAGAAAAACTATATCAATTAGTAATAACTGCATTAAAGAACAACGCTCTTTGACCACATGAACATGGAAAAATATTTAGTAGAACCCTTACAGGTATCCGAATCTCAGGAGGCCCGAAGACTAATTGGGATACGTAGTCACTAGAAAACACACGCAGCTATGAATAAGCACTGTTAAGTGTGAAACGTATCAGCTCGTTTGTCCCATTTTTCTGAAGTGGCTTGTAATTTTTGATTTTACATAATAAAGGCTATTTCCGGAGTGCGGCTGTCCAGAAACTTTCCTTGCTCACCAGAAAACACAAACGGATGAACTATGGAAGAAAAGCGGCAGAAAAACAGCAGGAAGACAACCAGAAACCAGTAAAAAAGCAAAACAGCAGGAAAACACCAGGAAAAGCACAAAAAAGTGACCCCATAAAACATCAGTTTAAACGCTTGTATATATGAAAAAAATCCAACCTCAACCGAGAGTTAATCGTAATAAAACGAGACATCCCACTCAAAATGTAATCCTACTGGTTTCCTGGTATTGAGGGAAAAAATATAGTAAACTTCCCTCTTACAAAGCGCTCTAAATCTATCGCCTTCCCTAGGGGTGTCACAATAGCTTTGATCCCCTGAATAAATAGACTGGAGACATCCTTGTTATGGACTATGTTCCAATGTTTGGCTACATTTTTAGTGTTTTTTCTCAATGTCTCTTAAATGATCATAGAGACGATCCTTCAGTCTGCGAGTCGTGGAACCCAAAAAAAAAAATGGGTTCAGAAGCTGAGTTTAGAGGCATTTCAATGCTTCTAAACGCGCTAACTTGCGTTTAGGCGTGTTTCGTTTACAGGCGGTTTTCATTTTTGGCTATTTAAAAAAAAAAAAAAGCTTCTAAACGCAAACACGGCATGTAAACGCAGCAAAACTGACATTTTAAACTTAATTAAATCGTTCAGGAGAGGTTGTAAAAACTTCCCGTGTACATGAAGCCTTAATATGACAATAGGCACATCCAGTTCAACCAGTGAGAACCAGAGCTCTTACTGGTGAACAGACTGGGCGATAAAAATCTACCTAGCTTTGGAGCCCAACGAGAAACAGTTTTAATGCCTCTAGAAAGTATCTTGGTATAAATAGGATCATTAAACAAAACGGGGAGATATTTATTTACCGTGTTTCTTATTTTGTTAAATTCTAAACTAAATGGGATAGAGAATATCAGAATACTGACTGTAGAAGATGAAGGATGCCCCCTATCGAAGTGCTCCTTGGGACGTGTATCAGACAGCAAGTTGTCCCTGGGAATTTCACCAGCGATGTGTAGTGCTTGATTTAAAATCGCATCGGGATAACCTCTGCGTTTAAATCTGCAAACCATTTCTGTAGCCTCCCTGGCAAAGTCGGTATCCTTACTACACACACACGTTAAAATCGGAGGAACTGGCCGACCGGAATGCCCCTAATGATGTGCCTTGGATGGCTAGAATCCGCCCGCAACAAAACATTGCCGGCGGATGGTTTCCTATATAAACCAGTGACAATGGTGTTGCGCTCGCCAGACAGCTGGAAAATATTGTCCAATAGTTAAGCCATACATCAATGTCTATTTGGTGATTGGACACAAATGAGCAGCAGATAGTCTATCTAACGACAATAGAACAGTGTCCAAACGGCAGGGGTTATTATGTCCAGATGTGGGTCCTCTCCCACCACCCCATATAAAGGTTGGCTAATGTGGGCGAAAATTTCGCCCCTATGGAGGCACCGCATCTCTGAAGGTAATAGCACCTGTCAAACATGAAAAAATTGTGTGTGAGCAGAAATTATAGACTAAATAAAATAAACTCCTGAAATAACAATGAGTATCTGTCAAATTCTTTAAGGAAGAAGGCAACAGCCTGTAGTCCCACAGTGTGGAATACTCGATTAAAGACTTGATACATCACAAGTAATCCATACATAATTGTCTCCCCATTCTAAATCTTTAAATTTCACCAGTTGCTGCTTCTTGTCTCATCTAACCAAAGTGCTGCCAGAAGTGCCATTTCATCCCCATCATCCCTCTGACCAGCTATCCACCTCCACCAGAGCGTCCTTATCTCCCCTGTGTATTTTAAACGATAGAGACAGAATATTAACCAAAAATCCAGAAAAAAAAACAAAAAACATAAGACAAATGCTATAAATGAAGTTGCAGTTCAGTGAGTAAAATAAGTATTTGACCCCCAAGCAAAACATGACTTAGTACTTAGTGGATGAACCCTTGTTGGCAAGCACAGAGGTAAGACATTTCTTGTAGTTAGTGACCAGGTTTGCACACATCTCAGGAGGGATTTTGGCCCACGCTTTTTTACGGATCTTCTCTAAATCCTTAAGGTTTCTTGGCTGTCACTGGGCAACTCAAAGCTTCAGCTCCCACCATAAAATTTTTCTATAGGATTAAGGTCTGGAAACTGACTGGGCCACTCCATGACCTTAATGTGCTTCTTCTTGAGCCACTCCTTTGTTGCCTTGGCAGCATGTTGTGGGTCATTGTCATGCTGGAAGACCTTGTCCATGATCCAGTCCAGATCTTCAGTGTTCTGGCTGAGAGAAGGTGGTTCTCATCCAAGATTTTACAATACATGTCCCTATCTATCCATTGTCCCCCTCAATGCTGCAAAGTTGGCCTATACCTTTAGCAGAGAAACAGCCCCAAAGCATCATGTTTCCACCTCCGTGCTTAATTGTAGGGATGGTGTTTTTTAGGGTCGTAGTCAGCATTTTTCTTCCTCCAAACACAGCAAGTTGTGCTAATGCCAAAGAGCTCAATTTTGGTCTCATCTGACCACAGAACTTTCTCCCAATCTTTCTCTGAATCATTTAGATGTTCATTGACATGACTGTACATGTGCCTTCTTGAGGAGGGGGACTTGCCGTGTTTGGAGGAAGAAAAATGCTGACTATGACCACAAGAACACTATCCCTACAGTCAAGCACGGAGGTGGAAACATTATGCTTTGGGGCCGTTTCTCTACTAAAGGTACAGTCTGACTTTGCCGCATTGAGGGGCCAATGATTGGGGCCATTCGTTGTAAAATCTTGGATGAGAGCCTTCTTCCCTCAGCCAGAACACTGAAGATGGGTCATGGACAGGTCTTCCAGCATGACAATGACCCAAAACATACCACCAAGGCAACAAAGGAATGGCTCAAGAAGAAGCACATTAAGGTCATGGAGTGGTCTAGCCAGTCTCAAGACCTTAATACTATAGAATATTTATAGAGGGAGCTGAAACTTCGAGTTGCCAAGCGACAACCAAGAAACCTTAAGGATTTTGAGAATAGATCTGTTATAAAGAGTGGACTAAAATACCTCCTGAGATGTGTGCAAACCTGGTCAATAACTACAATAAATGCTTAAACGCAATAAACGCGTTTACCTCTATGCTCGCCAACAAGAGTTTCTCCCCCAAGTACCAAGTCACGTTTCGCTTGGGGATCAAATACTTATTTTACTCACTGAACTGCAACTCAATTTATAACATTTGTATCATGTGTTTTTTCTGGATTTTTGGTTGATATTCTGTCTCAATATACACCTATGATAAAAATTGTAGTTCCTTCATTTCTTTGTAAGTGGGCAAACTTACAAAATCTGCAGGGGATCAAATAGTCATTATCCCCACTGTGTGTGTAACATATACACTGTATTTAAATGTTCGTTTAAAATGTAAATTCCCAAAAAACTAGCAAACAAAAAAACACATACAGAATAGACCGTTAAACACAATATTACTCACTTTTGTGGTGCCCAGAGGAGGAGGGGGACCCAGGACCTCTCTCCAAGACTGTGTGAGTGCCACATCCTGGGAGTCACCTTGGCTCTCCTCACCTGCTGGTATACGTTTTCTTTTTGTACTTATGGGAACGGCAGGCTGGAGGCGTTTACCTACACCAAAATCCTCGATATCGGGAGTCTGAGAAGGATCTAGCTGCTGGAGCTGAGCTGTGACCTTAATATAACAAAAATTCCTTGAGGTCAGCAATAGTTTACTGTAAATATAGAATGGAACTGAACACAAGCTTAAACTGTTCTTTAAGAAACATCTGAGACCTGTCCATTACCATAGTAACTACTGAGCAACAGCACTGATGACCTACTCTTCTTGATTAGTTTCTTTGCCAGTCTGATGCTACTGTATTCATAGTGTTTATGCCATTGTATGAAAAAACAATAATGGGTGACAAAAAAAAAAAAATAAATCTGACCTTACAACATAACCTAGATAATTCAGCATCACAAATAACGTTGTACTGTACAATAGTGTGTGTGTGTCTCAAGTATGACTTCAGGGTGGAAAAAAAAAAAAAAAAAAAAAAAAGAATGAATGAAAAAGTCTTCATGAGCAAAATAATCTTAAACTGAATTTCGCAAAAGCAGTTGTAATGTTTCTGTGCGCTGATATTTCTGAATAAATCTAATTTCCAGGCAACTGTGGATTATGACATCGTCATCATTGCTCTGGATAAAAAATTGCGTTAGCAAATACCTAATTGCTGGATATAATATGGAAACAGTGTGCATACTGTATCTGATTGAATTACTAAACCAGAAAGGTTTCATGAGAATTGTCAATGAAAGCATGACTATATTTACAACTGCAACTCAAATACCACACAACCAGTAATTAGGACTTAATGGAATCATTCCCAAACAGAAACAAGGGAAAAACAAGCATTGCCAGGAAATTACTAAATATTCATGTATATAGGCCCACTCGAAAACCCAAGAATACAGATGACTTTCATTTTTACTAAAGGCAGAGACACTGCAACAAAGAAGACCAGATTTATCTGCTTACTAACACAAGTTGTAAAGATGGCAAAGCAACACGCATTAACAAAACAGAGTTTTAGAGAACAGCTCCACCTTATGGAAATTCTAAAAACCAAGTACAACATAAATAGTTACTGGGTAATAAGTTAAGACCAATGTATTTGACAGAATTGGAAGAACAAACCATCTTAAATCCCTACTCAAGGCAAAAACTATTTTTTTTATCATGGAGAGGGGCTGTAATATAAAGAAGTTAAAAATGTTTTTATTCTTTTGATAACTAATCACTTTAACCAAGTACAGTTTAATTTTTCCTCATGCAAGAAATACTTGTGCTAGATTGCAAATATACCACAGTGGATGCAGTTAACAGGAATTAGTACACTAATCATGATTACAGTTATCCAAAAGTTAAAGAAAATCCCAAATTTTGGGTTACCCCTAGAGGAGTAATAGAGGGGAAATCTTCCAATGGGGACACTACATTGGGATCCACTCACTTTGGAAGGATTTCCCCTTACTTCCTGTTTTGATTAAGGGACAGGAAATGAAGAGGAATCGCTGAAATGGGACACACACAGATGACCAAAAAAAAAAAAAAAAAAATGTTTGTCTTTAGTTCTACTTTAAGATGCAGTCCGATAACTAGGCACTTAAATCAAGGAGGTAGAATAATAGGTTTTCTGAGATACAGAAATTATAACCAACCTGTTTTTTGCCCTCAGAAGTGAACAATTCATTTATCCTCTTCTGCTTGTAAATGTCATTCTTCTCAAGCAACTTCTTATGTAGCCAGTCTGGGTGTCTTACGCGGGGAACAGGATTCTTCACCTAACCCAAGGAAGAGAATTCCAGCTACCATTAAGTGCACATAATATAAATATGTATACACACATGCGCAAGAATGATCTGAAAAACTACAATAGTTGCAAACATTTCCAAGCATTTAACAAATACAGTATATCCAGAGGATGAAGAAGAGTTGGTTGTACCTGTTGTAATGCTGCAGGGATAGTAATGATCTTCTGGATAGCACTGCCCAGTCGTTCAATGTAATAATCCCAGTCTAGAATCTACAAAGGAGGAAAGTAAAAAAATGAAGGTGATATGAAGGGCATTTAAATGACCCTGTACTCAAAATATGTATCAAATGCTTTTGTTACTGTTTCAGAAGTAGGAAGAAGTTCTTCCTTAATATTTTTTAAAAATCTGCATACTTGTTTCAAATCAGTTACTTAGAAAGTATTCAATCCAGAGACCAACAGGCAATTTGTATTCTTAAATTTCAAGACATAGTCCACCTTTAACAAATGCACCCACATTTAGAAAAGAAAAAAAAAATCCCTTTTAATCATTTTTGCATTGGTGCCTGCAGTACATTGTAACCATAATCAGTGCATTGCGAGTGCAAAGCACAGGCACCTGCTGACTTGACCTAAAACCAGGGCCATACAGTAGTATGGACCTACTGTCAAAGGGGCTAAAGGAAGTAACCAATGTGAACACAGAATCCTGCAGGGCGAAGGTCAACGTGAAAGTGACCATGTTTCATGTTACACCCGAATAACAGGGGTAAAATGAAACATATCACAAACTGTAACTTAGCCTATAAAGTACACAGTTTTAGCAATGGCACTCTCTGTATTGCTCAGTATAGGTTTCTACTAAGGGAGAACAAGAAAAAAAAAGCTGCATTTAGGTTCACTGACCGTACGGATGTCCAAGTCATGCAGGGAAGGATTTTTCAGCCATTTGCGCAGGTAATGTCTCTTCACTCCCACCTCAGCTTGGAATATTGCAAGTGGAATGGCTCTAGAAAGTAAGACAAAGATAAAAATGACTACCAAAAACAAAGCACAGTGCAAAACATCTCACAAATGTGAGCTTGTGCACAGCTGACATCATCAGCACTCTCATCTTGTAATGAGAAAAAGAAACACAGCCAACAAACTTTTTCAAATTGGTTAAAGATTCCTGCTGAAGTTATTCACAAAAATCCAGATTAACATCTAAAAACTTGCCAATTCAACTACTTTGTATGGTAAAACAGATTACAATGCTAAAATACTGGCATGTGTACATTGTAGTGCAGGAGACACGAGCAGTCAAAGAGTTTATGTTTAAATTAGGGAGGATGAGAGTTACAGGTAGGATTACTGTTAAGGGGAGGCATAGTGTTGTTGATTTAGGGTAGAGCATCTCTAAGCTGTGGCACTCAGCTTGGAAAAACAAACTTTGAAAGTATAGCACGTTCAGCTTATGTATTATTTAGTGCATGCCTTGTGTTTACCAAGATAATATTGCTGTACTTCCTGTAAAATCTTTTCTTGGATTCCATTGAGGGACATTAGCAATTTAGAAACAGTCTGGTTCCACTGAATAAATAAAAAAAACAAACAAAAAAAAAACAAAAAACACACCTCCGTATAACCTCTCCTCTACCCAGTACAGGGGGTCCCCTACTTACAAACATCCGACTTACAAACGACTCCTACTTACAAACGGAGGGAGACAACAGGAAGCGAGAGGAAATCTACCCCTAGGAAGGGAAATTCACTCCTGTAAGAGTTAATATGGGAAAAAGGTGTCTCCACTGATGCTTTATCACCAATCCTTATTTCCCTAATAACCCCAAATTTTCAAAATCCAATTGTCATTGGGACAGAAAGTGAGGTGAAATCTTCTGAACAGGGGCACAGACAGCAAAACAAATGTTACAGGGGTGATAACCCTTCCCTATGTTATCTACAAAACTTAAAAATAGATTTTTTGGCTGGAGCTACACTTAAAAAATTTACCTGTTCCGACTTACAAACAGATTCAACTTAAGAACAAACCTAAAGTCCCTATCTTGTTTGTAACCCGGGGACCCCCTGTATATGTCTCAGTTTTCTGAGAAAGCAAGGTCAAGGGCAAGAGCAAAACACACAGAAAGGGGTGGGGCCTGTGTACTTCAATGAACCTGTTTACAGCAAGCACAAAAATCGTATTTTCTTTATCAGCAATTGAGGGAATTTAGAAACTGTCAGGATGTTCAAAAGCAGTCCAACCTAAGGGGTGGACAACACCCATAGACCCAATAATTTGGGATTCATTTAGAACACAAGGTACCAGAAGGCCCAATACCAAAGTCTGAACCAAGGAAGGAGAACTTTAGTAGGAGGAGCTATATTATATTATCCATCCTTCTAGATCTATACATTTTGCATTATATACTGTATATGATACATATGCAAAATTCTATATTCACAAACAAAATACATACAGTATTATACTGTACGGAGCTTGAACATTTTTTTTTTTAGTCAACAGATAGCTTTTTACTACTGTACATTGCAAACCTCAAAGAAGGTCATATACTTTTTCAAGCAACGGAAACATGCTTTAAACAGCTCAGTCATAATTTGCGGTCTCAGAGTTTTTCCAATCCACAGACTAAGAAGTCAAAAAGTACATGCAGTGGGAAATTCCAAGCAGCTATGGAGCTCTAAAAATTTAAGGCTAGGAACAGCAGGTGGATTCTTGAGGTCTAGGGTTGTATGCACTGCATCTATAAGGTCTGAATCAAGTCCCTTTTAAAATCTGGATCTGCTTCAGGTAACCATGGGAACCCGTATAAAGCCTCGCTAGAAGCAGACAGATGGGAGTTAAATCAGAAACTAACAGGACTATATAGGGCCAGCTTGCGTAGGAGAATCAGGACTTTCAGGAACTAAGATCAGCAGAGAATGGCACCAGAATGTGTTCAGAACCTCCCTGGCATAGCGCCTAAAATAACCATAGCCCGTACATGGAAAATGCCTGTAATTAATGTTACCTTGGTAAAACACAAGGTGTCCTGGATCATGATCAACGAAAAACTGGTCAGTATAAGACAAGATTGGCAAGCTAGGTTTGAGAAAGTCTGGAAACCCTGGATTGCTCATCTTCAAGATCCTTGAAATATGGGTTGTTTGTGCTGAGGTGCCGGGACCCGGGGGACCCATTCCACTCTGTTCTACTCTACCTAATTTCTCATTTCTCCCTTTTTTTTTTTTTTTGGTTCTTGTTAAGTTTATGTTTTTGTTTTTTCAGATGATGGTTCGGCCACACCATAATGATGGAGGGAGGGGTGGGGGAGGGGGGACTTTTCGGTTTTGAGGGATGCTATCAGGAGACAAGGATGGCCATAATACAACCTTTCTTAATGGGTTTTGTTATTACTTATATGGATAAGAGCCACCAAATATAATGTATATTGCATTCCTGTTTCAATAATTTGCTGATGAATACCTGGGCATAATGTTCTGTATGCTGTTTTGAAAAAGTAAAACTATTGGAAGAGAACCTCCTTGGCAGAATGCCGTGCCACGGTATTTAAAAATAGATACCAACTCCATCATGGATAAAGAGAGGTCCTTGTGGACCTGTAGCTGCACTTGATAGTTGTGACTAGTGAGTAATGCTCTGGGGACGATGTATCCATGACAATAGGAGTCGCAGATTCCAGGCATCTGTTCCTTCCAAAGAGATTGGTTAAATGCCCCCTGAACCATGGGTATGGGGTGAGGTCATCTATGGAAGTGGGACTGTCCATTGATTGTCTTGCAATGGCTCAAATACTCACAAACCCAGGCAGTTAGGGTCAAATAAGGGTTTTGGCCAACTGGAGGAGATTATCAAGTCACTGTAGGTGGACAGTGGAAATGACTGGAGCTCAACGCTGTTTTTTAAAGAGGAAGTAAACTTCCTCTGCAAACTTTTACCTATAGGTAAGCCTATAATAAGGCTTACCTATAGGTATTGAAAATATCTACTAAACGTGTGCAGTCCAGGAGATATTTCCAGTGCATGCTGCCAGCGACATCACTGGCGCATGCGCTCTGCAGGAAAGGCCCACGTGTGCCGTTCCTTCCGAGCCGGTGCCGTGAACAGCGGCTCCCACGCGCATGGCCAATTACAGCGCCGGAGCCTGCGAACCTGGAAGAAGCTCCGGGAAAGATGTCGGCCATGACCGTGATCTGCGGGAACCGCTGCAGCAGCTTAGTTTTAAGGTGCGTATTTCATAATGAGCTAGTATGCAATGCCTCTGTTTATGTCTCTGTCTTGCAGGTTGTTTTTTTTTTTGTGAATTTTTTTCAGAGGTTTACAACCTCTTTAAGATCCAAAGCAGTAGCGGGATCATGCTTCTCCGGGCAAAATGGCAGGAAAGAGCATGGAGTGCACATGTGATCCCTCACTCAAACTACAGTAAACCAACAGTTGCAGGAATTTCAAATGGTTACCAAGGATGCAGTAGTGAGGTAGAACTTGGTGCTTCAGCCCACCCGGCCTTACTCACTAAGTGAGTCTTCAGAGACAGGCTCACACTTGGGGCTGTGCCACAGCTCGTTACTCTGCTCTGCAGCTAACACAGTACACGTGGCTCTGGGAAGAGACAATGCAGAGCCTAGTGCCTGAAAGTCACATACCATACTAGGCCTGCAGATCCAGTGGACCAGGGTACAACATCAAAAATCTAGTGCTGAGGAGCTACAAGTCTGGACTGAAGTCACCAAGGAAAAATAATACTAGTCAGAAGGTTAGCAAAAATGAATTAGAAAAGGCAGGGCAGAAACAGGATTATATTGGAGCTGGCTTATGCTTTGTCTGTTTGCCAGTGTCCCAGCCTTCTGTAAGTGGCAGTATAACCTGACTGTTTGTGAAATGCTGTCTCCCTCAACAAATTATAAAGACTGATAAAAGCAAAAATGAAAACATAAGAATATTAATCAGGAGTTTATTAAAGCACTGTTCATGTTTCCGCTAAAGTTATATGTGAGGATGGAGATATGCGAGATGCCATTGCTGATAATTGGAATTTGAAGTATTACAAAGGAAAAAAATGAAAGCAGTAAAGGCAGCACAAAGCAGACTAAGATACGACTAATGCCGCGTACACACGGTCGGACTTTTCGTCTACAAAAGTCCAACGGACGCCGACGGACTAAAGCTGGCTGGTAATCCGATCGTGTGTGGGCTTCTCCGGACTTTCAGCAGACTTTTTCAGCCTCAAATCCGACGGACTTTAGATTTGAAACATGCTTCAAATCTTTACGTCGTAACTACGACGGACCCCGAAATCCGCTCGTCTGTGTGCTAGTCCGACGGACAAAAACCCATGCTAGGGCAGCTATTGGCTACTGGCTATGAACTTCCTTATTTTAGTCCGGTGTACGTCATCACGTACGAATCCGTCGGACTTTTGTGTGGTCGTGTGTAGGCAAGTCCGTTCGTTAGAAAGTCTGCTGCAAGTCCGCCGAAAGTCCGCCGGAAGTCTGTCGGACAGGCTGTCGGACTTTTGTAGACGAAAAGTCCGACCGTGTGTACGCGGCATAAGACTAAAATATGACAAACTAAAACTTTATCGAAATTTGACAACAAAATTAACACTGCAGTACCACATACATCAAGTAGGGGCATCTATTAAGCGGCTGAAAGAAAAAAAATTAAGAAAAAGGCTTTTCTCTTTTTCTTAATGTTTATTGCTGGTGGTATATTCAGGTAACATGTTCAAGAGAATTACAGCCAATAGAGTTGACAGTTTAGTTTTTTATTACTTTAAAGTTGCACTTCTGTTTGTCAAAAAGCACAATTTTTGAATGTTTATGGAACGTGGTTTTATTTATAAAGACAATATATATAACAGCTAAATCTGTGTCTGTGGTGCATGTTCAAACCTTAATACCATAAATAACGTGTTATTAGATTTTTACTCCAGAACTATAGGAGTGTGGCAATTCTAGACAAATGTTTAACCACTTGCTTACTGGGCACTTAAACCCCCCTCCTATCCAGACCAATTTTCAGCTTTCAGCACTGACGCACTTTGAATGACAATTGCGCGGTCATACAACACTATACACAAATGAAATTTTTATCATTTTTTCACCACAAATAGGGCTTTCTTTTGGTGGTATTTGATCACCTCTGCAGTTTTTACTTTTTGTTAAAAAAATGTAAAAAACAATTTAAAAAAAAAAATTTTTTTTATTTTTTATATTTTGTTACAAAAAATTTAAAACAGGTAATTTTTCTCCTTCATTGATGTACGCTGATGAGGCGGCAGTGATGGGCACTGATGGGTGGCAGTGATGGGCACT
This sequence comes from Aquarana catesbeiana, assembly GCF_042186555.1. Lineage (NCBI taxonomy): Eukaryota > Metazoa > Chordata > Amphibia > Anura > Ranidae > Aquarana > Aquarana catesbeiana. The sequence goes on along the minus strand of NC_133324.1, from coordinate 327,851,147 downwards.
GATGGGCAGCACTGCCGGGTGGCACTGATTGGCACTACAGGTGGGCATTGATAGGTGGCACTTGTGAGCATTGATAGGTGGCACTTATGGGCATTGATAGGTGGCACTGTTAGGTAGCACTGTGGGCACTGTTAGGTGGCACTATTTGGTGGTACTGATGAGGCAGATGTGCCTCTTCCACGCTGTCAGCGTGAGTAGAAAAAAAAAAAAACGATTACCGATCTTTTGTTTACATCATGTGATCAGCTGTCATTGGCTCGGTGATCAGCCGAGTCTCAGTGATTTGGTGATCAGGGCGCGCGCAGGGAGCGTGCACGGGGGAGGCCGTCATTCGGCCATAGCGCAGATTTGTAGTTGTTAAATAGTACATTACAATTTAACTAAACCCATTAGATTTTAGTTGACTAAATGTACTGGAGAATTTATTTGAATAAAACACGACTAAAACTAACAATTCAAGTGACTAAAATAGGACTAAAACTAAAATGGCATTTAAGTCAAAAGACTAAGACTAAAACTAAATTGAAATTTGACATCAAAATTAACACTATCTGTGGTTGTTCCCGCTCAACAGAAGTTGACCTAACGATCAACTTCTATTGAATGGGCTCATTGGAAGTTTCTCAATCAGCAGTTGCTGACCAGTGTATTCTGACAGCAGAGCGTCCCGCTGTCAGAATACGTGGTCTCAGTGAGGAGGATTCCTCTTCTATCCACCTTGATTGTGTGGATGCAGGAATCTGTTCCATTTTTGTTCAGCCTATTGGCTGAGTGAAAAAGATCCATTTATGGCAAGTCTAACACCACCCTCTCCCCAGACTGATATTGCGGCTGTCTAAAGGTGTCCTCTTTACAACGCCATCTAGAATGCAGACACATCTAATCTAGTGGTCATCAACCCTGTCCTCAGGGCCCACTAACAGGCCAGGTTTTATGTATTACCTTGGGGAGATGCAGACTAGAATGATATCACCTGTGATTATTTCAGTTATCTTGCAAACCTGGCCTGTTAGTGGGCCCTGAGGACAGGGTTGATGACCACTGCTCTAAGATTAAAAAAAAGTGCATTTTTGGCAGGATCACCAAGTGAAATACAGAAAAACATAAAAAACTAAAAAACGAATGCAGCCACCACATCTAAGGATTGGTAAACTGCAATAGATTACATTTTTAATTTGGGGTTTAACACCTAATGCTAGTGCAAGATTAGAGCATATTTTAACTGCAACTATTTCTATCTGGACCAGTAAATTAGGAAATTGTCACAATCCAAACTGGAATCCTTAGAAAATCTTACCCTTTATTTTCCTCAAGAGACCTAGTTTTCTGTCTCACATGATGTCATGGAGATCTTTATGGCTCAGTTTCTTATGGCAGCAGAACCACAGTTGATAGTTACATAGTTAGTCGGGTGGAAAAAAAAATAAAAATAAAAAAAGACCACACACAGAAAATCACTATATACACAATCCTATACACAGCCACTCTGTCAAAGTTTTTGCTTACCTCCTTACAAAAAGAAATCAGATTTGCTTGACAACTTCAGTATTTTGTGAATCCATGCAGAATATATGCCAGCAAAATCTCTTCTATGTGGTCTTTTATTAAACTCTCAGGTAACTTCCTAACTATAGAAGTTAACCACCTCAATACAGGGCACTTATTCCCCCTTCCTGCACAGACCAATTTTCAGCTTTCGGTGCTCTCATGCTTTGAATGCCAATTACTCAGTCGTGCAACACTGTACCCAAACAACATTTTTTTCACACAAATAGAGCTTTCTTTTTGTGGTAATCACCACTGGGTTTTTTTTATTTTTTGCATCATAAGTTAAGAAAAGAGCAAAAATTTTGAAGAAGAAAACAAAAAAAAACTTTTATTTTAGTTTCTAGGATAACATTTTGCAAAAAAGTTATTTTTGTTCATAAATTTGGGCCAAAGTTTATACTGCTACATATCTTTGGTAAAAATAACCCAAATAAGTGTATTATTTGATCTGTGTGAAAGGTAAAGCGTCTACAAACTATGGTGCCAATCATTGAAAATTGATCACACCTGATGTACTGACGACCTCTCTAATTTCTTGAGGCTCTGGAATATCAGGAAAGTACAAATGCCCCCCCAAAATACCCCTTTAAGAAAAGTAGACAGTCCAAGGTATTTAGTAAGAAGCATGGTGAGTTTTTTGAAGTAATTTTTTTTCCACAGTTCTTAGAAAAATTAAGAAATTATAATTTTTTTTCACACAATTGTCATACTATTAAGTTATTTCTCACACACAGCATATGCATACTTCCAATTACACCCCAAAATACATTCTGCTACTCCTCCTGAGTATGGCGATACCACATGTGAGACTTTTTCCCAGCCTGGTCACATAAAGAGGTGACACATGCAGGGAGCACCATCAGTGCTCCCTGCATGTTTTTTTTTCCCACAAGTTTTCGAAAAACGTGGAAATAAAATGAAAATTTTTTTTTTTTTTACACAAAGTTGTCAATTTATAGATTTCTAACACAGCATGTACATAGCAAAAATTATACCCCAAAATACATTCCGCTACTCCTCCTGAGTTGGCGATACCACGTGTGAGACTTTTACACAGCCTGGCCACATACAGAGGTCCAACATTGAAGTAGTACCTTCAGGCGTTCTAGGAGCATAAATTACACATCTAATTTCATTCCTACCCATCACACATTTGAAGGTCCTGGAGCACCAAAACAGTGGAATTACCCATAAAATGACCCCATTTTGGAAAGCAAACACCCCAAGGTATATTCTATGATCCATGGGCTGGCGACAGGTACTCGGGTAATCTGAGTGGATGGTGACGGGTACTCAGATGGGCTGGTGACAGGTCCTCTTTATTACTGGGGGGGCAATTAGTGTGTGTTGGTGTGCACTGTAAGTGGCAACGAGCGGTTACCGCAATCTCCTCTTCATACACGATCGGTGTGCGAGGAGGAGACTCCGGTAACAGCTTGTTACCGCGCTTTGTCACGTCACGTGGTAAAGAGGCATTTTTATTGGCTCTTTACACTGATCTGGGATGGGCTGTGTCCCGAGGGACATGCCTCGTCACCGTGCTGCATGTCGATTATGAGCCACTGTGGATCATTTGGGAGCACTGTCAAGATGATCCCCTTTAAAGGGGTTCTAAAGGCTCGACGTTTACCTTCGTGCATCACCTTCATTATCTCCCTCTGCTGTCAATCACAGCCAGCGAGCCAATGAGGAGAGAGAGAGGGCGTGGGGCTGAGCCACGGCTGTGTGAATAGACACCTAGAGCAGTGGCTCGGGAGCCAGCCTGCTAGGGTACCCCCATTGCAAGCTACTTGCTCCGGGGGCAATTGGCAGGCGGGATGGGCCAGGAGAGCCGGCGGGGGGACCCAAAAAGAGGAGGATCAGGGCTGCTTAGTGTAAAACCACTGTACGCAGCTGGTAAGTATGTTATGTTTGTTATTAAAAAAATTACTGCCTTTAATATCACTTTAAGGACTAAGGTATTTAAATTGGCCTTCTCTATATCCTAGTATATCTAGTAAAGCGCCTACATGCATTGATTTGACCTTTTTACTGATTATAAATTAGAATTTTTAGGGGTTTGTTCTACTCGCTTTTGCAAACTGTTGTTTGTTTTAAATTTTTGCAGCCTTGATTTTTCTTTTGTATATTCTGTTATATTTACCTCATCTGCATAGTCCAAGTTTGTCATTCTACCAATGATTTACTATTGGCTTTGGGATAATGATCTAGCAGGGATAACTGGAAACTTCAGAAGCCAATGTAGGATGATACCTCTATGGTAGTATGCCATTTTATTTGACTTTATGTACCATTAATCGGGATGCCTGGCACCTTTTCTGACTAGTTATCACTTTGTCAGCGCCCTGTTAATTTTGTCTACGGTAACTCTCTAAAATCAAAAATAAAAGGAACTTATTAAAAAAAAAAGTTATGCCATAGTATGACAATTCAGAGCATGCAGAACAGACAGCAGCCACGAAACTTTATTATGTACAAAAAGACTTACATGTGTCTTAATAAGGAACATTTACAACAGGAAGCACAGGGTAGGCTTTAAAGTGCTCCTTTTGAAAACACAATTTAAGTGCCATACTTTCTGTTTAAAAAAAGTGATATGGGCAGTATTTACTGCACAATATTTTATGCTCGCTAATTTCATACTGATCCCATACAGTGAGGGAAAAAGTATTTGATCCCCTGCGATTCCGTACATTTGCCCACTGACAAAAAATGATCAGTCTATAAATTTTAAATGGTAGATTTTAACAGTGAAAGACAGAACAAAAAAAATATCCAGAAAAACGCATTTCAAAAAAGTTATAAATTGAATTGCATTTAATGAGTGAAATAAGTATTTGATCCCCTATCAATCAGCAAGATTTCTGGCTCCCAGGTGTCTTCTATACAGGTAACGGGCTGAGATCAGGAGCACTCTCTTAAAGGGAGTGCTCCTAATGTCAGCTTGTTAACTGTATAAAAGACACACGTCCTCAGAAGCAATCAGATTTCAATCTCTCCACCATGGCCAAGACCGGAGAGCTGTCCAAGGATGTCAGGGATAAGATTGTAGACCTACACAAGGCTGGAATAGGCTACAAGACTATCACCAAGCAGCTTGGTGAGAGGGTGACAACAGATGGTGCGATTATTAGCAAATGGAAGAAACGCAAAAAAGCTGTCAATCTCCCTCTGTCTGGGGCTCCATGCAAGATCTCACCTTGTGGAGTTTCAATGATCATAAGAATGGTGAGGAATCAGCCCAGAAGTACACAGGAGAATCTTGTCAATGATCTCAAGGCAGCTGGGACCATAGTCACCAAGTAAACAATTGGAAACACACCACGCAATGAAGGACTGAAGTCCTGCAGCGCCCGCAAGGTCCTCCTGCTCAAGAAAGCACATGTACAGGCCTGTCTGAAGTTTGCTAATGAACATCTGAATAGTTCAGATAACTGGGGTGAAAGTGCTGTGGTCAGATGAGACCAAATTCAAGCTCTTTGGCACCAACTCAATTCGCTGTATTTGGAGGAGGAATGCTGCCTATGATCCCAAGAACACCATCCCTGTCAAACATGGAGGTGGAAACATTACGCTTTGGGGGTGTTTTTCTGCTAAGGGGACAGGACAATTTCACTGCATCCAAGGGACGATGTACCATCAAATCTTGGGTTAGAACCTCCTTCCCTCAGCCAGGGCATTGAAAATGGGTCGTGGATGGGTATTCCAGCATGACAATGACCCAAAACACAGGGCCAAGGCAACAAAGGAGTGGCTTAAGAAGAAGCACATTAAGGTCCTGGGGTGGCCTAGCCAGTCTCCAGATCTTAATCCTACAGAAAATACGTGGAGGGAGCTGAAGGTCCGAGTTACCAAACATCAGCCTCAAAACCTTAATGACTTGCAGAGGATCTGCAAAGAGGAGAGGGACTAAATCCCTCCTGAGATGTGTGCAAACCTGGTGGCCAACTGCAAGAAACGTCTGACTTCTGTGATTGCCAACAAGGGTTTTGCCACCAAGTACTAAGTCATATAATGTGAAGGGGTCAAAAACTTATTTATTTCACTCATGAAAATGCAAATCAATGTATAACTTTTTTGTAATGCATTTTTCTAGATCATTTTTGTTGTTCCGTCTCACACTGTTAAAATAAACCTACCATTAAAATGATAGACTGATCATTTCTATGTCAGGGGGCAAACGTACAAAATCAGCAGGGAATCAAATACTTTTTCCTCACTGTATATATCACCATAGGATTAGTTAAAGAGGTACTGTAGCTGGGGAAAGGTTAGGATGGAAATATTCCTTTCTAATGTGGTTGAACCATCGATCCAATACACTTCTGTCACCCACCAAATAAAGTTAGATCTCACCTCTCTGTGACAGGAGACCCTTCAGGTTTGCGAGATATAACATAACGACAACTAAGTCCAGCATCCTTCACCATTTGGTCTCCTAAAAACTCAGCTAAACGTTTGGCAGTACTGATAGAAGTAGATTTTTGTTCTCCATAATCCTCTAGCCGCCTGGACATGGAGCGATTCTCAGAAATCAACTCGAACAACTCAGAGTCTGGCATGTTGGCAGCCTTACGAAAGAAGATAAAAATTAACATATATTAAAAAAAAAATTTAAAAATCCTCAATTGGCAGGTCATCTAAACCACCATACTAAAATCAATACTTGCAATATTGGTAAGTTCGATTTTATTTATTTAAAAAAGATGAAATAGTATCAGAGAAAGGTAACCATACAGAAAAAAAAAAATGTTCGAAAAGTGACTAAGTCACTGACAAAATCTGATGACAAGTATAAAGTACACATATCTGCAGCAGCTTTTAGTACCTCAAATTCTACTTATATTTGGCCATTCAAGTTGGAAAAGCTTCTGCACTTTCTAGTACAGTGGAACCTCGGATTACAAGCATAATCCGTTCCAGAAGTATGCTCGTAATCCAAAGTACTCACATATCAAAGCGAGTTTTCCCATTGCAGTCAATGGAAACGAAAATTTGTTTTGCATTGACTTCAAATGGATGCAATACCGCATGCGGCCAGAGTCGGGGGGGGGGGGGGGGGGGGGAGCGGAGAGCCTCGGAAATGGGCGAAAAGGCCTGAGGGACACTTCGGTGGACTTCGGCAAACCTCGGAAAGACTCCGTTCACAAGCCTTTCTGAGGTTTGCCGAGGTCAGCCGAACTGGCCTCGGGATATAGGGGTGAAAAGATGCACAAACGACAGACGACGCCATTTGTGGTGAAACATACGTCGGGAGGTTGACGCTCTCACGTCATCGCCATTTTCAGTGTGGACGGGTGCTCGCTATGCCGGCCGGCTGTTCGCTGTACTTTATTTTACTCATGTGAGTTTTCTACCTTATTCGAATAAATCGTTTTTTATCAGTATTACACTATGGCTAGTTTCTCTTTATCTACATGCTTGTGAGATGTCAATTTGGAGTCCTTGCTGTATCCTTCGGTTCATGCTGTAGGCGGTCCAGAACGCTAGTTGGATCTCTCACACTGTTATTGAACACAAGCTGTTGTTGGTTTGCCTTGCGGTAAGCGCATTATTTGCCTGGTAGTGGATCACGGTGTGGTGTGGTATATGAATACTGAACACAAGCTGTTGTTGGCTTGCCTTGCGGTAAGCGCATTATTTGCATGGAGTGTGGTGTTCCATCTCCACTACAGAGTGTGACAGCGTTCACTTTAGGGTTTTTCCTTTTGCTATATTCTTAAGCACTTGTGTAAGTTTTCTACCTTCTTCTACTTTAACCAGTTTGGCAGTATTACACTATGGCCAGTTTCTTTTTATTTACAGGTCTATGAGATGGAAGTCTGGTGCCTTTATTACATCCTTTCAGCCATGGTGTATGCAGCTTAAGTGTACCATCTGGATTCTCTATACCAAGACGTGATACAGGCTGGTGTTCGCTTGCCTTGTGGTAAGCGCAATTATTGTGTTTGTGGATACTGTATGGGGTGTCACTCATATTCTTCACCATTGATTTTGGCTGGGATCACCCAAGGGTCTCTTTTGGACTGATTTCAGATCATCACCCCACAATTTATTTTTATTTTATTTTTTATCTACGATTTATTTTTATCCACCATATACGGACATTTAGATTCACAGATATTATATATGGACACTCGTGGTTGATTTATAGATACATGTGTAAACCCATATAATTTTCTATATTTCAATTTTCAATATTTTTTAATGTTTTTGCATTTATATATGTACTTCCCAATGGACGCTCTCAAAATCACTTCACGTGTGTTATTAGTTATTTAGCGCGGTTATTTCTCTCTTATTTGAAATTAAAATGGTGGCTGTTGAAATTTAAGTCGCATGATATTTGCACAGATATTTTTAAAAATGCAATTTTTCAGGAAAAAATACACTTTAATGAATTTTAGTGCACACAATCAAGCTATAATACCCATTTTTTTTTTTTGTAAAATATAAAAGACGATGTTATGCCAAGTAAATAGATACCCAACATGTCACGCTTTAAGAATTACACACATCTGTGGAATGGCGACACACTACATTATCTAAAGATCTCCATAGGTGATGCTGTAAAAGCCTTTACAGGTTACCAGTTTAGAGTTAAACAAGAGATCTGGCACTAGAATTTTTGCTCTCACTAAGACATTCACGGCAATACCTCACATGTGGTGTGATCACCTGTTTACATATGCGTACAGGACCTGTATTTGCTTGTGTGCATGGGGGGACAGACAATTTACATTTTTTATTTTACGGAAAACTTTTTTTTACACTGGGATTTACCTTTATTGCCATCGCCAGGGATGAACAACATCCCTGGTGATAGCATGGACAGTGACCGGTACTCTTTACTGAGAGACCCCAGATCTCTCCTTTGCCCTTTTCAGGTCATCTGATCAAACAGATACATTTGATCAGATGCTTTACAAGCCAGTCAGCAAACAAACTGGAAGTGACAAATTTTTCATTGCTTCTGGTTTATTGCGTCAAAGGGGAGGCAGGTAAGGATGTACCTTCCTCCTCTCTCGCTTCACAACCAGGATAAAGCAGCAGCAGTCCCAGGCTCCCCAATCGCACAAGAGAGCCTTGCAAGTCCAGTGGCTGCGGCGGGGAGGCCCCCCTTCTGTGCCCTGTAAAAGTGATGTTGTAGAGCCGCTCGGATCAGTTCTACATTAAAAGGAGAAGTTCAGCTTTTCAGAAAAAATAAATATTGCACTTAAAAATGTGCGTTATTTTTTGTTGCAGGAGCCTGTAAAGCACTGCACCAGCAATCAGCAGATCACTGAAGCCATGCAGGTCTGCTGAAGACCTGTCAGTGTAACTGCTTCCTCGTACGAGAAAGCCGATACATGCAGACAGGAAGAATGACCTACCACAGCGCCGTGATAGTTCATTGAAAACTACAACCTGACAGCAGCAAAGGCTGCCAGACCTTGTATTTTTCTATTCACAGAGTGCTGTGAATGAGTAATGTGGCCTGGTTGGGCAGAGCCCTGCATGGGCATTTTTTAAATAAAAAAATTTAATTTTGACAGCTAGCGGGTGGAGGAGAACCCCCGCTAGCTGGCACAGAGGGGATAGGTTAGGTGCGGGGGCCAGTGCATTCATGACATGTTACACCCCAAATATGGGTGCAACATGTTGTGAAAGGTGAACTTATCCTTTAAAGCTCATCGCTGGCCGAAAATGTTGGTACTGGGATCATGGTTGCAGCCACTTTAACCCAAGGACATACAGGTACATCCTAAAGGATTAAAATGTTAAAATTTCAGCATTGTAATACCAGTGGAATCTGTGTCACCCACCTTGCTATACAAAACATCCAGCCAGTAATCTGCAACTTTAGCTACAGATGCATAAACTTCTTCTAGTGTACTGCCCTTGAGGAAAGCCTCAAACACGGATGACTGGAAGATCTTGATTAGCTGCAGCTCACCTCGACGTTTCACTTCAAAACCTTTGAGCTCAGCAAGCGAGCCATCCTCATTAAATACAGCATATCTAAGAAAAAGTAACCACATTTAACGGTCATCTATATGCATATAAATGATTATTGCTAAAATGATGCTGAAGAAATAAGTAAAAAAAAATAAGGGACTATGTTGCATGTGTAGAATGTGGATTTTGTTACAAGCTTGCAAATTCTGAATGGACCCTCTCCGCACACTGCTACACCCTTCCAAGCAAACTATGTAAGAAAAAAAATATACAGTTCATATACTGCAATACATGTTTAAGCTGACCAACTGCATCAAAGTAATCCCTCTTCTGGCCATTCCTACACTGCCTTGCCACTGAAAATGCTAAAGTGGACACCATGCCAAGCTTGAACCCCCCCAAAAATGAACTTCCTGATACTAAATGGAGATCATTAAATTAACTTACCTCTTCTTCAGCTTCTTACCCTCCTCTTTGGATGCTGGAAGGATCATGGCTAGATATGGCCCATCAACCTCAAAGAAAATGCTATTCTCAGAACGAGTTACATAGGTCAGATTAGCTGGGTCAACCAGTTCCTGGTACTGATGGTTTGTAAATCCTTCCTAAAAGAGAAGAGACAATTAAGTCATGTGGCATACTAGTATCCTTCTCTAATGAAATGTACCTGGCATCAATAAGCACCTCACCTTCACTAAGATATTAAGCATAGCTCCAGGGTAGGATATTGTCACTTTTGGCTTTTTGGCATTTGTGGATTTGATAACAAAGTTCTCAGGAAAGCTATTTGGCAAAACACACCAGATCCCATCTGTGTCCAATTCAAGTGGCCTCCTGAATGAGCAGCACAAGGAAACATATCGCATTCAAAAGACAGCCTTACAAATGAACAAACTGAAGAAAAGCATTTTATCATGTTACTTCCTTGCCTAAAAGTTGTTATCCCTGCATGGCTGTCTCTTTTTTAAATTGTGACAGCGAAAATGTGAATGTGAGAACTACATGTACCGACATCCTTTGCAGCTGTTGGCTTGTAGTTATCAATGAACTATCAGGGTGCTGCCGAGCTCTCTAGGTAGTTCATCGATTTTTCCTGTCATTGTGTAACTGCCTGCTCATTTGATCAGACAGCTTACACAGCAAGTCTGCAGGAGTCACCCGCAATCTGCTGATCTTATGCAATCTTTACAGGCTCCTAAAAAAAAAAAAAAAATGCACTTTTTTTTTTTTTTTGAATCAAATCATCTTTTTATTCATTTTATATACAGACATGCAGAACAAAAAAAACATGACAAAAAAACGACAAAAGACATACAACCTTTAGCTGAAAAAAGATGTGCATTTATTATTATTTTTTTATTTTTATTACAAAAGGTGAGCTTATTCTTTAAGCATTGGATTTGGAATTGTGACAAACAATAATCGCTGTGAATAGAGGGGCAATCGCCCATGTAAAAGATTTCCTTTTTGTATGTTTTTTCTATGTACAATCAAATCACCTAGGGAGAAGGTGCAGCAATTTAGCGTTTCCCAGAGGGGGGAGGTGCAGTTTTTTTTATAGCTGAGAAATTTCTATTCTGTGTGTTCAGATACCAGCTTAGAGATGCCATGGTACCTTAATATCCTGGGCTTCAACAGCCATGCCATTAAAGCCAGCAACTGTGAAGCAGGGTGGCAAACTAGTCCCTGGAATAGAAGATCTGGAAGAACATGTGCCAGGAGACCGATCAGGTTGGAATACAACATCTGCCTGGGCCAGTCTAGAGCTGAGGTTTGCCAAAATGCCCGCCATCTCCATCCTGAAAAGCAGATAAGGATTTTTTAGGGGGATTAGGGGAGGAAAGACATAGATCAGGGTGCACTAATCCCACAGAACCACCAGAGCATCTACTGCTTTCGCCAAAGAGTCTCGGTGCCTGGAGACAAACGTGTCCAGTTTGTTGTTGAACTTGGAGACAGGAGGGTCCACATCAGGCATTCCCCACCTGTAACACAGGTCTTGCAATACATACAGGTGGTGTAAGGACCATTTCCCCAGGTTCAGGTGCCCATGGCTGAGCAAAATTGTCCACACCTGGATTGTAAAAGGTGGACAAGTTTGAAATGTATAGATCAACCCAGATAAAAATACTTTCTACCTCTTATGCCCCGTATACACGGTCGGATTTTCCGATGGAAAATGTGTGATAGGACCTTGTTGTCGGAAATTCTGACCGTGTGTAGGCTCCATCACACATTTTCCATCAGATTTTCCGACACACAAAGTTTGAGAGCAGGCTATAAAATTTTCCGACAACAAAATCCGTTTCGGAAATTCCGATCGTGTGTACACAAATCCGACGGACAAAGTGCCATGCATGCTCAGAATAAATAAAGAGATGAAAGCTATTGGCCACTGCCCCGTTTATAGTCCCGATGTACGCGTTTTACGTCACCGCGTTTAGAACGATCGGATTTTCCGACAACTTTGTGTGACCGTGTGTATGCAAGACAAGTTTGAGCCAACATCCGTTGGAAAAAATCCTAGGATTTTGTTGTCGGAATGTCCGAACAAAGTCCGACCGTGTGTACGGGGCATAACTGTGGAAAAATGTTGGTTCCACCCTGATGGTTGACGTAAGCCATTGCTATGGTGCGGACCCAAATGAATCTTGATTAGATGACCCTCCAGTCGGGGAGACCAGCTTTGCAGAGAAAATCAAATTGCTTAAAATTACAGAATGTTTATCAGAAGACAAGATTCCTCTGATGCCCAAGTCCCCCACACAAACAACCGTTTACTATTCCTTCCCAGTTCGACACAGGCAGGCATCCATGGTGAGGACCTTCCAAGAAATTGGAAGAATGGACTTGGCCAATTCCAGAACAGGATTTTTGAGCCAACTAACCAGGGAAAACCTGGACTTCTGTGCCTGACAGATGTGTCTTTCCAAGGACTGAGCTGACTCATCCCACAACTAAAAGATGTTAAGTTGTAAGGGCCTGAATTTGAACAAAGCAAATAAGACTGCTTTGAAGGAGTTCTGAGACTGATGGTAGCCTCATGAGAAAGCAAGTCGGCAATTCCTGAAGTGTCAGTCTGGGAGCAGAGAGTTTAGCTTCTCTTATTAAAGAAAAGCTATGAGCTTCGACTAGGATGGGACCCAGATACTAAGCAATGAGTCAGTTCCAGCTCTGACTCCTGAAGGTTCAGAATCCAGCCAAGCCTTTGCAAGGTCTGAGCTGTCTCTTGCAGACTCTTCCCTCAGTAGGAAGCTGTTCAGATATCCCACAGTGGGGATGCCATTTAAACATTGCAAGTGGGTACTGGGGGAAAACACTTGAAGGGCGGACAATAGAATGTATGGTAGATGCCCTTTGTGACTGCATGTCCACAAGGCCAGAAATTCTCCCCCGAGATCCAAGATGGGACAGATACCAGCCTTTGCAGATATTTGGACAGCCAGAATAACAGATACCCCCCTACTTTTTAAAAGTGGGGAGAGCCCCTTCATGCTGAGGAAGACTTATCCGAGTACTAGGCTTGGACATAATGAAAGGAACGCTTCATGGTCTCCAAGGAGAAACAAGCCTTCCCGGGTTAAGACCTAGACTTTTTAGGTTGGGGCAGATGGGTACTATTGCCGTGGTGATATCCTTGATAAGGAGTCCTGGAAAGTATCAATAGGGATGATCTCAAAAGGTATGCAAAGCAGGTACTTTTTGCAAGCCGATTCTGCAGCCCAACACTTGATATGTTGTAAGGCAGGGGCAACATAGCTCAGGGTACAAGGCCAGGCCTTGAATACTCAACGTGGTGGCAGGAGAAAGTCCAGGAGGTTGACGGTGACAAGGACACTGTAGGTGGGCAGCAGAGATGAATAAAGGATAAATCTGAGTGCTAAGCAGACACTCCACTCAAAGGTGACTTCAGCACTCAGCATTAACCCCTCCTGCAGTAACCCAGTGGAATCTGGGATTTTCAAATGGTGCCCAGTGGCCTCGGTAACTAGGTAGCTCACGGTGCTCAGCCCAAATGAACTACTCACAAAGTGAGTCTTCTGAGACAGGGTCAGGGGCTGTGTCTTGGCTCTGGACCCACAAAATGGTCCATGGCTAGCACAGTAAACATATGTCTGGAAGATGTCACAATGTAGAGTCTACTGTAGCACTTGAAGATCACATTTCTGGCCAGCCATGCAATAGTCTATTCCAACAGGGACCAGCTTCCAAAGCTAGTGCTGAGAAGCTGCCAGTCCAGATAGCTGCAGATAAAAAGGTGTGCATCCTCCTTTGACAAGCAAATAACGGAGGAATGGGAATGGGAATAGATGGGATGTAAATAGCTTGCCTCAATTCTCTAACTGCCGTTTCGTCTGGACAGCTTGGTCAGTTAAAGTTGAAAAATAAACTAGCCAGATCACCAGGTTAAAATAAAGGGAAAAAAGTCTGAAAAAAACAAAAACTAATGTAGCCACCACATCCAAGAATTGGTAAGCTGCAATAGTACATTTTTGTTTTAGGGTTTATTACCACTTTAAGCATACTTCACTCTAAATGTTGCCTAAAACATATTAACTTCCAACGTGATTTTAGGCAATATAGCTTATATTGCACTCTGCAAATAACTGCACTCTAATGTGCCACAGATTTGGGCACTAAGCTAAAACCTATTATCTGGTCGCTATAGTCCAGACCTGAGCTCCCAAATCTAGAAGTGTCTATTAACTAGGCAGGCAAGATATTTATTCCCCATAGTACATTATTCTTTAACAAAAAGCAAAGAAAATGGCACACAAAATCAAGAGGGTGGGGGGTGAAGGGAGCAGGGGATGGGACTTACCCTATCTGTTCAACCAGCTCTCGAGCCTGTGTGATAATATTAGCACCTGTATAGCACACAATGCCAGCCATTTCCATAGAGTACCACCGAGCCCTGAAAAAAAATAAAATAAATAAAAAATTTACATCACGAGTCTTCATGATGTTAATTGTATGGCATAAATAAATCTTTTTGGCCATTTACTGCTACATAAAAAAAAAAAAAACACCCTCCTTCAGCAAATAGTTGCCTTAAAAACATACCCTTTGCGCATGACATATCCATAGAAGGAGTTTAAAATGCACTTGTGAGCCAACTGTAGTGATTCATAAAGGATCTCCATGTTCTTGCATCTCTTCACTTCAGCAGCATCTCCACTCTCAAAAGCAGCAGACAATTTCTTCTTCCACACCTTTGTATAGCAGTATTTGAGTTGTGAGATTTACCATCTTACGTAGCAAACAGCAGCACGGTATTACATATTACAGGACAAATATCGCATTTCCATTCTTACTCACCTTGTGTAGTCCCTTGAACTCATATCTGCGATCTCTAAAAGCTCGCACAGTATCTACATAAAATGAGTTCTCCCGCTGGCAAATGGTGGTTACACGATCTTCCAGTCTTGTGACACGGATCTTCTTGTAGGCTTTTCTGCAATAATCTGAAAAAAATTAAAATAAAGAATTGGTAAGATTAACCTACTGATTAATGTATTATATATACAGAATTATGTTACTGGGTGTAATTATGTTGTTTGTAGTTTACTCACCAGCAAGCCGTTTCTTCTCATATTTTGCCTGCTCTTCTCGGTTCAGTTCATGAAAAGCTCTAGGTGGCTTTCCAGGAAAGAGTGGAGGGAATTTTTCAGATTCTAGCTGCTGCTGTATCCGATGATACTCGCTGCGACCGGCTGGCACTGCAAGTAAAAGTTGGAGTCTCACTAGAAGAATTTTTTTGATCACTCTAAGTTGCCAATACGAAATAGTGCACACACACTAAAAGTGACCGCCAAGGTGGTGAAATTAAATAGGCTGATAAAATAGAATGGAATGGATTTTCATGAATAAAAAGAACAGGGAGGCAAAGCTAGATTTGTTTTTTAGATTAAAAAATCCACAAAAAAATAAGGAAAGCTATGACTTGCCACTAGAGCAGAATATGCAGGAAACTTAGAAGTCACTGGATTCTGCAGAACTACAGTGCTAACCTGGCAACACACAGATTAACTTGGTACAATTCCTTGAAAACATTCATACCCCTTGACATTTTCCACATTTTGTCAGGTTAAAACCAGCATAAATGTATTTTATTGGGATTTCAAGTCTTGCCACAGATTCTCAATTGGAGTTAGGTCTGGACTTTGACTGGGCAATTCTAACACACGAACATGCTTTGATCGAAACCATTCCATTGTAGCTCTGACTGTCTGTTTAGGGTCGTTGTCCTGCTGGAAGGTGAACCTCCACCCCAGTCTCAACTCTTTTGCAGACTCTAACAGGTTTTCTTCTAAGATTGCCCTGTATTTGGCTCCATCCATGTTCCCATCAACTCTGACCAGCTTCACTGTCCCTGCTGAAGAAAGAGCATCCCCACAACATGATGCTGCCACCACCAGGTTGGGATGGTGTGTTCAGGGTGATGTGCGGTGTTGGATTTCCACCACACATAGCGTTTTGCTTTTAGGTCAAAAACTTTAATTTTGATCTCATCTGACCAGAGCACCTTCTGCCACATGTTTGCTGTGTGCCCCACACGGCTTATCGCAAACTGCAAACGGGACTTCTTATGGCTTTCATCCATACCTCATGATGAGGTTTGTTCACTAAGGTTCTCCAACAAACCTCTGAGGACTTCACAGAACTGCTGTATTTGTACTGAGATTAAATTACACACAGGTGGGCTCCATTTACTAAGTAGGTGACTTCTGAAGGCAATTGGTTCCACTACATTTTAGTTATCACAGTAAAGGGGGCTGAATACAAATGCATGCCACACTTTTCAGATATTTGTAAAAAAAATTTGGAAAACCAATTTATCATTTTCCTTTCACGTTTCAATTATGACCACTTTGTGTTGGTCTATCACAGGGGTCTCAAACTGGTGGCCCTCCAGCTGTTGCAAAACTACAATTCCCATGAGGCATTGCAAGGCTTACAATTACAAGCATGACTCCCACAGGCAGAGGCACGATGGGACTTGTAGTTTCGCAACAGCTGGAGGGCCGCCAGTTTGAGACTCCTGATCTATCACATAAAATCCCAATAAAATACATTTACATTTTTGGCTGTAACATGACAAAATGTGGAACAAGGGGTATGAATACTTTTTCAAGGCACTGTACATGTGTTTTTTTTTTCTTAAGGCTCTGTTTTACTCTACTTCTATTTTGAGCAAACTTCTACACTGAAAACAGATTTTTCACCACAAGAGCTAAATTAAAAGCAACTTTGAAAATCACAAAATTTTACAAATTGTAAAAAAAATAATAAATGCTCCTAGAATTGTGGCAGCATACAATGAAAGTAGTTTCACATGGAAAAGACAGGGAACAGAAACTACCTTATCATACTAATGTGATAATCTGTTGAAATCCGAGTCTCTAATGAGCAGTTTGATAAATATTTCCGTCACTGCCTCCAGACACCACAAATTTCTTCTATTAAGGAAATCAGTAAAGCCTGATCTAAATCTTCATTAGCAGAGGACAATACTGTAGGCAGTGGTTGGACATTAATACAATTACCCATTGCTTTTTTTATCTAGATTAAGCAATCGCATTATCAAGCAGATCCAATGAAATTGTATCATAGAACATACTAAAACTAAATAAATCTAATTGGATAAATACGATCACAAAGAACAGGTGCCTGCAACTGACTGACAAGATTAAATAAGAAAGAAAAAGACAAATTTTTTAAATAGGATTTGTCATGGTGTGTATATTTTTCAACAAAACAAAGACTGTTGAAATGTTTAATCAGAACAGAGATGGAAAGTAATAGGTTTTTTGGTACTCCTCTGTAAAGTTATTTTCTTGAAGTCTACTGAGGGGCACAGGAATACAGATACTGTTGGGGTTAAACTGTATCCTACAGGAGGATTGGACACTGGCAAACAAAAAATTGTAGCCCAGCAAAGGATATGCTCTCCTCCATCCAGCAAACCTCAGTTTGTAGCATGTGGTACCAAGAACATGAGCATAAAAACAGGGAGGGGCCTGTTGGCCTCAAGGGACAAAAAAAAAAAAAAAAAAAGGAAGATCTCACAGCGAGTACAAAACGTATTTCTTTATCAGCCATTGAGGGACACAGGAATGCAGATAGTGTTAGGATGTCCAAAAGCAATCCAAGGACTATTGCAGTCTAAGGGCCGTCTGAAGGATCAACATCCAAATCTGGACCCAGATGAGATAGAGCCCCCTACTAGATAGGGGAGCTCATCATTGTGACCATAGAGGAAGACACAGAAAATCAAACTCATGCCCAAGATCATGGAAAAAGATCATCATCTCCAGAGGGGAGAGCTTCCATATGGAAGGGAGCAATAACCTAAATCAGGGTTTTTCAACTGGGTGCCACGGCAAAATTACACAAATCCCTGTATGGCGTAGACCATTGCTGACGAACATCCGGTGGAAAGCACGCTGCGGCAGTACTTCTGGTTTGGTACACATGCTTTTGAATGTCTGTCTTATTAAGTGAGTGTAAACTAATTTTGCAAAAGCTTTTAATAAAAAAGGAGTTTACTATTTGTTCTATATGTGATCAATCACGAGGAAATGAGATCAAGCAATGGAGAACTACAAAGCTCAGCAGTTCTAATTTGTTTTCATTGTGGAGGATACTAGCACAAGCATTTTTATAATCATATATGCCTAAAGGAGCAAGCTGAAGATACATCAGAGAGGAGAATTACTAGCCCCAGCAAACCCAGAATATCTGCAATCTAAAAGGCATCTGACTTCTAACATTAATTTGTAAGGGTCAACAACACTAGGTGAGTGTGGGACCATATATGGGGAGTATATCTGATCATTGAAGAGTTGAAGAACTATTTTTTTCATCTCATTAGGTTTAACCAATTGCCGACCAGCCACCGCAGTTATACTGCAGCAGGTTGGCTCGGCTGCGTGAATCGCCATAGGTGTACGTCGCCTCACGGTGATCTTTGGGCTTGCAGGCCGACTGGCCAGCAGGGGAGCCAATAAGCGGTCCAACGAACTCTATGTCCACTGGCCACCCACGATCGTTCCCCGCAGTGACAGAACAGGAACAGTAAACAAGGCAGATCTCCGTTATGACAAGGGATCACACAGAGATCCTGTCTTTCTGCTATACAGGAAGACCGATCTGTGTGTTGTCCCAGGCAGCCCATCCCCCCCACACAGTTAGAAACACACTGAGGGAACACAGTTAACCCCTTGATCGCCCCTGATGTTAACCCCTTCCCTGCCAGTGCCATTAGTACAATGTCCGTGCATATTTTTAGCACTGATCACTGTAATAATATCACAGGTTCCCAAAAAAGTGTCAAAAATGTCAGTTAGGTGTCAGATCTGTCCGCCGCAAAGTTGCAGTCCTGCTAAAAATCACTAGCCATTACTAGTAAAAAAAAAAAAAAAGTAGACGTTATAACTTTTGTGCAAACCAAACGCTTTTTGGGATTTTTTTTTTTTTTTTTTTAACCAAAAATATGTAGCAGAATACAAATTGGCCCTAAATTGATGAAGTAATTAGAATTTTTAAACACTTTTATTGGGTGTGTTTTATAGCAGAAAATAAAAAATAGTTTTTTTTTTCAAAATTTTTTTTTTTTTTGTCTAGAGCACAAAAAATAAAAACGGCAGGGTTTATCAAATACCACCAAAAGAAAGCTCCATTTGTGGGAAAAAAAAGGACTTCAATTTTATTTAGGTACAGCGTCGCACGACCGCGCAATTGTCAGCTAAAGTAACGCAGTGCTGTATCGCAAAAAATCGCCTGGTCATTAAGGGGGCAAATCCTTCCAAGGCTGAAGTGGTTAAATGAGTGTAAACCAAATTTTGGAACAGTCTTTAGTAAAATGTCTGCCCTTCTTGCCATTTGTTTTACACAGTGCATCTGGAATGTCTTTACAGCGCTTCACTTTTGTTACAGCCTTATTCCAAAATGGATTACAATAATTATTTTCCTCAAAATTCTACAAACAATACCCCATAATGACAACATGAAAGAATTAGGTTTGAAATCTTTGCAAATTTAATAAAAAAAAAAAAAATCCCATGTACATACAGTAAGTATTCACAGCCTTTGCTCAATACTTTGTTGAAGCTCATTTGGCACCAATTACAGCCTCGTCTTTTTAAGTATGATTCTACAAGCTTGGCACACCTATTTTTGGGCAGTTTCTGCCATTCTTCTTTGCAGGACCTCTCAAGCTCTATCAAGTTGGATGGGGAGCGTCGGTGCACAGCCATTTTCAGATCTCTCAATCGGGTTCAAGTCTGGGCTCTGGCTGGGCCAATCAGAGACATTCACAGAGTTGTCCCATAGACACTCAATTGTTATCTTAGCTGTGTGCTTAGGGTCATTGTGCTGATGGAAGATGAACCTTTGCCCCAGTCTAAAGTCCAGAGCACTCTGGAGCAGGTTTTCAACAAGGATGTCTTTGTACATTGCTGCATTTATCTTTCCCTCCATCCTGACTACTCTCCCCAGCATGATGCTGCCACCACCATGCTTCACTGTATGGTATTAGCCAGGTTATGAGCGGTGCCTGGTTTCCTCCAGACATGACGCTTGCCATTCAGGCCAGAGAGATTAGAGAATTTTGTTTGTCATTGTCAGAGTCCTCCAGGTGCTTTTTTGCAAACTTCAGGTAGGTTGTCATGTGCCTTTTACTGGGCAGTGGCTTCCTTCTGGCCATTCTACCATACAGGCTGATTGGTGGAGTGCTGCAGAGATGGTTGTTCTTCTGGAAGGCTCTCCCTCTCTCCACAGAGAAACACTGGAGCTCTGTCAGGCTGACCATCAGGTTTTTGGTCACCTCACTGACAAAGCCCTTCTTCCCTGATCGCTCAGTTTGGCCGGGTGGTCCGCTCTAGGAAGAGTCCTGGTAGTTCCAAACTTCTTCTGTTTACAGATGATGGAGGCCACTGTGCTCATTGGGGCCTTCAATGCTGCAGACATTTTTTCTGCACCCTTCCTCAGATCTGTGCCTCGATACAATCCTGTCTCTGAGGTCTACAGAGAATTCCTTAGACTTCATGGCTTGGTTTGTGCTCTGGCACGCACTGTTAACTGTGGGACCTTATATAGATCGGTGTGTGCTTTTCCAAATCATGTCCAATCAACTGAATTTACCACAGGTGGACTCCAATTAAGTTGTAGAAACATCTCAATGATGATCAATAGAAACAGGATGCACCTGAGCTAAATTTTGAGTATCATGGCAAAGGCTGTGAATACAGGCAGTCCCCGAGTTACGAACACCAGCGTTATGAAGGACTCCTACCTACGAACGGCCTCAAATGCCAGTCACTTGTGCTCCACGCTGATCCTGGATACCTCCGCACACATCTCATACTGCAGTACTACATGTACTGCATGGCCAGAAGAGTCCCAGATAACATAACAAGCGCCCGGAACATCCCACATCCATGCACAGGCGGACGTTACATTTACGAATGCAGTGTTCCGACCGGAAGTTACACTTACAAATGCAGTATTCCAACTTACGAACAAACCTACAGTCCCTATTGTGTTCGTAACTCGGGGACTTCCTGTACTTAAGTACATGGGATTTTTTCATTTTTAATAAATTTGCAAAGATTTCAAACAGACTTCTTTCACGTTGTCATTATGGGGTATTGTTTGTAGAACTTTGAGGAAAATAATGAAATTAATCCATTTTGGAATAAGGGCTCTTTCACACAGGACGGATCCATGATGATCCGCCCCGTGAACATCCGCCTGCTCAGCGGGGATCGCTCCACCCATCCCCGCTGAGCAGGAAGATGACAGGTCTGTCTCTGCACACTGTGCAGCGACGGACCTATCAGAGCGCCGCTCTCCCCTACGGGGGATCGGATGACGACGGACCGTAGAGTCCGTCGTCACTCAATCCGATAATGGATGGAAAGGTAGGTTTTTCCTCCGCTACACTTATTCGGATCGAAGCGGGTTGGATGTCAGCGGACATGTCACCGCTTACATCCGACGCTCCATAGAGATCTATGGAGGGTCCATTCAGGTCCGCCTAAAAAACTGACAGGCGGACCTGAAAGGATTGTTCGTCTGAAAGAGGCCTTAGGGTGTAACATAAAAAATTTGGAAAAAGTGAAGTGATGAGAATACTTTCCAGATGCACTCTATGTGAGCAATAACCACGAGGAAATGAGACCAAGTGGTTGAGAGCTACAAAGCCCAGCTGTTCCATTTTGTTTTCACTGTGTAGGACACAAGCACCAGTATTTTATTTAATCCTATATGCCTGGAGGAGTAAGCTGAGGAAACATCATAGAGGAGGAGGATTAGAAGTCCCAGCAAGCCCAGGATGTCTGCATTCTAAAGCGCAATTGACTTCTAACATTTACTTGTTGGGGCAACAAAACTTGGCGAGTGTGGGACCATATGAGGGAGCACATTTGAAAATTTAAAAGTCTGAAAAGCGGAAGAACTCTTAATCAATTCATTACATTTTTTCTGAGTTTTTCTTGTTTTTTATTTTAACCTACACAAGTTGATTTGGATGGACACTTGGTTATTTATGGACATTTGTTGATATACAGTGGATATAAAAAGTCTGTAAAAAAAATGAGACAAAGAAGCAATTTCAGAATCTTTTCCGCCTTTAATGGGACCTATAAACTGTACAACCCAGTTAAACAACAAACTGAAATCTTTTAGGTGGAGGGAAGTAAAAAATAAAATAATAAGGTTGCATACCCTTAAACTAATACTTTGTTGAAGCACCTTTTGATTTTATTACAGCACTCAGTCTTTTTGGGCATGAGTCTATCTTCGGCATGGCACATCTTGACTTGGCAATATATTTGCCCACGCTTTGCAAAAACACTCCAAATCTGTCAGATTGTGAGGGCATCTCCTGTGCACAGCCTCTTCAGATCACCCCACAGATTTGCAACGGGATTCAGGTCTGGGCTCTGGCTGGGCCATTCCAAAACTTTAATCTTCTTCTGGTGAAGTCAAGCCTTTGCTGATTTGGATGTATGCTTTGGGTCGTTATGCTGAAAGATGAAGTTGCTCTTCAGGTTTCGCTTTCTAGCAAAAGCCTAATTCCGCTTACACACGAGCGGACTTTACGGCAGACTTTGCCCGGCGTACTTTGACGTACTTTACGACGGACTTTCTGAATGAACGGACTTGCCTACACACAATCCACCAAAGTCCGTCGAATTCGTACGTGATGACGTACGACCGGACTAAAACAAGGAAGTTCATAGCCAGTAGCCAATAGCTGCCCTAGCGAGGCTTTTTGTCCGTCGAACTAGCATACAGACAAGCGGACTTTTCGCCCGGACTCTAGTTCGACGGATTGATTTAAAACACGTTCAAATCTAAGTCCGTCCAACTTTTGAGAAAACAAAGTCCGCTGGAGCCCACACGATCGAATTGTCTTACGAAATCCCGTCCGCCGGGCAAAGTCTGCCGTAAAGTCCGCTCGTGTGTACGCGGCATAAAGGTTTTGTGCCAATATTGACTGTTATTTGGAACTATTCATAATTCTCTCTACCTTGACTAAGGCCCCTGTTCCAGCTGAAGAAAAACAGCCCCAAAGCATGATGCTGCCACCACCATGCTTCACTGTGGGTATGGTGTTCTTTTGGTGACGTGCAGTGTTTTTGCTCCAAACAAATCTTTTGAAATTCTAGCCAAAAAGTTCAACCTTGGTTTCATCAGACAACACATTTAACCATATGCTTTTGGGAGACTCCATATGTGTTTTTGCAAAATTTAGCCGGGTTTGGTTGGATGTTTTTCTTTGTAAGAAAAGGCTTCCGTCTTGCCACTCTACCCCATAGCCCAAACATATGAAGAATACGAGAGATTGACGTCACATGTACCACACAGCCAGTACTTGCCAGATACTCATGCAGCTCGTTTAATGTTGCTGTAGGCCTCTTGGCAGCCTCGCTGACCAGTTTTCTTCTCGTCTTTTCATCAATGTTGGAGGGATGTCCAATTCTTGGTAATGTCACTGTTGTTGCGCCATATTTTCCCCACTTGATGATGACTGTCTTCACGGTGTTCCATGGTATATCTAATGCCTTGGAAATTCTTTGGTACCCTTCTCCTGACTGATACTTTTTAACAATGAGATCCCTCTGATGCTTTGGAAGCTCTCTGTTGACCATGGCTTTTGCTGTAGGATGCAACTAAGAAAATGTCAGGAAAGACCTACTAGAACAGCTGAACTTTATCTGGGGTTAATCAGAGGCACTTGAAATGATGGCAGGTGTGTATTGACTTCTATTTAATATGAGTTTGAATGAGATTGCCTAATTCTTAACACAGCTACATACCCAGTTATCTTTGTCTATTTTTTTTACATCACAGAAACCTGACATTTTAACAGGGGTGTGTAGACTTTTTATATCCATTGTAGGTTTTTGGGTATGAGAAGGATTTGGGTAGTGGGCAGTGCTGTGTATATATTAATTTTAAAGCCCTGTATAGTCTGAGCATTAAAAAGGTTACTGTGTTAAGTTCTGTGTACAGAGAGGAGGGAGAGCACAATCATGTTCCTCCTCTGGGCTCTCTCCTCCTCTATGCGGTTATCTGTACTTTTGTCAGCAAAAGTGAAAGCTGTGAAAGCCACCCGCCCACGTCCTACTAACCAATGACGTCATTGGTTGCTAAGGGCAGGTCGGGCAGCTCGCACAGCTTTCAGTTTTGCCGGCAAAAGTACAGATAACAGTATAGGAGGAGAGAGCCCAGAGGAGGAACGGGATTGTGCTCTTCCTCCTCTCTGTACACAGAACTTAAAGCCCTTTCACACTGGGGCGGTTTGCAGGCGCTGTTGCGCTAATAATAGCGCCTTCAAACCGACCCGAAAGTGCCGCTGCTTTGATTCTAGTGTGAAAGCCCAGAGGGCTTTCACACTGGAGCGGTGCGCTAGCAGGACGGGAAAAAAAGTCCTGCTAGCAGCTTCTTCGGAGCAGTGAAGGAGCAAAGTGTATACCGCTCCTGCCCACTGAAATCAATGGGCAGCACTCAGACGTCTATTTCCCAAAGACAACCTCTTTATATGAAGCTGAGCATGTGCACTCAACTTCTTTGGTCGACCATGGTGAGGCCTGTTCTGAGTGGAACCTGTCCTGTTAAACCGCTGTGTGGTCTTGGTCACCGTGCTGCAGCTCAGTTTCAGGGTCTTGGCAATCTTCGTATAGACTAGGCCATCTTTATGTAGAGCAACAATTCAGATCCTCAGAGAGTTTATTGCCATGAGGTGCCATGTTGAATGTCCAAAGACTAGTATGAGAGAGTGAGAGCAATAACACCAAATTAAACACACCTGCTCCCCATTCACACCTGAGACCTTGTAACACTAGTGAGTCGCATGACAACGGGGAGGGAAAATGGCTAATTGGGCCCAATTTGTACTCACTTTTATTGCCAGCGGTTTAGACATTAATGGCTGTGTGTTGAGTTATTTTGAGGGGACAGCAAACTTACACTGCTATACAAGCTGTACACTCACTACTTTACATTGTAACAAAGTGTAATTTCTGCAATGTTGTCACATAAAAAGATATAATAAAATATTTACAAAAATGTAAGGGGTGTACTCACTTTTGTGAGATACTAGCGCCGACGTCGCCCCAGTGTGAAAGGGCCCATACTGTTACTAAACCCACAACAGTAAAATCATCTGTATATGAAGTAAAGCATGCTTGTTTTACTCACTGTGGAACCTAAGGGGTTAACCCTCTGCATTGTGTAAGAAAGCTGCTTGATCTTGTATGCACAGATCCTCCTCTTCTTCCACTGACAGAAAATGTCTGGATAGTACAGAGCCTTTGGTGTCAAGTGTCACATGCTCAGTTTGGTGTGTATTGCCAGAGTTTTTTTTTTTCTTGGGAGAGTGCATATGATCAGCACAGGGCCAATCAGCACTATCCAGACAGCAGGTCAGGGGTCCTGGATCCTGAAAGGCCATCTCAGTGGAGTATGAAAACTCCTCCTACAAGCTTTACCAGGAACTGATAAAAATCGCAAGACTCCTATATACTGCTGATGAGAAAAGGTATTTAGCAATTGCAGTTTAGATTTACTAAAATAATTGCATTTACATGTTCTGTGTACTGTGGGAAACCATATATAGTGAATGCAGGGCCCTGGGTTTAGTAAGACTTTAAGAGTCAGACTGCACAGGGCTTGCTGTCAATTAGCTGTAGCAAGGGCAAAGAGGAGGGATTTAGGGGGAGGGGGGGTTTTCCTAGAATGGGGGGTGATTTAACAAGGGGGGTGCGATTTGTGTCAGGAGGGAGGATTTTGTGCTAGACAAGGGATTTACAACCTACTAAGCACCTAAGTCCGTCTTACAAACTACATTTTGGGGCCTTTTCACACCATGTGCAGTGTGGTAAGATGCGTGAAACATTTTCTCACACCACACAAAAATGTGTCGCCTTATGCAATGGAGCATGGGTATCATTAATTCTTAATGGCACCCCCATGCATCCACAAATTGCATGCTTGTTTGTGCCCACTTAAACGCACGTACCATGTATATTGGTGCGGCTCAATTTAAAAATCATGCCAGCACTTTTTTTGCATGTTTCACGAGCATAGAGCAACCTATTTAAAAAACAGTACACGCAAAAAGGCGCTCAGGCTTGGATGCAGCTCCTTGTGTGAACGAACCCTCAGACTAGTGTCCCCCAGGGTTGTGCGCAATTCTAAAGGGTGCCTCGACTACAAACAGGTTGAAAAACACTGACGAAAACCAGCAAAAAGCTGGTGAAACAACAAATTCCCAAGTGGGGAAGAAAAGACCCATAACTCCATGTGGTCAACAGAAGATAGCACTGGGAACAACTTCCAGGAACATGTCTCAAGGTGGAACCTAGGACAAAAACAGGCCTGAACAAAATAAAAGACCAGCCGGTCTACATGATAAAGCCAAGGCCGTCCACACCATACCCTTAGGATTAAGAGGATGGAAACCCCATGACAGAGAAGGGGTTCCCTAGCCAGACAGCCAACCAATCTTAACCACTTGACGACCGCCTCACGCCGATTTACGTCGGCAAGGTGGCACGGACAGGCAAAATCACGTACATATACGTGATTTGCCTTCCGCGGGTGGGGGGTCCGATCGGTCCCCCCCCGGTGCCCGAGGTGGTCGCCATTTCTTCCCGGGCGATGAGAGGTGAGGGGGAGGCCATCCATTGTTGGCCACCCCCTCCCGATCGCTCCCGGCGAATGAGAATGCTTCCTTTCCCTCTGTAATGTAAACAGAGGGAAAGGAAGTGATGTCATCCCTCCTCGAGTCGGTCTTTTTGATCCGGCGCCGAGGAGAGAAGACATCAAGTAAGTCTGCACAACACTACACTAACAGTAGAACACGCCAGGCACACTTGTCACCCCCCATCACCCCCCTGTACCCCCTGTCACTCTGACACCAATAGCATTTTTTTTTTTTTTGGATTGGTGTCAGTTTGTGTCAGTTACAAGTGTTAGGGCAGTTAGGTTAGCCCCCTTTAGGTCTAGGGTACCCCCCCTTAGGTCCAGGGTACCCCCCTAACCCCCCCTAATAAAAGTTAACCCCTTGATTACCCCCCGTCACCAGTGTCGCTAAGCGATCGTTTTTCTGATCGCTGTATTAGTGACACAGGTGACGCTAGTTAGGGAGGTAAGTATATAGGTTCGCTGTCAGTGTTTTATAGCGACAGGGACCCCCATATACTACCTGCTAAAGGTTTTAACCCCCTGATTGCCCCCTAGTTAACCCTTTCACCAGCGATCACCGTATAAGTGTTACGGGTGACGCTGGTTAGCTAGTTTGTTTTTTGTAGTTTATTACAGTTTATTACAGTTTATTATAGTTTTAGGGCACCCGCCGTTTATTACCCTATAAAGGTTTAATCCCCTAATTGCCCGGCGGTGATATAAATTACATTTTTAGGGTCAGCTTAGGTCTGCGTCGCCCCAGGCAGCGTCAGGTTAGCGCCAGTACCGCTAAAACCCACGCACGCAGCATACACCTCCCTTAGTGCTATAGTATCTGAGCGGATCGATATCTGATCCGATCAGATCTATACTCCCCAGCAGTTTAGGGTTCCCTGAAACGCAGTGTTAGCGGGATCAGCCCAGATACCTGCTAGCACCTGCGTTTTGCTCCTCGGCCCAGCCCTGCCCAGCCCACCCAAGTGCAGTATCGATCGATAACTGACACTTACAAAACACTAAGCACACATAACTGCAGCGTTCGCAGAGTCAGGCCTGATCCCTGCGATCGCTAACAGTTTTTTGGTAGCGTTTTGATAGTCGCTGACAGTCAGCAGCTTTTTTGCCTGTGAGTCTCACTAGTGTACCCCTAAATTTAGAGCCCAAAATGGCAAATCGAAGGTACACTAGTGAAGAGGCCTACACGTTTCTGAGTATGACAGATAGTGAAGAGGAAGTCACTCATCTGTCAAGTTCAGGCTCAGAATACGAACCTGTAGAGGACAGCGGCTCCATGACAGATAGCTCTGACGACAGAGTTGTGGTCCCTGCTAAGGTCAGGCGTACCAGACCCCAATCTTCTTCTGTCCTTAAAGTGCAAGAACCGCAGGGCTCTCGTATGGAGCAGAGAAGTACTAGCGCCGCTATTCCTTCTGGTGAACTGGCAAGCACCAGCGGCCTAGTACACCCTGGTCGTACATCCAGCACTGCAGTATCACGTGGTGACGTGGCGAGTCCCATAAGTGCAGTTCAAGCTGGCGAGGTGGCAAGCACTAGTAGTGTCCCACTGCCACCAAGAAGACAAAGATAGGCCCGTCGTGCCCGTCGTGCCCTTCCTGCTGCATTGGCCAATCCGAATTGGGAACCCACCACTTCTGCAGCACCCGTACTTCCCCCTTTCACTGGCCAACCCAGAATTCAGGTGGAAACAGTTGACTTTACGCCACTGGATTTTTATTCACTGTTTTTCACCGAAGATCTCTATAGATCTATTGTGGACCAAAGCAATTTATACGCTGGTCAACACATCGCCGCTAATCCCCAGTCCTCCCTTGCCAGAGATTGGAGACCAATTATGATCTCCGAATTTAAGACCTTTCTGGGCCTTTCCCTCCTCATGGGGTTGAATAAAAAGAGTAAGTTGCGGTCATATTGGTGCACTGACCCAATTTACCATATGCCCGTGTTCTCTGCTTCCATGGCCAGGGCACGATATGAGCAGATTTTGCGGTTCATGCACTTCAACGACAATGAACTCTGTCGTCCTCGTGGAGACCCTGCATACGATCGGCTCTACAAAATTCGGCCCCTCGTAAACCACTTCAACCAAAGTTTTGCAGACTCGTTTACCCCCCATCAAGTTGTCTGCATTGATGAGTCCCTGATTAAATTTTCTGGCCGCTTGTCATTCAAACAGTACCTTCCCAATAAGAGTGCCAGATACGGGGTCAAGATGTATAAGCTCTGAGACAGGGCCACAGGCTATACATATAGTTTTATGGTTTACGAGGGCAAAGATAGTCACGTAGAGCCGACAAACTGCCCTGACTACATAGGAAGCGCTGGCAAGATAGTGTGGGACTTGGCGTCACCCTTATTTGGAAAGGGGTACCACTTGTACGTGGACAATTATTATACGAGCGTGCCACTTTTTAGTCACTTGTTTGATCAGCAGATTGGAGCATGTGGCACCGTGCGACCTAATCGCCGGGGCTTTCCCCAGCGGCTTGTAGATTCCCGTCTTAGGCTGGGGGAGAGAGCCTGCTTGAAGTATAATAATTTGCTCGCTATGAAGTGGAGGGATAAGAAGAATGTTTTCGTTCTCACCTCCCTTCATGCAGACACGACGACCCAAATTCCTACGGCGACTGGTGTTGTGGAGAAACCCCTCTGTGTCTACGAATACAACCTTAATATGGGAGGGGTGGACCTCAACGACCAGTTGTTGGCGCCGTACCTAGTTGCCCGTAAGGCCAGACGCTGGTACAAAAAAGTGTCTGTTTATTTATTTCAATTGGCTTTGCTGAACGCTCATGTGCTATACAGAGCTTCAGGACAGACTGGATCCTTCCTTAAATTCCAGGAAGAGATCGTCAGAGCCCTTCTGTTTCCAGACGGTGCTCTACCTCACCTTCCCCAACCAAATGCAGTAAGCCGGCTGCATGAGCGGCATTTTCTTTATGCCATCCCGAGTACCCCTACCCAAAAAGCCCCCCAAAAAAGATGTCGTGTCTGCAGCAAGCGCGGATTTAGGCGTGACACCCGGTCTTATTGTCCCTCCTGTCCTGGCAATCCTGGTCTTTGCATGGGTGAATGCTTTGAACGCTACCATACATTAGTTGAGTATTAGCGTAGGGTTCAGCACTGCACAGACTA
This sequence comes from Aquarana catesbeiana, assembly GCF_042186555.1. Classification (NCBI taxonomy): domain Eukaryota; kingdom Metazoa; phylum Chordata; class Amphibia; order Anura; family Ranidae; genus Aquarana; species Aquarana catesbeiana. The sequence continues at coordinate 327,821,309 of NC_133324.1, read as the reverse complement.
GGCACACTAACACAGGGTCTCCCAAGATGCCATTGCATTTTGAGAGACCCAAACCTGGAACGAGTTACAAAAGTTAAAAGTTAATAAAAAAAAGTGTAAAAAAAAAAATAAAAAAAAAATAAAAACACAAAAAAAAAAATATAAAATAAAAAAAACAAAAATAGTTGTTGTTTTATTGTTCTCTCTCGCTCTATTGTTCTGCTCTTTTTTACTCTATTCTATTCTGCAATGTTTTATTGTTATTATGTTTTACCATGTTTGCTTTTCAGATTTTTTATACTTTCACGTTTACTGTGTTTTGTTGGTAACCATTTTATTGTTTTCAGGTACGCCATTCAGTTGCAGCGCGGATTTATTTATCTTGACAGCAACAGCGTTTGCTCCCACGATATATAAAGCCGTGACTCCAGCGCTGTCGGAGGTGATTTCACCACCACAGTTACATACTTCAGCATATATGCTGAAGCGTGGGGGCAGCAGTGGGTGGAGGTGCAATTTGCTCCTGCCTTTTGCGGGAGGATGCCCCCATGCTTCGGCATATATATATTTTAGGCACAGGTTGCGTTAAATGTTTTATTTTTTACTATGTTTTTTTTTTTGTATTTGCTTTGCAGGTATGGTAAGTCTTACTGTTATACTGTAATGTTACTTTGTTTTATTGTTAACCATCATTTGCTTAGCAGGTACGCCATTCAGTTGCAGCACGGATTTATTTATCTTGACAGCAACAGCGTTTGCTCCCACGATATATAAAGCCGTGACTCCAGCGCTGTCGGAGGTGATTTCACCACCACAGTTACATACTTCAGCATATATGCCGAAGCGTGGGGGCAGCAGTGGGTGGAGGAGCAATTTGCTCCTGCCTTTTGCGGGAGGATGCCCCCATGCTTCGGCATATATAAATGGTGCATGTATGCCCATCATTAGAAGTGGGTGGATGAAGGGAGGTATTCTAATGGTGGGCATACCCACCGATCAATATCTTTTTTTCGTTCAGCCCACAGGCTGCATGGAAAAAAAGTTTACAATATATGCCTAACAAGGATCAGCAACGTACTGGTATGTTGCTGGACTTTGAGTGGTTATACCAGAATGATGCCTGCAGGTTTAGGTATCATCTTGGTATCATTCTTTTCAGCCAGCGGTCGGCTTTCATGTGAAAGCAATCCTAGCGGTTAATTAGCCTCTAGACTGCTTTTGCAAGCAGTGGGAGGGAATCCCCCCCCCCCCACCGTCTTCCATGTTTTTCTCTGGCTTTCCTGTCCCAACAGGGAACCTGAAAATGCAGCCGGTGATTCAGCCAGCTGACCATAGAGCTGATCAGAGACCAGAATGGCTCCAAACATCTCTATGGCCTAAGAAACCGGAAGCTACGAGCATTTCATGACTTAGATTTCGCCGAATGTAAACAGCGCCATTGGGAAATTGGGAAAGCATTTTATCACACCGATCTTGGTGTGGTCAGATGCTTTGAGGGCAGAGGAGAGATCTAGGGTCTAATAGAGCCCAATTTTTAAAAAAAAGAGTACCTGTCACTACCTATTGCTATCATAGGGGATATTTACATTCCCTGAGATAACAATAAAATTAATAAAAAAAAAGTAAAAATGAAAGGAACAGTTTAAAAATAAGATAAAAAAGCAAAAAAATAATAAAGAAAAAAAAAAAAAAAAAAAAAAAAGCACCCCTGTCCCCCCCCTGCTCTCGCGCAAAGGCGAACGCAAGCGTCGGTCTGGCGTCAAATGTAAACAGCAATTGCACCATGCATGTGAGGTATCACCGCGAAGGACAGAACGAGGGCAGTAATTTTAGCAGTAGACCTCCTCTGTAAATCTAAAGTGGTAACCTGTAAAGGCTTTTAAAGGCTTTTAAAAATGTATTTATTTTGTCGCCGCTGCATGTTTGTGCGCAATTTTAAAGCATGTCATGTTTGGTATCCATGTACTCGGCCTAAGATCATCTTTTTTATTTCATCAAACATTTGGGCAATATAGTGTGTTTTAGTGCATTAAAATTTAAAAAAGTGTGTTTTTTCCCCAAAAAATGCGTTTGAAAAATCGCTGCGCAAATACTGTGTGAAAAAAAAATATGAAACACCCACCATTTCAATCTGTAGGGCATTTGCTTTAAAAAAATATATAATGTTTGGGGGTTCAAAGTAATTTTCTTGCAAAAAAAAATTATTTTTTCATGTAATCAAAAAGTGTCAGAAAGGGCTTTGTCTTCAAGTGGTTAGAAGAGTGGGTGATGTGTGACATAAGCTTCTAAATGTTGTGCATAAAATGCCAGGACAGTTCAAACCCCCCCCAAATGACCCCATTTTGGAAAGTAGACACCCCAAGCTATTTTCTGAGAGGCATGTCGAGTCCATGGAATATTTTATATTGTGACACAAGTTGCGGGAAAGAGACAAATCTTTTTTTTTTTTTTTTGCACAAAGTTGTCACTAAATGATATATTGCTCAAACATGCCGTGGGAATATGTGAAATTACACCCCAAAATACATTCTGTTGCTTCTCCTAAGTATGGGGATACCACATGTGTGGGACTTTTTGGGAGCCTAGCCGCACACGGGACCCCGAAAACCAAGCACCGCCTTCAGGCTTTCTAAGGGCGTAAATTTTTGATTTCACTCTTCACTGCCTAGCACAGTTTCGGAGGCCATGGAATGCCCAGATGGCACAACCCCCCCCAAATGACCCCATTTTGGAAAATAGACACCCCAAGCTATTTGCTGAGAGGTATAGTGAGTATTTTGCAGACCTCACTTTTTGTCACAAACTTTCGAAAATTGAAAAAAGAAAAAAAAAAAAATACATTTTTCTTGTCTTTCTTCATTTTCAAAAACAAATGAGAGCTGCAAAATACTCACCATGCCTCTCAGCAAATAGCTTGGGGTGTCTACTTTCCAAAATGGGGTCATTTGGGGGGGTTTTGTGCCATCTTGGCATTTTATGGCCTTCAAAACTGTGATAGGTAGTGAGGAGTGGAATCACAACTTAACGCCCTTAGAAATCCTAAAGCCGATGCTTGGTTTTCGGGGCCCCGTATGCGGCTAGGCTCCCAAAAAGTCCCACACATGTGGTATCCCCATACTCAGGAGAAGCAGCTAAATGTATTTTGGGGTGCAATTCCACATATGCCCATGGCCTGTGTGAGAAATATATCATTTAGTGACAACTTTGTGCAAAAAAAAAAAAAAATTGTCACTTTCCCGCAACTTGTGTCAAAAAAGAAAGTATTCCATGGACTCAACATGTCTCTCAGCAAATAGCTTGGGGTGTCTACTTTCCAAAATGGGGTCATTTGGGGGGGTTTTGTGCCATCTGGGCATTTTATGGGCTTCAAAACTGTGATAGGTAGTGAGGAGTGAAATCAAAAATGTATGCCCTTAGAAATCCAGAAAGCGGTGATTGGTTTTCGGGGCCCCGTACGCGGCTAGGCTCCCAAAAAGTCCCACACATGTGGTATCCCCATACTCAGGAGAAGCAGCTGAATGTATTTTGGGGTGCAATTCCACATAGGCCCATGGCCTGTGTGAGCAATATATCATTTAGTGACAACTTTTTGTAAATATTTTTTTTTGTTTTCATTATTCAGTCACTTGGGACAAAAAAAATAAATATTCAATGGGTTCAACATGCTTCTCAGCAATTTCCTTGGGGTGTCTACTTTCCAAAATGGGGTCATTTGGGGGGGGGGGGGGGTTTGTACTGCCCTGCCATTTTAGCACCTCAAGAAATGACATAGGCAGTCATAAACTAAAAGCTGTGTAAATTCCAGAAAATGTACCCTAGTTTGTAGACGCTATAACTTTTGCGCAAACCAATAAATATACGCTTATTGACATTTTTTTTTACCAAAGACATGTGGCCGAATAAATTTTGGCCTAAATGTATGACTAAAATTGAGTTTATTGGATTTTTTTTATAACAAAAAGTAGAAAATATCATTTTTTTTCAAAATTTTCTGTCTTTTTCCGTTTATAGCGCAAAAAATAAAAACCGCAGAGGTGATCAAATGCCATCAAAAGAAAGCTCTATTTGTGGGAAGAAAAGGACGCAAATTTCGTTTGGGTACAGCATTGCATGACCGCGCAATTAAAAGTTAAAGCGACGCAGTGCCAAATTGGAAAAAGACCTCTGGTCCTTAGGCAGCATAATGGTCCGGGGCTCAAGTGGTTAAGAAACAAGGTTTACCAGATATTATGTTCTCAGCGCATTAGCCCATAGGGAGTGTGAAATAAACTTGTGAGACTGCCAGAAAACTCAAGGGGTTGATCTTACAAAGCCAACCGGACTAAAGGGGCCAGGTGCATGGGGGCATTTCCAGTAGAGTATACATTAGGGTTAGTTAGAGCTCAGTTCCAGACTGGTATCCCCTCTTTTACAGAAAGATATACTGTGCAGTATCTTTTTTCTTTTAATTATGCAGCCAAATACCTTATTTTAGAGCACCGCTCTCCTTCCCTGATCTGAGGACTACAGTGGGGGGGGGCTGAGATTCCCCAATGAAGTCAGCCAGATGGAGAGTAGAAGAGCAATGGGAGGTCACGTGAGCAAACAGCGGCGATCTGAAATAAGGTATTTCACTGCATAATTTTTAAAACACAGATATATCTTTCTGTAACAGAAGGGATCCCAGGATTTGGGATTAGTGATTGTACAGCCATAGAGGCAGGAGGGGAAGGGGCGGGGAGGAGATGGCTAACACTCAGACTCCTGAGCTGACAGGCAGGTACGGAGGGGGAGAAGGAGAGACTGCGGGCTGACGGAGGCACATAAACTGACCACGGTATCATGAATCAGCAGCCTTGATTACTATGGTAAGCACACTAAAGGGGACACAGGAACAGGCAAGATCAACCAGGTATTGTACAGCAGAGAGGGACAAATGTCACCACACAAGCACTATGCTGTATATCCTGCTTAAAGTGGTTGTATAGTCTTTTTTTTAACTTTTACCTACAGGTAAGCCTATAATAAGGCTTACCTGTAGGTAAAAAAAAATTTCTCCTAAACCTGTACGGTTTAGGAGATATTCCCCTTGCTATGAGCCGCTGACTGCAGCGGCGCATGCGCACAGGGGATTCTTGGCTGAAGGCCCGGCAACTGCCGGACCTTGCCGGGTAAGAAATCTCCCGTGCGCATGCGCGGGAATGATCACATCGCGGCTCCAGCCACTCACAGCGCTGGAACCGCGATACCCGGAAGACACGCCGAGGCAACATGACAGCTCCCTCGGCGTGGACCAGGTAAGATACCGATGCCTCGTTCTAAGGTAAGTATTTCATAATGAACTAGTATGCGGTGCATACTAGCTCATTATGCCTTTTGCTTTACAGGGGTAAAAAAAAAAAAAAAAAAAAAAACATTTCAGCGGGTATACAACCGCTTTACTAGGAACAGGATAATTTTTTTTTTTAGGGTTACAATTGCTTTAAAAGGACCACCAGGATGCATAAGCAGTCTCCAATATGTAGAAGTGGGGATGGCCCTTCATTAACAAGGGTTTGCAGAGGGATCAATGATTGATTCTCTAAATCCGAGTTTTATGTGCCAAGTGGGAATTGGGCTCTGAGATCCTTTTTGAGAGAACAAACTAAATCTGGCCAGGTTTGACAGACAGTTTAGAATGGGACTTCTGAAACAATTCTGCCTGTCAGCAGAATCCTCAAAAGGTAAGCATGATATATACCTGTTCAATCGCATTCCTTTTAGGATGGGTCACTGGTGGATCCACAGTAGGAAGAGATCACAGTTTAAGCAATTCCCTCTCAAAAGGGAACAATTTTAATGCTCTCAGGTGGGGTCCAGGACCCTTCGGAGTGCTTCCCATCCACATAAAGGAATACCTCAAATAGCTGATGTAGTGAAAAATGACTTTACAGCTGTAGGAGCTCTAAATGACCCAAGGCTGGATGTACTACAACAATGACCTGAAATGAAATGACCTCCTATAACTCTGATGTGATGACAGGAGACTGCAGTGCTTCAATAAGACAGACTGTTGGAATTGAGAATGTGAGTCAGATGTTCACACATTAGTCTGATCTAAGGGCTATGGAGGGTCAGAGATGGTCTTTGCAGGGGGTATAGCTGGAGAGCACTTAGAGCCTCTGCAGTCAGCGTCCCCAAAGAGTAGAGCCCATGTGGCTGTAAAATCCCTAATGAATGTGGAGGTCCGCGACAACAGGGTAGAAGACGGTCTACCTACACCCCCCCCCCCCCCCCCCCCCCGGAGCCAAGGAATCCTCCAAAAACGTAAACCCTATAACTATAGGAATCCTCCAAAAACCCAAAAACATAAACCCTATAACTATAGGGGTGCCAGGTTGCAGATTGCATGTGCTGGATCCCTCAGAGAATACAGAAGAGATGCCCCCCAGAACCACTAGGGGAGTATGGGCTTTACTCAAAAGCCTTCAAAATGAGTAAGCCTTCAGGCTTGGTTTACATCAGTGCACTGTGCGTCCTCACATGATTCGCACCGCAAATAACATGCAATGCTAATTCAGCTATACAGATTGTATGGTTGAACTCGCATCGCATTTGGATCAAAGTCGTGCAGGACCCTTTTTTTGGTTCACACCCATATGCGATCCGATTCATGTCCAAACTGACAGTTCGCACTGCGATATGCGAACCGATCTGGGGGGTGTCATTAACTTTCTATTGACACCCGCAGGAGGTTCGCATATGGCAGTGTGAACTGCCTGCGAGTTGGGTGCAATAAGGGAACCCGTGCTGGATTTGCAGGGTTCCCGCATCGCACCAGTGTGAACCAAGCCTCAGAGGCCGAGTCGTGCCTGGGGCTACTGCCATGGCTCTGAACATGGAAAGCATTCTACAGCTAACCTCTACCATTACACTCCAGTCTGAAAAGTACCACAAAGCAGAGCCCAGTACCAACAGATAACATTTCAGGTAAAAAGATATTTCTCAGCAGAGCTGAAGAAAAGATGTCCATTTTCCTAGGACACTAACAAAAATATGAGGCATGCTGGGTGTAGGGGGTTATCCTGGGGCTGTCTTAAAATGTTTCCAGTGTTTAATCCGCATGTAGTCAGTGTAACAGTATCTGAACTTCAATATCCCTCAATGAATTAGAAAGAAAAACAGTATTAACAGTATACTACTTAGATATGTACAGTATAGAACACTGGTCAGGACCTGGGATGACTGCTCACAATGTGGAAATAAATGTCACAGGTAATAAACTCTATATGAAAAGGGTTTCTTGGTATGCCGACTATACACTATGTGGTCAAAAGTTTGTGGAAAACTGATCGTCACACCTTGTTGGGCCTCCCGTTTCAAAAACATGAGCACTTACAGAGTTGTACCTCCCCTTTTCAGCCATAACAGCCTCAATCCTTCTGGGAAGAAATTTCACAAGAAGTTGTGGAAATGAATGCCCATACAGCCAAAAAAAGCATTTGTGTGGTCAGGTAACAGGAAGACCCGGCTCACAAATGACTTTGCAATTAATCCCAAAAGGTTTAAAATAGGCTTAAATTCGGGGATCTGTGAGGACCACACCCATCAAACCATATCCATAAAAATCTGCCTTTATGCACAAGGTGACAAAAAGGCCCCCAAAGTAAAAAGTTTACAGTTGAATAAAATGTCTTGTATGCTGTAGAACCCGACAGAACACTTCACTGGAAACTATCTAGTAGGAAAAAATTTCAGCACGCGTACAGCTCCTCTAAAATTAAATTGACACTAACACACAGGACCACCAGCTGAAGCATTCGGCCCTCCAGGACCTTAAGCTGGCCAAAGATGGATCGAAAATCGGCCAGTTCGCAAGGACTGGCCAAAATTCAATCCATCTATGACCGTTCCTGCTTGAGAAAAGTCACGTTTTTACTAGTAATGACAGCGGTCTGCAATTTTTAGCGTGATTACGACAGACCGATCTGACACCAAGTGACACTTTTTGGTGACCAGTGACACCAAATACAGTGATCAGTACTATAAAAATGCACTGATTGTATAAATGGCACTGGCAGGGAAGAGGTTAACACTAGTGGTGATCAAAGGGTAAAGTGTTCTGTCAGGGGAAACTTTCTAACTGTCAGGGGGATAGTTGACTGGGAGTAGAGAGATCGCTGTTCCTGATCACTAGGAACAGCTGATCTCTCTCTCTCTCTTCCCCATCAGAACAGGGATACGCCTTGTTCACCAAGGCAGATCCCTGTTCTGCCTCTCTTTCCCGCTATCGCAGGTGGCCGCCGGACCTGTGGGCGAGCTCCCACGGTGCGTGCCTGCAAAAGCCAGTGCACAAACCGACGAACCAGTACGTCGATTGGCGCAGCCGAGGCAACATGCTGCAGTATAACTACGGCGGCTGGTCGGCAACTGGTTAAGAATGAATATTGGAGTAATAGCATTTTCGACCCTAGTGGCATCAACCCTACCTGGTGTCATGGGGTTGGGAAAAAAGTGTGGTTATGGTTGCAGAAGGGAGGGCTGTACCAGCCCAGTGTTGGACATTGAAGGAGCTCAGACTGCATATTACGGATGCATGTGATCATAGGAGTGCCTTATTGAAACAACTCTTACGAGAAAATTATCAGCTTCCTGATACAGAAGCATTTTCATGCATCATGCATTTTCTCAACACATTAAAACGCACTTCCCATTTGACTTCATCTATCTCTATGGAGTATCTATGTAGGAACCTCAACAAGCACACAGGTCACATATCTAAACTCTTTGCTATACTGACTTCGAGCTCAACTAAACTATTATATATGGAAAATGGGAATAAAACGGAGGAGTGGAGCAAGTTGGCACAGTATGTATCTAAAACATACATTAATACCTCCCTAATTGAGGCCAGTTATAAAGTACTCTACAGGTGGTACTTGGTACCTGTTAGAATAGCTTCCAGTGTCCTGTGGGCCTCCCCACTATGCTTTAGGGGATGTGGCCTGGAGGGTACGGTGTTCCACACGTGGTGGTCATGTCCAAAAGTGAAGAAGTTTTGGATTCGTACATACAATTTTATACATTCCCTTACTCAGGCGAACCTCATTAAATCTCAACAGGCTATATTGGGAAGCCCAGTGGAGGGGTCAAATGAGTGGACTAACTGCATTTATCTTTAAAGCAGCTAGAACATCAATCGCTAGGTCTTGGAAATCCCCCACAATTACATTTGAATTGTTAAAGGCCAAACTGTTATGGATTATGATTAACGAACGCCTGTCAGCAATTTTGAACGACAAGTTGGCCCTCTGACAAAAGCTGGGATCCATGGACTAAATATCTTCCAGGCTCCACTTGAGATAGACCAGATAACTTATACTTTGGCTGGGAGTCGTGCACCCTTTTCTCCAATTCTCTCTCCTTCTACTTTTCCTTTCTGTTCTTTCCTTTCTTTTATACCTTGTTCTATGACCCTAGGCTGACAATTACAGCATACAATGTAGTCAATGAGTGTGGGATTATATGCAGTGGGAGAGAGATTTATCTTTGAGGCAAAGTCAGACGTGTACTTTATACCAAACTGCCCACTTGGGAGAGTGGAGCATGGGATGGGGTCTTTTTCTATTGTATGGCTGTTCAGCTTTTGAACCTCCCTGAAACTGCGATACTGTTGGAGGGGAGGCTTAGCTTTAGGCCTGAATTATGCTACTTACATTGTTTTGTACCAATGCTCCCTACTGTACATTATGTGAAAATTCACATATAATGTAAAGAAAATCGGTTTCCTCTGCCATCTTGAATAATTGTATGCATTTGGAGTACATTTTCTGCTATTTGCTGTAACATTGGCTTTTGTACTTTTTATTGCAATAAGTAGAAAAACGAATGGAGAAGGAGCTCGGACTTTGTATAATAGTGTCCTGCAGCTAAACCAAGTGGTTGGTGGGGTCTAAATCACAAAGGCAGCTTAATGAAACATTTTGACACAGAAAATTTAAGCCCATGAACACAAACATTACTTACTAAATTCCCCTCTCCACTGCCAAGTCATTCTCCTCTGACACGTAGCTCCTGGTTTGTTGAAGTCACAAGCAGCACATGTTGCTTCATCAACCATAGCAGAAGGCTGTAATTAGAGAATTGTTTATCAGAGACTAATAAAAGAAGAGTTTTATTCATTGTTTACCTAGCAGAGAACACAAACAAAATGTCTGTCTTTCCACCAACCTGTAGACGATTGGTGAGGATGATGTTGGGATACATAGCTCCCACATCAAGATGGTAAATGAGAGGACATTCAATTCTGTTTGGAACCTCCTTTAGAGAAGTCAGCTTCTTCTTTATTTCATCACAAACCTTAACATGGATAAAAAAACAGCATGAGTTTTAGAGGGAAGAAAAAAAACCCACAACAGAACAAAAGCATCATCATAGTGCTTATGTACCTCCTGAAAGTTAGTTACTTGCTCAAGAGGGATTTTCTCTTCCTCTTCAATGGCATGACGCAGTGTTAGCTCCACACGCTGAAGCAGGAAGTCAAAGGCAGCTGGATTCTTCAAGAGACCAAATCAAAATTGTTTGCATAAAATTAGTACAGCTGCCACAATGAGAAGTTGGATAAAACAGGATTTTTTTAACTCACAGTAAAATACTTTTATTGAAATTCAACAAGGGCAAAAAAAGCCTTAAATCATGAGATAATCCTGCCACCTACAAGAGGAATGGACACTGCCAAAAAAAACAAAAAAAAACAAAAAAAAAACCACAAATGTAGGCCAGCCCTGGGACGCAGCCAAAAAACAGCTAATTGGCCTTCAACGGCTTCCCGACCGGCTCACATACTTTTACTGCTGCAGAATGGCTCTCCTGGGCAAAATCCCATACGGGTACGGCTTTGCCCAGGAGAGCCACCAGAGGGCGTGCGCTCGCCGCCGGAGGCGCCCACTGCACATGGCTGGCGGGCGCGATCGCGTGCATGAAAGCCAGCACACAATAAACACACAAATCCCTGTGCTATCAGGGGAGGGGAGACAGATCAGGCGTTCCTACTAAGTAGGAACAACGATATATGTCTCCTCCCCTAGTCAGTCCTATCCCCATACAGTTAGAACACGCTGAGGGAATACACATTTAACCCCTTGATTGCCCCTAGTGTTATCCCCTTCCTGCCAGTGACATTTACACAGTAATCAGTGCATATTTATAGCACTGATCGCTGTATAAATGTCAATGGTCCCAAAAATGTGTCAAAAGTGTCCGATCTGTCTGTCGCAATACTGCTAAAAATCGTTGATCACCGCCATTACTAGTAAAAAAAATAAATAAATAAAAATGCCATAAATCTATTATCCATTTTGTAGACGCTGTAACTTTTGCACAAACCAATCAATATACGCTTATTGCAATTTTTTTTAACCAAAAATATGTAGAAGAATAATACATATTGGCGCAAACTGACGAAGAAATAATCAAGATTTTTGGTCCGCTTGGTGAAACCAACACCCTTAGCTAAGGACACCTCATCCCAGTTAATATGAATATAATATATTGACAAAGAAACACGTTTTTTTTTTTTTTTTTTTTTTTTTTTAAATTGGGGGATATTTATTATAGCAAAAGGTAAAAAATATTGTTTTTTTTTCAAAATTGTCGCTCTTTTTTTGCTTATAGCGCAAAAAATAAAAACCGCCGGGGTGATCAAATACCACTAAAAGAAAGCTCTATTTGTGGTGGAAAAAAAGGATGCAAATTTCGTTTGGGTACAGCATTGCATGACCACGCCAATTGTCAGTTAAAGCGACACAGTGTAGTATTGTAAAAAGTGCTCTGGTCAGGAAGAGGGTCAAATCTTTTGTGGCTGAAGTGCTTAAAGAACTGTGTACAGCTCACATGAATGCCTAAGGGACCTTATTCCTGAAGCCAATTGCTGAAGGTAAAACTGTCTGAGCTGAAGACCAGGTGGCAGCCTTGAAACCTGGAAAACAAGGCCTGGTGTTGAAACATTCAAGAAGCACAAGTTTTCTGTAAGAGGGTGCCTTGTTTGTAAAGGGGGAAACCCAATCCTCAAGACCATAAACTTGAATGATGGTTCCATCTGAGCCACCTAGAAACGATGGAACTACAAACTGGAGCGTGCTTCCAGAACCAATCCAGAAATCACAAAAAAGAAAATGTCCTGAATAAGATGAAAGGCAGGATAGAAGATCTAGGCCTTTAAAACAACCTTGTCCGTGTGCAAGACTCAAAAGGGTTCCTTGCAGGAAAAGCTGTCAATTCAGACATACATCTAGCAGAGGTGACAGCAACATGAAAAACTACCTTGCGAGTTATGTTATGGGAACTATTTCTGATTGGGACTCTAAGAACAAAAGTGAATACTGCAATTGCAGGAACAGAATCACAGGATGCAGTCACTGTGTTTAAAATGTCCGTTGAGTGCAAAATCTATTATTACATGTTATTTTACAAATAGATAAGAAAGGGGTGGTGTGAGATGTTATTAAAAACTAGCGAATAAAATAATCGCAAAAGTAAAACCTTGAGAGGGGAGGGGGGAGTAGAGACAGAGAGCTTCTAGTAGAAGCATGAATAAAATGGAGTCTCATGTGCTTAAAGAGATAAGGGTTTGTTTTTTAAATAACATACATATCATACTTCCCTCCATTGCGCAGCTCGTTTTGCACAGAGTGGCCCCGAACTAGGGTTGCCACATCATCCCTTTAATCCAGGACACGCATTACACAGGTTCTGTGGCTGATTAAGGTGGTAATTAAACTCACTTGGTGCCTTATCTGCATTAAATCAGCCTCAGAACCTGTGTAATTCATGTGTCCTGCATTAAAGGGATGATGTGGCAAACCTACCATGAACATCCTCTTCAGGGGTCCCCCGGCGGCTCTCTCAGCTCCTCCCTACATCAGATAACCCCCAAGGAGAAGCGCTCTCCTGAGGGGGTTACCTTGCAGGCGCGCTCCCGGGTCCAGCATTCGGCATCCATAGCCGTCGAATTTACGACTCGGCCCCGCCCCCCACGTAATTGGATTTGGATTGACAGCAGCAGGAGCCAATGGCTGCACTGCTATCAATCTATCCAATCAAGAGCCGAGAACCCCGGGCAGAGACGCGCATCTCCACCGGGTCAAATTCCAGGGCTCAGGTAAGTAAAACGAGGCTGGGGGGCCAGTCACTGCCAGGTGAAACACGAAGGTTTAACACCCCTTTAAATGAACAATACAGTGAAAGTCCATGTCAGTTAGTAGGATGGAAACAAGGGATTCTGAAGCATCAAAAAGAACCAGATTAACCACTTGCCTACTGGGCACTTTTACCTCCTTCCTGCCCAGGCCAATTATTTAGCATTCAGCTCTGTCACATTTTGAATTACAACTGCTCGGTCATGCAACACTGTACCCATATGAAACTTTTTTTTTTAATTTTTTTAAATTTTTTTTAACACAAAACTAACAAAACATTTTTCATAGTTTGTGATAAAACTTTGCAAACTGGTACATTTTCCCCTTTACTGATGTGCGCTGATAGGCGACACTGATGAGGATGCACTGATTGGCAGCAATGGTGGGGGGCACCGGTTGGCAGCACTGGTGGTCACTGTTGGGACTGCACGGATAATCAGGACACTGATAATCAGTGCCCCGATTATCAGTATAGATGTCTCTTTAACACAAGCTGTTCATTGGCTCTTCTCCACTCACCTTGTCAGCGTGAGAAAAGGAAAGCCGATGATCGTCATATGTTTACATCGTTATCAGCTGTCACTGGACACTGCTGATCACTTGGGAAAGGGTCACTGTGATTGGCCCATTACCTTGATCGGTCATCAGCGGAGTCCTAAGGACTGCACGCTGGGCACTAGGGCAGGGCAATCATAGGACATCCATGGACGCCCTCTCAGGAAAGTAAGCCCACGCTGTAGCCCTCTTTTAGCTATAGTGTGGGCAGGAAGGGGTTAATATTCTACAGGGGTAAAGGGGATGTGTCTAAGAGAACCAAATGTGAGACCCATTGCACAAAAGGTCTTATTTAGAGAGTGGGAAGCCAACAGTCCACAGAAAAGAATGGAGCCAAGGGTCAAATGGTGGTTTGGACCCAACTGCAGGAAAGAAACTTGTGTGGAGAAAGCCTCTGGATTCACAAAAAGCAAAGTATACCCTCCACATTCAAAAATACAGCTTGTGAGAAATGGACTTCCTAGCCTTGGCATTATAGAGAAAATACCCTCAGAGATGCCCCTGTCTATTACAACCGAACTCTAGGTTTTGTGTAACTTTAAAGATTTCCATTACTAAGAAATGTGGCTGCTGTCAGAGCTGTACAAACTTTATGTAGCATCAGCAATACAGATTGTACAAGTGCTGTGTTCTGGCAGTGGTATGAGGACTTCCCTGTCCCATTCCAAGAACAAAAAGGGGGGAGTTTGGGTCTTTGAATGAGGTGTGTGGGATCACATATCTCCATCCCTAAATCTATATGCAAGAAAGAGGATTTGGGACTTTAAATGGGGTAGGTCAAGCATAGCTAAAAGATGAGTCAAATGTAAGACGACATGTTTTATTCAATACATTAAAAAACATGACATAGCAAAATGAGTACATGCATGGTAAAACAAGCACCTTATTAACCAGATATTCATGAAATGAATCATAGAAACTTTGAGATGACATATTGACAGTTGTCCATCATATAGGATAGCTTGAAAAGCAACATGGTGGGGCAACTTGGGAGTGGATGAAAAAAACATCTAAAAAAAAAATGGTGCATCAAAATTAACCCGACGCACATTTCGTGGTTTCCTACCAAATCATCAGGGGTGAGTGATGTGGTTAAAAAAAACAAAAAAACAACATAAATAAAACGATATGGTCCAACGTTATGCCCAAACACGAGGGAGACTATATATGTAAAGGAGGGGAGAAATGAACTCATCCTGCTGACATGAAAACTAAACATGAACATTTTAAGCAACCACCAGTTTTAATGATCACATGGTTTAGACTTAGTTGATATGCAAGTACTCAGCGAGATGAGTTCATTACTCCCCTCTTTTACATATATAGTCTTGTGTTTGGGTGCAACATTGGACCATAATGTTTTATTTATGTTTTTTTACAGATATTGATGCACTTACCCCTGATGTGGTAGGAAACCACGAAACGTGCGTCGGGCTAATTTTGATGCACCGTTTTCTTTTTAGATTTTTTCTCATCCACTTCCAAGTTAACCCACCATGTTGCTTTTCAAGCGATCCTATGTGAACTGTCTTATACTTCAACATACTGTATGTCATCTCAAAGTTGCTATGACTGTTTTTATGAATATCTGGTTAACAACATGTGATTGATATGCTTGTTTTACCAAACATGACATAGCAAAATGTACTCATTTTGCTATGTCATGTTTTTTAATGTACTGAATAAAACATGTCTTCTTACATTGACTCATCTTTTAGCCATGCTAGACCTACAACATTTAAAGTCCCAAACCCTCTTTCTTGCATTCCCAGAACAAAATCAAGTTGAACTGAGCACTGCTCAGCGGGGTGGATTTGATTTAAATCAAGTCGATTTAAATCGCTAGTAAAAAGGCTTGATTTAAATCAACTCAATTTAAATCATATTTTTTAAAGAGCAACTGTCATTTCTGTCCCACAGCAGCCCCACCTCTGACCTGCTGTTGACTCACCAACAGTCCCAATCACTTTAATGGGATGGCTGGTGGTAAGGCAGTAACACAATGTGAGGGACATGGCGGTAGCAGATGAGTGGATGCCCACTAACCAGCCCTGCCATGATGAATCTGAAATGACAGGTGCTCTTTAAATGTAAGGACTTACTCTTGCTCGGCTCTAGCTCGACATTTTTACTTGTTACACAAGTACATCGTACCATTTATGACCCTATAGGCACAACACATATTATGGCAGAATCTACAACAGTTAAACCTGAATCAGAAGCAGGGTTTGGTCAGACCCTTACAGCGCCATCAGACAACCTGCTCCGCCTGGGTCAACAGAGTGGATTTTCAAAAACTTCTAAAATTAGTAACTTTACATTGAATCAAACCTTTCGGAGACTCGAGAGTTTGATGGCAAAAGAGATCAGATCTTTTTGGGATGTAAACACCTTAACAGAGTACCTCACAATGGAACAAATACAGTCTGATGATGATCTTAAATTGGAATGGACAAACACCCTTTCCACCTGTTCCTTTAAACTCATGCAAATTATTGCTGAATCAAAGAAAAAGGAACTGGATTATGTACAGGGTGAGATGACCACTATCCAGAAATAGTTAACCACACAACAAAATCTTGCTGGCCAGCTAAACAAGAGATTGGATAAGTTGGAAAAAGGTGTTATCTCAACAAAGAAGGAGAAACTAATTAGAGATCGTATTGATTACGAAACCAACAATGTATATACATGGAAAAAAAAAACTGTTTCATTCCGGTCGTCAAAGTAGACCATCCACTAAAAAGCGTGTCAGTTTCTCTGACTTAGAGGGGGAAGCCGCTGATGATACTTTAGCAGTAACAGGCTCAGACTCGTCTCCCGATGCAAGTCAAATTGTCTGGGACCGAACGCAGAGTGAACACACAGGTTTTAAACTCGGATGCCAGCGGCAACAACAAAAAGAAAAAGAAAAAGGATGAAAACGAGGAGGGGGGAAAAAACACAAAAGAAACAGGCAGGAGCAGCTATCAGCTACGGGCCCAGGATCAATCTTAAATCTTAATGTCATTAATTTGTCACAGCGACCATTATGGGCCACGGACACATCCCTTTTATCGAGAGGTTTAAACTTTTGCCCCACTAACCACTTCAACCTGTTCGGGACTATTCTAGATGTCAATAAATTTGCACGCACATTAACTTTAAAGAAGCATTTTTTCACTGATCCCGAAAATGAAGAACACCTTTTATCTGTGGAGCGGTCGATGGTGGGTGAGTGAATTCTCTCTTCCCAGTTTTTTTTCTGAGGTGTGTTTTATTTATTTGTTACACCATTATCAGAATGGTGTAACAAATAATTCAGCGCTGCCCTTAAAGATAGCAGCTAACAGCAAATTGGATAAATAGCAAAACAGAGGGAAACAAATAGTGTAGCGCTTAGAAAATAACGTGACACATAGGCCAAATAGGGGCAGTGAACCCAAATAACACGTAAAATAAAATTGAACAAAGGATCATATATAAGTGATAAGCAAAAACATATAGTGAATGTCCAAAAGAAAATAAAGCTAACGAATTTTTCAAATAGTTCTTAAGCTTCCTGTGAATAAATAAAACTTTCTTGTGACAAGCTTCATTATAGATATCCTAACAGTGAACCAGGATGTGTAGTTGAAGTGAAGGGAACCACCACCATAAAAATAGGAGGCTTACCGGAACATTTGAACACACAAGAACATATGTTCTGTGAGTCAAACAGGCTTGTGTTATATAAACAACCAATAGAGATGGACAGTGGAACCGTCAATTGCCTAGAATGGAAACTCCCGACTCTCATCAAGGTGAAGATGTCTGTATGGGTTTGTCTCATAAGAGACAGTACTCAGCTGTCCATGGATGTAGTAAGGATATTTAAAGAAGGAAAAACTAAAAAAGGGCCACATAGCGTAATTCGACTGATGTGGACTCCTATATTATAAGGGTCATAAGTGCTTAGTGATGGTCCTGGTTGTGCTGGAACTTGTGGTCCTCCTTCATGCTTATATCCCACAATAGTAAGCCATACTGTTGTGTTTTTGCTCATAAACGAACATAGAGAGGATAGCAGAAGAGATTCATATGGTGTAATTCGGGCGGAAATTAGGCCACCACCTGCTGTCAACTGACGCGTTTGATAATGCCCTAGAAAGCCACCCTCTCCAGTGCTGATCTGTCTGTGCGCCTGCTGGTCACAGGGGGCGCCATCTTCACCACAAGTTCCAGCACAACCAGGACCATCACTAAGCACTTATGACCCTTAACCACTTCAGCCCCGGAAGGATTTACCCCCTTCCTGACCAGAGCACTTTTTACAATTCGGCACTGCGTCGCTTTAACTGCTAATTGCGCGGTCATGCAATGCTCTACCCAAACGAAATTTGCGTCCTTTTCTTCCCACAAATAGAGCTTTCTTTTGATGGTATTTGATCACCTCTGCCGTTTTTATTTTTTGCGCTATAAACGGAAAAAGACTGAAAATTTTGAAAAAAAATGATATTTTCTACTTTTTGTTATAAAAAAAATCCAATAAACTAAATTTTAGTCATACATTTAGGCCAAAATGTATTCGGCCACATGTCTTTGGTAAAAAAAATGTCAATAAGCGTATATTTATTGGTTTGCGCAAAAGTTATAGCGTCTACAAACTAGGGTACATTTTCTGTAATTTACACAGCTTTTAGTTTATGACTGCCTATGTCATTTCTTGAGGTGCTAAAATGGCAGGGCAGTACAAACCCCCCCCAAATGACCCCATTTTGGAAAGTAGACACCCCAAGGAAATTGCTGAGAGGCATGTTGAGCCCATTGAATATTTATTTTTTTTGTCCCAAGTGATTGAATAATGACAAAAAAAAAAAAAAAAAAAAAAATTTACAAAAAGTTGTCACTAAATGATATATTGCTCACATAGGCCATGGGCATATGTGGAATTGCACCCCAAAATACATTCAGCTGCTTCTCCTGAGTACGGGGATACCACATGTGTGAGACTTTTTGGGAGCCTAGCCGCGTACGGGGCCCCGAAAACCCAGCACCACCTTCAGGATTTCTAAGGGCATACATTTTTGATTTCACTCCTCACTACCTATCACAGTTTTGAAGGCCATAAAATGCCAAGATGGCACAACCCCCCCCCAAATGACCCCATTTTGGAAAGTAGACACCCCAAGCTATTTGCTGAGAGGCATGGTGAGTATTTTGCAGCTCTCATTTGTTTTTGAAAATGAAGAAAGACCAGAAAAAAAATTTTTTTTTTTTCTTTTTTCAATTTTCAAAACCTTGTGACAAAAAGTGAGGTCTGCAAAATACTCACTATACCTCTCAGCAAATAGCTTGGGGTGTCTACTTTCCAAAATGGGGTCATTTGGGGGGGTTTTGTGCCACCTGGGCTTTCCATGGCCTCCGAAACTGTGATAGGCAGTGAAGAGTGAAATCAAAAATTTACGGCCTTAGAAAGCCTGAAGGCGGTTCTTGGTTTTCGGGGTCCCGTACGCGGCTAGGCTCCCAAAAAGTCCCACACATGTGGTATCCCCGTACTCAGGAGAAGCAACAGAATTTATTTTGGGGTGTAATTTCACAAATCCCCATGGCATGTTTGAGCAATATAACATTTAGTGACAACTTTGTGCAAAAAAAAAAAAAAAAAAAAAAAAAATTTGTCTCTTTCCCGCAACTTGTGTCACAATATAAAATATTCCATGGACTCGACATGCCTCTCAGCAAATAGCTTGGGGTGTCTACTTTCCAAAATGGGGTCATTTGGGGGGGTTTGAACTGTCCTGGCATTTTATGCACAACATTTAGAAGCTTATGTCACACATCACCCACTCTTCTAACCACTTGAAGACAAAGCCCTTTCTGACACTTTTTGATTACATGAAAAAATTATTTTTTTTTGCAAGAAAATTACTTTGAACCCCCAAACATTATATATTATTTTAAAGCAAATGCCCTACAGATTAAAATGGTGGGTGTTTCATTTTTTTTTTTCACACAGTAATTGCGCAGCGATTTTTCAAACGCATTTTTTGTGGAAAAAACACACTTTTTTAAATTTTAATGCACTAAAACACACTATATTGCCCAAATGTTTGATGAAATAAAAAAGATGATCTTAGGCCGAGTACATGGATACCAAACATGACATGCTTTACAATTGCGCACAAACGTGCAGTGGCAACAAAATTAATACATTTTTAAAAGCCTTTAAAAGCCTTTACAGGTTACCACTTTAGATTTACAGAGGAGGTCTACTGCTAAAATTACTGCCCTCGATCTGACCTTCGCGGTGATACCTCACATGCATGGTGCAATTGCTGTTTACATTTGACTCCAGACCGACGCTTGCGTTCGCCTTAGCGCGAGAGCAGGGGGGACAGGGGTGCTTTTTTTTTTTTTTTTTTTTTTTTTTCTTTATTATTTTTTTGCTTTTTTATCTTATTTTTAAACTGTTCCTTTCATATTTTTTTTTAAATCATTTTTATTGTTATCTCAGGGAATGTAAATATCCCCTATGATAGCAATAGGTAGTGACAGGTACTCTTTTTTGAAAAAATTGGGGTCTATTAGACCCTAGATTTCTCCTCTGCCCTCAAAGCATCTGACCACACCAAGATCGGTGTGATAAAATGCTTTCCCAATTTCCCAATGGCGCTGTTTACATCCGGCGAAATCTAAGTCCTAAAATGCTCGTAGCTTCCGGTTTCTTAGGCCATAGAGATGTTTGGAGCCACTCTGGTCTCTGATCAGCTCTATGGTCAGCTGGCTGAATCACCGGCTGCATTCTCAGGTTCCCTGTTGAGACAGGAGAGCCAGAGAAAAACACGGAAGACGGTGGGGGGGGGGGGCATTCCCTCCCACTGCTTGTAAAAGCAGTCTAGAGGCTAATTAGCCACTAGGATTGCTTTTACATGAAAGCCGACCGCTGGCTGAAAAGAATGATACCAAGATGATACCTAAACCTGCAGGCATCATTCTGGTATAACCACTCAAAGTCGTGAATGGCGTACCTGAAGACAAAAAAATGGTTAACAATAAAGCACAGTAAACGGTAAAGTATAAAAAATTGCATACCTGAAAAGCAAACATGATAAAACATAATAACAATAAAACATTGCAGAATAGAATACAGTAAAAAAGAGCAGAACACCAGAGAGAGAATAGAGAGAGAGAGAACAATAAAACGACAACTATTTTTTTTTATTTTTGTTTGTGTTTTTTTTTTTTTTTTTACACTTTTTTTTTGTAACTGTAACTTTTATAACTGTAACCGGTTCCAGGTTCGGGTCTCTCAAAATGCGATGGCATCTTGGGAGACCCTGTGAAAGTGTGCCTAGTCTGTGCAATGCTGTACCCTACGCTAATACTCAACTAGTGAATGGTAGCGTTCAAAACATTCACCAATGCAAAGACCAGGATTGTCAGGACAGGAGGGACAATAATAGCGGGTGTCACGTCTATATACGCGCTTGCTGCAGACACATCTTTTTTGGGGGGGTTCGTTGGGTAGGGGTACTCGGGAGGACATATAAATGCCTCTCATGCAGCCGTCTGCATTTGGTTGGGGATGTGAATGGGGGAAATACGGGCGCTGCAGAAGTGGTGGGTTCCCAATTAGGATTGGCGAATGCAGCAGGAAGGGCATTATGGGCACGACGGGCCTGTGTTTGTCTTTTTGGTGGCAGCGGGACACTACTTGTGCTTGCCACCTCACCAGCTTGAACTGCACTTATGGGACTCGCCACGTCACCAAGTGTTACTGCAGTGCTGGTATGACTACGACCGGGGTGTACTAGGCCGCTGGTGCTTGCCAGTTCACCAAAACGCTACAAAAAAAAGTGACAGTGATCGATCGATACTGCACTTGGGTGGGCTGGGCTGGGCGGAGGGGCAAAACACAGGTGCTAGCAGGTATCTGGGCTGATCCCACTAACACTGCGTTTTTGGGAACCCTAAACTGCTGGGGACGCTAGTATAGATCTGATCGGATCAGATATTGATCCGATCAGATACTATACCACTAAGGGAGGCGTATGCTGCATGCGTGGGTGTTAGTGCTACTGGCGCTAATCTGACGCTGCCTGGGGCTGGTGCTTGCCAGTTCACCAAAATGCTACCAAAAAAACTGTTAGCGATCGCAGGGATCAGGCCTGACTCTGCGAACGCTGCAGTTATGCGTTTAGTGTTTTGTAAGTGACAGTGATCGATCGATACTGCACTTGGGTGGGCTGGGCGGAGGGGCAAAACGCAGGTGCTAGCAGGTATCTGGGCTGATCCCGCTAACACTGCGTTTTTGGGAACCCTAAACTGCTGGGGACGCTAGTATAGATCTGATCGGATCAGATATTGATGTGTTCAGATACTATACCACTAAGGGAGGTGTACGGTGCGTGTACGGTGCGTGCGTGGGTGTTCGCGGTACTGGCGCTAATCTGACGCTGCCTGGGGCGACGCATATCACCGCCGGGCGATCAGGTGGCTAAACCTTTATTCGGTAATAAACGGCGGGTGCCCTGACACTAAAAAAAATAAACGAACTAACCAGCGTCACCCGTAACAGTTATACGGTGATCAGTGGTGAAAGGGTTAACTAGGGGGCAATCAAGGGGTTAAAACATTTATTCGGTAGTATATGGGGGTCCCTGTCGCTATAAAACGCTGACAGCGAACCTAAATATTTACGTTCCTAACTAGCGTCACCAGCGACACTAATACAGCGATCAGAAAAATGATCGCTTAGCGACACTGGTGACAGGGGGTGATCAAGGGGTTAAAACTTTATTAGGGGGGGTTAGGGGGCTATCCTAGACCTACAGGGGGCTAATACTAACTGTCTTACCACTGCTAACTGTCACAAACTGACACTATGCAGTAATCAGGAAAAAAACAAAACAAAACAAAAAAACCTGCTTGGTGTCAGTTTGTGACAGGGGGGGGGGGTGATTGGGGGGGGATCGGGGGGCGATCGGGGGGGGATCGGGGGTGTTTAGTATGCCTGGCATGTTCTACTGTGTTGTGTGTGTGTGTTGTGCACTTACATGTCTTCTCTCCTCGGTGCTGGAACGGAAACTGGCCAGCCGAAGAGAGATGACATCACATCCTCTGCCTCTGTGTACTATACAGAGACAGGGGATGTTTCTCATTGGCTGGGAGCGATCGCGAGGGGGGGGCCACGATCGGATGGTCTCCCCCTCGTCTCTCATCGCTTCCAACCAAATGCCGACCGCCGATGGCACCGGGGGGGGTCCGATCGGACCTCCCGCCCGCGGGAAGGCAATCACGTACCAGGTACGTGATTTTGCCTGCCCGTGCCGCTCTGCTCACGTATATATGCGTGAGGCGGTCGGCAAGTGGTTAATAATATAGGAGTCCACATCAGTCGAATTATGCTATGTGGCCCTTTTTGTTTTTCCTTCTTTTTTTTTTTTTTAACAGAAAAGTTTTTATTAATAACAAAACAAAACAATACACAAGAAAACAAAACAATGGTACATCATAAGTATATTATAGCAAGGTAACCTAGACATAGATAAAGGATCTAAATTGAAAGAGCCAAATGGGAGTCGATGATGCTACACAATTGATATCAGGAATATAAAACGGAGCATGGTATTCCTGACATTTGTCTATTATGATATAAGAAGTCAAGATGGGATTGGTAGGGGGGAATGGGAGAAGAAAGAGGGTCCCATATTGGTCCCAGTTATACTGTTGTGTCATCTTAGACATATACTTGATCATGACAGACCAGGGCAATCTCGTTGGTTGGGAGCATGTTAGGAGAAAAAAAATCAGCAACCCCAGGGGGGTTGAAGAGGAGGAGGAGATTACTCATAGAGGTCCTGGTAATGCTTGATGCATCTCCTCGGGCACAACACTGCAATCTAGGGAATTCAGGCAGGCAAAGACTATCCCCGTTACTTACCCCTTAACTACATATCTAAGACTGAATAATCAATACACGTGATTAGTAGTACCATTAGTTATTAAACTATCTTCATTGGCCACCTCACACCGGAGATAATCTAGTAGTCACCCATGGTTTCCACACTTTGTCAAACTTTGGGGGCATTTGCGGCCCATATATGTTAGTTTATATAAGGGCAGCACAGCCTCAACCAGGGCACGCCACTGAGTCACCGTAGGGGGAGTCGCTAGTCTCCACTGTTGGAGGAGAGCTTTCCTGGCGTAGAAGCATAGATAAAATAGTAATAATTTGGTATGCGTGGAGTGCGTTATGAATTCTGTAATGCCTAAAATAAGAAAATAGGGGTCTAAGGGTATGGAGAGGTCGGTGATAACATTAATCTCCTCAACCACTTTTTTCCAATACTCCTGGAGGACAGGGCATTCCCAGATAACGTGATAAAACGTCCCTATTGATTGCTGACATTTTGGGCACTTTTCTGATTGCGTGGGATATATCCGAGCTAGTCTCTGGGGGGTATAATAAGCCCTGTGTATGAACTTAAGTTGGATAAATCTATCCCTAGCAGAGATTACTGTCGGTATATAATTCTGAAGTGCTATTTCCCAGTTTTCCTCAGAGAGATCAGGGATATCTGTCTTCCACATCTGTAATAAGGGGGAGTCTCCACAGGTAAGGCGTAGGTATATGGAGGACAGTATCTTATCTACCCCTCGTGAGGTAAGGATGCTCTCTATCATATGTGGTACCACTGTAACCACTCTGGGGAATTGTGCCTGCATTGCATGTTTCAATTGTAAATATCGAAATAGCATCCACGAAGAAAGACGATATGTCACTCGAAGTTCTGGAAATGGGAGCAATTTCCCGTTGGGCATAATCTGCTTAATCTTCACTATCCCAAATTTAGCCAATATACTGGGATCTGGGATAGATCTAAAATGCGAGAGTTTGGGGTTACCCCATAATGGGGTGTGGGGGGAGATAGTATCCGGTGTGGCTATGGCTGTAGTAACTTTTTCCCACACTTGTATTGTGGTGCGCATTGGTAAAGTTATATGCGGACTGGCCCTTATTCCCCTATAAACTACGTTTGTGAGGGCTGAGTAGGAACCCATTATGGCCGCCTCGAGATTTACAGCGGGTTTGATTTAGTCTGTTTGAACCACCAGCGAACAGTGACCAGCACCGCTGCCCAGTATTATTTCTGCAAGCATGGTAACGCCAGGCCTCCAGAAGATAGGGGGAGTTGTAGCTTGCATTTCACTATTTTTGGAATTTTCCCGCCCCATATAAAAGAGATTACCCCATCTAATTTATGGAAGAAAGAGACAGGGACCGGTACCGGGGTGTTTCTAAAGATATATAGGAACTTAGGGAGGAACGTCATTTTTAATAGGTTCACTCTTCCCACCGGTGTCAATGGGAGCGTTTTCCAGGCCTGGCATTTTGCAATAAGGGCTTGGAGGACTGGGTATAAGTTGTCGGTCAGATAGTGGGTTAGATCCTTGTGGATTTCAATGCCAAGATACCTAAACTGGGTGACTCTGCGGAGGGGGGTGAGGGTATTTGTGGGAGGCTTAGTATCAGATAGACTAAACAGACTGGATTTACTCCAATTAATTTTCACCCCGGAGTAACTGCCATATTGATCTATAATCTCTAGACCCGCGACCAGGGAATGGGAATCGTCGCCGAGGTATAAAAGCGTATCGTTGGCATATAACGAAATCCGTTCCACCAGTGGCCCCATCTCTAATCCCTTCACCGCATTGGCCGAGCGGAATAGTATAGCCATGGGTTCAATGGCCAGGGCAAATAGCCCTGGGGACAGTGGACATCCTTGTCTTGTCCCTCTACAGAGGTGAAAGGGAGGAGAGAGGACACCACCAGCGCGTACACGAGCCGTTGGTGATTTGTAAAGTAGTTTGACCCAGCTGATAAATTTAGTTCCGAATCCAAATTTAGACATTACCTCCCAAAGAAAATCCCATTCAACCGAATCAAAGGCCTTCTCGGCGTCTAGCAAGGCCACCACCCCGCTAGTATTGGGATCTCGGGGAATCGCTATATTAGTGTGCAGTCTGCGGATATTTATATCCATGCCCTTACCCGGCATAAACCCGGTCTGGTCGCCATGTATTAAAGTATCACTGAATTCAACCTGCCCGCCAAGATCTTAGTGAGGATTTTGGCATCCACATTTAGTAGAGATATGGGCCGGTAGGACGAGCACAGTTCCAGGTCCTTCCCAGGTTTAGGAATGACACTGATCAATGCCTCCATCATTGAGGCCGGGAGACATTGCTGAGTCAGTGCTTTAGTAGCGTGGAGTGGAAGTGTGGGCCTACTATATCCAGGTTGGTTTTGTAGAACTCCGTGGGGAGTCCGTCGTGGCCTTTAGTCTTGCCCGCCTGAATTGACCTAATGGCTCTCTGAACCTCTTTCAGTGTTATTGGAGCTTCAAGTGTCTGGCTAGCTTCTGCTGTTAGGGTAGGGAATTCTATCGTCAGGAGAAACAAGTTTAACTCTTCAAGGGAGTATGTTGCCCTGGAGGTATAGAGTTGCCGATAATACCGCTCAAATCTCGCATTAATATGCATGGGATCAGAGAGCAAAGTATCATCCTCATCTCTGATGTTTGCGATACAGGAGCACACAGACTGTTCCGTTGCCAACCAGGCCAGTAGTCTACCCGATCGCTCACCCTGCTCAAATATGCGCTGGGTCTGAGCAAGGAGGAAGCGCCGGCAGGAGGCTGCGCGAATGAGTGCCACCTCCCTATAGGCGGTAAGCATATCAGTGTGTGAACTCTGGTCAGGTGAGCCGGTGTATCGAGCCTCCAGTCCTAGGGCCCGCTTTTTAGCAGTCGAGAGTTCCTTCCTAATTATGGATATATTATATGGAGGGGTCGATTGGTCATTATGTGTCCAGTATTCCCCAAGCTCCGCTAACATTAACGGTTCCATTTTCTCATCGGTGATCCAGTATCTGGAAAGTCTCCACAGGCCCGCACTAGCTGCTGAGTCCATAGAGAGGTCCAGCATAACCGGGGCATGATCTGATATGCCATGTGGTAGAGGGGACACCGCAGTCACCCTAGACAACAGGGGATCAGTGACATATATTAGATCAATGCGAGATCATGTCGCATGGGTGGCAGAATGACATGAAAATTGTC
The DNA here is from genome assembly GCF_042186555.1 of Aquarana catesbeiana. Classification (NCBI taxonomy): domain Eukaryota; kingdom Metazoa; phylum Chordata; class Amphibia; order Anura; family Ranidae; genus Aquarana; species Aquarana catesbeiana. The sequence continues at coordinate 327,794,533 of NC_133324.1, read as the reverse complement.
TACTATGCGGATTTTTCCATGTCCACGTATCGTAAAGGCCATATACCTCTGCCCAACGGGATAACGCTGTGTCGGTCGTCTGACCTGGGTGTAACTTATCAGCACTAGGATTGGGAGTCATGTTAAAATCACCTGCTATGAGTATATTGGGGGTGGGATAGCTGGCAATAATGGTTTGGATTTTATATAGTATCATTTTGGCGGTACATATAAACCCTCTATTAACATATCCAGTCTGTCACATAATGCGTGTATGACTACATACTGTCCGTCCGGGTCTAGGTGGAGGTCCAGAAGCACAAAGGAGAGTGCCTTATGTACAAGAACACTAACTCCCCGGGAGTAGGAAGAGTAAGTGGAATGAAATTAAGATCCTACCCAGGGCTTCTTAAGAGAGTATTCTGGAGCCCGTAAGATGGGTCTCCTGGAGTAAACAGATGTGCGGGTGGTATTTTTTCAGGTATGAAAATACCAGAGATTGTTTGAGTTTGGAATTTAGCCCCCGCACATTCCAGGATATCACTCTAAGAGGGGCCATATTAGTAAACGAGTAGTGATTTCGTCTTCCCCACCAATTGGACCCCCATCCAGACTCAGGAACAGAACCAGCAACTCTGATTCGCTGTCAAGTAAAATTCTTACCCTTAGTAAACAGGTCAGAAATAATTCTAGCACATGAGCATCAACATAAACATATTTCATGGTGTACCGTTGAACAAAACCCATTCCCCCCACCCCACGCAACCCCCCAAACTCGGGTGCGTTTGATCACCCAAACAAAGCATGACTTTATGTCCTTAGGAGGCAATGCGCCAACAGGGCGCCTTGGAGGCACAGCAAAGAGAACTCACAAACTGATTATTAGTTGTGGTGCCCGCCAGCTAAACATTAACAAAACGTAAACAGAAGAGGAGTCAAGTTCCCTGCGGAAGAAGTATGTCCCCCCATGTGAGAGCGGAAACCTATCCACCGCTATATGTTAGAATAAGCAGGGAAGGGAGCTTATAGGGGTACAAAAAAGGGGGAGGGAAAGGAAGGGAGGGTATCTGGTCAGCCACTCTCCATTCCCCTCATGTCAGAGTATGAGCTTAGGAGGTATTCTCGTGAGTGAGAGTCCCGAAGTACATCAGAACAAGTTCTCCTGTGCAGCGTGCTAACTGGTTAGTGTGTATATCACAAAGTTCTAAGTGACTTGCTGTGATTAGACCCCGCAATCAGATGCAACAGGAAAAAGAAGCTATGCATCAATGTTGATGGCAATAGTGTTTAGTCAGTATCCATTATCCAGCCGGATAAAACAAAAGTGTGTTGCAGCAAACAGAAACTCACCCACCGGAGATAGAGACTAGGCATCATTCTGGACGTGGGCTCAGCGCTGTGGGATGGTGTCCAGCCAATTAGCAGCTTCTTCAGGAACCGTAAAAATCTGTGTGTTTCTCCGTCTTGAACTCACAGGTGGGCCTGGGAAAAGCATGCTGTATTTGAAGCCTCGCTGGCGTAAAGCTTGCTTCACGTGGTCGAAAAATTTGCGTTGTTTTTGCGTCTGCACGGAGAAATCTGGAAAGATCATCAGGCGAGATCCCTCAAAACGCAGAGCCTCAATCTTCCTGCTTTCCCTCAGCACAGCGTCCCAGTCACGATAATTCAATAGCCGAAGGATGAACGTGCGAGGCGGGGCCCCAGGAGGGCCTCGGGCAGCCGGCATTCTATGGGCCCGTTCTACCGCAAAGAAGGGGGAGAAAGCCGCCTGAGGTAACAACTGACGGAGAAGGCGCTCGGTAAACCCAGATGGATCAGGATCTTCAGCCTCCTCCGGTAGACCGATGATTCTGAGGTTGTTCCTCCGATTGCGGTTCTCCGCCCGGTATTCTAACGCCTTTACTTTAGTGGTGAGGGTGCGGAGAGAGGATGTATGTTCTCCAAGCACATCCTCTGTGTCCCCAACGCGACACTCCAACTCCGACAGCCGGGTCCTGAATTTATCCATGTCCTTTCGAATTAAGCCCATCTCCAGCTGTATTTTGTCAATTTTTCCTGTCAGCGTCGTTTGGCAGGTGCCGATTGCCTGCATCAGCGCGGTGAAGTGACCAGCGTCCTGAATCTCAGGGTCCGCTTCCTCGGTTTGAGACGCCATGTTAGCAGTCTTGTTGATATCGGTCTCCCCGCCACGGGGAGTAGTGCGGGTTGTGGATGGGCTTCTTGTGCGCAGTGGAGCGGCGATTATAGGGCATACCAGATCTGGGGGTCCGTAGCTGTATCTGGATAGGTCCAGATTTATGAAGGTCCGCAGGGAATCATGATTTTTAGCAGGCAGGGTGTTGGAGCTCCTCAACTATGCGTCCATTCCGGTCGCCATCTTGGACACGCCCCCCTTGTTTTTCCTTCTTTAAATATCCTTATTAAATCCATGGACATCTGAGTACTGTCTCTTATGAGACAAACCCATACAGACATCTTCACCTTGATGAGAGTCGGGAGTTTCCATTCTAGGCAACTGACGGTTCCAGTGTCCATCTCTATTGGTTGTTTATATAACACAAGCCTGTTTGACTCACAGAACATATGTTCTTGTGTGTGCATTATCAGACCTCACTGATCTTGCTTTTAAATCATGTACTGACCCTGTAGATATCAATTTATGTCATCCCACAGTATCTTTTAAAAACAAATTTTTATCCTGTGGATCCAGAGGCAAGGATATGGACTTCTTCTAACAACTGGTGGAGAGGGATTTGACACATCTAGCAGGAAGCAGTGTTAGAAATAATGTTTTAGGTAATCTTACAGCTGAAGAAAAAATATTTCTGTAAGTGTGAAGATACCAGCATAGTAGTTGAAAATGCAGATAAAGGGGGCTCGGTGGTAGTCCTAGATTCAGTAAGTTATAGGAGTGAAGCACTATGACAATTGTCTGATTCTGCCACTTACTGCAAATTGAGTGGTGATCCCACTGAGCCTTTTAAAAAGGAGCTCTCTAATCTCATAGATACAGCTGTATCAGTGGGTATCTTCACACAAAAATAAAAATAAATATTCATCCTGGATTTTCCAGTAATGCCAATATTCCGTCATCTACTGAAAATACATAAGGGGTTAAATCCCCTTACAGGTAGGCCCATAGTGACCGCCATAGGCTCTTTAAACGAACGGTTGGGTCAATGGTTAGATCAACTACAGCCATTAGTAATGGATCAACCAGGTTTTCTCCTTGACACTAAACAACTCCTGTCAAAACTGAAAGATTTAAAAAGTGGTACAGCAACTACAGTTGGATTTCTTGTGATGTGTCAAGTCTCTATTCTTCAATCCCACATACCTCAGGCTTGCAAGCTGTTTCCTACTTCCTAGGTAGATCGGGAAGGTTTCTCATTAGTCTTGCAGGAATTTATTTTGATGAGCTTAGAGTATTTGCTCACACACAATTTTTTCATGTTCGACGGGGACTATTATCTCCAGAAATGCAGGGCCACGATGGGGTCTAAATTCTCACCATCCCTGGCCAATTTATACATGGGATGGTGGGAGAAATTCCGCATTTTTGGACCAGATAGTCCCCGAAGTGATACTGTATTTTACTGTAGGTATATTGAAGACATGGTTGCAATACATAAATGACAATCAATTAAATCTAAAATTCCCTGGACGCCATGATTTGGTGTCCATTGAGTTTTTAGATGTGGTTCTAACTGGAAATGATGTACCGTATTTATCGGCGTATAACACGCACATTCATTTTAAGAGGGAAGTTTCAGGAAAAAAAACTTAAATTTTAAATAAGGAACTTTGAAGCAAAATAAGGGTCAGTGCCCATCTGCAGCCTCACCATTGCCATCAATGCCCATCTGCAGCCTCACCATTGCCATCAATGCAGCAGCCTCACCATTGCCATCAATGCAGCAGCCTCACCATTGCCATCAATGCAGCAGCCTCACCATTACCTTCAATGCAGCAGTCTCGCCAATGCCATCAGTGCAGACTGATCGATGCCCATCTGCAGCCCAGAGGATACAGGGAGGGGGGCGGGACGAGCGCCGACAGATTACATACAGTGAGAATCTCCTATGATAGACAGAACAGTAGTCCAATGGCAGCCCAGGAGACGGGACTTCTTATTACAGAGGCCGCCAAGTAAACAGAAGATTCTCACTGTATGTAACCTGACAGCGCTCGTCCCACCCCCCCTGTCCCCTCCGAGGCAGCTAAAATGGAAGTATTGGCGTATAACACGCACACGCTATTTGCACCCGATTTTCATGGTGAAAAAGTGAGTGTTATACGCCAATAAATACAGTAATCACTTCCAATTAATATAGAAAACCCACTGCAGGCAACACATTGTTGCGGGCTGACTCTAGTCATCCAGGGCACACAATAAAGAGCATTCCAGTTGGACAATTCCTTAGGCTTAAACGTTTATGCAGTAGCGATTCTGATTTTAAACGGGAAGCTGTTCATATAGCTTCCAGATTTGAGGAGAGGATATTCTAAATCGGTCGTTAATATGGCATTCGGTATTGCTAACAGGACCCCTCAGTGCAATTTATTGTTCGATAAACCCTCTTCGAGAAACAAATTCAAGTATGAGAAGTCTAGTCAGTTCAGCTGCATCCCCATTGTTTATACGCCCTATAGTGCAGAATTTGATAAAATAAAAAAAATCATTGTCAAATATCTGCCTGTACTATGCGGCGACCCAATATACTCTCAAATACTCTCTAAAGGGATCCGGACTGTCTCTAGGAGGGCTCCCTCACATGGTAGATGGTTGTCACCTAGTCTCTACACAAGTATAGCAGCGTCTACCCATTGGCTACAATTTAAGGGCACATTTAAATGCGGGACCAATAGCTGTGCTTATTGTCCTTTCATCAAAAGGGCCTTTCAGTCACTACTGGCAAGTCCCATAAAATCCTGTCCTTCATTAATTGTAACACTCGCTTTGTAATATATGTGATAACATGCACATTGTGTTCCATTCAATGTGTGCGTAGGAAGACACGTAGACTAAGAAATCGCCTTTACGATCACCTCTACGATATAGAGAAGAATCTTTCCACTAACGTAGCTCGCCATTGGAATGATCACCACCATAAAGATGTATCCAGCTTGGTGATACAGGGTATGGAAAACATATAGTGAGGCCACCCAGGGGTGGAGATAAATTCAAAATCTTGTGTAAACAAGAAGTTCATTGGATTTTCAGATTAAATACTAGAAAACCTGCTGGCCTCAACGTCGAGTGGGATGTGTCTCATTTTTATGAATGAGATAGTTTTACAAATGAGACATCTTTGCGGCCTCTCAGTATACATATATAATAATTTTTATGACCCCCTATTGTTGCTACTAATAAAGGCTTGTGACATAACAGCACTACAGATCATACCACATGATAATTACTCCCTCTAATCTAAATACGGTTTAATTTTCTTGTGTGCTGCTTTCAGCTTCCATCCAATTTTTCAATGTAAGCAATATGAACCTTGTACATTAACAGTTTATTTTTTTACTGAAAGGTTTAATAAAACGGAGATTAAACATCGAGGATCGGAGACAATTTGATCGGTGGCCGTTTCATCAGTGGCTAGTGAGCTTGATCACTGGTGTGATAACGATAGCTATCACAAATCTGTCCGCTTGCGGGTCTTCACACTAAATGACAAGATTTATACGATTGCTAGATGCATAAAATTTTGAATTGAATATATTTATCAATATATTTTGTCTCTATTTTGCTCTCTCATCTCTTTGTATTCTTGGATGATATATATATAAAAACACATTGATAGATTTGATTATGAACATGTTTACACGCATATACTCTATATCTCCCATGAAGTTTCACTTCATTTCTGATCTCTTCTTCTCACATCCATTTTGAGGGTCTGCCTTATATCCATACACAGATCAACCGGAAGCCACTCTTTCTTTTGGCTCCCTGCATTTAATGCAGGGACTATTATAATTATAGAAACACATATTTATATGTCTAATATGGAATATCTATTTATATAGTTATAGTGATTATACGCGATGTTCATTATGGATTAGGCATTGGAATATATACATCTTTCCAAGACTATTTTAAATCAAATTTCTTGGCTTTATACTAGATGTGCATACCAATGATTTTTTTAAATATATGATACTATCAGTTCAATTTTACTCAATGTAATGTAATATGCTATTGGTCCATGCTTTCATCTTTACATGTTTTTGATGTGATAATTTAAGTTTTCTATATGTTTGAGCACCTTGGGTGGGAGGTCTACTTGGAGGGAGGCAGTCTGAATATTCTTTGTTAGGATTTCACATGCTTGTTCCAGCCTCTGATAACTACACCCCCCCCCCCCCCTCGCCTCAGAGTCACTAGTGCATCCACTGCTTCCACCAGCAGATCTCTGGACCTGGATACAAACCTGTCTAGTTTGATGTTGAAGGTGGAGACTAGGAGATCCACAACCAGCACCCCCCACTTGCAACACAGGTCTTGGAGCACCTCTAGGTACAGAGGCCATTCACTTGGTTCCAGGTGGTGCCAGCTCAGAAAATCAGCCTGCCAGTTGTCTGCACTGGGGATGTACAAGGCTGACAGAAAATGAAGCGTGATGCTCTGTCCAAGACAGGATGCTCTTCCTCTTGTTGCTGCAAGACTTCTGGTTCTTCCCAACAACTTTTATACAGCACCACCGTGACATTTTTGGACAGCATCTGAAGCAGAGGACAAAACAGGACAGTCTAACACTGAAAAGCTAGCCAAATCACCTAGTATAAGACTAAGGGGGTAAGATTTCAAATCCACAGTATTTTCCAAAAGAGAGGGAGGAATGACTTGTCTGTCAGTGATGTATTTTAGATGCCAAGACTGAGAAAGCCTAGTCTTTGGTTTCTAAAAATTTGGACTAACCAGAGTCAGGGCCAATATGTACCAAGATGACAAGAATGTGTTGCTGCAGATTCCTTGAATGGAACTGCCTTGTAAGATGCCACCATCAATCCTAAATACTAATGCAGATGTGGCGAGTAGGACCACAACACTGGGAGCCTAGAGAGTACAGTTTTTCCTGGGAAAGAAACACCCTGGTCTGGTAAAGTGTCCAGGACCAGCCCCAGATATTCAAGATAAAGGGTCTGAGTCAAAGACTTTTAAAGGCTCAGGAGCCAAAAAAACTTTTGTAACATCTAGACATCCTCACCGACTGCTCCATTAAGAGGGAGGTCCATACACCCACTATCAGAATACCGTAATATTGTAAGAGGGTCAACACTGGAGTCTGCACCTTGGTGAACAGCCAAGGTGCTGAGAACAAGGCAGATACTGGATATGCGGGAGCCCCACCACAAAGTACACAAAGTGCTGTAAAGTTGGGTATGTGTAAATATTTTGAGGCCCAAAATGGGAGGAATAGTTCCTTGGGGCCCAGGACCAGTGAACAGATCGGAGTAAAACCCCTAAAAATGGTCTGCAGCAGGGACCAGGGCGATAACCCCATAATCCCCAAAAGTCTGGAGAGAGCACATTTGAAGTAGGCCAAGTGCTAAAGATGAAAAAGCAAGAATGTGTAACCCTGGGACACCACCTCTTGCACTCAAGCATCCAGGCTGTAACACTTTCAAGCGTCTGCAAAGGAAAATCAGAAACTCCCTCCCCCACTCTGTAAACTGAGGGGGGGAACCCACTTGGTTGATTTGACAGACTTGGAATGCCAGGTCTTTATGGTGGAAAGGAAACCAAGCTAGGAGGGTCTTAACATGAACGTTAGGGGTGTAGTAAAGTATAAAATGCTTCTAAGTAGCAAAGGGGAGGACTTTAGAGCCTGCTCTTACCCTGGTAGCATTCTTGATAATACTATTCAACGTTTACTCAAAAAAAAAAAAATGTTGACCCTGAAAGCTGTACAGAGCAAAAAAAACAATCGATACAAAAGAGTTCTGCAGTCACTTTAGCCCTAGAACCCTGCATCAGTGCACTAGCAGAAGACCAATGTGAACAGCAAGCAGGAGACTTCCAGAAAACTATTACAGCTAAAATTCAAAACCAAAAAGACATCTGGTTCATGTAATCAATGATCTGAGGGTCAACGTCAGTATCTTTTAGATTGCGCTTAAACTAAAAAGACTTCTGAATGACAGTGGCTCTAAAACAAATACCAAATATTTTTACAATGGGATGCATAATTGTCTGCCTGAGCCAAATCCTCCCTTCAGTTTTGTTCCATGTGCTCCTTCTTCCAGACACTGCAGTTTTCAGTGGGAGGGTTTCAGCAACAGAGGCAGTGTTGTCAATGTAGAAAGCAATGGGTAGAACAAGGTGTGGCCAGGTGCCGATTGACAAGCTACAGACTTTTCATTACACTTCAGTGCAAACAGGCACAACCTACAGGAATGTGTCTACTCTGCTCTAAATGCAAGAGCAATGCAGCATCATTCTCTAACCAAACAATAATTAGTTAAAAGTGAGCTATACTTTGTGCTGGGTATACGTTAATAAATCACATAAGACATGTGACAAAAAAGCTCAATGAACTACCACAGCGATTAACAGCACCGTGGTAGTTCATTGAGAAGTACAAGCCAACAGTGGTAAAGGCTGTCGGACCTTGTAGTTTTCCCATTCACAGAACACTGAATGGATAACGCAGCCTGCACGGCCACATCTTTTTTTAGATTGCGACAGCTAGCGGGGGAAAAGATTCCTCCGCTGGCTGTCAAAACAGGGGATCAGGGTGGAGCGTGGGTCAGTAAATATGTAACATGTTACACCCCGAATATAGGTGCAACATGTTACAAAAAGGTGAACTTATCCTTTAAAGCGATTGTAAAGTCTTTTTTTTCAAATAAAAATAACAAACAGGAGGGCACTCCCTCCTGTCGAGTGCCCTCACAGCAAGCAGCTTGCTATGGGGGCACCCGAGCCGAGTCACAGCTTCCGGTGTCCATTCAGACACAGAGCTATGGCCTGGCCCCCTCTTTCTCCCGATTGTCTGACTTTGATTGACAGCAGCGGGAGCCAATGGCGCCACTGCTGTGGCTCAGCCAATCAGAAGAGAGAATCTTGGATAGCCAAAACACTCGTGGACATCGCTGGACAGAGATTAACTTCCATACAAGAATATGTACATATAAAATTCAATACGCAAGGATGGGAGTACAGGTACTCTTCAAGAGAAAAGGGGGAAAAAAAATATTACAGTACATCAATAACCAAAATATTCAACCCCTATAGCTCCTACAGCCACCTATAAGCTGTTGAACCTGGTATAAACATTTTAAAAGGTTTTTTTCCCCCTCCCTAACTGGAGAGAAATAATCTCACCAAAACAAAACAACCAAAAGAAGCCCTCATCCTACAATTCACACAATCGAAAACAACAAGTCCTCAAAACTTGTATGACATCTCCCATACGCATGCAATCACACGGTCATTGGATTATCGTATTAAAAGTAACAATACCTCCCTCACTTATACAATTACACGTTTCTCGGTACATACACAGGGGAGTTAGACAGTATGTATAAAAATTTTGGTAGAAATATAAAAATTCTAAATAGATTCACTCATCCCATAAGGGTGAGTGTGAGGGCCTTCCGTCTCCTCACCTTCTCCAGAAACGCTGCCACCACCGAAGCAGAGTTCATAGTAAGATATTTACCATTTTGGCTTTGCCTTCCGTACAACTGTTTTCACATGTATCGCTATCTTGACATACTTTTTTTATATCATATCACTTATTACTATATGAGCCGCCTATCTTCTGTTCAATTTGCCATGTTTTTTTCTTCTATCAAAAAAATAAATAAATACAAATAAAATAAGCAAACATATCCTACATTCAGCCTTAAGATATTTACCATTTTGAAGCGGCAGGGAATGTCGCTGCGAAATACTCCAGACTCAAGAGCCTCCACATGCCCACCCACGTAAGTTTCAGTGTCCAGCACATGGCCATCACTAGTTAATTTATTGAATTCTGTCTCTTGTTTGTTGGGAAAGATAATGTTAGCATGGTAAGCCTGAACCATCAGCAATGCCTCACAGAGGGTTCCAGAACCCTTCCTCAGCACCTGGGGGAAAATATTAGCACAGATGCATTACAATTCTCAAATCAGCTAACTAAAAATATAATTGTAGGTTACAGGTAAAAATTACAATTTACTTCTTAAAAGCATTTAGATTTTGTAGTCAGTTTCTAACCTCATCAGGCTCCATAGGGATGATTGTGCAAAGAGCAAAGATGAATGGATGGACATACTTCATGTACATGTAATATGTGGCAACAGCATCGGACACAGAGTATGTGGCTAGTACCTGCAAAAATAAAATTCAACTAAGAACACCAAGAATGAAGTCTAATTTAATATGTTAAAACAGAAGAATACGATCAGAGTTTCTTTAAAAAACAAACAACTTCAACACAGATTACTATACAGTGGTAAAATGTACCTGTGGCTCCTCAGTCGCCATGCGACACATCTCCTCTGGGTCCAGCTCAACTGGGTCATACCCCAATTTTGCTTTTGCAGCTGCCTTAAGATTATGGCTTCCAACAGGCAAGTAACTATCTCTCTTCACCCACCTACAAGAACAGCAAACAATTACTGAAAGGCTCACGGCACAAGATATTCAAACCCCAAAAATCCAGTGTAAAATTGTGTGTATTTTTGGAGGTTGAGAAAACCAAGAGCATAGCAAGGTCCGGGGAGTCGGGAGAGGAGGAGGAGGAAGGGCACCTGCTAACCCTCTTCAGCACCAGTAAAACTAAACAAGAAAAAGGACTAACAGTGGGGTGAACATTTTTTTTTTTAATTCTACTATTCTAGTTTCCGCTCTTGCCCACTAGCTTGTGGTCTCAGCCTGAAAAAGACCAGGAGTATAGAAAAAAAAATAAAAATATACCAAGGGGGATTAACCCCAACTCAGATTAGAGCTGTCACAAAACAGCATGTCACAATTCTTTCTAAGTGCAGAGTTCTCACAGCTGGAAAAAATAAATAAAAAAATCTAGGCAGCCTACCAAGTTTAATCACAACACTGAATAAGTAGGAACAAAGTATCTTTTCATTCTTTCATGAAAGGAAAGAACTCCGGTGTTACGTCGAGAAGTGCCCGTTATCGAGAAGTGCCTGGAACAGCACAACAGCTGATTTTACGATCAGCTGTTGTGACGGCAAGACTGCGCACAATAGCCGACAGAAAATGTTTTTCTGTCAGATTGTGCCCTGCGCTCCCGTGGTGAGTTCATGTCGGTGAGGGGCAGATTTATAAATAATGGGCAGTTGGGGGCAGCATTTTTAAAGATGGCCAGTGCTGCAAAACAAAACTTTATGCTAAATACGCCCTGCAAACCCACCCATCAGTTGGCTAAACACGCCCCGCAAGCGCAATAGCATAAAAAGTTTTGTTTTGCAGCACTGGCCATCTTTAAAAATTCCGCCTCCAACTGCCCATCATTTATAAATCCGCCCACATCATGTAGAAATCTGCCCCTCACCGACATAAACTCGCCACAAGAGAACGGGGCACAATCAGACAGAAAAATTTCTTCTGTCGGCTATTGTTCGTAAAATCAGCTGTTGTGCTGTTCCATACGGCGCAAAATGGTGGTTGTTGCAATGTTTTATGTCACCCCATATTTGCGCAGCGGTCTTTCAAACGCAATTTAAAAAAAAAAAAAAAAAATACACTTTAATGAATTAAAAAAAAAAAACGAAACAGTAAAGTTAGCCCATTTTTTTTTTTTTTGTATAATGTGAAAGATGTTGTTACACCGCGAGAATCGTGATCTTTATTCTAAGTAAAGAAATCTAATTTAAGCCCAAATTGTGCAGCTCTAACTCAGATGTATGCAAAAATTACCAGGAAAAGTTAGATTTTTCTTTGGAGTCCATTAATGGGTCCAGGAATTCATATACTGTCTGGTATATTGTCTTCTAGGGGAGTTATGAACACTGAAGCAAAAAAAAATTGTGGGCCAGCCTAGGATAATGTCTCCTATTCTTAGCATGCCTCAGTTTTGTGGAAAAGCAGTACCAAGAGTAGGAACAAAAACACGGATGGGTGAGACCTGTGACTCTCAATGAACTTCAAAGAAAGGATTTTTAGCAAGTACAAAAATCCTATTTTTTATTTTTACCACCGAAGGGTACAGGATCTCGGATACGGTTGGGATGTCGAAAAGCAGTTCAAGGAAAGGGCAACAACCTTCCACAGGCCCAACAAAACAGAACTGATAGCAACCCAAGGGCCGTATGAGGATCAACGCCCGTATCTGGGACCAGATTAAGTCCAAGTTTCTGACCTGAGGGAGGAGCAGATGACCAAAGCAAGGATGCAGAGAAACAACCCGATGCTCAAGTCCAAAAAGAGAAGGATCACCGCCAGAGTAAAATAACTTCATATCAGAGGAACCCCACACCCTTAAAGCAAACAGCTGACAAACAAGAATGCACCAAAACAGGTGGAACAGAAACAAATACTGCTGAAGGAAAAAGTATCTATGACCTAAAGTGGTTCAACAAGGAATGGGGTAAAGAGAAAAAAAAAAAAAAAAAAAAAGAACACCAACAACTTAAAACAGTTAAGTAGAACTAACGTAGGCCTCAAACACCCCTGATCCCTTAGAAGGCCATAAGGCATCGCAGGGAAGAAGAATCTCCTAGGAGATAAACCCCCTAGATACAGGGGTCAGAGTCCTTATCAGACCCCTGAATGTAACGCTGCGTTGACACTACACTGCTCAGGGGCTAAATCTGCAATGGTGGAGGCAATGGCTGAGGTTGGCTCAGAACAACGGGTGAAAAAGGAGAAGTCTCTGCAAGAAAGGTGCCCCAACACCCAGCATTCCTGCAAGAGAAGAGATGCCCTGTTTGATGACAACGGCCATAAAGGACCACTAGGAAATTTACGGAATGAGGGCTAAAGTTGGATATAAAGCGGTGAGGGGAGACACTACTCCAAGGCACCCTGTAGAGATCCCTGGATGGTCAGCAGATGCATTTTTACACTCTTGTGCTTAATCATTGCTGATTACCCCCAGTAAGCATCGCTTACTATAAACGCAGGCTGACAGGTATGATGGATCAAATGAGATGATGTGCCACTCAAACAAGTGATCTCAGTCCTGGCAGCCCAAGTCCATCGGAGCAGCAAAATTTGTTTTTAAAAACCCCTAACGTAAATCAACAAAAATAATGTGCATATACACATCCACCTCATAATAAGAGATATATAAAAAGTTAAACAGGCATGAGGCAAACTAAAAAGAAAAAATACCCATAAACCCACCCATATATCATGGGTTGGTGGGAGCGATCCTATATCTTTGGAGATAGAAACCCTTTAAAGTGGTTGTAAATCCTGGTTAAAAAAAAAAAAAAAACACCCCTGCAAGACAAAGGCATAAGCATAGCATACTAGCTCATTATAAATTCCTTACCCGAGAACGAAGCCCCCGCAGCTGTCCTAGTATCCCCCTTCGGCTAGTGACATCTCTCCCAGGGGTTACTACTTCCGGGTATTGCGGCTCCGGCACTGTGATTGGCCGGAGCCACCATTGCTTTAGTTTGCCCCAGTGCGCATGTGCCGATGTTGTTGGCACATGCAGGGGACAGGGGATATCTCCTAAACCGCGCAGGTTTAGGAGATATCCTGGGTAGCTACAGGTAAGCCTTATTATAGTAGTTGCAGTGAGGACATAGACTCTGACAAAGAAGCAGCCCTGCTCTATGATTTCATATGACATAGTTACCCCAAATGGACATAGGAATATGCTAAAAATAGGGATGATCTTTTGAAGAGATATAGAGATGATATATTATATCTCAATATCACATATGGTTGTACAATTGGAGTGGTTATACGTTTAATATTTCTTTTTTAAATTCTTGCATTTATCCTATTAATATTGGCTTTGTTTGCCATTTTCTTTTTCATTTGGAGATACGGGTGCCCTCTATATTCTCTGGCTTCCTTAGGGTTACGGATTTGAGTGACCAATAATCAATCGTAAAGCTATTATATTGATGGGTACTCATATATATACCCTCTGGTGCTTTTAGTGTTACAGAGATATATATAGATTCTATCGAGAGAGAGATCGAGAGAGAGAGAGATCGAGAGAGAGAGAGAGAGAGAGAGATCGAGAGAGAGAGAGATCGAGAGATCGAGAGAGAGAGAGAGAGAGAGAGAGAGAGAGAGAGAGAGAGAGAGACACAGACGACTTCTTTTCCGGATCTCTGGGAACGTTTGATCTGAGAAAATGAGGAGACGGGAACTCTCGGAACTCTAGTTTGTAACCTAGAGATATTGAGGAAGCCACCCATTTGTCTCGACACTGTTCCTGCCAGACCCTTGAAAACTGCAGAAGTCTTCCCCCCACGCGAGCGAGCGGGGGCGCCCCCTCATAAGGAGTTTTTAGTATTTAGTTTTGTGGGTTTCCTCCCCCAGGGCCTTATTTGACCCTGGGGTTGACCCTGAGGTTTACCTCTTGAACTTGACGGTGGAGGCCATCGTGACCGCCTGGAGGCTGATGCTCCTGGCACTGGAGAGTAAGCTTGTTTAAAAGAAAAACGCTTAAAACTTCTTCTTAACTGGTAAAGACAGGATTTTTAAAAAACAGCTTACCTGTATAATCCTTTTCTTTGAAGTACATCAGGGGACACAGAGCCATAGTAGTTACTATGTGGGTTATAGGCCACCTTCAGGTGATGGACACTGGAACACCCTAAATTAAAAAGTGCACTCCCTATATAACCCCTCCCACTGGTGGGAGTACCTCAGTTTTGTAGAAAAGCAATATAGGTGTATACCAAAGAAGGGAGGGACCTCTGTGTCCCCTGATGTACTTCAAAGAAAAGGATTTACAGGTAAGCAGTTTTTAAAAATCCTGTTTTCTTTTCATACATCAGGGGACACAGAGCCATAGTAGTTACTATGTGGGATGTCCCATAGCAATGCCAACTGAAGGGAGGGAGACAACAATAGTAGGGCACCAAGAGACTAGAGGACTCATACTGCAGCCTGCAGTACACTGCGCCCAAAGGAGATATGATCTTTTACATCTACTTCTACTACTAGAATCTGGTAAATGCCTTGCAGATCTGAGCCATGGAGGCTTGGTGATGCACTGCCCAAGAAGCACTAACGGCCCTGGTGGAGTGCCTTTAAAATGAAAAAGGATGAATTCTCTTCTTTTAAGCCAAAGCTTGAACAATCACTAGACAAATCCACCTATGAATCGTAGATTCCGATGCTGCCTGTCCTCTTTTACGACCGTCAGGCAACACAAACAAAAAACATCTGTTTTTATGCATCTGAGCGGTCACCTTTAAATACACCTTGACCACTCTCACCACATCAAGAGAATGTAGTGACCTTTCTTTCAGAGAACGAAGTTCTGAAAAAAAATTAAGGCATAACAATTAGGATAAGGCCGCAATACAACCTTATCCTTAAGAATAATCAAATATGTTTCTTTACAAGAAAGAGCAGCCAACCCTGATACTCTTCTTGCAGAAGATATGGCAACCAGAAAAATGATGTTCCTCGTCAAGAGGACCAAGGGAAAAATCCCGTATTGGCTCAAAAAGGCTGTTTTTGTAAAGCCGACAGGACTAATTTTAAGTCCCAAGGATTCAGGGGTGACCCAACTAGAGGATTAATCCACGTTTCCCACTGAATAAGTTACGAACCAGAGAGTGAGAAGCAAGTGCTCGTTGAAAAAACACCGATAAGACCGATACCTGGCCTTTGATAGTACTCAGGGCCAGTTTCATTTCTAATCCCATCTGTAGGAATTCAAGGATCCTACCCAGGACATATTTCCTGGGGTGCCAACCCCTGGATTCACACCAGGAGACATATGCCTTCCAGACTCATTAGTATATGACACTGGAGGCTGGCTTCCTAGAATTAACCAAAGTAGAAACTACTGAAGCTGACAGCCCACGGTCTTATTTTAGAATGTGGGTCTCAATAGCCAAAACGTTAAACTTAGCGTTTGTAAGGAAGAATGGAATACCGGACCTTACGAAAGAAGGTCTGGCCACAGTGGTAGGGACCAAGGGTCCCCTACCACCATCTTTATGATCTCGGCAAACCAAGATCTCCTGGGCCACAAGAATCACCTTCTTTCCCTTCTTGCTTGCTCCTGCGAAGAAGGCGCGGAAGCAGAACAGGAGGGAAAGCATAGATCAGTGAAAACTGATCCCATGGAAATACCAAGGGATCTGTTTCATATGCCATCGGATCCCTTGTCCTGGACACAAAAGTTATTGATCTTGTTGTTGAACCCGGATGCCAATAGACCTCCGTCCGGAACTCCCCATCCATGGCATATTGACAGAATGATGCCAGGGTGAAGGACCATTATCCAGGAAACAATAGTTGGCGACTCAAGTAGTCCGCCTGCCAATTCTCCATTCCTGGAATGAAATTGCTGATAGGCAAGGAATGTTGCTTTCTGCCCAAGACAGAAAAAAATTCACCTTTTTCTGGGCCGCACAACTTCTCGTGCCCCCTTGGTGATTGATATAAACCACAGCTATGGCATTGTCGGATTGAGCCTACGGCACCTGGTATTCCCAGGCGGTCTCCCATCCAGGTACTAACCAGGCCTGACCCTGCTTAGCCTCTGAGATCAGACGAGATCGGGCGCTTTCAAGGTGATGTGGCCGTAGGCTGGATCCCGACAGGACATAGTCTGAGCGTCCAGGCCTCCAGGGCCAGGCGTACTGCGTGAATCTCTATAATATTGATGGGCAAGGTCATCTCTGATCTGGACCATTTCCCTTGGACAGACGCTTCTTCCAGGACTGCTCCCCAGCATAAAGAGCTGGCATCTGTTACCACTTTCCAGGTAACTGGTAGAAAGGATCTTGCTTTTTGAAGATTCTTGGATATCGACCATCAATTGAGGCTCTGACGCACTTTGGCGGATAAACGCAACGGGAAGTCCAGAGTTTGGATCTCCTTGTTCCAAGTTGACAGGATACTGTTTTGCAGCAGTCTTGAATGGAACTGCGCATAAGGAACGGCCTCAAGGAAGCCACTATCTTTCCTAATAAACACATGCAAAGATAAATAGAAGGATTCTTCTTTGTTTTGACCCACCAAATCAGTTCCTTTAAGGAACCAATCCTTTCCTGGGGTAAAAATACCCTTTAGTGGACTGTATCTATGATCAGCCCCAAGTACTGCAATCTCCTTGATGGTTTTAAGGAGAATTTTACTAGGTTGAGAATCCAACCCAAGTATTTTAAGGTAGCTGACTGCGGTAACCAGACCTTGGTTTAAACGGTCTACCGACTGATCTATCAAGAGTAGATTGTCTAAGTAGGCTAGTATCGTTATACTTTGGTGCAGTAGTAAGCACAAAAAGGTAGAGCTACAAACTGGAAATGAAGATTTTCTACCTTGAAGCGTAGAAATTTCTGGTGAGCGGGGAAGATCGGCACATGGAGATAAGTATCTTTAATGTCGATAAGAAGCTCTTCCCCTTGTAGGAAGGAGACTACTGATCGGATAAATTCCATGCGGACAGAAAGACTTCTTTTTCTCTGGATCCTTAGGAACGTTTGATCTGAGAAAAAACGAGGAGACGGGAACTCTTGTAACTCCAGATTGGAGCTATTGAGGAAGTACCCCATTCGTCTTCCTGTCAGATCCATGAGAACTGCAGAATAATTCCCCCTATTGAGCTAGCGGGGTGCCTCCTGATAAGAAGGCTACAGTATCTTGTAGGTTTTCCTCCCCCAAGACCTCTTTTTGTACCTAGGGTTAACTCTAAAGGATTACCTATTGAACCTGATGGCGGAAGCCATCGTGACTGCCTGGAGGCTAATGACCCTGGCACAAAAAGAAGGAGCTTTTAAAAGTTAAAATATATTTACTCCTTTACCTAAATGGAAAAACAGGGGGTATATTTCCCACTAGAATTTCTTTGGATAATTTATCCAAACAGCCTGAAATAGCTGTTCCACCGCAAAAGGAAGACTAGCCAGGAGTTTCTGCATGGTGAAAGGAAGTTTATCCTCCGCTGATGAGCGTTCCTGCACTCATGCGTTTAGCAACAAATGTGCACGGAACCGTGTATAGCAGGTACAAACCGTCGTAGGCATCTCAGTAGTTGTGCGTTTGGCTAGTTTATAAGCCAGCACCTGCATGGGGACCCTCTACAAAAAGGAACTCACAAGCAATTATTGCAAGCATAAAGCTGCCAGAATTCTGGGCATGCTGAGCAGGATACCTAAAACATCTTTTACAGGAATTCCAACTTTATTCATTGGATGCCTAAGCATTTGAGTATTGTCTGCCGAATAACAGCTCTTATTCACAGAGGATATACTGCGTTAATTGCTAGTATACCATACTTTGTGAATTTCCTCCACCATAGGATAAAGTGTAAAAACTTTCTTAGGTGGAAAATAACATTTATCTGGGAGATCTCAGATACAAAAAAGGCTTTTCCGACAATAAATGGACAGGAAAAAGCATGCACAGTCTGAGGAGGCTTTAACAAACCCAAACACTCAGTTAAGGGAGCATAAATGTGGAGTGGACCATTAAGCAAGACATTAAAACTAGCTGGTTCTCCCACATTTGACACCTCAGAAGAGGAGTCATCAGCCTCACCGCGGTCTCCTGAGGGGATTCGTCTTCTCCCGCCCCTAGTTCCCCCGTTTGAGGGTCCTGGGAAATGAAAGAGAACCTGTGCGATTAAAGTCGCTAAACTTTTTTTTTTTTTAAACCCATCATGGCTGAGGGAAAAAAAGAACCTTTGGTAAAATACACAGGGGCTGCAGTGTTGAAAACAATTGTAAACATTTATTGCCCCTGATGCTCACTCTAACCAGTCACTCCTTCGCAGGGGAGGATGCCATCTGTAGAGATGAGTAGGCTTACCAGAGCTAGAGGGGGACTCCTTTAGCCCTATTTCTGGGGGTGTTTTAAAGCGGAGTTCCACCCTAAAGTGGAACTTCCGCTCATCGGATTCCTCCCCCCCTCCGGTGTCACAATTGGCACCTTTCAGGGGGGAGGAGGGTGCAGATACCTGTATAATACAGGTATCTGCACCCACTTCTGGGTATAGCTAGCCGCAGACACCCCGCCCACCCCCGTTGTGTTGTGGGAAATACAGTTCCCAGAACACAACGGGGACCAGTATAGACGCGCAGCGCGACTCGCGCATGCGCAGTAGGGAACCAGGCAGTGAAGCCGCAACGCTTCACTTCCTGATTCCCTCAGTGAGAATGGCGGCGGCAGCACCCGAGGACTGAGGGATGGTTCGGTCTTGGGTGCCGACATCGCTGGACCCCGGGACAGGTAAGTGTCCTTATTTTAAAAGTCAGCAGCTGCAGTATTTGCAGCTGCTGACATCTAAAAATTTTTTTTTTTTTCGCGAAACTCCGCTTTAACCCCCCTTCTGACCTTAGCTTGATGCACAAAGCAGAGGTACCATCAGAAGAAATGGCATGCACTGCTTGAGCAATAGTACAGCTTCAACACTGCTATTAAGGCTCAGCCTGATGCAGCAGTAAATGTGTCAGAGGAAAAAACCTGTGTCACCAAATCTTAAATGCCACTTTACTCGTGTCCCTCCATAGTTTTACAAAATACAAATGGAGGTTCTTTTAAAAACAAACCCTCCCACAATGGACGCCAACGCCGCGCTAAACCCCGCCCCCGCATCACCTACAGCCCTCCCTTTCAAAAAGAGCCTTTTTCCCACACGAGCGGCGGGGGCTCTCGAACCTGTGGGATCCCTGGGAGGAAGGAGAAATGGCGGGGGGGGGGTCCGTAAGCCGCGAGCCGTTCTTTTTTCTTTTCTTACAAAAAATTGCAGCGCTTCCTTTCCCAAAGAAGAGGGGAAGAAATTTCAGCATAGGAGGGTGTCTGTGGAGAGAGAACCCCCCCCAGACTTACTGGAGGTCTGTCGTTCCGCCGTTGGAAGAAGCATCTGCTTCAAGACACAGCGTGGCTCTGAGAAGCATGAGACGTGAGTACTCAATATAGCCCCCAGTGGTGACATATAGGCATGACAGTTTTTTCTAAATTTAAAGGAGACATGTCATAAGAACATTTTTTTAAATTACTTAGAAAACTCCACGTACCTTTCCCGCCGCAGGGTTTTTTGTGGTAAACCAACAGACCCAATCTTCACCCTTCACAGTGGGTTCCGTTAAACCTTCAGGAGCTAGGGATTCTAAAAGGAAAACCTACAATCCTGGGCCTGCAATAGCACCCCGGCAGTAAAAACTTTATGGCCTTAATACCAAAAAGTACTTACCAGGGTCCAGCTTCCCAAAGGAGAGCATTCACAGGCAAAAACCTTGTTTCTTCGGATACGAGGCCCGGGTACCATTCAATATGGCCAAGATTAGACACTCTGAATGGATCCATCTGCATAGCCAGCCCCAGCAAGGATTGCTCCAGTGGAGCTCAGCACAGCTTAACTCGTGACCAACACCTTAGACACTGGCGAAAAAAAACTGAGGTACTCCCCACAAGTGGGAGGGGTTATATAGGGAGTGCACTTTTTAATTTAGGGTGTGACAGTGTCCATCACCTGAAGGTGGCCTATAACCCACATAGTAACTAAAGCTTTGTGTCCCCTGATGTATGAAAAGAAAGGGAACTTTTTCCGTTAGAAATTCTTTGGATGTATTTATCCAGATCGTCCCCAAACAACCATTCACCGTGAAAAGGAAAACTAACCAAGAGCTTTTTGCATGGCGCTTCGGCTGACCAAATTTTTCAACCATAGAATTCTACGCACATGCACCAGCCCGAGCATAAGCCATGAGGCCTGGAGAACAGAATCTCTCATAGCGTCTACTGTAAAACATAATGCCTCTGATATCCCGGCCAAATCTTGGGCCTGCTGATCAGGAATAATCTTGAGCACCTGTTTAAACTGGTCTTTTAAAGACTGACATACACAGGTCGCTGCCAGCGCAGGCTGAACCACTGAACCTGCCAGAGAAAAGTACCAGTTATTTACCGGTAACTGCCTTTCTAGGAAATCTTCCTGGACAGCACACCTGAGAGATGAGAGGCTCCTCCCTACAGGAAACACAATCGACAGCTGTTTTAAGTCCCCACCCTTCCCCTTGATCCTCAGTCTGTAGAGAAGTAACTCCTGAACCTGGTTCACAAGGGAAATCATTCCTCATAGACACTCCCCTTCTATGTTCTACAATTTTACCTCCTCCAATGTTTGGGAAGTGGGCCTGCCGTCCTGGAAGATTTCCTAGAAAGGCGGTCACCGGTAAGTAACTGGTACTTTTCTCTAGTCATCTTCCAGGACGGCACACCTGAGAGGATAAACAAGTACCTCAGGCCTACCTTGGGGTGGGACCACTGCAAGACCCTCTTGGCGAACCTCGGTTCTGCAGTGAGCTTTACCTCCACTCCATATGCTTGATGAAGGTATCATAGCTGGATCATGTGGATGATCTGCAGGTTTACGCCACTGATGTCCCTGCCTCTCTGCCTTCTCTGCTTTGGATGCATGATCTAGGTAGAGTGGCCTCTTAAAGATGGAATCAGAAAACATGTTAAACTTGTAGGTTAGCAATATTGCCTGTCTCACACATCTAACAACCATGGCCGCTCCCCCTGGAAAGAACCGATGGCCAGCACCCCTTCTGAACGGACGCCCAGACAGGTAAGGGGGGAGGCAGGAGATAATGGCCCCTGAGGTTCTGGGTACACCGCTGTACCCAGGGTCCTTCAGGTCTCAGGGGGGATCTTCCAATTGCTGCCCCCCTGAGGAAAAGATAGGGAGACCCCCCAGGAAGGACAAGAATAACCTACCGGACCCAGAGGGAGACCACCAGCCCAAGGCTTCGGGTCATTTGGAAAAAAAACAAACGGTTTCGCTGTGTAGGGAAAAAACACAATCAAAAACTGAGGATTAAGAGGAAGGGTAGGGACTTAAAACAGCTGTCGATTGATTGTGTTTCCTGTAGGGAGGAGCCTCTCATCTCTCAGGTGTGCCGTCCTGGAAGATGACTAGAGAAATATTGTTTATAAATAGGAATTCCAACTTCTTATCTGTTGGATCCTTCAGCATTTGAGCATTGTCTACCGGACAAGTTTTTATTCACAGAGGATATAGCAGTGTCAATTGCTGGAATCCCCCACTTCTTATTAAACTCTTCCTCCATAGGATAAAGTGTTGAAAACTTTTTTGGAGGAAAAAACTGTTTATCTGGATGCTCCCACTCAGAATACATAAGCTTTTTTAGTAATGAATGAATAGGAAAAAGCATGAATAGCTTGGGGAGGCTTTAGCGAACCCAAACAAGAAGTGGGCTCATCGACTGACTCCACTACTGGCAGTAAAAATGTGGAGCAGACCAATTCAGTGAGAGATTGTACCAACAACCTTTCTTGTGAACCCGATCCATCCGTATTAGACTCTTCAGAAGGGGAGTCATCAGCCTCTTCCTGGTCCCGAGAGAAATTTGTCATCTCTCGCCCCCTGTTCCTCAGTTTGAGGGTCCTGGGTAATGGAAGGGGACCTGTTACGCTTAGTCCCACTCTGGGATGCGATTAACGCATCAATCTTTTGTTCCAAGCCTAAAATGGTCCAGGAAAAAAACCTCTTCAGTAATATAAAAAGGGACTGCAGTGTTAAGAGCAGCTGCAACACCCGACGTCCCTGATGGCTCACTCTGACCAGCCATAACACTCTCAGGGGAGGATGCCATCTTTTTTGAGATGGTTCTAGGCTTCCTTGTGGCTGTAGAAGTCTTTCTATAGCCCTTTTTTGAGGTGTTTTTACCCCCCCTTCCGACCATAGCCGATGCACAAAGCAGAGGTACTACCAGAGGGAACGCATCCACTGCTTGAGCAATAGTCCAGCCCTGCCGCTGCCATTGAAGCTCAGCCTGATGCAATAGTAAATGTGTTAAAAGGAATGCCTGTGTCACCAAACCTCTTTCATGTCCCTCCGTCAACTTACAGCAGCAATAACGGTGCTTTTAAAAAAGCACATTCCCGCGCTGGACGTTGGAGAACGCCAACGCCGCGCTAAGCCCCCTCCGCCCCCCCCCCCTTTTTTTTAAAGAGCTTTATCACGTGAGCGCAAGTCTTTGATCCCACGGGATAGTTCTGAGAGGGGAAAAAAATGGCGAGGAGAGAGCCTGGAAGCCACCGAGTACGGCGGCGTGCTGACCGTTTTTTTTTTTCGTTTTCTTCTGCGTTCTTCCTCATGAAGAAGG
Organism: Aquarana catesbeiana; assembly: GCF_042186555.1. Taxonomy (NCBI): domain Eukaryota; kingdom Metazoa; phylum Chordata; class Amphibia; order Anura; family Ranidae; genus Aquarana; species Aquarana catesbeiana. The sequence continues at coordinate 327,771,307 of NC_133324.1, read as the reverse complement.
GGAGAGTACAGCCCAGGTGGGGGTGTCTGGTGAGGAGGAAACCCCCCCCCCCCAGACTTACCGGAGGTCTGCTGCTGGCTGGAGAAAAAAAAAAAAAAAAAGAAGCCTGCTGCTCCAGACACAGCGTGATCTTTTGAGGAAGCATGGAAAGGTATGTGCTCCATACAGTCCCCAGTGGTGACCAATAGGCATGACAACATTTACTAATTAAAAGGAGACATTTCATAAGAAAATTCAAAAATTTCTTAGAAAACTCCACTTACCTTTCCCGCCGCAGGGTTTTCTGTGGCAAAAACCAACAGACCCAATCTTCACCCTTCACGGTGGGTTCCATTAACAAACCTTCAGGAGCCAGGGACCCTTGGGGAACCCACAATCCTGGACCTGCAATAACATCCCACCAGTAAAACTTTATGGCCTTAATACTAAAAGTACTGGATCCCGGGATCCAGCTCTCTAAAAAGAGAAGCATTTACAGGCAAAACCTTGTCTTCGGAAACAAGGCCCGAATACCATTCAATTCGTCCTAAAAGACATTTTGAATGGATCCGGCTGCATAGCTAGCCCCAGCAAGGATTTCTCCAGAGGAGCTCAGCACAGCACATCTTCACTCGAGACAAACACCTTAGGCACTGGCGAAAAAACTGAGGTACTCCCAGTAGTGGGAGGTGTTATATAGGGAGTGGACTTCTTGTCTTAGGGTGTGCCAGTGTCCATCACCTGAAGGTGGCCTATAACCCACATAGTAACTACTATGGCTCTGTGTCCCATGATGTACGATAAGAAAAGTATTTGATCCCCTATCAATCAGCAAGATTTCTGGCTCCCAAGTGTCTTCTATACAGGTAATGAGCTGAGATTAGGAGCATTCTCTTAAAGGGAGTGCTCCTAATCTCAGCTCGTTACCTGTATAGAAGACACCCGTCCACAGAAGCAATCGGATTCCTCCATGGCCAAGACCAAACAGGTGTCCAAGGAAGTCAGGGACAAGATTGTAGACCTACACAAGGCTGGAATGGAGTGCAAGACCATCGCCAAGCAGCTAGGTGAGAGGGTGGCAACAGTTGGTGCGATTATTCGCAAATGGAAGAAACACAAAATAAATGTCAATCTCCCTCGGTCTGGGGCTCCATACAAGAACTCACCTCGTGGAGTTTCAATGATCGTGAGAACTGTGAGGAATCGGCCCAAAACTACATGGGAGAATCTGGTCAATGATCTCAAGGCAACTGGGACCATAGTCACCAAAAAAACAATTGGTAACACACTACGCAGTATAGGACTGAAATCTTGCAGCTCCAGCAAGATCTCAATGCTCAAGACAGCACATGTACAGGCCCGTCTGAAGTTTGCTAATGAACATCTGAATGATTCAGAGGAGAACTGGGTGAAAGCGTGGTCAGAGGAGACCAAAATCGAGCTCTTTGGCATCAAGTCGTGTTTAGAGGAATGCTGCCTAGGACCCCAAGGGCAGGGTATTGGCGAGTACCTGCAAAAAAGTATCGGTACTCGTACTCTGTGTTAAAAAAAAAAAGGTATTGGTGCATCCTTAATTATAACCTATGGTGTCTGGGTTAAGCAATGGGATGGGAAGCGAGAAAAACAAAAAAAACAGGATATCAAAAAGGTAAGCATTGAGTAAAGTAGTTGAAGAAAGAAAGGAAAGAGAGAAGATAAAGGGGGAGTCCGTCCGGGAATCCGCGATCGGTCGACCAGGAAAACAGCTTTAGGCGTCTGGGATCTGTAGGTATGTAACCCGGGGGGGGGGGGGGGTTCATATCTTGAAAAGGGTCGTTTGTCACGCAAAACGCTCACTATTTTTTCGTTCAATATGAGCCATGTTAGTTTACGTTTCATCAAAGCTATGTCTATAGTAGGACTTTTCCAAGCTGACGCAATGGCAATTTTATCCTCCAATATAAAGTATACTAACGTCTGAGTGTGCCTAGGGATAATTTCCACTGATTTATTCAGTAGGGGGACATCTTTAACAATATTAACCAATGTGACCAGAGTGTATGAACGAGTGGACTTTCATCAAGAAGCAACAAACCTTGGGGCATGTCCACCATATATGCAGTGGTGAACCCACCTGTCCACAACCACTGAAGCAAGAGGTCGAGGTGCCTGGATCCATTTTGGAGAGGCACTCAGGTACCAAGTCCCATCCTGCATATACTTTACAGCCCGCCTCAATCAGGGTAACGTTTAGGAAACCCTTGTGGAGTCAGGTGCTCCATTTACACCAGTCCTTTGCCTCAGGGCTTATTTTCCAGATCCCTCTCCCATGCCACATGATATGATAGCCTGGCAGGGGGGATAGTAAACTGTTTATAGCACGGAGATGGGCCCCCAGAGAGCAGCATCCTGCACGCACCTGTTTTTGAACATAGTGCATACCGCCAGGTCGTCTTCCTGTAGTGATTGAAGAAAATGTAGAATTTGTTGTAGACGGAAGGTCTCCCCGGAGGACATCTCCAAACAAAAAAATATATTCCAAGGGGAATCACAAGAAAGGAGACCTCCCTGGAAAAAACACAGCTACTATGGCTATAGAGGGCAATAATGTGAGAGTGAGTAAAAAAAAAAAATCAATCCAAAATTTATAAGAGTATCAAAACTACAAAAGTAAAACAATTTGCTTCAGCAAGGAAGCTGCATGAAACTGGTCCTACTAGACAATAAAATGGTATACCAGATGTATCTAAACACGTGTACACCAATGGGACAGATAAACCGACAATAAACAAACAATAACACACAAATTACAAAAACGGTGCAGGCGCCTGGGTTACCACGGATGCATAGAGACCCTACAGGCAAACTGCCAATAAGGGAATAATAAACAAAACCAAGGTAAGTACAAAGGGAAACTATGCATGCGTGGCCCCCAGGGTGGCGGAGAAAATACTAAAGGTGATGCTGCCAAAGATTTACTGCCAAACAGGAGGTGGCCTGTCTATTGAGTCTCCAAATTATGCTGACAATTAGTTCTTATTGAATAAGCTGGAAAAGATACCAATTGTACAATTGCATGCACATACAAGAAGCCTTTCATCAAAAGTGTCCAGGAGAAAGGTTAGAACTGAAATAGAGTTCAGATATCTTCAGCACAGTACATTCAAGTATAGACCAATTAATGATCAAGCATTGCTTAGATGACAGTTGCCAGTAGCCTTTGTCGAATTAAAATAGATAATGCTAATACAAATCTCCTTTGGCCATCAACAGGGCACAGCTATCATTGACTCAACACCCATCACAACGGGCTATCCCGGGAACTACATCTATCCCTAGGCCATGCAGTTCATATATTGCAAAGAGTCTGTGCTGAAATACAAGCCTAGATGTGTGATGGTTTTAATTATTACGTTACCGCCTTCTTTCCTAGTGCAGGAATGATGGCCGTGAACTCTTGTACTTCCAAGGTGGCAAGACAGATCCGTTGTGTCGCCATCCATCAAGGGAGGATCAAACAACGGGCGCTATTGGATGTACCATGCTGCATGTTTGCTGGTTCTCAGCTGGTTTTTAATATCTTAGAGGAGGTGCAGAATGAAAGGGAGCTAGCAGATGTGAAAACATGGTCTATCTGCGAATACGTCAAGTGGACATGAGAGTAGAAAGTATAGTCGCGTTTAGAACTGTTACTTGCGGACTGTTTTTATGCTAGTGGCAGAATGCATTTTTTTTTTTTTTTAATTTACTGCTAGTTCTACTTTAAGATGTCGGTTGCAAAGGAAATGCATTGGTTTTAGTAGGGCAATAGATGTATACAATAAAAATTTAGCAATGTTTTTGTAGCACTGCAAATGAGAAAGCAGAGCCTGAGTAAATGAGGCTGCCTTTGGAAATAAAATTCCATGTAAATATAAAATTACAAAAAAGTACTAACTTTTTTCAAACACAAATACAGTAAAATTACATCAAGATAATATTTAATTTTGGTTTGATGTACCTGAGACAATCCATGTGAATACAGGATGGCGACTTGTACTCCCCTTGATTATCTTTCTGGAATCCAATCTCTTGAAGCATGTTCATTCCATGAACTGCAGCCCGAGTCTCTACAAATGGCCTGGAATAAAACAAGGTTTCATCCACAAGGAAATAAATAAACCTGCTACACTCAGCTATAGGTCTGTAGAGAGGGACCACATTTACCAGTCAAAAAAGTCTCCATTGTAAGTTACAATTATGCTTGGCTTGGTTTCCTGAACGTGCTCAAACCAACGCTGTATAAGGTGTGCCTGGGTAGGAAAAAAAAATGTAATTACTATCCGTGCTAAAATAGTGAAGCTAAAGACTGAACCCAAAGAAGAAAATAATCAACCACTCATCTTTATATTTTTTTCTGATGTCATTATGTAAAAAGGACTTGTTATTTCATAGAATTCTATACATTTGACCACACTTAAAGGTTTTAGCAGACACTCTAATACATATAAAAATTACTAGAGAATGACTAACACAGAAAAGGATGGTATTTAACCTCTTATATACACCTATTGTATGTTTTTTTTTTTTACAAAAAAACTATTTTACTTCCTACTGTATTAAATTGTATTGTAATTTTACTGTCTGCCCCATGTTGTAAAGTGCTACATTAGCGCTATATAAATCCTGTATAATAATGATAATAATCATCTTATGCCTTACCTCATCTGGCTCATTGAAGATACAGAATGGTCCCTCATATTCTGGTTTTGGGGTGAACTCAAAGTCTTCAATATCTTCAGATACAATCTCCCTGTTTGTAATTAAATATCCCTGGAGGAAAAAAGCAAAATGCAGGTATATAAATCAACTAGTCTTACTTGTCATGCTAGACTAAGTTGATAATCCGAATGAAGACACACCTGGCCATCAATCATATAGGAGATCATCATAATTTGGTCAGATTCAGCATCTGGAAACTTCAGAGGCAGTTTAGTGGTTTCAATGTCAAATGCCAAGACCACAGGATCCTAAATAAAATAAAAAACCCAGACAAAAATAAAGCAAAACAAACAATTTTACGACTTGGAGCGCTCTCTAAATATTTAGGACAAAAAAAATAAAATAAACGCCCAACATGCATACCGGTCTTTCAACAAGATCATCTCGCCTTGTTATCTCTGGAGGTGTAGAGCTTCCACGATATCGCACATTGTACCAGTGAGCCTGAAAGATCAGAATAAGAGAATTGGTATGAATAAGTACAGAGTAAAAATTAGATTTTTTTTCTACAGCTTACCTGTAAAATCCTTTTCTTGGAGTACATCATTGGACACAGAGCCGGTTATTATAATAACTACTTGGGTTATACGCCAACTATTAGGTAAATAGACAGTGGTAGATCAAACAGGAAGTCTTCCCCTATATAACCCCCTCCAACACAGGAAGTACCTCAGTTTTGAAGCAAGCAATATATTTCCCAGACAAGAGGGGAAGAACCTCTGTATCCTGTGATGTACTCCAAGAAAAGGATTTTACAGGTAAGCTGTAGAAAAAAGTCAGAATTGTCTTCATCATACATCACAGGAGCTGGTAAATATAACAACCACATGGGACATCCCAAAGCAATACCCTTGAGGGGAGGGAGACACCATCACAAAAACTGCCACCAGAGAAGGACCTACTCTGCCATTTGTAATACGCTGAGACCAAAGGCAGTATCCTCCATGGTTTTGACATCCACCTGGTAAAAACCCTGTAGATGTATAAACCAAAGACTAAATAGTGGTCTTGCACACCTGGGCCACTGACATCTAATGGCCCAAGATACTCCCACAAACCTGGTAGAGACTCTCTCCCCAGAAAGAAAAAAAAAAAAAAAAAAAAAAAAAAAGGAAGGGATTTTGCCCTTTAAACCATAGGCATCAATGATAAACTGGCAGATCCACTGCTAAATATTCTACCTGGATGACACCTGCCCTTTCTGGCAGCACAAACCAGGATTCCTGACCTTAACCGACAACTCAAGTAGATCCTGAGCGCCTGAACTACCTATAGAGTATGTAGCGATCTTTCTCTCGCTGACTGTGGATTAGGAGAAAAATAAAAGGTAAGACACTGTCCTGATTCAACTGAAAACTAGAAACCACTCTAGGCAATAAAGACGGATGAGGACGCAACATCACCTTATGATGCAAGACCAAGAACGGCTCCTTGCATGAAAGAGCCGTCGGCTCAGATGCTCCACTTAGTGAAGTGATAGTAACCAAAGAAGCCACCTTCCAAGGTAAAGGACTAACAGTCTCCCAATTGGTTCAAAAAGTGGCCTCTGCAAGGACAGTCAAGAGTAAATTCAAGTCCCAAGGACACAAGAGTGGCCTGACAGGCGGGACGGGCTACGTTACATGCTGTATGAAGTCTAAATCAAGGAGTGAGAAACAACGTCATCTGGAAAGAAAATGGATAGGGACAAACTCTGACCCTTAACGGTACTTAAGGCCAATCTCTTTTCCCCTACTGATTGGAGAAAAAAAAAAATTTTGCACTGGCGATAGAGATTGCACTTGTTATGCTGTCCCAGACAGAATATGGTTCACTTTCCTGAGCCGCATGACTCCTGGTGCTACCCTGGTGGTCGATACACAGTATATGCCCCTGCAGAGGCATTTCGTGATTGACCCAACAACTGGTTTGTTCCATAATCCAGAGCAAGGCGTACTGGCCAAAAGTTCCAAGATATTGATGGGCAGCTATCTCTCCTGTGGAGACCAAGTCCACTGAAGTGCAACTACCTTCAACCAACTGGAAAGGCTGGCGTGGTTATCTTCCAAACCCCTGAAAGAATTTCCCCTTTTCCAGATTCAGAACCATCAACCACCAATTTTTAGTTCTGCAATACCCCGGGAACAGAGCCCTCTGGCAATCCAATGTCTGGGTCTTAAAGTTCCAGAGAGAATGATCCTCTACAAAAGACCCGGAGTAGGACTGTATGTAGGGAATGGGCTTCGACCTAGATACATTTCTGCAGGAAGAAGTTGTATCGAAGGAAACCGTGGAATCGACTGCTTTCCGGGCAAAGATTATTGGGGTATACGGAGATTGACACACCCTGTGTCTTCAGCAAGTCCAGCACCGGGGCTAGGAGCTTTGTGATCCCTCAGGAGCTGTGGCCAGCCCACAGTGCAGATTCACAAAAAGGGAAAAAAAAAAAAAAAAAAAAAAGACGACTTTCTACTGCAATTACAGAAATCTTTGATGAGCCTGAAAACAAAATCAGTACATGAAGATATGCATTTACTGATGATTATGGACCCCGAAATCTACCTCTTGCAGAGAGAGGTCATCACTGAACGGACCGAGCCTATCTGAAACAGAGGGATGCTCAGCGGCTTGAGATCTTAAGATAGACCTCATGTCCCTAATTTGGTTTTCGAACTGCTACCATTTAATTGTTTTACAATAATGAGCCCTTCTGCTCCAAGAGCCAATGCAAGGCAAAAGACTGGTGACTCTGTGGCAAACCCAGATAGTCCCAAGAGGTGTACTTAACCTACCAGGTTTCCGCCTGCTAAAGATGGAGCGAACCACCTCAGAGACTGCTCTAAAATCTTCTGGTCTGAGATACTCTCAAACACAGCAGCCTCAGATGCCTTCCTCACTTAGGAGGGAAAGAGGCAGGAAAGAGCTTACAGCCCCTGGTCTTCCTGGGCAGTCTCCCATCCAAGTACTAACCAGGCTTGATCCGAGATCAGGCGCCACAGTGGCTCAGATAACCCTGATGCCATTGATCCAACAGGAGACGTAAACACCGCCAGATCACGAGACCTGAGGGTGGTGTACCTGCCTCACCCGGCCGCCTCTCCCTTCTGGAGTCATTTAGCTGGTCCAACAGGTAAATAATGTAGCGACTGTTAGCCAAAAAAGAATACACAGCTCCCCAAGGATGCAGGCCTACAACAAAGTTAGTCTCCCACTATAAAAGCCTGTATGTATGCGGTATAATGCAAATAAGCAAATGCACATACACACAGTTTAATGTAAATAAGCAGATATTTATGCAGTTCAATGCAAAAAAAAACAAAAAAAAAACCAAACCACATGTACGCAGTTCAAGTTATGTAAACATGCGTTTATAGAATATGCATTTATGCAAACATGTGCTCACACAAACGTGTTTATGCTAGTAAGCAAACATGTGTCTTCTATGCATCAGGTGTTTATTAAAACAAACATGCGTCAGGCGTCTATGCAAACATGTACACAATTATGCGTCTCATGCAACATGCGTTTTAGCAAATATGCATTAAACCACTTTCCGCCCGCCATATAGCAAAATGACACCATATGACGTCCAGCAGGATAAGCCGAGGAACGGGGGGGCACACAGCGATGCGATAGGTGGTGTGGTTTATCGGTCTGACACACCGCATCTTCAATTCCGGTAAAGAGCCTCTGATGTAGGCTCATTACCACGTGATCAGATGTGTCCAATCACAGATGATCACAGTGTAAACAGAAAGAGCCGTTTATCAGGTTTTCCTCCACTCACACTGACAGGCACGAGTAGAGGAGAGATTCGATTGGCTGCTTTCCGCCGGGTGGGGGGGGGCTTGGGGGGACCACCAGGGATGCCCACCAGTGCCGCCTATGTGTGTCACCTATCAGTGCCCATCAATGCTGTTTATTAGTGCCGCCTATCAGTGATGCATATAAGTGCCTCCTCATCAGTGCCAATCAGTACTGCCTCATCAGTGCAGCCTCATCAGTGAAGGAGAAAATGTACTTCTTTACAAAGTTGTAACAAACGAAGAAGAACTTTTTTTTTCAATATTTTCTGTCTTTTTTTTTTTTTTTTTTTATTTGTAGCGCAAAAAATAAAAACCCCAGTGGTGATCAATTACCACCAAAAGAAAGCTCTATTTATGGGGAAAAATGATAAAAATGTTGTTTTAGCACAGTGTTGCATGACCACTCAATTGTCATTCAAAGTGGGACAGAGATGAAAGCTGAAAATTGGCCTGGGCAGGAAGGGGGTGAAAGTTCCCTGTATCGAAGTGGTTAAGCAAACACGCGTTTTAGCTAGTTTGCAAACCTGCTCAACTGCACCAGGCCCCATACTAGCTTTGCAGGATTAGCCAAGCACATATGCATCCAATGCAGCCTCTATGCTGCTTCACAAGAGCGCACACTATACTGAGGACACAATTCTTTAAAGTGCACCGATACCTGTACATGGGGTGTATCGACAGTTGTACAAGCACCCAGGATTAAGCAGTAAGTATACAAGACTATGCAGTGTATAATTATGTCTGGTTACATAGTTCTTAGTGCATAGTTCAGAGGCCTTGCTGATCCTTAAGCCCACATGGTTCACCAGAAAATGACCACCCTTCTACTTCCTGTCTTTACAGGATTAGGCCATGCTGAGTGAACCCACGCCCTCTAGTGGCTGGAGGAGACACTGCAGCCCAATACTCCTGAAAAGTACACAGAGCATGAGCAACAGTACACTGCCCCCAGTGGCAACGAGGAGAAAAACCAGACAGATCTCTTTTTTTTTTTTTTTTTTTTTTAAAGAGAAACTGCAACATGCAGACTTACCATGCCTGCTGCAGATCTCCGAGTCTAACAGGAGTCAAACCTTCACCCATCATGGCGGGCTCTGTCATAAAAGAACTTCAGGAACTGGGTCCCCCGTAATCTGGGGTCCACTCCCTGGACCTGTATAGCACCATGCAGGAAAACACCTTGGTCAGAACGAAAACTTCACAGGGTTCCATTATGCAGGGTCCAGCACCGTAATTACAGGCAAACCTCGAGGAATCTTCTCTCCTGTCCAATGAGGCTCGGTTACCATCCATTTTGGCCGACAGCTCTTTCGAATGGATCCAAATGAAGTCCATGACCTCCAAGAATGCTCCCAGAGCACATGTATTACATCAGTGACCACCACCTTAGAGACACTGGCAAAAAACTGAGGTACTTCCTGTGTAGGAGGCGTTATATAGGGGAGGACTTCCTGTTTGATCCGATTGATCTACCAGTGTCCATTCACCTATAGGTGGCGTATAACCCAAGTAGTTATTATAATAACCGGCTCTGCATCCTGTGATGTACGATAAAGAAAAAGCCAGCTAGAGAGTCAGCCTGGCAACAAAAGTCAATTGGATTGGAATATTGACAAAAGGAAATACATTCAAGCACAGTTTTTCTTGTTCAATATGTTGAGTTTTAAAAAGAAAAAACAAGGGGCAACAAATCAGAGATCAAGAGTAATGTACATATTTCAAAGATCAAGAGTAAATCAGAAGAAAAAAAAGATAGTAGCAATTGAACAGGAATGGTAATAAAGCAAAAATAGCAATTACCTACAATGAAGTAGGAAAACAACATTGAGCATTGATCAGACTGATACGGATAGGGAAAATATATAGGTGAAATAACCCTAGGAACACCTTGCATGTGGGGGTAAGGTAAAAAGAAGGGGAAGGCAAGAAAAGAGGAAGTGAAAGAAGGGAAAGAAAGAAAAGAAAAAAGGGGGAGGGGGGGGGTTAGGGAGGAGAAAATATATCTGCTGTTTAGGGTCCTAGAAGGCTCTGGTTGAAACCAGTAGGTAGAAATTTAGAGCTCCATGGTTGCGGATGGCCAAGAATGTATTCATTTTGTCTGTCAGCTTGGCTTCAATTTTCTCATGGAGCATGACTGAATGAGGAGAGAAAGTGTAGGCGAATGAAGATTGGATGCTCAACGAATAATAGACTGCATCTCATGTCTGCAAGATATATTTAGTGAAAGGATTGGAGAGGTAGCATCTATCTGCAGGATTAACTGGTTGTGTATCCTTAAGTGATCACAATCAACAATCTCAATTGTTATTCACAATGGGGTCTCATACTTTGCGTATTATTTAGGCAGCATAGAATTATTTAAAGAGGCAGACTGAGGCCACCAGAGTATTTGCTGTGTATGAGGGTGTCCTTAAGTCGAGGTCTGGCGTTGGGCCCTACGAAGTTGATAATCCAATGTTTGAACACACTAAATATATTAGGAGGAGACCAGAACAGGTAAAACCCGGTCAGGTCCGCTTTTTGTCTTGGAGCCAGCGTGGGGCAGCTGCAGTGTCACACAGATGCTTCAGCACAGAGGTAAACTATGTATGGTTGTTTTTTGTTAAATCACATAATTCTCCATAAACATAGGGCATCCATTTGTTGGCTTTTACTTACCACATGAATTTTAAGATCTATAGAAAGGCGTACATGGTAGGGGACATCATATTCTCGCATATCAATTAAGTTCTCCATCTGATCAGATATCTTTTTAGATGGGCCTTCCTCTTCAGGGGCCAAGCTGTTTCCAGTCAAAGCACTGTATAAATGCCAAAAAAAGTGATACAGTAGTTGTAACAGACATTTAGGGCTCATGTACACAAACAAATTGCATATTTTCTGCACAGAAGACATGTTCTTGCTGACAGTTCTAGCAGAAGATCATGTGTAAAATATAGACCAAAAGTATTCAGCTTTAGATGCATACAAGTCTTCAAATTGCTTTAGGGGTGTATGCATTTACAAGCATTTGTACATGGAAAATCTGCAGAAATGTACGGCCCCAGATGCAGCTGTGTCCTACTTTTTTGTACGCCAATAAATGTGCCCCACATTCTCATTTGTAGATGCAGCTGTGTGTATGGTCCCATTGATTCCTATAGTGCTGCATTCTGTGAGAAAGGGATTGTATCTGAAGCATTAGACATCTGACCCATGGAGGAGGTGAAAAAGAACCCCAATAAATCAAACTCTTTAAGGCGGAGAGTTGTTACAGCTTTCAACCCAAGGATCCAGAAATGTGCAAGCCAACATAATAACCATAATAAATCAAAATAGAAATTTCCAGACCAATTTAAATGTCCATATATATATATATATAAAAAGTGGAACTCTAGGCAGGTATAAATGCAGCTCTCCATTCGAATACATCAGGATTTTCCTTAAATGTACTGTCTGGCCAATTTCCTCTGCTCCCTCTCCCACCTCACACATAAGGCCCGTACACACGGGCAGAACGTTGGGAGACATTTGCCAGTTCAAAAAAAAAAAACATCTGACATTGTGCCGGTGTGTATGTCTGTCTGTTCGGCTGGCTTCTGTCGGATGTGGATGCTACAAAACCAGCAGCCGACTGACTAACGATCAGCGCTCTGAGCCAATGACAGAGAGCTGATCAAAGTGTTCTGAAGGGGAACGCCCCCCCCCCCCCCCCCGCCAGAACACAACAGCTCAGTGGGGGTGATCGCTGGACTAACCTTGCATGATTAGTACAGTGTCTTTGACCAAAGCGGTCAGTTTTTTTTCCCTGCAACCTGCTGGGTTGCAGGAAAAAAAAACTGTTAGTGTGTACCAGGCTTTACTCTAGTTCCACTTACTGTTTAGGTTTAAAGCAGCGTGCTGTATCACTGCCCACTGATGGACTGATTTTGTGCTTGGATAAAAAACTAGGCTACACAGTCAAGTGGAGAGTTGGCAGCACACACAAACCCTGGTGTGTCTACCTCTTATAGTCCAAGCCTTGTTCTACTGGTGAGTACTGTCTGTAAAAACACACAAATCACACTTTGAAAACATTAAGCCTCATGCACACTGAGTCCTGTGAAAGCCTCTCTCCTGGCAGGAGAAAACCTGCTTAAAATGCAGTAAAAGCCATGTATTGTACAGGCATTTATGTGCGTCAGTGCATTCTATTGGCCAGAATATTAATCTATTCTGGCTATTAGGATGCATTAACTTGCCTAGTGTTGATGTGCTTTCTGCATTTTCTTTTCTGCCCAAAAGTTCCTCTCCTGATTGTGCTGGTAAATTTTATTTATTTTTTTCCCTTAAAAAAAATGAAAAAAAGAATTCGCGCTAAGGCCCAAATAAACCTAAAATAAGCAACTAACACAGATACTTAAAGCGGGGGTCCACCCGCACCGCCGAAAAAAAAAAATATTAAAAGCCAGCAGCTACAAATACTGCAGCTGCTGACTTTTAATACATGGCCACTTACCTGTCCCAGGGTACAGCGATGTCGGCAGGCGACGCAGAGAACCCGCTCGGTTCTCAGCAGCTGCCACCGCCATCCTAGGTGAGGGAAACAGGAAGTGAAGCGTTGCGGCTTCACTTCCCGGTTCCCTACTGCGCATGCGCGAGTCGTGCTGCGCGTCCCAAGTGGTCCCCGCTCTCTCCTGGGAGCTGTGTGTTTCCCAGGAGACAGCGCGGTGGGGACGGGAAGAGGCGTAGACTCCCATGGGAGTCTATGCCGGAAGTGGGTGCAAATACCTGTCTTAGACAGGTATCTGCACCCCCCTCCCCCCTGAAAGGTGCCAAATGTGACACCGGAGGGGGGGAGGGTTCCGAAAAGCGGAAGTTCCATTTTTGTGTGGAACTCCGCTTTAAATACAGTAAGTACATAAGTATATAAAAATTTCAAACCAAACAGTGTAGCGCTATATCAGATTTTTTTTCTGCCTGTAAACGCTCCTTTTCTAATACGCACAGGCCAACAGAGTTGCTTTTACAGGCAGAAAAAAAATGCCCAACACCTGTAAAAGCGGAATTTAAGCAGGTGGGCATGAGGCCTAACTGTAGCAGGTGGAAAATATGCTCATGCACAACTGGTATTAAAAATGCTTTTCTGGCAAGATCATCTATTTTTTCTCAAGTCAATAATAAGGCACACCAGATGAACATGCATTCAACAGATAAACAGAATGTATGTACCTAGATAGCATGGTTGTGTAAGCATCACTGGCATTATCCCTTTCTTTATTCTTCCGCACAGCTGGTGAGATTTCTTTCCTCACTTTGATCAGGTCATCCACAGAATGGAATGATAGCTTGATATAGTTTCTTTTTAGACCTACCAGATGATTTGGCTGAAAAAACACACACACACAGTAATGCACATCTTTGATCAGGAGAAAAATATTCAAAACAATGTGGAAACACAAACACAATCTATGTACTATAACTATATGTAGCTTTGTAACAATTGCTTTTGTTCTATCATTAGGAAAAAAAAAAAATATATATATATATATATTATATATATATATATATATATATATATATATATATATATATATATATATAAAATATATATAGATCTATCTATCTATATAAATCATTTTCCTGTAGTCCATCAGGGGACACAAATACTATTAGTCAGGTTAAAATGCAGCCTACAGGAGGTTGGGAATGGCAAACAGAAAAAGTTGTAAGCCACTCCTTTACACATCTTAGTTTTGTGAGAAAGCAATACATAGGGCCAGGAAACACAGGTGAGTGGGACCTGTCTGTGCCCCTCAATGAATGCCAAGAAAAAGCTTTTCACTAAGCTCAAAATCTTATTTTCTTTACTGTCAATTCCACTAAATAGGACCATAACATTTAGAAGACTTAGTCAAGGCAGAGGTATCTTATGGAACCAACTCCATCAGGGAGGTATTGGGAGAAGCCCTCTGCAAGGCAGAAGAAATGCCACTACTAAGATAAGAACAGGATCAAACTGATGTTTGAGGTGTTATTTTGTTTTTTTTTTACCTTGTTCCTGTCCCTTTACCCTTTGAACATTTAAAAAAAAAAAAAAAAAAAAGGATAAAGAAAGGTATCAGCATCCCATCTGCGGTATCCCTCTTTTTTGCTGATGAGAATTACGTTTTACGTAATCTGTGACATGATTGTCTTTGGATACCTTTTATCCAGGTCTCAGAGCCCATTTTCATATGGCTACAAATAAATTGGAATTTTAGCTGTATCTTTACGATTCCTTTGCATGTACTCCGATTTAAACTGTCAATGACCTGAACTGTAACTAGCTCTTGTACTGCATATCCATTGTATACACATTCTGGTTACTCTAAAGAATTTACAAAAAGCACATGTATGTAAACATCAATTGTGCCACATGTGAGGTATCACTGTGAAAGTGGGAGTGCAAGCAATGATTCAAGGGCCATAATTCTTGGTTAACTCAAGCAATGTTAAGGCTTAACACATTTAACATCTGTTTACTCAATGCAACTCAATTTTATAGATTTGAACAAAAATTAGGTATAATATTGTGTTTGTTTGCACTAAAATTTATTTTAGTGTATCTTCTCCTGAACAGTGTTGGATAAACAGTTGGTGAATATCAGGCAACAAAATGTTGATTTAACGTGTGCAAAAAATAAAATTGCCCAGGTAGGCAAGTGATGTGCATTCTTCTAGAGTGTTTTTTTTTTTTTTTGCACATCTCCGGCAGCCTACTTTATTATTAACATGCTACTCAAATGCATTTGATTCAGTCAGATACAGAATGCCTTTGATAGGTTTCTTTGGTCAAAATTTTCATGATAATGCCTAGAACCACTCAAATTTTCATCCTCACCCATCAGTTTTAAGTGCAGGTTTTTCTGGTGGATGTGGGGCACTACTAACCATTTTTACTAACAAAATAATTGCTATGCCATTCCAAGGGTAGCCACGGCACTCTAAGTTTGAAGTAAATGCCCAAGTGCTCACCCACAAAAAATCAATATAAACCCAAAAACTGGTTTAGAGGCACTCATGGGTCTTGCAGAGGAGGAAGATGAAAAAAAAGCAGTGTTATTATTGTCAAATTTTCGATGAAAGTTAATAAAAACTGCTGTTTTTGATCTTACTCCTCTGCAAGACCCTTGGAGTGCCTCTAAACCAGTTTTCTAATTAAAAAAAAAAATTATGAGTATGACAGGACATGCAGGTGCTTCACTAATGTTCATCTTCAAACATTTTTATTTAAAGCACATAAGAAATGTTTTGTGTACATATAAAAATTGCTTTGTAAGTAATGTTTTATCTACAAATTCAAACTATTTTCTTACATTCACTTAGAACTGTTATTGCAGGTATAAGGTAAAAATAATACACATCACAAAATCATATGTTGTACATAAGGTTATACAGTACAGTATATATATATATATATAAATATAAATATTATGCTTGGTATATTCCAACAAAGACCTGTTGAGCAGCTAAAAAACTACTGACCAAATTCAAATCTTCCTTGGCAACAGACTCCAGTTTTGCTAATTTTCCCTGGAACTTCTTGGATAAAAAGGATAAGACTTCTCTCTCGTATGCCTACCAAAAAAAAAAAAAAAAAATAAACACAATCTTTTTTGTAAAAAGCAACTTTTTGTTGGGGGGAAAAAAAAACAAAAAAACACCACAATTCCCTCTGGGTGATCTATGCAAGGATTTTAAACACATTTTGCAAATTCCAACCCATAAGGCCCCTGAAGATATAAACTTGTGCTCAGAAGTTTGCATACCCTGGCAGAAATCATGAAACTTTTGCATTTATATTGAAAAAAAAGGACTGATCATGCCAAAAAAAAATATTTTATTTAAGGATAGTGATCATATGAATACATCGTCACATTGTTTGGCTCCTTTTTAAATCATAATAGAAATCACACAAATGGCCCTGATCAAGTTTACATACCGTGAAATGTTTGGCCTTGGTGACACACACAGGTTAAAATGGCAATTAAAAGGTTCATTTCCCACATCTGTGGCTTTTTAAATTGCAGTAAGTGTCCGTGTATAAATAGTCAATGAGTTTGTTAGCGCTCACATGTGCAGGCAAGATACTGAGCCATGGGGAGCAGAAAAGAACTATCAAAAGACATGCGTAACCAGGTACTGGAACTTTATAAAGATGGAAAATGATATAAAGAGATATCCAAAGCCTTGAATATGCCAGTCAGTACTGTTAAATCACTTATTAAGTGGAAAATTCAGGGATCTCGATACCAAGTCAAGGTCAGGTAGACCAAGATAGATTGCAGCCAAAACTGGCAGAAGAATTGTTTGGAGACAAAGAAAAACCTACAGGTAACCTCAGGAGAAATAGAGGCTGCTCTGGAAAATTACAGGGAAGTTGTGACGATACTTCAACAAAAATGAGCTGTATTGTCGAGTTGCCAGAAAGAAGCCTTTACTGCGCCAATGCAACAAAAAATCCCGGTGAGGTGCGTAAAAGGTACTGTCGGGCATATTGTAATCAGGATTTTTTGTGACAAATGAGCAGTAAAGGCTTCTTTCTGGCAACTCGACCATGCAGATCATTTTTTTTTCAAGTATCATCAAATTGTGCTCCTTGAAACAACCACAGAGTCTTTTTCCAGAGAAGCCTGCATTTCTCCCGAGGTTACCTGTGAGTTTTTTTTTTGCATCCAAACAATTCTTCTGGCAGTTGTGGCTGCAATCTTTCTTAGTCTACCTGACCTTGGCATCAAGAGATCCATTCATTTTCCACTTCTTAATATCCTTTTCCTGGTAAATTTAATTTTTAAATGACAATAAGGTAATTTTTAATGACATTACATTATGGCTTGTGTAGAAATTGTATGCGCTACATTTTTTTCCATTTGCTATATTTTGGAGTGAAATTATCCATCAAAGCAGGACTTAACATTCACTAGCGGCAAATTTACTGCCTACTAAAACATTTACCAGAAGGTTTCACCTGCAGTGAATGTCATATTTGCTATTTTATTAAAATGCCATTTGGACTTTACATATATACACAAGGGGAAAGAAAATAAATCACACACAGATGGAAATGTCTTCCTCCTAAAGACAATAAGGTAATAAACTACTCTATTCCTCCTCACTGGTGGGGTGACAGGCCAGGGGGTATTCTCTTCCTGGTGCTTTGTAGCAATAAATAAACACAAAAGTAAATAACGTTATTATACAGAATGTTTGCACAGATGTGAGCTTACCTTCTTTGTGGCCACATAGAAATAAGGTTTGTATGGTAATGCAACCTACAGGAATAAAAAAGATATTTGAGATACCAAGGCTTTGGCAACTGTTAAATGCAATACAATTATCTGAAAGTGTTTCCAGTGATGTTCTGGTCATAAAATTAAAAATCTTTTCCCTAGTTGAACAGGGACAGGCGTTTACTGCCAAGTTATCCTAAACTGCTGTTAAACACAGAGGCATTAATTTGCCAGAGCATTGTATTTTTTTTGGATTATGACAATTGCACCAGCTGGCAGCTGTTTAGGTAAGGCATGCAAAAAGACACAGACCAAAATAAAAAGTCTATTTTTCCTTTAAAAGTCTGAGATAATTAACATTTTAAAGCTCGCCTTGAATCTGCTTCCATCTTCCTGTATAAAGTAGTAGTCCACAGCACTAACTAGGCGTTTGTCCTCATCGAGAATTTCTGTCTGAAATGATAAAACCAGTATTTAGACAGGGAAAATACAGTGTGGAGAAAAAAAATCCCTACTTAATAAACTAGAACCTACATTAACTGCAACAAAATTAAAGTAACAAAGTACGCAGTTTGCCACATGACACACACACACACACACAGGTCTGACATTAAAATCAAAATTGAACGGGGCCTTGGAGGCAATGCTAGATAGAGTAAAGAAGAATAGTGGATTCAAATACTGGATTTTCTAACCATGCATTTAGTATGGGTGACCAGTCACATTTTGAAAAATCTTAAAATGGGGCTTCCGTCACCTTTTAAGGGCTGCACAAAATTGGGGCGATTTACTTAAGGATTTTAGAATTTTTTGTGAATACTCATTCCAATTGTGTGCAGATAAAATGGGCAAACGGATATTCGTTTTAAACAATTGAACAATCAAAGAAAATTCACACAATTTAACATTCTCAAATTATTTAGTAAATAAGCTAGTACAATTTATAAATGTAACTTACCAATAAAATACAGAATATTATTTTGTCCGCTTATTTATAAAAATAGGAATGAGACACTAGCAAAAAAAAAAAAAAAAAAAGCACAGGATGACTCCTAGCATCAGCATGCCTCAGTTTTGAAGCAAAGCAATATCCAGTGCATAATCAAACACAGGTGTGGAACCTATGTCTCACAATAGAGTCCAATAAAAGGATGTTGCAGGAAGTGCAAAAATTTAATTTTCTTTCTGGTCCATTAAAGGACATCAGAATAAAACAGAAAAACAAACTAGGGACTGCCTGAAGCTGGCATCAAATGAGGCAGAAATGTCCACCTGGTAGAACTTAGAGAAGGTATGTATGAACAGAAGACCAGGTGGCAGCCTTGCAAAACTGGCAAACTATTAGTTTATGCCGAAAGCCAAAAGAAGCACTCAAAGTTCCAGTAGAGTGCACCTTGGATTGAAAGGGTGGAACCTGATTCTTAAGATCATAAGCTTAAATGATGTTCTGCCTGAGCCACCTACAAATAGAGGAACCGGAACCTGATGAACCCTTAATGGGGGTCTATCCGGGATGACAAAAAGTGAATCAGTCTTCCTGAAAGAATCAATGGCTGAGATACAGTCACTCACAGCCCGAGTTACAACCCGACAATGGAGAGAATTTTCCTTTTGGTGAACTGAAGTCAGACATAAGGAAAAACATAGAAAAACAATATCCAGGTTGAGGGGAAAGGCGGAAACTACCTCAAGCAAGTGGTTTTGAGCCTCAAAACCACCACCTCCCTGTGAAAAAACAAAAAAACAGAAAGGGTTTTTTTCTGTGGAGGATAGGGCCTCCAGTTCAGATACTCACCTTGTAGAGGTTATGGCTACAAGGAATACCACCTTGTGGGTGAGAATAGAGAAAAGGTTTCTAATTGGTTCAAACTGCAATTTATGAAAACACAGAGAACCAGATATAGATTCCATGGAATCACACATAGGGGGGCTTTTTCATGTAGCTCCACCTACACAAAGATCTGCATCAAAATTTGAGAGTCCAACAAGCTCCAACACAGAACAGAAAGGACAGAAACTTGACCACTAATATTGCAAGTAGCCAAATGCTGGCCCAGACCCAGCTGCAGGAACGAGAGGCGGTATCCCAATGTTAAACTAATGGGGTGGAAGTGCCAGGACCTGCGGCAAAGCGAAAGTTGTTCTAAAAGGCAGAAGGTTTTGTATCTGCAATCTGTTTTATGCATTAAGGCAGTGGTGTATTTAGGTTTTGTGCTGCCTTAGGCCTGACTAAACTCATGCACCCCTAATTTTATTATGACCCACCCCTTCCTGTCAAGGCCATACCCCTTCCTGTTTAAGACCCACCTTGTCATCTGTAAACCACACCACTTCCTCTTTAGGCTCCACCTTTTCCTTAGAGCTCCACCTCTCTGTACATTAGTGCAGCCTCATCAGTGCCCATATCAGTGCAGCCGCATCAGGGGCCACCAGTGCTGCCTTATCAGTGCAGCTTAAGAGTGCCGCCTCATTAGTGGGCATCAGTGCTGCCTATCATTGCCCATCAATGTAGCATATCAGTGCAGGCCTATCAGTGTAGCTTAAGAGTGCCGCCTCATCAGTTTCAAATATCACCGCTTATTAGTGTATATAATATATAGCAAGGAGCACTTTGCGGTACATGAATTTTCACTGAGCCCAGGTTCACAGACAGACAGACAGACATCGCATCACATGCTATGTCTGTGAGATGCGAGTTCAGCCATACAGTTGTACGGCTGAACTCGCATTAGATTCGCAGGAAAAAAAGTACAGGGATATTTTTATCCTCCACGCACTGAAATCGTATCGCATGGGTGTTCTCACCTATGTGATATGATTCCTGTGCAAGTTCACAGTTTGCACTGCAATCTGTGAACCCGATCTGGGAGTGTCATTAACATTGTAATGACACCCGCAGGGGTTCGCAGAGGGCAGTGTGAACTGCCTGCAGGAGAGATGCGATGTGGGAACCCGCACTGGAATCGCGCTGGTTCCCACGTCACTACAGTGTGAACCCAAGCTTAGCCCAGGTTCACACTGAGCTGCGGGAATGAAGCCGATTTCCCTCCCGCATGTCAGTCCCGATTTTGGCTGCAATTTCACAGACATATGTGCGGGTTTCTGCACAGATGTCAATGGAAATCGCACCCCAAAATCACAAAAAGTAGTACAGAAACTACTTTAAAATCGGTGCAACACCACAAGTGCTGCGTCGCACCGATTAGTATGGTGCCATTGCCGCCGATTTGACATGTCAAATCGGATCAATGTGAACCAGGGCTCAATGTGTACTGTTTAATGAGTTTGCTTTGCTTTCACCATGAAGCACTTTGCACATACAGCAATCAATATAAACTCATTAAACAGTCCACATTCAGTGAAAATTCATGTACAGTGGAACCTTGGATTACAAGTATAATCTGTTCCAGGAGAATGCTTGTAATCCAAAGCACTTGCATATCAAAGCAAGTTTCCCCATAGAAGTCAATGGAAATGAAGATAATTCGTTCCACGTTGACTCCTATTGCATGCAAAACCGCATGTGGCCAGAGGTGGGGAGGGGTGCCGGAGAGACTCAAATACTCGGAGACCGCTCGGATGTACCTGGAAACCCTTGGAAAGACACGGAAACTGAGTCTTTCCGAATGGTTTAGAACAGCTCCGAGTGTCACCGGTGCCCACGCACCTCTGGCCAAATGCGGTACTGCACACCGCAGAGGCTTGAATCCTGCTCGTTTTGCAAGACAACACTCGCAAACCGAGTCAGGATTTTTATAAAATAATTGCTCAGTATTCACTGTATGCAGGCAGCAGGAATGGATCAAAAATGCACATGGCTCTTTGCTAGCAGGAACAGCAGCGGGGAGAGGATTCCTCAACACTGTACAGGGAGAAAGAGCGCAGTATGTGCTAAATTTCACCTAAATGTCAGCACTTCCAGTGTTAACTCCTTCTGCAGTCAAGGCCAGCAGGTATGGGGAATAAAGGCCCCCAGCCAAAGTAATTGAGGTAGCTCTTGATGTTTGGCCCAACCCGTCTACTCACTGGTTAGGCCAAATGGTGGTTTTCACAAAGCACAACTATAGCGTGAAACGCGTCAACCTACCTGCATTTCCCCTGCCTGCACCCATCCAGTGCTTTTAATATTTATGCTTCAATAGAGACTTTATATTCCACTTTCTGTGTGGGCGTGCTGCCGATCGGAAGATTCTGTGTCCCAGTCCACTTACTAAGAGTTTTTACAGACAAGCAATGTCAACAGCTCTGGACGTGAAAAGCGCTCTGGATCTAGTTTTTACTAGAATGGAGCCTGGAAAGTGCAGCAAGTGGAAACCAGTGCCTAAAGACGAGTTTCAGCTAATACACGCAACAGTCAGTCCCTGACTGAGGGGAGATACTTGCAATTTAAGACAAAGTTCCATCACTGATGTAGAGAAGAGTCTTGATTAAAAAAACACAAACACAAAACTGAAAAAAGCAAAAAAAAAAAAAAAAAAAAAAAAAAAAAAGGGGGTTATTCTGGGCTGGTAAACAGGTTATATTTTTATTGACATTGTCCAATCCTCTTATAACCCAAAAGGTTAAAGATTTCCTGTGTCCCTCAAGAACTGAAGAAATTAGGGATTGGGTAACAGTAAAACCACCAGCACCAGGGATTTTCCCGAAAGAATAGACAGCAGCAATGCCCTTTTAGATTTCTTTATCAGCTTTCCATTAGCATCATATATGGGTAAAATTAAAATAAAAATTTCACCCCCAAAAATATTGTTACAATTTTTATCATAATTTTGAAGACTGCCAAGGTAGCACTAGGGTGTGCATAAACTGGGTACCAGTGCAATATACAGTTAACATGTAGAACATGATAAAAAAAACAAGCATTATACTGTATGTCGCTAACACTAACTTATAAATCAATGGACAGTTCACTTACTGGATGCATATTGAGTAACCAGCCTGTTTTTTCTCCAGGCTCTCGAATCCTCTCAAAGGCATACTGAGCATCAATTTTATCCGTCCACTGACTGCGTTCCAATCTCTTGGCAGCGGAGTTTGATGAAGCATCTTCTCTAAGGCACAAGGATAACAAAACATTGTCAAATGTTAGAATATGACAAACCACTCAGCTCAGATGCTGAGAGTCTTATATGGAAATCTTTATCTTCTCACATCACAAAAACCCTGCCATTACTTATCTCTCACCATACCAGAGATTGGATACCATATCACCAGACTGCTGTTAATGCCATTCCACTGGATATGGTGAAATTGTTACTTTGTTCTCTATTACAGTTGATTTTTTTTTTTTTTTTTTGCAACTGCTCTATATCAGATATAACATTCCAGCTTCTGCTGCCAAGAACGTGAAAGCACTTTAAATACTATGGGGTCCGTTTATGAAACTGAACAGCGATGGTCCCGAGGATCGCCACTGATCTCAGTCCATTAATGGTTTATGAAACAGAGAGGATCGGGGGAGAACATGTTCTCCGCCGATTATCTCCGGACACAGAGAAGCTGCGATTGACCGACACAGAAACGGCCAGTTTATTAAGATGCAATCTTAGTACTTCACTGGCCATCTGTGTCAGAATTCACCCTCCCCGAGTCACCAGCTCAGAGGCGGAGAATCAATCGGAGAGTGAAGAGAAAATCCCGGGGGGGGGGGGGATGGGGGGGGAAGATGTTTGACTTCCTCCTTCCTTGGTCAGACCCCCCAAGACAGTAACCATGTCCCCTGCTATATCTATATATTTATTATATATAGTGTAGGGGGACAGATATATTTTAATAACTAGGTGGGCAGTCTCCTCTGGGAATGTCCGTGTACTGAGCAGTGATAATTTATCACTGCTTAATAAATGGACACCTCGAATGTTTCAGTGAATTTCTGGTATTGTTATGTCTCACGAGATTCCAGAAGCAGGAGGCGTTCTCCACAGTTTGAAGTGTTTGTAGATTGCTTCACTTCTCTACACTGCTTCATAAACTGGCACACAGAGGAGAACGATCTCCACTGTGAATGCCGAAGAATGGAGCAGTAAATATTTTTCACTGCTTCATAAACGAACACACCTATGTCAGGTGTTAGTGTATTAACAGCATATGGATTATTGAACCAATTTCAATATTTTAATATTGGTTTTAAAACAACAATGATCAGTCTCCACTCCCATTGGTCACTATTGATACCGCACATTGTACTGATTATAAGGGGTATAAACAAGGCAAGTTGATACCAACTTGGAAAGGTGAATCTATCTCTTTTTTTTTTTTTTTGCACACATATAAAAAAATAAATTTTGGGCCCGAAGATTACATAAAACTCCCATATATATATTCTGAAAGCAGACACCCTAGAGAACAGAATAGTGATACTTCCAATTTTGTAGGTCATTTGATATTACCACAAAGGTCTAGAAAACACACTAAAGTGAATTTTAGGACAAACAAATACAATAATGTTTAACCACCACCTCAATACAGAGCACTTACACCCCCTTCCTGCCCAGGCCATTTTTCAGCTTTCAGCACTGTCACACTTTGAATGACAATTGCGCGGTCATGCTACACTGTAACCATGAGAAATTTTTATCATTTTATTCAAACAAAGCTTTTTTTTTGGTGGTATTTAATCACTCCTGGGTTTTTTATTTTTTCCTAAAAATAAAAAAAGACCAAAAATTTTGAAAAAAATTTTAAAAAAAAGTATTTCGTAAATAAGTAATTTTTCTGCTTTACTGGGCGCTGATGAGGCGGCACTGATAGGGAGGCAAGAATATGCCGCACCTATGGGTACTGATAGGTGTCACTGATGGGCACGGATGGGCAGCAGTAATGAGCATTGATGGGCAGCACTTATAGCCAGCACTGACTGGCATCACTGATGGCTGATTGCTGGCACTTGTGGGCACAGATTGGTGCCAATTGTGGCCACTGGTTGGCACTGATAGCTGGCACTTTATTGTAATCAGGGCACGGATGATCAGTGCCCTGATTACATCCCTACATGTCCTCTGTGAGGAGATGCCGCTGATCGGCTCTCCACACACACTGTCAGTGTGAGGCGAGGAGCGCCAATTACCGGCATCTCCGTGTTTATATGTGACCGGCTGTGACTGGACACAGCCGATCACATTGTTAAAGAGCCTCGACCATAGATCTTTACACAGATCGAGGTTACGCCGTGTCCTAGCAACGCGGTGCGGTCGTACTGGAGGACCATCATATGACGTCCACCCAGCCGTCATTTGACGGCCAGCGGGCGGGAAGAGGTTAACTACCCAAATTTTGTGGTAAAATATACGAGATGAAGTTGCATCGAGTAAATAGATACCCAACGGGGGGGGCGTGGCTTGATGGTGGAGCGAGCGGCCACATAGTCACAGCGCTCCAGCTCTCAACAACCATCCTGCAGGCATCCTGAGTCCTATCTCCTTACCGAGGGTCTCAATTCGTTCCCCACGGCGGTGGGCACAAAGCAGGCCGGCTACATTGGTGAAATACGGGCCGGCTTGGCCCCCATCCACGTCGGACCGTCTGGCGGGATTCCGGAGGCAAGATGGCGCTGGGACACAGGCCTCTCAGGCAGCCACGCTGCAGGTGCATCTATCTGATGACCGGAGCTCTGCTAGTGGGGTGAGTGCTTCTACTCCTGCTATCTTCCGTACACAGACTGTCTCCCAGTTATCAACTGATGATGATGGTGAGCTGAATTCCCCTGCTGAACCAACCCTGGCCACCATTATGCTGGCTATACAAGATTGTAAGGCCTCCCTCACTACTCAAATAGCCTCCATAAGAATGGATTTCTCACTCCTTAAACAGGATGTCCAAAACCTCCGTGACAGGGCTGGAGATATGGAGGAACGTATTAGTTCTGTGGAGGACACTATGCACCCCCTAACTGTTAAAGTGAGAGATAATACTGGGGAACTAGCAGCTCTCCGCGCCAAAATTTACGATTTGAAGAATCGTTCTAGAAGGAACAATTTACGTTTTGTTGGATTCCCTGAACGCGCGGAGGGCTCACACCCTGAAAAATTTTTATACTCCTGGCTGAGAGATATCTTTGGCACTGATGTGCCATCGTTTTCATATGTGATTGAGAGGGCACACCGTACACCCCCACGTCCTCCCCCAGAGGGAGCACCTCCACGTTCAATCATTGCTCGCATCCTAAACTTCCAGGATAAAGTGGCCATTTTACGAATAGCAAGAGAGAAAGGTCCGCTTAAATACAACGGCAACAATATCTCTATTTATCCTGACTTCTCCGCTGAGGTGCAGCACCAACGCATATCATTCTCAGCAGTGAAGAATCGTCTGCGTGAGGAGGGATTGAAATATGCCATGCTTTTTCCTGCCAAGCTTCGCATCATATTCGACGGTAAAGCTCACTTTTACTCCAGCCCTAAAGAAGCCATGGCTTGGCTAAACGACCGCTACAGGCCCGCAGACAGGCGCAGAGGTCACTGACAGCTTCACCCGTTTAATGTTCTCCTCTACTGAACTCCTTATGGATGAAACCATGCAGTCCCCCATCCACTAAATGCTAACCTCATCATATGGGGCTACCCACCTATACCAGAGGTCTTACAAAAAAGAAAAATCTGTAATCCTGCAACAACCTTTAACATTCCTGTTTGGCCTGTCATTTCTCTTTTTTCTCCTAGCTATTAAGAAGGACTGATTCTTATTTTTCTTTTTTTTTCGGTCTTCCTACAAAACGTACTGAAAAGACATCCTGGATCAGGACATGACTTTATTTTTTTTTCTACTGTCAGTTGAGAGCCACACTGATCTCCACGTTACCTCCCCACCAGACAGTGGTGTGACCACGGAATAGTTGGACCCTCAATAACATTCCCCCCCCCTTTTTTTTTTTATACGGGGTAGGAGGGGTCTATTTGGGTTTTGGGATCCAAGGTTTCCTAAGTTGGGGATGGCCAAGCAGGGTGGGGGTTATGGGTTTTTCAAGCACGGTTTGCTCTTTTTTTACTTTTTTCTCTTTTTTCCTTTTTGCAATTTATATAGATGCTGCTCGGAACGGTTTATTGGCTTACTCGGGTCTGTATACTGACAGTACAGACCCTAGTAAACATAGATATTTGAAATGTATGTGCTTATTTGTCCTTATGATCATGATATATTGTTTGTCTTACAGTGACAGGGTCCTTAAAAATAGTGTCATGGAACACTAGAGGTTTGAATGCCCCTCAAAAACGATCTCTCGTTTTTTTCAGTCCTAAAGAAGTGCCGTCCTCATGTGGTGTGTCTACAGGAGACCCACCTAACTGACACTAAGGTGAGGGCCCTTAAGCGTCCATGGCTGGCTCAGGGTTATCACGCTACACACACAAATTACTCTAGGGGGGTTTCTATCTTAGTGGCTAAATCCCTCCCAGCAGAAACTTTACAAGTCAAGACAGATCCAAATGGGAGATATGTCATACTTACTCTGCAAATCTCCTCAATAACGTTTACTATTGTCAACCTCTATATTCCTCCGCCCTTTTCGGCGGAGGTATTATTGAAATTGTCACTGTACTTGTTGGATAGACCCCCCCGGACCTCTCCTCTACATCGGTGATTTTAATGCTGTACTGGACCCAGCCATGGATCGCTTGGGGGGTGGGGTAGACCCTTTCCCTCCCTTTTGAACTGGATGCAGGTTTATGACCTTACTGAATTATGGCGCTGGAAACACCCAGATGATAGTCAGTTTTCTTGTCATTCAGACTCATTCCACACTATGTCTAGAATTGATATGGCCTTCGCCCCAGCAGACACTCTTCCCTTTGTCGCTGCAGCTTCATACCTGCCTAGAGGGGTTTCAGACCATGCACCCCTTTCTGTGGACCTCACCATCCTTCCGGGATCTGGCCCCTCCATTTGGAGGTTAAATTCTTATTGGCTGGAGGATGAGGTGGTACAGGGAACATGTAGGCAAGGTACCAAGGAATACTGGAGGGACAATGTGGGGACAGTGGACCCTTCTATAGAGTGGGAGGCCTTCAAGGCCTCATTGAGGGGCACCTTTATGTCCGTCACTGGGGCCTTGAGGAAAAATAACCAACAGCGTACGGCAGAACTTGAAACTGCCATGGTACAAGCAGAATCGGTATATGCCTCTGATCCGACCCCAGACACAAGTGAAACATGGCTATTGAAACGTAGGGAATATGAAATACGTCTGTTAGACCTTACAAAAAAGAAATTGTTACACACGGCACAGAAATCATTTGAACATGGTAACAAGGCTGGATGCCTTATAGCATATCTAACAAGGCCTGATCGCCCTCCAGTATTCATTCCTCGTATCTATACTAAGACAGGTCAAATGAGTGAGGTCCCTGGGGATATTATGGAAACTTTTTAAAATTTCTACACAGAACTTTACACTTCCAGGGCCGAGTACAGTGGACCCCAGCTAAATGAATACCTTGCTGACATATCTTTCCCCTCCATTTCTACTGAGGGGAGGGAGATGTTAGACGCTCCCATCTCGGTTGAAGAGATTGCAGTAGCCATTGCTCAAATGCCAGCCCACAAGACTCCTGGGCTGGATGGTTACCCCACTGAATGGTATTCACAATTTAGGGACTTACTGTGCCAATTTCTGTTACGTACATATAATAAGGCCTTGGGTGCTGGTATCCTTCCCCCCACCATGCGAGAGGCCTTGATCGTGCTCCTGCTGAAACCCCGTAAAGATCCACTTAAATGTGAATCATACCGCCCAATATCCCTCATAAATGTGGATGTTAAGATCCTAGCAAAAGTGCTTGCAAACCGCTTAAATACTGTAGTTACGTCTCTGGTCAATAGCGACCAAGGGGGTTTTATACCTGGACGGTCCACAAGAATGAATATCCGCAGACTATTCCACAACCTGCAATACCCTCATGAGTGTTCCCATACACGTGCCATTGTGTCTTTGGACACATGTAAAGCATTTGATAGTGTGGAATGGCCATATCTCTTTCGTGTGTTGCGGGCGTATGGTTTCGGTCCTCGCATGGTGGCATGGATTAGACTACTTTATACAGCCCCCCGAGCCCGAGTCAATTCCTCAATCACTAAATCATTCTCCATTACAAGGGGCACGAGGCAGGGATGCCCTTTGTCCCCGCTTCTGTTCGCCTTGGCTATGGAACCGTTGGCGGCACGAATTCGTACATCCCCTTCCATTAAAGGCCTGCCTATTGCTACCATTGAGGAGCGTATTTCGCTCTATGCAGACAACACCTTGGTGTATCTGGCAGATACCAATGCATCACTTCGGTCGCTATTGGCCGAGATCAATAGGTTTGGAGATTTCTCTGGATTCCGGGTGAACTGGGACAAATCCAGCCTGTTCCCTCTGGATTCTGCGGCAATCTCCCAGATCCACCCGGACTCCAACTTACAGGTAGTAACCTCCTTCCGATATCTTGGGGTCTTGGTACAATCGCCTTTATCCACCTACATTACTAACAACTTAGACCCCATACTGAGTAGACTACAGGAACAAATTAAACAGTGGATGGACCTGCCCCTAGATCTTATGGGAAGAGCAAGTCTACTTAAAATGATCTACCTACCGAAACTGCTATACGTGCTGGCTAACTCCCCTTGCAAAATCTCCAAATCTATTTTTAAAAGGATACGATTTGTACAACGTTCCTGTGGAGTGGGGGGACCCCCAGGGTGGCACTGGAGACGTTAAGGCTGCCATCACATATGGCGGGGTTGGCGTTTCCAAATTTTTTTCTTTATTACTTAGCATCACAGCTAGTGCATGTGCATGATTGGCTATGTCCGGTCCCGGCAAATGCATGTACTACCACTGAGGGAGCCATTGCATCTTCTATGGAAACTCTACATAACATGGTTTATAGAGGGAAGGTCCCAAATCGACCAGGCACCTCTACGCTAGCCACTTCTCTCTTACTTTTTCGATATATCGTTACAAAAATCTCTAAACATTCCTGGTCCACATCCGCAAATAATCCCCTGTGGTTCAACCCTACTTTGCAGGAAATATACTCATTGCCCGACACTAAGCGATGGTACTCCAAGGGAATAAAATACTTATGTCATTTGTATGATGCCCAAGGGTTTAAAACCTTTCAACAACTGAGATTAGACTTTGACCCACGCTCTTATTTGTTCCACTATTATCAACTTAGGCATGCTATACGAGCTCAGTTTGGCTCCTTAAAGAATCCCATTAATTTACCCCCACTAGAGAGACTACTAAGACAACCAGACCCTAATAAGCTTATTTCTACCTATTATGCGACCCTAACGACAGACGTTAACCCCCGATTTAGTAAAGCGCAGGAAAAATGGACATCCATGGACATTTTATTTACTGAGGAGGACTGGACTGAATTCAGAGACACATATAAAGCCACGGTCATCTCATCCAGAGATAGAGTTATACAGATTAAATTTTTTCACCACTCTCACCTTACTCCGGCCAGACTACACAAAATTGGGCTGAAGTCCTCCGCTGAGTGCTTCCGTGGTTGTGGAGGGAGTGCTGATATTATGCACTGCTTCTGGACCTGCCCAGTGGTTCAGGACTTTTGGGTGGAAATAGGCTCCTTCATTTCCTCTGCTCTAGACCTCCCCAATATCATCCACCCAAAAAACGGTCTGTTGGGTATCTTTGGAGATTTACAACTATCAACACAGGCAAAAAGATTACTACGAATCCTCTACTTTTATGTTAGAAAGACCATTCTGCTGTCATGGAAGGGTGTATCAACACCCTTGAAATCCCTATGGTTAAAATTAATCAATGATGTTATACCACTGTATAGACTTACCTTTGAACTAAGGAAACGGACAAAAACATTCAATAAAATTTGGGGTAGGTGGCTTGCTAGCCCTCTGACCCTCACCTTGTAAGATATATATAGTTGGGACATTTACAGGTCGCGCCAGGATAGCATATAATTTATGCAGATTATTAATACTGTTATATACAGACGAATTGCTTGTATAAGTAGTTATGTGCAAATATTAGCAGATGCACCAATGTCCGTCTTTGTTTATATGAGCTACATATTGTTGCGGTTTACCAATGACTGACCGAGCATATTAAGTGGTTGTTCGTTGTGCTTGTTTTGTACAACTGGTTTGTAAAAATTAATAAAAATATCTTAAAAAAAAAAAAAAAAAAATAGATATCCAACATGTCAAACCTTACATTTGTATGCGCCCGTGAAATGGAGAAAAACTTCAGTACCCTATCTCTTAAAAAGACCCCTATAGGTCATCAGTTTAGTGTTATGGAAGAGGTCCTGTGATAGAAGTGCAACATGTATCGCAATTTACGGTTTGACACGTAGGCACCCACTAGAGCTGCACAATTAATCGTCAAGAATCGTTATTGCGATCTTGACTAAAGTGTTTCACAATTCTTTCTATGCAAAGAATTCTCTCTGCTCTTCTGAAGCCACAGCCATCAAAAGAAAGGAAGAGAAAAAATGGGCAGTCTGCCAAGAAACAAAACATTCTTTATCAGTTGAACTTAAGTATAAACATTGTAACAATTTGTCAATGGAATAAACTGTGTGTGTAAGTGAAAAGTTTAACCACTTAAAACACCAAACCTTTTTCTGACATTTCTTGGTTTCAAGTTAAAATCATTTTTTTTTTGCTAGAAAATTGCTTAGAACCCCCCAAACATATATACTTTTTTAGTAGACACCCTAGAGAATAAAATGGGGGTTGATGCAATATTTTATGTCACACTGTATTTGCGCAGCGGTCTTTCAAATGCAATTTTTTGGGAAAAAATTACTTTAATGAATTAAAAAAAATCTAAACCAGTAATGTTAGCCCATTTTTTTTTTTTTGTATAATGTGAAAGAATCGTGATCTTTTTATTCTAAGCAAAAAAAACGTGATTCTCATTTTGGCCAGAATTGTACAGCTCTAGCACCCACAGACGCGTGCGTTTATGTTCGTTGGTGCGTATACGTGTGTGTGGGGAGGGGGGTTATGTGCTTGGCTGTAACTTTTTTTTTTTCAATCACACAGGGGACAAGTCCCCTATGTGATGATTTTTAGGCGGCAGGTTTTGAGTTAAAGCATTGCCTATGGTGACTTTTTAGGTACCGTAGTTTGGTGCCGTTCTACGACTGTACACAATTTTAACCACTTCCATACCAGGCACTTTCCCCCCCTTCCTGCCCAGACCAATTTTCAGCTTTCAGCACGGTCGCATTTTGAATGACAATTGTGCGGACATACAACACTGTACACAAACCACATTTTTTTATAATTTTCTTCCAACAAATAAGGCAATCTTTTGGTGGTATTTGATCACCTCTGGAGTTATCTTTTGCTAAACTAAAAAAGACCGAAAAGTTTTGCTTTGTTTCTGTTACAAAACTTTGTTTTCTCCTTCACTGACGGGCACTGATGAGGAGGCACTAATATGTAGAATTCATGGGCACTGATGAGGTACTGAGAGTCATTATTGATGAGCACTGACTGGCAGCTGTGGCGGGCACCTCTGATGGGGGCTGTGCTGCCAGTCAGTGCGCCCCCCCCCCCCCCCCGATCGGCTCTCCCTGTCACCGCGAACCGGGGAAAGCCGTTTACCGACACTTCCTGGTTACACTCTGTGATTGGCCACAGCTGATCACGTGGTAAAGAGCCTATGTCATAGGCTCTTTACCACGATCGGCATTGTGGTGTGTCAGAGTGACACACCATTCCACCGATCGTGGCTTATCCTGCTGGATGTCCAGTCAGGATGACGCAACCACCGCCCGGCTGTCGTTCTGCTATAGGCTGGGTGGGAAGTGGTTGAAACACGACACGTTGGGTATCTTTTTACTCAGTGTAACACCATCTTTTATATTTTACCAAAAATTGGGGATTGTATTGTGTTAGCATGCGCCAAAATTCATTAAAACATTTTTCCTGAAAGTTTGCATTTGATAAATTACTGTGCAAATATCAAGCAACATAAAAAGAAAAAAAAAAAAAAAAAAGGAAAATGCACCAAATAATCATTTTATTCTCCAGGGTCTTTGCTTAAAAAAAATCTATGTGTAAGGCTTGGGGGTTCCAAGTGATGTTATAACTGGCCAGGACTGGACATGGTAATGTAATGAGGTCCTATCCAACATATCCAATCAATGTATCCTTAATCAGCAGGCACTTGTACTGTAGATGTTGTTTTAGACAGAGTAATGGAGGTTTAGAACCCCTGTAAGTTTTTTTTGCCATCTGTGTCCCATTGAAGAGATTTTCCTGAATCTCCTTAACAGGGGCAGACAGAAATAAAGCCTGACAGGGAGTCTAACCCTTCTCCAAAACTAAAACACCACACACAACTCTTCCTTTAGTTAGATTGTCCAATCAGATTGCACCATGTATAACACTTACTACTCTGTCCTCCCTCCACACACAACCCTGGTCACTCTGGAAGTGTTATGGGAAGGTGACAAAACCCCACTAGCACGTCACACTCCATTTCTCAGACGTTCTATATGAGCCGTCCATATAGATAATAGGATAATAACATTACGTACTGCTGAGGGTCCCCGTCCCCCCGGGGCTCCCCCCGGAGTTTCCCGCTGTTCTGCAGCACCATCCCGAACACAAGCTTCTTCCCGCGCCGCTAACCTCCCGCCAGCACTTCTCCCGACCCCGCCCACTGCTAACTACCAATCACCTCCATCTAGCGCTACCCCAAACAGCCAATCACGGTGGATAGTCACCGCCCCTAACTCGCCTATCGCGATGTTTTCTGCATTGCCCTGACTTTACCTCACTAGACCATGCCACGGTTCTCTAACCAATCAGCTGCTCCCTACCTAGGGATCGTTATCAAAGCGCAGGAGTAGGAAAAAGTGGAAGAGGCCATACGTGTCCATACGTGTTATAGCCCACATGTGTACATGAGTGCGGGGACGGAATGAGCCTCTGGATATGTAATACACACCTACGTACAGAAATAGAGCGTAGGAGTACAGTCCGGAGTAGAAGTGGGCGGGGACATGTCAGAGGGGGCACGGCATTTATGGGAGGGGCTTAGGTCTGTCTGGTACCCGCCCCTTTACTACAGCATTTGCAGGTGTGAAGAATGCCAGGCGCTTCTAAGCCGATCCGGGAGCTGGCCGATGTGCCCCTACACGTACGGCTACTGAAGACCTACCTGCAGCTCCTGCACAGCCGGCCTGTCCTCACCAAGGCGATCACCAGGTAACCTGACACTTCCATATGGTATACTGGGAGTCCTATAGCTGTGCGCAGCCTATGGAATTAGGGTGTGCACCCCAAAGCTCAAACACTTACTACCAATCACTCACGATGTTCATTCAGAAAGGGATGGGGTGGTAAATTAAATACTTACTGGCCCTTCACGTACTCCCCCCAAAAACATGCATCAGCTGGGGGGATAGGAGAAGAGGGAAGCTGGGGGTGGGGGGGTCAGGTCAGTAGGGGGAATCTGTTCTGCACAGGGTGTGCCTGGGCACACCTGGCACACCCTGTGCGCACGCCTATGGCTGGGACTACTGGTTCCGCTGCTTACATACAAGGGCTGTATTGGTGGACTATGATATGGAAATAGTCTCCTTCAATAAATGATCAATTTCTTTTCCAGTCAATCTCTCCCAATAGGAACAATTGTTTTTTAGTTGATAGCCAATTCCATCACTATGACACATGCGGGGAAGGGGATTTTGATCAATATTTAAAGACAAGCCCCACTCTGGAAAAAATAAAAGTCAACCACTACAAATACTGCAACTGCTGACTTTTAATATTAGGACACTTACCTGTCCTGGGATCCTGTGATGTCAGCACACCGAGCCGCATTGTCAATCAACTTCAGGTGCAGGTGACCGCATTGTAAGTAAGGAAAACTGGCAGCCGATTTGCTACTGCGCATGCATGAGTTGCGCTGCGCTTTCTAAATGGTCCCACCGTCTTTAGGGACCGGTGTGTGTGTGTCTCAGAAGGCAGCAGGGGGAAAGAGGAGGAGAAATGCTCAGATCACTGCAACGGTTTTAACCAGAATTGGGAGTCAAAACTAGGTACCCGCTCCCCCCCCCCCCCCCCCCAAAAAAAAGTGCCAAATGTGGCTGTGGAGGGGGGCAGGGTGTGAACAAGCAGAGCTTTACCTTTTGAGTGGAGCTCCTCCTTTTTAAAGTGGTTGTAAATCTCAGACCTGAATTCTGAACAAAGCACATCCCTCAATAGCTCAATATTGTGTACTTGTCTCACTCCAGAGCACTAAGCTTCATTTCTGTCTGCTGATTCATTCCTCTGCTATCAGCATGAATCACTTCTAACACCAAGAGAAAAGAGTTTTCCTGACACCAAGAGAAAAAAGGTGACAGGGGAGGGAACTCCAGCCGATTGACATTCTCGACTCTCTTCTTGTGTGCTATGTGGAGGGGGATGTGTCTCTTCTATCCAATCAGCTTTCTGAGCTCTCCTCACTGAGCTTTGCAGAGTGTAACTTTAACTCTATATGCCCTTTTTTCTGATGGCTCAGACAAGCTTTATAATTTAGTACTTTGAGCAGATGAAGAGAAGACTGCAGATAAACAGGTGCAACTCGTGTAGAAGGATTTGTTTCATCTCTGTGTATCACCTGAGATCAGTCACTTCACTGGGTATATGGAAGGGTTATCAACCACTTTAAGATACAATTGCAACTTAAAGTTGTAAAACCTCAAGGTTTTTGCACCTTAATGCATCCTATGCATTAAGGTGAAAAACCTCCTGTGATGCAATTGCCCCCCCCCCCCCAGAGCCCCCTTTTTACTTACCTGAACCCAATCGTTCCAGTGACGGGGATGAGCGCACCAGCTTCAGCCGCTGTCTCAGGTCCTGATTGGATAGATTGATAGCAGTGCAGCCATTGGCTCCTGCTGCTGTCAATCAAATCCAGTGACATGGGGGACAGGGCCAAGTCCTGCTGTCATT
Source organism: Aquarana catesbeiana (assembly GCF_042186555.1). Taxonomy (NCBI): domain Eukaryota; kingdom Metazoa; phylum Chordata; class Amphibia; order Anura; family Ranidae; genus Aquarana; species Aquarana catesbeiana. The sequence goes on along the minus strand of NC_133324.1, from coordinate 327,735,642 downwards.
GGTGGCTTTAAGGGGTTTTTAAGTAGTATCGCTCTTCCCATAACACACTTTCCTGGATAAGGCTTTAGATGTAGCGGGTGCTGCAGCAACAACCAGCTAGAAGTGGAAACATCACAGATCAAATGCACATATATCACCAGCACACCACAGATCGTCAATTACATCCAAATCTTTATTGAAGAATGGTCACATCACAGAAGACATAGTGCAATGTGAGGGGTTTCACACACACGCTCCCAGGGGTTGATTTACTAAAAGTGGAGAGTGCAGAATCTGGTGCAGCTCTGCATAGAAACCAATCAGCTTTTAACATCAGTTTGTTTAATTAAAGAGTAAGTTCACCTTCACAGAAAAATCTGTAAGGTGAACTTACACAGGACCCCCTCCTCACACCAATCAAACCCAATCCCCCCCCCCCCCCCCAGTCATGCTGACTTGGATCGCAGCGATCTCCAACTAATCAGAACACGCGTAGCCCGTCCTGTCAATGGGGAAAAAGACACGTGAACGCCGAGGGGATTTCTAAGCCCCGGACCCCTCAAGCGGCTATACCAGGGCTCAGAACGGGAGATCGCCACGGAACAGGTCAGCGGGGGTGGGGGGTCGGGGTGTGAGGAGAGCGTCCTATAAGTTCACCTTACAGATTTTTCTGTAAGGTGAACTTACACTTTAAGCTTTGACAAAAAAAAGCTTAGAAGCTGATTGGTTTCAGTGCAGAGCTGCACCAGATTTTGTACTTTTCAGTTTTATTAAATCAATCCCACAGTGTAAAGATCTGACAACCCAACTGCTGACTGTCATATGGAAGCAATCCGGCGGCTAGGCGACTTTGGGCCCCCTCCCCCACGCACCACCAACATGTTTCCTGGGCTCCACACACCCATCAGACCCAGGAAGAGCATGGCGGGTGCCACCGAGTAGAGGGGAGGCATATCAGCAAATGACCCACTTGCTGACATGCAGGGTGGTTAAAAATCGATGATTTAAAAAAATAAATAAGTAAATACATTTTTTAAAAAAGTATTTAGAGTAAAAATCTAAAGTTAGTGTTCTATTTAAGATGCATTAAAGCGTTCCACCCAAAAATGGAACTTCCACTGTCCGAATTTTTCCCCCCCTCCGGTATCACATTTGGCACCTTTTTAGGGGGGAGCAGATACCTGTCTAATCGAGGTAAAAGAATCTTCCAGCAAAAGATTACTGCAGAATCCGCCATGATCGACGCCATGTCCGCCCCTCCTCCGCCGCCCCCGCTGTCTTCTGGGATACACAGAGGTCCCAGAAGACACCACTCAGAACGCACAGTGCAACTCGCGCATGTGCAGTAGGGAACCAGGCTGTGAAGCCACAAGGCTTCACTTCCTGATTTCCTTACTAGCAATGCCGGAGCTGAGGAACGGGTCGGCTTCAGGTAAGGACATTGTGGCACCCTGGACAGGTAAGTGTTCTTATTTTAAAAGTCAGCAGCTGCAGTACTTGTAGCTGCTGACCTTTCTTTTTTTTTTTCTTTTGTAGGCGGAACTCCGCTTTTAATAATTTAGTTTGATTCAGCATGAAATGGAGCTTAGTTATGTAGCATGAGGCTGTATATTCTGTAGACTTGTGCACAACGGCAAATTTTGTTTATTTTTTCGGTTTGTTGTCATTCGTAAAATACATAATTTCGTTCTGTTATATTCATTATCTTATGTTAATTCATTTTCAGATAATTCGTTATCTCTGTAGAGTGTCGATATTCGTTATACTGAATCTCGAATCATGTCGAATTCATTTGTTATATCCGCTATAATTTCTTTCGTTATAGTTGAAATTCGATATTTGTGTGTGTGTGTGTGTGTGTGTGTGTGTATATATGTGTACATACATACATACATACATACATACATACATACATGATAATGATTCGTAGTTTGGAAAGTCGTTTGTTTATTGAATCTTTTAACACACACAATGACAATATCTCTTCTCCTCTGCTCAAATACAATACAACATCCTTCTCACTCAGTTCTCAGGAATGCACTTTGCCAGTAATCCAACCTCCAGCACAAAATGAATCAGCTAATTGGACTATAAGATTTACTTTGGGCTGACCTTTTGTTTCATTAGATCTTTAACAAATTACCGAATCATGTCGAATTCATTCGTTATATCCGCTATAATTTCTTTCGTATTAGTTAAAATTCGTTATTTTTTTATTTGGATGCATCCGAATGTGTGAAAGATGCAAAATTCGTCCGACTTTCAATTCGTTACGAAACAAATTGCACATGTCTAATATTCTGCAATATTTACATTTTTGGTAAACTCATTCAATGAATCCAAGCTCTGGACATGCACTGCATTGATGCATTCACACAATTTCACAGCAACCATGAGATAACACAAAGTTCAGGAATTTTCCTTTATCCCATTGTTTTGCAACTATGTACATTAAAAACTGTATGATTGTTTGAAGAGAAATGCATCTGTACCCCACTCTAATGCCCCGTACACACGGTCGGATTTTCCGATGGACAATGTCCGATCGGAGCGTGTTGTCGGAAATTCCGACCGTGTGTGGGCTCCATCGGATATTTTCCATCGGATTTTCCGACACACAAAGTTGGACAGCAGGAGATAAAATTTTCCGACAACAAAATCCGATCGCGTCAATTCCGACCGTGTGTGGCCTGTTCCGACGCACAAAGTGCCACGCATGCTCAGAAGAAATTCAGACACGGGACAGCTCGTTCTGGTAAACTTAGCGTTCGTAATGGATAAAGCACTTTCGTCACACTGCAATGTTCAAAATGGTTTAATACAGCGCACTCTCTTCTTTATAATGTGACAAGAATTAAGTCGTTTTGATGCTCATATTCACACACACTTCTCACAAACTTTTTTCGTTACTATTTATCGGGATTCCCTCAATATATTTTGATTTCTCACATCTGACAACATATTTTTTTTTTTTTTTTTTAGGTTTTTTTACTTTAATGTAGAATCTTTTTTTGTGTTTCTCTTTTTATTTTTTTTTTTTTTTTGGTGATTTGGATTTGTATTCCCGAAAATGTTTGTGTGTTTTTGGTGACAAGTTCCACAACACCACTAATATGTTGTTCTATTTAATCTGTAGGAGATTGTTTGGTGTTGTTGTCCCTTGTTAATTTCACATTGTACTTTAGAAATGTACCTGAATACTCACCAACAAACTGTCCTTTTTGGATGAAAACACACACAGGAGAGTAGAATTTCCCGAAAAATATTTTATTAAGGGCTCACAACTAAACAATGAGGGAGGCAACGCTGGAGAAACTGCAGAAGTGGGCGAAGACTTGGACCCCCAGGGCAGACATCAATTATTTAAAAGTAAAATTAGTGGCCTGAGGAGTCCTTATCTAAGGGAGGGCAGTCTGGTCCAGAAGTCCCAGAGATCTGGAAAGCAGCAGATGACATGTGTGTCCCCAGGCTGTGGTCATACGAGAGACTGCATCTTCTGTCAGACCAGACTGAACCCAGGGCAATCACTCTTTGGTCTTCCTTCCACGCTTCCTTACAGGCTTTGGCTGTGGTGGTGGAGTTGTGGCAGCAGGAGGAGGAGGAGGAGGATCGTCCCTCTCCATGACATCTGTCTTGTGTGTCAGTTCCCCACTCTCCCCCTTACGTAGGACTTTATAAATCAGGTCCTCAGAAATCTTGCGTTGGCCCTCCTGCATGCCCTGCAATTTTATGGCAGCCATGCAGGCAAAGGCCTCTTCAGGACTGGGGAAGGCTCGGAGGGACGCCGAAGCCTCCTGGATCAGCCTGTATGCTGAATCCTGCACGGGACTCGGAGTGGCCTTCCTGGCCCTTTTATATGGCAGGCGGAGGGGAGGAACCTGAGACTCAGTCAGGCTGCGACTGGTCCCAGGCTTCTCCTGGCTGACACTTAGCCCCGCCTCCTCCTGGCTGCCACTAATCCCCGCCTCCTCCTGGCTGCCACTAATCCCCGCCTCCTCCTGACTGCCACGTTCCACAGCCTCCTCCTGGCTGAGGTCTTCCTGTGTATGAAAAAGGGACATAGTTTTAGTTTTTTATTCATCAATCACACACAATTTTCACCTCCTGACTGCTGCAAATTGAATGTTAACAAATATAACAGACTATCCTTCTGAGCCCAGCAGTTTTCATTCTTGTCCCAATTTTGGGTGCCCACTACTGTCTATTGATATGTAAAACACTTTTTTCAATCAGCAATTAGTGATCAATAATAACCTCTAATAAACATCATTTATTGATTGACCAGAAATCTGTAGAAGAATGCTATACCTGACTCCAGCTGGGCTCCTCCACTTCTTCCTGGCTGGAAGGCCCAGGTTGGACATCGGAAGCCTCAGCTGGGGTGGAAGGAAGCGTGGAGAGGGATTCCCTGACTTCAGTGTGGTCTGACAGAAATCGCAGTCTCTCATAGTACCACAGCCTGGGGACATAAACGTCATCTGCTGCAGCTCCGGATCTCTGGGAATCTGTGACCTTCTTGCGCTCCCTAACATAAGTGCTCCTCAGGCCACCAATTTTAGCTTTTAAATAAGGGATGGTTGCTGTGGGGACCACCGGCTTCACCAACTCCAGCAGTTTCTCCAGCGCTGCCTGCCTCTTCTGTTTGTGGTTATAGTGGGGGTGTCTCACCTGCCACAGACAGGGCAGCTCCCTGTACTTGTCTATGAACAGGGGCAGGAAATTGTGGTCGTTGAACCCATCCATTTTCTATGCAAGACACAACACAAGACAAAGCCTAATGTCAGGCCAAACTCCCCTAATCTTGTTACAATATAGGCTTCAATTTCGAAGCAGTATAGGGCCAAGTTTAGATCCTACCTTCGTTAGCACGATCGGCGTCTCCGATGCTCCTTCCTCCGCTCACAGATCGTACGTAAGACGCGCGCGTTACGATTTATACACACTGCGCATGCGTATAACTCCGCCCGCCCCTGACGTTCTTTCTATTCTATTCCCCGCCCCTTTTCGTTCGGCGCAGTGGAGGAAGAGCACATGGCGGAGAGACAGCAGGATCCTGAGAATTGGAGCAACGAGGAGGAGGAGGAAAGGCCGGAGCCTGAAACGTCCAGATCCAGAAGGAGATTAAAGGACTCAAATATGTCCTTTGGGGAGATGTTGGAAATGGTGGACATCTTGAAGAGGGCCGACTATGATGGAAAGTATGGGCCTTACCCCAACCCCAATGTCCGAAAGGCCAAGATCATGGCGAAAGTGGTCAGGAGTCTGCACCGGAAATTCGGGGTGCGACGATCGAAAGATCAGCTCAGGAAGCGGTGGTCGGACCTGAAATTACGAGAACATGAGCAGTACAGAAAGATCCGGAGAGTGCTGCAAAAAGTAAGTAGTTGTGCTGTGTTCCTATTTTTTTTGTATTTATTACGTTCGTGCTGCTCCATGTGCTTTTTTAAGAACTGTTGTACAGTTTAAAATGGCAACTTTCATGTTCATGGGCACATTATTCGTTCGGATCACACATTTTTTTTGCGGACTAGAAAATACCATTGTTTAGGCCATATGCATTTGGCCACCATTTTGAGGCCCTATACTTGTCTTCAAAGAATTGGGTTGTGTAGATGGCTTTGTTACTAGAATGAAATGCAGACTAGATTCTGTGTAAGGAGAGGACACTGAGCAGCAGTTTTCACATCTGGACACTGGAGCACTAGTGTGGGACCCCAGAACACCATTTTTATTAGGGGGGCCACACAGGTGCTCCAGTGTATACTATAGGGGGGGCTACATCTGTGAAGCTTGTACTAAACAGGTAAAGTATTGCAGCTTGACAAAGGGCACTAAAAAAGCTACATCTTGGAACTCTGCTAAAATATATCATTGTACCCCACTTCCAAGCAATGTTTCATCTTTATATAGTTCTGCCATCAAATATCTGTGTGCTAATTATACCATTTTTGTTTTACATAGGGGAGAAAAGACTCGGAGGACACCCCTCATCCGAGGAGACCAGAGCCCTCCCCCTCTGGAAGAAGGTGAAATCCCCCCAACACAAGATGAGCAGGAGGAAGAAGACGTGGTGGAACTAGTCACCACAACAGGTGAGTGTCTGCGACTACAGGCTCAGATAAGAGATGAATGGCGGCATATTTTTTACACCTAATTTATTTTGGGGTTCCTCTCTTTTTAGGTGATCGTGAGGTTGTGGATGAAGATCCTTTCACATCAGAAAGTGCCCAGATTGTGATTGGGGAGATCATGGGGTGTAATTTACAATTGGAAAACATCAAGCAAAACATCAATGATGTTATTCCAAAATATAAAAACATCATTGATGTTTTGGGGCGAGTTTAAAGCCCCTCCAAATCACTTTCTTCTTTTGTCTGCTACAATGTGCGAAATGTTTTGTGATTTTTCCCAAAGCCAAATTTGGAGGATGCACACAGTGTGCCAACATGTGCTATCTGCCATCACGGGAGATCAATGGGCGCATTTTGGGGGTGCAACCCCTTCCTCAATAATAAAGTAGCGGTGAGGAAGGGCTTTCTCCCCCAAAAACACGCCCCTTGATCCCCCGTGATGGCAGCTAGCACATGTTGACATTGTGAAATTTGTGTGCATCTTCCAAATTTGGCTTTGCCAGGGGCGATTTCCCCCCATCTGAACGCAATATCAAACACAGTTCCTAAATACTCATGTCTGATATTGCCTTCCAGTTCTACCAAATGTGAACTTTGTAAGATCAAGATTTGTGTCTTTCTTGTGGGTTTTACACAGGCCTGTTTTCTATAAAATGGACATTTTGATTTTGGATAATGACACCACAAAAATTGTTATACAACAAACATGTTGGTTTGTCAGAAAAACCTTTGGTAAATGCACATGTGATTGTGCAGGTAATAAAAAGATTGTTCATCAAGAATGTGTGGATTATTGTCTCAATGCTACAACACTTTTGGGGTGATGTAATTGTTTTTTATGAGAAAATGGGGGTTATTTCCTAAGGGAAATCCACTTTGCACTACAAGTGCAGTTTCAGTGCAGTTGCAAGTGCACTTGTAGTGAAAAGTGTCTTTGCATTTAGTAAATAACAGCCAACAGTGCTTTGTATAAGGTTACACAATCACGCCATTTTCTGGACTCCACACATTTCTGTCAGGGTCAGCTCAAACAAACACAAGCAGTAAATGTCCACAAAGAAGAGCCTGGGGGGGAGATGCCTGTCGAGAACTTCAAGTCCTGCAGACTTCTCCCTGTGGCCAAATACCGCAGGGTAGCGACCAACCTCTGCTCCGGAGTGATGGCTTGCCTCATGCAGGTATCCTGCCTGCTGATATAGGGGGTCAGCGAAGCCAACAAACGGTGAAACACGGGGTCTGTCATCCTGAGAAAGTTCCTGAAATCATCAGGATTATTCTCACGGAGCAAAGGCATATGACAGAACTGGTGACGCTGAAGCAACCAATTCTTGGTCCATGAACTCCTCCTCACCCTGTTCATGGACTGGACCTTGTGTCAAGGTCAGGACCCCAACACCAAGCCCCCGCACAGCACGAACTCTACGAGGAGTACGCATACGAAACATGGCTAGAAAACGGTCGGCTGCTCAGAACGAAGTAACAGAACGCACTGAAGAACAGCAAGGCCTGTGAAGAGCGACCTGAAAAACAGCAACGAGCGGGCAAGATCACACAGAAAACTCTGATACGAACTGACTGCACGCACTGAAGAGCAGATACAAACCCACAAGCACAAACTGAACGTCAGAAAACGATCTGAAAGCCACGAGTCTGAAAAAGCGCGAATCGTCTCTCACCAAACTTTTACTAACACGAGATTAGCAAAAGGAGCCCAAAGGGTGCCGCGCTTGTTCTGAACCGGCCTTTTCTAGTCTCGTCGTACGTGGTGTACGTCACCGCGTTGTTGTCGATCGGAAATTCCGACAACTTTGTGCGACCATGTGTAGGCAAAACAAGTTTGAGCCAACATCCGTCGGAAAAAATCCTAGGATTTTGTTGTCGGAATGTTCCGAACAAAGTCCGACCGTGTGTACGGGGCAATAAGTGTGAGGGGGAAGGGCAAGCAGTAAAAATGAAAGTGAAATCTTCTAAATCATGTGTCTTGTGCTCTATTCCTCCCTTGAGGAGTAAAATGGCAGCAGGCTGTAAAACGAGACCCAGTTTGGGAATATTTTTTTTTCCCTGCTGACGGCAGAGAGGAGCAGAGAACACACACACACACACACACACACACACACACACACACACACACACACACACACACACACACACACACACTATAATTTTTATAGAGCATAGGTACTAGGACACAGCTTTTTATCTGACAGAGGGGATGATATACAGATCAGCTCATTTTGAAGCAGTGGGTAGTAGAGCAGAGCAGCGCTAGTGAGAGATGACAAGCAGGGAGGGGGAAGAGGAGGACAGAGGGAGACCCGAGAGAGCTGCAGATAGCAGCGTATGACAGAGGCACATACACTGACAACAGTGTCAGGGCTCAGCAGCCCCGATATATTGTGGTCAGTGTACAGAGGGGAGGGTAGAAAACTGTCAGGATCAGCCAGGTATTTCAGATGATGCAGGGGGGCCAAAATACACAGCACAAGTACTGTGCTGTATAACATGCTTTAAAGGAACAGGATCTTTATTTTAGTTTTTGTTGGGTTAACAAACACTTTTTAAAGATGTTAACTACCAGCAAGAATGAGTCCTTACATTTAAAGAGCACCTGTCCTTTCAGATCCATCATGGCAGCGTCTGTTAGTGGGCATCCACTCACCTGCTGCCGCCACGTCCCTCCCTTGTGTCACTGACACATCACCAGCCGTCCCATTAAAGTTAATGGGACTGTCGGTGAGTGAACAGCGGGTCAGAGGAGGAGCCGCTGCAGGATGTGACAGTTGCTCTTTAAAAATTATGATTTAAAGCTGGGTTCCCACTTAAAATAAATAAATAAATAAAAGTCAGCAGCTACAAATACTGCAGCTACTGACTTTTAATAATTGGACACTTACCTGTCCAGGGTCCAGCGATGCGGGGGATCGAAGCCACCCCCCCCCTCTGCTCGGCGGCGCCGGCATTTTTACCGTGGGCGCCCAGCTGTGGCTTCACAGCCAGGCACCCACTGTGCATGCGCAAACCGCGCCGTGCGGTGTCACTGGCTGCGCAATCATCTAAGACCGGTCACGTGTCCCAGATGATTGATAAGAGGGAGGGGGGGGGGGGAGGCGATCTCCCTTCCTGCGCCGAGGGAAGTGACATCAGGAGCCCAGGCGCCGAAGGAGACGGATTACGAGGGACCCCCTAGCAACAGGCATTTAGAGGTGAGTAAAAAAAAAAAAAATTTCCCCAAATTGTTTTTTCTTTTTTTTTTTTTTTTTTTTTTTAAGCACATTAATATTTTTTATTTTTGGGGGTGGAACTCCACTTTAAATGGTGTCGATTTTAAATCAAGCCTTTTTACTAGTGATTTAAATCAACTTGATTTAAATCAAATCCACCCTACTGACATGTGAAACTTTTGGACCTTAAAGAAAAATTTCACCCCAAAATGAGGAGTTTCACTCTTCCTCCCCCACCTCACCTGCCCTGCCTATTTTGAATTTTTTTTTTTGGGGGGGGGGGGGCAGGTAGCTATTTTTGACAGTCCCACTTCTCCTTCCCCCGCAACTTAATAACCCATTCAAAAAATGCAGCGCGCCTCGCACATTCTCAGTGGCCAGCTGGCTGTGAAGCCGCAAGGAGTCCCTGCCAGCCGCCCACAGTTAACATGCCGGGGACGGAAGACCGGTGAGGAACTGACCTGGGTGAGGAGGGCGCTGGATCATGGGAGAGGTGAGTGGCTGTTTATGAAAAATTAGCTGCTACAGTATTTAAAGCTGCTGACTTTTAGGAAATGATTGAAGAACCGCTTTAAGATTATAAAAGATCTACTGACAACATCTCCCCTTCAACTGGGAAATAATAATCCCCAGTGAATGGTTGCTTTCTCAATGTCTCTTTCTTTGTGTAATGCTTGATATAGGAGAAAAAGAGTATAATACATAGTGCTCTCCAAAGATTTAAATAATCAATATAAAAACAAATAATTCTGTCACATAATGTAGTGCACCCAAATCATGCAGGCATACAAATCAGTAATTCATCTGTGGGTCCTCCTGTGCCTCCTAACTCCACCCTACACATTGCATCATAGAGGACTTCATCAGGGATATGGATTAGGAGATGTAATGTTACTGTCTTTATATTGAGGCTCCTGTGGCATTTTCCATTATATTCTTTGTCTTTTGTTCAGTTAACATTAGCGCGTCAGTTGAATTCACAGATTTAGTTGACTAATATAGAAATGAGTCTCAAAGCCATGTCACATTTCTCCCCCCCCCCCCCCCCCCCCCTATATATACTTTGCATGATTTGCTCTGATTTGGTTTCCGCAAATTTAATCGACATGTTAACATTGCCTTGGCATCACCTGTCAACTCGCCATTGAAATCAAGAGGACCGCTGCCGCCGCATCCATGAGCCAAATGATTTGGTTCCTGATTTAGGTGAAGTATTATTTTTTTTTTTTTTTTTTTTTTTTTGTAAAATCTCCCTTCTGATGGGAAAAAACAGGCATCCAGGAGGCAAAAGTATCGCCTTTAGACAGCCTCTGAAAAGTGATCCATCCCCAAATTGCTTTTCAGAGAGGAGGCAGGGACTGCTGGCCATGTGAGGCCTGTTTTAATGTAAAAAACCAACTTATCACATAAGTAATAGTAACTGATCTACTTACTTTTTTTTTTTTTTTTTTTACTTTTCCTTGAAAAAAAAAATGTCTTGTTTGTGACATTTGTTATTCTTCTGTGGAATTTTAATTAATGATTGACTGTGAAATAACTTGTCCCTACAGTGGAATTCTGTCTGCTTTGGGGAACCTGCTTTCACAGCACATTGAGCAGAGGCGCAAAAGTAAATCTTCAGCCAAAAATGTGGACCTGGTCGCATTTCTTCGTTTTGCCTCCTATGGGTGAGCCTGCCAGACTGGTGTATTTGGAAGTCATGAAATATTGGTTTACTGAATAAATGTAATCCATTGCTGCAATTCAAATCAGCCTTTACTTGTTAAATTACATTAAATCGCCAAAACCCCAACTGTTAAGCCCCTTTCACACTGGTGCGGCGCTATTCGGCCACTAGCGGGACGGTTTTAACCCCCGCTAGCGGGCGAAAAGGGTTTAAAACTGCCCTTTGCCGGCGGTATAGTTGCGCTGTCCCATTGATTTCAATGGGCAGGAGCGGTGTATACACCGCTCCCTCACCGCTCCAAACATGCTGCTTGCAGGAGTTTTTTTAACGTCCCGCAAGCGCACCGCTCCAGTGTGAAAGCCCTCAGGCTTTCACACTGGGGACACAGCAGTGCCTCTTTCAGGGTGCTTTGCAGGCGCTATTTTTAGCGTTGTAGCGCCTGCAAAGCGCACCAGTGTGAAAGGGGGTCTTACTGATATTGTAGTTGACCACGTCTAATCACAGCATTTTAAAACTGAATAATGGACTGCTACACAGAGGTTACAAGCTATGACTTCTTAACTTGGTTGCAGCAGGACCTACTTCTTGCTGAACCAGGCCTATTTGTCATACAGTGAGGACAGAAAGTATTCAGACCCCCTTAAATTTTTCACTCTGTTATACTGCAGCCATTTGCTAAAATCATTTCAGTTCATTTTTTTCACCTCATATTGACAGAAAAACACAGAATTGTCATTTTTGCAGATTTATTAAAAAAGAAAAACTTAAATATCACATGGTCCTAAGTATTCAGACTCTTTGCTCAGTATTTAGTAGAAGCGCCCTTTTGATCTCTCTCTCTCTCTCTCTCTCTCTCTCTCTCTCTCTCTCTCTCTCTCTCTCTCTCTCTCTCTCTCTCTCTCTCTCTCTCTCTCTCTCTCTCTCTCTCTCTCTCTCTCTCTCTCTCTTCTCTCTCTCTCTCTCTCTCTCTCTCTCTCTCTCTCTCTCTCTCATACCCACATCTTGATTTTCCTTTTAGGCTCCGTTCACATATGCTGCGGCCGTGGGTCACAGCATGGGGTCCAGTGCACCCCTCTTCAACCAATTCATGTGCCTGAATTTGACCAGAAGACTCACAGGATCCTTCTTCAATGTGGACCTCGGCCGCCCCGGAGCTGTGTGAACTATTGAGAGCCGGTTACATTCTTCTGTCATGCGAATTGGATGTGGAGAAATCCGCATCCAATTCGCGTGTGTGTGTGAACCCAGCATTAAATAAATGTGTGCCTAGCACAATAGTGTGTTTTTGTTTAATTACTTAGTTCCTTTAAGTTCATAGTTTTAAAGGTACTACTCTTCAGATGCAATTCAAAATCTGACAGAGAAAGAAAGGAAAGGTGTGTGTGTTTTTTTTTTTTTTTTTTTTTTTTTTTTTCTGACAGCCAACATTTGTCTTTTATCTATTTAAGGGCCCATTCACGCTTGTGCGACTTGTCATGCGACTTTAACGTGACAAGTCTTGGCCCATTGTTTGCAATGGCACCCATTCAAATCAGTGAGACTTATGAAAAGCTGCCTGCACTACTTTGGTGTGACTTTTGATGTGACTTTGGTCCAGAGAATGTAAATTCAGATAAAAGTTGCTCCAAAGTTGCACTGGAAATCACATGGCTTTGGAGACATGCTAATGTGAATAGAGCCTAACAGACAGTGGATTCCTGTGGCAGGAATCGCAGGTGTATGAGAACAGCTGTGGCTGGGGAAACCTCTACAAAGCGTCAACAGGGTAGCAGGAGCTGTGGTTGTCTGCTGCATTTTGCATGCATTTGCACATCCTGCGGTTAGGCAAAGATGAGTGATCCTGGGCACAGAAAGATTGCCCAGGCTGACGATCTGTCAGCTGCAGTTAATACATGCCGACATCTATGGCTCCTGTCAGTCTATCAATACTTTGTACGGGCTCCATAGCCGCAGCTGTTAGCATGCACCTGTGATTCTTGACGCAGGATTCCACTGCCTGGCCCTAATCGTTCATGTGAATATAGCCTTAAGCTGGTACACACACTTCGTTTTTTTTTTTTTTTTTTTTTTTTTTTTCTTCCTGGAACCCACCTGGTTATCTCTGATCAGAGACGCTGTACTAACCATGGTTAGTACAGTGATCCTCCCCCGCTGAGCTATTGTGTTCTGACAGGGCAACACCCCACCCCCCCACCAGAACACTCAGACCAGCGCTCTCTGCTATTGGCTGAGAGCACTGATTGGGAGTCGGTCGAATGCTGGTTTTCCAGCATGCACATCCAAGAGAAGACAGAACGGCCAGCTTCTGTCGGACAGACCGTCATACGCTCAAGCAGAATGTTGGTCGGTATTTTTTTGTACCGGCAAATGTCTCCCGTCATTCTGCCCGTGTGTACGGGGCTTAAGGCAGCCCATAGATGAGATGTGAATGGGGGAATCCTCCCCACTGAGCTATTGTATTCTGACAGCAGGGAGACTTCCTCACCATCAGAATACACTGATCAGCATTGCAGGCTATAGCCTGCAGCTCTGATCGAGTGGGGTAAACCCAACAGGACGGGTGTACAGAAGTCAAACTTTGGCTAGTCCCTGCTTTACTGGTTGCATTTCAATCCATGTTTGGCTGGCGTAAGGCTGGGCTATAAGTAGAAATTTAAAAGTATTTAACCCAAAACCCAAAAATGTATTGTATTGCAGCTTACCAATCACTAGAAGTAGTGTCTGCATTCGTTTTTTTTTTTTTTTTTCCAGCCAGTAACACCTTCTGTATTAGCGTATCTCCACTCCAGATGGGGTACTGGGGGCACCTTTAGGCTGCATTCACACCTGAGCGTTTTCAGCTCGTAAAACGCTCATCTCAAATGTTCCAAAACGCCCAACAAGCAAAATCCCATTCATTTACATGGCCCCTGTTCACATCTAAACATTCTGTCGTCTGAAGCTCAAAGAAGTACATGAGCTTCTTTTTAGATTACAGGCAGATTACAGACTCCAGATAATACTTTTTAAGCAGGTTTTTAAGGTTTACATAAATAATGAATTAATGTAATCTATCTGTCCATAATATCTTTATGACAAGAATCAAACTGGTAGCCTTAGCTGGCCAAAGTTGATATCTTACATTCCAGTTTTCTTATGTTTTTGATTGTATGCTATTTTTACAAAACGCATTATATAAATTACACAGTGTGACAATGACTGTAGGTTAAAGCCCAAGTGAAGCTTCAGCCCAAACTGTATAAATGAAATCTGGGTGCAGCAGTAAGTACTAAGTAGTAAGAGTTGAGAAGAGCAAGTGTTGCTGATTGGAGAACTGTGCATCATGGCCTCTGATCTGACATCAGGGGACATGTCGGACCTCTGCTTTCACACAGAGTGCAACGGTCCAGCTCTGCAGTGTGCTCCCGGGAAGGACTTTTTGGCTAGGCTTGGTCGGTGATTTATTGAAGGGGAAAAAAAGGAAAGGTGGGACATACAACTGTTATCTATTTTGCTGCATCCCGATTTCATTTATACAGTCTGGCCTGAAGCTTTAATTGGGCTTTTAAGGATTATAACAAATCTGCATGTTTTTTTTTTTTTTTGTGTTTTTTGTTTTTGTTTTTTTCTAGATTGTTTTTCACAGGTCCTCTATCTCACTACTTCTACCTGTTCCTGGAAAACGTGATCCCTTCATCTACACCAATGGCAGGTCTTCGTCGCCTGCTGTTGGAACGTTTAATAGTCGCTCCAGCCTTTCTATTTCTCTTTTTCATTGTGATGAACTTCCTGGAAGTGAGTGCCTCTTGCACTTTTTTTTTTTTTTTTTTTTTAATGTTTTTACAAGCCTCTGATTTGGGGAAATTTAAATTAAAAATTTGCTTTGTTTGGACAAACTGTATTTAGAAAGACTTCAAATATATATAATTCCAATCTGTTTTATACTTATTCCTCCCTGCTCCACTCGCAGATAAACTATTAAAGTATCAAATAAACCTGTTTTGACAATTTTAGTCATTTCAAAATTGAGGAAAAGCAATATAAAAGGAAAAAAGGAGGGAACAAGTAAAGGTAATATAAAGAAGCAGCACCATCCCCAAGGTCTCATTGGTCGTACAGGTCTGATTGATAGATGTTGTATCCAAGGGTCCTATGCTTTTTGTTTTTTCACAAAAACGTTTTTTTGTAATAATAAAACGGGTACATGAAAGAAGGAAAAATGACCCAGAGGGCCTAAGTCAACAATTTACAGAGTAGACCTAATGCATGGGTGGAATGTAAATCCAAAAATAGTGTACAAAGAATTTATAATTGATAGGAACAGGAATGTATACTCAGGGTAACCGGATATACAACAAATGAAAGCCATAGAATATGTAGACCCAAGGCGGGGGTTTACCAAGAGGTTTACCGGCGGAAGAACGTCATGTAATGAGCCGGAGTCCCGATGCGATGGGGGGGCCCAAGCATTTGGAAAACAAAGGGGCAGTATTCTGGTGTAGTATGCATAAAAAGGGAGAGGAGAAGAACTTGACAGTCAAACTCCTCAAGGGAGTCTGACTAGCCAAGAGTTTGAGTACCAGCAAGAGAGGAAGAAGAAGAAAGGTTAGGAGGTAACGGAAGGGTTAAAGATGTAGGAGGGCGAGTTAAAGAAGAGATGCGATGGAAACGGCAACAGAGAATTGCGGGGGAGAAAAGAGAAAAAAGAAAGGGAGGAGAGAGATGGGGGGGGGGGGGATAGCGCTAAAGGGCCTGAGAGAGAAATGGAGGGAGAGGGGTATCAAGTACAAGCTGTGTCACTTGCTTGGCATCCTGCCCACCCTCTCCATTCCCGGCTCCCATATCTCTATAGGAGTGACAATAATGCTAAGAGAAACCCGGGGATAATAACCAGGAATTCTTGTATCTGTACGATTGGGAGTGATCCTAATTAAGCAGTCAATCAAGGGGGGTCCCCATAATGGTAAAATTATAAATACAGCGCTCACAAACAAAAGCCCATAATAAGTGATAACAAAAAAGATAACGTTCATACAAAACTTAGTTAGAAGAGTTGAAGGCCACTATCAGAGCAACCTGGGCTCTCATAACACCTGAGCAGTGCCAGAAATTCATCGACTCCATGCCACGCCGCATTAATGCAGTAATTGAGGCAAAAGGAGCTCCAACCAAGTATTGAGTATTGTACATGCTCATATTTTTCATTTTCATACTTTTCAGTTGGCCAACATTTCTAAAAAATCCCTTTTTTGTATTAGCCTTAAGTAATATTCTAATTTTGTGACACACGGAATTTTGGATTTTCATTTGTTGCCACTTCAAATCATCAAAATTAAATGAAATAAACATTTGAATGCATCAGTCTGTGTGCAATGAATAAATATAATGTACAAGTTACACCTTTTGAATGCAATTACTGAAATAAATCAAGTTTTTCAAAATATTCTAATTTACTGGCTTTTACCTGTATACCATACTCGCATTCCAAAACCATATCAAATCTGCCTATCCTGCCTCTGTGTTCTCTCTGCCCCCCTTCCCCTCTATCCACCCCCTATATCTTACTATATACCTACAATGTTAATATTCGATTATATTTGGATGCTGTTGATTGTTTTACTGCTACTAAGAAACATAATGTGCTTACACTTTGATCCTTTAAACTATCCAATGTTTGGAAAGTTCATTGTTATTATACTTATTCAGTACGGTTATGTAAACCTGCAGCTCCAATTTTCCTGTGTCAGTGAGCAGCTGCTGCACGGGAGAGGAGGGAGCACCGACCACGGCTGGGCCATGAGAGACTATGGCTGATGTCGCAGCTTCTGAAATTTCCAGCTGTTGTCAAGTGCTCTCTTACACAGAGCTGCAGGATCACATGACTAGAACGGATTGAAAATGGGTAAGTATACAGATATTTTTATACAGGTTAGGCATAATGGGTAGGAGGAGGGAACATTTTTTAAGAGCAGGTATATAGCTAGGGGTTTCTTTCACGTTAATGGCAGAAATATTTCTTTTGCTGCTTTAAAAAAAAAAAAAAAATTTGTTCTACTCTTTCAGCAATTTTAAAGGTTTTAAGCTGGATAGGAATTAATAAATAAGCAATTCCAGACTAGTCTTTGCTTTTAAATGCTGTTTGTGTTTGTTAGAAGGTGAAAGCACTTCATTGCCATAACTGTTTAATCATGATTAAAACCATGACCCATATGTACTGTTTCCATTCTGCCCCTTAGGGCAAAGACCTGAACTCTCTTAATAAGAAACTGAAGGACAGTTACTGGTCAGCTCTGAAAATGAACTGGAAAGTCTGGACTCCTTTTCAGTTCATCAATGTGAACTACATTCCTGTACAGGTAAGCAACATATATTAGGGGACCCTTATCAAGTATTTTTTTCAGCCCCTTGTAATAGCAGTAATATTAAATTAAAAAAAAAAAGTGTTTTTAAAAATGTGTGATCTAATGCAACAAAAGTAACAAAAAAAAAAAATTCAAAAGCACCTCTGTCCCTCTTTGCACACACATAAAAATGCATGTGTATTTAAAAAAATTGCACAACACGTATTGGGTATTTCTGCACATGCCAGAGTGAGAGAAACATTTCTAGATCCCTTGTTTATGGTTAACTCTAAACTGATGAGCTGTAAAAACATTCAAAGTGTCTATTGATGATAATTTTGCCTGTGAAAACTCGACACTCATATTTTATTTTATACATAAAATAAAAATGGGGATTAAATTCTGTTTGTGTGCGCTAAATTTCTAATTTGTGTGTTTATTTCTAAAAATATATCGATTTGATAAACAGTTGTGCAAATATAGTGCAGAATACCAAATTGCATTGACTATTTTTGTATTCAACTGGACCTCTGAGTTCAGAAAATCTATAATGTGTTGGGGGTTTTAAGTCATTTTATAACCAACAATGCAGATTTAAACAAAAAAAAAAAATGCTCCAGAGGGGACGTTAAGAAATCCAATTGTGAGAGATTTATAGGGCAGATCAGGCGGTTTTGACTGGCTTCCACTTTTGCACCTACTTATATATTTGTTACATGTTCCCTTTCACATAGCTTAGCTTATTTAACCACTTCAATACTGGACACTTTTACCCCATTCCTACCCAAGGAAAATTTTTCAGCTTTCAGTGCTGTCACACTTTGAGGCTGGGTTCACACCATTGCGACTTGGATGCAGGATCTCCACATCCAATTTGCAATAGCAGGAGATTTTGACCGGCTCTCTATGGAGCCGATTCACATATCTCCGCAGTGGGTCCAGTGCGTTTTGCAGAAAAATGCTATGTGTCTTTTGGTCCGTTTCAGGACTGAATTCGGGCTGAATTTGGACCTGAAACTGTGAAACAGCACGCACCGGACCCTTGTTGTGAGCCACATGTGGCTCATATGTGAACCGAGAATTGCGCGATCAAGCAACACTGTACCCATATGAAATGTTTATCATTTTTTTTCACACAAATAGAGCTTTCTTTCGGTGGTATTAAAACACTGCTGGGTTTTTTATTTTTGCAAAATAAACGGGAAAAAGACGAAAAATGTACGGAAATGTAAAAAAAAAAAAAAAAATACTTTTTTTTCGTTTCGGTTATAACATTTTATAAATAAAAAAAAAATATATATATATATATATATATATATATATATATATATATATATATATATAAATTATATGCCCACTGACAAAGAAATGATCAGTTTATAATCTTAATGGTAGGTTTATTTTAACAGTGAGAGACAGAATAACCACAAAAATATCCAGAAAAACGCATTTCAAAAAAGTTATACATTGATTTGCATTTTCATGAGTGAAATCAGTATTTGATCCCTTATTAATCAGCCAGATTTCTAGCTCCCAGGTGTCTTCTATACAGATAATGAGTTGAGATTAGGAGCACTCTTAAAGGTAGTGCTCCTAATCTCAGTTTATTACCTGTATAAAAGACATCTGTCCACAGAATCAATCAGATTCCAATCTCTCTCCACCATGGCCAAGAACAAAGCTGTTCAAGGACGTCAGGGACAAGATTGTAGAACTACACAAGGCTGGAATGGGCTACAAGACCATTGCCAAGCAGCTTGGTGAGAGGGTGACAATAGTATTCACAAATGGAAGTAGCACAAAATAACTGTCGATCTCCCTTAGTCTGGGGCTCCATGCAAGATCTCACCTTGTGGAGTTTCAGTGATCATAAAAACGGTAAGGAATCAGCTCAGAACTACACGGGAGAATCTTGCCAATGATTTCTTGGTGACTATGGTCCCAGCTGCCTTGAGACTACGCAGTGAAGGACTGAAATCCTGCAGCGCTCGCAAGGTCCACCTGCTCAAGAAAGCACATGTACAGGCTCCTCTGAAGTTTACTAAAGAACATCTGAATGATTCAGAGGAGAATTGGGTGAAAGTGTAGTGGTCAGATGAGACCAAAATCGAGCTCTTTGGCATCAACTCGTGTTTGGAGGAATGCTGCCTAGGACCCCAAGGGCAGGTTATCGGCGAGTACCTGCAAAAAAGTATCGGTACTCATACTCTGTGTTAAAAAAAAGGGTATTAGTGCAGCCTTAATTATAACCATAGGCGTGCGCAGCCTATTGCGTTAGGGTGTGCACCCCAAAGCTCAAACACATACGTGTGTGATTATATAGCTGCACCCAGTCTTCAATTTAGTGCAGTGGGATCTCGTCATCCCACTGACCAACATATAAGAAAAAGTCCAGAGGATTCCTGCACTTAAAATTTCTTTATTGAACCAAAGTTCAAACAAACGTTACATAATGTGTAAGTTCAATTGATAAGCAGCATTTGTTGGCACTGATTGGCATGGCAAAATTGGTTGGCACTGATTGGCATGGTAGCATTGGTTGGCACTGGCAGGGGAGAGGGGGAATTTCACACACGGCCGACAGTGAGGCTTGCCAGAGCCGCTCGGTGTGTGAAACTGTCTGCAGCTAATGTAACTACTTGCAGGGAGAGAGATCACAACTCAGCCGTGATGCTGGGGATGGGCGGGACTAAGCAGCTATCAACACCAGCCAATGATTGGGCTGCCTAAGGGGGCGGAGCCACAAATGTGGTGGCCCGCTCAGACTCCATCTCATCGGCTGGTGTTTGATTGCTGTTTGGTCCCGCCCTCCCCCGACATCACGACTGAATTTTGACAGCTGATCTTTCTCTCTGCAAGCAGTGACATTATCTGACAAATCACACACTCAGCAGCTCTGGCAAGCCTCACGATCTGGAAAAAATATAGAACAGCGCTAAATCTGACCACATCCAAATGAACTAAAACACAGTGCTGTGTAAGCCCAGAATTAAGTGATAAACCTAAACAAATGGGTATATATCCATGGTTAGTATGATCAAATGGTGCCAAAAACCATATTAGAAACAGTATGATCACGATCTGCTGCCTATGAAACTGTTTCACAGGCAGCGGGGGTTACACACAACATTTCGGGGCAGATCTCGGGAGACAGGATGGGTGATTAGGGTGTGCCCAGGCACACCCCCTACGCACGCCTATGGATGAGACTAAAATCAAGCTCTTTGGCATCAACTCAACTCGCTGTGTTTGGAGGAGGAGCAATGCTGCCTGTGACCCCAGGAACACCATCCCCACTGTCGAACATGGAGGTGGAAACATTATGGTTTGAGGGTGTTTTTCTGCTAAGGGGACAGGACAAATTCACCGCATCACAGGGATGATGGATGGGGCCATGTACCATCAAGTCTTAGGTGAGAACCTCCTTCCCTCAGCCAGGGCATTGAAAATGGGTCGTGGATGGGGTATTCCAGCATGACAATGACCCAAAAACATGGCCAAGGCAAGAAAGGAGTGGCTCAAGAAGCATATTGAGGTCCTGGAGTAGCCTAGCCGGTCTTCAGACCTTCATCCCATAGAAAATATGTGGAGGGAGCTGAAGGTTCGGAGTTGCCAAACGTCAAAACCTTAATGACTTGGAGAGGATCTGCAAAGAGTAGTGGGACAAAATTCCTCCTGAGATGTGTGCAAACCTGGTGGTCAACTACAAGAAACGTCTGACCTCTGATTGCCACCAAAGGTTTTGCCTCTTAGTCATGTTTTGCAAAGGGGTCAAATACTTATTTCACTAATTAAAATGCAAACCAATTTATAACTTTTTTGAAATGCGTTTTTCTGGATATGTTTGTTTTTTCCGTCTCTCGCTGTTAAAATAGACCTACCATTAAAATTTATAGACTGATCATTTCTTTGTCCAGTGGACAAATGTACAAAATCAGCAGGGGATCAAATAATTTTTCCCCTTACTGTACCGGCAGTGATCATGCCGGGGACGCACACAAAGTGTGCAGTTGTAGCCTTACTATATAAAAAGCCAATAATCCAACTCCATAAAGGTGTATAAGAAAATCAGGCTTTTACATCATATGTTACAACTCATTATGCCAGATTCTTGTGACAAATGTTACAAATAGACCCCTATATCTCTAAATTAATGTCCAATAGAATTTTCTAATTGAGAAAACAACTGGTGCTTTTATTTGGATAGATAATTAAGCAATCTCTTTTTTTTTTTGTTTTGTTTTTCAGTTTCGAGTGCTGTTTGCCAATATGGTGGCCTTCTTCTGGTATACATATCTGTCGACAACCAGGAAATGATTTGAAAATTACAGTTTTTTGGGGTTTTTTTTGTTTTGTTTTTTTTTTTTTTTATTGATCAATTTTGAAAAGTCTAGAGGCAACAACAGAAATTGCTAAACTTCCTCACCAGTTTTTAAAGCTTTCCTCCACTGAAAACTGATCATTCAGTTTGGGCACTTTGATCAGTAGAATCACCTGCCAGCTCCCTCAATCTTTTATCAAGGGTCTTTTAGGGAAAGATTTTCCTGCAGTCAATTGTTGCCACCGCCTCCCAGGTGGATACTCCCAATTATTATTTTTTCCACGTTGTGGAAACCTACAAGGTGAATGTGACCCTTTTCATTTGACTTTGTAATGGCTGCTGTGAGAGAACTTGATGATCACCTCAGCATATGAGAATTCAGCATAGGAGTCATCTATCCTGGAAACCAAGCGGAACTAAATATCTGGCTGCAGTTGGACTATCATTTTTGCCTCAGCACAATTCTCAGTAACACAGTCACCAATAATGTAATAATGGTTGGAAATGGATAATGCATTATGAAATAAGATCTGCTTCTCTCTCTGGGGACTTTTTACCTCTCGTAATACCTCAGAAACACCTAAAGATGCCACACACTAGTTACAATTTTATGTTAGATCAGCAACATTTACCAATAACGAAGGACCTACCTAATTGGATACCACATACATTGGTCATAGGTGTGCTCAGCATATTGCATTAGGATGTGCACCCCAAAGCTCAAACACACATGCCTTTCTCTGCAGCCATAGCTGCACGGGACAGTGAATGAATGGGAAGTGCTCTGTGCTGAGCAGTTGCTTGTTCAATCACAAACCGAAGCATAGTAAACAAAGTTTACTGTGCTTTAGTTATGAACACAGGGAGTGAGTGTGTTCATGTAGAACAGGAAGGCGCTGGTATATTACATATTTACTAGCCCTTACCCCATTCTCCATCCTAAAACATCCCCAGCAGTAGCTGGGGGGAGAGGAGAGGAGGGGAAGCCAGCAGCACTGTAGGATGGGGGGGGCAACAGGGGGAAAATTGGCACTGCATGTAGTGATTAGGGTGTGCCCTGGCACACCCCCTGCACAACCCTATGTTAGTGGTTTAAACAGACACTTACACTATTGGTAAGGAAATTCTTCTTCTCTTTTTTTTTTTTTTTTTTTTTTTTTTTTTTTTTTGCATATAGGAGCTAGGTGGCAAATTACAAAGTGTTAAAATTTTGATCTTGACATCTCTTAACATATGTTACAAAATTGCACCACACTGAAACCTCATGTGCTATATTGCATACTATAATAAATTAAACAGAAAATCCCAAAGTTAATGACTCTGCTTTACAGCTGTAGGTAGGCATATGGACTAATTTAACTATGTAGTTCATAATAAATTAATGGAACCCAATATGCCCAGCAATATATAAAGTTTCTCATTTACATAAAGAACAATAGATAATTCTGATAATTTAGGGGCTTTCAGGATTGCAGTTTGTACATGTGACTTTTCTGTACTTGATCGTATATGTTTGTATATATGTATATGTCATTTTTTTTTTTCATCCAGAACGTTATCTCAGGACAATTGTTTTATGCAAGGTTTTCCTACAAGGGGCATGGCTAGGCTCTGGCCTCCATTCCACAAGCAAGTGCCTGGGATCTTGAGTGTGAAGCTGCTACCTCCTATGGTCAGAATGTTAAAGTATTAAACCCAAAAGCAAACCTTTATTATAATGTAGCTTACCAATTCTTAGATGTGATGGTTGTATTTGTTTCCTTTTTCCTTTTTTTTATTTATATTTTTTTCTGTTTTCATATGGCGATTCAGACATTCAGATTTGCGAAAGCACAAGCTCTCCAGCAGAATGTACCAGTTTATATGGATGAGACAAACCTTTTAACACTGACAGGAGAGATTAAAATGATCAGATTTTATTTATTCATGCAAAACCTTTTATCCCAAAAGGAAAAAAACTGTTTGCTGGTACTGCTTAAAAAGTGTGAGCTGGAGTTTTGCTTCAGTTTGTTAGTGTATCTAAATCTGCTAATACATTTACCACTACCCCACACAGACTGACAGTGCTGCTGTCTGCTGTGCCTCCTTTTCTCCTTCAGCCAGAGTTGTCTCACTAATACAGGGGGTGTGTTACTGGCCAGATCACCGGAGGAAAAAAGCCAAAGAAAAAAAAACTGATGCAGCCACCACATCTAATGATTGGGAAGCTGCAATATAATACACATTTGGTTTGGGGTTTAATACTGCTTTAACTCTTGCAATGTCCTTGTTTTTTTTAAAATGACTTGCTTACATATATGGCTCACATTAGTTACAGTACTGTAGATATTTAGATGCAGATTTGTTTCTTCCATTTCTAAAGATCAGGGGAGAACGGACTAAATGTAGAAGAAAAAAAAAAAAAAAAAAAAAGAATTCTGCAAATCAACTGATATATAGTGGTGAGTGTTTGCACCTATTAAATTAAAATGTGAAGTCTTTTTGAATGTTTCTAACAATAAACATTTAGCACTTTCTTTTTTTTTTTTCTCTTGTTTTATTTGCCAAATTTAAATAGGCCATATATATGAAATGAATGTCAGCCGATGTTGGGCTACAACAGTCTAATTGCTAAGGAACAGACACTGCTTGCCAACCATTGTGCAGGATAAACTATCAATTGGTCAACATAGCCTGATCGCTGTTGTTCTCCCAGTGATAATTCACTGCTGAAAATGTATCCTACTCATGCCCTTCCCTTTTATGGATGAACATGAAGCTAGCCAAAACAACCATGAAGTGTGGATCATGCTTGCTGTGAGAGACCTCCCGTACTCGAGAAGAGTAAGTCTGCCATATAAAAGTCTTTTGATACCAGCACGATCCAAGGTCCCTTATCCCAGTGGTCCCCAACCTTTTTGGCACCGGAGACCGGCGTTGTTGAAGAAAATTGTGCCAGAGTGTCACTTTCCACGTCGCCTGCCTTCAGATGCAGCTTGTCACTTGCCACGTCGCCTGCCTTCAGATGCAGCTTGTCACTTGCAACGTCGCTTGTCACCAGATGCAGCTTGTCACTTGCCACTTCGCCTGCTTTCATATGCAGATTGTCCCTTGCCAAGTCGCCTGCCAACAGATGCATTTTGTCCCTTGCCATGTCACCCACCACCAGATTTGGATTGTCACTTGCCATGTCACCTGCCATCAGATGCAGATTGTCATTTGCCATGTCACCTGCCACCACATGAAGATTGTCACTGCAGTGGTGGCAGCACAGGTGTGTGCATTAGTTCAGAGGCAAGCCTGGAGTAGTGAGGGAGAACAGCGTTAAGGGGGGGGCGTGGGTAGCTAGAGATGATCTCATCTCTCTGCTCCCCTGCCTCACTTCCAGCAGTGTATCATGTTCTGTCGCGCTATGTCGGCGGAGGAGCAGTAATGCGGGCAGGCAGTGAGAGATGATCTCAGCTCTCTGCTCCCCCGCCTCACCTCCAGCATTATAGCAGCCTAGCTGTGAGCGTGGAAGAGCGGCGATGCGGGCGGTGAGAGATGATATCATTTCTCTGCTCGCTCGCCCCATTGTGAGCACGGAACAGCGGTGATGCGGGCGGTGAGAGATGTCATCTCTCTGCTCGCTCGTCAGACAGTGCAGCCTTCGTGGCCCGGCTGCAAACAGGCTGCGGCCCAGCGATGGGCTGCGGCCCGGGGGTTGATGACCCCTGCCTTAGCCCACCCAGTTGTCGAGGCATCAGTGTAGGGTGAAGAGAAGCATAAGACTGTTTATTCAAACACGGATACAAAGAGATATATACTCAAGGGACACCCCCCCCCCTTTGTATAATGACATGGGGTGGGGTAAACTTTACCTCCTCCAGTAACATGACACACAGGTGTTTTCAACTTTCCAGCAGTAGACCATCTTTAGGAGTGGCTACTGAAGAAATTCTCCCCCCCCCCCCCCCCCAGCATCTAATAGCTGACCGGGGTTTCATTGACATGTAAACCAATCCACATAAGCATATACATCCCATAATACTTTGCTCCCAAGGCTCACAGAAACAATAGAACAATGGGATACAGCCACACCTCAAATGATCTAGTAAACAGTCTATGAGGCCAAGTTCACACAATAATTCAGCAGTTGGAAAGGTGGAATTAATTTTATCTTCATATATTTGAGGGATATTGTTCAGAAATATTACTGTCCCAAGTGAAGGAGCCCCTTCATTCTTTCAACATAAACCACACATATAGAACCCGGCATAATAGGGGTAAAAGGAAATGCTGAGTCCGGTGTGGTTGTACTGGGAGTCTGGTTAGATCAGACCCAAGTGGGGTTCTCGGTCACCCTGTGCCCATAATAGACACAGGATAACTTACAAATAGGAGGGGCCGGGGAGAGCTGGACAAGGTGTTTCCAGAGCTCTCTAAGGTAAGTTGGGTTCCCCAAGCCCCCCCCACCCAAAGTGACTCCCGTCACACTTGCCTATTAACCCGCCATCTGAGATTTTTTTATATATATATATATATATATATATATATATATATATATATATATAATATATTTTATTACACACACATGTTTTTATAACTATGACAATTTAATGTGCTGTCAACAGGAGCTCTTCAAAAGGCATATAGCAAAGTACACAGTTCAAGTGAATGAATATCCAAAACTTTCTTTATTAGTTTTAGAGTAGTTTAAAGGTAACACCTCCTTTTCTTTTTTGTTCTCTTCATCTTTTGAGATTTCCTTTCAGTTCATGTCCCAAAAGATGCAAAAGGAAGTGAGAAGACCTCTACAAAGTGAGGGAAAATCCCCACTTAGACACTTGTCATAGGAACAGGCGTCCCGTGGTAAGTATTCCTCTCTACATCTGTCCCGGTGACAACTGTAACATTGTAGATTTTCTGTCCTGGTGATAACTAATATTGTGGATTTTCTATCACAATTTCTTTAATCTTGATGACAATGGTCTCCAGGAAAAATAAGGAGGGTGACTCTATCTAGCAGAGTCACAGGCAAAAAAAAAAAAAAACTTGACAGGGTTTATACTCCTTCCCTTCTCCAAAAGAAAAAAGACAATTTGGTTATACAGCTACGAGGATGCTTCAAAACGTTTCCGCACTAGAGCAATGTCCTATCTGAAATGTACTCTCCTGTTCTAAATATGTCGTAATACATAATTTTCCTGATTGTATGATGCAAGAATTTTTAGTCTTTATACCACCAGGTTATACTGCCACCTACAGGAGACCTGGCCCCTGGCAAGCAAAGATCTAGGGACAGACGAGTATAACCTCTAACACTCCCAGTCTCTCGCTTTTATTTTTTTCTTTTTACACTAGTGCCCCTCTTCTGAAAATCCTATCCCTCCATTCTTCAGAAGTGCTACGCACTGAGTTTTTTTTTTTCTCAGCTGCATCTCCTTTTCTGTCACATAGTTACATAGTAAGTATGTCAGTCTGATTCTCATCCGTGAAGGTCTCCACAGGGGACATCCTGCTTCTTCTACTTCTTTTGGTAGTTTCAAAGCTCATCTTCTAGGTTTGTGATCTCTAGTTCAAGGTGCCTCCTTTTCCTGACCAGACATGCTTTACCTATGCAGTTGGTGCTTTCTTTTCAATGTTGAGCATCTGTCACCTGGTTGTTCATTCTTTCTTAAACATGAACTAAATCCACAAATTGAATTGCTTACCAAAACAGATACAATTCAAGTTAGGCTTTGAGTTACAGTTGTCACAGATGCTTGTGTTCTTATGTTAGCTCTCATCTGAATTGTCAGGCCATCACACGGCTAGTGCCATAGCTGGTCACATATGCAGTGCAGGACCGTGGCAACTGTAGATCAAACAGAGGCTAAGAAGGCCACTTTGACTTTATTGGATGTTCATTCTCCATGGTGCCACTGTATGTAGGAACATAGCCATCCTCTCCTGAGATGATGAGGGATGTGTAGTGTGCATAGAGTAGCGTACACGGCAGCAATCAATGTGTACTGCTTGTTCGAAACAAATAGAAATGAGGGGGCAAATGAGAGGTTCAGGGGTTTACAGAAGACATTACAAGGAGGCAGAAAAACGTAGTAAGAAACAATGTCCTCAAAATAAAGATTACAGGGCCATTAAGTCATGGATGTGTATGGATTATTTTTGGAGAATAAGGGTATTGTTTCGTGTTTCTTTATGTTTTTACTAAGGTGGCCATTCATAGGGTTCTCCAAGCGGCTCTGCAAATTATGTTGCGCCACTTCTGTTACCCTGTGGGGTTGGTGGACCTGTGTGTGTGTGTGTGTCTGCCCATCAGTTGGATTGCTTTTGGATGTCCCAATGGTATCAGCACTAAGTTCAGTGTCTTCCTGAGCTTTACTTTAGGTGAGCTGGACTGTGCCCATCAGGAGTACAAAATGCCCCAGCCCCATTGGGAGCAAACAATGCCTCAGGCTTGGTGGTCAGAGGGGATAGAAAAAATACAGTATCTCACAAAAGTGAGTACACCCCTCACATTTTTTGTAAATTTTTTTTTTATAGCTTTTCATGTGACAACACTAAAGAAATAACACTTTGCTACAATGTAATGTAGTGAGTGTCCAGTTTGTATAACAGTGTAAATTTGCTGTCCCCTCAAAATAACTCAACACACAGCCATTAATGTCCAAACCGCTGGCAACAAACGTGAGTACACCCCACAGGGTCAATATTTTGTGTGGCCACCATTATTTTCCAGCACTGCCTTAACCCTCTTGGGCATTGAGTTCACCAGAGCTTCACAGGTTGCCACTGGAGTCCTCTTCCACTCCTCCATGATGACATCACGGAGCTGGTGGATGTTACAGACCTTGCGCTCCTTCACCTTCCGTTTGAGGATGCCCCACAGATGCTCAATAGGGTTAAGGTCTGGAGACATGCTTGGCCAGTCCATCACCTTTACCCTCAGCTTCTTTAGAAAGGCAGTGGTCATCTTGGAGGTGTGTTTGGGGTTGTTATCATGTTGGAATACTGCCCTGCGGCCCACTCCTCGAAGAGAGGAGATCATGCTCTGCTTCAGTATGTCACAGTACATGTTGGCATTCATGGTTCCCTCAATGAACTGTAGCTCCCCAGTGCCGGCAGCACTCATGCAGCCCCAGACCATGACACTCCCACGTCATGCTTGACTGTAGGGTAGACACACTTGTCTTTGTACTCCTCACCTGGTTGCCATCACACAGGCTTGACCCCATCTGAACCAAATAAGTTTAACTTGGTCTCATAAGACCACAGGACATGGTTCCAGTAATCCATGTCCTTAGTCTGCTTGCCTTCAGCAAACTGTTTACGGGCTTTCTTGTGCATCATTTTTAGAAGAGGCTTCCTTCTGGGACGACAGCCATGCAGACTAATTTGATGCAGTGTGCGGCGTATGGTCTGAGCGCTGACATGCTGACCCCCCACCCCTTCAACCTCTGCAGCAATGCTGGCAGCACTCATACGTCTATTTCCCAAAGAAAACCTGTGAATATGACACTGGTCACGTGCACTCAACTTCTTTGGTCAACCATGGCAAGGCCTGTTCTGAGTGGAATCTGTCCTGTTAAACGGCTGTATGGTCTTGGCCACCATGCTGCAGCTCAGTTTCTGGGTCTTGGCAATCTTCTTATAGCCTATGCCATCTTTATGTGTAGCAACAATTTTTTTTGCAGATCCTCAGAGTTCTTTGCAATGAGGTGCCATGTTGAACTTCCAGTGACCACTATGAGAGAGTGAGAGCGATAACACCAAATTGAAGACACCTGCTCCCCATCCACACCTGAGACCTTGTAACACTAACGAGTCACATGACATCGGGGAGGGAAAATGGGTAATTGGGCCTAATTTGGACATTTTCACTTAGGGTTGTACTCACTTTTGTTGCCAGTGGTTTAGACGTTAATGGTTGTGTTTTGAGTTATTTTGAGGGGACAGCAAGATTTACACTGTTTTACAACCTGTACACTCACCACTTTACAGCAAAGTGTCTTTTCTTCAGTATTGTCACATGAAAAGATATAATAAAATATTTACAAAAATGTGAGGGGTGTACTCACTTTTGTGAAATACTGTACATATCACCTGTGGTAAGTAGGATGAGAAATGGTGCCCCCATCACTGGTAATAGTGGAAGCAGGGCAGCCATCAGAAATTGTTGGGCCTGACCACCAACATTCCCCAGGGCCCTCCCACTGGCGTCCCACCAAATTCACCCACTGGCCATCCCATGTCCTCCTCCTTTTCCATTCCATGTTCTCTATCCCATGTCATCTTGGTACTCCTGCAATCCCATCTCCTCCTCCACTCAAATGTCCTCCATCCCATTTCTTCCTCCTCCTCAAGTCCCATCTTCCCCTACGACAGAAGGGGGGGAAGTGGGACAGGTGGGGGGCAGTGGGTTAAGAGGGGGAGAATGTCACACAAGAAGAGCAGCTTGACAGGAGGGGGCAGCCTGATGCAAGGGGGTCAGGTGGGGGAGGCAGTGGAACTGGAGGGGGAAGTGTCATGGGAGGAGGTCAGCGGGACAGGAGGGGGGCAGTGTCTCAGGTGGGGAGGCAGTATCACAGGTATTGGTCAGCGGGACAGGTGGGGGCAGTGTCACAGGTGGGAGGGAGTGTCATAGGTGGGGGGCAGCGGGACGAGTGCGAGGGAGTGTCACAGGTGGGGGGTAGCGGGACAGGTGGGAGGGAGTGTCATAAGTGGGGGGCAGTGGGACAGGTAGGAGGCAGCGTCACAGGTGGGGGGCAGTTCTCACACACACACCTAAGGAAGCACCAGTCTTCCCAGCTCTTACCTGTCCAGCAGTGCCAGGAGGGGTAGCTGAGCCTGTGTCCCATCTCCACCAGGATTTCCAGTGGCAGCTGCAAGAAAGAGTGGGAGGGGGGCTTCTCCACCCTGACCTCCTCCTCCATGGGTCCCTCCACTGGCACCAACTGGCCTCACCCGCCCAGCACACTGGTACCTGACCAGAGCGGAGCCTGCCTGACTGACAGCGGGCCCCGACCTGCATGCACAGAAGAGCAGGGGGCTCCTCCCCCTGATGTCGTCCTCCAATCAGCCCTTTGAACTTACAGCTGACCTCACCCCACCCCCCGCAGCGCCTGACAGCGGGCCCTGACCCGCACACCCATGGGATCCGCCCACCTCTCCACCCTTCCCTGTATCCTGGCAGCTGGTCTGCTGTAACGGCAGCTGCCTCCTCAGCCCCTCAGACACCCAGGCCCCTTACTTGTGTACTGGCTGTACCCCCCTGATGGCGGCCCTGAGTGGAAGGAATAGTGTCCCATTACTAGTACTACTAGTGTAAGGAATAGTGCACCATCACTGGTAATAGTGGAAGGACCAGTGTCCCATCACTGGTAATACTGGAAGGACTAGTGCCCCATCACTGATAATAGTGGGACTAGTGCCCCATCACTGATAATAGTGGGACTAGTGCCCCATCACTGATAATAGTGAAAGGACTAGTGTCCCATCACTAGTAATAGCGGAAGGACTAGTGCCCCATCACTGATAATAGTGGAAGGACTAGTGCCCCATCACTGATGATAGTGGAAGGACTAATGCCCCATCACTGGTAATAGTGGAAGGACTAGTGTCCCATCACTAGTAATAGTGGAAGGAATAGTGCCCCATCACTGATAATAGTGGAAGGACTAGTGCCCCATCACTGATAATAGTGGAAGGACTAGCGCCTCATCACTGGTAATAGTGGAAGGACTAGTGTCCCATCACTAGTAATAGTGAAAGGAATAGTGCCTCATCACTGGTAATAGTGGAAGGACTAGTGCCTCATCACTGGTAATAGTGGAAGGACTAGTGCCTCATCACTGGTAATAGTGGAAGGACTAGTGTCTTATCACTGGTAATAGTGGAAGGACTAGTGTCTCATCACTGGTAATAGTGGAAGGACTAGTGTCCCATCACTAGTAATAGTGAAAGGAATAGTGCCTCATCACTGGTAATAGTGAAAGGAATAGTGCCTCATCACTGGTAATAGTGGAAGGACTAGTGTCTTATCACTGGTAATAGTGGAAGGACTAGTGTCTCATCACTGGTAATAGTGGAAGGACTAGTGTCCCATCACTAGTAATAGTGAAAGGAATAGTGCCTCATCACTGGTAATAGTGAAAGGAATAGTGCCTCATCACTGGTAATAGTGGAAGGACTAGTGCCTCATCACTGGTAATAGTGGAAGGACTAGTGCCCCATCACTAGTAATAGTGAAAGGAATAGTGCCTCATCACTGGTAATAGTGGAAGGACTAGTGCCTCATCACTGGTAATAGTGGAAGGACTAGTGCCTCATCACTGGTAATAGTGGAAGGACTAGTGTCTTATCACTGGTAATAGTGGAAGGACTAGTGTCTCATCACTGGTAATAGTGGAAGGACTAGTGTCCCATCACTAGTAATAGTGAAAGGAATAGTGCCTCATCACTGGTAATAGTGAAAGGAATAGTGCCTCATCACTGGTAATAGTGGAAGGACTAGTGCCTCATCACTGGTAATAGTGGAAGGACTAGTACCCCATCACTGGTAATAGTGGAAAGACTAGTGCCCCATCACTGGTAATAGTGGAAAGAATAGTGCCCCATCACTGGTAGTAGTGGAAGAACTAGTGCCCCATCATTATTGTTAGGCTTGGTTCACACTAGTGTGGCCCATGCAGCTGCGTTTGCTCGGGCACAGAAGCCCATTCATTTGAATGGGTTGCTGTACCGCATGAACCGCTGAAAAAAAGGTGCATGCACCTTTTTAAAAACACGGCTGCAGGAAAACCGCATAGTTTTGTTGACCATGCGGTTTCCTGTTTTTCCTGCACCCGCAATCGTGCTGCGAGCTGTGATGTGTGGGGGTGCCATTCAGAATGAACGTCAGCCCTGTGCGTCTCACAAGAGCAGCACGATTTGGTTGCAGGAATCTATGTGATACGACTGGAACGCACAGTGCAGGCTAGTGTGAACCTAGCCTTAGCGGGAGGAATAGTGCCTCATCGTTGGCATACCTCCCAATTTTTAGAGATGGAGGGACATCCTATAACAAATGTATGTAGGCATAGGACACACTATTTTTCCCCCTGGTGTACAGCTTTAAAAGACATCAACTTTTTAAAAACGATGAGATGTGATTCGTTATTTTTAAACCTTTCCCTTGTCATTTTAAACAACTTTCTGTTACATATAAGGGAATGATTCCATGACTTCATACAGTAACACAAGCATTAGACTAGCACCAGTCACACACTAGTACTAAGCTGATCGCAGGATGCCAAAAGCAAAGAAGGCCCCTTTGAGGCGTCCGTTACGTGCCTGTTTCCGTTTTCATCAGGCACGTCGCGGGCGGCCGCAGGGGTCCTGAGCGCAGTGTGTGGACTACACGTGTGTTGTTCCGGTCAGGTCTGCTCAGCGAGACGTGATGGGTGGCTTGGAGAAGAAGAAGGTGATTATGACTTTTCAGACGTTTTCCTATCTAGTCACAGTGTGCTGTAATACGCGGTGTAGTATTGCTTTCCCTGCTGTACACACACGACAAGGCCTGGAGCCCTAGTGATCCCAGCATGCACATACACCTACACGGGCTGTGAGGAGACCATGTCGGCCTGCCATGTGTGCTGTTTATACTGCAGATACATAAATACAGAGTATACATTAGCATGCTTCGACCATGTCCTAGACATTTAGTCTGTTCACCTGCTTCTGTCATTTACTTATGTAGAAAATTCTTAATTATTAACCCCTTCTCACCTAACCCCCCTTAACATAGAGGTGCCACCTCATCCCTTTAAACGTGAACACACATGAATTACACAGGTTCTGAGGCTGATTAATTGCAGATAAGGCACCAAGTGAGTTTAATTACCACCTTAATCAGCCACAGAACCTGTGTAATTAATATGTGTTCGTGTTTAAAGGGATGAGGCGGCAACCCTACCTTAACCCCTTCACCTCCGGAAGATTTACCCCCTTCATGACCAGGCTATTTGCGATACGGCACTGAGCTATTTTACCTGACAATTGACCGGTCGTGCGATGCTGTACCCAAATTGTTGTGTCGTCCCCCCCCCCCCCCAAATAGAGCTTTCTTTTGGTGGTATTTCATCACCTTCTGCATTTTTTATTTTTTGCGCTTTAAACAAAGAACGACCAACGATTTCGGAAAAATAAATATATATATTTTTGGTTTCATCCATTCACCAGTAAGGATGGGCTCAGACGTGTTCAAAAACTCCACGTGACCACGCCCACTTGGAAACTGACGCTCCTGCAGCGCTAATCGCAGGTAGTGAGACATTTACTGATCTTTGCAGCCGCGGATCGGGAATTGTCTTACTTCCTGTGATTAGCACTGCAGAGTGTCAGCTTCCTGGTGGGCACGTGGAGTTGCGAAAAGACGTCAGAGCCCATCCTTACTCACCAGGATCCATGTCTTCTGTACTAACTTAATTACAATCTGCCTTGTTTACATAGGCAGACTGCCATTCTGTTAGTGTACTGAACAATCAGCGGGTGCCGGCGGACATCGGGTCAAAACCACAGCGGGAGCGAGCCGCTGGCACTCACGCCCAAAACCCAGAAGTGCATGATCGTGTATGTATACCTGATTCTACACAACGCGGCCACCTTGTAGCAGTAAATCTGCTATGGGGCAGTGGGCAAGTGGTTAACTAGGTCTTTACGCCCAAGGGATGATGGAAAGGACTGTTTGATCACAGTAGGTAAGGTTGAATAAAGACAATAATCCATCCAGTTCGACGTGTGTCGGTGTCTATAATTTCCCATATCCCTGTATGTCGTGTTCCTTAACCACTTCCCACCCGCCCTATAGCGGATTGACGTCCGGGAAGTGGTTCTGTTATCCTGACTGGACGTCATATGACGTCCAGCAGGATAACATGCCGCAGCGCGCCCCTGGGGGCGCGCATCGCGGCGATCGGTGGAGCGGTGTGTCAATCTGACACACCGCTACACTGATCTTGGTAAAAAGCCTCCGGCGGAGGCTCTTTACCACGTGATCAGCCGTGTCCAATCATGGCTGATCACGCTGTCATTAGGAAGAGCCGTTGATCGGCTCTTCCTCACTCGCGTCTGACAGACGCAAGTAGAGGAGAGCCGATCGGCGGCTCTCCTGGCAGGGGGGGTCTGCTCTGATTGTTTATCAGTGCAGCCCCCCCTCAGATCACCCCACTGGACTACCAGGGATGCCACTAGGACCACCAGGGAAGGGGCAACGTGGATGGCCAGGTATGTACCCCATGGCCATCCACATGTGCCCAATCTGTGCCAATCAGTGCCCACAAATGGGCACTGATTGGCACTATTATATCAATGATCTGCCCAGCAATGCCCAGATCTGCCCAGCAATTCTTTATCTGTGCCACCTGTCATTGCCCATCGGTGCCACCTGTCATTGCCCATCGGTGCCACCTGTCATTGCCCATCGGTGCCACCTGTCATTGCCCATCGGTGCCACCTGTCATTGCCCATCGGTGCCACCTGTCAGTGCCCATCAGTGCCACACATCAGTGCCACACATAAGTACCCATCAGTGCCACCCATATATACCAATCAATGCCCCCTATGAGTGCCCATCAGTGCCCATCAGTGCCGCCTATCAGTGCCCATCATCAGTGCCCGTTAGTGCCACCTCATCAGTGCCACCTCATCGGTGCCCATCAGTGCAGCCATATCAGTGCCCATTATTGAAGGAGAAAGCGTACTTATTTACAAAAAAATTTAACAGAAACAAAGAAAAACTTGTTTTTTTTCGAAATTTTCGGTCTTTTTTTATTTGTTGCGCAAAAAATAAAAACCGCAGAGGTGATCAAATACCACCAAAAGAAAGCTCTATTTGTGGGAACAAAATGATAAAAAATTTGTTTGGGTACAGTGTAGCATGATCGCGCAATTGTCATTCAAATTGCAACAGCGCTGAAAGGTGAAAATTGGGCTGGGCGGGAAGGTGTCTAAATGCCTGGTATTGAAGTGGTTAAGATGCACATCTAAGAGTCTCTTAAAACTATCAATACTCCCTGCAGCCACCACCAATTGTGGAAGGGAGTTCCACATCCTTATTGCCTTGACAGTGAAAAACCCCCTTGGCAGTTTAAGGTTAAACTGCTATTCTTCCAATCTCAATGTGTAGCCCCATGTCCTCTTAGGCTCTATTCACAATAATGCGTTTTTTGATGCATTTTGCAGAAATGCATGGGAATTTTTTAACATGGGTTCCTATGGAACATGTTCACATCAATGCATTTTTGTGCCTCTGCGTTTTTGGAAAGGGTCAGGGACTTTTTTTCATGCAAAATGCAGCGTTTTGCATGTAATAGAATTCAGCGGACCCGCATCCAAAAACACAAGTACCGCGTTTTTGCCGCGTTTTGCGTTTTTTTTTTTTTCTTCCACTGTATACAGTATTAAAAAAAACTAAAAAAAAAAAGCAAAACGTGGCAAAAACGCGGCAAGCACCACAAAAACCACTGCAGAAATGCTCAAAAGCAACATGCATAGGTGTGAATCGAGCCTTGGACTCCTTGAGACTAAATCACTTTTTCCTATGCTGGGATCACCATTGAGGTATTTGTAAATCGCTGCTGTGTCTTTTCTCCAGCGAGAATAAGTACAAAGGGAAGGATTTTTTGCGACTTTAAATGAGGCAATGAGTCTGTTGAGAAAGAGGCGCGGCTTGCCCAGGAAACGCGTCCACTATTGATGACGCCATCCCCCTGCAGCCAGCTGTCTCGTGTGTGTCAAGCCTCGTTCTGAGGCCGCTCCTCCGTTGTCTGAAGCCGGCTCACTACAACCAGAAAGAGCTGTCACTACATCCACCACAGAGACTTTTCACAGGCACAGGACTGGGAGCGCCATCCATGACTCTTACTATCATGCTTGTTTTTATCGCCACAATGTGAGTTTATCTCTCTATATCTTATTAAAGCATTTTAAATCTATAAAAACGTCTGCACCCAGAGGCGCCTCTTTACTTGTGTTAAATGAGGCAATGGCCTAACGGTCCATCCCTATCAATATTGGGGGGGGGGGGGGGGGGGGGGAGCGAGAAGTGGAACTTTACATGAAGCACATGGTAGCAAATAAATTAGTGAAAAAATGTATTTATTAATTCATAATATATAATATCTTATGTTAAATTTAAACACTTTTTTATGATAATAGCATTACATAATTCACAATAAAATATCATATATATATATATACACATATGCAGTTAATACCCATGTGACCTGTTAACCTTACTAATTTCTGTCAATGTAAATAGAGGAATTAAACAAATGCACAAATGTCCTCAGCAAGGACGCATATGTAAGGCATGAATTAGAAATCCTGTAAGGTTTTATTGCTGTTGGGGAAAAACACATGCTCTATTTGTCCCGGTGACTGTTCTTACCAAGGGTGAAAGAAAATGAAATCCCATGTTTTGAGTGGTCACCAGAACAGGAGTAGAGGGGTAATCTTCAAATGGGGACACTCATGCTGGTGACTTCCAGGGATTTCCCTCACTTTTTTGAGCTATACACAGATGGCAAAAAAAACCCAATAGGGGGTTATAATCCTTCTTTACTTTATCCAAACATGAAAAAAATTGCCTTCAAATTTACTTTAAAGCATATATTAGCAAATCCTTTTTTTTTAATTGAGTGGGAAAGGACTCAGCACTGTCAATATTTTATTTGTTTGTGTCCCTTTCCCATATTTGTTCTGATAACTATTGTTATAAAAAGTGATGGAAGATGGCAAAAAGTTGTCCCAAGAACAGGGGGTGAGGTGATGACTTGCTTATTGGGGATTTCCCCTCACTCTGCAATTTTGTTCTCACTTCCTGTTGTGTTATTGGAACAGGACATGAAGGAAAATCTTTGCAGTGGGACACACAAACCTGCCAGCAATTTTTGCTATGCATACCTTTTCACTTGCAGTTGGATGCAGCAGAACTTGCATTTTGCTGCATTAAA
Source organism: Aquarana catesbeiana (assembly GCF_042186555.1). Lineage (NCBI taxonomy): Eukaryota > Metazoa > Chordata > Amphibia > Anura > Ranidae > Aquarana > Aquarana catesbeiana. Next base: position 327,698,051 of record NC_133324.1, on the reverse strand, counting down.
ATGCATATCAGATATCCTATTCTTTCCTATGTGGCTGATTCACATCTATGCATTGCAGTTTAGTGTAAAAGACCAAGGGCCCATTCGCACCTATACATATGCGTTACCATGCATGCGCTTGGAGCACTATGAATCCAGCCTTGATTTTTAGGCCTCATGAGTTTTTCTCATTTTCTTTCTTGAAGTTGTGATTTACTTCTTCCCTCTCTCATCCCATACAAAGTAGAAAACTTACCTTCATCCCCTCTTTGGATACCCTTACTGTGACAAATGTGCAAACTGCTCCCTGTGCCTTCTGCAAATGCACATCCCTTGCTCTAATTGCTATGGCAGGGGCCTTACCCCTGCTGGCCTAAGCTATAATATTAATGGGGTGAGTTCACGTGCACAGTAGTTAGAGGACATGTATGGGACTTGTACCATGCAAACTCTCTGTGATGACAAGTCGGACCCTTCATCAAATAGAGGAGAAAAGAAAGTAAAAAAAAACAGGAGCAAAGAAATTCAAAGCAACTGTGGCACTAGTAATCAGTCTGAAATCAGCTTTTACATTTGTATGAAACAGCTTTAAGCCGGCCATAGATGAAACGATTTTGGTTCTAGGAAAGAAATCAATCAATTTCCCCATCAACACAGTCAGTGTTGATGGGGAATCCCTCCTCCGGAATGATTTTGTTCTGTCAGGGGGAGCTTTACCCACCAGCAGAATAAAGTGATCACTGCTGACCACTATAGCCGCTGGCAATAATCGCATGAAAGATCCAACAGGCTGGTTGTACCCAAGTTGATCGATCAGCTCGGGTACATTCAGCCTGCCCATACATGGTTCTGATCTCGGTCGATTTAGCCAGTCTATGTCTGGCTTTACTAATATCAGCACCTCCTAAATTGTATTCTGTCAAGCCTATGGGAAGTACAAGTGGGGGTTTCAGTCACTTTTTTTTTTTTTTGTGTGTGTGAAAGAAACTCCGTTTTGTTTTTTCAGTCATGGCAGCCCTATAACAGTGCAAAATTTCAAGGCATCCCATCTCCTATTTTGCTTGAGAAACCTTGAAGGTTAGACTATCATAGGTTGCAATCCAACACAAACATCAATGCTACCACACTGAAAAACACATTTCTGCCTCCTCTGAGGGGCTTTATTAAGGTACCAGCAAGGTTCATTAGCGCTGCACTGTTTTTAGTCTGTACCCAATTCACACAGGGCATCAACTATCCCATAAAAAACACTGATTGATTGGAGATGACAGTAGCAAAATGTTGTGATTGTGTTAGCCATCGACAAAAAAGAGAATTTTGTATATAGAATGATATTACTCGTGAAATAATAAAGGGATGCAGTTATACAAAAACTTGATTTTTTTAGCACCCCAAACCACTTGTATTTGTCAGGTTGATAACATTTGAATCTCTTTGTTTCAGGTCTAAAATTGTTTTCTACCACTAGTTCATATTGCCTGAAGAAGTCAGGGTACCTTGAATGCTTTCACTACAATCTATTTATTTAGCCAATAAATGCTATCACCCCAAACTACTACTTTTGCAGTTGAGATGAAAATGTGCCTCCCATGTGGTACCCCATCGCCTACACTCAGACCAAGGACACTATGGGGTTGATTTACTAAAACTGGAGAGTGCAAATGTGGTGCAGCTCTGCTTAGAAACCAATCGGCTTCCAGTTTTGTTTTGTTTTTTTTGTCAAAGCTTAATTGAACAAATTGAAGTTAGAAGCTGATTGGCTGCCATGCACAGCTGTACCAGATTTTGCACTCTCCAGTTTTAGTAAATCAACCCCTATAGCTTCATGGAGACAGGCGCAGACAGGTGACAAGGCATGATCTCAATCACAGACAGTGTCTTCCTCATTCCCAGGTCAGTCACACAAATAGAAGTGCTCTGTGTACTCTGTCACTGCTGTTGTCCAGCTTGGGCTCCCCTGGCCTGAGCTCAAACACGTTGATGTGATGGGATGAGCACAATATTAATAGAAGGTAAGTAGAGGCTTCATCAAACTTGAGTCACAGGTGGCAGATCTCCATGCACCTGGAAGCAAGAAAGAACAAACTCTTGTGTAGTTCTCTGAGAGCCATCCTGGAAGTGTTAAAAGGAGGTGAGGTCTGTGGGGGCTGCACCAAACGTCAGAGCAGAAACCTAAAATTTTCCCCAAATCACCATAGGTGAATCAAACCTTTGAATAATTGAACAGTCCTCAGTGTTGAAATGGTTTAGAAAAATGAATTCTTAGCATTGGCATATTTTTCTTTCAATAATGTGGTTTACTCAAATGCGTTTTCTCTTTCAGTATGAAAGTGGCTCTGCCACCAACTACATAACAAGAAATAAAGCACGAAAGAAACTCCAGCTAAGCTTACCAGATTTTAGGTTCGTAAAATACATTTTACCTGACATGTATTTGTAATTCCAATTTCTTGTAGAGTGGAAGTAATTTAGCTTTTTCTTTAGCACTTTTGTTTTTGCTACTTGTTCCAGTTCTTGGAAATACACAACTCTAAAAACTTGAAAGCAACACTCAAATCTATCCAAATAGTTTTGACTAGAGTTCCACTTTAATCTAGTTGCTGGGGCGTATTGTTACTACAATCCACGTGTCCTCGGGATGTTTGTTGAAATGTTAAAGTAACCCCCAATTAAAACTGGAAATCATGCATTTGAATGTGTATTTGTTACATTTTGGTTATCTGTGAGCACCTTCCCTTGATGTCAAGGGTTCCCAGCACATCCCTTATGGGGCCAAGCAATAGATCACGTCTCTTAGGCTAGGTAAGTCGCACGCATTCCCACAACAACACAAAAATCATACTATTTTTAAGAAAATGCATGGGGTGCTATTAACTCTTAATGGAACCCCCGCCTACTGAAAAACGAGGTGCCAGAGCATTTCCAAGGACCCTTACTACTTGGTAGGTGGGCTCTTCATTGCAGTGCACTGGAATGGCGTATTTTTGTGTCTGCTTAAAGCAGTTGTATTGTCCGCTTGGTCATTTTTACCGACAGGTAAGCCTATAATAAGTCTTACCTGTAGGTAAAATGAAACTCACCTGTACGGTTTAGGAGATATTCACCTTGCATTCAGCTGCTGACGTCAGCGGCGCATGTGCAGTGAAGGTCTGGCGTATCGTGCCAGAACGGAGGGCTCCCACACGCATGCGCGGGAGTGATGTCATCACGGCTCCGTCTGCTCACAGTGCCGGAGCTGCAAACCCAGAAGAAATGCAGAGGGAACATGTCTGCTTTCTCAGCGGTGACCGGGCGGCCCTATTGGAGCTTCGTTCTAAGGTAAGTATTTCATGAGCTAGTATGCAGTACATACTAGCTCATTATGCCTTTGCCTTACAGGCCAAGTATCTGCTAGAAAGTTTGCTACAGTTTTTTATTTATTTTAACTGGTTACTAGCTTTTGAAAGTTATAATAAATGCTCCAAATTCTTTGAATTATTGTGTTTTCGCCAATCAGGGAAAGTTTTGCGCTTCTCAATTCTGCTGACTCCACTTCAGACGCTGCAGTGAGTGCTCCCTGATCTGAATGTTCTGTGAGCAGTCACTACAGGATCAGGTGATCTCCTGATTTGAACACCACAAGAAGAAACCGAACATCACGCTAGGCTCTCAGTGCACAGCACTCAAAGCTTTCACTGACGGTTAACCAGCTAAAATGCAACAAGTTTTCAGGTTGACACATGTGGACACATTGAAACTGGAAGCACACAATGCTAAAACAAACTGAGTGCAAAAAGGTACAATGTTTAAATAATTACATTCGAGCCATAGGCTAGACAAAGAAAGCTATCACTGAAAGTGTGCTGCTGTCAGAAGAAGAGGAGGGTGTCCACCTGTGCAAAAAACAGGGGAAGGGACAGTGCAATCACTCTGGTGTAGTATAACCATGACAAGCCTTTATTGAATAAATTCTATTCCCAAAGGTGAAAACAATATGGGTAATGTAGTGAAAAAAAAGGTACAAGTTGCTGTCGGCTTACTATACCAGTGTGCAGGGGGAAAACACAGACTCAGCGTTCTGATCACCGAGTGTATGTCAGCTCCACAAAGCAGTTAGAAAGCGTGGTATCCTCGTCCCGCTGCGACTAAAGAGGAGGAAGATTTCCCTGAAACATGTTCTGACTGTGGTGTGCAATCCTTAGAGGTGGCCATCAGGGAGGTGGATTAGAGCAGGCTATCTCTGTCATTGTCCTGACGGCACACACAGCACTGCTGGCCAGACCTGTAAAAGATGCCTAGATACTGTAGCCATATGATCTTCTCAGACCCATCGATGTGGAGTAGATGTAAATTCAGATGATCTAAGGGTACTGTCATCTGGTGCCAATTGCTAGTATGCCAACACCTGCTTTCATGTCTCATACAGTAATAGCGCAGTGCAGACAGGCTCAAGGTAAATGATTACAACATATGTATAAAGAATGCATCCACGTAGAGAGATCAGACTGGCTGACAGGCTCAGCTGAGAGACACCATAGGCCAATTAAAAAACTCAGGTAGAGTATGTTTGAGTTGCACCATCTTTAACCAGTTTATGATCTAAGAAATACCTCCTTACAGTACTTGCTTAGACTTGCAGACAGTTGTCAGTTTTTTGGTCTGTGAGCAGAGCTGTTAGTGACTCTTTTGACACTGAACAATTTACAGCATTTAAAAGCACCCATGTTTGTAAAATGTATTAATTTTACACAGATGTCATTGCAGCAAATACCAAGAATTTTTTATATACAGTGTGTGTACGGTATATGTATTTTTATATACATATACAGTAGGACTCTCCTCTCCAGCAGCCCATGTCTCCTTGTCTCCTACTTTTCCTCCAGTTTCCTTAAGGGTACTTCCGCACTGGGGCGATGCTGGCGTTAGCGGTAAATCGCCGCTAGTTTTAGCAGCGTTTTTTTGGCCTCTAGCCCCCGCTAACGGCCGAGGAAAGGATTAAGAGGGCTCATGTTGCGGTGCTGCCGAAAGCGCTTTCGCATCGCTGCCCATTCATTTCAATGGGCAGGGTGTTTTGGGAGCGGTGTATACACCGCTCCCTCACCGCCCCAAGGATGCTGCTTGCAGGACTTTTTTTTTTTTTTTCCCCCGTCCTGCAAGTGCACCACTCTAGTGTGAAAACACTTTCACACTGGGGAGGCATGAGAGGCGCTATTTTTAGCGCTAAAACGCCTCAGTGTGAAAGTACCCTAAGACTCTGTCAGTCAACACTCCTAGGAGTGTCAGATGTTTGCCTCTCGCCAAGTACTGTGGCTTTTTCTTTTTATCACTGCGTCGCTACCAGAATCGGCAGTGAAAATGGCTCATGTGAAAACGATTCTGACCTTTGACTTGTTTAACTCATATGTTGAGACATGCTTGCACATAAATAAAAGTTTTAGTACCTGGAATACATGTACATTTAGTTATGTATTATCCTTTTAAAAATGCAGCATGTACAGAAAAATAAACTTTAATATGCCAGAAATATATTGTGCTCCAACCTACCTCTTTTAAATATCGCTTCTGATTGCCAAGCCTGTGGTGTTAGGCCTCATGCACACAAGACGCTGTTAAACGAGCGTTTAGAGGCAGTTGGACACTTTTTTCAACTGCCCCTGAACTCATTCAGATGTTATCCTATGTGTCCAGTCTCGTTTTTTGGCGTTTTTAGGCAGTTGTATTTAATCTCGTTTTTCCAGAAGCCAAAAAATGAGTTCAGACGCCAAGTGGCCCCATGATACGGGGCCCCAAATTCGGGTCGCAAAATGTCATTCTCTGATTTTGGGGCCCCGTATCTCAGGGTCACTTGGTGCTAGGAACCCCACATTTTTTAAACGTGTTCAGAGTTTGCACTGGCACCTCGTGTGCATGAAGCCTTAGTCCTGCCTACCTCATTCTGAAATATTACAAAGAACGTAGACCTATCTTCATCGCCAGACTACTTGTGCACAGGTAGAGAACACAGAAAATGATTGGCTCACAAGATTCCTGGCAAAATCATATTTAGCTAAATAAAAAGGGAGCAAGTTAGAGAAGTTTGTTTGGATTTACAAACTCTTTCCCAAGCTCCCAGTATGCGGCGTCACTATTAGGCTTCATGTACACTGCTGCTGGTAAACGGACGTTTAAGAGCAGTTCGGCAGTTTTTTCATCTGCTCCTGAACTCTCCTCTATGTTATCTTATCAGTACATGCACACAGGGTTGTTTAGTCATTTCTAGGCAGTTGAGTTTAGAAGCATTTTTTGGAATGCAAAAAAGTGGGTTCAGACAGATGTTCAGAGGCATTTGAAATGGCAAATGCCTGTAACAGCTTGTAAATGCTGCTAAACGCAGTAACTTGCATTTAGCAGCGTTTCGTTTAGGCCCCATGTACACACAACGCTGAGGCAAAGTCCTCTTAACAAATTTTTTTGACACCTTGAAACTGGCGTTTAAACCGCCCGTTTAGCCGCGTTTGCGTCTAGAAGCGTTTATTAAGATTACCTCATTTAAGACCCTCCCCAAGCCCAAAAAACATTGTAAGTTAACTGTTTCAGCCATTTTGACTAGAGTGGGTACCAGCAGCAGAGAGAGCAGTTGTCTACTTGTATTTGCCTCCATTTCTGTGCTTTTTTTTTTTTTTTTTTTTTTGCAATGTATCCCATAATGAGCAAATGTGAGGAAATGCTCCTGACATTGCTCTTGATGAGGCTAGAACCACGTAGAAAATTGCATGAGAGGCCCAGAGTCAGAGTTCGTCGCTATTGAACTCATCCTTTGATTGCGCAGTGAATGTCGGCAGGATATTTTGTAAACATGTGCATACAGCTGCGTACCTACTATATATGGTCTATGAACATTAACTATATTTTTTTATGTTTTTTCATTCTTTTCCATCATATTTGTCTTTTCAGGTCTAAAATATAGGTACCTTTAAAAACGAAAACGTGTCTAAACGCCGGTGCCCGCGTTTGGCGTCTGGAACGTGGAAATCTTTGGCGTCTGAACCCATTTTTTTGCTTCCGAAGAAATGCTGTTAAACGCAACTGCATAAAAACAGCAATAAACAAGACTATGTACATGGTCACATAGAATAACATGAGTTAAGGGGCAGTTGAAAAAAGCGTCCAACTGCCTCTGAACGTACGTTTAACAGCGTCCCATGTACATGGGGCCTTAGTCATGGTGTTTTTTTTTTTTTTTTCCTTAACAAACGCTTCTAGACGCAAACGCAGCATGTAAACGCGGGTAAACTGACGTTTTTAGACACCGGTATCTAGCTGTCAAGTTAAAACGTTCAGGAGAGGTTAAACAACGTCCCGTGTGCATGAAGCCTTACTAGTATAAATAGTGACATGTTGCTCTTTCTTTTTTCCTTAGGCGGCTCTGTATCCTAAAAGGCATCTATCCCCATGAGCCGAAGCATAAGAAAAAAGTCAATAAAGGATCCACAGCCCCTCGTACGTTTTACCTCTTGAAGGATATCAAGTTTCTGCTGCATGAGCCCATTGTGACAAAATTCAGAGAATATAAGGTGTGTTTGTTTTTTGTTTTTTTAACATTTAATTGTATATATAACGTTTTAAAGATCTTACAGCACAATGAAAAAAATAAAATGTTAAAGTGGTTTTAAAGCCTTAAGGTTTTTTCACCTTAATGCATTAAAGGTGAAAAACCTTCTCTGCTGCAGTAACCCCCCCCCCTCCTTTTTCTTACCTGAGCCTGATCCGTTGCTGTCTCCCTCCTCATTGGGCAGATTGATAGCAGCGGGAGTCATTGACTTGCGTTGCTCTCAAATACTGGACGGAGGGGTGGGTGTTCTGAGTCCTACTCTGTCTCTTTGGACGCAGCAGCGGGGCTCAGGAGCGAGCACGCACGGGTGCCCCAGTGGAAAAGTGTCTTTTCGTGGGGGCACCCGCCGAAGAGGAAGGGTTGCTGCAGTCATACGTATTCAATCTATGAATTGCTTTTGGAGCTGGACCCTCCAGCACAAATTCATTTTGGGGCAACTTTTTATCACTTCGCTGAAAGTGGTTGTAAAGGTTGAAGCTTTTTTTTAAAAAAGCTGCAATCCGCAGCTCCTCGCTCGGCCCCCCCTAATACTTGCCCCAGCCCGATCCTGTTCCAGCGATGTGCAGGAGAGCAGCTGCTCTCCTAGGTCTCTCCCTCCTCATTGACTGCAATCACAGCCAGTGAGGAGGGAGCTGGGGCGGGGCTGAACCCCACTCTGTGTCTTATGGACATATAGGGGGAAATTTACTAAAACTGGTGCACACAGAATCCGGTGCAGCTGTACGTAGTAACCAATCAGCTTCTAAGTTTTACTGCTAAAGCTTAATTGAATAAGCTAAAGTTAGAAACAGATTGGTTACTATGCACAGCTGCACCAGATTTGAGTAAATTTTTCCCATAAAGGTGGCTCAGGAGTGTGCATCAACGAGTGCACTGAGCAGGGCGGGGGACCAGAGAAGAGGAGGATCAGGGCTGCTCTGTGCAAAACCATTACACAGAGCAGGTAAGTGTAACATGATTTTTTTTTTTTTTTTTTTTTTTTTTTTTAAATGTCAAAGCTAAACCTTTAGTATCAGTCACTTAGGAGCAGGTGTTCTGCTCCTCCTCAAATGTGTTATTCAGTAAAGCATAGTTCACTGTATTGGCTACCACCTGCCTTTTGAAGATTGAAGGGCTTTTCCTCAACTACCTTTGCCAGAAAAAGGGCTAATTGCTGTTGCTGCAAACTGGTATGTAGCGGAATATGAATTCTATAATATAGAATTATAGGAATTGTTATACAGGTGTAGAAAACTCAGCACATGTAAATCTGTTGTATGTTTAGATGATATACATTACATATGTTTGTCTATTTTCAAGGTTTTTGTACGTCGTCTACGTAAAGCATATGGAAAGCAAGAATGGGATGCAGTAGACAGAATTAGAGAGAACAAACCAACTTATAAATTGGATCATATCATTAAAGAAAGGTAATCTATTCCCATTGATTCAACTTTGTTTCCACATTACTTATTTTTTAATTTTTCAATCTTTTTATTAAGTTTTTACAAATAGGCAATACAAACATACATTGGTGGTATATCCACACCAAAAAAAAAAAAAATCTTATAATAACATTTTGCAGACTATCATAACTATAGCATCAAACAAACAAAAAAAAAGAAAAAGGATGGCCAGGGGGTACAACATGAAGACATCTACGCATACCCCAATTTTTTTTAGATTAAGCTTTATGCAAACTGTATAAGATCTGTCCTCTTTTTGACTCGTTGTTTAAACCTTTGACATTATAGGTACAGAGTTTCAGTAGAGATGCCGAGGAAGACCCCCTAGCCATCTTTAAAAAAAAAAAAAAGGGGGGGGGGGGACGACGACTTATAACAAGAGAGCTTCCCTCTCTAGGGGCCCTGAGCTACTCAAGGTCCACAAATAGGACAAAACACTCGGAAAAAAAAAACAACAACAACAAAAGGATATAGACAATGTCCAAACAAAAGAATAATCACCAAGCCCTACCAGAGAGGTGGTGTACCTACAAGGGGGTTAAGTAGGTAGACCCAGATGTTGTGTCACAGCAGAGACCCAGGACAAACAAAATATATATATCTTATCCTCCACATAGTTTATAATTCCTTTTCTTTTTCTCCTCCCCCTCCCCATTATATACATTAGAGTCGGGAGTGGGGAAAAAAAAAAAAAAAAAAACCCACAAATTATAATATGTAAGGGGAGTGGGAGGGGGGGAGGAAAGGAAAGGGGGGGTGGTCCGAGAAGCATGGGCCGTGTGAGCAGTCCACCTGGAAGGAGGGGAGGGATGCAAGAGAGAAAGGAAAAAAATGTAAAAAAATCTTCCCTTTCCTTTTTCTTATCCCTCTTTCTCTTCCAAGAGTAAGGTATTATGTTTATATAATCTTCCCCCCTTTCTTCCCTTTCCCTCCCTCTCTCCCCAAATCTATCATATACATATATGCATACCCACACATACATACATTGCCCAGTGGTTGTGCGTACGCTTACCCAGATATATTTGGTGCCACACACGTGTGTGTGTGTGTGTGTGTGTATATATATATATATATATATATATATATATATATATATATATAATATATGTGTGTGTGTGTATTTAACAAGAGCATGTAGATACCAGCACATTCGTTCATCTATCATGTGTTTCTCTTTAAGGGGTCCCTAATCTCATTATTATGTTACGTAACCTTTGGCAACCAGATAGGTATCCCCAACATAGCTCATCCACACCCCCCTCTAGTCACCTCAACCGCTGGGGGAACCAATCGGGTAAATGACACCCTGACTGAACAGTTCGCATGTCAGAGCAGACCTTGATTTCAATAGTGAATCGGATAACATAGGTTTAAACACCCATATAATCGGTTCCTATGGGGCTCTAAAAAGATTTCCATAGCCTTAGTCCAAGTTTGGTCTAAACCAAAACTCACAGTCGTTTTAGCGTGTATCATGTTGCGTAGTAGTCGCAAATGTTCCGTACTACAACATGATTCAGACATATAGGACTGGTTTAACCTTTGCCCACCACATACAGCATCATACAATGTCTAACCCTGAACCGTTCTGCAGTTTAAAAAAAAAAAAAAGAATAGAAAAAAAATCGACTACATCTATTTTCCCCCCTCCTTCCCTCTCTCTCCCACTCCCACATACATAGCACATGGTGGTAGCCTAATGGTAACATAACCCCTTAGTAAGATTATAGAACAAGTTAATCAGATTGCACAACAATGCTCTTCATACATAGCCCCAATGTGCCACCATGTATCACATACACTTTAATAGATACTGTTTTTTTTAGTTGTTTCCTTTGTGATTAAAACAACAAAAAACAAAAGCAAAAAAAAAAAAATTTCTCATTTCTTTTTGAGTGGCTTAATAGTTGATAATCTGGGTTTGATCCCATCCTGACCAAATTAATTGTCAATGTTATATATAAATCCATAATTCTATAAAATACTACTGCATAACTCAACTAAAAAAAAAAAAATCATAACTACTTTGAAATTTCATTGATGGTCATACTCACGGCATACTACAGGGGGTATTAGGAAAAAAAAAAAAGGGGGGGGGGGCAAGAGAAAGGGAATTTACAGTTGATTTGTTATTTATTGTTGCTTATGGAACTCTTCACTCCCCCCTCCTGGTTAATAGTCATTGTTGCAGCTATTACAGCTGGTAGGCTGGTCTCAGCACTTGATGAGGCCATTGCTTCAGTCCTTTCATCAACTCCCAAACGTTCAGCTCTCTTAAATGGTGTATAAGTCTGTGGCCATGTTATTGTTGGAAGGTCTGGCAAACCAAAGTTTTTTTGTATAGCGGGGATATCGGATGGATCACGTATATTAAACCACCGCCATCTTTCTTGATTTGGAGTCGGAATGGGAAGCTCCAACGATATACGAGTTTTCGATCTTGCAACATTTTAAGCAGTGGCCTTAGTGCTCTTCTTTTCTCTAATGTAAACCGACACAAATCGTGTAATAAATAGACATGTCCCATTTAGGTTAACTTGACCTTTTTCTCTGGCCTTCCTCATAATCTCCTCCTTCTTCTCTCTATAGAAATGTACACGACAAATAATATCTCTCTTGGTTTGGTTGAATCTATATTTCTAGGTCCCGATGAACTCTATCAAGTTCTATAGTTGATGTCTCGGGTTTTTCCAGCAAAAAGATTAATATTTTTTTGACTGTTAACATAAGGTCCTCGGTACCTGGTATCTCTGGTACCCCCTAATACGGATATTGTTCCTCTTATTATGATTTTCCTGGTCCTCCAATAATTGGAACAATGTATGGATGTGCGCCTCTTGTGTATCTAAACGTTGTACTTGTGATTTGTAGTGAGCCCGTCAAGATATCTAAGGACTGCTCCAACTCTACAGTCTTTACCCCTGTTGCCCGCAGCTCCATTTTAACAGATTGAAGCTCTTTGTGATAACCCTGCTCCAAATGTTGCGCAAAAGCCTCCATGTCATTGCGAGTAGGTAGTACGCGAAGATATTCCCTTAGATCTCCCTCCTCTAAACTCAGAGCAGATCTTTTCTCTACCTCTCTCTCTAAACCTCCCTCTAAACCTCCAGACACTTTTATATCATATTTAACCCCAGCTGAAGAAAGGGTGGTGGAGATAGGGGAGGAAAGAGGTGAGGCAGACTCTATAGGATCAATCACATTTATATTTGCTGTGCTTGCTGTGTTTAATATAACTGATGCTGATGCACTTGTTCCACTTACCGCACCTAACCCAGTGGGGTTCAGGTGGAGCCATAGATGAAGGCTGCGCTCTCACGGCACTCATAGCAGCTGTTGGAAACGGAGCTGGTAGAAACAGAGTTGAAGCCGGTGATTGCAGGGGATCACAAGCGGGGACACAAGCGACTTCTCTGCAGCCTCCCAACTCTAGCTTTGATGTGCGGGAGTGAGTCCGGCCACCAACAGGGAAGAACTCTAGGATGCCTTGCTGGCTGGTAGATACCGTGGTAGCTGTAGGCGGAAGGCTCGATGTGTTGGATACACTTGGCCTTCTCCTCCGTCCCATGGAACCCCGGGGGGGGGTGGGGGTGGGGGGAGAAAAGCCGTAGGTTGCCAATAGATAACTGGTAATAGCGCTGGTTTTGCAGTGGGTTGCCACAAGGTATGATCATGTGCAGACAGACACAGTTGAACAGTGTGAACACTGTGAACTACCAGAGTAGGTATCGCACAGCACAGGAAATAGAGCAAAGATTGCAAGGACAGCTGGGACTTTCACCTGCCGATCTCAGGTGATGCTTCTGCGGATCAGTGGGGAATCATTAGTCCCGGTCTTAGCTGGAGCACGTCTAGCACACTCCTTCCTCCATGATCAACCACTGCCCCCTCCTACCTCCCCACTACTTATTTTTTAGAACATTTTTTTAAAACACTAATGCACATTGTGGCTACATAATAGAAGACTGAGGTGCTGAACTTACTTGGCTTTCATGTACATTCAGTGCAGATTGCTAAGTAATAAGCATAGTAGTTCTTAATTTTCAGATTAGAGCCCACTATTGGTCTTATGTCTAAGTTTTTTTTTTTTCTTCCTGGAAGCCCTGTTGATCAACTACAACATTACAGATGTACTTGCAAAGAACCAGGTTTGTATTTATGATGTCAGAAAAAAGAGCAGTCAGTTGTAGAGCTGCTTAGGAAATACAGGTTCTCTAGGTGTGCTTAGTAACACTGTGTTCCACAGGGACCATGTCTTTAGTCTTTCCATTCTTGGTTGGCTTTTTGTTAACGCACACCATGGCTTTTTACTTGTTAATTTTATAAGCAAACCAATGCTCTAAATCCCTTAGATTGTGGTACATCTGTTGTCCTCCAAAATACTGGTTGCCTTTTTTGCCTGTGTATTCTTAAGGTCTATGGACCTCAAGTCGCATCAAAATGGGACCAAAGTAGTGCAGGGACTACTTTGAAGTCGCACAGATATGAACTGTACTCATTGGAAATCATGGGGTACGACTTGTCATGCGACTTTGCAGTCCCAAGTCGCATAAAAAGTTACACTAGTGGAAACCGAGCCTAATTGAACAAGCTGAAGTTGGAAGCTGATTGGCTACCATGCAAAACTGCACCAGATTCTGAGTGCTCCAGTTTTAGTAAATCTTCCCCTTTTGAGTCTCTAAAGTCATCAACTTTAGAACAGGAATGCTGCGATTTCTGATTTTCATTTGCTGCCTACTTAAACCAGATGTACTTTGATTTATTGAAGTCAGGCACAGCCAGGCAACTAAACTTTTTTAGAAGACCAGCAATGGCAGCCTTAATGTTTCTTTAATGTCAGGTACCTTTTTTAATCCTTCTCCCTGCACTTGCTTACCTTGAAGTGCAGAGACTGGAGAACCCATGCAACTCATCCCTTTATCTGGTTTTGTAGAAGCCGATTACTTACAGTTGCATATATCCCTTTCCAATCAGATGGCTGTGCAATTATGCCATTGTAGGACCATATTTGGCAATATTATTTTTTTCTTGGTGCTATCAGTCCAGCACCCTTTTAACTCGTAACTTTTCCCTACCTGAAACTTGACCTAACAGCTAAAGTAAGCTTTTAATAGACGCTTTATTTATTTAACCTGCTCCTTTATGGAAACCTGTAGTGGATAAAGGCACAAGCTGTCCTTTTTTGAAAGTACTAGTTCCCAGGTGTAGATTCAATGATGAGTACTTTCAAGAGAATCAATGACCATATATGTATCTCTGATTTCCCCCCTGTATTGAATTGTATTGTACTGTCTGCCCTAATGTTGTAAAGCGCTGCGTAAACTGTCAGCGCTATATAAATCCTGTATAATAATAATTATATATAGCCAGGTTGGATATGTGTCGTTTCGGGGGGGACATGCAAGTACATCCTCTCATTCTCTGCCACTCTGTGCGCCACCCGTACTATACACCTGAAGATTGAAAAACGGAACAATGTTGATAGAGCAGTGTTCACTATGGTGACCTACCGCTCTGGTTAGTGATCATAACTAATGCTCCATATTCCCATCGCTCACATTCCTGGATAAGCTCTCAAAAGTTTGGGTGCTGCAGCAACAACCAACTGGAAATTGGTTCAGAAAGTTACAAAGGAGATATTTGCCAGCACACCATGGATCAACGAAGTAGCATCCAAACGGATTGTTTATTGCATGATCACAAGAACAGTGCAATGTTTCGGGGTCCTGCGTGACTCCGAAACCTTGCACAATGTCTGTGATCATTGGCCAGTGCAGTACAATGTCACCTTGGTGACACCGCACTGCTCTGGTGACAGTGGTTTTACTTTTTTTCGTTTCTTTTTTTGTTAACCTTCATCACTGCCTGTTTTTAACCCCTTAAATGCTAGGCTACCACACCACAATTACATATGTTGTGTGCCAGTTACAGCCCAGCGGTAGTGCCTGCCAAACACGACATGGAGTATAATTCCTGCTATTTTCCCATCAAAAGGGAGATTGGTTGAGGGGCAGTAAAAATGCAGCTCAACTGTGGGCTTTTACAGCCCCCCCCCCCCCCAACCACAAGTGTAAACAAGCCCTTACTCACTAAACCAGTACAGCCAGTCATAGTGTACCTGAAAACCACCACACCTCCCAAAGTCATCAAAAGGCCTCATACATACAGGACATATCAATGCATACCCTGTGCAAGGGCCATGTTTTAACCGCACATGGATGCACAGGTGTTCCATGCTTCCCCATGCAGCTAGTCCTATTCATGTCTATTGGGACACAGTTGCTGCACAGGCACAGCTGTTGCTCCCAATCCAACATCTGTGTAGGTGCATAGCCCAAACGCAGACCGTGTGAGTTTGGGGACCTGCAACCGCATGGATGTCCGATTGGGAGAAGCCGCTGCATTCCAGTAGCCATAAATGGGACTGCCTGCACAAGAATGCAGAGAACACCTGTCCATTTCCATGAGGGTAAACACGGCCCTTGCATGGGGTACATATTGATAAACTGTGTGAACTAATCGTACATCCAGTCACAATGCTCCCAATCACCACCACACAAATCCCAGTGTCCGCATAAGGCCACGTTCACACAGGGCATATTAATGCGTACCCTGTGTCAGGGCCTTGTTTACCCACATGGGAATGAACAGAGCTACAAAGACACAGCCACTGCTCCCAATCTGAGATCCATGTGGGTGTAAAGCCCCAAATGCAGACAGTGTGATTATCCAGTCAAAGCGTCCCTAATCCCCATCACACTAGTCACAGTATCGCCAGCCAGCAACAGTGTTTCTGATCGCTGCCACACCAGTGACAAGGTCACCGGACCAGTGCAGCCAGCAACAATGTTTCGATTCGCTAGCCAGGAGAGCCAGTGTAGCCATCAACAGTGTCTCTGTTGATGGCCTACATTTATGAAGCAAGATTTATTTGCAAAGTCTTTTTTTATCAGAAACTAATAATTTTTTTTCACAATCTTTAGGTCTATTTTTCATTTTATATAGCAAAAAAGCATTGGTTATTAAATACCACCAAAAGGGGGCTCTATCGGTCTCAAAATTAGTGATCTAAAATTTATTTGGGTACAGTGCTGCATGACCAAGTAATTGTCATTCAAATTGTCAGCGCTGACATCTGAAAAATTGCCTGGTTAGAAAGGGGGTAAAATGACCTAGTCTTGAGGTGGTTAATTTAATCCCTTATTGGAGTACTTAAAGTGATTTTTTTTTTTTTTATTTTATTTTTTTTTTTAAATAAACGAAGCTTTACAAACATGTCATACTTGCCTCCACTGTGCAGCTCGTTTTGCACAGAGTGGCCCCGTACACTGCCTTCTGGGGTCCCTCGGCGACTCTCGCGGCTCCTCCCCACATCAGATAACCCCCTAGGAGAAGCTCTCTCCCAGGGGGTCACCTTGAGGGCATGCTCCCGAGTCCATCATTCCGTGTCCATAGCCGCCGAATGTATGACTCGGCCCTGGCGCCCACGTCATTGGATTTGATTGACAGCAGCGGGAGCCAATGGCTGCGCTTCTATCATTCTATCCAATCAAGAGCCGAGAACCATGGGCAGAGGAAGAGCGCGTCCCCGCCGGATAAAGTTCCAGGGCTCAGGTAAGTAAAACGGAGGGGCTGGGGGGCCAGTCACTGCCAGGTGTTTTTTCACCTTAATGCATAGGATGCATTAAGGTGGAAAAACACAAGGGTTTACAACCCCTTTAATGTTTCACCCCCTCCTTATACTGCTGCATAATTACTTCATCCTGCAGTTGGAGCCTATGTATCAATGGCATGCAGTTTTCACACCAAAATGATTCAATGCAGAGATCCCAGCCCCTACCCTATGTCCTTCCCGTTTTTGTTGTTTTTGGCCTTTCTTTGTCTTGATATTAGAGATCCATTTACACGCTTGTCCCATGCTTCAGATTCCTCTGTTTTTCGGTACAATATTTTTATTTAAGGCAAATAGACAGATACATCCATAGAAATCCCCAGATTCCTCTGTTTGATCTAAGAAATAGTTCCCTCATCCCACAGTTTATCTGGCTGGTGTGTGTGTGTGTGTGTGTGTGTGTGTGTGTGTGTGTGTGTGTATATAACTGTAATAAAAGCTCTTAAATAACCTGCCTGGATCACACAACTTTCTTTTTTTTTTTTTTTTTTTTTTTTTTTTTTCTTCTTAGGTATCCAACCTTTATTGATGCTCTCAGAGACCTAGACGATTCCCTTTCCATGTGTTTCCTTTTTTCTACCTTCCGGCGGACTGGCAAATGCCATGTGCAGACAATACAGCTGTGTCGTAGGCTTTCTGTAGAATTTCTCAATTATGTAATTGCTTCCCGTTCATTGCGCAAGGTGAGTTGATATAAAGAAAACAAAATCAGACTTGTTTGGGAATTCTGGCGTTCAGTCAGAAGTGCAGCATTAGCAATGGATAAGTTACCTTTGAAGCTGTTTTTGGGCAGTGAAGTACAGCATAATTGGGGGGGGGGATTTTTTATTCATATGTAGAGAGTTGTCATTGAACACTAGATGGCGCTAATTGAATGCAGCCTGTGCCTGATCTGTAATGGTAAAATCCCTGCATCTACAGACATTGACGATCTAACCCTAACCTACAGTATCTCACAAAAGTGAATACACCCCTTACATTTTTGTAAATATTTTATTATATCTTTTCATGTGACAACACTGAGGAAATGACACTTTGCTACAATGTAAAGTAGGGAGTGTACAGCTTGTATAACAGTGTAAATTTGCTGTCCCCTCAAAATACCTCAACACACAGCCATTAATGTCTAAACCACTGGCAACAAAAGTGAGTACACCCCTAAGTGAAAATGTCCAAATTGGGCCCAATTAGCCATTTTCCCTCCCAGTGTCATGTGACTCGTTAGTGTTACAAGGTCTCAGGTGTGAATGGGGAGCAGGTGTGTTACATTTGGTGTTATCGCTTTCACTCTCTCATACTGGTCATTGGAAGTTCAACGTGGCACCTCATGTCAAAGAACTCTGAGGATCTGAAAAAAAGAATTGTTGCTCTATATAAAGATGGCCTAGGCTATAAGAAGATTCCCAAGACCCTGAAACTGAGCTGCAGCACGGTGCCAAGACCATACAGCGGTTTAACAGGACAGGTTCCACTCAGGACGGGCCTCGCCATGTTTGACAAAAGAAGTTGAGTGCACGTGCTCAGCATCATATCTAGAGGTTGCCTTTAGGAAATAGATGTATGAGTGCTGCCAGCATTGCTGCAGAGGTTGAAGGGGTGGGGGTTCAGCCTGTCAGTGCTCAGACCATACGCTGCACACTGCATCAAATTGGTCTGCATGGCTGTCGTCCCAGATGGAAGCCTCTTCTAAAGATGATGCACAAGAAAACCCGCAAACAGTTTGCTGAAGACAAGCAGACTAAGGACATGGATTACTGGAACCATGTCCTGTGGTCTGATGAGACCAAGATAAACTTACTTGGTTCAGGTGGTGTCAAGTGTGTGTGGCGGTAACCAGGTGAGGAGTACAAAGACAAGTGTTCTGCCTACAGTCAAGCATGATGGTGGGAGTGTCAGGGTCTGGGGCTGCATGAGTGCTGCCGGCACTGGCAAGCTACACTTCGTTGAGGGAACCATGAATGCCAACATGTACTGTGACATACTGATGCAGAGCATGATCCCCCTCCCTTCAGAGACTGGGCCGCAGGTCAGTTTTCCAACATAACGACCCCAAACACACCTCCGAGACGACCACTGCCTTGCTAAAGAAGCTGAGGGTAAGGGTGATGTACTGGCCAAGCATGTCTCCAGACCTAAACCCTATTGAGCATCTGTGGGGCATCCTCAAACGGAAGGTGAAGGAGCGCAAGGTCTCTAACATCCACCAGCTCCGTGATGTCATCATGGAGGAGTGGAAGAGGACTCCAGTGGCAACCTGTGAAGCTCTAGTGAACTCCATGCCCAAGAGGGTTAAGGCAGTGCTGGAAAATAATGGTGGCCATACAAAATATTGACACTTTGGGCCCAATTTGGACATTTTCACTTAGGGGTGTACTCACTTTTTTGTTGCCAGCGGTTTAGACATTAATGGCTGTGTGTTGAGTTATTTTGAGGGGACAGAAAATGTACACTGTTATACAAGCTGTACACTCACTACTTTACATTGTAGCAAAGTGTCATTTCTTCAGTGTTGTCACATATAAAGATTTAATAAAATATTTACAAGAATGTAAGGGGTGTACTCACTTTTATGAGATACTGTATATAGCCCTGTAAAGAAGAAATCTGTATACATACCTTTTCTGAATCCGATCCGGTCTTCAGCGCTGGAAGCTCTGCAGAGGACACAACCAACAACGGCTGTGAAATGAATTGGGGGTGACATCAATCACCCATAGAGTTTCTATGGGGCTTCTGTTGTCGGATTTGTCCTCTAGCGCCCGCCTCCACAGCAAAGCCATGGCTGACGGCTCAGCGTGGGATCAGGTCAGATCGGCTGCAGAAAAGTTATGTATACTTATTTCTTCTTTACAGGGCTAGGTAGGTTAGTGTTAGAACGTGGATGTCTGTAGATGCAGGTATTGTAGTTTTAGGGTGGACTTATACTTTAAAGCTGATCTTTGGAAACTGAAAAAACTACCCTTGCACTGGGGCTCCTCCCACACTGCAAGAGTTAAATGCTTGTTTTGTAACTGGGAAACTAGCATAAAGGGCTCTTGCTTGCCTTATGCCTCATTCCTCCAGCAGCAAGTGCTTGCTCACCTTTTTATCTACAACCCCCCCCCCCCCCCCCCCCTTGCCCATTTAACAGATTAAGGGTTCATGCATAAGGTCATTTCCTGTTGCTTTTTCATGCCTGGGGAACTGTAGGTGCCATATACAACTTTCTGTGTTCAGGAAATACATCGGACACGCATTTACAGGTAAATGCTGATTTAAAGCGGGGTTCCACTCAAATTTTTAACTTAATCTTACCCCCTTCAGTTAATTGCATAGATGTTCAAATGCCACACGAAAAAATTTTTATCGCTGTAATTACCTTTTATATTGTACTTTATTGTGGCACTTCCTGTCTCTCCTCCCATGGGAGTAGATGTGTTTATTGCCTTTCCCCGGCGCCACACTGTCTCCTGGGAGCTTAGTGTCAGGCTTCCCAAGATTCAGTGCGGAAACAATGATCATGCGAGTGAACAAGCTGTGAATGAACAGCATTCACGGCATCCCGGAAATCAATGCTTGTGGGCTTCACATGCCCACAAGCAAGATGGAAACAGCCAGCATCACATTTTTTAAGTTATTCTTCAGTACGAAAACAGACAGAGGTGGAAATATTACACCCAAACTGAGTATTATTTTGGGATTAGCAAAGTGTCTCAATGACCTAAAAAAAAAAAAAAAAAGATTGGTCGCCGGACTCCCGCTTTAACCACTTCCCGCCCGCCGTATGCAGCATGACGGCCGGGAAGTGGTTCTGTTATCCTGACTGGGCATCATATGACATCCAGCAGGATAACATGCCGGCACGTGCCTGTGGCGATCACGAGTCAGTCTGACACCACGCATCTCCAATCGTGATAAGAAGCCTCTGTCAGAGGCTTCTTGCCACATGATTAGCTGTGACCAAGCACAGCGTGAACCAGGAAGTGCCGGTAAATGGCATTCCTCGTTTCTCGCTGACCGGGATGATTGGCGGCTCTTCCTCTCGGGGGGGTCTGTGCTGATGATAATCAGCACATGGATTATCAGCACAGCCCCCTCAGATGTGTAAATAAGCTACCAATCGGTGCCTGGCATTCCCCCAATAAATAAAGCCTTCAAGTGCCCACCTCAGTGCCCAGAAGTCTCACCTGTCTGTAACACATCAGTGCCCATTAATTCTACATATCAGTGCCGCCTCATCAATGCCCATCAGTGCCGCCTCATCAGTGCCCATCAGTGAAGGGGAAAACAAAATTTTATGACAAACTAAGTAAAACTTTTTTTTTTTTTCAAAAATTTTGGTCTTTTTTTTAGTTTATTAAAAAATAACCCCAGAGGTGATCAAATAACACCAAAAGAAAGCTATATTTGTGGGAATAAAATGATAAAAATTTTGTTTGGGTACAGTGTTACATGACTTTGCAATTGTCATTCAAAGTGTGACAGCGCTGAAAGCTGTCCTGGGCAGGAAGGGGCGAAAGTACCTGGTATTGAAGTGGTTAAAGAAGCATCTGTGTTTACAAGAGTACAGTCGCGTACAGCCATTTACTTGCATGGCAGGCTGAATGCGGCACCTGCAGCTTGACAGACGTGGGAAAGCACTGGAAGATTTATGCTAGCAAAAGAAACAAAAGCCTATAAATCATGTGCATGATCCCCAATAGAATGGTAGAGCCAAAGTCCTTGTTCTCGTTAGTAGTGTGTTTTTATGGTGGTCATGTTGTGTGCAGAGCAAGATGTTTGGGCTTTAAACGTGGAAACATAAAATAAGGCATGTATAGCATTGCACAAAAACAAGGAATTAAAATAAGTTTTATTTTAAACAGTGGTGGACTCATGCACTTCTCTGAAGCTATTAAATATGTACCATTTAAAAGGTGCAAGGGTTACAAGGTTCTGGGACTTACCACATCTTGTAGCTGCATTACAGAAAGCACCAACTCTTGAGTTGGTATAATGCCCAGGCAGTACACCTAAGAGTAAGGCAAAGCTGAATGTTATTAATGTACTGTGTGTTAGACCCCATACACATTATACAACTTTTGTTGTCTGATTTCCTTTAGATTTACCAAAACCATGTAGTGCAAAACTCTTAAGGTTTTTTCCTCCATATTATATGGTTTTGGTAAATCTGAAGGAAAAAATCTACATAAAATTGTATAGTGTGTATTCAGCTTTTGGCTTTGTTTGCCCAGCTTTCTGCCCTGCCATTTATCATTTTATACAGAGATAATATATGCTGTTTAATTTCGTTAATTAACTTTTTTATTTATTTATGTATGTTTGTTTGGGTATTGTTTGTTAATGTTACACATAAACCAAGGCATGGTTTATAATAGGTAAGTAAAATATTAACCTAAATGACTCTTAAAGCCTCCTTATCTTTTATGTACCAAGTACTAATTACTTGGCTAGAGCTAGATCTGTTAATAGTCATTGAAAGAAAATCAGTTCTGAAGATTGTTCATTACTTAAACTCTTCTTTTATGGATGGTCCTATTATTTATGACCAAGTGTCTTATTATTTTTTTTTTTTCTGTGTAATGTGCCTAGTTAGCACAATGGTTTATCATAAGGCTATGATTATTTTAGGTTATCAGCTATATCAAACTGGGGAAAAGTTGACTGTAGTGCCCTTAGTAGGGTTGTTTGTCGGTAAGCCAGATGTGCATTGCTTGGTAGAATATTGGAATGCTAATATATGGGAAGAAACGTAGGGGTATATTTATAAAGGAGTGGATATGACATTCACCACACATGCACTACAGGTGAATCTACCTGGTGCATGTGTTTTAAATTACCATTTGTTCCTCCAAATGTTGTTTGCTGTTATGAGAATACTGACAACTGCTTAAGGGGCTCATTTGCACTTGTGGTTGGGAGCAGTACAAACAGGCAGTTGAGCCCCAGTTTTGTCCCCTAAGCTGACCTGCAGTTGACATCCTTGTGATCTACATTTGACTTGCTTTAGGGGGTTTTGCATTTGTATAGACGTTTATGGGAATGCCCCATTTGAGGGCCCCTAAATAATTTGAACTGATTTCACTAAGTCTTAAGATCCTTAAGTGTAATAACTTATAATTACCAATGAGACGTTACTAAAGACTTTCTGCCACTACTGCTTTTCTGATTGTTTATTGCTCCTTGTATCACATTGTGAGCCTCATGGGCATACTGTAATGTGCCAGATTGCCATGAGTACAGTGTACCAATATGCATATGTCCTTTAAAGAGGAACTTCAGTACCCTTTAGCTTTGCCCCCTTCCCAAAGCTGCCATCTTTGTTACTCAAACCTTTGGGTTACAGCAGAGTCCTTCTGCACATGCACAGGGAAGTTTCCACGCATGTGCAGACACAGCGAGGTTTAGGTCTTCCATACCTATTCCTTTATTGCGCATTCGTTGTGAGCAGAGGTGCTGCAGGGCTCTGCTGGATCCCAAAACCCTGTCACAGAATCTGGGGGACGGGTGGTGGGATGTGGTTGAATGTCCTCACTTAAAACCATTGTACTGTGGTTAAAGTGTATGTATAGTCAAAACCTTCCTATTTAGGGAAGGAGGGAAGGGAAGAATTAAAAACCCTACAATGTGTTTTTTTGTTTTTTTTTGCTGGATGTGTCCAGTCAAGGAAATTTCCCTTTATTTCCTGACCTGGAATGCAACCAAAAGTAAAAAGAATAAGTAGAATTGGAGAAATAAAAAGCTTGGACTTTTTAGGCATGACCAGACAGAATGTACAAAAATATACTTTTATTATTAAAAACATAGGAAACATTTATATTAACCACTTGCCGACGGCTGGCCGTCATATGACGTCCTGGGCTTTGTGTCTATATCTGAATGATGCCTGCAGCTACAGGCATCATTCAGATATCTGCTTTTTCAGCCGGTGATTCCCTACACCATAAGAACGATCATAGCGGCTGGTCAGCCGATTGATCGTTCTTACGGGCAGGTGGTGGGGACGTCTACCGACTCACCACTGCGATTGGTGAGTTGGAGAACGGATCCCCGGATGTTCACCATAGAGATTTCCTGCAGACCAGATGGTCGCTGGAGTCTCTATGATCGTCGGCGGCCAGGCGCGATGCTATGACGTCACGCCCGACCTCTGCATTCATAAAAACGGCGCTGCCTCGGCTGGGAAGCCGAGATTGTTTTATTTTTTATTTCAGGCTTCCCAGCCAAGAGGTGAGATGTGGGGTCTTATTGACCCCAGATCTCACTGTAAAGAGGACCGGTCATGCCATATTCCTATTACAAAGGATGTTTACATTCCTTGTATTAGGAATAAAAGTGATCAAATTTTTTTTTTTTTTTTTAAAGTGTCAAACTAAAAAATGTAAAGTAAAATTGACAATGTGCTTGCACACAGAAGCGAACGCATACGTAAGTCCCGCCCTCATATGAAAACTGTGTTCAAACCACACGTGAGGTGTCGCCGTGAACGTTAGAGCGAGAGCAATAATTCTAGCCCTAGTCCTCCTCTGTAATTCAAAATATGTAACCAGTAACAATTTTTTAAGCGTCGCATATGGGGATTTTTAAGTACCGAAGTTTGGCGCCATTCCACGAGCGTGTGCAATTTTGAAGCTTGACATGTTGGGTATCTGTTTACTCGGCGTAACTTCATCTTTCACATTGTGCAAAAAAATTGTGCTAACTTTACTGTTTACTCGTTTGAAAAATTGCTGCTCAAATACCGTGCGAGATAAAAAGTTGCAATGGCCGCCATTGTGTTTTCTAGGGTCTTTGCTAAAAAAATATATATAATGTTTGGGGGTTCTATATAATTTTCTAGCAAAAAAATGATGAATTTTACATGTAAGAGAGAAATGTCAGAATTGGCCTGGTTGGTAAGTGGTTAAAATCCACATTAATGAATTAAATACTAATTAAAATAATGCAGCTGTATATAAACGACTTGCAACTACATGGAATCTGGAAGAAGAGAATATAATTTCATTGTAGCAGTAAATCCAAGAGGGCAGTTATATTGCAGTAAAGCGGTGTATACTTGATCTTGCTCTACATGTTAAGTCTTGCGCTTCTTCAGGAGCATCAGAATGACTAACAAATGTGGACAAGAAAAAACATAAATAGAATAATATAATATAAGCATGTATTAAACACAATACAGTCAATAATAAGGCATTCCGTTTCACATATCCCAAAGGTGGTCAGCTCACAGGGCATCCACAGGTACAGGACAAGCAACTTAACTGGCAGGGTTTCCCACCCTGACTATTTTGCTGCTGTTCTGCATATTTCTTGTCCTTGTCCAAGCCCTCAAAATTGGCAATACCTATTGCCTCTGAATCATGTTTCCATTTGCTAAATCTTTTTAAATCGTATTACCTGATTTCATTAGAGAGTGACTTGACACCTAGATCGCTGCTCATGTATTGGATATTTCCCTTGTTTATTGTTACTGCAACAATATGTTGGTATGTATATTGTACTATTTGGTCTTCTGTGTCTCTTTCCCCTTGTTGGTTGCACCTTGGCAACTCCATTGGCAGGTACTGGCTTTATCCCAGCACTATGTGGCCTCCCAGCGCCACATCCTGCATACTATTCAGTTTGCAGTGTGTGTGGCGCGTGGAGGATCAGCTTTGAGGGCGCCGTCTTCCTCTCTGGTCCTCAGGTGTCACTACCAGCCTACCACCCACCATTGGCCATTGCACGGGGTCGGGTGCATTCGCAGTGGCGATTTGCGGCCGGTACGGATGATGTCTCGGCACACTGCTTACTGGTTGACTACGAGTGGGGTGTGCATACTTATGCACGCTGTTTCAGAGTCCCATCTAGCTACATGCATTGGTGTGCCACTGCAGTGGCGGCTGACGTTCCTGAGGGGCTCCCTTTGATAAGGTATTTTCATTCTGCAGCATCCAAATGTCTGCTTTTAACTCTCTCATCCTTATTATTTTTCATGAAAGAGACTCCTTTTTATTCCCTTCTCTTTTGCCAAATCATCCAGTATTCTATCCGGCCTCTTAGGTTGTGTGGGGAGGTTGTAGTCTTTGGCCCCCTATAAAATTAGTGGCAATAACTACTTTGAAGTGAGGACTCTGTTAGTGTCCTTCCCTATCTGCCATATGTCTCATTTACCTTTTGGCCTTCTGACACAAACCATATTTCTTGATGGGACTACATGACCCCCCCAGCAGCTGCCCTGCACTGTGTTTGTTCTGTTTTGTTTTTAGCCGTGAATTTATACTTCATATTATGTACTAAGTATCACTCCTTTATTCAATTGGTTTATTATACATGCTAGCTTTACATATGATTTCTTTTACAGTTCAGTTAACGAACATGATGTGACTGGTGGCGCCCCCCCCTCCAAAATGCAGCACACATCTTTATAGACACCTTGTCCATGTTTTCCCTGGATACCCCGGGACTATATAAGGTATCATGTACGCCCCCATAGTTGCCTGGTTTGCTCGTCCTGTTTCTGTGGATGCCCTGTGGGCTGACCACCTTTGGGATATGTGAATACATGCTTATATTGTATTCTGTTTGTTTTTTCTTATCCACATTTGATAGTCATTCTGATTCTCCTGGAGAAGCGCAAGGTGCGTAACATGTAGAACAAGATCAAATATACACCGCTTTACTACAATATAACCACACTCTTGGATTCACTGCTACAATTAAATTATTTTCTCTTCTTCCAGATTCCATGTAGCTGCAAGTCGGTTATATACAGCGGCATTATTTTAATTAGAATTTGATTCATTAATGTGGATTTTAATATATGTTTCCTATGTTTATATAATAAAGTATTTTTTTTTCTCCAATTCTCCTTAATCTGAATGGGACATGGCACTGTGTATCTGCATAGTATCCACAGTACCACTCTGTGTTGATACAGCTATTTACAAAAGTAAAAAGAAATTGCTGAAGTGAGGTAAGTAGCCTATAGTAGACTATTGTCAAGGGAACAAGTGTTGACAATGAAAGATTTACCCTCACTACTTTTTCTGTTGACAAACTAAAATTATAAATTTCCCATAACTTTCTTTCTTGGAAAAAAAAAATAGAGCCTAGATATATGCAGTGGGGAGACAGCAATAAAAAAACCCTTTTTAGACCCCTTTTACACTGAGGCACTTTTCAGGCATTTTAGCGCTAAAAATAGCGCCTAAAAAGCGCCTAAAAAGCGCCTCTCAAGCCACCCCAGTGTGAAAGCCCGAGTGCGGTGCGCTTGCAGGACGGGAAAAAAGTTCTGTAAGCAGCATCTTTGGGGCAGTGAATACACCGCTCTCCCACCACCCCTGCCCATTGAAATGAATGGGCAGCGCTGCCAAAGCTATTAACCCTTTCTTCGGCCGCTAGCGGGGGTTAAAAGCACCCCACTAGCGGCTGAATAAAGCGCTGATAAAACTAGAAGAGCTTTACCGCTTATGCCTGCACCGCCCCAGTGTGAAAGGGGTCTTAAAGTCTCTGTATAGCACAAAATCTTTCAGCTTTGGATAGTGGGGAATGATTAAAACCACCTGCTAGGGTTTTGTTTTGTTTTTTGTTTCTATAATATTGGAGAGGTTTGCTTCCTGTCCCAGACTCAACAGGAAGTTGGAGGAATTCCTCTCTTAGACACTTGTTCCTGGAGCATGTGTCCCACCCCCTGCAAGCAATAAAAATTGGAAGCGTTAAACGTTATTTCTGTCTGTAATCTCTGTGCCTTTCCCAGCCCTACAGCCTCAAGAAGGTATCTCCCCACTGCTGCTCCTGGTTGCAAAAGACTCACATGGAACTTTGCTCTTTGGTCTGTTTGTGCTACAGTGGCTTTGGTCATCTCCAGCCATCTGACCCTCATCTGCTGTCGGCTTTTTGGGTTTGTTTGCCTGAGGCCTTGTTTCATATTCTGAGTCTTACTGCCATTTGGTTGCAACATGTCTGATTCTAGAAAAGGTGGGGGTGAGTTCCTTATGTAAAGGGTGCTCCCCTTTCACACCATATTCATGGCTACTGGGTTGCTTGCAGCGCTCCCATAGATGGTCCAGCATCTGCAGTCTGTAATCATGTTTCCCTATGCTCCTAGAGTCTGTTTTTGTCATCAGTCCTTTTTAGCTCTGTTGGTTGACTGGTTCCTCTGCCTTTTTGACTGAGGTTTTTACTATAGTCCTGTAGGACTTTATGGCCCAGATGAGCATTTATTTGCCACAAGCACACACTCGCATCCTCCCCCACAGAGTCTCTATCTGATTTATCCATTAACAGCTTTTGAGCCTCAGTCTTTGCCCAATGAGCTTATCCTAGAGGAGACACATGCCTCTGGTATTACACCGAAAGTAAGAGTACAGTTTGTCTCCTATTAATGCAGTGAGCATTACCCTGAGCTGCAAAGGCTTTTTCCATTGCACACTCTATTCTAACTCTTTCTCTATGGAGATCAGAAACCTGCCTCTAAGTAGCAAGTGATTCATGTGGCTTTCATAGGACAGCAGTTTTTCAGTTCTGTTCTTGATGGGTAACTGGTGGCAGGAACACCAGTCTTCCCCAATGGCAGAAACCTAAAGCACATACTGCAAAATCTTCTCTTTCTCTGCCAGTTAAGAAATGCTCCTTTCGTTTCTCCACACCACCTACCACCAAACCCTCTGACAAGCCTTCCTCGGCATGCTAGTGCACCCCCACTTAACAGAGTTGGAGGATGTTTGCTAACACTTGCACAACTTAATAAATAAACAAGTAGTAGGTGGTGAAGGCAGCAAACAGAAAATAAATTATATCAAGTTGAAAACAATGCAATAAAAAAAATCCAAATTTAACAAAGTGGTAGAATAAACATAAAATAAAGCTGTGTAGTGTCACTATTCATTCAGTAATCAAAAAAGTCATGAATCACCCAAAAGTGATATTACCCAAGTCTATCAAAAATCTATATAGTCCCAAAAGTGCACAAATCTCACAAGTGAAATACACAGCTTCAAAACTAACATCTTCAACCATGAGGTAATCAACCCATATATGATGACACGCCATGCCAATGAGTGGATTGCACACTCACCAGAACTTTATATCTACAGTGCATTTCAAAGCACAGCGGAATCCAAAAGCCGTGCTTCCTTACTCAGCCAGACTGCAGGGATGTCATATACAGCCAGTGACAATCCTTTCTGTTGCTGCTTCCAGTGATATCCCCGCTAAGTAATTATTATGCTGCAAAGCTCACATATAGAAAGCACAAATAGACAGGACCATGGTGATGTATGGTTTGATTAAAGATCCGAATACGATAAAAGCATATAAAAACGAATAGTCCAGGATAGAAAACTCACACGAATGGCTACTGATCAGGAAACCGATACAGCAGCGTGACTTTGGCACAAGAGCTCCACTGTAAGAGTTTCATCCAGTAGAAAGTCTTTGGGAGCCTCTAGCATCCACCATGTTTATGTAGCCTAATTCATGATTCAGCTGACAAGCTCATAAGGGACTGAGAGCAGAATATATTCGGCTCCACAGAAATCGATCAATATAGTGCTCTGGGTACTGGATAAAATCTGAATTAGAGGATCATCCAGCAACCCCTGAAGTACTGAAATCAGTAATAATAATTACAATAATAGTAATGAAAAAAAAATCAAATATTTCAGCCGCGGTATAAAAAAAGGTTTAAAAACAGTAAAAATTATATCATAAAAGCACACATAAACATGGGCATGACAGATAATATAAATATATATGTTACAGAGATAAAATAACTAATGGACATGTGAACAAACCACATCATCCATAACCATTCCAAAATTGGGGGTTGTTCATATAGCACTTTACTGGTTGCTGTATGAATATTGACACTGCACAGCTTTATTTTCTTTAATTTTATGTCTGGTTTATCATGGTTTTATTTGGATGTTCATAGAGTGCACATTGTTTTTTACGTTTATATATTTTATATTGAGAATTTAGGCACTTCAATTCATCTGAAGCTCCATCAAGCTCTCACGGATGTCATTGCCTCAATTCCTGTGACAGAAGGGATTCAAGGCTTTTACAGCAACCTGTTCGCTGTACCCAAACCCAAAGGGGGCGGCATCCACCCCATCTTGGATCCTAAAACTCAAAATGTCTTTTTGAGACCATAATATCCATATGGAATCCACCTGATCTTTCATCACTTCTTTGCACCAGTGAGACATTATGGCTTTTCTAGACAAGGATGCATACCTGTGTCCCAATATTTGCAGCACTTTAGCATTTCCTGCAGTTAGCTGTGTGGCCCCTTCACTGCCAGTTTGTTGCCCTGTCCTTTAATCTCTTGTCAGTTACTTGGGTTTTCACTAATGCACTGGCCCCAGGATTAAACCTGTTGCACGCTTGTGAAATGCCACAGGACAGGAGGGGGCGGGCAATTTTCTTGATTGGGAGTCACTGCTGTTAACGTTCACAGCGCCGGAAGACAGACGCAAGGGTAATATCTGGCAGCTGTGAAGGGAACATGGTGTGGACGAATTTGAGCAGAAACCTACACCTGCTGGTACAAGGCAGTACCTGAGTTGCATACATCCGACTTGCATAAAACTCCTACTTAGAAACGGAGGGGGACAACAGGAAGTGAGAGGAAATCTGCCTCTAGGAAGGGAAATTCACTCCTGTAAGTTATCATGGGACAAAGGTATCTCCACTATAGCTTTATCACCAATCCTTGTTTCCCCAACATCCCACAATTTTCAAAATCTGATTGTCACAGGGACAGAAAGTGAGGTAAAATCTTTGAACAGAAGCACAGACCACAAAACAAATGTTACAGGGGTGTTAACCCTTCCCTATGCTCTCCATAAAACTTACATTCTTCATAGTCAGTAAAAGCTTAAGTCAACTGCTGAAAGTACTTAAAAAACTGACCGTTTAAATTATAACGAAGGGCCCTTTCTGAACTGCGCTCCAACTGCATAGACTGCACAAACTCAAGGTAATCCTATGTGCATAGATCACATCGTTGCAGTTCAGTGCAGTTAAAAAAAAAAAATAAAGTAGAGCATGCTGCATTTTTCTGCACTGCAAATGCAAGGAACGTGCTTCAAATGCGCTGCACCACACCCCTTTAAGCCAAGCCCCAAAACGTATAGAAAAATGCACTGCAAACGCAGCGCAAAACACATTCAAGCGCGCTTCAAATGCATGTAAAAAAAATGTTTAGCCTTGGATGGAGTGGAGAGGGATTGATGGTGTCAGTCTTTATAGCTGTCTGTGCCCCCATTAAGGACATTCACCCTCTCTATTGGTCCTGTTTACCATTATCATTGGAAGTGTAAGTAAAAGAAAATCCCAACGTTTGGGTTGTCCTCAGAAAAGTAATAGCAGGAAAAACTACAAATGGTGACGCTAGTTCCCTTAATTTGCAGAGATTTCCCCTCACTTTCTGTGGGACAGGAAGTGAAATCTCTGCAATGGGACACAGATGGCAAAAAAAATAAAAATCTGACGGGTTATAAAAAAAAAAAAAAAGTTTTGCCTATAGTTCTACTTCAATATCACTTTATTGGGATGGGACTGTTGGGTTATTTACTCATTTCACCAAAAAGGTTCCATGTATAAATGAATTGCAGTCTGGCACTTAATAATGGGAATCAAATTCTTATTTCTCTCCTACTTTGGTAATTCTGGTAACACATTGTCTATTCTAGGCCTACGTGAAGATGCTGGCAATTTTAAAGGAGGGATTTTTTTAAATGTTTCATCTAGTTTCTCTAACCTATATTTTTTCAGATCTTCTTGTCCATCAAAGGAATTTATTATCAAGCAGACATACTAGGGCAGACTGTGACGTGGATCACCCCATATGCTTTTTCACATAATGTAAGTTAATAGTTTTATGAGAAGAATATTGCAGTGAAGTAATTGCTTTCATAACCATAAAATATGTGCAGAATGTTTTATATTTTCCATGTAAAATGAGTTTTATTACAGGTATATTCCAGTCAACTGTACAATTTAAGCATTGCAAAGCAAATGGGTTTTTTACTCAAACTTCTTACTCAGTTTTTCTTGTCAATACATTTTTATTGAATACAACCTCAATGCATTGTTATAGTACATGGGGTTTTAGAATCCAGTATCAAGGTGTGAAGATGCTTAGTATAATGCTCATGTTTGCAACATCCAAAAAAAAAAAAGATGTAACACTATGTGTAATGCCCATGTATGCAGCAGTAGCGGACCAAAGGCTCAGAAGGCCAGGTATTTTGTACCAGGGCTCTGAGTATTGCTTCTTAGTGTTTTTGCTTTTGAAAACTTTAGTGACTTTGGGGTAATGCTGAGTACGCACGGGCTCAAATCGGTCCGCCCATGTGTACAGCTTCCTGTCTCGCCACCGCCTTTTGTCAAACGAGCATGCTGGAAATCCAGCATCTGATCAGTGCTCGCAGCCACTGACTGCGCAGCCCCGCTAACAGAACACAATAACTCAGCAGGGCAGATCGCTGTACTAAAATTGCTTAAGTATGGTGATCTGTACGTGTTTTTTTCTTTTTTGTTTGTTTTTTCTCGTTCAGCCCGTTGGGTTTAGCGAGAAAAAACTTAGCTCATACCCAGCTTGAAAGCAAGGAAGCATAAGCCTCTGTAGTATATTACGTGCTTCTACTAAACAAGAATGCTGTACATGCAATCTACATATGATTGTTGAAAAACAATACTTACAATGTATTACAGGAATACATACAAAACATGCACACGCTACCTTACATTGCTAATGAATTAGCATGAACCATGATCAGTGTACAATAGGGATGCTCTAAAAGTCGCTTAGCTTGGTTTATTGTGACTTAACGATCTCTGTATGCAACCATGCTCTGACCTTTTGTTTGGAAAGTATTAGTGTAGCCATTCCCCCATGGGCGTATCCTTTTAATGCATCAGTTTTATGAGCGAAACACTTCCTAACTCAATCTGTAGGTGGCACTGTTGTATCATACATGCCATAGGTCAAATATTTCAAAAGGTCAAGCTATTGACACTTATTGATATAGTTTTGGAATCAATGTTTGACATGAATTACCTAAAACAATGGAAGCAACTAAAAATGTCATTGTCTCGTTTACATTGGCCCAGTATACAACAATAGTATTTATTTCCCATTGTTTTAAAGGACAGCTTGTGCAGACCTTCGATTGACATTTATTTGAGAAATGCCCACTCAAGGAAACCTGATGTATAAATAATTCTAAAACAACAAACCAGATTTTATATGTTAAGCGGGGTATGCACATATCAAAATTCGGCTGGAACCAACCAAATTTTAATGTGTTTGTATCTGTCTCTGTTCAACAGAAGCTGGTCGTTAGATCGATTTCAGTCGAACGGTCCTGCTGGAAAATCAGCATTTGATCAGTGCATGCAGCTGTTGGCCACAGCACTGATCTGTGTATTCTGACTGAAGGGGCAAATGAGTGGAGATGAGTCCCAGCTGTCAGAATACAATAGCACAGCAGCGCTTCCTGGATACAAGAATTTGTAAGTTTCTGTGTATACTTCGTTTGAAGTCTCATGTGTGTCATACGGAACTAATGTTGACATAATAAAAAAAAAAAAAAAAAGCCCTTAAGCATCACCACTCATACAGTCTACTCCAGAGTCGCATGGGGTGGGGGTTTCTGGTATGTATCAGTGTAAATATTTAAACTTTCTACCAGTGATGCAGCTTCAAGTAAAAGTAAGTATTCCAATGGGTGTTGGCACAAAGAGAGGGTCAAAAGAGAAGTATAGAAAAGAGAAAGAGTGAAGAATAAGGGAATGCTGGGGAAGAGGTCCACCACAAGAACCAACTACAACCCCAATTCCCAAAAATTTGGGACGCTGTGTAAAATCTGCATAAAACAGAATGCAATGATTTGCAAATCTCACAAACCCATATTTTACTCACAATAGAAAACATATCAAATGTTTAAACTGAGGAAATGTACAATTTTCAGATAACAAATAAGCGGATTTTGAAATTGAAGGCAGCAACACGTCTCAAACAAATTGGGACAGGGTAACCGAAAGCGGCAAGAATGAAGAGCTGGAAAAACTTTTGGCAGCTAATTAGGTTAATTGGCAACAGGTCAGTAACATGATTGGGTATATAAAGAGTTTTCTTAGAGAGTCAGAGTATCTCAGAAGTAAAGCTAGGCAGAGGTTCACCAATCTATGAAAAGCTAAATCTAAAAATTGTTGAACAGTTTCAGAATAATGTTCCTCAGCATAAAATTGCAAAGACTTTAAATATATTCTCTACAGTACATAATATCACAAGATTCAGAGAATCTGGAGAAATCTCTGTGCACAAGGGACAAGGCCGAAATGCAATGTTGGATGCCCGTGATCATCGGGCCCTCAGACGGCACTGAATTAAAACAGGCCTTATGGACATCACTGCATGGGCACTTCCAAAATCGCTGACTGCGAATACAATTCGCTGCACCATCCTGCAAAGAAGCCATATCTGAACATCCAGAAACATTGTCATCTTCTTTGGGCCAAAGCTCATATAAAATGGTCTGTTGCAAAGTGGAAAACTGTTCTGTGCTCACACGAATCAAAATTGTACTTATTTTTTCTTTTCTTTTTTTTTTTTTTGGCAACCATGGTCGCCATGTTCTCTGGACTGAGGGGAGGGACCTTCTGGCTTGTTATCAGTTCAAAAGCCTACATCTCTGATGGTATGGGGATGCATTAGTGCATATGGAGCTTATACATCTGGAAAGGCACCATCAACGCTGAAAGATCTGTCCAGGTTTTAGAGCAGCATATGCTCCCATCCAGACTGTCTTTATCAGGGAAGGGCTTGCATATTTTAGCATTTTTTTTTTTTTTTTTTATCGGGGAAGAATGGGACAACATTCCTCTCCCAAAGCTCCAGCAACTGGTCTCCTCTGTTCCCAGAAGTTTACAGAGTGTTAAGAGGGGATGCTACACCATGGTAAACATGGCCCTGTCCCAACTTTTGTGAGACATGTTGCTGCCGTCATTTTCAAGATGACCATATTTTTTTCTGTTAAAATGACATATGTTCTCAATTTAAACATTTGATATGTTTTCTTTTGTGAATGAAATGAGTTTGCATTCTGTTTTGATGTAGATTTTCCACAACGTCCCAACTCTGCAGGCACGAATATCAATCTCTTCCAACTCCGTTTTTCATCCAGGCAGCTACTATTCTGTAATCTGATGATAAACCTAGGTTGTCATGTTGGAGATCTGTTACCAAATACTCAC
Source organism: Aquarana catesbeiana (assembly GCF_042186555.1). Classification (NCBI taxonomy): domain Eukaryota; kingdom Metazoa; phylum Chordata; class Amphibia; order Anura; family Ranidae; genus Aquarana; species Aquarana catesbeiana. The sequence continues at coordinate 327,663,157 of NC_133324.1, read as the reverse complement.
TTTGTGGACACCTTGCTGTCTCGTGTTTAAAAAAAATAAATAAAGTTTCCCCAAGGCACCAATTCAATTCAGACTATCCAGCAAACTTTAAATGTAACTGGTGATAATTAAATGAAGAGAAAAATTGTAAACAGCACATGCATCAGGATGTATTCCCTGATTTGCATGAGAATCGAGCGCAATGTATTTAGGTGTTAAGGTATTTAGGTGTGTTTTTAGATGCCCCCTTCCCTACCTACTGAAATGCAGCTAATCTGACTTTTATGGTGCTCCATCCTCCTGTCATTGAGATTCCAGGGAATAATGAGCACTCTAGATCTAGTCAGAAGTCGCTGGGAGTGTCTTCTCTGCAAGGTCTGGAGTGAGCTCTGTAGGTCCCCTGAAATTAGACTCTCAAAGGCTGTTTGTGAAGAAAAGTCATCCTAGGGAGGTATATATTGAAGAAAGGTGCTTGGTTTGTAAATATTTGAAAACTGCTGTATGGTAAAAATGATTCTCAGATTGAAGCATCTCAAAAGGTTTAAGCCAGAGTCTGTAAAAAAAAAAAAAAAAAAAGTAATGGTTTAGGTAAAAAAAACTATGGTGAAAATTCTTGTGGATTTCTATATTCCAGCATGAGCAGCAGATTTTTAATAACAAAAATGAAAGAGGTATGCGAAGACATAAAGCTATGTACATTTTTCAGGTGCTTTTCTATCTGTAAGGATAGTCTAGTCACCAGGCATGAATTAGTTGTGAGGGATTTCAACGAAAGCCATAGAATATAGACAATGGATATTCTGGAAGCCAAGTCCCCCTTTTAAAGAGATCCAAAGAGGTGTTATTTGTGCCGGGTGCCACATTGTAATTTACAGTGGTGTTTTTTGTTTTTTTTATTTTTTTTTTTTATTTTGTTTGTCTATTTCTAAAAGCAGAGAATGTATTTTAGCACAAGGTCTGCTTTAAACTACAATGCCCATTTCTTCTGTCTGTAAGACTGTTGCAGTGTCGCTTAAAAATTACTCCTACTTTACAGGCAAAAGGAAGGACCTTTCAGTAACTCTGCATGAATACATTTCTGGTGTGTCAGTATACAGGAACAATTCCCCCCCCCCCGTCCCTTTGAATTTTTGTGATAGAAAAAAAAAAAAAAATCGACTTTACATTGATTGTGATAAGCTTATCAGTTTGCTGCAGGTGGAAGCACTATCACTTTATTTTAAGTCACAAGGTGAGAGTCCGCAGCTGGGAGCTGATCTGTGTCAGATATTTATAAACAAGACAAAAGCTGGCCATACATGGATCGAAATTCGGCCAGTTCAGCAGGGACTGGTTGAACTTCGATCCATGTGTGTTCACAGTGGTTGAACAGAAGTTGAACTGCCAGCTGACTTCTGTTCAACTGCCTTGCTGATATTTTCTCGTTCGATCAGCACTGCAAGCTATAGCCTGAACTGTGTATTCTGATTGGATGGGAAGTCTCCCTTCTTTTTTTTTTCTTCTTTTCAACCCACTGGTTGAATAAAATTGACCCCTGCATGGCCAGCTTAAGGACTTCAAGTAGCATTATTTACATGATTTTGTCATCTCTGAGCCAGCATTTCAGTTCAGGAAGTAGATGTTGACCCTAGATAATTTGTGAACAAAATGGTGCCGTTCTTTTGAGTAGAAAAGTAAATAAAGACCTTTTCAGAGGGAGTACTGTGATCTCTGTGAGAAGAAAGCATGCACATATTACTAAGGCAAGCCATAAAAGAATCCATTTTCTTTCCTTACACCACGGATGTAAGGAAAGAAAATCGCTGGACTGACTGTGTTAATGGGGGGAGTGCCTTCGGTAGTGCTATTGTATTTTGCCGATAGGGGGGGCAAGGAGAGCCGTCCCGGCCAGCAGAATGCTTCAGTTGCTGCTTGCGACTATAGCCGCTGGCAGTAATCACATGTAGAAAAATCTGACAGGCTGATTGTACCCAAGTCGACTGATGGATCGACTTGGGTACTATCAGCCTGCCCGTACATGGTAAGAAATTTGGCTGGTCCCTGCTCAACCGGAAGGATTTCAATCTTATGTCTGGCTTAAAGTGATTTGTAAAAGAACCCATTGAGTTTAAATTGGAAATTTAAGGCAACATTTTTCGTTGTGTGTAAATATAAATAAAACATCCAATACCTTCCCCCTTTTTTTTTTTTTTTTTTTTTCTTTTTTTTCAGAAGAGATTACATTCCCTCTGTTCTCAGCTGCATAAGAGCTGGAAGAAGAGAAACAGTAGTACACTCAGCTTCCCAGTGAAAGGTGGGGGGGGAGGGGGAGGAGAATGTCAGGATAAGTCTGATCATAAGAGGAGAGCAGGTTGTGTTCCCAGCATAGCTAGAAAACTGACCACAGTATGTTCTCATGCTTAGTGTGGTCAGTTTTTAATAGGAAAGCAGGGGGACTGACAGGATCACCAGGGATTTCACACAATGGAAAGCAATACGAGAATGGGATATTTTTTCATACAAATATATGGTAGAACAGCACAATATTAGGAATAACATATTTTTTAAACGCTTGCCGACCAGCGCACGCCAATGTGCGTCAGCAGAATGGTGCTGGTAGGCAAAAGGGCGTACAGGTACGTCCCCTCTAAGAAGTGGTGTTGTGGGCCGGGTGCCCGCGATCATGTCATGGAGAGGAAGAATGAGGAGATGTTTTTGTAAACAAAGAATTTCCCCGTTCTGCCTAGTGACAGGACAGTGATCACAGCTCTCTCTGATCGAGAGCTGTGATCACTGTCCTGTGTGTTGAAGTCCAGCCCCTAACAGTTAAAATCGCTCCCTAGGACACACTTGACTCCTTTACTGCCCCCTAGTGGTTAACCCCTTCACTGCCAGTGTCATTTACACAGTAATCAATGCATTTTTATAGCATCGATCGCTGTATAAATGACAATGGTCCCAAAATAGTGTAAAAAATATCTGATGTGTCCGACATAATGTCGCAGTCTCAAAAAAAATCGCAGATCCCCGCCATTACTAATAAAAATATAAATGCCATAAAACTATCCCCTATTTTGTAGACGCTATAAATTTTGCGCAAACCAATCAATATACACTTATTGGGTTTTTGTTTTGTTATTTTTTACCAAAAATATGTAGAAGAATACATATCGGCCTAAACTGAGGAAAAAAATGTTTTTTTTTATATATATATATATTTTTGCGGGATATTTATTATAGCAAAAAGTAAAAAATATTGCTTTTTTTTTTTTCAAAATTGTCGCTATTTTTTTGTTTATGGCGCAAACAATAAAACCCGCAGAGGTGATCGAATACCACCAAAAGAAAGCTCTATTTGTGGGGAAAAAAAAGACATCAGTTTTGTTTGGGTACAGCGTTGCACGACTGCGCAATTGTCAGTTAAAGCGACGCAGTGCCGAATAGCAAAAAGTGCTCTGGTCAGGAAGGGGGTAAAATTCTCCGGGGCTGAAGTGGTTAAGAATGCATGCACTTTATATGAAAAAACCTACATGATGCTAATTCCGCTGTAAGGTTTTGCAGTGTAGCAGGTACGCTAATGGAAAACCGCAGTAACAGGCTGCTCCTATCACCATGCCATAAAACCATTATCTATATGTTGCGTTGGTTGTAATATACGGATCACTTATTAATCACTATCAGAATCCGATATGGACATAGGTCATGTACCGTTAACGCCTGATGTTGCCTTATATAATCTATAAGGTACAAAAACTTTTTTTTTTAACTCTTCCTTTAGTGGGTTCATGCTGATGGCATTGTGTTTTAGAGCAGTATAACTACTCTAAATGTGCTGCATATGCTACCATATATTACATGATTAAATTTATATTAAATCCGCAAACCAATTTATTGCTTTTACAATATGTATTTTTATTTAGTTTGCTTTAATAAATAATTGATATCATAGTAAATGCAGTTCTGACCTTTTTTTTTATCTGTCTCTTATAAGTACTACAGAAATTTAAAGCCCTTTTTAAAAAAAAAAAAATCACATTTTTGGTCATAATTTTGTCAGTGATATAAACAGAAGGGCAATTTTTTTTTTTTTGAAATGTTTATTGAAATTTTCACAGTACATGAATAGAAGCAAGTATATAACTTAGAGCTCAGTAGCTCTGATGAACATAAAAGAGAGAACCAAAATTTGAACACTAAAAAGGGAAAGGAAAGGGAAGGTGACAGGGTTATTATATTTACCCGTAAACAATAATGTGAAATAATATATCAAAGTGAAACGACACGGTAGATATTAATACTTTCAGGAGTGGAAGTAACGTTTGGTACATCTGAGTGGTAATCTCAGGGAATGGCAAGACAACAATGATAGCAACAGATAAATCTACCTATTTGGAATATAAGATCTTGAATCCTCGAAAGAGGTTCGAAGGCGTGGCAGTTCTAGGGTGGTAGAAAGATGGAGGGATCCGATACGTTGGATACTTTAACAGAAACATTTTTATTAGGAAAATAAAGCGCCATTACAGCTTAATCATACATTACCAAAGCATATGGTTGTACAGATCATCACATCTCATCATTTTGTTAGAGCATTACCGGACAGAAGTAGGTCAGGGGCGTAGAGGCCGGGTAAGGAAAGGATTAGCAAAGAGATATATTGAGGGAATCCATACAGCATATCAGTCTGGGCATCATCTATAGAGAGGTACCTTGAAGTGTTTGCATGAGGAAAGGAGTTGTCTCAGGTATTTGGATGGTATCAAAGCCCATACCAACGTATCATAGAGGTCGGCCTCCTACATTTCTATTCTTAAACAGTAAGTGATCAAGCTTTTACCCATGCATTCCATACTTTATCAAATTTTTGTGAGCACTTCCGTCCCATATACGTGAGCTTATATAGGGGCAATACCGAGTCTATTAGTGAGTGCCACTGGGTAATTGTAGGGGGAGACACTAATTTCCAGTTTTGTAGTAGCACTTTCCTAGCATAGAAACACAAATAAAACAGGAGCACCTTGTGAGTAGAATGTGTTACCAAGTCAGTTATACCCAACAGGAGCACCTTGGGATCCATTGATACTGTAAGGTCAGTGACCGCATTAATTTCCACAAGCGCCCGCTCCCAGAAGCCTTGGATAGTCAGGCAGTCCCAAATGACATGATAATATGTTCCAACCGCTTGTTGGCACTTAGAGCACGTCTCAGATTGTGCAGGGTATATTCTGGCTAATCGCTGGGGGGGTATAATATGCCTTATGGATACATTTTAGTTGGATAAATCTATCCCTTGCAGAGATTACCTTAGGGATATATTGTTGTAAGGCTAGGCCCCATTCTTCTGACAGGGAAGGGATGTCTTCCCTCCAGGATTGTAGCAGGGGCGATACTCCCACCGGTTTCCCACCCGTCAGGCAAAGATATAGAGAGGAAAGGATCCTATCCACATTTCGAGAGCTAAGAAACCTCTCTATTACATGTGGCTCCACTGAAATCCCACCCAGAAATTGCGCCTGAGTCGCATGTTTCAGCTGTAAATAGCAAAACAGCATCCACGAGGGAAGTTGATATGTCTCTTTCAGTTCTGGAAAAGGAAGGAGGACTCCAGCAGGCATGATCTGTTGAATCTTGACCACTCCAAATCTAGCCCAGACACTAGGATCTGGTATAGATCGGAAATGTGGGAGTTTGGGATTCCCCCAAAGTGGCATATGGGGGAAATGGTGTCAACCACCTTAACTGCAGCGGTGACCCTTTCACGTTGGATACTTTAAGTTTACCTAGGGCGTTTAAGAGGTCTTGTTTCAGATACCAGTCTGTGAAGCTAAATGGGTGCATAATATCCAGCAGCTCCTTTTGTGTGAACGTTACGCTGTCTTGCAGAGAAGCGTGAAGTAGAACGGAAGTTCAGTACAATGGTGTCCAGTCTCTCAAGGTTGAAGAGCGATAACCTTGAGCGTTCCACTGCTGGAAGGCTGGGTGGTGTTGGTGTAATCCAATGGGACATGATCGTTCTACGAGAAACTAGGAGAGTTAAGAGTCCATTGTGTAAGGTTGAGTGAGCCTGCTGATGATGTGGAAGGTAGTGGTTCACATCCAAATATACCCAATAACGGATTGTTGGGTAGCCGAATCTCTCGAGTTTGAAAATGTATGCTAGCACCGAGTTCCAATATCTAGTAATGGTTGGGCATTCCCAGAGGGGGTGCCTTAAAATAGGACGTGGTAGTGAACACCAAGGGCATTGTGCTTGAGTAGAGTCTGCCTTATTGGTGCGGAATGGGTAATATGCCCTATGGATAATTTTAAATTGATTTTCACGTCATGTCTGAGATCGTGAGTTTGTGAATGTGTCAGTACCCCTCTAAGATTCTTTCTGGAAGTGTGTTGTCGTTGAATATGGCAGACCATTTCTGGAATGGAGCAAGATGATGTTTATCAGATTAGTGCATAATGAGGTAGGAGTATAAACTGGAGATGGAGTAATTGTCTCTCTGGAGCACTACATCAATGAACAATTGTTGAAGGGTATCAGTTTGAGGTCCACAGCAAGACCGTAAACAGGCTAGAATTTGCTGATAATAGAAGCAGTGCCATGTTGGCAAGGAAAATTCTCGTGAGAGGGTTTGAAAAGACTTGAATTCACCAGGTTTGCCTTGATACAGGGAGGTTATGTTAGTGAGTCCACAGGTACACCATAGGGTAAAGGCTTTATGCATGATTGATGAAAGGAACATAGGGCTGTCCTGAATGGTTAAAAGGCATGATATACTCGAGGGTATCCCCAGCAGTCTCCGCACTTCTCTCCATGCAATAATTGTGTCTTTGATAAGAACACTTGTTTTAAGGTGGGGTGGTAGAGCTTGAATATTCGAATGAAGGACGCCTGAAAGAGTGTGCGGAGAGACCCGAGCGCTCTCGAGTATATTATTAGAGTACTTTGATTTTCCAGGCAACCAGTCAAGACCTTGTCTAAGCAGGCAAGAGAGGTTGTAAAAACTTATATTAGGTAAGCCTGCACCACCCTCGGACTTAGGGAGACATAGTTTTTGTAACGATATACGTGGTTTTTGTGTGCCCGTATGAAGGCCAGAAATTCCTCTGTATTTCAGAGTGCTTTAATAAAAAGGGTATGATTTGCATTGGATAAAGTAGACGTGCAAACGACACCATTTTAAAGAGGTGACATCTCCCAAAGAGCGAGAGGGGATGGGTTGCCCAAGTTTCCAACTCCTTTACAGTTTTGGTTATCAGAGGTGGGTAGTTAAGACTGTATAGAGAGGAAGGTTCTTTGCTTATATGGATACCCAAGTAGGTGATGTGGTGAGCTGCTAGGGTAAAAGGGGATGATGACTTCCATTAAGCTGATACCCGGGGGTGTAATGGTAAAACCTCGATTTTGTCAAAATGAATTCTAAAGCCCGAGCTTAATCGAAAGGCTGCAAAGAGTTCTGAGTTTTTCAAAGTCTGCAAGAGGGTCGGTGGAGAATAGTAATGTCGTCCGCGAATAGGGCGGAACAAAATATTTGGTTTCCCACAGTGTTGCCACTGACTCACTGACTGTCAGATGAGTTAAGTATCCTGGATAGAGGCTCAATAGCTATATTGAAGAGTAGAGGGGGCATCCCTTTCTCGTTCCTTTTGTCAAAGGGATTGTGTCTAAGACAAAATCAGGAGTGACAACGCGAGCTGTTGGATGCATACATTTGTTGTAGAAAGTGTACAATCGGGCCAGAGAAACCGAATACTTCCATCACTTTGAATACCCACGACAAACTAATATTGCCGAAAGTCTCTTTCTGGATCGAGTGAGACGATGGCTACGTCTTGGTTTGGGTGTGATTTAGCGTGCTCCAGCGCCATCAGAACCTTACGGATGGTGGCAGAGCACCCTGGATCAAAACCAGATTTGGTTGGGTGGAGTAAATAAGGGAGTAATGGTGCTAGACTTGAGACTATTAATTTAGATAGAATTTTAATGTTTACATTGATCAGGGAGATTGGGCAATATGAGCCCGGGTGTAGGGGGTCTTTTCCTTTTTTGGAAATTAGTTTGTGTGCCTGCGTTCCTGTGTGGAGATAAGGGCCACCATCCCACATAGCGGTGAAGACATGTTTCAGAGTGTCAGGAATAAAGTCTCTTGCCATTTTTGTAGAATTCTGCCGTGTATCCATCTGGGCCCGGCAGATGCTAGAGATTTAATAGTCAGCTAGATGTTTTCTAAGGAGATGGGAGCATTGAGTGTTTTTAAGTGAGTGGAGCTGAGCTTAGGTAGGTGGATCTTAGCTAGGAAGGGCTCTGCTGTCATCTGGTATAGTATTGTATAGTAGTCAGCAAGAAGTTTACTAATTTCCACAGGTAAGGTGATTTTTTTTTTTTTTTTTTTCTTTTGTGCTAGCCATTGAGAATAATGTAAAAATAAGAAATTAATCAACCTGTCACTCAAATACATTAAAGTGGTTGTAAATAGGGGTGCACCGAATGGAAATTTTGATATAAAAATGCTGGATGCACTTAGCCGAAAACCGAAAATGACCGTTTTTAAAAATATATATTTTTATATATAATTGTATTATACTCGACTTTTTAATTAACCCTTTCATGACTAAGCCTATTTTTGAAATTTGGTGTTTACAAGTTAAAATCCGTATTTTTTGCTAGAAAATTACTTAGAGTTCCCAAATATATATTTTTTTAGCAGAGAATCTAGAGAATAAAATGGCAATTGTTGCAATATTTTTTTATCACACAGTATTTGTGCAGCGGTGTTTTAAACGCAAATTTTTGGAAAAGGGACACTTTCATGAATTTTAAAATATCCAAACAGTAAAGTTACCCCAATTTTTTGTATAATTTGAAAGATGATGTTACGCCAAGTAAATAGATACCAAACATGTCACCCTTTATAATTGCACGCACTCGTGGAATGGCGACAAACTACGGTACCTATGAATTTCCATAGGCGACACTTTAAAAAATTTTTACGGTTACCAGGTTTGAGTTACAGAGGAGGTCTAGGGCTAGAATTATTGCTCTCGCTCTGACGATCGCGGCGATACCTCACATGTGTGATTTGAACACCGTTTACATATGCGGGCGCGACTTCCGTATGCGTTTTCTTCGCTGCGCGAGCTCGCGGGGACAGGGGCACTTTAAAATTTTTTTTTTTTTTTTTTTTTTTATTTATTTGATTTATTTTTTTACTTTTATAAATTGTGTTTAAAAAAAGTTTGTTGTTTTTTTTTTTACTTTTATTGCTGTAAACATCCCTTGTGACAGGTGGTGACAGGTACTCTTTATGGAGGGATTGGGGGTCTAAAAGACCCCCGATCCCTCCTTTGCACTTCAAAGTATTCAGATCGCTGAAAACGGCGATTCTGAATACTGTAGATTTTTTAAAAACCGGCGCCATTGGCAGCCGAGTAAACGGGAAGTGACGTCATGACGTCGCTTCCGCGCTTACAATGAGAAGGCTGCTTCGTTCCAGCCCGCCCCCAGCCGCCGAAGGCACACGATTGGACACCGGGCCTCCCGATCACACGGGGGGCCCGGTAAGAGCGGCGGGAGGGGGGGGGTGTCCCCTCCCGCTCCTCTGGTATAACAGCCGAGCGTTTTTTAGCCGCATCGTTTGTTATACTCGGGTAGCTGATCACCCGCTGTAAACAACGGTACCGGGATGATGCCTGCAGCTGCCGGCATCATCCCGGTATAACCCCGGAAAGCCGAGTACGCATATCTGTGTACGGTCGGCGGGAAGGGATTAATATCAATTTAAATTAATATGAATTTATTAATGGCCATTATTGGCACCTTTTAGTGCAAGAAAAGCTCAAGAAAAATGCAGTCTCTGACCATCTCTTGTATCATGTCTGCAATCTCTTACTTAAACACTGCTAATAGTATTAGCAAAATTTCCATTCAGTGCTCCTCTAGCAGACATGATACAGGAGATAGTCAGAGACTGCAGACATGATACAAGAGATCAGTGCAGCATCACCAGTGTACATCAAATGCAGCCTCGCCGGTGCCTGTCAGATGCAGCCTCGCTGGGGTCTGGATCACTGTGGCGATCTCCCGCTGTGTCAGGGAGCTGTATTTGAATTTCCTGGCTGCAGTAACAATGTCCTGCCTCCTGTGATATGTCACACTAATTCTATGTCCAGGCATTGGATCAGTATGCCGTCTATCACAGGAGGCGGGACATTGTTACTGTGGCCATCCAGACAATTCAACTCCATGACACGGGAAGATCGCCGCTCTGTGTGAGAAGGAGGGAGGGGAGGACTCGGACTGAGCCTGAACTGGAACCACCAGGATGACACCCCTGCAATGTGCAGCACATGGGGTGTACCCCGCCCACTTTTCGGGGCCATTTTTCGCACCATTTCTTCTTTTGGCCGATGCCGAAAACAGTTTTCAGCCGGCCAAAATTTCGGTGCACCACTAGTTGTAAAGGTAGAAGGTTTTTTCTTTTTTTTTTTTTTTTTTTTTAATTTTTACCTTGGCATTCTATGCATTAAAATGGTTGTAAACCTCAGACATGAAATATGAACAGAGCATATCTTTCTATAGTGTGTACTTGTCTCAATTAAGAGCACCAAGTGTAATTTCTGTCTGCTGCTTCAGTCCCCTGCTTCTGTAGTCACTTCTGACAAGGTTTCCCGACACCAAAAGAAAAAAGGTGACGGGAGGGATCTCCAGCTGATTGACATTCTCAGCTCTCTTCCTGTGTGTTGTGTGAAGAGGGGTGCATCTCCTTACTGAGCTCTGCAGAGTGTAATTTCAGCCCCCCCCCCCCCTTATTTTTTATTTTATCTGACAGCTTAGAAAAGCTTAACCACTTCCAGACCGCCTGCCATCGTTATGTCAGCTGTTTGAAGAGGGATATCGTTGTTATGGCAGCAGCTGGGCTGCCATAATCCCGGTTTTCCTCTTCTTCATGTGGCGGTTTGCTTTCAGATAAAAGTGGTCTCTGCGGCGGATTCGCCGTGAGATAACTTTTATCTGCGGCAGGAGAGGGGGGCCCCCCCCCCTCCCTCCACCGGCGGGGGCGATCGCGTCCTTCTCCCTGTTGGATATTGAGATGAGTGAGGGGAAGATGGCCCCCACCCGTCTCCATCCCATTGCAGGGCGTAAGCGATGTCAAAACGTCTTAAATCTGCGGCGCTAATCTAAATAAGTGAATTCCTGAGACGCCAAGAAGATAAAAACTAATATGAAAGATGCCAATAAAAAACTCAAAAAAATGACAATGGTTCTAAGGTGCGTGGATAGCTGATAATAGAAGGAATATGCTATGTAACAAAGCCAAATACAGGATAAGTAAAGCAACAATAATATATATCAAGCTCATCAAAGGAGCAAAGGATAGCGACCCCAGATGATAGTGTTCACACACCTATAAACAAATGATATGGGGGGTAAAACTGCGGCGCTTAACTCAATGGGTATATTCCTGGGATGCCAAAGGAAAAAAAAAACAGTGGACACCGAAGGAATAAAAGCCTGTAGGAAGATGCAGGTAGCAATTCAAAGAAATTCCTATGATGCGTGAATAACTGATAATACCTCAAAAAGGGATAAGCTATGTAACAAAGAAACTAATAACCACACCAGGAAAGGAAAATCCAGGTAAGGATCCAGTTCATGTAGATTAATATTCCACCATTTTTGTGCAACCAAGAGTCATGGCAAATCAATGTTGCATCAAAAGAGTGCAGCTAGTTAGGGAACTAAATGACTGGGATCCAGATAATTGGTGACCTCTTTACAGACCTTAATTATAAAAAGCAATAAATTAAGCTCGTGACTCCAACAACACAGTGTTCCTAAAAAAATGTGTGCAAACAATATTTCGGTGCAGCATCCAAGGTGAAGGCAAGTGAATGAATAAATAATTAAATATATATTGACTACGGTCCTAGTGATCGAAACACAAATTCACATAATTAATAATGTTTAAATAGTCCATAAATCTTAAATGAATAAATCCAAAAAATAATTGGAAACAATAATAATCTCTGAATTACACTCTATAAAAATACACTCTATAAAATAATGTGCAAATGTTTGTGCAGCATCCAAAAAAATGATATAAATAAATATAGGAATAAGTTTCCAGTTTGCAAAAAAGTGTATCAAATTGGACAATTGTTTCTACTAAGTATACAATGTATCTTCCACAAAAAAATATATAAGTGAACAAATAATAACACACCAGCAAATAGCAAAGCCAGTGTTCAGCATAAATGACACACACACATCACATTCAGTGTGTCATTTATGCTGAACACTGGCTTTGCTATTTGCTGGTGTGTTATTATTTGTTCACTTATATATTTTTTTGTGGAAGATACATTGTATACTTAGTAGAAACAATTGTCCAATTTGATACACTTTTTTGCAAACTGGAAACTTATTCCTATATTTATTTATATCATTTTTTTGGATGCTGCACAAACATTTGCACATTATTTTATAGAGTGTATTTTTATAGAGTGTAATTCAGAGATTATTATTGTTTCCAATTATTTTTTGGATTTATTCATTTAAGATTTATGGACTATTTAAACATTATTAATTATGTGAATTTGTGTTTCGATCACTAGGACCGTAGTCAATATATATTTAATTATTTATTCATTCACTTGCCTTCACCTTGGATGCTGCACCGAAATATTGTTTGCACACATTTTTTTAGGAACACTGTGTTGTTGGAGTCACGAGCTTAATTTATTGCTTTTTATAATTAAGGTCTGTAAAGAGGTCACCAATTATCTGGATCCCAGTCATTTAGTTCCCTAACTAGCTGCACTCTTTTGATGCAACATTGATTTGCCATGACTCTTGGTTGCACAAAAATGGTGGAATATTAATCTACATGAACTGGATCCTTACCTGGATTTTCCTTTCCTGGTGTGGTTATTAGTTTCTTTGTTACATAGCTTATCCCTTTTTGAGGTATTATCAGTTATTCACGCATCATAGGAATTTCTTTGAATTGCTACCTGCATCTTCCTACAGGCTTTTATTCCTTCGGTGTCCACTGTTTTTTTTTTCCTTTGGCATCCCAGGAATATACCCATTGAGTTAACCGCCGCAGTTTTACCCCCCATATCATTTGTTTATAGGTGTGTGAACACTATCATCTGGGGTCGCTATCCTTTGCTCCTTTGATGAGCTTGATATATATTATTGTTGCTTTACTTATCCTGTATTTGGCTTTGTTACATAGCATATTCCTTCTATTATCAGCTATCCACGCACCTTAGAACCATTGTCATTTTTTTGAGTTTTTTATTGGCATCTTTCATATTAGTTTTTATCTTCTTGGCGTCTCAGGAATTCACTTATTTAGATTAGCGCCGCAGATTTATCCCTCTTATTAATTGTTTTTAGGTGTGTGAACACTATTATTTGTGGCCGCTATTCTTTTCTTATTTGACGAGTTTTAATTTTTTATATTTTTATTGTTGGATTATTTATTTTTTGGTGTGCGCACAAGTACTTATTACCATACTTTGATGCCAAAACGTCACTTCCACCCATAGCTCTTAAAGCAACATTATTTATTTTATTTTTTTTTTTTTTTTGTCAAATGACATTAAATTTTTCTTTTTTTTTCTTATTATTATTGCATTTTAGTGTAAATATGAGATCTGAGGTCTTTTTGACCCCAGATCTCATATTTAAGAGGTCCTGTCATGATTTTTTTTCTATTACAAGGGATGTTTACTTCTTGTTTAAAAAAAAAAAAAAAAAACTGTAAAAATAAAAAAAGGTAAAATAAATAAGAATTTTTTTTTTTTAAATGCGCCCCGTCCCTCGCGTGCAGAGGCAAACGCATACGTGAGTAGCGCCCGCATATAAACCACACATTGAGGTATCACCGTGATCGTTAGAGCAAGAGCAATAATTCTAGCCCTAGACCTCATCTGTAACTCAAAACATGCATCCTACATTTAAACCTTGCATATGGAGATTCTTATGGGTAAAGGTTTGTTGCCATTCCACAAGTGGACGCAACTTTGAAGCATGACATGTTGGGTATCAATTTACTCGGTGTAATATCATCTTTCGCAATATAAAAAAAAATTGGGCTAACTTTACTGTTGTCTTACACTTTTTCTTAATAAAAAAAAATATATATATATATGTATTCTTTTTTTTTTCCAAAAAAAGTGTGCTTGTAAGACCGCTGCGCAAATACGTTGTGACAAAAAGTATTGCAACGACTGCCATTTTATTCTCTAGGGTGTGTGTGTGTGTGTGTGTGTATATATATATATATATATATATATATATATATATATATATATATATATATATATATATATGTAATGTTTGGGGGTTCTAAGTAATTTTCTAGCAAAAAAAAAAATGATTTTAACTTGTAAACAACAAGTTTGAAAAAAAGGGCCCGGTCCTTAAGTGGTTAATAAAGTCTGAACTTTGAACGAATGAAGAGAAAACTGCAGATAAACAGGTACAAGTTACGTAAGAGTATTTTTTTTCCATGTGTATCACATAAGTGAATCTAGTGACTTAACTGGATATATGTAAGAGTTTACAACCACTTTAAGGTAAAAAAACAACCTTACTTACCTGAGCCCATTCTCAATCCAGCACTGTGCTCAAGAGCAGCCTCTCCTCTCCCTCGGCACATGCCGGAGTGAGAGCAATATATCTAGAAGCAGAATGCTAAATGGATGTGTTATAGGGGGCTTTTAAAGCATCATCTATGGAAAATACAGGGTATTGAAGTTGTCACTCTTTTAAAGGCGCACGCAAAGTTAAGGTTTGACATGTTTAATATCTATTTACTCGGTGCAACCTCATCTTTTATATTTTACCAAAAAGATGGGTAATTTTTTGTTTGTGCACCCCGAAATTGACTTTAGTGTACATCTTGCTGAAGTTTTGCATTTCCTAGACCTTTGCGGTAATATTGTGTAATATAAAATATTAGAACTACTATTTTGTTCTCTAGGGTGTCTGCTTTCAGAAAATATATGTTTTGGGGAGTTGCACAATCTTCAGGCCTAAAATTTTCTTTAAACATGTGCCAAAACCGCAAAGATGGCTCTGGCAGCAAAAGGGTTAATGCATTGGGTCCCATTCGTAGGGGTTGATTTACGAAAACTGGAGAGTGCAAAATCTGGTGCAGCTCTGCATAAAGCTTCCAATTTTTTTGTCCGCTTAATTGAACAAGCTGAAGTTAGAAGCTGATTGCCTACTGTGCACAGCTGTACCAGATTTTGTGCTCTCCAGTTTCAGCAAAATGTCAGCTTAGTGTTTTATTATCCTTATTACTTTATCCTCTGGGTCAACAGTCTTGTGCTGCTTAACCAGTTCAGCTCTTTGGTTGTACCATGTACATCCATAGAGTGAACATTTTGGTTAGCCATCAGCTTGTGTGGGATTTGTACAGCCGGCGACCGGCTTCAAAGTACCAGTGATGCAGCAGCTCCATAGTTGCCAACCACTTTCACACAGCTGGCCACGTGGTGCCCTCCTCACCCCTCCTGCCGGCGGCCCGCCCCCCTCCCCGTGCTTTCCGGGCTGTCCAGTGGTTACCGATGCCCGGGAACACATCCACCAGTGGGGGAGAGAGACTGCAGTGAGACCGAGGCATATTCATGCCTCGATCTCTCATGCAAACGATGAAACCTGAAGTGATGTCACTTGCGGTTTCAAATGCACACTTCCCTGAACAGTAAAGCCAGGAGACGCATCTAACCAAGCCGATCTGTGCTTGGTTAGATGGTGTAAGGGGCAGGAGAGACATTGGGGTCTATTAGACCCTTAATGTTTCCAAAAAAAAATTAAAAAAGAGTACCTGTCACCTACCTAATGCTGTCACATAGGGGTTTATTAACCCTTTGTGATAGAAATCACTGAAAGGAAAAAAAAGTAGTAAATATTTTAAAAATTGTAATCTATTAAAATGTAAAAATAAGATAAAATAAAAATTGCCGAAACCCCCCATTGCCTTGCACAAACGCACACTCAGGGTGCACACGTGTATGTAAACACGTATGTAAAGTGACATGGTGAGAATGATAATTCCAACACAAGAGCACCTAGTTAACTCCAAATTGATGTGCTGGAACGGCTTTTAAAGCATCGCCTATGCTGATTTTTGGGCACCATAGTTTTTGGCAATATCCCAGGCACACGCAATTTTAAAACATGGAATGTTAGGTATCTATTTACTCGATGCAACCTCATCTTCTAGATTTTAATCAAAAATGGGTATTATATGGCATGGATTTTGCACTAAAATTAATTTTATTATATTTTTTCCAGAATATTTTCGTTTTAATATACAGTTGCACAAATATCACGTGAAACACAAATTTGCAACTGTCACCTTTTATATTCTACAGGGCCTCGGCTTTCATAAAATATATAATGTTCTGGGGGTTGATGTAATTTTATTGCCAAAAATTAATGATTTTTTAATGTATGCGACAAAGAAAAAAAATTGCCCTGGATCTGAACTGGTTATCAATTCATGAAATGTCTTTGCTTGTAGTGCCATTCCAGAACTCTTGTGTTCCTACTGGTAGTGCCTTTGTATGCCTGTTATATCTAGGAGCTTTTTTATAGATTTCGAGCTGAGCATCATAGTGTAGAATATAGATAACACTGCTAGCAAACCAGATGATTCATCCACTGGACAGCTCTAGGATCATTTTGCAATTTTTTGGCTGAATTCGGACCTGAAACGGACCAAAAGATGCACAGGATTCCTGTGCAATTCTCAACGGAGCCGCCGTGGGGAGTTCCATTCACCCGAATTCAGCCCAAAAAAATTGGGCTGAAATCGGACCTGAAACAGTAAATGGGGATGCATCGGACTCCTGCTGTGAGCCGGAGCGTGCTGCAGTGTGAACCCAGCCTTAGTCTTTTTTATATATATATATATATATACACACACATTTTCTTTTATTAATACCTCAGTCTGGCTTTTTTATTAGCTTATGCAACCAACTTCATTCAGACTGGACAGAAAATGGAAGTATTTTTATGTCCATGTTGTTGGACAGTATTTTTGCCACATTCACTGATGCATACTGAAGCTACTAAATTTGCTATGGGCATCTTGACGTCAGTGCACTCTAGTCATGGATGGGGTAGTAAAGTGCCTGTTTTTCATAGAGTTCGTAATGCTTTCTTGTAACAAAAAATGCAACTTTTCTCAGGGTGTTTCTTGAATGAAAGGCCTGTCATGTCTTGTTGCTTCAGGTAGCATATCTTGGTGCGATATTCACATTGTAGATCTTTTTGACTCTATTGTGGCCAGATTGCTCATGCAGTCAAGCAGGCAGTTTTGCTAGTCGTACTATAAAAAACTGATCTGATCTGCTACATGAAACAGATTTCAGCTAGTTTTATATGGTATCAAAGAAATAAAGCAAACTGGAGAATAGGAGGCAATTGTTTAGCATTCATTTAATCAGTTTGCATGTTTTATTCATGTCATGTACAAGGGATCTGTTGATCTTACAATAACACAAATCTTTGTTTTTATATTGTAACTTTTTGCTGCACAGTGTGGACAAATCTTTATCAAAGTGCATTTTTGCATATAAATCTTAACAAGTGGGAATCAGTATTTACATTTAATCCATCTATTTAGGGAAGTTACACCTGTCCCTTTAGTATGGATGGTAGTACCCTGGAGAAAGTGGTGAGGAAAGCGATGGGGTGAGAAATGAAGCGGAAGAAGAGACTAGTGTACAGACTGTGGGTGTTCAAAAGTGAATTTCTTATACTAACCTATTTCATAAAGTGATCCAACAAGTGACCTTTCTTCTGGACTGCTACAACACAGCTACTGGGACACCTAGTACATGTACTCTCAATATCCCAAGTAGAGGTCGACCGATATGGGTTTTTCTCTGGCCGATGCCAAAGCCGATATTTAGAAATCGCGGTGGCCGATGGCCGATATATGATGCCGATTTTTTTGGGCCGATATATTAGGCCGATTTTTTTTTTTTTTTTCCTTTCATCTCATAAAATCTAACAGTTAGACCCCTTTCACACTGGGGCGTTTTTCAGGCGCTTTTGGGCTAAAAATAGCGCCTGTAAAACGGCTCCCCTGCAGTCTGTGTGAAAGCCCGAGTTCTTTCACACTAAGGCGATGCGCTGGCAGGACGTTAAAAAAAAGTCCTGCAAGCGGCATCTTTAGAGCGGTGTATACCCCTCCTCCACCACTCCACGCCCATTGAAATGAATGCGCACCGCTGCCGAAGCGCCTACAAAGCGTTTCGGCAGCAGCGCTTCAGGGGCGCATTTAACCCCTTCTTCGGCCGCTAGCTGGGTTATAAGTGCCCCGCTAGCAGCCGAATAGCGCCGCTAAAATGACGGTAAAGTGCCGCTAAAATTAACAGCGTTTTACCGTCAACGCCTGCCCGCTCTAGTGTGAAAGCAGCCTTAAGTAATAAGTGATACAGTAATTTTTTTATATTTAAACATTTATTAAACAAAACAAACCTCCAATCAGTTCACTTGTATGTAGAATTTAGATTAAAAAAAAATAACTATATCTTAAATATTAAATACACAAAAACAGGTAATCAAAACTTTTGGACGAAAAAAAATGGGCTAACATTACTGCTTTTTTTTTTTTTTTTTTTTTTTTTTTAATTTCATTAGTGTATTTTTTTTTTTTTAAAATTGCGTTTGAAAGACCGCTGCGCAAATACTGTGTGACATAAAATATTGCAACAACCGCTATTTTATTCCCTAGGGTCTCTGCTAAAAAAATATATATATATAATGTTTGGGGGTTCCAAGTGATTTTATAGCAGAAAATACAGGATTTTTACTTGTAAGCAACAAGTGTCAGAAAAGATTTAGTCTTTAAGTCCTCATGCACATGGACGTTTTTACAGCTGCTTTTTTGAGCTTTTTTTGCAGCTTAAAAAGGCCTGTCTATGTTAGTCTATGGCTTCATGCCCACCTAGGCGTTTTTGAGCTGCAAGTGGCATAAGCGTTTTTAAGCTGTAAAAAAAACCCAGGACCAGTGCGTTCTGAAAGACGTTTTTCAGCTGTAAAAACGTTCTAACACTGAAAAACGCTCAAAAACGCTTAAAAACGTTCAAAAACGCTCAAAACGCTAACGCGGAAAAACGCTCAAAAACGCTAAAAACCGCTATTGCAAAAACGCTGAAAAAAGCTGAAAAAAGTTAAAAAAAATTCACTGCAAAGATACTGGCGTTTTCATAACGTTTTTTTAACAGCCTGTGTGCATGAGGGCTAAATGGTTAAACTGAAAACTTCTCCACTCAGTCTATTGATAAAAGAACCTGAAAGAGATACAAATGTATCTTCTTATCAGACTTGGCAGGCTGCCCAGAGGAGGAAAGTAGATAACTTCACACAACTTGCAATTGACTTCTATTACAGAAGTCATTTGCAAGTCCCGCTGAATCGGCTTTTTTTATCAGCACAATCCGCCAATGCCGATTAAGTAAAAAAAGCCAAATATCGGCCGATATATCGGTCGACCTCTAATCCCAAGCACTCATTAAAGATGGTTGTCATGGAACTTGAGCACTAAACAAACCTATTGCTACTTTCGAAATGCTCTGTAGAAGTCATTTGTAGTGCTTCTCGAGCGCCTAACCAATTTTTGTATGTATCTTAAAGCTGGCTATATACTTGGCTATTTCATAAAGCAATTAAACATGTCAGTCATTTTGTCCAATTGAAGCAATCAGAGGTGGTAGTATGGTTTCGAAAGGCAAAAAAAAAAAAAAAAAAGTTGGGATTGAAATTGCGTTAATCAAAGCTGACAGAAAAATCGAATCCCCTTGAAACTCACAGCGTTGCTGCTATTTTTTCTGTTTTTGGTTCGATCTTTTAACAAACTTTATAGAAGCTGTCAATTTATTGCCCAGTTTAGAATTTAAAAGCAACCATATTCTGTTGGTCAGTTGCTCAGTTTGACTGTTACTTGTATTCGTATTGTGATTCTTGGAGGGAATATGGTTGAAATTGACTTAAAATTGCCAGCGTTATTGATAGCAATGTATAGGCAGCTTTGCTGATATATTCATGTTGTCAGATAGTAAAATGACATGAATATTTTATTTTTTGCTGAATCTATAATTCTTTACCCTTTTAACGTCACTACTATGCTGATCTCTCTGCAGCACCCTACAGATGTGGATTATAGGGTTATGGCCACATTTACAGAGTTTTATACCACCCTCTTGGGATTTGTCAACTTTCGCCTCTATCAGACTCTTAACCTGCAATATCCCCCCAAGGTAAGAATAAAGATGCCCTCGTGTCTTGCTTTAAGTTACAATTAGTGCATCCTCATGAATTGGTTGCTTACAGCTGTTAGGGTCCTTTCACACAGGTGTCATCGCTGATTAATACGGATTCGGGGTACATCAGTTTACAGTAGTTTGCACTTCAGTTCATTTTACATCTGTTTTTTGCATCATTTTTTGTTTAGCTTTTGCAGAAACCAATCACCGCTAAGAAAAGTTTTACAAAAAATGAAACCAATGACATCCGTTTACATCCATTCAGATCAGTCTAAACGGAAAAGCACACAGCCTTGTTGCGTTAAAAAAAAGAAAAACATACCTGAAAGGACACGGATGTAGGCGGATGTAAATGATCATCTGTATACATCCACCTGCACATAGAAATACATTGTGGTTCAGAATGGATCCATCTGAAAAACTGAGACAGATCCAGACTGCCTATGTGAGACCCTTAAAATGATACTAACTAAAGGTTACATTTTTTCAAAATAAATTTAAGCTGCTAAGGTGAAGAATTACCTAATATGCTGTCTCTCTTGTTTTCGTTCCTTTCACACCCTTGTGTGCAAGCTTTTGACTGAGACTAGTGGAGTAGACATGCATCGTCAAACACGATTCATGCATGCAAATCCCCTTCTCCTTCCACCAGGCTGATTGGCTGCTAGTGCTGTTCCCTTTGACCTAGGTGAGCATACACTGTCACCCAAATGAAAGTTGGAGAAGCCTGCGCCGTGGGACACAGACTGTGGGGGTGAATAGGAACAAGGTAAGTGTTTTTGCACAGGTGCCATGCATGTTAAGTAGTAGGGATGTTTACCACACTGCTTAGCATGCATGGATAAAACAAATTTAAAAAGTGACGTTCATTTCCACTTTTAACAACAACCCTGCTTAAAAAAAGGTAGGTTGATTGATGTAAGTAGGTACATTGATGAGGTTGATGATGTATGTACATTTTTGGTGACTAAAAATAAAAGTACACATTTTCGTCTGAAGCATGCCTTCACACTTGAGCGTTTTCAGCTTGGAAAACGCTCATCTCAAAAGTTCCAGAACGCCCAACAAGCAAAATCCCATTCATTTAAATGGCCCCTGTTCACATCTGATCATTCTGTCGCCTGAAGCTCAAAGTACATGAGCTTCTGTAACAAGGTCTCCGGCCTCCTTCAGTCTCATGAGAACCTCCAGGGCCAAAGATTGGTGACATCCTTCTATATGTGGTGGGTTGTGAGGCATAGTGGGTGCAAGATGGATAAAGTTATTGGGCGCTAGACACTTCTTGAATGCAAAAGAGATGTTTATTTCTCTTACAAACTTTTATGGGGGAAAGAAGGTTAGGGCCAGAACACCCTTGAGTAGTTGCAAGTTCAATCAGCAGGATCCGAGACGTCAATAAGAGGACAGCTATGCAGGGAAAGGCCTCCAGCAAGAAGCCACATCTGCACGTGCAGAAATGCGGTCTCCTATGGCAACAGTCTTTAACAGTTGCTAACACAAAGGGTAACAGTTCTTTCACCTTCACTACAACTTCTCCTTGTAGTTCTTCAGCACACTGAGCTCCCGGTCTCTTGCTAGATCCTCTGAATCACTGCCACTCAATACCTTGAGGTTCTCCAATCTTCACGGTGGTACCTTCCTCAAGCGCCACCCCCCGCCTGTCTGCTGGGTCCCTAGCTTGACACTCCCGATACTTCTCAAGCTTTACCCCACTGGCCTGTTTGGTCCCTGGCTTGACACACAAGGCTGCTCTGCAAGCGTGGCCTCAACTGGCTGGTTCCCTGACTTGATCACCGCCTGAAGTTTCCCGATTCTCCACCGTGCCCGTTCGGTGAGAATGCTGCTCCGGTACTTGCTTCGGTTACTCACTGTGGTCCCTGGTAATAAGGTGGTTTGTCCCTTAGTGGCGACAGCTTCCCTTCTACCTCCGACCACTGACAGGTTCTCCGGCCGGCAGAATCGTCACTTTTGTTTGGACTGCAAGAAGCAATCCCAACCCTGCGCTGCTCTCTTGCTTCTGGATAAGCCCTCAGTCAGCCTAGCAGCCAGAAGCCCCCAGGATAGGCCCAATCTTCAGCCTAGCAACCTGGGGCAGATGACACACGTCCACTCAGACAGCTGTCCAGGTGGCACGGAACATAGATCACCTTGCTCCACCCGAATATATAGATTCTTCCAGCAGTCCAAGGGATTCAAGAAGACCCCTGCCCATTGGCTGAGCTAGCCCATATACCCGTAACCTGACCTTGGGTTGCCCTTCCATATATAATACCACCAAGTACCCGGCCACCTAGTGGTAGAAGAGAAAAGTGCAACAAGGCGCAAGAAATCAATCGATCTCTATCAATCAACCAGGATAATGACTCCTGGCAAGTAAATTTGTGAGGAGCATCCCTGCCTAACTCCAGGGTGCTACACTTATTTTTAGGCAGGTGTTTTCTGCTTTTTAGATTGGTAACCTTTTGACCTGTGCAAAATCGCTGTAAAAAATGTGTGACTTTCTGCCTGAAACCGATATGCTCAGGTGTGAATGCAGCCTTAATTGTAAATGGCTGCTTATATGTTGTTCTGTTGACTAAGAACTTTTCTTCATATGTTTTTGCCCGTTTTAACATTGTATTACTTCCTGTGTTCCATCAGCTAGATTCGCATTCAGAGGCAGATCTGAAAGTGAATGATGAAGACAAATATGCTCTGGAGTCTGAAGCCTACATGGAGGTATGTTGCTGGGACAGAAGGAAAAATGACAATATAACTGACTAACTCACTTACATATAACTATGTTTTACATCTGCCGTTTTTAACTGGTGCTCATTCTGATGTGTTTGTACTTCCCTTCTTGTCCTCTCATTGTTTCTTCATCTGCTCTTATGCATCCAGTTGCCAAGTGTCTATTTCAGTCTGCCTGACATTCAGCCCACTGAGTCTGCTTACTCTTTCAGAAATTGACAGCTTTCAGTGCCAGTCTGTCCAGAGTGATTCCATCTGAACCTGAAGATCCAGAAGTGGAGCTTGATGAATTTCCCACAGATCCAGTGAGTAGGAATTTTGTGGTAGCTAGTTATTTCACCATTGTGAGTGCTCAGCCAGGTGCTGCCAAGAAAATTATTCTGCATGAATATTAGGTTATACCCAAGTGAACGAACAGTAATGTAATATGAAAACCATATTGCTGTGTTTAAATATATTGATTCCTTAGGATTGGCTTCCTGATCACACCTGGATGCATTTGTTTGAAGGGACCATTCAAAATTGTATATTTCCCATCTGATGTGATAACATAACTACAATGCTATACAAATGTGTGAAACAATCAGCACCACCGTAATAATTAAGTGCAACCACAATGCGGTTTCATAGAACTAAACTTTTCTGTGAAAAAAAAAATTGTTATCCCATACCTCCAAAAATCATAACACATCAGAAAGAAAAATTTGTAGGAGCAAACTAAATAGGCAGTAGTTGCTGAACTCTTAAAAATGCTAGTTGGCTGGCTTGTCATGCTGATCCAAAGGCCTAAAGCTTGTCTTAACCGAAGAACAAAAATGTAATTTATTGCAGCTTACCAGTCCTTAGATGTGGCTGCATTATTTTCCTTTTTTTCTTCTTTTTTTTTTTTTTTTTTTTTTTTCTTGGTGATCCTCCTAGTTAGGCTCCTCTCGTCTTGAAATTGCAAAGAGAAAATTGCTGAATGTCCAAGTGATCAGCACCACATCCCTTAATTGATAAATACATAGCAAAAAGGAAAAGTATGGAACTTTTAAGGTGCCAAAACGCAAAAATATATATTAATTAAATATTTAATATTTTAAATTTTTATTTGGTAACCTCTAAAAAATCAACATATTGTCATCATATATAACCATATGATACATGGAACAAATGCAGCAGATTCTATCCTCTATATGTTTCACCAAACGATGGCTTCCTCAGGAGAACTTTTATCAGGAACTGCATATATGATGAATTCTACTATGAATTAAAAATGCCAAAATTTGTGTAAATCATAACATGCATTTTACAAACAAAATATTTTTCATATATCTCGAATGTGTACGGGCCTGTATATTATTCTTTAGCTCTCCATTACCTGAATATTGGATTTTATAATATTCATCAACAAGTGTTTGGCTCCAGAACCACAGGGGTAGATGGATATGGACAATTGGTGAAATCACAGAGGGAGGCATAAAGACACACCCTATTGGCCCATCAGGGAGGGAGATTACAATATAAGTGACCATTACAAGACTAAAATCAAGATAGACATGATTGATTTCCTGCCTACCTGTGTTAACAGCAGGCAGTATCAGAACCCTGATTGTTCAATAAATAATCCAGAGATTCCCAGCTATTTCCTTTTCCCAAGCTCAAGAAGAGGGGAAAAACTGTTTTCACCAGAGCACACTGTCCGAGAAAACCGCCATCAATCCTATATGAAAAACATATAGTGGGAACTAATTACAACAACAGGGCATAAAGTGGTAACTTCAGACAAAATCTCTTCTGAGTCATAGATGGAAAATGCCACCCCTATAAGGATGTCACTGCACAGATTGTCAATTAAGCCAACCGACAGACATCTCACTGGAGGGACACGGCACAAGGCCCGCTTATGAGCGTAAACAGGAGATATTTCCTGGTGCCCCTCAGAATGACGCCCTGGGTGTCCGTGTGATCACCTGCCCTAATAAACACCCCCATTAATTGACCCACAAGGGTGCCATCTATTGTATAAATATGGGAATATACAATAGATGGTGCCCTGGTGGGTCAGTTAATGGGGGTGTTGATTATAAACTGGTGATCACATGGATGCCTGGGGCGTCATTCTGGGTGCCCAAGGAAATCTCTCCTGTGTTTGCTCATCGGGGTTGTGCCATGTCCCTCCAGTGAGATGTGTCTGTCGGTTGGCTTAATTGACAATCCGTGCAGTGATATCCTTATAGGGGCAGTATTTTCCATCTATAACCATGCCCTCCTGTGGGCATTGTTTCCTTGATGGCGCTTGGCCTGCGTCGTGACACGGGATAATGCACGTCGTGCAGCACATGACCTCAGTTCTTGGCGTGGCTCACGCATGCGTGCCAGCTTCCTTTCGGCGTCCGTGCCTCCATCAGTGTCATTGGCTGCCGATGGCGGGGTTTATAAGGGGATGCAAATTTGTGGCAAAATGCCATGGCTCAATACAGAAGAGGAGGAGATAACTAGCGTATTTTACATTGCAATATAAGAAGTCTTTGACTCAGAGATTTTATCTGAAGTTAACACTTTGTGTTCTGTTGTAAATAATTCCCACTATAGAAAAAACACCTGGCACCAGTGGTACGGTGAAGAACCCCTTAGGGTCTTTAATAGACAGATCAAACTGTTAGTATAAAAGTATAAATTTTATTACAAAATATCAATAATATACATGTACAAACAATACATAAAAAGCATAAAAGCCATATATGATACCCTGATTGATACAATTGTATAGATGAAACACCATCCTGGTGCTAAGGACTGGCAGCAATCGATACCGTGTATATAACATCTTACCTGTTACCTGAAAGTCCTTCAGAGGTTTTATGTTATTGATTCAAATGGGTATCAAATTCTACTACGAGAAAGGAAGTGTACAAATAATTTCATCATTAGTACAAAGTAAAAATATTTATCATTGTTCAGCTAGATAGCAAACCAAGCAGCAAATTGACATGATATGTGATATAATACATGAATTAATTTACTTACATGGCAAATAATTCACATAAGGCAAATGTCCGAAGGAATTGACTGGGTCAGGAAACTCATTGATCAGTGGGACAGGCACTCTCCAAATCCACCAGGCAACCAAACTAATGTAGGAAATGGGGCTGGCTTTACTACGAGGACTTAGACACGGTAGGGCACAAGGTAGTCACCCACCAAAACTGGAACCATTGCTGTTGTAAATGGTATAAAAAGATATGTATGTATGTATCTGTATAAAAAAACAATCGCTGTGGAGATATATCCAACAATCCATATGCCCTGACATTTCAAAGAGTATGTTTGTACAGGGCAAAGAGTGCCAGAACCAAACAGAATAGTGAACTAACCTTACGAAAGAGTTATGCTTGCTCACAACCGACCGCTCCATCAGCATCTGAAAAGCGGCCTGGGGTCGGTATATGAGCACCTGTGAGGAGAACAGGAGCCAATCGCGATGGGGAACAGCTGGTGTAGACAATGGGAGGGCACCACGCAAAAACATTGTGCAGTCCGTCTCCCTGGAGCCCCCCGGCAACACGGCACGCAGCACCGCCCACCAAACGGGGGCGGGACCGTGTCATGACGCTGCCGACGCGCAATGGCAACACCTGCGCTCCACTAATGGAACACAAACATACGGAGGCCCAGGAGGGACCAACTTTGCCCAAAAGAGGATGTCCGGAGCCGTGCCACCACTGTAAATTGGTGGAAGCGTGTCAGGACCCCAGCACGCCTGGGGCAAAGAAGTCCCATCCAGGTCTGTCAACGGATGGACAGGAGAGCGCCACACCCACAGACCATCAAGTATAGATCATAAAAGAGAGGGGCATATACTCTGCTGTAGATAACAGTGAAAAAATGAGTCAAATGTGTTAAACAGAACCCGTAGGACAACTGAAATACATTGAAATACAGCACATTGAACAAATTGAATGAATTTCCAAATCATGATAGTACCTACCATCAAAGTGGTAAGCAAATGGTTCATACATAATTTATTGATACCGAAAACAGTACAAATATCAATTATTACTCCTAAAGGATATCAGTGTCAGCAATTATTAAATGCCAACAGGTTCTGACTGAGACCCATCCACCTTATATGAGAAGTATAAGTGATTATTGAAAGACCGTTATCAAAAGGTAAAAATTAAAAGATTAGTTTACATATCCAGTTCACAGGCTCTAGACTCAAATCCTGGAGGAGAAGGCCTAAAATTAAAGGCCTCATTGAGTCCCGAGGCCACAATGGCCTTCAGATGAAAAATCCATCTGAGTTCCTGCAACAATAATTGTAGTCACCTCCCGAGATGTAGGGCCAATGTGATCACGTGCCAAACATTTAATTTCTGGACATCTGTCACCATGTATGAGGGCACTGTGTCTACCTAAAGGCAAGGCCAAATCTTGTTTCTGAATACTCACTATATGTCGGTAAATGTGGCGCCAGAACTCTAATTTGCTCTTACCGACATAAAAATTGCCGCATTCACAGGTGAGTAGATATACCACACCCGTGGTGCGGCAATTCGTGTATTGTCTGGGTTTAAAATTTTTCCCAATTTGGCAACGTGATATCCCTTTGTGTATCCATGTATTTACAGTACCCACAATGACCACAAGGAAAAGTACCACAATATTTTTGAATGTTTTGTTTAGTGATAAGTCCACTGTGCACTAATCAGTCCCGGAGATAGGGTGCCCGTCTAAATGTAATTAAAGGGCGTTCACCCAATAGAGGCACCAACGTGGCATCGTTATAGAGCAAATGCCAATGTTTTTGTAAGATATTCCTGACTTTTTGATGTTCAGAGGTGTATTGAATGACAACTTGAATAGAGTTGTCAGTTTCCACCACCTTGTGTGGAAATAAGAGTGCTGAACGTGTTTTGTTTTTTGCCTTATGATAGGCCCTTTTCAAACCTGAATTAGAGTAACCACAGGCTCTTAGTCTCACTCTTAGATTGGCCGCCTCTACTTCAGTAGAACAATTCCGCTTGGCTTGTATGTATTTGCCATACGGAATAGAATTGAGCAGTGGTGCGTGATGAGAGCTGGAAGCTTCCAAAATGGGTGTTACCTGCAGTGGGTTTACGGTAAAGACTACTTAATGAGTGTCCATCTTGATGTTTAATTATGTTGAGATACAAAAATGTTATTGCTTCCATACTGAAATTCATGGTAAATGTAATTCATTTTTTAGAGTTGATATGATTCAAACACTGGTTGAGAAGTGTAACTGAACTGTCCCAGGTGACAAAAATGTCATCAATGTAATGGTACCATGTGGTTACATGGTCAGTAAACATTGTCATCCATAAATAGTGGCGTCCCCACTCCCCCAGGTACAGATTGGCGTAAGATGGGGCACACACGAAGTGCCCATAGCCACGCCCTGTACATGGAGGAAGTGGGAATCGAGGAAAGAGAAAAAATTTTAATAATAATAATACAAAATTTAGAGCTGATAATACAAACTGAACCCTTGCACGCTCAAATTGACTCTGGCGCCCAATAATATCGCTTAGAGCAATCAGGCCTTTCTCGTGAGGCATCGAGCTATACAAAGCCTCAACATCAATGGCCACTAAAATGGTCTGGCCATTGATGTGGAGGCTATCAAGAATCTGTAAAAAAGTGAATAGTATCTTTAACATGGGAAGGCAACTTTTCAACTAGTGGCCTTAACTGATTATCGATAGATTTACTGAGGTTATCAGTGAGACTACCTCTTCCTGAGACAGTGGGTCTGCCTGGTGGATTATTTGAGTTTTTATGCACCTTCGGGCGGGCATAAAAAGTGGCTATTTTAGGATGTTTAATCCTTACAAATTCCCAAGTATTTTTATCCAGTATTCCACAATGAAAGGCCTCATCCACAAGATTGTTGAGTTGATCAGCAAAACTTTTGACTAAGGTCTTAAATATTGGGCAATACCGTTCCCGGTTATTCAAGATGTCGATACACATACTGTATGTAGTCAATGTTGTTCTGAATAATGATGTTACCGCCTTTGTCAGCTGGCTTATGGCAATGTTGGGATTTGCCGTAAATGTTTATAGTGTCTGCAACTCAATCTGGGACAGATTGACAGTCGCATGCGATGCAACCTTAAAGTGGGAGTCCGGTTACCAACTTTTTTTTTTTTTTTTTTTTTTTTTAGGTCATTGAGACACTTTGCTAATCCCAAAATAATACTCAGTTTGGGTGTAATATTTCCACCTCTGTCTGTTTTCGTACTGAAGAATAACTTTAAAAATGTGATGCTGGCTGTTTCCATCTTGCTTGTGGGCATGTGAAGCCCACAAGCATTGATTTCCTGGATGCGGTGAATGCTGTTCACAAGCATAATCATTGTTCCCACACTGAATCTTGGGAAGCCTGACACTAAGCTCCCAGGAGACAGTGCGGCGCCGAGGAAAGGCAATAAACACGCCTACTCCCATGGGAGGAGAGACAGGAAGTGCCACAATAAAGTACAATATAAAGGTAATTACAGCGATAAAAAAAAAATTTCGTGCGGCATTTGAACATCTATGCAATTAACTGAAGGGGGTAAGATTAAGTTAAATATTTGAGTGGAACCCCGCTTTAATCTCCTGAATATCCCACTATGTTTTTCATATAGGATTGATGGCGGTTTTCTCTGCATTTTTTGCTCTGGGGAAAACTGTTTTTCCCCTCTTCTTCAGCTTGGGAAAAGGAAATAGCTGGAAATCTTTGGATTCATTATTTAACAATCAAGATTCTGGTACTGCTTGCTGTTAATACAGGTAGGCAGGAAATCGGTCATCCTGTCTTTCTTGATTTCAGTCTTGTGACGGTCACTTATATTGTAATCTCCCTCCCAGATGGGCCAATAGGGGTGCGTCTGTATGCCTCCCTGTGCGATTTTACCAATTGTCCATATCTATCTACCCCTGTGGTTCTGGAGCCAAACACTTGTTGGATTTTATAATATTCATCAACATTCAGGTAATGGAGATCTAAAGAATAATGTACAGGTTCGTACACATTTGAGATGTATGAAAAATATTTTTGTGTAAATGCATGTTATGATTTAATTATCTTTGGTCTTTATGAATTTTATCTAAATTATGTAATTTTTATAATGTAATATTTTTATAATGTAGAGAATAGAATCTGCTGCATTTGTTCTATGTATCGTATGGTTTATATATGATGACAATATGTTGATTTTCAGATGTTTCTAGATAAAAGTTTGATATTTTATACGTTTTTGTTGTTGCGTTTTGGCACCTTAAAAACCCCATGCTTTTTCTTTTTGCTATGTATTTATTTATCTTCTTATCCTAAAGTGACAACTCTCACTCACCATACTGTATCTACGGAGGAGCTGGAACGTTGTCAGTCTAGGCCAGGAATTGTGTTAAGGAAATAGAACATCTTCCTCATCTCTATAACATAGGTGAGAGGTGTTTTTTAGTCCACACAGATAGCGAGTTACAATGCTGATAACAGTGCAGACAAAGCACAGGAAGTTTTCAGCTCAAACGACTTCTTACAAAGGCTTACGTACACTTTTAGATTTTGTTTTTGTCAGTGACCAAGAACAAGTATGCTTGTTCAGAGTTCACTTTGATTATATCTACATATTTATTCCAAGTCAGTGAGTCAGAAAATATTGAAGCCAAAGACCGTCAAGTAGTCTGAATGCAGGAAGTCAACTGCTTTGCTCAGGCTCCATTAGGAGAATACTTTGCTTTGGATTTTCTATGCATGTAAAGTGTTCTCTGACTGGATGAGGTGGGACAGTGATGTCACACTTGTCTAAGCAGAGAATGCATTCTCTGAATGGCACCTGTGCTGAGCAGCGGACCTCCTGTATTTTAGTAAGCATCCAAGC
Source organism: Aquarana catesbeiana (assembly GCF_042186555.1). Classification (NCBI taxonomy): domain Eukaryota; kingdom Metazoa; phylum Chordata; class Amphibia; order Anura; family Ranidae; genus Aquarana; species Aquarana catesbeiana. The sequence goes on along the minus strand of NC_133324.1, from coordinate 327,632,300 downwards.
CCCTCAGCATGGGACCTAGAGGCTAGTGAAGAACACTGGAGTAGCGGCGTCTTATTCAGTGGTTCCTAGCCTTCAGGGGCATCAGCTAGGTATGGTATCTGTGTAGTTAAAAAACCTGGCATTCTTTTTAAAGAAAGCCTGTACTCCGGAAATAGGCAGGCTGCCTTTACAAACTTCTCTTTCTGAAAGCAGTCTTTTCCTTGCAGATATTCATATGCAGTATCTTCATTATGTTGATTCACTGACCCCCAATAAAGCAAGCTGGTTTAGAGTTCTGAATTGGCTGTTGCATTTCAGGTCAGGGATTTAAACAGGAATGATGCCAGAGACAGTCAGGCATGTAACATTTTCAAAAATTGCTCAGTAGTGGGATCCCTCCCCATATTTCTCACTATACAGGTTTCTCTGAACGGTCTTTATTTGATGTATTGAGAGGTTATACAGCATAATAGGATTTCTCATTCTGAATTCTCGTGCAGGAGAATGGCAACCTTCAGGAGGAGCAAAGAAAGCAGCAGCAGGAGGAAGAGAAACACAAATCTTTATTTGTGGGTCTTAAATTCTTCTTGAACCGGGAGGTACCTAGAGAAGCATTGGCGTTTGTCATTCGGTGAGTCAGAAAGGAGTGCCAATTTATCATTTTGGAATCTTTGTCAAATGTAGTTGTTGCAGTATTCAGTTTTTTTTTTTCTTTCTTGTCATTGTGTAAAATTCTTCAATAAAATTGTGTTCTTTGAAAAAAGTCAATATATGTAGAAGAGGAATGTTTTTTTTTTCTGCATAGAAAGTAAGGAACTTTATTATGACATTAAACGGAAAAGTGCAACTAAAACCAACACTTTTTTTTCCATTTTGAGCAGAGAGGGATTAGAACACCCGGCAGGTTTTTATTGCTATCTGTGTCCCCGTTAGGGAGATTCACCCTCTCTGTTTGTTCAGTTTACTGTTCTCATCAAAAGTGAAAGAAAATTCCAAGTTTTGGGTAAACACCAGAACAGTAATCTAAAGGAAATCAGGGCACTAGTTCTGTTGACACCCCAGGATTTCCTGTTTTGGCTATGGGACAGGAAGTGAAGGAAAATGGGTATGACTGACACAAATGCCAAAAAATATATATATATATATATATATATATATATATATATATATATATATATATATATATAAATATGATGGGGCATCTAACCCTCACAGTATGTAAAAAGTTTTGCCTTTTAGTTATACTTTCATCGTCCTCGTTTTTTTTTTCTTTATACTATTTTGCAGACTGTTATTGATGTATTGTTTTGCATGCATTGTGTCTCAACAGGAGTTTTGGGGGTGAAGTGTCATGGGACAGCACACTTTACATAGGAGCAACATATGACAGCTCTGAGCCTACCATCACACATCATATTGTGGACCGCCCAAATGTGCAGACTCAGATCATCAACAGGTAACCAGATTGAAATCTTAGATATAGTCCCTATTGTATACTTAGGTGTTAAAAATGGATTGTGGTTATTTAGAGCCCCCAGAGCTCTTGTCATATAGTGCAAGTATACACCGTTCACTAGCATTTTTTCGGACGGAACTTTACTTCTACTGTAAATACTATTTCTCTAGGTATTTTGCTCTTCTTCACTGCAGCAGGCCATTTGTGGTATAAACCTTGCCCTCTAGGTGATTATATACAAAGAAGAGTTTGCAGGAACCTGTGATCCACCGATTGCTGGTGCAATGCTTTGCAGGCTCCTGTGTAAAAAAAAAAAAAAAAAAAAATTCATGCACATTTTGTCAGCATACTGTTACATTTGTGAACTTTCTGATTGTAGTACAGTCCAAGCTAATAGAATATTACAAAAGAAATTAGTATAACATCTACAATATAACCACTTCAGCCACAGAAGGATTTGCCCTCTTAATGACCAGGCCATTTTTTGCAATATGGCACTGCATCGCTTTAACTGACAATTGCGCGGTTGTTCAATGTTGTACCTTTTCCTACAAATGGAGCTTTCTTTTGGTGGTATTTTTGCGCTATAAACAAAAAAAGACCGACCATTTTGAAAAAAAAAAAAAATATATATATATATATATATATATATATATATATATATATATATATATATATATATATATATACCAATTTATTCATCAGCTTAGGCCGATATATCTTCAAAATATTTTTGGTATAAAAAAAAAACGCAATAGGCGTATATTGATTGGTTTTCGCAAAAGTTATCATATCTACAAACTATGGGATAGATTTAGGGACTTTTATTTATGTATTGTTTTTACTGGTAATGGCGGCGATCTGTTATTTTTTTTAGCGGGACTGCAGCAGACCAATCTGACCCCAAATTACACTTTTTGGGGACCAGTGACATTATTACAATTGATCAAGTGGTATAAAAATGCACTGATCATTGTAAAAAATGACACTGGCAGGGAAGGGGTTAACACCAGGGGGAGATGAAGGGGTTAAGTGTGTTTTCCCTGGGTGTATTCTAACTGTAGGGGGGATGGGCTACCAGGCACATGACAGAGATCGCTGTTCCTGATCACTGGGAACAGAAGATCTCTGACTTGTCATCTGGCAGAATGGGGAATCGCTTTGTTTACATAGGCAGTTCCCTGTTCTGCCTCTGTACACCGGGATCGCGGTTTGCCAGCAGGCATCGTGTACGCCGGACACGTGGGCAGGCTCCCGTGGCGCGACGGCCTGCTATCTCCTGTGCAAAGACAGACGTACATCTACAGCGGTTTGCGCAGGAGAGCCGACCTGCCGCAGTATGACGGCGGCTGGTCTGCAAGCGGTTAAAGCATATTTTAGTCTTTTTTTTAAATTATATTATTCAAGTAGATGTAAAATTTAACTGGATGACGTTTACTTTGTTAAAGCATTTTGTATCTCACATAAAAACCACTTTGTCTTCATTCATGCTCTCCAGGATGGGCTTTTGATGCTGACAACAGTGAACCATGCCTGTGTGATGTGTGTTGGGACTGTCATTTGTAGCCTCCATTTGAAGCCCATATAACAGGGTGACAACACAGAAGCATAATTAGGAGACAGGGATTGAGCTTTTATCACCCTATAACAAGTAGCTAACCAGGGTCTGAGATAACTAAGTTATGGTTTATATTTTGAAAACATTGAAAATTAAATTTTGAAATTGCATTGACATTTTAACCGCTTTAAGACCGGCGGCCATAGTTTGACGGCGGCACAATGGCTCTCCTGCGCGATTCGCTGTAGCTGTACAGCGGCTCGCGCAGGCTCCGCTGCGGGCACACGCCGCTGCGGGAGCATGCCCACGGGTCGGGAGAACTCGATGTCCTCCGGCGGCCCGCGATTGCCATGTACACAGGCAGAACAGGGAAATGCCTATGTAAACAAGGCATTTCCTCGTTCTGACAGGTGACATGACAGGGATCTACTGTTATCAGTGGTCGGGAACAGTGATCTCTGTCATGTCCCAGTAAGACCACCCCCCCCCCCCCAACAGTTAGAAACACTCAGGGAAAACAGTTAACCCCTTGATCGCCCTCTAGTGTTAACCGCTTCCCTGCCAGTGACATTTGCACAGTAATTAGTGGCTATTTTTAGCTCTGATTGCTGTATAAATGTCAATGGTCCCAAAAAAGTGTCAAGTGTCCGATCTGTCCGCCGCAATGTCGCAGTCCTGATAAAAATCGCAGATCACCGCCATTACTAGTTAAAAAAAAAAATTATAATGAAGCCATAAATCTATTCCCTATTTTGTAGACACTATAATTTTTTCGCAAACCAATCAATATTCGCTTATTGAGATTTTTTTTTTTTTTTTTACCAAAAATATGTAGAATACATATCAGCCTAAACTGATGAAGAAATTTGTTTTTAAAAAATTAAATGTGGGATATTTATTATAGCAAAAAGTTAAAAATATTGGTTCTTTTTTTCAAAATTGTCGGTTTTTATTGTTTATAGTCCAAAAAATAAAAACCGCAGAGGTGATCAAATACCACCAAAAGAAAGCTCTGTGGGAAAAAAAAGACGTCAATTTTGTTTAAGTACAGCGTCGCATTACCGTGCAATTGTCGGTTAAAGCGACGCAGTGCCGAATCGCAAAAAATGCTTTGGTCATTAAGGGGGTAAAACCTTCCGGGCTGAAGTGGTTACGTTTATGGTTGGGATTGGGGTTACATTTACATTTGCTCCCTGTGACGTGTATCTTTTAGGCCTCATGCACACTGGATGTTTTTACAGCTGCTGTTTTTGACTTCAGGCACTTTTTTCTGCAGCCAGTAAACTCCCTAGCATGTTATCCTGTGTGTCCATACACACATAGGCTGATATCAACATTTTTTGGCAGGGGTGTTTCCTGGCTGGAAAAACCCCCCAGAACTAGTAGATTTTAAGAGGAGTTTTTCAGCTGTAAAAACGCTCCTAACTGATAAAAGCATAGATTAAAAAAAAAAGAAAACGTGGCTATTCTGTATTTATCAGCGTTTTTGAGCCATAAGCTTGTGTGAGAGTATAGTTTTGCTATAAAACGATACCGCAAAAACGCTGCAAAACTTGTTCTAGAGCGAACGCTACTAGCTTTTTTTATTACGTCCAGTGTGCATGAGGCCTAATGAAGCAGGATTATTAATGAGATCTGCAATACTAGTTTAGTTGCATCATAATTGCTAGTGTGGGTTGCATCTTCCAATGTTTAGTGTATGTTACAAAATATTTTTCAAAGCCTAAGGGCCCTTTCAAAGAGATCCATTTTTGGGGTAAAAAAAAAGCGAACAAAAAATGCATAAAAAATGTATTCCTTTAAACCCTATGGAAATCATCACACTGCGGCTGCTGTGCTTTTTTAAGTCCTGCATGCTGCATCCTTGGTGCGCTTTTCAAAAGAGCACCGAAAATACATCTCCCATTGAATTCTATAGAAAATGCATCAATATTGTCCAAGTTTCACAGGTGCATGATTGGAGTCAGGAGTACAGAAAATGCTGTAAAATTGTGGCAAAAACACATGCGTTTTTACTGTTTTTTCAATGGAGCAGTGTAAAAACAAGCGAAAGAACAGTAGCTTACTTAATGGATTCTTGTATACTGTGATTGAGTGATTTTTGCTTTAGTTTCACTGCCCTGCATTGCAGTCTTGTACTGTCCCAAAGTTGGGGCCTATACCCAATAAATCTGCTGCATCTGTTTGTAAACTTAGTGCAAAAATTACTTTTGTATCTGTTGTATTTTCCAGCATGACAGAGATTTGATTCTAACAATACACTAAAAATTTGGTCTTTCCTCTGCAGATATTATGTTCAGCCACAGTGGGTGTTTGACTCTGTGAATGCCCGTCTACGTTTGCCTGTGGAAGACTACTTTCCAGGAGTGTTGTTACCTCCCCATCTTTCACCATTTGTAGTGGAGAAGGAAGGAGATTACATTCCACCAGAGAAGCAGCGTCTTCTGGCACTGCAGAGAGGAGAGAGACTTGGTAATTCATCAAATAATGATAAAAGAAAAAAAAAATAGAATAAATGCATAATTACCAGTATTGCTACATACAAGTACAAGAAATAAAACTTATATAAAGGGGATTACCGCAATGAGCAGGGGGCTTCTAAGAGCTGAGCTGCATCTTGTCAAATTATATAAATAGCCCATAAATGGGTACTTTTCAATTTAGAGGACCGTGAACATGAACATTTTTATTCCAGAAATAGATATGTATGGAATAGAAATAGCCTAGCACCAATACTCAATAATGTACAATAGGTTTAATACAAACCTTAAATTAGGAACCTGTGTAAAAACATAATATTTTAAAATGTGATGCTTCTATTAATTTCAACCGTTTTTTTTTTGTTTTTTTTAACCACTTGACAACCAGTGACGTTACCCACTGGACTTCGAGTGGTTATAATGGGATGATGCGTCATCCCGGTATTGTTTTTTAGAGCCGACAACCGGCTTTCTTGTAAAAGCCATCCTAACGGAGAATTAGCAGTTACAGGATTGTTTTTACAAGCAGTGTGAGGGGACGTCCATGCCCTCCTGCCACCTTTTGCACTCTCTCTGGCTCTCCCATCTCCCCAAGCAATCTATGGTATTAGAAACTGGAAGCGATGAGCATGCATCACTTCCGGTTTCGCTGGATGTAAGGCCATTTTCACACTGGGGCGGTGGGTGCGTCAGCGGTAAAGCGTCGCTATTTTTACCAGCACTTTACCGTCAATTTCGCGGTGCTATTCGGACGCTAGCCGGGCGCTTTTACCCCCTGCTAGCAGCCAGGAAAGGGTTAAAACCACACCCGCAAAGCGCTGCTGCAGCAACGCTTTGCCGGCGGTATAGCCGCGCTGCCCATTGATTTCAATGGGCAGGAGTGGTATACACACCACTCCTTCACCGCTGCTATCAGGACTTTTTTTAGCGTCCTGCCAGCGCACCGCTCCAGTGTGAAAGCCCGAGGGCTTTCACATTGGAAAGACAGGGGCGGCTCTTTCAGGGCGCTTTGCAGGCGCTATTTTTAGCGCTGTAGCACCTGCAAAGCCCCCCAGTGTGAAAGGGGTCTAAACAGTGCCATTTTTAAATTGGGAAAGCATCTGATCACACAGATCTTGGTGTGATCAGATTCTTTTAAGGGCAGGGGAGACATCTGGGGTCTAATGGACTCCAAATACCTCCATAAAGATTACCTGTCACTGCCTATTGCTATCACAGGGGATATTTTATATTCTCTGTGATAACAATAAAAGTGATCAAAGAAAAACATTTAAAGAATCACACAGAAAAAAAACAATTAAAAAAAAAGTAAAGTACCCCCATCCCCCCGTGCTAGTGTGCAAATACATTGATCCTGCACGTATGCATACGATCGTCCCACACCTGTAAGGTATCACCGCAAACATCTGATCAAGGGTAGTAATTCTAGCACCAGATCTCCTTTTTAAATCTAAAGTGTTAGCCATAGGTGATGCTTTAAAAGCCTTTGCAGGTTAACAAAATTTACGTCAGTTGACCCTGTTGCACGGGCTTGTGCAATTTTAAAGCATGACATGTTTGGTATCTATTTTCTTAGCATAACATTATCCTATAAATTGTACCGAACAATTGGGTATTGTGTTTTTGTGCATTAAAATTCAAAAAAGTGTATTTTTTCCCAAAAAATTACATTTGAAAAACTGCTGCACAAATACAGTGTGACATAAAAAATTGCAACAACCAACATTTTATTAGGGTCTCTGCTTTAAAAAAATATATATAATGTTTGGGGGTTTTAAGTAATTTTCTAGCAAAAAATACAGATTTTTACATGTAAACAATGTAAGAAAAGCCAGAGTCTTATAGGGCGTACACACGGTCGGACTTTGTTCGGACATTCCGACAACAAAATCCTAGGATTTTTTCCGACGGATGTTGGCTCAAACTTGTTTCGTCTACACACGGTCGCACAAAGTTGTCGGAAAATCCGATCGTTCTAAACGCGGTGACGTAAAACACGTACGTCGGGACTATAAATGGGGCAGTGGCCAATAGCTTTCATCTCTTTATTTATTCTGAGCATGCGTGGCACTTTGTCCGTCGGATTTGTGTACACACGATCGGACTTTCCGACAACGGATTTTGTTGTCGGAAAATTTTATCTCCTGCTCTCCAACTTTGTGTGTCGGAAAATCCGATGGAAAATGTCCGATGGAGCCCACACACGGTCGGAATTTCCGACAACACGCTCCGATCTGACATTTTCCATCGGAAAATCTGACCGTGTGTACGGGGCATAAAAGTGGTTAAAATGGTGCAGTTTCTCCGTTTAAACATTTTATGTTTTCTATCGTGAATAGAATTATGGATTTATAAGATTTGCAAATGATTGAATTATGTTTTTATGTCGATTTTACACAGCATCCCAAGCTTTTTGGAATTAGGGTTGTATTTGCACAACCCACCTAACCTTATATGTACAGCTCAACATTTGATTCGATTCTGTGTTATGTGGAATGCGTTGTCAGAATTATTAGCATAGCTACTCCTATCCAAAGATAATACCTTGCTTGAATTGAGATGGATGACTATTTTTTATTTTGTTAACCAACAGACGAGGAGGAGGAGGAAGATGAAGAGGAGGAAGATGATGAGGAGGAGGAGGATGAAGAGGATGACGAGGTAGAAGAGGAGGAGAATGAAGAGGATATAGAGAGTGATAAGAAGTTGAGAGAAAGAGAAGATGAACAGTTTAAGGGGAAGGTAATGTACAACTTGCTCAAACCTTCTCTTTTGGCCAGATGTATTTCTGCCTTAATTTCCATTTACATTGCTTATTTTGTCCTGTCACACACAGAAGCTAAATGTAAAGGTAACGGCAGGCACTGTAAAGCTAGAGGACAAAGCTCGAGCAGTTGAACACGAAAAGAATGAGGAGAAGCGTCTGGCTATCATGATGATGAAAAAGAAAGAGAAGTATCTGTACAACAAAATCATGTTTGGCAAGAAACGTAAAGTTAGAGAGGTAAGATTTCTCTATCAAAAATGGGATTAATACATGAAAGTCAGTTTTTAAAATCAAACTTTTAAAATTTTAGGAACCCTTTCCAGAATCGAAATCTTGTGATAATGTAATGTAAGTTAATATCTGTTGCTTCCACTGCTGCATTTGACCTTATACAAAGCCATTGTTTGCCACCTTTATGCAAGTGACCAGGAGATGAATTGTAATAATTCATTAACTCATAGAAATCAAGGAGCTTTTACCTTTTCGCACAAAGGGAAAAAAAAATGAATTGGAAGCTATGGTGGAACACTGAGAAGATAATGCTTCCCTTCGACACTCTTAAAAGTGAGGTTTATGCGTGAAGTGAAAATTAAAATATCTGGATTGTAATTTAGACTTCTTGTTCCCTTAAGTAAACCTTTCAGTAACTTTAGAGGTATTAACAAAAAGAAAAAGCTGCGCAACATGAGATTAAGCAAGAAGAAATAGTTAAAATCCTCATATGACTGTATTAGGTGGAAAAAATGGTTAATCTCAGTATGTTGCTAAACACAAATCAATAGAATAACCATATACATCATGTGATCAGAATGAATGTGCTATAAATTGGACTACACAATATGTCTCTGAGATGTCCTGAGTGCAGTTCTGATTCACAGAAAGTCCAAATACCGGGGTGTCTGGGCTTCCCAAATCAACTATCTATAAAGTTTTAGTTGATTTGGGAAGCCCAGACACCCCGGCCTTTATTGGGAAATGGGAGAAGGAATTAGAAAGAAAGCTTTCAGCTCCAGAAGTGTCATTGATATTGAAGAGGGCCTCGGCCACGTCGGTCAACTGTAAAATGTTAGAGCTAAACTACAAGTGCATGGCTAGAATGTATCTGACCCCGGATCGGGTACATAAATTTCAAAAGGAAACCTCACAGTATTGCAGGAGGGGTTGTAAAGATCTAGGGTCAATGGCTCACATTTGGTGGCTCTGCCCGGAAATGAGAATATTTTGGGGCGAAATAAGAAAATATATCAAAGAAATCACAAGTTTTGACATACCCAACGACCCCTGGGTATGCCCATTTCACCTGAGCGATATGCCCACTAAAACATACCTTAGGACGCTTTTGCCATACCTTATCGATGCGGCTAAAAGCCTAATTCCTAAGCATTGGCAAAAGAAAGAGAGACCCACGATGAGAGACTGGTTTAATAAAATCAACGAGATACATTGTCTAGAGTACTTAGGGTTTAGTGAAGGGATGAAAATGGGGGCCTATGAATCAAAGTGGAGAGAATGGGTAAAATTCAAAGAATCCCCAAAAGCAGTCGAGATGTGGACTACATAGACTAGAGTGGGGGTACTGCACCAGTGAATGATACAGAGGGGAACCTAAAGTAGGGGCAGATAGGAGGAGATATGAGGAAGCTGGAGGAGAAGAGTGGGGGGAAACTGATGGGGTACGGTCTCGCGGGGGAAGAGTTTTCAGGAGGGAAGTAACCGTAACTGGTGGAGTAAATATTTTTTGTAATACGTTGGCTTAGTTTTTCAAACAGATTTATATGGCCACTATGATGTGACGACAAAGCGGGAAGATTTTGAAATTTAATAATTAAAAAATTTATTCCCGGGGAAAACCCTCTCGCTGATGTGGAAAGAAGAAAAAAAAAATCCAAATAAAGAGCAATATATTAGACCCCAAATGACTATTGTCCTCAATTCGCTGGTTATTGGTGACTTCAAACCGAAAAAACACCTCAGAAGGAACGATCAGGGATAGAAAAAGATTCCTCCACCTGGAAAATGACAGCCGCTTACCAGCTACATAGATCTCTTATTACGGAGATCATATCCGCTTGTGGCAAATACCCCTGTCAAGGTCTTTATATACTTCAGCCAGATGTCACCTCTCTCCCCACAAAGATCGCCTCTGAATGGCTCCCGATCAGTAATTCCCCATGTTGAGAAAAGGACTTACATAGTGTGATACCATAAACACTTAGGGCCCCTGGACGACGTCTTCTGTGAGGAAATGGCATAGGGAGGAGCGACGTGCTGACGTCACCACAACGACAACGCAGTCCCGGAAGCAGCAGGCGTTTTTTCGAGAGCCGGCCGGCTCGAGTTTTTGATCTGCCTTTACTAATACGACCATCTTGTAAGTGTAACCTTATCCTTTAAACTACAATAAAGTGTTTACGGTATCACACTATGTAAGTCCTTTCCTCAACATGGGGAATTACTGATCGGGAGCCATTCAGAGGCGATCTTTGTGGGGAGAGAGGTGACATCTGGCTGAAGTTTATAAAGACCTTGACAGGGGTATTTGCCACAAGCGGATATGATCTCCGTAATAAGAGATCTATGTAGCTGGTAAGCGGCTGTCATTTTCCAGGTGGAGGAATCTTTTTCTATCCCTGATCGTTCCTTCTGAGGTGTTTTTTCGGTTTGAAGTCACAAATAACCAGCGAATTGAGGACAATACTCATTTGGGGTCTAATATATTGCTCTTTATGTGGACTTTCTGTGACTCAGAACTGCACTCAGGACATCTCAGAGACATATTGTGTAGTCCAATTTATAGCACATTCATTCTGATCACATGATGTATATATGGTTATTCTATTGATTTGTGTCTAGCAATATACTGAAATTAACCATTTTTTCCACCTAATACAGTCATATGAGGATTTTAACTATTTCTTCTTAATCCCATGTTGCGCAGCTTTTTCTTTTTGTTAATATTGCACTGTGTGTATTTCACATTTGAGCTGCAGCAAAATTTATTGTTTATGCTATACATTTTTTAGCTGATTTGTTTACGAGACAGCGCTGTATTTCCACTCTTGACAACTTTAGAGGTATGCATGAAAATAAATTTCTGACTTGCACATCAGTAGTATGACTTTCCAAAAATGTATCATTGAAAAACAGTCTTTGGGCTCCAGTCTTATGACTTTGCTTAAGCTGAGGTGTCTGTTGCAGACAGGAGGAAGAATTCCCTGTCTCATTTTCTCCACTGATCACTGACTTAGTTATATCTTTTTAGCAGGTTACACGGTGAAAAGCAGCAGGGGTTGTTCTTTGTCAGGTGTTTGTGAACACAACCAATAAATTTCACAGGCATCGAAATTTACTAGATTGTGGGTAGCATCTCAGTCTAGGAAGTAGACAATGACTCTTGATAAAGTCTGAACAAAGATGGCACTGTGTTTGTGCAAAGAAAAGCAGCTAAAGGCATTATTTAATCTTTCTTATGGGGTAATACTCATAAGTGTTACACTTGCAAATCACTTAGTATGCATAAACTGCTTTACTATGCTTTTCTTTGTTTTTGTTGCTGTAATGGACAATAGAAAACTCTTACATATCTATTAAGACCTACTTGAACCATGTGAGAAATGTAATAACGCTTTGACAAAACATTATACTGTTAGGGCTTGCATGTCATAGTTTATAGTACAACTATAAAACTATAGGTTTGGATTTTTTTTTTTTTCCTTTTAGATTTGGATATAATGCGAAGGATTAGAAACACAATTTTTTTTTTTACTGACAACCCCCTATATGCATTAAGATAAAAAAAATCCTCCTGTGTGTAGCAGCCTCCCCAGTACCCCCTAACACTTACCTGAGCCCCATCTCTATCCAGCGATGTTCACGATTCCTCTTGGCTGTCCGAGACTTTCCCTCCTGAGACACAGCAGCAGCGCTATTGTCTCCTGTGGCTGTCTATCAAAGTCGGTTAGCCAATCAGGAGAGAGGAGGCGGGGCTGAATGGCAGTTCCTTGTCTAAATAGACGTATGAAGCTGCAGCTCAGCTCGGATGCCCTCATAGCAAGCTGCTTACTGTGGGGGCACTCGACAGAAGGGAGGGGACAGGAGCAGCCAAGAGGGACCCCACAAGAGGAGGATCCAGGCTGTCCTGTGCAAATCCACTGCAACAGAGCAGGTAAGTATTACATGTTTTTTTTTCTTTTCTTTTTTTTTAAATAACAAAGACACTTTACAATCGCTTGAAAGTAGCCTAAGAGGGGATCTCGCATTGAAATTATATCCTGTCCCTTCCTGTTGAGTCAAAATAGACTTAGTGTTTTTTTTTTTGTTTTATTCTTTACAGGCCAACAAGCTGGCAATGAAGAGAAAGGCCCATGATGAAGCTGCCAAAGCTGAACGCAAAACCAAGAAGTCAAAAAAGCCTTGATGTACGCCAGAGTTAACACTCTCCATCCTTTTAAAGAGCATATTTTAAAGCCTTTTACAGTGTAGTCTTAACTACATATGACAAGAAGATCTTGGGTATCTACACCTTTCCTATAATGCATGCAGAAAGCCGCACATGCATTGTGACTTATATATCCGTTAGTGGTTTTTGGACCCAATAATCAGCTGGGAGATGATATCCTTCTAAAACCTGTTATACAGACTGTGTTTTGTAAATAAATGTTCCTGGACACAACACTCTTTGATATATTGCAGAGAGGGGATGAGAGTGGGGGGCTTCTATACTTCTGGCATCAAAGCCCCCCTCTGGTACAACATAGGAATTTCAAGTGAAACTCAAGAAAACTTTTTTCTATACTTTTGATTGGTCCAGCTAAGTTGCCTCCAATGTGTGTATTCTGTTCGCAGAATAAAAGAGGTTTAGTAAATTGTGTGTGTCGTGAACACAGAGCTGGAAGATCACGCTGACAGTAGTATTTGGCATGAATGCAACTAAGATTTTTGGCATCTCCAGCAGCCTTCCATATGTAGTATATATCCAGCATTAGTGGCAACTTAGCTGGACTAATCAAAGGTATATACAATGTTTTATTTTTTTTCCTGGGGGGGCCCATTTTAATATATTAGAAGTTGGAAAGCATAAACTCTGTTATTAATCAGTTGTACGCAAGACCAGCTCTATAGTGCATCACTGCAAAATTTTATTTTCCTGCACATTACATTTTGTCTTATGATCTACAGAGATTTAAGAGCATTTGCCTGATCTTGCCATTTAGTGTCAGATCAGCTCCTCCCTACAGGTGCGACCCTTCAGTGACCAGCTCACACATGCATGGCCAGCTGCTTTCTAATATCTGTAGGCAGCTTAAGACTAACCTTTATCCCTGGTTCACACCAAATTTGGCTTAGAAATCTCACTACTTCAGTGTGATTTTTAAAGCTGCTGGTCAGTGCAATTTTATGTGCGGCTTGCTGACATCTGTGTGAATTGATGCATAGATGTCAATGCAAGTCGCACATGAAATCCCAAAAAATAGTGCAGGAACCTTTTTAAAGTTGGTGCAAGTCTGAATCACACTGATTTTAAATGGTTCCATAGCCAGAAATAGGGTGCGACTTGTCATTCGACTTTGATCTGTCAAATGACATGACAAGTTGCATCGGTGTGAATGGGGCTTAAGACCTGCACCTATAGTATGTAGAAATAAATATTAAAATGTAATGTAACAGAAATTTTCTGTTGGTTATGGTAAAGGCATTTGTAAACCTTGGCTAATACATTTTTAAGTACCTGCTTTTCAGTGACACTGTATGTAGAGTATATGATGTAAAAAGCCTGTAGTTTTGCAAGTCTGTACCAGGTTGGACTGAAGCTACCACTAGTCTACCACTGCAAAATTGCATGTGCCCGTGTACAAATTTTTACAGCATTTCCATTACGTTAAGTAAAAAAGAAACCTATATAGATTTCTATTTATAGCTCTATCAACAATGTGAATTGTAAGTCATAAGATGAGCCTTTGTATAAGCAGTTTTATAAACTCTTGTCCACAGGGTGGATCACTTGAGACAGGCAAGTTAGGTTCACTCTTGAGTATAAACTTGTACAGTATAATGTCATGAGCTTTAATAATCTGATATCACCATATTTTCTTAAAGTTTCAGTGAGGCAGGATTTTGTTAGCATTCAGCTCTCTTCAAAATCTTTTATTAAAAAAAATTATTTCTTTTGCTGGCTAGGGAATAACTTTTTGCCACCTCTGTATTGACTAATTTTAATAAATGGCAACACTGTTTATAATCTATGTATTGTGTGTGTATATTGTAGCTAGAGAAAACTTAATTGATATAACAAGCCTGGAAAAAGAAACGTAGAATTGGGATGGCCAAAAAGCTAGTTGGCTGTAGGCCCCTTTCACATAAGTAGGTCCGCCTTTCAGTTTTTCAGGTGGATCTGATCGAAAGCTCCATGTTAGTCTGTGGGCAAACAAACTTAAATGGACATGCATCCTTTTACATCCAATTATTTTAGGATCTTTCCAGCTCAGGGGAAAGAAAATGTCCTTTTCCATTTTTTCAGACCTACATGTGATGGATCAGATGTAATTGAATGGATAGGGGGTCCTTTCATATATCCAATATGAGTCTGGAAAGCACTGGTCTTTATATGTAGCAAAAAAAGTGATTTTTCAGAAAAATGAATATAAATAGTACAAAGTATGAACCAAAAAAAAAAAAACCTGATATGGAAGATTTTAGTACATGTAAGTCTATTAATGGACTATAATCAATGTACATAGTACATTGACCATCAAAATTAATTTCCTAAATGGTCCATACATGCTATCAATGAGGCACATATTGTTAGTTGTGAAAAATAGGCATGCTAAGGTTCATAACCTAAAGATCGTGTAGGGTTCACTAAGTATATTTAGAACAAAAAGACTTGTGAACCTCTAGTCCTATTTAGAAGCACACACAGGAGGAATAAAGAGTGTTCTACCTACTATAGATAAAGGAAGGCAGACCAAATGGAAATGAAGCATATAAGGACTGGGGATATCAAAATGATAATGAAGACAGAGAATAAAAAAAAGAGAGGGGGGGGGGGGGGGTTATAGGTGGGGCTCGATAAGGCTCCACCCCATACACTACCTGAAAACCTGCTCAGGGAGAATTAGAGCACAACATGATATGGGTTCTTCAGTCACAAATTTAAGGTCAGCTAAGTGTCGGAAATGAAGCCCAGTGAACCATGTCACATTAATGAATGCACAGTTTTCTCTGGCTGAGGCAGAGCTGGTGACGTCATTAGCCTGCCTCAGCCAATCAAAGGAAGCTATATATTCATAGAATACAAGGCTTCTTGTGAAAGTAGCCCAACTTAGTTTTGTTCCAGGAGCAGGAACGGAAGTCTGTTCCGCTGCTATGTAGCCGAGGTTACTTACAGCCTATGTATTATTATGGGTGGAGTGTCACATGGTCTCTTTCCCACCATACAGAGTCGAGGAAGCATCTCTCCACTGCTGATCCTGCTTGTAAAGAGCCATTTGGAACTTCTCTCTGTTCCTGCTTGCCACATACAGTGACTTTGGTCACTTTTGGCCATCTGATCCTTGCCTGCTACCAGCTCCCTGAGCCTCTGTGTACCCTAAGCTTATATGTTGCCTTACACTCATGTGGTCAAAACATGTCTGATCTTAGACATAGGGGGAATGATCAGTCCCTCTGTAAGGGCTACCCCCAGGTCACGCTCTAATGGCTCCAGGGCCGCTTGCAGTGCTGAAAGAAAAGGGAATTGTTTATTAAAATATTGTAAAAAATTTTTTTGTTTACTATTTGTTCTGTCTCTAATTTGTTATATTTAAAACTTTCAAAAATAAATTCTGATTTGAATAAAAAAAAGATTGCTGACATCTGCAGCCTGGAATCTTTTTACTCTACTCCTAGAGTCTGTTCTGTCAATGGAGTCCTCTTTAGTGTACCATTTGGGTGTAGCCACTTCCTCATCCCCTCTTTGGCTGTTTTTACTATAGTCGTGCAAGACTTTATAGCCCAAATCACTCTGCTATTTGCTCTCTCCAACTGCATAGGTCACAAGTGCACCCCAGCACTTTCTGCTGATTCTGTATTTACTTACCCATGGCATTAGCAGCTTTTGAGCCATCAGCCTTTTAGATTCTGATTCAGAGTCACTCCATTCCTTGAATGTGCACCTGAGAAGTTGCAGTCCACTGCTATTACTCCTATATTAAGACTGTTTTGGCTCTTATTGATGTGGTGTCCATCACTCTGAAACTAGAGTATACGTTTGTTTTCGACTAGTGCTGTTTCTAGCCTTGTGTCCTTTAGACTACAGTAGGAAATAGTCAGTGCCCCAAACAGACTTTATAGTTCACATAATATATATATATATATTTATATATACTGTATATATTTATATTTTCAACAATACAGGTTCCACATCCACCTTGCACTAAAATACACAAAACAACAATTGCTGAACTATACATAGACTAGCTAACAAAGTGCAGTACACATGACATCATATAATTCTTGTGAGTTTCCCATACAAAAAAAATAATCTTAGTGACCTTACTTTTGACAGGGCTTAGATAAGCAAGGATTCAGTTGACCAATTGAATTAAAGGATGCATAATGTTTCAGGGTGCGGGGTCCCCTTTATCAAGCTAGAGCCACCTGTGGTGTTGCATCTATGCAATACAAGCTTAAAGAATAACTCCACTTTTATTAAGAAAAAAAATCCCCTCTGGGTGGTCTATTAACATTACAGGGATTTTACTTTCAATATTTTTATTAAGCTTGTATAGACACACGGCCAACAGAAGTATAAAAGGCCAGTAATCATCCATATCCCATATACAAATAAGGTGGGAAGAAAGACAAACAGCTCCCATTCCTCAAGGGCAAAAGTAAAACAATAACATATAAAGGTATTTTGGCAGATGAGCCAGACTCAACCTCAAGGCATCTAAAAGGCCCATTTCCCAAAGCAAGTATCATACATGTACACAATCATGATCATATATCTGGCAAAAGCAACCTAGAGAATATTAAAAAAAACCTGAGTATCAGGGCAGTCCAAGAGATGGAGGAAAAAGAATCAAGAGAAATCTGGTTGGAGAGTAATAAAGCCTTAGGCCCCATGTACACTGCTGCTGCTAAACGCACATTCAGAGGCAGTTGGATGCTTTTTTAAACTGCCCCTTGAACTCATTTAATGTTATCCTATGTCTACATGTGTGTGTTTACAGTCGTTTTTAGGCAGTTGCGTTTAACAGCCTTTCTTTGAAGGCAAAAAAAATGAGTGAAGATGCGGTACCAGGGTTTAGCCGCGTTTTCGTTTATAAGCGTTTTTAAAGGTACCCAATTTTTTGGACATTAATACACTAAAAAATGATGGAAAACGATGAGAAAACATTAAAAAATAGTTTAAAAACTGGTAGTTTACTTGCAATGATTCATAGACCATATATAGCCCTTGATCCAATCCAATACACCACTAGCAATGTTGTTTTACAAAGTATAATTGTAATTTGACCCATATGTTGTTGGATATGAAAAAGATGACTCCACCATTGAGCATGACCACCGATGTGATCAAACATAGTTTTATGAAATTTGATAGTCTCCAACAGACTTTCCCACGGTGGCACACTGTTCCTTATGTTCGTGTCCAAGCTTGTCAGACTGGGCCGAACTTATTCTAGTAGAATGTCAAATGAGGCAATGGACATGCATGTAAAATTTAAAAATTTATCAGGGTAGGTACGCAGCTGTACGTACATGTTGGTAAAATATCCTACTGACATGCGCTGCGTGATCAATGGATGGGTCCAGTAGCGATGTATTCTGGTCCTCGCACGCCATTTTCGGCATCGTTCTAGCCTCATCAAGAGCAACGTCAGGAGCATTTCCTCACATATGTTCGTTATGGGATCCATTGTAAAAAAAAAAAAAAAACACAGAAATGGGGACAATTACAAGGACACTGCTGCTCTCTCTGCTGCTGCTACTAACTCTGGTCTCACAAAATGGCTGAAATAGTTAAAACCTTTTTTTGAGCCTGGGGAGGGTCTTATGATATTATTCTTACTAAACGCTTCTAGACGCAAACGCAGCTAAGCGGGCGTTTCTAAACGCTGGTTTCAAGCTTACAAAAACGTTCAGAGGACATTTGCCTCAGCGTCCTGTGTACATGGAGCCTTAATCTAACTCTATTGGCAGCCACAATCGAAGACTAATCTATCTAACCCAATAAAGCAATAATCGCTATACATAACTTTTCTGCATTTGGTCTGGTCCCACACTAAGTGGGGGCTTTTCTGTGTAGGCATGTGCAGGAGAGGCAGCTGATAAAGGAAGCCCCATAGTAAGTCTTTGGGTGACGTCATTTCCCATCTGTTGTCGGCTGTCTCTTCCACACAGCATCCGCCACTGGAGACCAGACCAGAGCAGGTGCAGAAAAGGTATCTATAGCGATTTTTTCTTTACAGGGTTAGATGGATTCGTTTTAAAATGTGGCTGCTAGTAGATTTAGAGTTAGTTTTAAGCTGAGCTGTTTCAAATGAGACGTGCATATTGTAGCCTACGGTTTCCAAGTTATCTCAAATTTTTGAACTTTTGTGCAACATAGAAAATTGGGAGAAACCGCGCTATAAACCAAAATAATCGATTAATATGAAAAGCTGCAATCCCCACAAAAAACATCAATTGTGGATAAACATAGGAGAAAATAAGGGGTTGCGCTAATACCTGTGTACCATAATATAAAGTCTACAGTGAAAAGATATTTATATAATAACTATAAATAAAACAAGGATAATGTGCAAAACATTTGATAGTGATCTAAAGAAGTCCCATCAGTTGAAACATCAATAAGATATCTTAGTGAATCCAAATCACCAACAAAAAAAACAACAAAAGTCCAAGTGATGATTGGTGTTAATCCGTGACAGCAAGGGAGGGTCCACCACCAGAAAATGGAAGGGGTTGCTCCTTACCAGATGGCCATGACCCCCCACCACAGAGGATCACAGCAAGCAGAAATCTTTATAAGCCAAAAGTGAGAACTGTCAACGATGTCCACCAGAGGTCATCTCATCATCAGCCACACCAACGAACCCATGGCAAGGATACCATAAAATATAGAAGGAGCTCACATAGTGTAAAACCGATAAATTTATTTAAATAAAAGCAAGTAACAAAATACACACTTACAAAGCGTGATGCAATAAACAGCCTTAAGTCCGGCTCCGTGGCCACCGGAGCTCGGACAAACCCGTCCTGCTGGAATGCGATTTGCTTGGGGGTGATGTCAACGCGTCGTCTGGCTCCGCCCTACGCGTTTTGTGACATCATCACGTCTTCCAGGGGCAAAATGTTTTGCACATTATCCTTGTTTTATTTATAGTTATTATATAAATATCTTTTCACTGTAGACTTTATATTATGGTACACAGGTATTAGCGCAACCCCTTATTTTCTCCTTTTGTGCAACATAATCCACATAACTCTTGTCTTCACCTGGGCCAGAGACACAGTAGGCTGCTTCCAGGATTTAGCCCTAAGAAAGAAAAGCAAGCGCTGAAGGTGTTTAGGGACACCATCTACTGGAGCATTGATGAGAGCAATGTGGGGCATCTGGTGAACTGACACTCCTGTGACTGCACACAAGGGCGAAGATTCCGTTCCAGAATCTACAAATTTGAGGGCATTACTACCAAACATGGTACATAGAGCCTCGCAAATGGCACCCTTGGAGGTAAGAGGCAGAACAGAGGGGTACATTTTGGATGTGTATTGGGAATAAGTACCAACGGGTGTGTACCTTCAGACTAGCCTCTGTCAAAGTAACATTTAAAATGCCAGTATAAGAACTAAAAAAACAGATGCGATGGTTCCAGATCTCTTTCTTATCCAAGGTCTCTGTCCCAGGCAAGCATACAAGAGAATTTAGGTGGTGTGCTCAGCAGCAAACTATAAATGAGATAAAACCCTCTCACTGGTCTGCGTACACCACTGCATACAAACGCCTGGTATTGGTCCTGTTTTTCAGGCCAGAGTGATCGTAAAAAATGCAAAATCTGGCAAAAGCATTCTGATGGGGGCATCTGAAGGGTTTCTACGGCGCAAGGTGAAGTGCCCCCTGTGTGTACAAAAGTTCCCGATTCGGTACAAGCCCTTATGTGACCACTACTTAAAGGCCTTCATGTCTATCCCCGGAGGAAATCTAGGGTTGTTAAAATATGCACAAGCTGGTGAAATGGGGAAACCAAGTTACTGTTAAAGCGGAGCTTGTCCCACAAAGTAAAAGAATGTGAGAGGGTAGGTGCCAGGATGGGAAGTTGACGCTTATGGGAACACCTAAGCAGATAATCTAAAGTATTTCCTGGGGTCGCTGACCTTTCCATGCACACCCAGTCCAGTTTAAGAAACTGGGAATATACCACCGAGATCTGTATCAGTTGGGCCACTTGGTAATACTGAAACAAATCGGGTAGCCCCAGCCCAGCCCCCAATCCCCCCCCCCCGTGTTTTGGGATAAAATAGTATCTTCTTGGAAAAACAGTGTCCCTTGCTACCCCACAGATACTGAATCAATTTAGACTGTAACCATACTATTGCTGATCGTGGAACAGGTATTAGTAAGGAATGAAAAAGACATAGGAGTCTGGGAAGTAGGGTCATTTTAATTGCGTGAATCCCGCCTAACCAGGAAAGACTATGCGAGGACCACTGTTGCAGGTCTGTCTCTAATTTCTTAAAAAGCAGAGGGTAGTTGCATCTATAAAGTAAATCCATAGTGGCAGGAAGTTGTATCCCCAACTATGGAATATGAGTATTGCTCCTCAAGAATGGAAAGTGGTCTTGAAGACTATCAACCACCCCAGAGGGGACAGAGACATTTGGAGCTATAGACTTTGACTTTAATTTCTAGTCCCGATATCTGCTCCGTGACTTTGGGAAAGCTGAGAACGTTGGGCGTAGAAATCAACGTGGAAGTCGAGAATAAAAGGAGGTCGGCTGCAAGCAATGCACACTTGTGCTCCTGCTGTCCACAACACATACCACGTATATTTGGGTCGGCCTGGATCACAAACTGCATGGGTCTCAATTGCAAATATTGGGGGATAAAGGGCAGCCCTGCCTTGTACCCTGGGGCAATAGAGATTCGGCAGGGAAACTGGCCCTGCGACCACACCTGAGCCTGTGGGGTAGAATACAGGGCTTGCAATATTCCAAGAAAGTGAGGCCCAAAATCCCAAATGTCTAAAACTTTAAATAAGTAGGGCTCAGGGACAGCGTTGAAGGCCTTCTGAAGGTCTATAGAAAACAAGAACCCTCCTGGAGAGGACTGCTATCCCTTCCGGACCAAAGCGGAGACACAACATCAATTGCCCGGCGAATTGATCAGGGCCCTGCCATCCAGGGATTAATCCTCACCTGGTCTTTGTGACTATATAAGCCAATGAATGAGGCTAAGCAATTAGCCAATACTTTTGTCAGCAGTTTCAAGTCATTATTAATGAAAGAAATGGGCCTATAATTTCCAACCTCCCCGGGGTGCAGTGTTCCCAATGCATTTGCCTCTATGGAAATTAAAGCTATTATAAAGATTTTGAGCTTTACTCACTTTATTAAACACACTGCTAGTATTTTTAACACAACTGAAAATGCATTAAGGAACAGATAAGAACAGAAGAAGGTGACAAATTGACAAGCGGGGAGTGAGAGGGGGCCAGCCCACTCCCACTGTCTGCAGACAAAGTTACCCTGTCCAACACAATGGTTGACCACATCTTGAGCCAAGGTGGCAAAACTGAGCACAGTGGATCAAGCGGAGAAGCAACCCTCTCAGAGCCGGCCTTACAGCCACCAAATTTAACTCAACAAAGATCATATTAACAACTCAATTACAATGTGTAAACAATAAGCAGGGGAATCCCCCCACCAAGAGCCCCAGCAGCTAAGGAAAACAGGTGAAGAAGCTCCAAGGAGGAGACCTGACCCACTACTAAAATAAGACTGCCCCAGAGAGACTCACAGAAGCCAGTGGCTCCCTCATGATCCCAAGGACTGTAATGAAAAAACTGTTAAATCAGTGTAACAAATATAAGACTAAAGGAGACTAGAGTCCCCAATCACAGCTTTAGGTGACATAAGTCCCACAATTGTCATCACAAGACAAAAACACCCAAGGCTAGGGATGCAGTTCACAGTGGGTGAGAGTCCCTGGTCTGATTGTATTTAGCCTCTTGGCACAGAGGTGAAATAGGGCGTGGTGGTAGGGTATGCTTGTATGTACCAGACCCACTGCATGGCAGAGAGACCACCGGTTCTTGAACGATGATCTCCAGCTGCAACATCAGACGCTCCCCTTCAGCAAAAGGAAAAAGCATAAGACTTTTTCTGGAATGTAAATGAAAGATGGAAAGGGAAGGCACAGTGATATTTGATTCCCTCCTTTGTGAGTGACAACAGCAGAAGTTTGAGGGTCGGTCGCCTCTGGATGGAATATGGCAAAAGATCTGCAAAGACCTGAATTCCATGTTCCTGGATAGCCAAGAAGGGAAATCCCAGAAACATTTCATGACCGTCTCCTTCACCTTGTAATAATGGGGTTTTACAATGATGTCCCTAGGCAAACCATCCGGGCAGAGGGGTTGCAAAGCCCTGTGACCCCTATCCACTTCCAGCCAATGTTCAGGAAGATCAGGCAATAGCTCTCTCAAAAACATGTGAACCACAGCAGGGGTGTCGTTAAAAGATTCAGGGAGCCCCCTAATCCTGAAATTGTAGCGCCTGGAGCGGTCCTCCAGGTCATCAACTTTTGCCAGTGCTGCTTCCAATTCTTCCTGGAGAGATTGAATGCAGGCAGTTTTTTGGTTTGTCACCTCAGCTAGATAGCTCCATGAATAAGCTGAGGAACTACAGAAAAAAGAATGTTGTTTGTTTTAGGTAATTTACGACACAAAGTTCACCCATATTTTTTTGTTGCTGCTAATGTAATTCATGGCATGCTTAAAAAAAAGATTTTTACAGTTGTAGGTTTTTCATGTTAGACAAGATAATGTATTTCTTTCAGTATGAATGTAGAAGAGCAGAAAGTATAGCCACATTTTAAAAATAGCTGTCTGCACGTATGTGCAACAACAACATTAAATCACTTTTGTGACAGTTCATCTCAGTACTCTGTGCTGAGTTGAAAGGGGCACGTTTAAGGAGTTATGTCTGGTGAATTTAGACAGAAACTTGATGAGCTGACCAGAAAAATCTCAGAATACGTTCTTATTCTTAAGCATTTGTTAATTTTTTATTTTGTTATGCATCTAAAAAGGGAAATATCTATCATAGGAATAGGTCTCTATTTATTAGAATATAAATTGTAGATTATCATAGGTATTCTGTCTTTTATATTATGGACTGCAGTAGTGAAAGGTGCATTTTATTTTTAGTGTATCACTCTTGTAAGTAGGGTGCTTATTCTCCCTTGTAGCTTTTGTTGTTTATTTTGTCCTGTCCCTATCTTATTGTACAGTATTATGTATACTGTCATCTTTATATATTTGCCTACTTTGTGAAGTAGTATTCACAAAGATAGCAATGGGATTTATTTATTTGGTAAAAGGGAACTCCAAATTTATATTTGTTTCTTAATTTCTAAAAAGAATAGTGAAGAGTGATGCATGGTAAAAACAGTGCTACCATCCTATTATATGTGCTATATGTAGCACATACAGGGGGGTGAGTTCGATAATTAGTCTTAATTTTTAATCTTAGCTTGTAGGCTCTGGTGAGCAATGTCCCTTATTGGTATTGCCTATAACTTATTTTGTCTTACCTGATTACAATATTTAGTAATCATCAGGCTGATTATTAGTTTGAGTAAAGTAATAATTTGTTTCTTTATTCCAGGAGCAGCCAGCACGTTTTCATATGTAAAGTTTTATACTTTGTAAAATTTCACTCCTTTTGATTTTTTTATTATTCAAGTTCCTAGTTATGCTACTACTGGTGGCAAAGTCAGTTTTTGGATTAGGGTCACTCTGCATTAATATGATCTAATTAACAATAAAATGTGTATATAATTATTCTTAAGGAAACTCTAGTTAACTAATAAAATTTTGAAAGACCTGGAAGCTATGGGTGCAATATACATGAGACATATTTTAGGAGGGGCTCTCCTGAATAACATTATATATTAAAATTAGGATTTTTGGGGATCATACACAGTAATAGCATGCAATGT
Source organism: Aquarana catesbeiana (assembly GCF_042186555.1). Lineage (NCBI taxonomy): Eukaryota > Metazoa > Chordata > Amphibia > Anura > Ranidae > Aquarana > Aquarana catesbeiana. The sequence goes on along the minus strand of NC_133324.1, from coordinate 327,607,850 downwards.
AAATCTGCAACCAACCAATTAATTATAATACTTTTTTGTACAAGAAGTATATATATGTATTGTGGGATCAATCTATAGTGTTGTTACTTTATTAAACATTGGGTTAGCCTTATCCCAAATATGTGGCTTGTTTTTGGTCACCAATTATAAGGGTTACATGTATTGATGTGGGGAAAAATGTTTTATGGAGACATGAGCACAATGTGCTAATGTGTCAAATGTAATTAAATAAACTGTAATGACATTCTATTTACTTATGGCCCCTGTAAAGGACATATGATACATGTAATCTTAAATTTATAAAGTTTTACTGACAACAGAAACTGTGTCTTATAAAAATGTGAAGCTTTCTTTCGCTCATAAACAGTGGTATTTGTTGCTAGTGATGGTATACTCAAATATTTAGATATCTTAAGTTTGTAGGATGTTGATCTAGGCATTGTTTCATCATTGATAATTACACTGATTAATGTTTTTAGGTCTTATTGTCTTCTTTCAGATAAGTAGGGACATAGTAATGCACATTTTCTTAACCTCTTTGGATTTAACAGACTGTGCAAGTGACCGTGTAGTTTTATTTGATTTCTTTTAATTATGAACATTATCACAATGTAGTTTCATAAAATGTAGTTCTACAAAGTCTATTTTGTGTTCCTACATATAGACTTTATTGCAATGAAAGAACAAAGCTGTAGATATAGATATACTTTAATAAATGTCTGCTCTTTTTTAAAGTAAATCGAAGTTTTTCATATGGTCATGCAAATATACGAGACAACAAAGTGTCTGATGTGGGAAGTTTTTTTCCCAGGATTGGGGTGTATACAGCACTGATATCAGATAATTGTACCCATTTTTATGAAAAATCAGTTCCATTCTGTTCTATGCTTGGCATAGACGATAGAACCTTGTGTCCACACTCATATTCATTGGTGGATAGGATGTATGGACTGTTGTAGACCAAAATAAATATAATTTACTGGGCCATATGAAACTTTGGATAGATTTGTCACTCATTTTAGGAGTTCTAGAGGCAAATGATAGTTGCTTACACTTAATGCTGTACAGTGGAAGATAAAATGTTCATGTGCTTAAAAGAATTAACTAAATTGGTGTAGTTTTGTTTCTAAACAGATCCTTGTTTTAGATGTGATCTCTTGTTCCAATCGAAGCCACTAAAGGAATGTATGTCAGTAACTCTTGATGACTGCAAGTACATTAAAGATCATAAAAGGAAGTGGAAGAATTCACAATTTAAGTGTCCATTTAAATCCACATTTGTGCCAGTGACATTTTCAGTTTCTATAGCAGTCAAAGTTTGAGTGAGATTAGCAGGAGTGTTATTTACATAAGTGTAAGTGGAATGCATACAAGAGACTGGTGCAGAAAAAGACATTAGAAGTATTTCAGTAATGGAAAACTCTAAATAATTATATGTGATACTCTGTATGTAGAGAATTACCGTTGTTTTGATTGTTATATATGATATAAGTATTATTATTGTGAACACCTTAAAGTTGAACTTTGGTCAGAAAATTAATTCCTGCTGGATCGCTTCAGGCTGACCCCTTTTGCAGGCATAGCTATGAAACACATTAAAAATAAATGCCTATACTGTTTAAATCCACTGTTCCACCCTGCTCAGCACATGCTCAGTTGTGCTCTATTTTTCTTGCACTGATTAAAATCTAGAGGCCAGTCTGCCGACAGTCTGAAATTCTACTGCTGCTCAAAGGTTCTGGGCTTCAGTAAAGTGGTAGCATAATAATTAATGTGGAATGTATTTTTCTTGCTAATGAACCTTATTTTATCACATTTTTATGAGTAGAGTTCCACTTTGAGTAAATGTTCAATCATTATAAACAAATAGTTTTATCATTTCTAGAAAAAAATAAGTGGGGAGGTGCAATGTAATGAGTTTGACATTTAAGATAAGAATGTATATTGATGCTTTATAAGGTACGTTATGTTATTTATCTTGATATTTGCAGAGTTATTTAATATGATGTTTTATAATTCATGGTTTAAGACATAGGAGAGGTAGGCTACTGACTTAGACAGTATAGCAGTGACTGACAGAAGAGACCCATGCTGACTGTTATTTTATAATATTCTACAGTATAGTATGTGCAGGGATGGACAAAAAGTGAAATGTTTTTGGGTTTAGCAAACTTTGTGGGAAGACTACAGAATTAAAACTAATGATATATCTGGACTGACTATATTGACCTATGACATGACCAGGGTAATAGTGACTGGTAGGTGGAGTCAAGGTTAAGAAATTATAAGAATTTTAAATTTATTGTATGGGAAATAGTATTGGCTGGAAACTAGGAAATAAAATGTAAAAGAATAATCTATATAAAATACTTCATACTGAAAACATGTACTAATAATGTTGAGGAATATTCTAAGAGTATTGTATTATGATAAAACTATATAGATACATGTATATTATTTTAGCGGATTTTGTAGAAGTAAAAGGACCGCATTAAATTAAGTTATTAGATAAAATTAGAGTGTAGGAGCCATTGCTTTGTAGGTTGCCCTGAACTGCTTGCCAGAGACCTATTGTATCCTGACACTGACTATTTTTTATTTTTTACAACTATAATACACTAAAGTGTATTTTATATCCAGACAAATATCGGGTGATCGCAGAAGACATGATGCAACTTGTTACAAATGTTAATTGCTACAAAGGAAGGATTTCATGCAATAAAGGAGGAACTGGAAAATCTGAGACTTGTATCTTTGCAGAACAGGTATGCACTGAACTTGTGTCTTACAGCATCCAAAGCAGTTTGTGCTATGATACTGGACCAGCAAATGATGATGAAGAAGAAGATCTCTCCAAAAACATCAAGCACTTGGCTAAGCTGAAAAGACCTATGCAGGAAAAGGCACAGCCTTATGGGACTGAGTCTGCTGAATGGTCCCTGGAACCACATATTTGGCTTTCATTCACTAGCTAAACAGATTGTTCCTCTTCCCTGTTATCCTTGGTGTGATGTTGCTGAGTAACTGTTGCCTGTTGCAAGAAGTTTGTGGCAAGAATGATCACGATGCCACTGAGACTGACAACTATGTTTTCCGTGCCACATATGGAGAAGGACTTTGCAGATACAGAAGAAGATGCAGTGTGTTTTGATTGGACTGATTTATTTTTTATTTTTTGGATCATTTATGTGATAATTGTTGGGTATGTGGGGTCTCTGAAGGGCATGGCGGGTGATCTGTACTGTAATTACTGTGAGGCTTATGCCTCAACAGGGGGAAATGTAGCAGAATTTCATATTAACCAATATATATTTTATGTTATTCATATTATTATTATTATTATTATTATTATTATACAGTAGTGTTTTTATCAATATTATTATTCAATAAATAAAGCAATAATCTTTATTAATGTATAAATATAGAGAAAATCTTCATTTTAAATGCTGAACTTTAGATGACCTCTCTGCTTCTTCCTTGATATTTTTTATAAGATAGTTTACTGGGTGAAAGTTCATTAGGATGCTTCATAGTTTTTAAACTCGCTAATTAGAAGAAGAGAGAACTTTTGACAGCAGTTGAAATATAGCTGATAAGATAAGCACCGTCAAAGATAAGTGATACAGGTGGTTTAAAATAATTATGTGGAAAATGGGAAAGTTATGTACAGTACATTAATTAAGTTTGACAGGGTCAAACAAAGGTCTGCTTGTGCCCTCATTAAAACTGTTAAAATACATTGAATAAGGAAGTACTGATATATGTATATATTAATAATTAGACAATATTGAATAAAGTAATTGGCTTTGTATGGAATGTATATATGTGTAGTTGTGTATGTGCATATATATATATATATATATATATATAATGTAGATGATAAATACTTTTTGTCAGACATATAACACATCTGGTGGGGTTATTGAAAGTTCCTTCTCCCAAAGTCGTAAATCTGTAATCCTTGAAGTTAGTTAAATCTTATCAAGATGAGGAGGGTTTGATTTAACACAGCTGGGTTCCATGCTGTCTCTACACAGGTGTTCTTAATTGGACAAAACCAGTTATAAATCACTTTAATGAACGTATAGGAATTCTGGTAATGAATAAGTTTGTCTGGTTGTAGAACAGGTGTCAGATTTATGGATAGTTACATTGACGTAGATTTTAGCAACCAATCATATCTAGGAGAGATGGTTAAGATAAGGCTTGTAAAAGGGTATATAAATGCAAGCTCTACAATTGTTAGACAGACAAGTCCAGATAGGCGTCTGTCAGGCTCACTGCTATATATGCAGCCCTATCGCACGGGTTATAGCGGTGAGAACCAACAGGCAAATATCTGTTCCTTTTTGTAACGTGTCTCCTCGTACGAGTCAAATAGAGAAAACCTGCATCACTGAAGTCCTGCCTGGTTCGATACGTTATTATTCTACTTCAGGAGGCGGGGCTTTGTTACAATGGACAGCCGAACAGACTGCATAACACAGCGGGAGACAGGCTGTTTTAGTAATAAAAGGTACGGCTCACTCGAGTATAAGCCGAGGGGGGGGTTTCAGCCTAAAAAATGGACTGAGAAACTCGGCTTATACTCGAGTATATACGGTATTAGGAAATCCTTAATTTGTAGTCTCTGATCCCCAAATTATGGACCAGTTTAACCAAAGCATCCCTCAACACCTAGTTTTAAACTGGGTGTTGGGTTCCCTGATAACTTGTAGCAAGCACCACTGAGTAGAAAACTTTTTACTCTGTGCACATTAACATGTGCGTTAGAAAATGGTTTTTGAACAAACCAACATATTTTAGTAATACAATTTTTGTTTTTGACAGTACAAATAGCCTTTTTTGTGTTAAAACAGGCATGTTTAAAACCATAAAACAATACACAACTCAGGAACTTACAAAGTTCAACTTTGACAAAAGTGAAGGCAATATCAGACATTAGTATGTCCAAACTGTGTTGATATTGCCTTCATCAGATGGGGTGATGTCACCCCTGTGAAAGCCAAATTTTGAAGATGCACACAAATTGAGAGTCAAAATGGGGATTTCCCTCCTGATCCCATGCCTAATGTCAACGTGTGCTAGCTCCCATCATAGGGGATCAATGGACGTGTTTCGGGGGGTGCAAACCCTTCCTCTCATCTACTTTAGTTGCGAGGAAGGGGTTGCACCCCCAAAATGCATACATTGATATCCCACACTGTGTGCATCTTCAAAATTTGGCTTTCTAAAAAATATTTAAAATGTGTGAAAATAATAAAAATACAAACAAACTAGAAGAATTTTGGGGTGTTTTAGATTCTGCCTAAAACATCAATGATGTTGTCAGGAGCCAGGGAGCGTCTCCGCTCGCCGGGCTCCGGTGCGCATGCGCACGGGACGGGCGCTTCGCCGCACACCCGTCCGCGGCCTGATGGTGCGGCGCGCGCGGGTGCACGGCGGTCCTCGTGTGCGCGCCGTCGCCCGTGCGGGTGCCCGGTAGCGCGTCACACTGACGCGCTCGCCGGGCAGGGAGACTATATCGGACGGCTCCAGCGCCCAGTCGGGTTGCTGGTTTGTCGTCAGCTCTCCCTGTTCCTTGTGCCTGTGTTTACCCTGTGACCTGCCTGACTTGTGTACCGAACCCTCAGCCTGCCTGAAACACCACTCTTCCGGATTGCCCCTGTATCTTTCTGCCTGCTCTGTATACTGAACCCTGGACTGTTTAACTACTACTCTGCTGGACCCTCCTGTTAATAACCTGCCTGATCTGTGTACCAAACCCCTGGCCTGTTTAACTACTACTCTGCTGGACTCTCCTGTTAATAACCTGCCTGATCTGTGTACCAAACCCCTGGCCTGTTTAACTACTACTCTGCTGGACTCTCCTGTTAATAACCTGCCTGATCTGTGTACCAAACCCCTGGCCTGTTTAACTACTACTCTGCTGGACTCTCCTGTTACTAATCTGCCTGATCTGTGTACCAAACCCCTGGCCTGTTTAACCACCGCGCTGCTGGATCTTGTGATACCCTGATTATTATCTGCTTGTTCCCTAACCTCTGCTTGTGTTCTCAGCTCTGCTTCCTGCGGATCCCAGGACACCCGCTTCCAGCTTCTGAACCTACTATCCGTCTGGAAGCCCGTGCCTCCGCGTGCCCTCAGCCTCCTGTACCCATTTCGGGGGTCTGGGTGCGCGTGGTCGTAAGGGCGAGCCGCTCTCGGCATCTCGGCCTCGGTGAGTATTTGTCCGTGACAGTACAAACCAGCCAGATGTCTGAGGCCGACAGAGCGCGCTCTCCTCTGGAGATCCTGTGCCAACAAGTATCTACCCTCGCGGACTCCGTACAGAAGTTACAAGAAGGTTATACACAAATTGATAAACGTCTGCAGCAGATCACCGGGTTACTACCCTCCGCAGCCGCAGCTCCTGCACCCAGCAGTGGGGGTTCACTTCCCCAAGCTCCGGCCAACCCCACTGTGGTCATGGCTCTTCCTGAGCCCAGGGTCCCTACACCTGAACGGTTCTCGGGAGACCGCAAGAAGTTTAGGGCTTTTAAAAACGCATGTTCCCTCTACTTCGCTCTACAGCCGAGAACCTTCTCCTCAGAAATCGTCAAGGTGGGGTTTGTGATTTCCCTGCTATCCGAAGAACCCCAGGCTTGGGCCCACAGCCTGATGGAACAGAGCAGTCCTGCCCTGAACACTATCGAGGCCTTCTTTGAGAGCATGACCCAGCTCTACGATGATCCGCAACGCATGGCCACAGCCGAAGCTATCTTGCACCACTTGTCCCAAGGAAGAAGACCTATTGAGGACTATACAGTGGAATTCCGTAAGTGGGCGGCCGACACAAACTGGAATGAGCCGGCCCTACGTTATCAATACCGTCAAGGCTTGTCTGAATTACTCAAAGATGAGTTAGCTAGGATGGAGACCCCTGCTTCCCTAGAGGAACTCATTCAAGCAGCTACAAAGCTCGATCGGCGTCTTCGGGAGCGGCGTTCAGAACGGTTTCAGCTGCCTCGCCCTGCCTGGGCGTCACCAAGACCTCACTCTACGGTACCCTCAACTTCATCTTCAGTTACCACTGCATCGGTCCCTGAGGTCGAACCAATGCAGCTCGGCTTGGTCCGAGGTCCGTTAACCTCCGAAGAGAAGCAGCGCAGGCGGCAGTCTAACCTTTGCCTCTATTGCGGAGGAACCGGACACTTCCTGCGCAGCTGTCCGATCAGGCCTAGTAAGTTCCCTCAGTCAAACGTATTGAACTTTCCAAACAATAACATTCCCAAGGCTTATGTAATGTTGTTTGTTTCTCTACAGCTTCCAGAAAGGGAGACTCGCCTGCAGGCCATCGTTGATTCCGGGGCCTGCAGTTGTTTCATAGATTCCACCTTGGCACACAGATTGAAGATCCCTCTACAAACCAAAGAGCAGGATCTACAAATATATTTGGCCAACGGATCCCTTCCTTGCTCTGGTCCCATCACCCAGGAGACCCAACCTATTTCAGTAGTTACTGACTCCGGCCACCGGGAGTTCTTACGGCTTGACCTAATTCGTTCACCAATCTTTCCCATCATACTGGGCCTACCATGGTTACAAGCTCACGATCCACTAATCAAATGGAGCACCAAGTCAGTATCCTTCTCTTCTCAGTATTGCTCTCAGCACTGCCTGCTCCCGGATTCCAAAGTTTGCGCCACGATGGCGGTACCACCAGGCAATCTCCAACACGTCCCCTCCGAGTACCTCGAATTTCAAGAGGTTTTCAGTAAACAAATGGCTGACCGCCTACCACCTCACAGGGCCTACGACTGTCCAATTGACCTTCTTCCTGGATCCGAGATTCCATTTGGCCGGATATTTCCCCTTTTTGAAACCGAGCTGGAGGCTCTGAAGCAGTATATAGATGAAAATCTTGAGAAAGGTTTCATCCGCCCTTCATCCTCACCCGCCGGAGCGGGTATCTTTTTCGTTGGGAAGAAAGATGGTACCCTAAGACCCTGCGTAGACTATCGACAACTTAACAACATCACAATTAAGAACCGGTACCTGTTGCCGCTAATTCCTGAATTATTCCAGAGGTTCCGATCAGCCAAGGTGTTCTCTAAACTCGACCTCCGAGGGGCCTACAATCTCGTCGGGATCAGGGCTGGAGACGAATGGAAGACGGCCTTTAGATCCAGATTCGGTCATTTCGAGTATTTAGTGATGCCATTCGGTCTCTGCAACGCTCCAGCCACCTTCCAACATCTAGTGAATGACATATTTCGACAATATCTAGACAACTTCCTTGTGGTATATCTGGACGATATCCTTATCTTCTCCCCTACGCTAGAGATGCACAGGAGGCACGTTAAAACGGTTCTTGCTATTCTTCTACAACACAAGCTATACCTGAAAGCAGAAAAGTGTGAGTTTGAGAAATCTACCATACAATTCTTGGGATTCATACTCTCTACCAATGGGGTTGCAATGGACCCCCAGAAGATTCAGGCAATCCAGGAGTGGCCAGCTCCATCTAATAAAAAAGGAGTACAGAGGTTTATCGGATTCGCCAATTTCTATCGGAAATTTATTGTGGGATTCTCGGCCATTGTGGCACCTATTACCCAATTAACTCGGCAGCATCATTCTTTCCAGTGGTCCGCAGCTGCTCAAGAGGCTTTCCTTAAGTTAAAAGAACGATTCAGTTCCGCTCCAATCCTTTGCCATCCTGACCCGACTCAACCCTTCGTACTGGAGGTAGACGCATCGGAAATCGCAACCGGAGCAATTCTTTCCCAGAGACAGGGACCAAAGGCCATTCTACATCCAGTAGCTTTCGCTTCTCGGAAACTCAGCCCACCGGAACTCAATTACGACGTGGGTGACAGAGAGCTGTTGGCTATAAAGTTTGCTTTGGAGGAATGGAGGTATCTGCTGGAGGGGGCAGTTCATCCGGTGATGATCTTTACGGATCACAAAAATCTCGAGTACCTCAGAACAGCAAGACGGTTAAAACCCCGCCAAGCCCGTTGGGCCCTTTTCTTCTCTCGCTTTAATTTCCATATAGCATACAGACCTGGGGCAAAGAACGGGAAGGCTGATGCCCTTTCACGGATGTTTTCCGCAGATTCCCAAATACCAACACCCAGCACGATCCTCTCTCCTCAAAATTTCCTCGGACTAACTCAAGCAGACTTAATATCCTCCATCAAATCTTCATCAGGCGCATGTACGGAACCAGCTGTGCATTCCCTGAAAAGATACGAAGATCTTTTCTGGATTAAAGGAAAAATATTTGTACCACAAGTGACTCGGCCCTTAGCCCTTCAGATGTGCCATGATCACAAGATGGCAGGACATTTTGGGAATAAGAAGACGGCTGAACTCCTTTCTCGTTCATTTTGGTGGCCAGGATGGAGAAGGGATTGTAAGGAATATGTGGCGTCCTGTTCCCTGTGCCAGAGAAACAAGGGCCAAAACACCAAATCCTGGGGTCTGCTCAGACCTTTGCCCGTTCCGGAACGACCATGGGCTGATGTGTCCATGGACTTCATCGTTGACCTACCCAGCTCAGAGAGTTTCTCCACCATCCTTGTTGTTGTCGACCGCCTTTCCAAAATGGCCCACTTTCTGCCCATGAGGGGTACTCCCTCTGCCGTAGACACAGCCAACATCTTTCTAAAGGAGGTTGTTAGGCTCCATGGGATACCAAGGAGCATCGTGTCAGACAGAGGCGTCCAGTTCACGTCCAAATTCTGGAGGGAACTATGCAAGGCTTTGGGTATCAACATTTGTCTTTCCTCAGCTTATCATCCCCAAAGCAATGGCCAGACGGAGAGGACCAACCAGACGCTAGAGCAATACCTCCGCTGCTTCTGTTCGGGTTCTCAGGATGATTGGGCGAGCCTCCTCTCCTACGCTGAATTTGCGTACAATAACTCTATCCATGCCTCCACCAACCAGACTCCTTTCTGGACCAATTGCGGGTTCCATCCCACATCCTTCGCTAACAACATCCCCGAAACGGCAGTTCCTGCAGTCCAGGACAGGATAATTTCGTTACAATCCAACTTTCAGAAAATTCAAGACACACTACGCAAAACCCAGGAGGACTACAAGAAACAGTACGACCGGGGCAGAAAGGCAAACCCAAAATTTGACGTAGGAGACGAGGTCTGGCTGTCCACCGTTAATCTGAGATTACCGCTGCCATCTCGAAAGCTCGGGCCTAAATTCATTGGGCCTTTCCAAGTCAGGAGGATTATCAACCCTGTGGCTGTGGAGTTGACACTTCCCAAGACATATCGGATTCACCCCGTTTTCCATGTGTCACTATTGAAGCCTGTGGTGCCCAGCCCTTTTCCGGGAAGAAGAGAACCTCCTACTCCGCCAGTCAGAATCGATGGCGAGAATGAATTCGAAGTGGAATCCATTTTAGGTTGTAGAAAGAGGGGCAGGCAGCTACAGTACCTGATTCAATGGAAGGGGTATCCACCCGAAGATAATTCTTGGGAGCCCGCCAGGAATCTGCACGCTCCACAGTTAATTCAAACGTTTCATCAAGCTCATCCGGAATTGATGGCCAGCCTTGGCGTCCATTGTCCGCCCTTAGGAGGGGGGCACTGTCAGGAGCCAGGGAGCGTCTCCGCTCGCCGGGCTCCGGTGCGCATGCGCACGGGACGGGCGCTTCGCCGCACACCCGTCCGCGGCCTGATGGTGCGGCGTGCGCGGGTGCACGGCGGTCCTCGTGTGCGCGCCGTCGCCCGTGCGGGTGCCGGTAGCACGTCACACTGACGCGCTCGCCGGGCAGGGAGACTATATCTGACGGCTCCAGCGCCCAGTCGGGTTGCTGGTTTGTCGTCAGCTCTCCCTGTTCCTTGTGCCTGTGTTTACCCTGTGACCTGCCTGACTTGTGTACCGAACCCTCAGCCTGCCTGAAACACCACTCTTCCGGATTGCCCCTGTATCTTTCTGCCTGCTCTGTATACTGAACCCTGGACTGTTTAACTACTACTCTGCTGGACCCTCCTGTTAATAACCTGCCTGATCTGTGTACCAAACCCCTGGCCTGTTTAACTACTACTCTGCTGGACTCTCCTGTTAATAACCTGCCTGATCTGTGTACCAAACCCCTGGCCTGTTTAACTACTACTCTGCTGGACTCTCCTGTTAATAACCTGCCTGATCTGTGTACCAAACCCCTGGCCTGTTTAACTACTACTCTGCTGGACTCTCCTGTTACTAATCTGCCTGATCTGTGTACCAAACCCCTGGCCTGTTTAACCACCGCGCTGCTGGATCTTGTGATACCCTGATTATTATCTGCTTGTTCCCTAACCTCTGCTTGTGTTCTCAGCTCTGCTCCCTGCGGATCCCAGGACACCCGCTTCCAGCTTCTGAACCTACTATCCGTCTGGAAGCCCGTGCCTCCGCGTGCCCTCAGCCTCCTGTACCCATTTCGGGGGTCTGGGTGCGCGTGGTCGTAAGGGCGAGCCGCTCTCGGCATCTCGGCCTCGGTGAGTATTTGTCCGTGACAGATGTTTTTGAGTCTATTTTCCACATCATTGATGTCTTCCTTGATCTTCTGTAAATCACGATTGCACACCATGATCTCCCCAATGAGGACGTGTGCCCTTGTGAAATGAGATTCTTCTTCCACAACATCCACATCACCTAAAATAAAACAGCACACCATGTATTATAAATATGCAGGCATCCATCTATTACTTGAAGCTGGGGTCTCCGACACTCACCTGTTGTGGTCACTATTTCGCCCACTTCATAAACCTCTCCTTCCTCCACATCTTCTGGTTGTGGTGTGGGGATTTGCTTCTCTTTTGGAGGTGGGGGGGTCCCTGATGTCCTCAGATGTCCCGAGTCTTTTCTCCCCTATGTGAATAAAAAAAAGGTATACTTAGCACACAGATATTTGAGGCGAGAAATAGTAATATGAAACATTGCTTGGAAGTGTCGTACAATTGTCTTCTTTGGCAGAGTTCCAAGCTGAAGACATTATTTTTTTTCCCTTTATAAAGCTGGAATACTTACCTTTTTTGTACAAATTTCACACATGGAGACACCCCTAGTATGGGAAACCCTAAAAAGGGTGTTCTGGTGTCCCACACTAGTGCTCCTGCGTCCATATGTGTAAACAGCTGCTGAGTGTCCTCTCCTTACACTGAATCAAGTTTGCATTTCATTCTAGTTACAAGCCCATCTAGACAACAAACTTCTTTTAATACAAATAGGCATGAACAAATGTAGTTAACCTGCATCTGCCAAAAACATTGTCTTAGTGGGCGAACGAACGATGTTTACTACGAACGGTTACTGTGCCCACGAACCTGAAAGTTGCCATTTTAAACTGTACAACAGTAAAGAAAAGCACATGGAGCAGCATGCAAGTAATAATAATAATAGGAACACACGACAACTACTTACTTTTTTGAAGAACTCTCTTGATCTTTCTGTACTGATCGTAACAACCCTTCCTCTCATCTACTTTAGTTGCGAGGAAGGGGTTGCACCCCCAAAATGCATACATTGATATCCCATGATGGCAGATAGCACATGTTGACACACTGTGTGCATCTTCAAAATTTGGCTTTCTAAAAAATATTTAAAATGTGTGAAAATAATAAAAATACAAACAAACTAGAAGAATTTTGGGGTGTTTTAGATTCTGCCTAAAACATCAATGATGTTTTTGAGTCCATTTTCCACATCATTGATGTCTTCCTTGATCTTCTGTAAATCACGATTGCACACCATGATCTCCCCAATGAGGACGTGTGCCCTTGTGAAATGAGATTCTTCTTCCACAACATCCACATCACCTAAAATAAAACAGCACACCATGTATTATAAATATGCTGGAATCCATCTTTTACCTGAGTCTGTGGTCGCAGACACTCACCTGTTGTGGTGACTATTTCCACCACATCTCCTTCCTCCTCCTCCTCATGTTGTCTTTGTGGGATCTCCACTTCTTCCTGAGGTGGGGGGTCTGTGGTCTCCTCGGATGAGGGGTGTCCTCAGAGTCTTTTATCCTCTATGTAAAAACAAATAGGTATACTTAGCACACAGATATTTGATGGCAGAACTATAAATATGAAACATTGCTTGGAAGTGGGGTACAATTGTCTATTTTGGCAGAGTTCCAAGTTGTTGAAATTTTATTGTCCTTTGTCAAGCTTGAATACTTACCTGTTTAGTACAAGCTTCACAGATGGAGTCACCCCTATAGTATACACTGGAGCACCTGTGTGGGGCCCCTAATAAAAAGGGCATTCTTGTGTCCCACACTAGTGCTCCAGCGTCCAGATGTGTAAACAGCTGCTGAGTGTCCTCTCCTTACACAGAATCTAGTTTGCATTTCATTCTAGTTACAAACCCATCTACACAACCAAATTATTTTCAGACAAGTAGGCTATAAAAAATGTTTTAAAATGCATATGGCCAAAACAATGGTGTGTTCTAGGCCGAACGAACAATGTTTCATATGAACGAATAATGTGCCCATGAACATGAAAGTTGCCATTTTAAACTGGACAACAGTTAAGAAAAGCACATGGAGCAGCATGAACGTAATAAACATAAAGAATAGGAACACAGGACAAGTACTTACTTTTTTGCAGCACTCTCCTGATCCTTCTGTACTGCTCATGCTCCCTTAATTTGAGGTTCGACCACCTCTTCCTGAGCTGATCCTTGGATCGTCGTACCCCGAAATTCCGGTGCAGACTCTTGACCACTTTCGCCATGATCTTGGCTTTTCTGACATTGGAGTTGGGGTAAGGTCCATACTTCCCGTCATAGTTAGCCTTCTTCAGGATAACCACCATCTCCAACATCTCCCCAAAGGACATATTCGATGCCTTAAATTGTCTCCTTCTGGATCGGGACGTTTCAAGCTCTGGGCTTTCCTCCTCCTCATTGGTGTAATTATCAGACACCTGCTGTGTCTCAGCCATTTGCTCTTCCCCCACTGCGCCAAACGAGAAGGGGCGGGGAATAGACCAGAAAGAATGTCAGGGGCGGGCGGAGGTTCATGCATGCACAGTGTCTATAAAGCGTAACACGCGTGCGTAGTATGTACGATCTGTGAGCGGAGGAAGGAGTATCGGAGGCGCTGATCGTGATAACGAAGGTAAGATCTAAACTTGGGCCTATACTGCTTCTAAATTGAGGCCTATATTGTAACAAGATTAGGAGAGTTTTGCCTGACATTAGGGTTTGTCTTGTGTTGTGTCTTGCAGAGAAAATGGATGGCTTCAATGACCACAACTTCCTCCCCCTGTTCATAGACAAATACAGGGAGCTGCCTTGTCTGTGGCAGGTGAAACATCCACATTATAATCAGAAACAAAAGAGGCAGACAGCGCTGGAGAAACTTCTGGAGTTGGTGAAGCCGGTGGTCCCCACGGCAACCATCCCTTATTTAAAAGCCAAAATTGGTGGCCTGTGGAGCACTTATCTTAGGGAGCGCAAGAAGGTCACATATTTCCAGAGATCCGGAGCTGCAGCAGATGACGTTTATGTCCCCAGGCTGTGGTACTATGAGAGACCGTGATTTCTGTCGGACCGGACTGAAGTCAGGGAATCCCTCTCCACTCTTCCTTCCACCCTATCTTCCACCCCAGCTGAGGCTTCCGATGTCCAACCTGGGACTTCCAGCCAGGAAGAAGTGGAGGAGCCCAGCTTGAGCCAGGTATAGCATTCTTCTACAGATTTCTGGTCAATAAATAAATGATGTTTCCTAGATGTTATTATTGATCACTAATTGCTAATTTAATAAAGTGTTTTACATATCAATAGACAGTAGTGGGCAAAAATAATTGGGACAAGAATGAAAAATGCTGGGCTCAGAATGATAGTCTGTTATATTTGTTAACATTCAATTTGCAACAGTCATGAGGTGAAAATTGTGTGTGATTGATGAATAAAAAACTAAAACTATGTCCCTTTTTTACCAGACCGAGCTGTTCCATCTTGGAATTTCTGCTGAGCATGCGTAGCACTTTGTGCGTCGGAATTGTCCACATACGGTCGGAATTGATGTGATCGGAATTTTTTGTCGGAAAATTTTATAGCCTGCTCTCAAACTTTGTGTATCGGAAAATCCGATGGAAAAAGTCCAATGGAGCCCACACACGGTCGGATTTTCCGACAACATGCTCCGATCGCACATTTTCCGTTGGAAAATCCGACCATGTGTACGGGGCATTAGGGAAAAGCACTCAGTGTATATATTTCAGTGATATAGATATATAGGGAATAACACTCACTTAGCCCAGGTTCACACTGACAGTGGGAATGAAAGCGTGCAAGTTCAGCTGAACTCACACGATTTCATACCCGCATGTCAGTCCGAGTTTGGCGGCGATTTCAGAGACATCTGTGCGGGTTGCTGCACAGATGTCTATGGAAATCGCACACCCAGAAGTCGCCAAAAGTAGTACAGAAACTACTTTTGGGAATCAGTGCG
This sequence comes from Aquarana catesbeiana, assembly GCF_042186555.1. Classification (NCBI taxonomy): domain Eukaryota; kingdom Metazoa; phylum Chordata; class Amphibia; order Anura; family Ranidae; genus Aquarana; species Aquarana catesbeiana. The sequence goes on along the minus strand of NC_133324.1, from coordinate 327,592,390 downwards.
GCGCCACACCGATTCGGGTAGTGCCATTGCTGGCAATTACCGCCATTTTGCTATGCGATTTGACACGTCAAATCACAAGCCAAATTGCTCCAATGTGAACCAGGGCTAAGTGCTATTCCCTGTATATAACACTGGTATCAATATACTGAGTGGCATTCAATGTACCAGATATCAGTGTGCACTAGTGAATAGCACCTGGACCTGGTAAATAGGCACAGGGCAAGTTCTTATAAAAACAACATGCATACAACTGCTGTGCTGTCATCATAACACTGACCTGCTTCTGCACACAGGGCAGGTCAGTGTGGGTGGCCAATTCCAAGATGAGACTCCGCTGTCCGCTCTGTGTGCACTCTCTGCACTCTGCACTTCAGCCTCCAGCTCCCTTATCGACTGTCCCCCGCGGCAGTGAGATATGGCCCCGCCCCTCAGCTAAATTCCCCAGGGGGAAAGGTGGCCGGAGGCGCACCTGTCTCTGCATAAATCCCCTTATGGCTGATGGCTCCATGATTGCTCTCTCACTCTGATCCATCCCGGCCAGCTCGCTCCTCTCATATAGCCGCATCAACCGCCGGCAAGGATTTAATAGTTCACTGTTTCCTCGGGGCCGGGTATAGTGTTCTCAATTCTGCAATCTGCATGATAAGCTGCGGGCACCTCCAGGGGCAGACTGAGCCTCTCATGGGGCCCCCCGACCCTGGGCCCTGGGACAGTGCCCGAGAGCCCGAATGGTCAGTCCACCCCTGTACCTAATGCTTATCTAAGTAAAAGCGAGACACGTTTTCTTTTCTTCTTTAGTTTCCTGTTATCCTCCTTACTTTTAATTTGACCTTTTTGTTCAATTTTACCTAAGTATTAATGATTTAGACAAATTCAGTTGATCTATTGACATATAATACAAATGGCTACTTCATAATTCTTCAGAATACTTTGCTCGTGAGGGCATCATTGTCTTTATATATGCCAAAATATAGCTGTGCTAGGTACAGTGTACCAACTCTTCCAAAGCTAGTGTATCAGTATGCAGCAACAAAGGTATAAATAAAGCATATTTTCACAATTTATAACATGACCATAATGAGAGTCCATGCTTATACCTAATATCATGCAATAGTTTGTGCTTCAATAAAGCAAATAAGCCTGTAAACACAATTTATAAAGTGTCCATAATAAGTGTTCATAAATACATGTGGTATCATGCAGTGCTTTATTGAATTCTTCAATAAATAACTTAATCTTCTGTGGAATCAAACCACACTTGTGCCACCACCAATAACACAAGCTGCTTATCGGATCACTATGACCCTCTAGTGTGCAGTGGATCATGTAACGCTTTTCCCCTTTTAACGCAGGGGACCAGAATCTCTCACTCCTCAAAAGCAAATCTCTCTCCCTCACCCAGCGCAGGATCCACCAAAAAGGGAAAAAGAATCTCACATAGTGTAAAATCCTTTTATCAAAACCTGGAGAACCCTGGGATGAAGCAGAAAACCAAGTCCTGAACCAGTGAAAGTGTTTTAAAAATGATGATTAAACAGAACTTGGGCCTAGTCACTGTGTACACTGCACACCTACCCCCCAGTTCTTGTACCCAAGAAAACTGCTACATGCTGTGCCACGAGTCTCACAGACACACACAAACCTCAGAACAAATAATTATTTTTTAAACATTTAATTATTCAATTGCATTTGCTTTTTTGCACACAAAAATATATCACTTTGTCGGAGTGAGCTTACCTTAAGGAAGAACTTAATTATAACCAGGAACTGTTGAGACACTGAACACATTGGTCAGAGCTAAGTAATGTACGTAGTGTATACAGAGTACAGGTATGAAGAGTAACAACACAGTGTATACAGTGCAGCAGTCAAGGGAGGGAGAGAGACAGAGGAAGAGAGAGAAGGAGAAGGGGGGAGGGGGAGATAGCAGGGGCAGGGCAGCTTACACAGGTAGGGACAAAAGTCCAAGAGGATTTAAATGGGTCCCTCATTAAGCTGGTGGAAGAAGGAACCCAGGCAGAAGAGCAGCAGGGTAGCTATGCAAAAGCCAATATAATGCAAGCCAAGAAGCATGAAGACAGCAAGAACAGTGCAGCAGGTGGACCTTTAAAGACCTGCGTTGTGCTCAATAGATTCCAACCTTGCAGTCTGTGATGTCACACATCAGAGCCAAACGATTTAAATCAGCTGAGCTTGTGCATAACTTAAATTGACTGGCTCTGAACCTGCCTTTTATAACAGCACTCAATTGCACCACAGCAGGTATGAACATTTACAGTAAATAAAAACAAACCTTCAAAGTGTAATAAATGTGATATATAAAATACCAACTCTCATAAACTCGCACAGGAACCTGGATATTTACTGTAGCTAGGAGGTGAGCCCAAGTACTAAATATACAAGTAAAACAACTAAAGACCCAATGCTGCTAGCTTGCTTGTAGAGGAGTGGGGGCTCCAATTGCATGCAGAAACCAAACCAAAACTGAAGCAGTGCAAACGATCCAATAGTGCAGTATATTGAATAAAATGTATCAGTAATAAAAAAGTAAAAAAAACACTCACAAACAATAGTGTTCAGATGGCATGACATAACCAGGCTCAAGCGAATAAATGTTGCTTTTTTTGATTGACTCTCTCTCTCTCTCTCTGTGTACAATGAGTATTACAGCATACAATCAGTGGCGGCCCATAGAGAAGGGGCGCAGGGGCGCCGCCCCCCCCCCCCCATCCATGCGTCCAGCCCCCTAATCTACATGCAGGGTGCTGGACGCATGAATTCCAATGCGTTTTTTTTTTATTGAAGCATGTGCTTAGAGCCAGAGGCTGTGAGTGCAAATATACCACCAGCCGCCACGGAATACAATGGTATGCAGAAAAAGTACCCCAAAAGAATGGACAGATATTTTCTCAAAGACATAGGAAGGTGCATACATTAAGCTAATCAGAAGAAACGGACTGTCACATAGAACTTTTCGGCATAGGCAATAAATCATCTAGTTAGAATCTCAGTCAGGGTGGCTCACTGTGGCCTAAGGCTACTTTCACACTCAGGCGCTTTACAGGCGCTACAGCGCTAAAAATAGCGCCTGTATACCGCCTCTCCTGTGTTTCCAGTGTGAAAGCCCAAAGGCTTTCACACTGGAGCGGTGCGCTTGCAGGACGGTCAAAAAAGTCCTGCAAGCCGCATCTTTGCCAGTGTTGATTTTTGCAGAAAATTTCAATTTAGTTTTAGTCTTAGGACTAAAATGGCATTTTAGTTTTAGATCCATTTTAGTCTTCTGCAATTATTTTAGTTTTATTCGTATTTAGTCGACTAAATCTCCAGTACATTTAAGTTGACTAAAATGTCCTACGTTTTAGTCGACAAAAATCTCCAGTACATTTTAGTCAACTAAAACTCATTTTAGTCGTCTAAAATCTAATAGGTGTAATTAAATTGTAATGCATTAGTTAACATTTCTCTACAATTTCCAAACTCATTATATATTATATACTGCTGGAGTGAAAAATCTAATATGTTATTTATTATGGCATTGAGGTATGAACATGCACTACAGACCAGTGTTAATTTTGAAGTCAAATTTCAATTTAGTTTTAGTCTTATGCCCTGTACACACGATAGGATTTTTTGATGGAAAATGTGTGATAGGACCTTGTTGTCGGAAATTCCGACCGTGTGTAGGCTCCATCACACATTTTCCATTGGAATTTCCGACACACAAAGTTTGAGAGCTTGCTATAAAATTTTACAACAACAAAATCCGTTGTCGGAAATTCCAATCGTGTGTACACAAATCCGATGCACAAAGTGCCAGGCATGCTCAGAATAAATTAAGAGACGAAAGCTATTGGCTACTGCCCAGTTTATAGTCCCGACGTACGTGTTTTACGTCACCGCATTCAGAACGATCAGATTTTCTGACAACTTTGTGTGACTGTGTGTATGCAAGACAAGTTTGAGCCAACATCCGTTGAAAAAAATCCATGGATTTTGTTGTCGGAATGTCCGATCAATGTCCGACCGTGTGTACAGGGCATAAGTCTTTTGACTAAAATGGCATTTTAGTTTTAGTTCCATTTTACTCTTTTGACTAAAGTGCCATTTTAGTTTTAATCGTATTTTAGTAATCACAGTTGTTTTAGTTTTAGACGTATTTTAGTTGACTAAAATAATATTAATTTAGTCGACTAAAATAATATTCATTTAGTCGACTAAAATGTTTTAGTCGTTTTAGTCGACGAAATTAACACTGATCTTTGCAGAGCTATAGGAGCGCCCCTTCCCATTAAAAACAATGGGGCAGGGATTGGGTAGGAGCGAGGAGCCTGGTAATGGCTCTGTGCACGGCGTGAGGATCCTGAGAACCCTCTCCCTGCAGCTGAGAGGAATGATCGGCCTGATGAGAAGGTGTAGGTAGCTTCCCTCCCCGCCCCCCCTGCTCATCACTCTCATCACTCTCTGAGCTGTCTTGCGGTGTAAGCCAGAGGAAGTTTGTACCTGCGTCTGCCTGCATCCCCCCCCCCCACCCCTCCGTAGTCGGACGGGCTAGAAGGCTCATCGAGGATGGGGGGTTAGGAGAACTGGAAAACCGCGGAGATCGGAGCGCTTCGGAAGCGACGGCAGCAGGGAAACCGGTGCGCTGCTGGGGGCTGTTTCAAGTCCCCAGCGGTGTTGCCGGCCGCGGAGAGCGGAGGAACCAGCTGAAGTGCACCGGGGAATTTCGGAGGAGAGAGCCAGGAAGGTGGGTGAGCGGAGCAAGGAGCAGCGGCAGCGGACACTGAAGAGCTGAGAGCGGAGAACAGCTGCGACTTCAGCGGGCCAGACAGACCTGGGCAGATTGATAACATCAGAGACAGCACCTGAGCGTTCGCAGCATCAGAGAGCAGCAGCAAGCAGTAGTGAGCGTCCCTTTGTGTCCCAACCTCAACAACAACTAAAAGATAAGTACCGTATTTTTTTTTTTTTTTTTTTTTTTCCTCTTTTGGCTTTTTTCTATTGCAATTGTCTTGAAGTGAACAAGCAAAGGAAAAGTAATAGAACAAAAGAAAGGGAAAGGGAAAGAACACATTGAAATAAAATGGAATGAAAAGCGAAAGTAAATGAAAGTAAACGAAGGCGAAAGAGCTGAAAAAGTAGAATCAAGTGAGCTAAGAAAAATAATAAAAACAGGGGGGGGGGAACAGGGGAGAAGAGAAGGAGAAGGTGAAAGAGAGACAAGCCAACGGAAGAGTTGTCTCCCAGCCCCCACCTGTTTGCTGCTGCTGCTGCTGCTGCAGTATCTCCCTTTCTTGTGATTTTTTTTTTTTTTTTTTGTGCAAATGGTACTAACTATAGGCTTGATAGTACAAACTATAGAATAAGAAGAAATTTCATAGTAACAAAAATGTGGAACATATAAGCTCATACTGGAACTATACTGCTGAATATATAAATCATCTTGCTGAATACTTGAATTAGATTGCATTATATCGCTAAAACATTTGAATTATTTTGCTGAGCACCTGGGCCCTCATGCACACGGGCTGTTAGAAAAGCGATGTGAAGACGCCGGTGTCTTTGCAGTGACTTTTTTTAACTTTTTTCAGCTTTTTGCAGCGTTTTTGCAATAGCGTTTTTGAGCGTTTTTTTTTTTTTTTTTCTTCAATGGATCAAAAACGCTGGAGGACGTTGGAGAATGATGTTTTTGGGCGTTTTTGAGCGTTTTTTAGCGTTGGAGCGTTTTTGCAGCTGGAAAACGTCTCTCAGAGCCCATTGGGCCTGGGTTTTTTTTTTTTTTTTGCAGCTTAGGAACGCCTATGCCACTTGCAGCTCGGAGACGCCTAGGTGGGCATGAAGCCATAGACTAACATAGACAGGCCTTTTTGAGCTGCAGAAAGGGCTTAGAAAAGCAGCTGTAGAGATGTCCGTGTGCATGGGGACTTAATACTATGGTTTAAACAATTGAACAGCACCAAGGAATGCTTAATGTACTTAAGGTAGTAACATAACTTCTGGGAAACGGAGACTACTCATATCTCATTAATTATCTCTATTATTGGATTGTGGGGAGGATGGTGGGTATGAGAACGGAACAAAAGAAATATTAGTAAAAATAAGTCAATTTAAGAAGGCTGGGAGATTTTTTCATCATTAAGAGACCCCAACCAAGGGGTATTCTGGAAGGCAGTGGGTTCAAAGGGCAGACAAATAGATACAAAAGAGAAGGACAACAAGGATAAAAAAGGCCAGTATAAAGTACAAACAGAAACCAGCCACCTCTCAGAACCCAGAATGGAGCCAGAAATGGGAGAGGAAGACAGAGGAAAGGAGGAAGGACAACAAGGGCCACAGTTGCCAACAAAACAGGATATGGAAAAAATGTTCGCGGCACTAGAGAATTCCCTAAAAGCAGAGATATCAACACTCCATAAAGACATGGGATATATGTTAAACAGAGTGGAAGAAGTAGAGATCAAAGTAGACCTACATCAAAAAAACATAAAGGAACTGGAAGAGGAAATAAAGAAACTAAAACGGGAACAACAGGAACAATCATATAAAATAGAAGAGCAAGAAAATAGAGATAAAAAGAAAAACTTGAGAATATGCGGGTTACCGGAAACAGAACAAGCAGAAAACCTAATAGAAAAAATGAACAATCTCTTCAACCAAATCTTGGGAAAGGATGCAACCAACATAATAGGAATAGAAAGTGTCTTTCGAGTAAAAAAACCTCAAAGGTTCTCAAGGGAAACACCTAGAGATGTAATAGTACGCTTCGAAAAATGGGAAGAAAAAAAACAGATCTGGATAAACCTAAAGAGGAAAACACAAATAGAGTTTGCGGAAGGTAAATTACAAATATTTCAAGATTTGTCTCAAGAAACGTTGAAAAGACGACGGACATTAAAACCACTATTAGGAATCCTCCGGGAGCAAGAAATTCAATACAACTGGGGTTTTCCAGCATGTCTAATAGCAAGGAAAAACGGAATAAGTGCGAGGCTAAGATATGTGGAGGAGATTCCGGACTTTTGCAACAAACTAGAAATCCCCTCCCCAGAACTGGAAAAATATGCAAATAGACAGGAGCGAATAACGGCAGGAGATGACCTGCAATGGCAATTAAATTCAAGGAACAGACATCAAGATGTGGAACCTCGAGGAAATTAATAACTGAGAAAATACCACACATTAGTGCAAGGGGCCTTAGAGTGGAAAGGGGGGGGGGGGCTGGGGTTGATGGGATGGGAAAAAAGGAAAGTGAAAGGATTGGTAAAACACAACAAAAATGCAGGGAGAGGAAGACAGGGACTCACAGAGTGGACAGGGGGTCGCCCTATTAGTGCTTAGGCGAGGGGGGAATAGGGTGTCTCACAGAGCTCCGCCTCACAATAAATAGAGCAGAGGGTGTGCCCCACAAAACAAAGTAAATGCTCTCAGCTCTAGAGAATATGGGGGTAAAAAACCCATATCAGAAAAAAGGGAGGGGGAGGGTGGGAGGAGGGAAAAGGGAGGGAAGGAGGGAGGGGAGGGAAAGGTCTGATCCACATGAGTGGTTACATAGGCGCACCTATTTTGAGACAAGAGATGAGGAGACCCCGTGCGTCCGCTGGGTGTCCCCTCCACCCGGCCTTCTAAGAGGACCGGGTGGGGGGGAGGGCCGGAGGACGGGCGGGGAAGAAAAGGCACAAGAATGGAAAACGTAAACAGCATAAAAATAATCTCCTATAATGTCTGAGGACTAAATTCCCCAGGGAAGAGAAACATCATTCTCCGAGAACTAGAAAAAAGTAAAGCAGAAATAATTTTCCTACAGGAGACGCATATAACCCAAAACTCAAATACCAAAATTTATTCAAGAAACATACCAACATGGTATCAAGGAGACTCGCCAATAAGAAGGGCCAAAGGAGTAGCCATCGGTTTAGGGAAAAATGTACGTTTTCTAATAGATCAAAGGAAAATAGATCCGGAGGGTCGATATCTTTTTATTACAGGAACTATACAAGGGGTAAAATATACATTGGCTAATGTCTATTGTCCTAATAAGAACCCTAAAAAATATTTGATAGATATCATTAAAATACTAATGGAATTCAAACAAGGAAAATTAATACTAGCCGGAGACTTCAACTTCAGCATGGATAACAAAATGGACAGCACCTCAATAGTAAGGGACAAAGAGGTAAAACAACTAAAGAAATTAAAAAGAACACTATATGAACAGCAACTAATAGATCTTTGGAGAATTCAGCACCCCAGCACAAAGGACTACACATTCTACTCAACAGTACACAAACGTTACTCCAGATTGGGTTACATCATGGTCGAACATAGAAACTTGGAAGAAATAGAAGAAACAAAAATAGGTATAATAACCGCCTCAGATCACAGCCCAGTAACGTTGAGAATGAAAATAAAAGGAGAAGTCTTTGAAAGGGGTCCATGGAGAATCAACAAAACTTTATTAGAAGACAGCGAGACCGAAAAAAGTATCATAGAAGAAATTAAAAGATATTTTGAGGAAAACGATACACCAGAGGTATCGAAAGCAACTATATGGGAGGCGCATAAATCTGTTATTAGGGGCAAATTAATAGCCATAGGGGCAAGAAAAAAACAGGAAAGGAAAACAAACATGCAACAAATAATTAAAGAAATTTATGAATTGGAACGAAAACACAAAAATCAAGTAAACAACAAAATCTTCGGCCTATTATCTCAAAAGAGAGAGCAATTAAAAGACTGGATGGAACAAGAAGAAAGGAAGGAGTACAACAGAGTAGTACAAGAAAAATACAAATGGGGTAACAAACCAGGAAAATACCTAGCAAATTTGGTAAAAAAAAAGAAGTCTTTGAATTACATTGAGAAGATCAAAAATGAAAAAGGAGAAGTGGTAAATAAAACTACAGATATAGCGATAACATTTCAAAAATACTTCAGCTCCCTATATGCAATAAAAGGACAGGAAAGTTGGAAAGAAGCGAATACAAGAACAAAGAGGATACAAGAATATCTAAAAAAAGCAAATTTACCAAAAATAAAAATAGACCAACTAGAAGAATTGGAAAAAAATATTACGCAAGAAGAGGTAAAACTGGCATTAAAGGAAACTCCCGTAGGAAAAAGTCCAGGACCAGACGGGTTCACGGTCAAATACTATAAAAAATGTGAAGAACAGCTGACTCCAAAACTATTAGAATATATGAATTCCTTAGGGGAAGATGAAGAAATAAGAAGTGAATCGCTACTAGCTCATATTACAATACTACCAAAAGAAGGGAAAGACAAAGTTAACTGCTCAAGCTACAGGCCAATAGCCCTATTGAACGCTGATACGAAGCTGTACTCCAAGATCCTGGCCACTAGGATAAAAAAACTAATCCCACAGTGGATCAACCCGGACCAGACTGGTTTTGTCCCGGGGAGAGAGGGGCGGGACAACAGCCTAAAATCATTACTGATGTTGCACAAGAAGGTGCAGAATGAGACCCCAGTTCTATTCCTGTCATTGGATGCAGAAAAAGCATTCGACAGGGTAGACTGGGGTTTCATGATGGATACATTGCGGCACTTGGGTATCGGGACAAAAATGATGAAGTGGATAACAAATTTGTATAATGGCCCGACAGCAGTCGTAAAAGTAAACGGTAGACTCTCTCCAAAAATTAAGATGCAGAACGGAACACGGCAAGGCTGTCCACTGTCTCCACTATTATACGTATTGGCTTTAGAACCATTATTAGCAACACTCCGCAATAACAAAGAGGTAGAAGGAGCGAGACTAGGAGGAAAAGAGCATAAGATCGCAGCTTACGCGGACGACATCTTGATGTACGTATCCAACCCAGGAGTGTCACTCCCAAACATATTGAAAGAAATAAAAAAATACGGAGAACTGTCAAACTTCAAAATTAATCCAATAAAAACGGAAATATTAAACATAGGACTAGAGAAAAAGGAAGTTCAGTGTTTACAAAAAGAATTCCCATTTACGTGGGTAAAAGAACTAAATTACCTTGGAATTAAAATAACTCCTAGAGTGGAAAAAATTTACCAGGCAAATTTTATCCCATTGATCAATGAGGTCAAAGAAGAAATGAAAAAGTTAAGAATACAGCCACTTTCATGGATTGGAAGAATAAATATGTTCAAGATGATGATACTACCCAAAATAAATTACAGATTACAGATGTTACCAGTAAAGATCCCGCAGAGCTTTTTTAAAATAATTAAAACAATTTTGTTAAAATACATATGGTTTAATAAAAAACCAAGAATCAAATACACGCTGATTACAAGGAAAAAGGAGCACGGAGGTCTGGCCGCTCCAGATATAAGTAGGTACTATAAAGCCATAGTTTTAACACGAATGTTAGAGTGGACAAATGAGAAAAATGAAAAAAAAATGGGTGGAAATGGAAAACATAATAAGCGGAGTCACATTACATAAGAATATTTGGATTCCACGGAAATATAGAACATTGGACACTGACACACACGAAATAACAAAAAATGTATTTAAAATTTGGGACACCATTCACTTAAAGAATGAATGGAAATATAATTCACCACTATTAGCACTCACAGGATCGAATTTCTTCACCCCTGGGAAGGAAATATTTGGAATTCAAGGAATACGTAACCCACAATTGAAAGATATCACTAGAAATGGCAAAATAAGAACACGAGTAGAAATAGAGGAAAGGAATGGATGGAAGATGAATGAATGGAGTTATAATCAACTAAGGCACTTAGTAAGCACAATACCACACCCACTGAGAGACGAAACGAAATTAACCGCACTGGAAAAGCTATGTAGCAATGAAATACCATTGAAAAACGGAACATCAAAAATTTATAGTACACTGACAGATTTGGAAGCACAAGAAAGACCAGAATACATAAATCAATGGGAAAAAGAAATTAATATAAAAATAGATAACCAAAAAGTGGAAAAAATGATAGAAATGGGATATAATAAGGCCTGGGACATGAAGACTATTGAAATGAATTATAAACTAGTATCAAGATGGTATATGACCCCAGTAAGAATACACAGATTTCATCAAGACAAAACCTCTTTGTGTTGGAGAAAATGTGGCCAAATAGCAACGATCATACACATATGGTGGGAATGCCCAATAATAATGGAGTACTGGAAGGAAGTGTTAAATAACATAAAATAAATAACTGAAGAAGAAATAGAACAAAACATCTGGACTTGCCTCTTCCATATCTATAATAAACCTAAGAAACAATATAGAAAATCAATAGTACCTAACCTCCTGAATGCGGCCAAGGCCTTAATTTCCAAGAATTGGCTAAAAAGTGGAAAACCAGACATTAGAAACTGGCTAAAGGAAATAGATTATCACTACAAAATGGAAGGAGGAGAGAAAAGGGATAATAGTAGATGGGAAAGTTGGAAAAAATACAAAGTCTCAGACATTTATTTAGATAAGATAAAAGAAAGAATAGGTGCAGAGCCAAGTGGATAAATAAATAACATAAAGGAACGGACCAAACACAGGGGAGGGGGAGGGGGGGTGGGGGGAAATAAGAGGGACTGAGAGAGAATAAGATAATAGTGGGTTCATATTTATAGGAGGCGTTTTGTCGTTGATTTTTAAAATTATTAAATAATATCCTAGAAGGGAAAAACAATAAAGATGTGACGGAAACAATCCACAATGATGTGAAAAAAAAAAAAAAAAAAAAAAAACACAATGGGGCAGCGCCGCAAACCCGCTGCAGCGGCGCTTTGCAGGCAGTTTTAACCCTTTTTCGGCCGCTAGCGGGGGTTAAAACTGCCACATTAGCGGCCAAATTGCGCCGCTAAAACGACGGTAAAGCTGCGTTAAACATAGCGACGCTTTGCCGCCGACGCCCGCCCACCCCAGTCTGAAGGTAGCCTTAGGAACACACGTAAAGCATATGAACTTCCATATTTGAGTTATACAACTTAATGATATGGTCGAAGTTCAAAGCCCAAGGGTATGTCCAGAGGGATCATAGTAAAGCTGTAAAAAGATTATTATACAGAGGGTTAAAATGATGCAGCAGAAAAAAGAGCAAGAGAAGGAATGGGGGAAGGGGTACTGCTCCATCAGGGTGCACCAGCCACGCCTACCTTAAGAAGAGCTTCATTAAAATCAGCAACTGTTGAGACGATGAACACTTTGGTCAGTACTAAGTAATGTACAACATAGTGTATACAGTGCAGGTGTCAGGACTCAGGAGTAAGTAACATACAAAACAGTGTATTGAGTGCAGTAGTCTGGGAGGGGGGGGTTGGAGAGAAACAGAGGAATACCGCATACAGACGATCGGAATTTCCGACAACCAAACCGTGCATTTTTTTCCGACGGATGTTGGCCCAAACTTGTCTTGCATACACACGGTTGCACAAATGTTGTCAGAAATTCCGATCGGCAAGAATGCGCTGAAGTACAACACATACGACGACACTATAAAAAGGAAGTTCAATAGTCAGTGCGCCACCCTTTGGGCTCCTTCTGCTAATCTCATGTTAGTAGAAGTCTGTTGAGACATGATTCGCGCTTTTCAGCCTCATGCTTTTCAGTTCCTTATTGCTCTTCAGTTTGTGCTTGTGGGTTCGTATCTGGTTTTCAGTGTGTGTAGTCAGTTCGTATCTGTTTTTTAGTGCGTTCTTGTCCACTCGTTTCTGATTTTCAGCTCGCTCTTCTCAGGCCTCTCTGATTTTCAGTGCATTCTGTTAGTTTGTTTTGACCAGCTGACCGTTTTGAAGACATGTTGCGGTTATGTACTCATCATAGAGTTCGTGCTGTGCAGGGGCTTGGTGTTGGGGTTCTTACTTTGACCCAAGCCCAGTCCATGACCAAGGAGGAGTTCATGGACCAAGAATTGGTTGCTCCAGCGTGACCAATTCTCGCACATGCCTTTGTTGCGGGAGATCCAGGAGAATAATCCTGATGATTTCAGGAACCATCTCCGGATGACGGACCCCGTTTTTCACCGTCTGTTGGCTTTGCTGTCCCCCTATATTACGAAGCAGGACACCTGCATGTGGCAAGCCATCACTCCGGAACAAAGGCCCGTCGCCACCTTGCAGTACTTGGCAACGGGGAGAAGTCTGCAGTACATCTAGTTCTCGACAGGCATCTCCCCCCGGGCTCTAGGGATCATTATCCCAGAGACCTGTTCTGCCATAATTCAGGTCCTGCAGAAGGACTATATTAAGGTAAGTTTTCTCCTTTAACATCACATTCTATGTATTTAATGTTTGCGAATGTATTGTATTTATTTCATCATTCCCTAATTACCATGATTGTAATATGCTGTGAAAGTCCCCTTTGTCCTCATGCATGCTGGAAGCTTTTAACCACTTAAGCCCCGGACCATTTGGCTGGCCAAAGACCAGAGCACTTTTCGCGATTCGGCACTGCGTCGCTTTAACTGACAATTGCGCGGTCGTGCGAGGTGGCTCCCAAACAAAATTGACGTCCTTTTTTCCCCACAAATAGAGCTTTCTTTTGGTGGTATTTGTTCACCTCTGCGGTTTTTATTTTTTGCACTATAAACTAAAAAATAGCGACAATTTTGAAAAAAACGCATTATTTTTTTACTTTTTGCTATAATAAATATCCCCAAAAAATATATAAAAAAACATTGTTTTTCCTCGGTTCAGGCCGATACGTATTCTTCTACATATTTTTGGTAAAAAAAATCACAATAAGCATTTACTGATTGCGTATATTGATAGCGTCTACAAAATAGAGGATAGTTTTATGTCATTTTTATTAATATTTTTTTTTTACTAGTAATGGTGGCGATCAGCAATTTTTATCATGATTGCGACATTATGGCGGACAGATCAGACACTTTTGGCGCTATTTTGGGACCATTCACATTTATACAGCGATCAGTGCGATTAAAAATGCATTGATTACTGTGTAAATGTGATTGGCAGTGAAGGGGTTAACCACTAGGGGGCGCTCTAGGGGTTAAATGTGTCCTAGGGAGTGATTCTAACTGTGGGGGGGGTGGGCTATGTGTGACACGACACTGATCACCACTCCTGATTACAGGGAGCTGTGATCAGTGTCAGTGTCACTAGGCAGAACGGGGAAATGCATGTTTACATCAGCATTTCCCTGTTCTTCCTCTCCGTGACACGATCGCGGGTATTCCCGCGCACCCGCGATCACACTCACGGAGATCGCGGCGCGCACCCGCAAGCCGCTCCTTAAAGGTCTACATACAGGTACGTTAATATGCCTGTACGTGCCCTTCTGCCGATGTATATCGGCGTGAGCCGGTCGGCAAGCGGTTAAAGTTCCTTTTTTGTCCTTCATGCATATTTGCCTTCACTATCCTCCCCAGCATTCTATCCTGGGCCCATACACACCTAGCCTAGTCACTTAACAATGTATTTTGTCAGCTCTATTGTAGTGCTTTACCCTAAACACCCCCTAAAATGTGTCCAAATGTTATTTTTGTCTTTAAATTCAGGCATAGTGCAAGAGGCTTTTTTTGGGGGGGGGGGGCAAACTCATTTGGAACCCTCCCTCCCCCCAACCAATAAGTCAACCGATACCAATCCTCTATCTGCTGACTTTGCCAAACCCATACACACTATACCTACTTCTTTTGTGTTCATATTTATGGATGAATTCACCAAAGCATGTAGTGCAAGGGCCTGCCTGAATACTTTCAAATGGTACTGTTTAAAGTTTTGTTCTCCTATTATCTTGATAGGTAATTGCAGAATGTAAAATGGTGCTTCAATTTGTACAGTGTGTATTCATATTTTTATATTATGACAATTCTTACCTGTCCAATGGGCTGCCAATAGTGTAAGTAAGGAGGGCTGGCCAAAGTAACACACATTATTTATGCATTCAGCTCTCAATGAAGTGGAGAGGGTTACCTGTCTCCCCCCAACCATAAAATGTTTACAGTGGGTCATCAGAGGGTGTGAAGAATCTGATAAGTGGACCTTATACTTTTGTCTTTAACCACTTGCTTACTGGGCACTTAAACCCCCCTCCTGCCCAGACCAATTTTCAGCTTTCAGCGCTGACGCACTTTGAATGACAATTGCACGGTCATACAACACTGTACCCAAATGAAATTTTTATCATTTTTTTCCCCACAAATAGAGCTTTCTTTTGGTGGTATTTAATCACTGCTGGGATTTTTTTTTTTTGCTAAACAAACAAAAAAAATTGAAAATTTTGAAAAAAAAATCATGTTTCATAGTTTGTTATAAAATTTTGCAAACAGGCATATTGGCATATAACACTCACTTTTTCACCATGAAAATCGGGTGCAAATAGCGTGTGCGTGTTATACGCCAATACTGCCTCGGAGGGGACAAGGAGGGGGGCGGGACGAGTGCCCTCAGATTACATACAGTGAGAATCTCCTGTTTACTTGGCGGCCTCTGTAATAGGAAGTCCCTTCTCCTGGGCCGCCATTGGACCACTGTTCTGTCTATCATAGGAGAGTCTCACTGTATGTAATTTATCGGCGCTCGTCCCCTCCCCCCTCGCTGTCCCCTCTAGGCTGCAGATTGACATAGATCAGGCTGCACTGATGGCAATGGTGAGGCTGCTGCATTGAAGGCAATGGTGAGGCTGCTGCATTGATGGCAATGGTGAGGCTGCATTGATGTGGACTGATAAGGCTGCATTGATGGCAATGGTGAGGCTGCAGATGGGCACTGACCCTTATTTTGCTTCAAAGCTCCTTATTTAAAATTTAAGTTTTTTCCTGAAACTTCCCTCTTAAAATGAATATGCGTGTTATACGCCTGTGCGTGTTATACGCCAATAAATACGGTAATTTTTCTCCTTCATTGATATGTGCTGATGAGGCGGCACTGGTGGGCACTGATAGGCTGCACTGATGGGCATGGATAGGCACAGTTAAGGCGGCACTGATAGGCACAGTTAAGGCGGCACTGATAGGCACAGATAAGGCGGGAATGATGTGGACAGATAAGGCGGTACTTATGGGCACAGATAAGGCGGCACTGATGGCCACAGATGGGCCCTGATGGGTGGCACAGATGGGCACTGATAGGTGCCACTGATCTGTGGCACTGATGGGCATTGATGGGCGGCACTGATGAGCACTTATGGGCACTGGTAGGTGACACTGATGGGCACTGATAGGTGACACTGATGGGCACTGATAGGTGGCACTGATGTGCAGCACTGTTGAAGCATTGATTGTGGGCACAGATGGGTGGCACTGTGGGCACTGACGGGTGGCACTGTGGGCACTGGTAGGCAGCACTGCTGCCAATTGCTAGTTGGCACTGACAGGGGGCACAAGTGGGCACTGATGATCTGGCGGCAGATCTCCGTGATCGGGACTGATGTCTCTCTCACGGCCGCCGGTGATCGGCTTTTTTTTCCTCCTCACGCTGTCAGCGCGAGGAGAAAAAATAGCCGATTACCGGCTCTGTTGACATCACATGATCAGCTGTCATTGGCTGACAGCTGATCACATGTTAAAGGGTCGGGATCGACCCCTTACTCCGATCTGTGATCAGTCGAGTCTCATAGACTCGCCGATCACAGAGCACGCTGTGCGCGCCCTGCAGGGGGGCGCGCAGGCCGCTCATGCACGGGACGACGTCAATGGACGTAGTCCCGGCAAAGCAGGTCCGCGCTGTAGCCGTCATTCGGCTATAGCGCGGATCTCAAGTGGTTAAATACTCCTTAAAATAAATGTTATACTGATGTTGGCCAAGAATGTTTGTGTCTAATCTGCTTGCAATGTTTATGTGCAAAAGTACAAATTTTTTTTTCTTGTTTGACTCCACAGTTTCCTTCAACCCCTCAGGAATGGCAGACTGTGGCATCCCATTTTGCCCAGCGGTGGGACTTAAGGGACCACCCGCCAACTCGGGGTCATACTATTATAATTACGAGGGGTTTAATAGTATAGTGATGTTGGCGGTGGTGTCAGCGACATACGAGTTCCTGTATGTGGACGTGGGGAAGAATGGCCGGATGTCGCATGGTGGAGTCATCGCCCAGACGGAGTTTTACAGATGGCTCCAGAATGGTGGCTTGGGCTTGCCACCTGCAGAAGACAATGTGGCTGGTCTTCTATTTGTGTTTGTCGCTGATGAAGCGTTTGGGCTGGGAGACCATCTGAAGAGTCCATTCCCGATGAGGACCCTCACCCCGGAGCAGAGGGTTTTTAACTACCGGCTGGCCAGAGCCAGAAGAATGGTGGAGAATGCTTTTGGCATAATGGCCAGCAGGTTCCGCCTATTTCTAACACCCATACACATGGAATATAAACTCAACCATATAGTGCTTGCCTGTTGCATTTTGCACAATTTCCTACGTAAAAATGCTACGAACTATGTGGCCTCAGTTGGGCCTGAGGTCGGATTTCCAGATCAAGCAACCCTGACGGCACTTAAAGCTGGCCGTCCTGACTTCCCCCCCAAAGCGCCCACAAAGTCAGACAAAAATATCTGGAGTACTTTGCGGGTAGGGGGGCCATTGACATGCCAGCAAATGTATAAAACATTTGTTAAATTTTTTTTTTTTTAAATGAACTAATATTTAATTTGATTTACTGCTTGTGTTTCTGTTAGCTGTCTCCTAGGTTCTCCAATGGGCTTTTCTTTTTGGACATTTTCTTCAATAGTGCAAATGTCATTTATTTGATACATGACCAGCTAACTATTATGTTCTGGGTCTGCTACACACACACACATTGTTTTTGTTGTTAATGTATGTAATGCATTCATGATAAAAATAATCATCCTTTTCAGCACCATGAATTATTTGTTTGGAGTCCCTAAAATGGCCAGATTGGGGTCAATTTTAGAGCACTGTGGGGCTTATTTACTAAAGGCAAATCCACTTTGCACAACAAGTGCACTTGAAAGTGCACTTGTTGTGCAAAGTGGATTTGCCTTCAGTAAATAACCCCCATTGCCACTGTAAACACAAACTTACTCCAAAAACTGGTATTAAGCATTGAAAGAAGAAGCCACACATTGCTGAGTATAAAAACATTTTACTCTGTGCACATTAACATGTGCGTTAGAAAAGGTTTTTTGAACAAACCAACATCGTGTATAACATTTTTATGGTTCACATTATAAATATCCTTTTTTTGGTTAAACAGGCATGTTTAAAACCATAACATACACAACCCTGGAACTTACAAAGTTCAACTTTGAAAAAGTGAAGCCAATATCAGACATTAGTATGTTAAAACTGTGCTGATCTTGCCTTCATCAGATGGGGTGATGTCAAAAGCCAAATTTTGAAGATGCACACAAATTGGGAGTCAAAATGTGGATTTCCCTCCTGATCCCATGCCTAATGTCAACATGTGCTAGCTCCCATCACGGGGGATCAATGGACGTATTTCGGGGGTGCAACCCCTTCCTCTCACCTACTTGAGTTGCGAGGAAGGGGTTGCACCCCCAAAACGCGTACATTGATATCCAGTGATGGCAGATAGCACATGTTGACACACTGTGTGCATCTTCAAAATTTGGCTTTTAAAAAAACTTTAAAACTTGATTTAAAATTAAAAATTCCTCGACAAAACGGTACAATTTTTGTGTGTTTTAGATTCTGCCTAAAACATCAATGATGTTCTTCATTTTTTGTTGAACATCATTGATGTTTTCCTTTATCTTTTCTAAATCACGATTGCACACCATGATTTCCCCAGGTCGTGTGCACTTGCACTGGTGAAAAAAGTTTCTTCTTCCACAACATCCACATCACCTAAAATTAAATATACTTAGCACCAGTGGCAGCTGGTGACGTTTTTGGATGGGGGGGCGCCAGACCCCGCCCATCATTTCTGACCCCTCCCACTTTTTATAAACCACACCCCTTATAGAACCCACCCACTCCGTCCCTTGTATTCCACTTGCTTCCACCATAGTGTCAGGAGTATACAGCTCAGATCACAGGACAAAGTATACAGTCCCAGCATCACAGGACAAAGTTATATAGCTCAGCCTCACAGATCATGGTATATAGCACAGCCTCGCAGATCATGGTATATAGCACAGCCTCACAGATCATGGTATATAGCACAGCCTCACAGATCATGGTATATAGCACAGCCCCACAGATCATGGTATATGGTATATAGCTCAGCCTCACAGATCATGGTATATAGCACAGCCTCACAGATCGGCGCAAACCAACTGAAAAATTTTACTGTTAGCAATGAAGGACTTTAAATAGACATTTATCAGGTGATTATGTGCCATTACTGCTAATACATAGCGCTCCCAAAACGCCCCTGCCCATTGCAATGAATGGGGAGCGCTTTCCAAAGCACCTGAAAAGCGTTTCAATAGCGCCGCAACACGGACATTTTTAACCCCTTCTTCGGCCGCTAGCGGGGTTAAAAGCGCTGCGTAAAATGCCGCTAAAACGAGCGGCGCTTTACTGCTAACGCACGAGCACCCCCAGTGTGAAAGGGGTCTTAGACAAAATCTACCTTTTGCAGCAGTACTGCCACTCATAAATAAAAAAAAATTAGGAATTCTATCGCTAAATAATAAGCGATCCAATCTTTTTTCACATGTTTTAGGCTTGCTTCACACTGGTGCGATGCAGGAACCACAGCGATTCCTGTGCGGGTTCCCACATTGCATCTGACTCACAGGCAGTTTACACTGCGCTCTGCAAATCGCTGCGGGTGTCAACATAAAGTTAATGGCAGCCCCAAATCGGTTCGCAGAACGCAGTATGAATTGTGAAATCTGATGGAATCGGATTGCATGGGTTTGAACACGCGATCCGATTCCAGTGTGGAGAAAAAAAAGGGTCCTGCACCATTTTGGTCCAAATGAGATGCGATTTCAGCCATACAAACTGTATGGCTGAATTTGCACTGCACACACATCACATGTGATGTGCACAGGCATGCGGTGCGAATCACATGCGATGTCTGGAATCGCACCAGTGTGAACCCAGCCTTGAGAAATTTAACCTGTGTCCTGTACAGAATGGCAGGACACTGCTTAGCACACAGATATTTGAGGCAAGAAATATGAATATGAAAAATTGCATGGAAGTGTCCTACAATTGTCTGTTTTGGGAGAGTTCCAAGCTGAAGACATGCTTTTTTTCCTTTGTTAAAGCTAGAATACTTACCTTTTTTGGTAAAGTATCACACATGTAGACATCCCTAGTATCCACCAGAGCACCTGTGTGGGACACCCTAATGTCGCATACACACGGTCGGAATTTCCGACAACAAATGTTCGATGTGAGCTTGTTGTCGGAAATTCCGACCGTTTGTAGGCTCCATCGAACATCAACAAAAATTTGGGAGCTGGATCTCAAATCTTCCGACAACAAAATCCGTTGTCGTAAATTCTGATCGTGTGTACACAATTCTGACGCACAAAATTCCATGCATGCTCGGAATCAAGCAGAAGAGCTGCACTGGCTATTGAACTTCATTTTCGTTGTATGTGTTGTACGTCACCGCGTTCTTGGCGATCGGAATTTCCAACAACATTTGTGCGACCGTGTGTATGCAAGACAATTATGAGCCAACATCCGTCGGAAATAAATCCAGAATTTTGTTGTCGGAATGTCCGATCGTCTGTACGCGGCATTAAAAGGGTGTTCTGGTGTCCCACACTAGTGCTCCTGCGTCCAGATGTGTAAACAGCTGTTGGGGGGTCCTCTTCTTACACTGGATCAAGTTTGCATTTCATTCTAGTTACAAACCCATCTAGACAACAAACTTCTTTTAATACAAATAGGCCTAAACAAATGTAGTTAACCTGCATCTGCCAAAAACATTGTATTAGCGGGCGAACGAATGATGTTTAATACGAACAATTACTGTGCCCACGAACCTGAAACTTGCCGTTTTAAACTGTACAACAGTATGAAGAAAAGCACATGGAGCAGCATGCAAGTAATAGTAATATGAACACACAAAAAAATACTTACTTTTTTGCAGTACTCTCTTGATTCTTCTGTACTGATCGTGCTCCCTCAATTTGAGGTCTGACCATCGTTTCCTCAGTTGATCCTTGGGTCGCCGTACCCCAAAATTCTTCTGCAGACTTTTCACAACTTTAGTCATGATTTTGGCCTTTCTCACATTTGGGTTTCTGTACGGTCTATATTTCCCGTCATAGTCATCCCTCTTCAAAACGTCCAACATCTCCACCATCTCTACAAAGGACATATTTGAGGCCTTAAATCTCCTGGATCGGGACGTTTGTGGCTCCGGGCTTTCCTCATCGTTGCTGCTCTCCTCTGCATGCACCTGCTCTGTCTCCACCATGTTCTCTCCCACTGTGCTGAAAGGGAAGGGGCGGGGAATATACTAGAAAGAAGGTCAGGGGCAGGCAGAGTTTCACACATGCGCAGTGTATATAAAGCGTAACACGTGTGCGTGGTACGTACTGTGAGCGGAGGACGGAGTGATTCGGCAGGCTACTGCGGCCCTCAGAACCACCCCCAATCTTCAAGAGGCCTATGCCTGCATGGCAGCCAGCAAAATGCAGGAAATGGAGGTGGGCAAATGCCTCATTTGTGTGAAGTCATCTATCAGGCCCTAAATAAGGGGGTGATGGGCAAACACAAAGAAAAGTCATGTATGTGTGTTGAACCATACTCCTCCTCCACGTCCTGCCACAACTCAAACACCACAGCCACAGCCTGGAAGGAAGTGTGCAAGGAAGTCTTGAGAGTGATGGCCTGGGTTCCGTCTGGTCTGACAAAAGATGCAGGCTGTTGTAAGACCACAGCCTTGGGACATATATGTTATCTGCTGCTGCTCCCGATCTCTCGGAGTCCTGGACCGTATTGTGCTCCCTATTAAATGGACTCCTCAGGCTACCAATTTTGCCTGTAAAATAATTGATGTCTGCCCTGGGGTACAAAGCCTTCACCAATTTCAACAGTTTATACAGCGTCATCTTCCTCTTTATTTTGTTATGACCCCTAATAATAAATGTCTATTTTATTTTCACAAATATTGGCTATGTGTTTTAGTTCAAAAGGGACAGTTTTTTTGTGAGTAGGCAGGTACATTTCAAAAATACAATGTCAAATTAACAAGGGACACCAACACCAACCAATCTCCTTGAGGTTAAAAAATATAAGATAATAATGGTGTTGTGGTAACTTGACACACACAAAACAACAAAAAATATTATGGAGATCACTAGAAAAAAAACATTAAAAAAATAAATCGGGAGATCTTGATAAAAAAAAAAATTAAGGAGCTCATTATAAAAAAAAAAAAAAATAGAAACATTATTCTGGAGATTTGGCGAAAAAAAAAAAATAAAGATTATTCAGGAGATCACGAGAAATAATAAATGA
This sequence comes from Aquarana catesbeiana, assembly GCF_042186555.1. Classification (NCBI taxonomy): domain Eukaryota; kingdom Metazoa; phylum Chordata; class Amphibia; order Anura; family Ranidae; genus Aquarana; species Aquarana catesbeiana. The sequence goes on along the minus strand of NC_133324.1, from coordinate 327,570,053 downwards.
ATACGTTTGTCAGAACTCTGTGAATATCAGCAGCAAAACAACTTCATTTATTCTAGCATTATAAAGAAGAAGAGAATGCGCTGCATTAAAAGAATAAAAAATTTGCAGCGGGACGAATCTCCATTACGAGCGCTAGTTTTACCAGACCGAGCACTTCTGTCTCGTACTTGATTGAGAGCATGCGTGGAATTTTGTGCGTCGGAATTGTCTACACACACTCAGAAGTTACAACAAAGGATTTTGTTGTCGGAAAATTTGAGATCCAGCTCTCAAACATCTGTTGTCGGAAATTCCAACACGAAATGCCCGATGGAGCCTACACAAGGTCGGAACTTCCGACAACTAGCTCACATCGAACATTTGTGGTCGGGAATTCCGATCATGTGTACGCGGCAGAAGAGAGAGATTGCAGAGAGACATGGAGGGAGAGACTCTTATTATTGTAAAGATAGTAAAGCTGTAAAAGAAATGATTATTATAAGATAAAAAAAATGATGCAGAAGAAAAAGAACAAGGGAAGGTTTTGCACCATCTGCGTGCATCTGCCACACGCACAGGCCAAAAGACCAGGTGTTGAGAAAGTTGACCAATAATAAACACAGTCTCATGGGTCCACACAAATTGCCACACCTACCAGACCTTGTTAAAATGTTCAAAAGTGTCCTGCAGGCATGCTGTCTATTTAAGTCTGGTCTGGGTAAGTAGGTGTGCTGTCTAAATATATATGAGATACTAGTTTTTTGGCGTGTTTGAAAAAGATTGGCGGAGATAAGCCCAGAAGAAAGGTTTAATGGTCGAAGGGGATCCATATTTCAATGCTATGATGGACCAAGGAATGTATAGATTCCCAGAAAGGTTTAATGTTCACACTATGTCAATAAATGTGTTGAAAGGAACCTGTCAGGGCACCATTCAGAGCACAGATGGGCATGTGCTGAGAAGCAGACATCAGAACAAAAATGTGCATGTGCTAAGAAGACCGACATATTTGCCAATACTATACATGGCTGTGCTTGTTTGCCATGTCCCGTGCCATTACCTACCTGGTTTGCTTCTGGACCATCCTGCTGTCTGATTCTTGATTTGACCCCAGCTTGCTCAAAGGACTCTCCCTCTCCTGACTAACTGTGTATGACCCTGGCTTGCCCCTCTGTCTATTCTCCTTGCTTCGCCAGATTCCTGTGTATGATCTCCGCTCTGTTCCTAACCACACTCCTGCCTACTCCCTGATTGGTCTTTCCATGTATGACCTCAGCTTCCATCCTGACTTTGCTTCTTAAATTGGTTGTAAGCCACGGATGTTCAAAAAAAACCCTGCAAGGCAATGGCACAATGTGCTAGTATGCATTGCATACTAGCACATTATGAAATACTCACCTTGGAACAAAGCCCCCCCAGCACTGTTAAAGCGGGAGTCCGGCAACCAACCAATCGAGACACTTTGCTAACCCCAAAATAATACTCACAGTTTGGGTGTAATATTTCCGCCTCTGTCTGTTTTCGTACTGAAGAATAACTTAAAAAATGTGATGCTGGCTGTTTCCATCTTGCTTGTGGGCATGTGAAGCCCACAAGCATTGATTTCCTGGATGCGGTGAATGCTGTTCAGTCACAGCTTGTTCACACGCATGATCATTGTTTCCGCACTGAATCTTGGGAAGCCTGACACTAAGCTCCCAGGAGACAGTGCGGCGCCGGGGAAAGGCAATAAACACGCCTACTCCCATGGGAGGAGAGACAGGAAGTGCCACAATAAAATACAATATAAAGGTAATTACATTGATAAAAACAATGTTCATGCGGCATTTGAACATCTATGCATTTAACTGAAGGGGGTAAGACTAAGTTAAAAATTTGAGTGGAACCCCGCTTTAAGTCACCGCTGAGAGGGCTGACATGTTCCCTCTGTCTTTCTTTGGGGTTCACAAGCTCCGGCTATGGGATTGGCCAGAGCTGTGATGACATCCCTCCCGCGCATGCGTGTTGGAGTCCTCAGTTCCGGCACAAAGCTCTGAAGTTCCAGCAAGGTATGCTGGACCTTCAGAGTGCATGTGCCAGTGATGTCACTGGCTGCATGCAGGGTGAGTATCTCCTAATCGGTGCACGTTTAGGAGATTCTACCTACAGGTAAGCCTACCATGGTGTTGCAGCCACCAGAACCCCAGGTTCCTCTTGCAAAGTGATTTTCAGGAGACAGACGTACATCCAGGACCTTCAGGAATGCCTGCCGGTTGTCCTTTGCCCTGCAACCTCTGTCTTTCACTCGAGTCTACAAAAGTCAGAAGATCCTCAATCCTGGGCACATAACCTTCTCGAACAAATGAGTCTGCTTTTAAAGTGGTTGTAAATCCTTTATAACCACTTTTTGCTACAGGTAAGCCTATAATTAAGCTTACCTGTAGCTACCCCGGATATCTCCTAAACCTGCACGGTTTATGAGATATCCCCTGTATTTGCATGTGCCGACGTCATCGGCACATGCGCACTGAAGCAAGCTGAAGCAACGGCATGTACGTGCTGTTGCTTCAGTTGGACTGTGCCGTTACCGGCGGCTCCTGCGCGCATGCGCGGGAGTGACGTCGTCGCGGCTCCGGCCATCCCAGCGCCAGAGCCCACGATACCCGGAAGTAACTCTGGGAGCAATGTTGGCCTCCGGAGTGGTGAATGAGGACCACTGTGGGGGCTTCGATCTCAGGTAAGTAATTCATAATGAACTAGTATGCTATGCATACTAGCTCATTATGCCTTTGTCTTGCAGGTTTTTTTTTTTTATTTTAGGGTTTACAACCACTTTAACACTGTCTCAGCTTTCTTTGTGGCAATGGCACAGCTATATGACCATTCCCAGGGGACTGCCACTGCTGAGGTCACCCTCCATACCTTGCAGCAAGGCCGCAAGCAGATACAGGCTGGAATGAGGCTGCCTTAAAATAACAGTTCCGTCTCAGCAGGGCAGAGGGGCGGCAGCCGACAGTGACAAGTTGTACCGGTATGGTCACCCATGCAGCTATCAAACATCAGCCAATGGGATGAGATCTGGGCGGGTCACTAAGTGTATGTGGCCCGCCCCCTTTCTTAAAAAGCCCAATCATTGGCTGGTGTTTGAAAGCTGCTGGGTCAAAATTCAGTAGTGATGTCGGGGTGGGCGGGACTCGGGGTGGGCAGGACCAGCAGCTATCAAACACCAGCCAATGATTGGGCTGTTTAAGTAAGGGGGCGGGGCCACATACACTTAGCAACCCGCTCAGATCTCATCCCATTGGCTGATGTTTGACAGCTGCTGGGTCCTGCCCACCCCGACATCACCGCTGAATTTTGAAGGCTGGTCTCTCTCTGCATTCAGTTACATTACATGACAGTGTCACACACAGTTTCACTAAACGTCAATATCGGCTCAGTGTGAAATTCCCTCTCCTCTGCCAGCGTCAATCAGTGCCGCCTGTCAGTGCCAATCACTGCTAATCAGTGCCACCTGGCAGTGCCAAGCAGTGCCACCTATCAGTGCCAATCAGTGCCACCTGCCAGTGCCAATCAGTGCCACCTGTCAGTGTCAATCAGTGCCACCTGTCAGTGCCAGTGTTTCCAATCAGTGACACCTGTCAGTGCCAATCAGTGCTTCCAATCAATGCCACCTGTCAGTGCCAATCAGTGCCGCCTAATATCAGTGCCAACCAATGCCACCTATCAGTGCCAATTAGTGTTTCCAATCAATGCCACCTACGGCTGCCAATCAGTGCCAGTGCTTCCAATAATTGCCCATCAGTGCCACCTATCAGTGCCGCCTATCAGTGCCCATCAGTGCTAACCATTAGTGCTGCCTATCAGTGCCCATCAGTGCTGCCAATCAGTGCCACTAAATGCTGCCAATCAGTGCTGCCTATCAGTGTCAATCAGGGCCCATCAGTGCTGCCTATCAGTGCCAAGCAGTGATTTCTATTAGTGCCAATCAGTGCCACCTATCAGTGCCAATCATTGCTGCCTGTCAGTGCTGCCAATGAGTGCCAATCAGTGCAGGGATGGGGCGATGAACTCAGCAGCCAGGCACATTGTCCATGGAGGGCCGGCCTGGTGGGGCACAACTGAAATCTGTTGATGTTTATTAATTCCACATGCCGATCTTTAGTATAATAGGTAATCAGCACACTGCTATTTAAAATAAACTACTGGAGGTAAAATAAAAAAATTGTCAGTAAAAGGCCTGGTGCTAAGCACTGTTATGTGTTCCCACACCACAAAAAAAAAGTGCAGCGCTAACTTACTGATCAATAACTTAACAATAATGGTGGAATCCTCTAGTGTATGGAAATCTCAATAGGCCGGCCCTGCGTCTCAGCCTATCTGAAGCACTTAACGAGTAACTCCACTTTTGTTAAGAAAAACATTTCCCCTCTGGGTGATCTATGAACATTGCAGGAATTTTAAAAACTTAATTGCAAATTCCTACCTTTTATTATTCTGAGGAAATAGCTGTTTGTCTATGTCCATGTGCTAAGTGAATCTGTATGAGAGTCGTTTTATAATTATCAATCAGCTGCTGCACCTGCAGGGCTCTAATGTGGAAAGTTGCAGGGTCGGCATCTCTTTAGATGTGATTTCCCTTTGAGAGTATCTCATCAAAAATTACATTTTTGTTGCAGGGGATGCCCAAAATCTGATTAGTATCTTAGTGCAGACTTCTGGGGAAAAAAGGTAAGCCAATTACACAAGCAGGAAATTGGGGAGGGGTATGCCTATATATCAAGAATAATGTACAAGTGAATGTGAGAGATGACATCACTGAGGGAGCTAGAGAGGAGGTGGAATCCTTATGGGTAGAGCTCCAAAGGGATGAAGCTAAGGGGAAAATAATTACATTTCTGGGGGAGCTCTGTACACTATATGCTGCTCATTGTGAGGCTGTTGGAACTTAGTCCAAGTGGAACTGGTCTAAGTGGCTATCAATTAAGGGGAGTGGTTAATTGCTCATAGGTGCTTGCGGCCTATATAACTTTGTGTAGGACTCATCCTGAGCCTGCTCATTGTGAGGCTGTTGGAACTCTGTCCAAGTGGAACTGGTCTAAGTGGTGAGCTAAAACCAGAGTTTCAAACAGGAGGTTATAACAGGGGTCATAGTACCTGTGTAGTGTGAGTACCTGAGTGTTGTCTGAGTAGTGTGTGTGGATCGTTAGTACTTGTGTATTGCATACTGTATACTTGAGTATTGTGAGTGCACGTAGGTCTGCAACTGTTCTGCGATTGCACGTAGGTCTGTGAGTACCTGTGTATTGTCTTGTTGTGTACCTGTGTACCTGTGTATTGTCTTGAGTATTAGTGCCAGGAAGCTAGCTGTTAGGTAATTTGGACAGGGTAAAATCCCCAATCCTCACTAAATTTAATAGGTACGATGCCCGGCGGGTATGGAGAGGCGACTCTTTGTACATCTTGCTGCAAGTATGCGTTCCTTGATCATCCGATCAAGGGCGAATACTGCTGTGCAAAATGTAAGCACATTGTTTCCCTGGAAGCCCAGGTTCTGAATCTGGAGAAGCAACTGTCATCACTGAGAAGTCCCTCCATACTAAAGGAGAGCCAGGTACGTACACGGCAGGTGCAGGCAGGGGCCAGCACGGAGGCGGGTGGAGACAAAGGGGTGCAGGCACTAGCAAAGAGTAGATGGGTGACAGTCAGGAGGGGTAGAGGGGGAAGTGCCAGGGAGGCTGATCCAGGACTGGAGCATCTCAATAAGTACGCTCCATTGGGTGACATTGGTGAAACCAGTCAGGGACCAGCACTGCTGGAGCTGAGGGACTCTCCTAGCTGCCGTGGGAGTAACTCCTCCAGTGAGAGTGGGGGGGGGCAGCAAAGGGAAAGGAAAGACAGATTCTGGTGGTAGGGGACTCAATTCTTAGAAGGACAGAGAGGGCAATCTGTAACCAAGACCTGAAGCGCCGAACGTATGTTGTCTACCGGGCGCTCGGGTTCGGCACATCACGGATCTTGTGGACAGATTACTGGGAGGGGCTGGGGAAGACCCGACTGTCATGGTGCACGTTGGCACCAATGACAAAGTCAGAGGCAGATGGAGTGTCCTAAAGAACGATTTTAGGGACTTAGGAGCTAAATTGAGGAAAAGGACCTCCAAGGTAGTATTCTCAGGAATACTACCGGAACATTGAGCCACACCAGAAAGGCAGAGGGAGATTAGGGAAGTAAACAAGTGGCTGAAGAGCTGGTGTAGTAAGGAGGGGTTTGGGTTCCTGGACGACTGAGCCAACTTCTCAGTCGGTAACTGGTACTATAGAAAGGACGGACTGCACCTAAATGAGGAGGGTGCAGATCTGCTGAGAATGAAGATGGCCAAAAAGTTAGAGGGGTTTTTAAACTAGGCGATGGGGGGGAGGGTCCAGAGGCAGAGATAGCCAGCACAGGAGATATTCCAGAGGGTAGTATTGGGGGCATTAGTGGTAGGTTAACCAAAGCACAAAAACACAAGGTGAGTATAGTAGCAAGTCCTAGTTGTAATTTCGAAACACCCAATACGAGGACAATATGCGACCGGTCTAAACTATGTGGCATGTTCACCAATGCCAGGAGCATGGCGGACAAGATGGGTGAACTAGAGATACTGTTGTACGAGGAGGATTTGGATTTTGTGGGAATTTCAGAGACCTGGTTCAACAGCTCTCATGATTGGCTGGCAAACATTCAAGGGTATACCCTATACCGCAAGGATAGAGAGGGTAAAAAAGGGTTAGGGGTATGCCTATATATCAAGAATAATGTACAAGTTAATGTGAGAGATGACATCACTGAGGGAGCTAGAGAGGAGGTGGAATCCTTATGGGTAGAGCTCCAAAGGGATGAAGCTAAGGGGAAAATAATACTGGGAGTATGCTATAGGCCCCCTAACCTGAGGGAGGAAGTGGAGACAGATCTACTATCACAATTTGGATCAGCAGCAAGGATGGGAAGTGTTATCATAATGGGGGATTTTAATTATCCAGACATAGACTGGGCGGAGGGAACCGCGCATTCGTTTAAGGCTCGCCAGTTCCTTAATGTCTTGCAGGACAATTTTATGGGTCAGATGGTAGACGCACCAACTAGAAATAAAACATTACTGGATCTACTGATTACCAACAATACAGACCTGATCACGGATGTGGAATTACGGGGCAATTTAGGTAACAGCGATCACAGGTCAATTAGTTTCAGTATAAGTCACACAAATAGGAAACAAAAAGGGAATACAAAGACACTGAATTTCAAAAGAGCCAACTTCCCTAAACTACAAACCTTGCCAAAAGGCATAAATTGGGATAAAATATTAGGAACAAAGAATACGGAGGAGAGATGGGTTTGCTTTAAGAGCATATTAAATAAGGGCATTAGCCAATGTATCCCATTGGGTAATAAATTTAAAAGAGAGAACAAAAGTCCTGGATGGCTTAACTCCAATGTAAAAATGCATATAAAAGCAAAGGAGAAGGCCTTCAAAAAATACAAGGTTGAGGGATCATCCTCAGCATTCAGACTTTATAAAGAATGCAACAAGAAATGTAAGGGTGCAATTAGGACAGCTAAGATAGAACATGAAAGACACATAGCGGAGGAGAGCAAAAAAAATCAAGAAATTCTTTAAGTATGTAAACAGTAAAAAAGGGAGGACAGACCATATTGGCCCCATAAAGAATGAGGAAGGACACCTGGTTACAAAGGATGGGGAGATGGCGAAGGTATTGAATTAATTCTTCTCCTCAGTCTTCACGAGTGAATCGGGGGGCTTCAGTAACCAAAACTGCAGTGTTTATCCTCATGACACAACACAGGAAGCACCTCCATGGTTAACAGAGGACAGAATTAAAATTAGACTTGAGAAACTTAACATTAATAAATCACCGGGACCAGATGGCTTGCATCCGAGGGTACTTAGGGAACTCAGTCAAGTGATTGCCAGACCATTGTTCCTAATTTTTACAGATAGACTACTGACTGGAATGGTACCAGCTGATTGGAGAAAAGCCAATGTAGCACCAATATTTAAAAAGGGCCCAAAATACATCCCTGGGAATTACAGACCAGTTAGCCTAACATCAATAGTATGTAAACTCTTGGAGGGGATGATAAGGGACTATATACAAGATTTCAGTAATAAGGACGGTATCATTAGCAGTAATCAGCATGGATTCATGAAGAATCGTTCTTGCCAAACCAATCTATTAACCTTCTATGAGGAGGTGAGTTGCCATCTAGATAAAGGAAGGCCCATAGATGTGGTGTATCTGGATTTTGCAAAAGCATTTGATGCAGTTCCCCATAAACGTTTACTGTACAAAATAAGGTCCGTTGGCATGGACCACAGGGTGAGTACATGGATTGAAAAGTGGCTACAAGGGTGAGTTCAGAGGGTGGTGATAAATGGGGAGTACTCAGAATGGCCAGGGGTGGGTAGTGGGGTTCCCCAGGGTTCTGTGCTGGGACCAATCCTATTTAATTTGTTCATAAACGATCTGGAGGATGGGATAAACAGTTCAATCCCTGTATTTGCAGACGATACTAAGCTAAGCAGGGCAATAACTTCTCCACAGGATGTGGAAACCTTGCAAAAACACCTGAACAAATTAATGGGGTGGGCGACTACATGACAAATGAGGTTCAATGTAGAAAAATTTAAAATAATGCATTTGGGTGGCAAAAATATGAATGCAATCTATACACTGGGGGGGGGGGGACCTCTGGGAGAATCTAGGATGGAAAAGGACCTGGGGGTCCTAGTAGATGATAGGCTCAGCAATGGCATGCAATGCCAAGCTGCTGCTAACAAAGCAAACAGAATATTGGCATGCATTAAAAAGGGGATCAACTCCAGAGATAAAACGATAATTCTCCCACTCTACAAGGCTCTGGTCCGGCCACACCTGGAGTATGCTGTCCAGTTCTGGGCACCAGTCCTCAGGAAGGATGTAGTGGAAATGGAGTGAGTACAAAGAAGGGCAACAAAGCTAATAAAGGGTCTGGAGGATCTTAGTTATGAGGAAAGGTTGCGAGCACTGAACTTATTCTCTCTGGAGAAGAGACGCTTGAGAGGGGATATGATTTCAATATACAAATACCGTACTGGTGACCCCACAATAGGGATAAAACTTTTTTGCAGAAGAGAGTTTAACAAGACTCGTGGCAACGTAAAATTAGAAGAAAAGAGGTTTAACCTTAAACTACGTAGAGGGTTCTTTACTGTAAGAGCGGCGAGGATGTGGAATTCCCTTCCACAGGCGGTGGTCTCAGCGGGGAGCATTGATAGCTTAAGAAACTATTAGATAAGCACCTGAATGACTGCAACATACAGGGATATATAATGTAATACTGACACATAATCACACACATAGGTTGGACTTGATGGACTTGTGTCTTTTTTCAACCTCACTTACTATGTAACTATGTAACTATGTAATGCCTCCAGATAGCCATATTGCATTGCGTTTTACAGAAAATTACAGCACTGCTGATTGAAAAGGAAAGGTCATTTTTAAGAACATTCAGTTACAATATGATTTGTGCCGCAGTAGTATATGCTATATTCTTTTTTTTATTTTCTAGTTTTTTTCCCACAAAAGTTGAGTTACCCTTTAAGGATGATCAGCCTCCTTCGTCCAGTCCTAACTTATGAATAGAAGTTGAGATGACACCAAGCCAACCTCTGCCTCTGTTGTGAGGAAGCTGGCTATTTCCTCCGCAATGTGCCCTGTTAAGCCAAGTAAGTCTACCCCATGATGTCCTCCATATTTCCAAGTATTTTGGACTTTGTCTGCTTATGTCACTCTTCCTGTCACATAACCGGTGGCTGGAAGGGAAATCAAACTCCAAACCATTGTTGACTCCATCGCATGTAGCTGCTTCCTGGACATTTTTTTTTTTTTGCAAAAGAGCAGCGAATCCCCCTCACCTTAAAGAAACAATGACTCAATGTACGCTTGGCAGATGATACTACCCCAAGGTTGGGGCCCATTACACAAACAATCCTTCCCATTCTGGCAATGGGGCCACCAAGAGTTCCTTCATTTTGATGTATTGAGCTCACCAATCTTCCTAATAATCCTTGGAATCCATGGCTGCAGGCTCATAATCCACAGACTGACTGGAATATAAGGTAAAATAAATTGACTTATTACATCAGCATTGCCTTGTTTTGGGCTCCACAATTCCTCCACTGTGCCTTTCAGTCCAACCAGTACGCAATGTCAGCCAGATCGTTCCTCCCATCTACCATAATTTAATTGATGTTTTTGAAAAAAGGGGGCTGACACACTTAAGAAGGAAGTAGAAAAACAACTTGAAGATACTCTTACTTATCAGAAACTGTTGAGTAACCTGACTTCATTTACAAAAAGGATCGCTGCAAACTGGTTGAGAAAGGAAAGGAAAAGAAATTCCTAAATAAAAAAGAAGCACAATATCTGGTACCCAATACATGCAGAATACCGGTAATCTATATACTCCCAAAGGTACATAAAAATAAGGAAAACCCTCCGGGGAGACCCATTATCAATGGAATCAACTCGGTGGGAGCTAGATTGGGAGAATATTTGGATTCTTTCTTACAGCCAGCAGTTAAAGAAACTAAATCGTACTTAAGAGACACAAAGCACCTTATCCAGTTACTTGAAGATGTAAAACTAGATGGAGAACAATTTTATTTAGCTACAGCGGATGTTGCTTCCCTGTACACTAACATCAGCCACCAGGATGCTGTGTCAGTCACAAGATGGGCTTTGAAGAAATTCAGTAATCTTAAATGTAAACAAAGGAAGTTTCTATTAGAGTGTTTGGAGTATAGTTTAAGTCATAATTACTTCTGGTATGACAACAATTATTTTAAACAAGTACAGGGAGTGGCAATGGGGGCTAAATTTGCCCCAAGTGTTGCTAATTTGCATACGGCTCAATGGGAAGATGACGCAATATATCGGAACAGATCGGACCAGTTAATCGTCTACAAGAAATATATTGACGATATATTTATCATTTGGAAAGGAGATAAAGAGAGCCTTATACAATTTGGCCAAGAACTGGAGATGAACGATAAGAACATCAAGCTTACCTGGGAAATGAATGAATCAAAAATCAATTTTCTGGATCTGGAAATCTGGCATGCAGAAAAAAGATTAAAAACTAAAACATTTTTTAAAACAGTAGACAAGAACAGCTATTTGTCTATTGATAGCTGCCATCATTCATCTTGGCTGATGAATATCCCGAAAGGACAACTTATCAGACTAAAGAGAAACCGTACAACAAAAACAGATTATGAACAAGAGGCTGATTTCATTGGAGAACGTTTTATAGATAAAGGATACCAAAGATCATTTTTACACAAAAGATTGAAGAAGTAGGAAATATAGAAAGAGAGAATCTATTAAAGAATAAAGTAAAAGAAGAATCATACAATGAGAAAATTCCATTGATTTTTGACTATAACATACAATTCAAGAAATTAGAATCAATTATTCATAAACATTGGAAAATCTTGTTAGCTGATCGCCACCTTACCCAAATACTACCCCCATTCCCCAGTTTCACATACAGAAGGGCCCCTACACTCAGAGACCTAATAGCTAAAAATGTTCTTGACCCTCCATTAGGGAAGGTGTTTATCTTCTTTGAGAGAAAAGGCTTTTACCCCTGCAAGAATTGTTATGCTTGCCGACACACTACATTCAGAAAAAAGAAAAAGGAAGAGTTTAGTGTTACAGTTACAGGAAGAAAATACAATATCAGAGATTTCATTGCATGCAAAACAGAAGGGGTGGTCTATGTTTTGGAGTGTCACCTCCAATACATAGGCAGAACAAAAAGATCTCTTTGGAAAAGATTAAGGGAACATGTCCAAAATATAAAGTCGGGTTACCCAAAGCATAGTGTATCCAGACACTATGCAGCATGTCATGACAAAGACCCTAGCTCCCTCTCCTTTTGGGGTATTGAAAAATGCAAACCTCATTGGAGGGGAAGCAATAAAATCATTACTCTTAGCAAAGCAGAATCTCCCTGGATTTTTGAAATGCAATCTTTTGCCCCCCTAGGTCTTAATATTGAGTTTGATTTGAATTGTTTTATTTCCAATTATTAATGTATTTAGCTATATATATATATATATATATATATATATATATATATATATTTTCACATTCCTCTGTTTTTAGAGTATGTTTTTACTCTTATTATTGCCGGTCTTCCGACCTCTTTTTATATGCTATTAATTCTTATATGTGAGCAGATTAGTGAGAGCCAAGTTTATGGATTTGTCCTATATCTCTCTTATTGTGTCAACTCTTTTGCATATGACAAGCCCCTACTCATTAGTATGCTGTTTTCATTATCATCATTAGTATATAAACCTCACCCGGTCACTTAGTATCCATACCCTTGACAAAGTCATGTGTGGTGTAACGTAACGCACAGGGAGGAGCTTAGTGACGTCACTTCCGGTCACGGCCTTTACTGGAAGTCTCTTTGTTTGGCACATGTTTTTCCCACTTTTGGCCACTTTTAAACTGTTATGCCTATATTTTTTTAAATAAAACGCAAGTTTTTTACTACTACACTATGGAGGCTCTTTTCTTCTACCCTTTATTCCTGGAGAAAACTTTTTAAAAGAAGCTGGTCGTGGAACTCGGTGTCTGTGGAGAAACTAGCCTGGAGATTGCTGTGACCATCTGTTTAAGATCTACCCAAGGAGGAGGAAAAGGACATCGTTTGATCTGTTGATGCACAACTAGACCCATCTGGGGTCCTCCCTTGAGGTGAGAGGCTAGCACTTACAGGGTGTGGATTGGAAGAAAGGATTCTTATAACTTATTATCGGCATTAGAAATCTTTATTTTCCTTGACCTGTATAAAAACTATTTGCTTAGCAATTAAAGATTCATCTGTCAACTTTATGAACTTTTTTTATTTTTATGTCATTATTATTGCATTATTTTGCACAGCTATTTTTTTGGAGTTACATCTGTCATCTGGGTGAATTATTCTATTTGATGTCATTGCACTAGTTTGCACATTAACCACTTCAGCCCCGGAAGGATTTACCCCCTTCCTGACCAGAGCAGTTTTTACAATTTGGCACTGTGTCGCTTTAACTGCTAATTGCGCGGTCATGCAATGCTGTACCCAAACGAAATTTGCGTCCTTTTGTTCCCACAAATAGAGCTTTCTTTTGATGGTATTTGATCACCTCTGCGGTTTTTATTTTTTGCGCTATAAACGGAAAAAGACCGAAAATTTTGAAAAAAAACGATATTTTCTACTTTTTGTTATAAAAAAATCCAATAAACTCAATTTTAGTCATACATTTAGTCCAAAATGTATTCAGCCACATGTCTTTGGTAAAAAAAGTCAATAAGCGTATATTTATACCTATCACAGTTTTGAAGGCCATAAAATGCCAGGACAGTTCATGACCCCATTTTGGAAAGTAGACACCCCAAGCTATTTGCTGAGAGGTATGTTGAGTCCATGGAATATTTTATATTTTGCCACAAGTTGCGGGAAAATGACAAACTTTTTTTTTTTTTTTTGCACAAAATTGTCACTAAATGATATATTGCTCAAACATGCCATGGGCATATGTGGAATTACACCCCAAAATACATTCTGCTGCTTCTCCTGAGTATGGGGATACCACATATGTGGGACTTTTTGGGAGCCTAGCTGCGTACGGGGCCCCCGAAAACCAATCACCGCCTTCAGGATTTCTAAGGGCGTAAATTTTTTATTTCACTCCTCACTACCTATCACAATTTCGAAGGCCATAAAATGCCAAGATGGCACAAAACCCCCCCAAATGACCCCATTTTTGAAAGTAGACACCCCAAGCTATTTGCTGAGAGGCATGGTGAGTATTTTGCAGCTCTCATTTGTTTTTGAAAATGAAGAAAGAAAAGAAAAATTAATTTTTTTTTTCTTTTTTCAATTTTCAAAACTTTGTGACAAAAAGCGAGGTCCGCAAAATACTCACTATACCTCTCAGCAAATAGCTTGGGGTGTCTACTTTCCAAAATGGGGTCATTTGGGGGGGTTGTGCCATCTGGGCATTCCATAGGCTCCGAAACTGTGATAGGCAGTGAGGAGTGAAATCAAAAATTTACACCCTTAGAAACCCTGAAGGCGGTGCTTGGTTTTTGGGGTCCCGTATGCGGCTAGGCTCCCAAAAAATCTCACTCATGTGGTATCTCCGTACTCAGGAGAAGCAACAGAATGTATTTTGGGGTGTAATTTCACATATTCCCATGGCATGTTTGAGCAATATATCATTTAGTGACAACTTTGTGCAAAAAAAAAAAAAATGTGTCTTTTTCCCCGCAACTTGTGTCACAATATAAAATATTCCATGGACTCGACATGTCTTTCAGCAAATAGCTTGGGGTGTCTACTTTCCAAAATGGGGTCATTTGGGGGGGGGGTCTGAACTGTCCTGGCATTTTATGCACAACATTTAGAAGCTTATGTCACACATCACCCACTCTTCTAACCACTTGAAGATAAAGCCCTTTCTGACACTATTTGTTTACATTAAAAAATAATTTTTTTTGCAAGAAAATTACTTTGAACCCCCAAACATTATATATTTTTTTAAAGCAAAGGCCCTACAGATTAAAATGGTGGGCGTTTCATTTTTTTTTCAAACAGTATTTGCGCAGCGATTTTTCAAGCGCATTTTTTGGAGAAAAAACACAGTTTTTTTAATTTTAATACACTAAAACACACTATATTGCCCAAATGTTTGATGAAATAAAAAAGATGATCTTAGGCTGAGTACATGGATACCAAACATGACATGCTTTAAAATTGCGCACAAACGTGCAGTGGCGACAAACTACATTTACAGCCTTTACAGGTTACCACTTTAGATTTACAGAGGAGGTCTACTGCTAAAATTACTGCCCTCGATCTGACCTTCGCAGTGATACCTCACATGCATGGAGCAATTGCCAGACCAATGCTTGCGTTCACCTTTGCGCGAGAGCAAGGGGGGGGGGGGGGGCAGGGGTCCTTTTTTTTTTTTTTTATTATTATTATTTTTTTGCTTTTTTATCTTATTTTTAAACTGTTCCTTTCATTTTTTTTTTTTTTTATCATTTTTATTGTTATGTCAGGGAATGTAAATATCCCCTATGATAGCAATAGGTGTCAGGTACTCTTTTTTGAAAAAAATGGGGTTTATTAGACCCTAGATCTCTCCTCTGCCCTCAAAGCATCTGACCACACCAAGATCAGTGTGCTAAAATGCTTTCCCAATTTCCCAATGGCGCTGTTTACATCCGGCGAAATCTAAGTCATGAAATGCTCGTAGCTTCCAGTTTCTTAGGCCATAGAGATGATTGGAGCCATTCTGGTCTCTGATCAGCTCTATGGTCAGCTGGCCGAATCACCGGCTGCATTCTCAGGTTCCCTATTGGGATAGGAGAGCCAGAGAAAAACATGGAAGACGGTGTGAGGGGGGGACATTCCCTCCCACTGCTTGTAAAAGCAGTCTAGAGGCTAATTAGCCACTAGGATTGCTTTTACATGAAAGCCGACCGCTGGCTGAAAAGAATGATACCAAGATGATACCTAAACCTGCAGGCATCATTCTGGTATAACCACTCAAAATCCAGCAACATACCAGTACGTTGCTGGTCCTTGTTGGGCATATATTGTAATCTTTTTTGTCATGCAGCCTGTGGGCTGAACGAAAAAAAGAGATTGATTGGTGGGTATGCCCACCATTAGAATACCTCCCTTCATCCACCCACTTCTAATGATGGGCATACATGCACCATTTATATATGCCGAAGCATGGGGGCATCCACCCCAAATGTTAGGAGCAAATCGCTCCTCTGCCCCTGCTGCCCCCATGCTGCGGCATATATCACCTCCGACAGCGCTGGAGTCACGGCTTTATGTATCGTGGGAGCAAACGCTGTTGCTGTCAAGATAAATAAATCCGTGCTGCAGCTGAATGGCGTACCTGAAGACAAAAAAATGGTTAACAATAAAACACAGTAAACAGTAAAGTATAAAAAATTGCATACCTGAAAAGCAAACATGATAAAACATAATAACAATAAAACATTGCAAAATAGAATACAGTAAAAAAGAGCAGAACAATAGAGAGAGAATAGAGAGAGAGAGAACAATAAAACGACAACTATTTTTGTTTTTATTTCATATATTTTTTTGTTTTTTTGTTTTTTACACTTTTTTTTGTAACTGTAACTTTTATAACTGTAACCGGTTCCAGGTTCGGATCTCTCAAAATGCGATGATATCTTGGGAGACCCTGTGAAAGTGTGCCTAGTCTGTGCAATGCTGTACCCTACGCTAATACTCAACTAGTGTATGGTAGCGTTCAAAACATTCACCAATGCAAAGACCAGGATTGTCAGGACAGGAGGGACAATAAAAGCGGGTGTCACGCCTATATCCGCGCTTGCTGCAGACACGACATCTTTTTTGGGGGGGTTCGTTGGGTAGGGGTACTCGGGAGGACATAAAGAAAATGCCTCTCATGCAGCCAACTGCATTTGGTTGGGGATGTGAATGGGGGAAGTACGGGTGCTGTAGAAGTGGTGGGTTCCCAATTAGGATTGGCGAATGCAGCAAGAAGGGCACTATGGGCACGACGGGCCTGTGTTTGTCTTCTTCTTGGTGGCAGCGGGACACTACTTGTGCTTGCCACCTCACCAGCTTGAACTGCACTTATGGGACTCGCCACGTCACCAAGTGTTACTGCAGTGCTGGTTTGACTACGACCGGGGTGTACTAGGCCGCTGGTGCTTGCCAGTTCACTAAAACGCTACCAAAAAAAACTGTTAGCGCTCGCAGGGATCAGGCCTGACTCTGCGAACGCTGCAGCTATGTGTTTGGTGTTTTGTAAGTGACAGTGATCGATCGATACTGCACTTGGGTGGGCTGGGCTGGGCCAGGCGGAGGGGCAAAACGCAGGGGCTAGCAGGTATCTGGGCTGATCCCACTAACACTGCGTTTTTGGGAACCCTAAACTGCTGGGGACGCTAGTATAGATCTGATCGGATCAGATATTGATCCGCTCAGATACTATACCACTAAGGGAGGTTTATGGTGCGTGCGTGGGTGTTAGCACTACTGGCACTAGCCTGACGCTGCCTGGGGCGACGCAGACCCTATCTGACCCTAAAACCCAACTTATATTACAGCCGGGCGATCAGGGGGCTAAACCTTTATTAGGTAATAAACGGCGGGTGCCCTGACACTATAAAAAATAAACTAACCAGCGTCACCCTGGTAGTATATGGGGGTCCCTGACGCTATAAAACGCTGAAAGCGAACCTATATATTTACCTCCCTAGCTAGCGTCACCAGTGACACTAATACAGGGATCAGAAAAACGATCGTTTAGTGACACTGGCGACGGGGGGTGATCAAGAGGTTAAAACTTTATTAGGGGGGGTTAGGGGGGTACCCTAGACCTAAAGGGGGCTACCACTAACTGCCCTACCACTTCTAACTGTCACAAACTGACACCGATGCAGTAATCAGAAAAAAAAAAAAACTGCTTGGTGTCACTGTGACGGGGGGGGGGGGGTGATTGGGGGGTGTAAAGTGTGCCTAGTGTGTTTTACTGTAAGTGTATGTGTTGGTGCACTTACTCTTCTCTCCTCGGCGCCGGAACGGAAAACACTGAGCCGAGGAGAGATGACATCACTTCCTCTGCCGCTGTTTACTATACAGCAGAGGAAGATTCTAATTCGTTGGGAGCGATCGCGAGGGGGGTGGCCACGAATGAGTGGTCTCCCCCTCAGCCTGGATCGCTCCCCTAACGATGCCGACCACCAGGTACGTGATTTTGCCTGCCCGTGCCATTCTGCCGCAGTATATCTGCGTTAGGCGGTCGGCAAGTGGTTAATGAATATATACTGTCATTAGCACTTTATTCATTAGCACTATACATCAGTCATCTTGGTGAATTATTCTATTTGATGTTATTGCACCAGTTTGCACATTTGTGAATATATATTGTCATTAGCACTTTATTCATTAGCACTTTACATCTGTTCAAGATTGTTTTTTGGTGTACTCAGGAACAGTGCCAGCACTTTATTAATATAATTTTTAAATAGATATTTAGCGCTGCTTCATCACTTACCACTGCAACCGAATCAGGCCCTATGATTGCCTGATCAAATTTCTCCCCGGTGCTGAGGTCCCTTTTGGCCGAATTCTTCCCTTACCTGAATTGGAGCTGGAAGACCTTTGGCTATACATTGATGAGCACCTAGAAAAGGGATTTATTCACCCTTCTTCATCTCCTGCTGGAGCCAGGATCTTCTTTATTAAAAAGAAATACCACTTGCTCAGACCGTGCATTGAATATTGAGAACAAAATCACCCTTAAAAAACGCTACTCACGTGCGCTAGCCCGAGAGCTCTTCCAGAGGTTCCACACAGCCAGAGCCTTTACCAAGTTGGATTCGCAGGGTGCATACAGCTTGGTCTGTATCTGGGAAGGTGATGTAGAGTAGAGGACCGCCTTCCGAACATGTTTTGGGCACTTTGAGTACCTTGTAATTCTTTTTGGACTCTGTAACATTCCTGTCACCGGAAGGGTCGGCCATTGTATTGCATTGCATCGCTCCCATTGTTCCCACCTAATTATATTCGGTAGTACCGGCCAATTTCCCTCAATAACACAGAAAAGGGCCAGGCTTTCCTAACCGGAAGACTGAAAGGGGCGGAAACCACACAAATCTAGCCCAGAAGGCCAGGGACCCGACCCTTCAGCCGAACCCAGTGGTTCTCCATCCCCATCAGAAGGCTTCCCTTTTGGCTACCTATAGGCAAGGTAGGTGCCGGCCTAGAGCGCACATCATTCGGGGGCACCTGAGGTGCATCCTCCTCATTGGCCAGCTGTGCGGGTTAGGGACAGCCTGAGAGAAAAAGGAGACTTCCGGCCGCGAGAAGCTCCGTGTCTCTCCAGTCCAGGCGGGCAGATGGTGGATCCCAGCATCCCAGGTAATGCCTGCTGATTGAGCGGTGTCGGTGACAGCTGATGATCTCCCACAGAGGATCCCTAGTGTACAGGTACCAACCTCCCCTCCCCACACACACACACCTCCGAGCCCCAACTCCGCACCGGCTGCAGGGGGCACTCAAAAGCTGGGAGTGTCTGCATGAGACCTCTCCCTGGAAGCCCCGGCACTTCTTACTACCCCATGATTGACACAAATGGGCAGTAGGCCTCCTCCTGCACTGCACCCTGCTGCCTGGGACTGTCTATTTACTACCCTAGCATGTCTATTTACTACCCTAGCCTATCTTTTTACTACCTAAGCTTGTCCATATACTACCTTAGCCTGTCTATATACTACCCTAGCCTGTCCATATATTACCCTAGCCTGTCTATAAACTACCCTAGTCTGTCCATATACTACCCTAGCCTGTCTATATACTACCCTAGCCTGACCATATACTACTCTAGACTGTCTATTTACTAGCCTAGCCTGTCCATATACTACCCTAGCATGCCTATATACTACCCTAGCCTGTCTATATACTACCCTAGTCTGTCCGTATACTACCCTAGCCTGTCCATATACTACCCTAGCCTGTCTATAAACTACCCTAGTCTGTCCATATACTACCCTAGCCTGTCTATAAACTACCTTAGTCTGTCCATATACTACCCTAGCCTGTCTATATACTACCCTAGCATGACCATATACTACCCTAGCCTGTCTATTTACTAGCTTAGCCTGTCCATACACTACCCTAGCCTGTCCATATACTACCCTAGCATGTCTATATACTACCCTAGTCTGTCCATATACTACCCTAGCAGGGGAAAAAAAATCACTCCTGCGCACAAGTGGATAACCAGACAAGTAGTGCAAAGACACAGGCCTTGCTGCCTATAAGGATGGGGAATCCTAATAGACAACAAGAAGAAAAGAAAAAAGGGGCGCACAAGTCATGTGCATTATCTTTTGGATAAAAATGTATTAAAAGTAATGATAAAAAGGAACTACTCACAAGCAGTTGTAGAAGATTACACAATGTGAAAGTCCACCGACTAGCAGCATGCGGTCTAGGATGAGCGGAACCTTCAAAAGGTCATAGAGGAACTAACAAGCATCACTGCCAGCTGACACATTTCAAAGGGAACATCCCTTCTTCTTCAGAGCCCGGCAGTGAACACTCCTTCAGCAGTCCCTATACGGGCCTCCCCAGTCCTCTCAGGCCTGTACAGATCACTCACCAGCCCTCCTGGCTGCGACCAGTTGTTCCTCTCCCTGGAGACTTGCCTGGCAGTGTTCTCTCCTGCTGTCCTCTCTTGCTCCTCCTTTGCCTCCTGTCCAGGACACCCTGTAGTTTGTATGAGGGTCCCATCAGCACCCAAGCCCAGGCCCAAGGTCACCCCCGGAATGGGGAGTTGCCTCAAAGGCTCTGACAGCTACCACTCCATCTCCAGATCTTCCACCCGAACAACTCCTCCCCAGCTAGGCTGACCCTGGATATTTAAGGAGGCCTTCCCCCTGCCAATCCAGGTTGAGGATTTGTCAGTCTCCCTGAAACACCTCAGGCGGCTCAACCTCTCTTCTCCTCCTCTCGTTCTAGAACTTTCCATCAAACTCTAGAAAGAAGAGGGAGGTCTCAGTGATGCTGCCTATGAGTCACCAGCTTCTACCCTGAGCCACTCCCAGCCCAGAATAGATCAAAACAAACAGGCCTGGCTGCCAGCCAGGCCTGCCTAAATGTACCTATCCTACAAACTCCTATCTCTAGCACCTACCTACCTAGAGTGTGCTACACTACCCTAGCCTGTCTATATAGTACCCTAACCTGTCTATATACTACCCTAGCCTGTCCTTATACCTGCGGACCACAACTGGCGTGAGGAAGCAAGCCGGTGCTGCCACTATTTGTCTTCAAGCCGGGTCCAGAGGCACAGGTGCGGGTCTGCGGATCACGGCTGAAGAAAAAGGTGGAGAAGCGCTGCAAAAATCAACACTACCACCTCCACTTTTCCCTACATGGGTAGGGAAAAGGGAGTGAATTCAGGGGCAGAGCCAGTGGGGTGTAAAAATTAGGTTTTAGTGTCACAATACGCCCCACACTCCGCTCGAGTGCTTCCGTCAGTATACCACTTCCTCCCAGTCTGGATATAGATATCAGATATTCCAAATGCTCATAAGCACAAAACAAGATGAGACTTGCTTAGCTGCTAACATGGACTCATTTATTAGAACCAGAATACAAGTCTTTTTATACAGTAGAAGAGGAGGTCCCCCCTCCTGCTCATATTACTCTAACAATACACCTGTAACCTAATTAACCTAATTAACATGAGCTAGTTTACTAAATCATTTACCTAGACTAGATGACTCAGAGACATGACCTTTAGGACACAGACTTGTGGTCACCGAGCTTCACACAGTAGTATAAACACAATAGCAGGAGCTAATTACAATTAACAATACAAACAACAATGAGTTGAATACACTTAGAAGCTGTGGTAAGCCAGACTAAACTTATTTACAATAAACACATTATAGCAGACAACAAGACAGGTATTTGTAGTTGATGATATTAGCATCTCCTCATAGTATGTGTCCCAACAGTATGAATCAGTCACTATTGCTAATATAGCAAATACAGGGTCCCCAGAGTCTGTGTGTCCTGGGGGACAAGGACCCGAATCCCAAGTAATAACACCTCAAGGGTACCCCAAATGCCAGGGCCCATAATCTGTAGGCAAAAGGCTGACATTCAGTCCCCTCCAAAAGCCTCTGTCCCGGGTGAGTCTGTCACATTTCTCCCCCATCAAAAGTTGACTAACAAGGTCCCAGACCTCCACCTGGTCTGGACATGCGTTAGTCAGGCACAGTGAACTCACAAAGTCTGTCCGCATCAATGGCGTCCCTGGGGGGGGCCAGAGGGGGCCCTGACCCCCCCAACATTATATTGTGCCCCACCATGTGCCCCCCCCCCCCCCCCCCAATAAAAAAATTTTTTTTTTTTTTTTTACAAAAAATCAATGTCTAAGAGGGAGAGTTCCCAGTCAGCTCATGTGGGTGATTCCTCCCCCCTCCCTCTGCTTGCTGACACTGCGCTCACACAACCACGGCCGCCCGATCTGCTCCTTCTCCTGCATCCTCATTGGCAGGGAGAAGAGCAAGTTGCAGGAAAGACTCCACCAGGACTCTCAGTTACTGAAAAAACTGACTGATTTCTCCCGTCCTTAGGACAGGAGAACCAGCCTGTAAATTCCAAGAGATGGCAGACCAGAGCAGTCAATAGCAGGGGCAGGACAGCAAGAGGAGGCTGGGAAACCCCACAGTGGCAGAACTCCAGGGCCCGGAGGCAAGACAACCTTTGCAACCCTGATAGTTCTCCCACTGCTTTGGATCCTTATATTTTCTTGGTATGCTGGTGACATATATATCTTGTTTTCTGCCACCCTGGGGGACCTAAATACAGTAGGAAGGGAGCTCACTGCAGAACATGTGAAAGGGCCATTGTGGGGTCATAGTAAAGGCCCCCAGTATATATTTATATATATCTATATCTATATCTATATCTATAAATATATATATATATATATATATATGCATTTTATAGTTGCCCCCCTAAATATGAAAGCTGGAGACGCCACTGGTCCACATGATCTCCTTTCTTGGCTGCAAGGAATAGTTGACCTCATAGGTGTGGGGCAGAGGTCACTCTCTGTCCGGCTGTCAGTGCTTCAGCTAGGTGGTGTTTACCATTCCATGGCTTGGCCTGTTGCTGGGCAGAGGGGCCCACTGTCCCAGTTCCCTGAAGCTGAGAAGAAACTGTAGGTGCTAGGCAGAGGCCAGCAGCGTTCTGCCCTGTTGCCAGCGATTCAGCTGGGAGTAGCAGCTTCACTACATCAGCTTGTCGCTGGAGAGAGGGGCCGACTGCCCCGACTCCCTGGATCTCCACAGTTGTTGCCGGTGCTGGGCAGAGGTTGGTAGCACTCTGCCCTGTTGCCAGCATTTCTGCTGGGGACTTCACATCCTCTGCTCCGGCTAACCGTTGGGGCAGGAGGCTGGATTCCTCCACTCCCAAACAGTGTAGCTGCCATTGGGGAGGTGAGCCGGCTGCTTCCTGTTCCATTCCCTCATCTAGCTGCTGGGACGACATGTCTGTGGTACTGTCTCCCAGGTTCACGGATCTTTGCTGGGGAGGAAAGACCGCTTCCTCCACCCTGGCCAACTGTTGGGGAGGGACGAAGAACGCCTCCTCTCCCTTCTCCCCCTGTATCTGCTGCTGGGAAGTGATTGCCACCTTCTCACCCTAAGCCTTCGAAACTGCCACAGGTGTGGGGCAGTGGTCTTGGACACTCTGTCTGGTGACCAGCACTTCAGCTGGGGAAGTTCCTTGTAACTCCACAGATACTGCTGTTGGTGCTGGGCAGAGCACAGTGAAGTTTGGCCTTAATACCAGCTCTTCTGCTGGAGGCTCATCAGGTTGTTCTTCCTCAGCAGAAAAGTCTATCAAATCCCCTGTCTCTATAACTGGTGTCTGGGGATAGAGGTTCACCATCTCCTGTGCGTGGAACTCAGAAGATGCTATTGGTGCTGAGCAGAGCACAGTGAAGTTTGGCCCTAATACCAGCTCTTCTGCTGGGGGCTCACCAGATTGTTCTTCCTCAGCAGAAAAGTCTATCAAATCCCCTGTCTCTGCAACTGGTGTCTGGGAATAGAGGTTCACCATCTCCTGTCCATGGAACCCAGAAGATGCTATCGGTGCTGGGCAGAGGTTAGCAGAGCTCTGCCCTGTTGTCATCACTTCAGCTTTGGGGATGGCAATCTCCAGATTTTCCACTGCTGATTCTCTGGCATGCTGCTGGACAGGCACATTCCTCCATCCAAGATCATCCCATGCAGAAACAGGATCATAAAGGTCAGTCAGCACTTGACTGCATGTCACGTACCTGGGAGGTTGTGAGCCTGAAGTGCAGGGAAAGACCTCCCTTACAGCTCCCACTCCCGCTCCCCTGGAATGGAAACAGAGGATCAGGAGTGAAGAGTGGTATGGGTGCCTGGCAGGATCAACAGTTGCTGGAAGTACAGTAGTGGTGGCACCCTCTGGAGTCAGGAACCTGAAGACAGAAACTGGAAAGCAGGTAGGACCAGGAACCCAACAGGTCAGCAGGCCGGATAGTAGAATGCTGGACTGGAACCAGGAACAACAGCAGGTAGTAGCCTGGAAACTGGACTGGAACCAGGAACAACAGCAGGTAGTAGCCTGGGACGCTGGGCTGGAACCAGGAACAAGCAGTAGGTAGCAGGCTGGATCGCTGGGCTGGAACCAGGAACAAGCAGTAGGTAGCAGACTGGATCGCTGGGCTGGAACCAGGAACAAGCAGCAGGTAGTAGCCTGGAACGCTGGACTGGAACCAGGAACAAGCAGTAGGTAGCAGACTGGATCGCTGGACTGGAACCAGGAACAACAGCAGGTAGTAGCCTGGAACGCTGGACTGGAACCAGGAACAAGCAGTAGGTAGCAGACTGGATCGCTGGACTGGAACCAGGAACAACAGCAGGTAGTAGCCTGGAACGCTGGACTGGAACCAGGAACAAGCAGTAGGTAGCAGACTGGATTGCTGGACTGGAACCAGGAACAACAGCAGGTAGTAGCCTGGAACGCTGGACTGGAACCAGGAACAAGCAGTAGGTAGCAGACTGGATCGCTGGACTGGAACCAGGAACAACAGCAGGTAGTAGCCTGGAACGCTGGACTGGAACCAGGAACAAGCAGTAGGTAGCAGACTGGAAGCCGGTATACACAGCGGAGGGTCAACAAGCCGGTGGTCGGTAGTGGTCGGACAGCAGAGGTACCAGGGATAATGCAGAGGGATGGTCAGGCAAGCCAAGAGGGTCTGGTGCAGGCGGATAGCAGGATGGTCAAACAGGAAGCCGGGTCATAACAGGATACACAGATCAGGTCAGGAAACACTCACAGAACGCTGTAGAGCAGACAGCGGGGATGGAGTGTGACAGGCAGGTTTAAATAGCCCGCCTGACACCAGCGGGAGTGCGCGCGCGCGTGCCCGTGCGTGACCGCACCCGTGAACGCGCGCGCATGCGCAATGGAACCCGTGGCCGAGTTCCCGTGCGCCTGGGCCGCCGTTTACTGGCAGGATCTTCATGACACTGCACTTGCTGCATCCGCCATAAGACCTGCGCTTCCATAGCTGTGGGGGCAGGTTGGCAAAGCACACTATTACTCTGCCACATTGCCGACTCTTCAGCCAGGATTTCAGGGTTGTCAACTGGTATTTCCTGATAGTCCCAGGCAAAGGGAGCCCAGCCCTGGCACTGAGCAAAGTCTAGCAGCCATCTGTAGGCGATCTCCAGCTCCCATTCCTGAATGGCCAGAAACTCTATATCCTCCAGTGCCCGGTGCACTTCCGAGATGTTCAGTAGCCCCTCTCTGAAATCCATGATTTCATCCAACCGCCACTCCAAATCACTCCCAAAGTTAGGGTCCCCTGTCAGCTTCACATACAACAGTCCCAGGCCGCCGTAGCTTAAGCCTGGGCTGTCATCCGCTATCCAGGGACATGCTTGGGATACATGCCACCGGAGGGCTCTGTAGCTCTCATCCAGCTTCATCTCTGCCCAGACCAGCCTGCTTAATTCAGCTGTCTGCTCCTTGTGAGGTTTTTCTCCCAAAAACAGCACCCGCAATCCGTACTGCGACCAGTACCTTTCCTGGATGGAGGTGAGAACTTTTCCCTGGTGTTGCTGCTCACGGGCTAGCGCTTCTTTCCAGAGTTCGCAGCAAATAGAATCAAACTATCCCAGCAGGACCTGCTCCGATACTGGTCCTCTGTGTTGTATCTGCATCTCTCGCAACCTCCTTCTAAAATTCCTCTTCCATGGCGGCTGGTATCTGTACCTCTTCTCTCCTGCTATCTGGACCTTGGTTCCAGGTGGAAGTTTGAATGTTCCAGACTGCAGGAAGCGTCCCGATGCTTGCCACCAATGTCACGGAATGCCCCACACTCCGCTTGAGTGCTTACATCAGTATACCACTTCCTCCCAGTCTGGATATAGATATCAGATATTCAAAACGCTCATAAGCACAAAACAAGACCAGACTTGCTTAGCTGCTAACATGGACTCATTTAGTCTTTTTATACAGTAGAAGAGGAGGTCCCCCCTCCTGCTCATATTACTCTAACAATACACATGTAACCTAATTAACCTAATTAACATGAGCTAGTTTACTAAATCATTTACCCAGACTAGATGACTCAGAGACATGACCTTTAGGACACAGACTTGTGGTCACAGAGCTTCACACAGTAGTATAAACACAATAGCAGGAGCTAATTACAATTAACAATACAAACAACAATGAGTTGAATACACTTATGCCGCGTACACACGAGCGGACTTTCTATCCTACTTGGTCCGGCACACTTTCCGACGGACTTTGTCCGCCAGGTGCGCCGGACTTTAAAACGGACGGACTTGCCCACACACGCCGGGACTTTCCGGCGGGCTAAGTCCGCCCGTCTTTCCGACGGACTTTCGCCGGAGTTCCGGCGGACTTTCAGAATGAACGGACTTGCCCACACACGGACAAGTCCGTTCATTTTGAACGTGACTCAGGTGCGACGGGACTAGAAAAGGATGTCAATCTTGCCGCTTTTATCGGCGAGATTGACACCTTACTAGCCCCGTCGCGGGGCATACCAGGCCCTTAGGTCTGGTATGGATTATAAAGGGGAACCCCGCTACGCCGAAAAAACGGCGTGGGGTCCCCCTAAAATCCATACCAGACCCCGATCCGAGCACGCAGCCTGGCCGGTCAGGAAAGGGGGTGGGGACGAGCGAGCGCCCCCCCCCCCTCCTGAACCGTACCAGGCCGCATGCCCTCAACATGGGGGTGGGTGCTTTGGGGGAGGGGGGCGCCCTGCGCCCCCCCCCCCAAAGCACCTTGTCCCCATGTTGATGAGGACAAGGGCCTCTTCCCGACAACCCTGGCCGTTGGTTGTCGGGGTCTGCGGGCGGGGGCTTATCGGAATCTGGGAGCCCCCTTTAATAAGGGGGCCCCCAGATCCCGGCCCCCCACCCTATGTAAATGAGTATGGGGTACATGGTACCCCTACCCATTTACCTAGGAAAAAAGTGTAAGTAATAAAACACACTACACAGGTTTTTAAAATATTTTATTAAACAGCTCCGGGGGGGGATCTTCCTCCGGCTTCGGGGGTCTTCTTCCGGCTTCGGGGGTCCCTCCGCTTCATCTTCTCCCGGCGTCCGGTTGGTTCTTCTCCGCTCTCTTCTCCCGGTGTTCCTGTTCTTCGGCCGGCTCCTCTGCTGTCTTCAAGTAGCTCTCTTGCCAGCAGAGGTCCGGACTTCTGGGCTTCTGGGCTTCTGGGCTTCTCTTCCCCAGATGTTGACACGACGCTCTCTCCTGCTGGACTGCTCTCCGAGGGCTGCGTTGTGACTTATATAGGTGGAGACCCCGCCCCCTTTTGATGTCACAGTCCCTGGGCATGCTGGGACTGTGACGTTTTAGGGGGCGTGGTCACTGGGTGATGTTGAACAAAAATGTGCATAGGCTAAGAAGAACAAAAATGTGCATGTGCTAAGAAGAAGACCTGGCATAGTAATACTATACATGGCCGTGCTCACTTGCATGGGAATGTGCGCAGGCGCATTCCATGCATATTGACGCATGTGCATGCACTGCGCATGTTCATGCATACCTGCTGCAGGAATTGGTGCTAATCGTCCTTTATGAGGACAGTGGCAGTGCCCAGAGATTGCTGGTAGATCTTCAGCTACCAGTACTCTTTGCTCCTGTATATCCTGTATTCTATGGACTTCCTGTTACCGACCTGGCTTGCCTCTGGACCATTCTGCTGCCCGACCCCAGCTTGCTTAAAGGACTCTGCCTCTCCTGACTAGCCGTGTATGACCCTGGCTTGCTCCTCTGACTGTTATCCTGCCTGCTCCGCCTGACTCTTATGTATGACCTCAGCTCTGTTCCTAAACACACTCCTGCCTACCCCCTGGTTAGTCTCTCCATGTATGGCCTTGGCTTCCATCTAACTATGCTTCTTCAGTCCAGTTATGCCAGTCTGACCTCTCTCCTACCACAGGTGCCATCTCACTTGTGGTAGCTGCCTTGGTCCTGCAATATCTTCAAAGGCAACAGTGGTCCTGCCATCAGTCCTGACAGATCAGCTGACTGCTATCCATTGGACACCTCTGCAAGCAACCTCCATCGGATCTACCTAAACAGCACTTGCGCTTCTTTGAGCCTTGCACTCCCTGTTCTCAAATCCAGGGGTGCTGGGCGCTCAGCTGCAAAGGAAGCCCTCTTTTTCAATTCGGCCTCCAACATTTTCACAACGCCAACACCTGTCATTTTATAATTATTCTCTTTATAAAGGGTACAAATTTAAACTTTTATTTGCCTGTGACCAGATTATTTGCCAAGTTTGCAGAGGTAACTCCTCCCCCAAGATCCTTTCACATTTAAAGTGGTCGTAAAGGCTAAAGGTTTTATCCTTAATGCATTCTTTGCATAAAGGTAAAAAACCTTTTAGGTGCAGCTCCCCAGCCCCCCCAAATACTTATTTGTGCCTGATCTCAATCCAGCGCTGTGCCCAAGAGCAGCGGCGATGCTCTCTTTCTCCGTTCTCATTGGACTCAGAGCAGTGGGAGCCATTGGTTCCTGCTTCTGTCAATCAATTCCAATTATGAGGAAGTGGGGGGGGCAGTGCCAAGCTGCGCTGTGTGTGTCAATAGATGCACACAGTGTGGCTCGGGATCGAGCCCGCATGAGCATCCCCCGTAGCAAGCAGCTTGCAAGGGGGTTACTTGAAGGCAGGAGGAGCCAGGAGTGCCGGAATTGTATATACAGTGCCTTGAAAAAGTATTCATACCCCTTGACATTTTCCACATTTTGTTATGTTACAACCAAAAACGTAAATGTATTTTACTGGGATTTTATGTGATGGACCAACACAAAGTGGCACATAATTGTGAAGTGGAAGGGAAATGATAAATGGTTTTCAGAATTATTTTCAAATAAATATCTGAAGTGTGGCGTGCATTAGTATTCAGCCCCCTTTACTCTGATACTGATAACTAAACTCTAGTGGAACCAAGTGCCTTCAGAATTCACCTTATTAGTAAATAGAGCCCACCTGTGTGTAATTTAATCTCAGTATAAATACAGCTGTTCTGTGAAGCCCTCAGCGGTTTGTTACAGAACCTTAGTGAACAAACAGCATCATGAAGGCCAAGGAACACACCAGACAGGTCAGGGATAAAGTTGTGGAGAAGTTTAAAACAGGGTTAGGTTATGAAAGACATCCAAAGCTTTGAACATCCCATGGAACACTGTTCAATCCATCATCCGAAAAAGGAAAGAGTATGGCACAACTGCAAACCTACCAAGATATGGCCGTCCACCTAAACTGACAGACTAGGCAAGAAGAACATTAATTATAGAAGCAGCCAAGAGGCCCATGGAAGAGCTACAGAGATCCACAGCTCAGGTGGGAGAATCTGTCCAAGGACAACTATTAGTCGTGCACACAAATCTGGCCATGTGGGGGAAACAGCAAACATGTGGATAAAGGTGCTCTGGTTAGATGAGACCAAAATTTTACTTTTTGGCCTAAAAGCAAAACGCTATGTGTGGACAGAAAACTAACACTGCAGATCACCTTGAACAAACCATCCCTACTGTGAAACATGGTGGTGGCAGCATGAGCATCATGTTGTGGGGATGCTTTTCTTCAGCAGGGACAGGGAAGCTGGTCAGAGTTAATGGGAAGATGGATAGAGCCAAATACAGGGCAATCTGAGAAGAAAACCTGTTAGAGTCTGCAAAAGACTTGAGACTGGGGCAGAGGTTCATCTTCCAACTACCCTAAACATACAGCCAGAGCTACAATGGTTTAGATCAAAGCATTTTCATGTGTTAGAATGGCCCAGTCAATATCCAGGCCTAGATCCAACTAAGAATCTGTGGCAAGACTTGAAAATTGCTGTTCACAGACGCTCTCCATCCAATCTAACAGAGCTTGAGCTATTTTGCAAAGAAGAATGGGCAAAAATGTCACTCTCTAGATGTGCAAAGCTGGTAGAGACATCCCCAAAAAGACTTGCAGCTGTAATTGCAGTGAAAGGTGGTTCTACAAAGTATTGACTCAGGGGGGCTGAATACAAATGCACGCAACACTTTTCACATATTTATTTGTAGAAAATGTTAAAAACCATTTTCCTTCTATACTTCACAATTAGGTGTCACTTTGTGTTGGTCTATCACATAACAACCCAATAAAATACATTTACATTTTTGGTTGTAATATGACAAAATGTGGAAAATGTCAAGGGGTATGATTACTTTTTCAAGGCACTGTATATGCTATATTATTTTTTTTTATTTGCTATTTTTTTGTCACAAAAGTGAAGTTACCCTTTAAGGACAATGCTACAAAACAACAGAGAGGGGGTTAAAATATAAATTTCAGGTGGAGGGGAATGAAGTTCCTCTTGAAGGATCATGCTGACATACTCTTATTATGTAAACTAAATACGGGGAAGATTGAATTTCAGTTCTTATTATCTATTACCTACAAAAACAGGAACAAACTGGATGCCTTTTTTCCTGTACCAAGGTAAACCATTGCAGTGTTCTCCAGCTCTTCTTTGGACATTTTCCTGTGTTCATGCTTCTTGCCAGTTCAGAAGTTCTGCACTATAATAAAAATACTGAATTAAATTAACAAGAGGCATTAAAACACTATAATTTTCTTACATATTTATATCTGCAACATTCTGTGTCAAAGCAGACCACATGTGCACTGTAACCTGGATAGCAAATGCAGGTTGTTTATTTTGAAGACCTTAGAGATTGCTAGCAAAGTTTAAAGTCTACAGGGGTTATGTTACAGCAGTCACTTAACCTGACAATCTCCCTCTAGTAAAAAACTCAAAGACACGACACATGCATATTTTAGTCACAAGGCTGACCATAGACAGGTACGTCACCGTACGTGTCTCTCTGGTGACAAAAGGACAGAGTGCCATCATAACAAACATTTGTGGTTGGTCCTTTTTGCATAGGTGATGATAGAACTGATGGTTTCCTAAAATGTTTTAAGGCCTGATTTATACCTATGCAGGTTGCAGTTTGCATATTGCAGGTGCATTTAGCATTTTTCAATACACGCTTTTGATCCATTGAAGTCTATGTAACCAAAAAACAGAAAAAAGTTCCTGGCCCTTTCCATAAAATGCACAGATGTGAAATACATCCATGGGAAACCATGTTAAATAGACTGTAGTGTGTTTCTGCAAAACTGAAAACGCACTACAAAATGCATGTGAATCGATAATTGTACACTGAATTTTCTATGTAATATGTTTCTCATGTATCCTTTGTGTGCTAAAGATTAATAAACATCAGTATATAAAAAAAAAATGCATAGGTGTGAACCAGGCCTAATGCCGTGTACACACAGGCGGACTTTTCAACTGGACTGGTCCGATGGACCGAATCCGGCAGACAATCAGACCGTGTGTGGGCTCCATCGGACCTGCAGCTGATTTTTTCGGTCAAAAATCTTACGGACTTTAGATTTGGAACATGTTTCAATTTTGTCCGACGGACTCGAGTCCGGTCGAAAAATCCGCTCGTCTGTATGCTAGTCCGACGGACGAAAACCCACACTAGGGCAGCTATTGGCTACTGGCTATGAACTTCCTTATTTTAGTCCAGTCGTACGTCATCACGTACGAATCCGTCGGACTTTGGTGTGATCGTGTGTAGGCAAGTCCATTCGTTCAAAAGTCCATCGGAAGTCCATCAAAAGTCTGTTGAAAGTCCGTCGGAAAGTCCGTTGGACCAGTCCAGTCGAAAAGTCCGCCCGTGTGTACGCGGCATAAGACTGCATTCCACAATCGTAATACAAGTCAAAGGAATGTTTGTGTGACTGCTTTATAGAATGCATGAAGGCAAAAAACATTGATTGGGGGGGAGCGTATACCCTATTTTTAGGGCCATCCAGCTCCTACTTCCTCCCGGTGCTCACCCCTCCCTCCGTGCAACCTTCTGGGACACGTCACTGGTCCCAGAAGATTGCCCAGCCAATCGCATCGCGCAGAGCAGCACGCACATGCGTAGTGAATGCCTGGTTGTGATGCCACAGCTGGACGCCCACAGTCACGATCCTGGCGTCGAGGAGAGGAGGGGGAGAGGCGTGGGGCTTCGTTCGCCCGCATCACTGGGCTGTGAGACAGGTTAGTGTCTGATAATTAAAAGTCAGCAGCTACACTTTTTTAGCTGCTGACTTTTATATGGGTGGAACTCCGCTTTAATTAACCTTGCAGCAGAAAACAAGGATTGTGCAATTGTGTGTATTCTTAGTTCTCAGGTCAAACTGAAGACTCAGTCATAAAGTTATTGTTAAATTAGCTGACCCCTCCTGACGCTGCTACACTTAGACTGGGAATTTAGGATTCCAAAAATTCTGATCACGGAAACGGTAAACGATATGTACAGTATCTGTCAGGATTCCTGTAATGCAAATCTGTTTACATGTAAGGTTCTATTTTCAACAAAATCCATGATTTTTCAGGTATTGTGATGACATGTTCTGGACTTGCTGCATTATAGTTTCCAATGGTTTCAATTGGTTTAGATGGAATTATGCAGATTATGCTCAAACAATGCAGGACCACTTTTTCCTAATGCATTGCAATGAACAGACAAACAGGAAAAGAACCAGCTCCAGGTATCCGAGTCACAGGATCTCCCCCTCCACAAGGTACAGGTGCTGGCTCAGTATGCAATTAGCATATTAAAAAAAACTCAATCCGGGTGGCCGCACTCCATCAAAGATTTCTTTATTGGTTAAAATCCATACAGCAAAGGATGAAATCACTTCACATGGTAACTACTGGTGCTTACTCATAGCTAAATGTTTAGACAAATGACAATGATTTATATACACATGCCAGTACAAATTAACAAAATAGACAAGGTGGGTTTAATTGAAAAATTGAAAGATTGGTAAATTTACAGATTCTTGTTGCACATGGTAACTTGGCTCTGCTTGACACCGCATTAGATGTGCCAAGAGCCATATCCTACACATTGTCATTACTTTAATGCAATTCAGACAATGGTGACCCACATCGCTATTAAAATGTGTACATTTCATGTTGTTTGTAATTACTGATGACATATGTATAAACCTCTAAAAGCATAGATAGGAAGTAAAAACATCAGAAATCAGAAAACAAAAACAAGAAACTCAACACATGTGTTAACATGTGTATATATAGCTTCATTAGTGCTGGAGGAGGAAGGCATACTTAAAGAGGATCTCTGCAAACAACATCATCAGCCTCAAAATTGACATATACTGTATATGTTTTTGACGCAATGTTCCATATGTTGAAATCCTTTTTGTTATACTGAAGCACAGGAAACCCCCTCCAGCAAAGATTAGGACACTCATTAACCCGTAATTAAACATAGTGGTTCTCCCATAAGGTTGCCTTTTAGCATTTACTATCTAGACTTACACTAGTTTAAATGATTGCGTGAGGGGGAACACATGCGAAAATGCATGAAGAAATGAAAAAAAGAAAAAAGAAAGAAGAAATCGAAAGAAACCGAGGCACAATGGAAGAAAAAAATGAAAAAATTGAAAGAATGAGAAAATGAAGGGAATATCTGTTTGGAAAATGGTTTGTGTTGTGTGACTCCTATATAGACATGTATGAATACGTATTTATATCTCCATGTGCATGGTATGCCGGATGTTATTGAAAAAAATCTGTTTCATATGATTATATGAAAAAGGTCACCGGCATTGACATGCACACAGAGTGAAATCACAATAAAAAACATTATTGATCTCCTAAAACAGCCGACAACTGACAGTTATTATTAGCAAACTTGTATCCATATGAAAGTGGGGGAGAGGGGAGGAGAGGAGAAGGAGACAAGAGTGGATAAAAGTTGACATCGGCATTGTCACTTAAAATTCAAGCCTGCCGGTATCCTAGTATTGAAGAAGAAGAACCAGTAAACCTCACATTTGCATAAAGCCTTGAACTTGTCTCCTTCTCTAATGGGTAACACTCAATACCCTGAATGGCTAGGCTGGAGACATCTTTCTTAGACTTGTGCACAACGGAAAATTTTGTTTAGTTTCGGGTTGGTTGTCATTCGTAAAATACATAATTTCATTCTGTTATATTCGTTATGTTACGTTAATTCGTTTTCGGATAATTTGTTATTTCTGTAGAGTGTCGATATTAGTCATACTGAATCTCGAATCAAATCGAATTCATTCATTATATCGGCTATAATTTCCTTCGTATTAGTTGAAATTTGATATTTATGTATGTATACTGTATATATTCGTGATAATGATTCGTAGTTTGGAAAGTTGTTTGTTGAATCTATTAACACACACAATGACAATATCTCTTCTCCTCTGCTCAAATACAATACAACACCCTTCTCACTCAGTTCTCAGGAATGCCAGTAATCCAACCTCCAGCTCAAAATGAATCAGCTGAGTGGACTGTAATGCCGCGTACACACGGTCTGACTTTTCGTCTACAAAAGTCCGACGGACGCCGACGGACTAAAGCTGGCTGACAATCCGATCGTGTGTGGGCTTCCCCGGACTTTCAGTGGACTTTCAGCGGACTTTTCCAGACGCAAATCTGACGGACTTTAGATTTGAAACATGCTTCAAATCTTTACGTCGTAACTACGCCGGACCCAGAAATCCGCTCGTCTGTATGCTAGTCCGATGGACAAAAAAACGACGCATGCTCATAAGCAAAAACTAAACAGAAGCACTCGGTCTAGTAAAACTAGTGTTCGTATTGTAGGTAGCACATTCCTCACGCTGCAAATTCTGTGATCGTTGAATGCAGCGCATTAATGTCTTCTTTAATAATGCTCTAAGAACGAAGATGTTTTGCTGTTCATATTCAAACAGAGTTCTCCCAAACTGATTTCTGGATTCTTTTTCTCTTTGATCTCATGAATGATATAGTATTATTTTTAAAAACAATGTCTCCATACTAATAATAATTTTTACACTTGTTTTTTTTGGGGGAGTCATCTTTTATTTTAGATTTTCTCTAGATGTTTATTTTATGATTGTTGTTGAACTTATTTTATCTTTATCTACCTTTTTTTTTTGTTTTTTTGGGTTTGTAAAGTTACCACAAAGAACCATTTTATTTTTTTATTTTAGTATTTTTTTTTTTTTGGGTTTGTAAAGTTACCACAAAGAACCATTTTATTTTATTTTTTTATTTTTTTTTGTGGGGGGGGGGGGGGGGTTGTAAAGTTACCACAAAGAACCATTTTATTTATTTATTTATTTTTTTGGGTTTGTAAAGTTACCACAAAGAACCATTTTATTTATTTTTTTTTTTATTTTATTTTTTTTTTAGTTTTGTATTTCTTAAATTGAACACAAATACATTTTTCTTTCATTTGTGTTTGTTTTTAATGTTGTTTGTTTTAACTTACCACAAAGAACCATTTTTTTGTTTATTGTGATTTTTTCTTTTGTATATAAAGTTAACAGAAAGAACCGTTTTTGGTTATGTGTACATTTTTTTTTTAAGTTACCACTAGAACATTATTAATTTTAATTTTTTGTGTTTTTGCAACCTCAAGGAGATTGTTGTCCCTTGTTAATTTGACATTGTGTCTAAATCAATGATTTAAATTAAAACACATAAAGTCTTTTCATAAACTCAAATATCCGTTTATTCATGTTCTAAAAGAAAATAAAGAGGAAGTCAACGCTGGAAAAAGTCTGTGGACAAGAAAATTGGGATCTTGAGGAGTCCATATAAGAGGGAGCACAATCTCGTCCAGGAATCCCAGAGATCAACAGCAGCAGCAGATGATATAGATGTCCCCAGACTGTGGTACTACAAAAGTCTGCGTCTTCTGTCAGACCAGACTGAACCCAGGTCATCACTTTCTTCTCTCCCCTGCAGCCTTTCCTCCACGCTGCCCTGCACCCTTCCCTGCAGCCTTCCCTGCAGCCTTCTTTGGAGGCTGTGGCTCTGGTGTTTGAGTTGTGGCAGGAGGAGAAGGAGGGGGAGAAGGAGGAAGAGGAGGGGGGGCTGCCTCATGTAATTGTGTGTTGCTGGTTAGCGCGCCCTGCAGCCCCTTGTGTATTGTTTCCCCAGTCTCTCACAAATGAGGCGTTGGCCCCACTCCATTTTAAACAGTCTGCTGGCTAAGTAGCACCCATAGGCCTCTTCAGCTTCGGGGGGGCTCCTTAAAAAATTGCTGGCCTCTCGCATGAAGCGCAGGGATGCCTCCTGTGTCACCGTCCCCTTCCTGGCCCTTTTTTTTGGAAGGCGGAGGGGAGGCACTTGCGATTGTGTCAGGCTCCTACTGGGCCCAGCCACCTCCTGCCTGACACTGGGTCCGGCCTCCTCCTGCCTGACACTGGGTCCGGCCTCCTCCAGGATGACACTGGGTCCGGCCTCCTCCAGGATGACACTGGGTCCGGCCTCCTCCAGGATGATGCTGTATCCGGCCTCCTCCAGGCTGTCCATGGGCCCGGTCTCCTCCTGCCTGCCACTTTCCCCACAT
Organism: Aquarana catesbeiana; assembly: GCF_042186555.1. NCBI lineage: Eukaryota > Metazoa > Chordata > Amphibia > Anura > Ranidae > Aquarana > Aquarana catesbeiana. The sequence goes on along the minus strand of NC_133324.1, from coordinate 327,533,402 downwards.
TCCTCCTGGCTGCCCTCATCCTGTGTATAAAAAAGGGACATAGTTTTAGTTTTTTTTTTTTGGGGGTTCATCAATGACACACAATTTGCTTCTCATGACTTGCAAATTCAATGTGAATACATCTCTTAATAAAAGAGTCTAGAAATCAGACACCCTCATTTTTTGAAGCAGGTGACAAACATATTTCGCCACTACTGTCAATTGATATGTATACATCATTTTTAGGCGAAAATTATTTGAATCAATTATAACATCCAGTTAACATCATTAATATTAGGACGGTAAATATTTGTGAAATTAATTTACCTGACTCCAGATAGTCACATCCGGTTCATTCAGGATGGAAGACCCAGCTTGGTCCTTATCAGCCTCTGCTGGGGTGGAGGGAAGGGTGCATGGAAGAGTGCATGGAAGGGTGGAGGGAAGGGTGGAGGGAAGGGTTGAAAGTGATGCCCTGGCTTCAGTCTGGTCATCAAGAAACCGTAGTTTATTGTAGTACCACAGCCTGGGTACATATACATCATCTGCTGATGCTCCTGATCTCATGGATTCCTGGATCTTGTTATGCTCCCTCTTATACATGTTCCTCAAGATCCCAATTTTCTTTAACAACGTCTCCATCGTTGCTTCCGGGATGGTCGTCTGGACAAATGTCAGAAGTCTCTCCAGCGTTGACATCCTGACATGCTTCAAATAATATTGAGGGTGTTTGACCTCCCACAGATTCCTCATCTCTCTGTATTTGTCTATGAAAGCTGACAAAAATTCTGGATCTTTAAATTGGGCATTCATAATGTCTGTAAAAGATAAACACACAAGACAAAAAACACTTATGTTTCTGCTAAACCCTCATCATCTTATCCCTATGTAGGCCTCATCAATCTGTCAAGCCATATAGGCTGCTTGCTACAAAGTTTTGACCAAATTTATAAATTTAAAATTACCTTCGTTTTGTAGCATCCCGGTCCACTATCACTTACGCACAGAACGTACGTACAACACAATATGTAACAACGTTTTATACACTGCACATGCGTAATACTACGCCTGCTTGGCCCGCCCCTGACGTTCTTTTTCTTTACGCATATACCCCCGCCCTTGACTCTACGCACAGAACGTACGTACGTACGACACGTGCGCAAGACCCCTCTTTATACACTGCACATGTGTGAAACTCCGCCTGTGTGGCCCCCCCGACGTTCAATTTTAACTCATATTCTCCGCCCCTTAACTCTACGCACAGAACGTACGTACGACACGTGCGCAAGACCCCTCTTTATACACTGAGCATGTGTGAAACTCCGCCTGCGTCGCCCGCCCCTGACGTTCAATTTTAACTCATATTCTCCGCCCCTTAACTCTACACACAGAGCGTACGTACGACACGTGCGCAAGACCCCTCTTTATACACTGCGCATGTGTGAAACTCCGCCTGCGTCGCCCGCCCCTGACGATCAATTTTAACTCATATTCTCTGCCCCTTAACTCTACGCACAGAACGTACGTACAACACGTGCGCAAGACCCCTCTTTATACACTGCGCATGTGTGAAACTCCGCCTGCGTCGCCCGCCCCTGACGTTCGATTTTAACTCATATTCTCCGCCCATTCTTTCTACGGTGCGTAGTGGGATGAATAATGGCGAAGACACATCAGGTGTGTACTACCTCAGGTAGCGACAAAAGCCCGGAGGCCGGAACGTCACGATCTGGGAAGCCGAGATTTAAGGCCTCCAATATGTCCTTTAAAGAGATGGTGGAAATGGTGGCAATTCTGAAAAAAAAGGACTATGATGGGAAGTATGGACCGTACGCCCGGCCAAATTTGAGAAAAGCCAAAATAATGGCGAAGGTGGTGAAGACATTACATGTTTCTTTTGGGGTACAGCGCTCGAAAGATCAGATTCGGAAAAGATGGTCCGACCTCAAACTCCGGGAGCCGGATCAGTACAGACGGATCCGTAAAGTGCTGAAAAAAAGTAAGTACTTGTCGTGTGTTCATCTTCTGTTTATTACCTTGTATACTGCTCCATGTGCTTTTCTTTACTATACGAGTTTTCCATAGTTTGAAACGATCTTTTAATAAACCTCGTTACATATATACAGATCTATCTAGATATATATCTATAGAGATATATATATATATATATATATATATATATATATATATATATATATATACCAGTCCCCCCCAACCGAAAGAACATACTTGGGAAATCAGCCCAAGCCCCACTGAGGATGTGGAGGAAGGAGAGGTGGGCGACATGGGCACCCCACCAGGTGAGTGTCTGACACACCAGCTTACGGTAATCTATGCATGGCTGCCTTTTTTTAATGTAAATTTTTAACTCTATTTTAGGTAATCTGGTTGTACTTAACTCAAGCAACAGCGCCACCCCCGAGGATGTTTTGGAAGTATGCGACATGGGCACCCCACCAGGTCAGTGTCTGAGACACCAGCTTATGGTAAGGTAAACTATGTATGTCTGCATATTTCTAAACACATCTTTTTTTCATTCAATTTTAGGTCCGAGTGACTATTTCACAACAGACAGTGCCCAACGACTAATTTCTCAAATAATGGCCTGGAATGGGGAGATTGATCAAATGCGGAATCGGCTGGATCGTATGCAGCAGGAAATGAAGGACATGATCGATGTTTTGGGTCGAATCTAAATGCCCTTTTTCAACCCAAAAAACATCGATCATGTTCTTCATTTCCTTGTTTGCTGACCCCATTCTGGGCCTTCTCTTTTTTATTTTATTTAAATTATATGCCTGTTTAACAAAAATAAAAAAAAAAATTAAAAAAAAATGGAGGCCTGTTTTGAAAAAAAAAAAAAATAAAACCTAAAAATAGAGGCCTGTTTTCCCAAAAAAAAATAAAAAAAAGTTTAAAAAAATAAATAAAAAAAATAGAGGCCTGTTTTTAAAAAACCAAAAAAAAAGAGGCCTGTTTTTAAAAAAAACAAAAAAATTTAAAAAAATAAAAGAGGACTGTTTTTAAAAAACGAAAAAAAAAAAAAAGAGGCCTGTTTTTAAAAAACCAAAAAAATTTTTTAAAAAAAGATGCCTGTTTTTAAAAAACGAAAAAAAATAATAATAAATAAATAAAAAAGAGGCCTGTTTGTTAAAAACCAAAAATATATATATATATTTTAAAATAAAAAAAAAAAACTAATTATATTGTTCAAAATTTGTAAATATATCGAGATTTTTTTGACTATCAACATTTTATACTAATGCATAAGTGAATGTATACAGAATATTAAAACATCTGTTTAGTAATTAACTAAATGTGTGGTTTGTTATTTCAATGCTCAGTAGCAGTTTGTTTAAATTTAAAATAGTTGTTTACAGTGACAATGGTGCTTGTTTAGTCAAGGAAAATACACGTGGCACTACAAGTGCTCTACCATAACCTAGGAGAAAGCCAAAAAGAAAGGCAAGCAGTAAATATAATTCAATATTTCATCAGGATTTTTAATTTCGATAATTTAAATATCCTGGGCCATTGCAATGGCCCCCCTACCCATAAAATAATTTACATATTGCTCTCGAACTTGGCGGGCACTTTGGGGGCCAAGCCAGTACGGACAGTATCCAGGCCCGTAAGATTGTCACTGATAAGTCCGGCCTCAGGCCCAACTGGCACAATATAATTTGTTGAATGTTTGTGCAAAAAGTTGTGCAGGATGCAGCACGCTAAAATGATAAAATTAAGTTTGTATTCCGCCAAGTTAATGGATGTTTGAAACAGGCGGAACCGGCTGGCCAGAATCCCAAAAGCATTCTCAACAACTCTTCTCGCTCTGGCCAGCCGGAAATTAAAAACCCTCCTCTCCGGGGTGAGGGTTCTTTGGCGGAATGGCCTCATGAGGTGCTTGCTCAGAGCGAAGGCTTCATCTGCTATGAAGACAAAGAGGAGTCCTTCCACGTTATCCGCATCAGGTGGCAATCCCAGGCCACCACTCTGGAGACGCTGGCAGAACTCCGTCTGGGCAAATACTCCTCCATCCTCCATCCGGCCATTCTTCCCCACGTCCACATAGAGAAATTCATAGTGTGCCGACACCACCGCCATTAAGACAATACTATGGAACCCCTTATAATTAAAATAGTATGACCCCGAATGGGGTGGTGGCACGATGTGGACATGTTTCCCATCTATAGCCCCTCCACAATTGGGAAAGTCCCAACGGGTGGCAAAATGGGATGCCACAGTCGGCCATTCCTGTGGCGTTGAAGGAAACTGGGGAATCAAACAAGAAAACAAAACTCAGTAATTTATAAAAGAACATTGCAAGAACATTATACACTTAAAACATTATTGCCCAGCATCAGTATAACATTAAATAATTGAAATCTTCTTGAATAAATAATATGGAAAGGCACACTTATCAGATTGCTCACCCCCTCTGATGGCACATTGTTACATTTTAGGGGGTGGTGAAATTAGAAATTAAAAGTTTAAGGACACGCAGGGTTTTATTGACTAAAGGCTACAAGACTGTGCAGTTTGAAAAGTGCAGTTGTCGCACTCTGCAAGTGCAGTTGCTCCACAGCTTAGTAAATGAGGTAAGGTAAAAAGGCTTCATGTTGCAAGGAGTACCCAATCACATGCAAGGGCAATTAATCCAAACACTTTGTGGCTTGCACATGATTGGATGATGGAAATCAGCAGAGCTTCTGCTCATTTACTAAAGCCCTGGAGCAAATGCACTTGCAGAGTGCAAATGCATTTTGCAAAGTGCAACATATATTTGCTTTGTAAAAATCAACACCACAGAACATTATAGAAAATTATTAGGAGGAGGAGCTACGTCCCGACGACACTGCGATTCACATACCCGGAAGACACGGGTTACCTTGGAGCCGGCCGGCTTTTTCCTATATGCTTTTAAACTACAACGATTCTGTAAGTGCAATCTTTACTTTTATATTCAATAAAACGCTGGATTTTATGCTATGTGGAGCACTTTATTTTTTGCATGGGGATACTTCCATTTTATGCTGATGTGAGAGTTGGAGAGAGTCCCTGAATTCGGACGCTAAGTGCCTGCTTTACAGATCCCTTTCTTTTATTCCATTCTTCTGAACTGTCCGCGGTGTGACAGCGAGTCAGACGTCGTCACGCCGGAGATGGTATAAAGCGGGTATTCCCCTGCCACACTCTGTCATTCCCCTCCGACGTGAGGCAGGCAACGCTGCGGTCCCTCCAGTCGACCATTTTGTGTCCTCCCTGCCACTTTTTTTCAAGTCTTTAAACCTTTGTTTAATCTATGAATTTGATAATAGATTTTTATCTGTCCCTACATAGTCCCCCCATTTTTTGACTGCCGATTTTTTGAATTTATAGGTTCCCAGCTATGGGAAGTACAGCACTCCGTTATGCTGTTTGACCGCAGGATTGGCTTGGGGTCCTCTCAACATCTTGCTGAGCTGCGTTGCTTCCTGTTTCTTTTAAAGGAACCCTTCACAAAGAGGCTCTTTGCTTTTAACCATCCACTGGATGCGATTTTGGAACATTATTGATTCTATTCCCTTACTCAGCGAGGTATTTTCAGTTGCTGTTGCCCTTGGGTGGTTAAACGTAATCCATTGCAATACTTATTCTTGATTCCAATGGTTGAACCATTACATTTGACATTTTCTTTTTCATATAGAGAGACTCTTCTACTCTACGCATAGAGATTTTTTTTGCCCCTCTCTGCATACCCTGCCAGGGAGTCAGGGCTGGAAGGCATTGTGCACCTTGCAAAATCTTGAGTTCTAAAATTATACCTATAGACATATTCAGTCTCTACAACGCTGGTAAGGTGGTTTGGTTTTTGGGTTGTTTTTTTTTTTGTACTTTTGTATGCATATTATTTTCAGATGTATTATTACTCTTTCTGCAACTTTGTTGACATACTATGTCTCGATACTCATGCCCTGCAATTGCTTATACTAGAATATATTGAATTGATGTATACTAAGTGAATTTAATATGGTTGCTATGCATACCTTAGACATGACTGTTTATTGTTTATTTTCTATTTTGTAGTTGATCAGATGCCACACTATATCTCCTGAGGAAGCTTTAGAAAGCGAAACATGTCGAGAAAGTGGTATTAAGCTCTGTATCATATCTTCAGAAGAAATTTTCTGTAAATGTTTAATATTGTGTTGCTTCATGTCTTTTTTAAAGATTTACTAATAAAATATATATATTTTTTATCTTGCAATCTCTCACTTGCCTATTGAGCACCTTAGAAGTCCCTGGCCTTATAGGCCTCAAGTCCCTTTTTCTGTACTTTTCATATGTCATTGCGATGTGGTGTTCTTGTTTGACTCCTCCCCACCATTTCTATGGTCTATCTTTAAACCGTTTGAATATAATCTCCACTTTATGTTTGTAGTCCCTGTCCTCACTACAAATCCTCTTTAATCTCAAGAACTCACCCACAGGGATTGCTTTTAAAGTGTGTTTTGGGTGACTTGAGTCGGCTCGCAGAAGCGTGTTACCTGTCGTGGGTTTTCTGAAAATGTTAGTTGTCACTTTACCATTTTTCCCCTCTAAGTGGACATCTAAATAATTAATAGATGTGAAACTACTGTTGCCGGTGAATTTTAGATTTAAGTCATTGTCATTCAAATATGTCAACCATTCATCTAGGCTACCAGCTTTTTCTGAAACAACAAATAGCAGGTCGTCTATATAGCGACAGTAGAAAAGGGTATCCATGCGGCGGGGACTATCGCATGCAAAGATATGGGACCTCTCCCACCATCCCAAGTAAAGGTTGGCAAGGGAGGGGGAGAACTCAGCTCCCATCGAGGCCCTGCATCTTTGCAGGTAATAGTCACCGTTTGTGTGTGAGGAGGTATTCCAGACACTGTAAAATGAATTCTTGGTGTGTTAATGAATAACTGCTATGTTTAGACAGGAAAAATGACACTGCTCTCAATCCCAGGGAGTGAGGGATACATGAATAGAGACTTGCGACATCACATGTCACCCATCTCAACTCATTGTTTCATTTGAAGTCTTTAAGTTTAAATAAGAGATGTTTGGTGTCCCTGAGATACCCCAGGAGTGCAACTACTGGTGGTCAATCCATTGACCGAAACGTTCATTTAATGAGTCTATGCCGGCTACAATTGGCCTGCCTGTTAAGGGATTACATCCCTTGTGAACTTTGGGTAAAAAATGGAAGATGAGTCTGATAGGATGTTCCTGGGTGAACATTTCTCATTCCTATTTTGAAAAAATGCCAGCTGTAACTCCCCTGTCTAATAGTGACGATAATTCTTTCATAAAATACTGTGTCGGTTCACCTTTAAGACATGTGTACGTTGTAGGGTCATATAACTGGTGGATGGACTCAATCTTATAAGCCTCACTATCCCCATAATGGGGCATTTAGCAGCATTTATAAACTTTCTGCGTTTTTTTCTCCTGGAACAATGCTCCAAGAAACTCTAGAGAAATATATATTTTTTGCTCCTAGATGCTAAAGCGCAAAGATTAATTAATACAGCTGCTGGCACTGATCACAATCTCGTAGGCCTCGTAGCCACTCTATATTAAGATTTCCAATGTGATATGACACATATAAAATGCTTGAATATCTTAGTGCAAACCGTGCATTATATTAAACATAATAACATATAATATATAAAATGTCTATTGTGCTGGCAAATTAAAACAAATATACCCACGTAATTCAGGTATAATTTATACAGTAGGGAAGACATGCTGCAGAAACCTTTAAGCTGGGTTGACACCTGAGATCGCAGCGGCTCACAGCAGGAGTCCGGTGTGTCCCCTTTCACCGTCTCAGGTCCGATTTCAGCCTGAATTTTTGGCTTATGACATCATGCACAGCTCTCTCTCTCTCACTCTCATGAGAGTTTGCCAGGAAGGGAGAGCGGATGAGTCATAAGAGGGCCAATGAGAGCTGCAGAGCTGGAGGTGTGCCTCTGTGTGTCTGTGTAAATCCAGGAAGTGAACAGGCAGCAGCTTCAGCTGCCCACAGTTAAAAAATGGTTGCAGCCAGACTCAGTGGAGGGAGATTTCTGCAGAATATTTGGCAAGTACAGAATCACAGTATATATAAAATAATATGCAAAGTGGTTGGAGGGAAGCTTCAGAATGGCAAAGATGTTTTTATTACAAATTATGTGAGCAGACTGCAGTTCCTCTAAAAGCATCAAGCTTCCTCTCCATACAGGTCATATAATGTTGGTAGGAGATTTCCTTCTACAGTGAGGTACACAATACTAGAAACTGCTGTGCTAATGGAAAATATACATCGGGTAAAATAAGTATTGAATGCGTCACCATTTTTCTAGGTAAATATATTTCTAAAGGTGCTATTGATATGAGGTGCTATTGAGCACCTTTAGAAATACATTTACCTAGAGAAATGGTGACACGTTCAATACTTATTTTACCTGCTGTATGTTACACAAGGCAGCCATGCTAGGGAGAAATTCAGGTTATCCAAACAAAAGAACCCACTGCTCCAGGTGAGACAGGAAGCCTAATGATATCACGGGTGCCCACCTCGGCTCGCCTCTGCATACAATCAACACTGAAGAAATGGCTGCACTCCAAGGTCCATCAAAATTCTTATTTAATGAACGAGCATCCCAAGTGTTACAAAAAGTTCAAACGGTAGATGCGTTTCACACACTAACAGGTACGCTTATTCATTACCAATTAGAAATTCAGGTTAAAGAACACCATTGTACTAGACAGAGATACAGATTGCAAAAGCAGGTAATGCTAGATGTGGACGCACCATACCAAAGGGATGAAAACTGCCAAATTGTTACAAAAGGCTGCTAGAGATTGGGGCCCAGTTTATAGTAATTAGATACATTGAAATAAGTCTGGTTTGTGTTTAACCACTGCTAGGTCCCATTCACAGCTGTTTTTTTATTTACAGATCTGAATGCAGCTGCATTGTTTTCAATAGAGGCATTACCACAGGTGCGTAAAAATGCTTCACATTCGTAACACAAAATCCAAAAATCTGTTTCTTTTCTATTCTACTCCATTTTCTGATCATTACGCAGGAACTTTTGTTCCTTGCTTTTTTAATCAGTATTTTTTTTTTTATGGCTGTGTTACCGCCGTGTGAATGAGACCTTAGGCCGGCTAGCTATAGACATGCAGATATCTTCATAAACATTAAAGGAAAGAAAATATTCACTCATCCTTATATCTCAGTTGTCAAGATTGGGAGAGCATTGCTTGCTACAGTTGGGCTATTTATGGACACCTAGATACAAATTTAACCTTTGTCCTCAGGACAGCTATTTGTTAAACCTCAACTCTGGGAAAAGATTTTATTGTAAATCCTGCACTGGCTATGTAGGAAAAAGGTAGTAATAAAAATTCTATATGTACGGTGCTGCTGTATAGTAGCAAAATAATACCTTGTTATTTATTGGCTCCACTGGATTTCTGGGTGCTGCAGGCATGAGAGAAATAGCTAATTGCAGTAAAGGGCTCTGGTCACACCAAGCCCCCTCCTCACTCTGTGCCCATTCACAAAAAGACTTGTGTTTTTTTTTCAGGACATCAAGACATCTGTGATTGAAGGACAAGAGAAGAGAGACGGCTGCATGTGAATTCCTGTCCTTCAATCACAGAATGCCTTATTTTCTGTGAAAAAACAAGGCTTTTTGTGAATAGGCATGGAGTGAGGAGGGGGTGTAGGGATCTGCTGCTTTCTGCTGTCTGAATTTGTAACAAGCATTTGTTTGTTAATTACCACAGAGTTAATTGTGTATAACACTTTCTGTCTCTGGGTTGCTGGATAAAAACCCTTCAAGAAGGAGGTGACGATAGAGAGAGATAGGAGCTGACACCACGTGTCCACATACATTAATGCAATTATCCAGGCCAGAAGGAGAGACTATTAGGTAATTATTTCTGTGCCCTGGCTGTTTAAAGGATAAGTTCACCTTTCATAACATGTTACATGTTACACCCATATTCAGGGTCTAACATGTAACATGGAGCATCCCTGCTGCATCAGCAGCCCAGGTATCTACTCCCTGTGTCTGCTGCCACAATGAAAAAAAGATGCAACTGTGCCATCCGGCAGCCTTTGCAGCTGTCGGCTTGTTGTTTTCAACAAACTACCATGGCGCTTTGAGCGCTGTGGCAGTTCATTGAGTTCTCCTGTCAGAATGTATCAGCTTGCTCGCATGAGGTACAAGCAAGCTAATACAATGACAGATCTGGAAGAAATCTGAATGGCATCAGCGATCTGCTGATCGCTGGCGCAATGCTTTACAGGCTCCCACAACAAAAAATAATAAATGCACATTTTTTTACCTGCAAAAATATGTGCATTTATTATTTTTTTGTCAAAAGGTGAACTTATCCTTTAACTACAGTTGCCCATAACTTCTTGATCTGAATCCCAGTGACAGACACGGTATTTCTGTCCTATTGTTATTATTTCACATACACTGTGCTAGATCAGACAGCTAGGTCTGTGCCACTGTATGTATAGTGGTCACCTTCCAGTATATTAGTAGGTGAACCTGTTTATTGCAATGCAGTTTATATGCAGCTCACGTTATTCTAGTTAACTTCTGGTCTAGGATTCTTTAGCTGATTTTAGCTTAGGGCTCAATTACCTAGCATAGGTTAAAGTCAGGTTAGGCATCCGATGACCACTTCTGATAGCTAGAGGTCTGGCTGCATGTCAGATTAAAAACTACTAGGGACTAAAGTTTATGGTAAAGAAATTAATATGTTTCGTCATATATTGTGGCTTGCTTGTAGCTTCTCTTGGTCCCTGATGTGTCTGTTGGGGCAGGCATATGTGTTCCACACACATTCGGGAGTGTGTATCACTGGTGGGCTCTTCTTCCTTGTCCCCCAGCCCACATATGCTTCCGTGCTGTGTGGACACTGGCATATGCCCGGGATGCGCATGTGCGCCCTGAGTCATTGCAGAGTAGGGGGCCTTAGGACCGAGCTGCCGCATTCAGTCGTCCTGACATGGCAATGCGTCTGTGCCATCTTGCAAGAACGCACACTGTGCCATTGTGTCCCTTGCAGCACTGTCACTTTGTGACGATCCTTGACGTGGTGAGGGTATATAGTGACTGGCTTGGAGAGTGGATGGCTAGGGCAGCTCTCCACATGCTAGGAATTTACATTCCACGTAAATAGATTAGAAGGTGGGTGGTACATAGGGATGAGCCAAACCCCCCCCCCGGTTCGGTTCACACCAGAACCTGCGAACGGACCGAAAATTCCCACGAACGTGGGAACCCCATTGACGTCTATGGGACTCGAACGTTCGAAATCAAAAGTGCTCATTTTAAAGGCTAATTTACATGGTATTGTCCTAAAAAGGGTTTGGGGACCTGGGTCCTGCCCCAGGGGACATGTATTAATGCAAAAAAGTTTTAAAAACGGACGTTTTTTCGGGAGCAGTGATTTTAATGATGCTTAAAGTAAAAAAAAAAAAAAAAGTTAAATGTTCCTTTAAATATCGTACCTGGGGGTGTCTATAGTATGCCTGTAAAGTGGCGTGTGTTTCCCGTGCTTAGAACAGTCACTGCACAAAATGTCATTTTTAAAGGAAAAAAAGTCATTTAAAACTGCTTGCGGCTTTAATGTAATGTTGGGTCCTGGCAATATGGATGAAAATCAGTGATACAAACGGCATGGGTACCCCCCAGTCCATTACCAGGCCCTTTTGGTCTTGTATGGATATTAAGGGGAACCCCGCACCCAAATTAAAAAAGGAAAGGTGTGGGGTCCCCAGGCCCTATATACTCTGAACAGCAGTATACAGGCGGTGCAAACAAGACAGGGACTGTAGGTTTGTTGTTAAGTAGAATCTGTTTGTAATTTTGAACTGGTACATTTTTAACGTGTTTAGCTCCAGCCAAAAAATCTATTTTAAGCTTTTTGGAAAACATAGGGAAGGGTTATCACCACTGTGACATTTGTTTTGCTGTCTGTGCTCCTCTTCAGAAGATTTCACCTCACTTTTTGTCCCAATGACAAATGTTTTTTGAAAATTTGGGTTTCTTTGTGAAACAAGGATTGGTGATAAATCAGTGGAAAGGAGAAAAGTTTTTCCCATATTAACTCTTACAGGAGAGAATTTCCCTTCCTAGGGGTAGATTTCATCTCACTTCCTGTTGTCTCCTTCCGTTTGCAAGTAGGAGTTGTTTGTAAGTTGGATGTTTGAAAGTAGGTGCCTGCCCTATATACTCAGCAGAAATGTGGGCCTTAGGTGTTGTTGTGGCCACAAAACTGTAAGCCCTCACAGGGCCCTGCCTTTGGTGGTGGTGGTGGTGCTGGTGCCACAACACTGTAAGTCCTCACAGATACTCTTGGTGGGTGCAGAAACAGGCCCTGCTGTGAAATATTAGATCAAGAATTCTAATTACATGTCCCTGTTGAACAGAGGCTGAAAAATTGGGCCATAGGCACTGGTGCTGGTGCCACAACACTGCAACCCCTCACAGATACTCTAGTTGGAGCGCAGGAACTAGCCCTGCTGCAAATAATTGCATTAAAAATTGTAATTACACGCCCCTGTTAAACAGGGGCTGAAAAATTGGGCCTTAGGCACTGGTGCTGGTGCCACAACACTGCAACCTCTCACAGATACTCTAGTTGGAGCACAGGAACTAGCCCTGCTGCAAAGAATTGCATGAAAAATTGTAATTACATGCTCCTGTTAAACAGGGGCTGAAAAATTGGGCCTTAGGCACTGGTGGCGGGACTGGCGGCACCCAGAACCAAAAATGTTCTTACAAGCTACCATCATGATCATTGAGAAGGAAGAGGATAATTACTCAGTATAACAGGATAGTCACTCAGCATCAACATAGGCAGTCTTTGAAGGGATTTGACATTTCAAAAAAATGTATTCGGTTACATCAGCATCAGGTGCTTGGTAGCTGGTGGTGATCCAAGACTGATTCATTTTTATGAAGGTCAGTCGATCGACCAAGTCGGTGGACAGACGCACCCTGTGATCGGTTACAAAGCCTCCAGCAGCACTGAATGTGCGTTCCGAAAGAACGCTGGATGCAGGACAGGCCAGTAGCTCAATTGCATACTGTGCAATCTCTGGCCAGTGATCCATCCTCAAGACCCAGTAACCCAGAGGATTTTCGGTGGGAAAGGTGTCCAAGTCAGATCTTGCCCCTAGGTATTCCTGCACCATGTAAAACAGACGCTGGGGATGGTTGCTGGAACTGATCATACCTTGGGGCTGCAGACTAAAAAATTGTCAGAACGCATCGGTCCGACGGCCACCTTCTCCACCGCTCCTTCTTTGACTGACCGAAGCCTCTGCAACACGTTGTTCAGAAACAGGAGTTTGTAACCTCCCAGTCTCTGGGAACGCGTTGCACAGACCTTTCTGCAAGGCCTCCCGAAGATGTTTCATCCTCTGCTCCCTCTGCGACGGCAAGATAAGGTCTGCAACCTTACCCTTGTAACGTGGATCAAGGAGGGTTGCCAGCCAGTAATCATCCCTCCCCTTGATACCACGAATACGAGGATCCTTCCGCAGGCTTTGCAGGATCAGGGAGGCCATGCAGCGTAGGTTTGCTGAGGCATTCGGTCCAGAGTCCTCTGGGTCACTAAGGACAACATGATCCGTAGCCACCTCCTCCCAGCCACGTACAAGTTCATGTGTTTCTTGGGACTGTAAATGATCCCTTAAAGACTGCTGCTGATGCTGAGTGCCAGGCTCCACCTCCATACTGACACAATCCTCCTTCTCCTCCTCCTTGTCCTCTTCCTGTGTGATCGACGGGCACGCAGGAACACTGTCTGGATAAAGGGGGCCTTGAGAGCTAAGGAAGTCCTCCTCTTCCTGCCTCAAGTGCCCTGTCCATTATTCCACGCAGCGTGTGCTCCAACAGGTGGACAAGGGGGACAGTGTCACTGATGCATGCACTGTCACTGCTCACCATCCTCGTGGCCTCCTCAAATGGTGACAGGACAGTGCATGCAACCCTGATCATGGCCCACTGGCGTGGGGAAAAAAAAACAAGCTCTCCTGACCCTGTCCTGGTGCCATAATCGCACAGGTACTCATCGATGGCCCTCTGCTGCGTGTGCAGCCGCTGTAGCATGGCCAACGTTGAGTTCCACCTGGTGGGCATGTCACAGATTAGGCGGTTCTTGGGCAGGTTAAATTCCTTTTGGAGGTCTGCCAGCTGAGCACTGGCATTATATGACCGGCGGAAATGCACACAGACTTTCCTGGCCTGCCTCAGGACATCCTGTAAGCCCGGGTACCTGCCCAAGAACTGCTGCACCACCAAGTTAAGGACATGAGCCAAACAGGGCACATGGGTTATTTGTCCCTGTCGGAGGGCGGAGAGGAGGTTGATGCCATTGTCGCAAACCACCATTCCTGCCTTAAGTTGGCGTGGCGTCAACCACCTCTGAACCTGCCCCTGCAGAGCTGACAGAACCTCTGCCCCAGTGTGGCTCCTGTCCCCCAAGCACACCAGCTCAAGCACTGCATGGCATCTTTTGGCCTGCATACTTGCGTAGCCCCTTGAATGCCTACGGAGCACCCCTGGTTCCGAGGACAAAGCACAGGAAGAGGCCATGGAGGAAGAAGAAGAGGAGGGGGTGGAGGAGAGAGGTGTGTCAGAATCATTAGTAGTGGCATTTTGGAGGCGTGGTGGCGGAACAACCTCCAACACTACTGCACCTTGTCCTGTATCCTTCACAGCTGCCAGCAGAGTCACCCAATGCGCAGTGAAACTTAGGTAACGTCCCTGTCCATGCCTGCTGGACCATGAGTCAGCGGTAATATGCACCTTACCGCTGACTGCCCTGTCCAGCGAGGCATGGACATTGCCTTCCACATGCCGAGAGAGAGCCGGAATCGCCTTCCGTGAGAAAAAGTGGCATTTGGGTACCTGCCACTGAGGAACAGCACATTCCACAAACTCATGGAAGGGGGCAGAGTCTACCAACTGAAAAGGTAGCAGTTGAAGTGCTAGCAATTTTGCCAAGCTAGCATTCAACCGCTGGGCATGTGGATGGCTGGGAGCGAACTTCTTTCGGCGGTGCAGCAGCTGGGGCAGGGAAATTTGCCTGGTACAATCTGACGTCGGTGTATAGAAAGCAGTTTGCCCACAAGGCTGTGACACACCTAATTCTACACCTTCATTCCTCTCAGTGCAGGTCTCAGAGAGGACTGAAGGTATATTGGGGTTGGGGATCTCAGCTGATGAGGAGCAAGGAGAGGTCCACTTTGTTCTTTGGTGTGGGTCTTTTAGATACGCTTGCCAATGAACTGCATGGCAGGTCAACATATGTCTGGTCAAGCATGTGGTGCCCAAGCGGGAGATGTTTTGGCCACACGAGATACGCTTGAGACATATGTTGCAAATAGCAGCGGTGCGATCTGATGCACTCGTCTCAAAAAAGCCCACACCAAAGAACTTTTGGAATAACGCGCAGAGACAGCAGCACCCTGCACATGCGGAGCTTTGCGGTGTGATGCAGTCAGTGTGCTGCCCTTAGGCTGGCCCCTGGAGGGTATCCTGCCTCGTTGGTGATCATCCCCTCCCTCCTCATCACTGGAGCAAACCTGGCAGTATGCTGCAGCAGGGGGAGCATGACTGCCAGATTGCTGTCCTTCTTGGGCACCCCCTCTGTACGTGCTCACGTTACTGCCTTCATCTAGCTCAGTATCATCATCAGAGCCTTCTAAATGCTGGGCATCCTCCTGGAGCATGTACCCAACACTGTGGTCAAACAATTCGAGGGACTCCTAAGGAGGACATGGTGGGGCTAGGGAAGGAGTCACTGATGCCATTGAGCCGAGGGAAGAGGCCGCGTTGGCAGCTGCTTTGCCAGACAAAGTACCCTGAGCATGGGTGAGAGAGGATGAGGAGGATGAGGACAGCTTGGTCATCCACTCGATCAAGTCTTCCGTATGTTGCGGCTCAACACGGCCAGCTGCCGAAAAAAAGGCCAAGCGTGTCCCACGGCTACGTGCTGATGAGAATGCACCGTCTCCACGACCAGCACTCTTGCCTCTAGATACAGAGTCTGCTTGCCCTCTTTTATTGGCTTGTGACTGTCTG
Organism: Aquarana catesbeiana; assembly: GCF_042186555.1. Taxonomy (NCBI): domain Eukaryota; kingdom Metazoa; phylum Chordata; class Amphibia; order Anura; family Ranidae; genus Aquarana; species Aquarana catesbeiana. The sequence continues at coordinate 327,517,302 of NC_133324.1, read as the reverse complement.
CCTCTCCTTGTTGACCTTCCAGACATACTAATGGTCTGCAGTGAGATGTAGCTGCACTAAGCTGGGATATATATATATATATATATATATATATATATATATATACTGATACTGAAGCTAGCAAAATCAACTGCCTGCCTGTAGTATGAGAACACCACCAATCTTCTACAGGTAGCTTTAGATGAACACTGTGCAGAGGTCGCACTACACTAACTTGTAGCTTTAGCTGAACACTGTGCAGAGGACGCACTACACTAACGTTAAAATAATGTAGCTGCCTGCGGTAGTGATAGGATCAGGAAAACACCACCAACCTTCTACAGGTAGCTTTAGCTGAACACTGTGCAGAGGTCGCACTAGACTAACGTGTAAATAATATAGCTGCCTGCGGTAGTGATAGGATCAGGAAAACACCACCAACCTTCTACAGATAGCTTTAGCTAAACACTGTGCAGAGGACGCACTACACTAACGTTAAAATAATGTAGCTGCCTGCGGTAGTGAAAGGATCAGGAAAACACCACCAACCTTCTACAGGTAGCTTTAGCTGAACACTTTGCAGAGGTCGCACTACACTAACGTGTAAAAAATGTAGCTGCCTGCGGTAGTGATAGGATCAGGAAAACACCACCAACCTTCTACAGATAGCTTTAGCTGAACACTGTGAAGAGGACGCACTACACTAACGTTAAAATAATGTAGCTGCCTGCGGTAGTGATAGGATCAGGAAAACACCACCAACCTTCTACAGGTAGCTTTAGATGAACACTGTGCAGAGGTCGCACTACACCAACTTGTAGCTTTAGCTGAACACTGTGCAGAGGACGCACTACACCAACATTAAGATAATGTAGCTGCCTGCGGTAGTGATAGGATCAGGAAAACACCACAAACCTTCTACAGATAGCTTTAGCTGAACACTGTGCAGAGGTCGCACTACACTAATGTGTAAATAATGTAGCTGCCTGCGGTAGTGATAGGATCAGGAAAACACCACCAACCTTCTACAGATAGCTTTAGCTGAACACTGTGAAGAGGACGCACTACACTAACGTTAAAATAATGAAGCTGCCTGCAGTAGTGATAGGATCAGGAAAACACCACCAACCTTCTACAGGTAGCTTTAGCTGAACACTGTGCAGAGGTCGCACTAGACTAACGTGTAAATAATGTAGCTGCCTGCAGTAGTGATAGGATCAGGAAAACACCACCAACCTTCTACAGGTAGCTTTAGCTGAACACTGTGCAGAGGTCGCACTACACAAATGTGTAAATAATGTAGCTACCTGCGGTAGTGATAGGATCAGGAAAACACCACCAACCTTCTACAGGTAGCTTTAGCTGAACACCGTGCAGAGGTCGCACTACACTAACTTGTAGCTTTAGCTGAACACTGTGCAGAGGTCGCACTACACTAACTTGTAGCTTTAGCTGAACACTGTGAGGAGGACGCACTGCACTAACTTGTAGCTTTAGCTGAACACTGTGAGGAGGACGCACTACACTAACTTGTAGCTTTAGCTGAACACTGTGAGGAGGATGCACTACACTAACTTGTAGCTTTAGCTGAACACTGTGCACTACACTAACTTGTAGCTTTAGCTGAACACTGTTCACAGGACGCACTACACTAACTTGTAGCTTTAGCTGAACACTGTGCAGAGGTCGCACTACACTAATTTGTAGCTTTAGCTGAACACTGTGAGGAGGACGCACTACACTAACTTGTAGCTTTAGCTGAACACTGTGCAGAGGTCGCACTACACTAACTTGTAGCTTTAGCTGAACACTGTGAGGAGGACGCACTACACTAACTTGTAGCTTTAGCTGAACACTGTGAGGAGGACGCACTACACTAGCTGCCTGACTGTGGTACTAATAGGATCAGAAGAACACCAGCAATTTTCTTCAGGTAGCTGTAAATACTGTAACAACACAAGCCTGCCTGTCAGTAGGAAGATAATAACAGGAACGGATCTAGCTAAACTGAATACAGTGTATATATATATATATATATATATATATATATATATATATACACAACACCTGGGATGCATATATATATACACAATACACTGTAAGTGCAGCTAACTGACTGACTGTCCTGCCTAATCTATATAACTTAAATCAAATGACATGTCTCTCTGTCTCTGTCTCTCAACGCCGGAACACACTACACAGGGCCGCCGTGCAGGCGGCCCTATATAGTGTGGGGCGTGTACTACACCCCCTGAGCCATAATTGGCCAAAGCCACCCTGGCTTTGGCCAATTACAGCTCTCTCAACAGACGGCGCTGTGATTGGCCAAGCATGCGGGTCATAGTGCATGCTTAGCCAATCATCAGCCAGCAATGCACTGCGATGCTGCAGTGAATTATGGGCCGTGACGCGCCACACGAATTTGGCGCGAACGGCCCATATCGTTCGCAATTCGGCGAACGGGCGAACAGACGATGTTCGTGTCGAACATGGGTTCGACTCGAACACAAAGCTCATCCCTAGTGGTACAGCTGACGGTATATTTTAAGTACACTGTTGATTATTTATGTTGTTTTACAGGAGGTTATACCATCATATCCCTGGCTCTATAGCATGTTATATTAGACTCATCATCTACTCCATTTTTGAGGAGTGTGTTGCTTTTTCTATCTAGATCATATATAGTTAGGTCCATATATATTTGGACACAGGCACAATTTTAGCCTTTTTCAGGTATTTACCAAAACATATTCAAGCTATAATAAACAAAAGAAAGGGGAAATGGCGTAAATGAACCCCGGGACTTTTAAGGTGCTTAGAATAAATGATAGTTGAAGTAAACAGACATACATAATCTATCCATACAAACATTTTTATTATTCAATTTATTACATATTAACAAAAAAGTTAAAAGGTCTCTCAATATCCATATCTAGTTTGACAAAGACAATGGAAAAAAGCCACTCAATAAATACCACTCAACATGTTTTGCTCATTTCGAGCTTCATCAGGAGTTCTGATGAATTCATGATAAATTCATTTTTTTGATCATCATTCATTTTATTATTTATCTTATTATTATTTATCCAATTAATGCTTTTTATTTTTATTATTTTTTCAATTTTTTATTTATTTCTCTCATATACTTTATTTTATTTTATTTTAATTTGTCCTTTTTTCTTCAAATTTATATCAGAATTATGTCATATCGTCAAGATTTGATAACATTACACCAAGATCCTTAAGAAAACATTACTTTAGTATTTATTGACACAGGGGGTTACCATACATTCTGCCCATCTTTCTTTTCCTTTTCCAAAATGGCGCCACCGGCCTCCTGGTCAGGATTTAACCTCTATTTCTATATTACTCCCTCTTGGTGCACGCCCGCTGCAGGTACTGACGCTTTCTACGTCATGCTCCTTGGCGCATGCGCATTGCGGGTACTGACGTGTTTTACGTCATGCCGCAATACCCCCGCCCCCACCCCATCTATGTACCCATCTCCAGGCCTCCTCACCACACGTCCGCATCCTGGCGGTGAGGTCAAACGCCGCCGGGATGGAGGGACTATAAGTATGCGGCACTTTGCCGCTATCCTCTGTTGTAGGCTTTCCATCCGAAGGGGAGGCTGTCTCTCTCTCCCCTCCACTGTATGCCTGCCCAAACCTCCATACAGGTAAGTGTTCCCACACACTGACTCTGCTCAATGTGTGAGCAATTCAATGGTGTGGATTTTACACTTATTGACATATATATCTTTTTCAATCTCTTTTCAGCTGCATTTCCATGCATCTACTCCTTGACACGATTATTTTTGATTTATCCAAACCAGCTCAGCAGTGAATCTCCATATCAGGGGGATTTCAAACTGCTGCCTTAACTTTGCAATAAGGCTGTATAGCCTCCAGCAAACAACTCTTGATTCAACTTAAGGTAACTTTTTGTCTATCTGAGTGTTGACTTTCAGCGCTCTGTAGACTGTATGTGCTTGATATTGCTATCTTTCACTATATATATATATATATATATATATATATATATATATATATATATATATATATATATATATATATTTTTTTTTTTTATCTAGTTCTCCAGCAAGGACATATTTATGCTTAGCCCCTCTGTGACCAAAATTGATGGGAACCTGTATGAGTGAGACCTACCCATACCTTGAATGCTATTCACCGCGTTCATTAAATCTCTACTTCTAATCTCTAAATTCATTTGGATTGTTTCATCTTAATTTTATTCTGGTGGAATACAGAGCCAAAAGTATGAAAATTGTGCCTGTGTCCAAATATACAGTGGGGACAGAAAGTATTCAGACCTCCTTAAATTTTTCCCTCTTTGTTATATTGCAGCCATTTGCTAAAATCATTTAAGTTCATTTTTTTCCTCATTAATGTACACACAGTACCCCATATTGACAGAAAAACACAGAATTGTTGACATTTTTGCAGATTTATTAAAAAAGAAAAACTGAAATATCACATGGTCCTAAGTATTCGGACCCTTTGCTCAGTATTTAGTAGAAGCACTCTTTTGATCTAATACAGCCATGAGTCTTTTTGGGAAAGATGCAACAAGTTTTTCACACCTGGATTTGGGGATCCTCTGCCATTCCTCCTTGCAGATCCTCTCCAGTTCTGTCAGGTTGGATGGTAAATGTTGGTGGACAGCCATTTTTAGGTCTCTCCAGAGATGCTCAATTGGGTTTAAGTCAGGGCTCTGGCTGGGCCATTCAAGAACAGTCACAGAGTTATTGTGAAGCCACTCCTTCGTTATTTTAGCTGTGTGCTTAGGGTCATTGTCTTGTTGGAAGGTAAACCTTTGGCCCAGTCTGAGGTCCTGAGCACTCTGGAGAAGGTTTTCATCCAGGATATCCCTGTACTTGGCCACATTCATCTTTAACTCAATTGCAACCAGTAGCCCTTTCCCTGCAGCTGAAAAACAGCCCCACAGCATGATGCTGCCACCACCATGCTTCACTGTTGGGACTGTATTGGACAGGTGATGAGCAGTGCCTGGTTTTCTCCACACATACCGCTTAGAATTAAGGCCAAAAAGTTCTATGTTGGTCTCATCAGACCAGAGAATCTTATTTCTCACCATCTTGGAGTCCTTCAGGTGTTTTTTTTAGCAAACTCCATGCAGGCTTTCATGTGTCTTGCACTGAGGAGAGGCTTCCCTCGGGCCACTCTGTCATAAAGCCCCGACTGGTGGAGGGCTACAGTGATGGTTGACTTTCTACAACTTTCTCCCATCTCCCAACTGCATCTCTGGAGCTCAGCCACAGTGATCTTTGGGTTCTTCTTTACCTCACTCACCAAGGCTCTTCTCCCCCGATAGCTCAGTTTGGCCGGACGACCAGCTCTAGGAAGGGTTCTGGTCATCCCAAACGTCTTCCATTTAAGGATTATGGAAGCCACTGTGCTCTTAGGAACCTTAAGTGCAGTAGAAATTTTTTCATAACCTTGGCCAGATCTGTGCCTTGCCACAATTTCGTCTCTGAGCTCTTCAGGCAGTTCCTTTGACCTCATGATTCTCATTTGCTCTGACATGCACTGTGAGCTGTAAGGTCTTATAAAGACAGGTGTGTGGCTTTCCTAATCAAGTCCAATCAGTATAATTAAACACAGCTGGAATCAAATGAAGGTGTAGAACCATCTCAAAGATGATCAGAAGAAATGGACAGCACCTGAGTTAAATATATGAGTGTCACAGCAAAGGGTCTGAATACTTAGGACCATGTGATATTTCAGTTTCTCTTTTTTAATAAATCTGCAAAAATGTCAACAATTCTGTGTTTTTCTGTCAATATGGGGTGCTGTGTGTACATTATTGAGGAAAAAAAATGAACTTAAATGATTTTAGCAAATGGCTGCAATATAACAAAGAGTGAAAAATTTAAGGGGGTCTGAATACTTTCCGCCCCCACTGTATATGGACCTAACTGTATATACTGTTGTTGTAGGGAAGTCATCCCTCCCCTCTCTGGTCGACCTTAGTGTTGTATAGGGACAATATATGATCCTTACTGATTCACATCATAGTATACATTAATAGTGGTTAATATTAGTAGTACACATACATCATTATAAGTTAGTATATATATTAATTATGATAATAGTTAATATATGGGTGTATTCTCCATTTTGTCTAAATTAAGCTAAAATGTCGACTTGAGCCAACTCAAGGAAACATGCCTGGTATTTTACCAATGTGTTTACCAAGACAATTTGCCAGGCAATTTGACATGTATATGTAGCATGACTCCCTTGGGGACTGCTTGGATTTACCTGCTCATCTGCACCACCGTGACCCTGGGAATATTCCAACCCACCTGGCACTCTGGGTTCAGACATGTTTGCACCACCTTAAAGTAAGGTCGCCTACACACAGGCGGACTTTTCGACCAGACTGGTCTGATGGACTTTCAACTGACTTTTGACGGACGTCCGACGGACTTTTGAACGAACGGACTTGCCTACACACGATCACACCAAAGTCCGACGGATTCATACATGATGACGTACGACCGGACTAAAATAAGGAAGTTGATAGCCAGTAACCAATAGCTGCCCTAGCGTGGGTTTTCGTCCATCTCATACAGACAAGCGGATTTTTCTACCGGACTCGAGTCCGTCAGAAAGATTTGAAGCATGTTTCAAATCTAAAGTCCATCAGATTTTCGACTGGAAAAGTCACCTGAAGGTCCGATGAAGCCCACACACGATCGGATTGTCCGCCGGGCTCGGTCCGTTGGACCAGTCCGATAGATAAATCCACTCGTGTGTACGCTGCATAATAAGTCAAACAGCTTGATGAGTTTATATTCTATTAAGGTTTACTGGATAACTCAAGGAAGATCTTGTTGCACAGAGGAGGTGATAAATCAACTGAACTTTGGATAACAGTCCTAGTTCAGTAGAAGAATTCCTCTACAATAATGCAAGTTAAGACAATTTGGCAATAACAGTCTATTATATATACGTATGTACAATGGAGTATCACTTGAACATGACCTGAATGGATAAGCGAGTGTTAAGCATTAATACTGGCAAGACTTTTAAAAGGGGAACCCAGGCCAGCCTATTTAACCTTTAATCCTAATGAGAGATCAATTAAGCAGGAATGGTATGAGGGCCCTTTAAGTAGTAATGACAGTAATGTCCCCACTGTAGGCCTGATGGTCTTCGCCAGCAGTCAGAGCTCAATAACTATATCCAATAAGGTGCAGCAACAAGGCAATGGTATCTCTTGGAATGGTTGATGCAACAGGTGTTTATGTGCAGTGTTCAAATAGAAATGCAGTAAAGTGTTTCCCCAGGGTAAAGCTGTCTGTGCACAGTGTCCCAGTGAAGCAACAAAGGAAGGTTTGCAAAGGTGGGCAATTGCCCTCTCACCAACGACCAGGCAGATTCAACACCTTCTGAACAACGGTTCCCACAGAGATGTTCTTGCAGCGGATCCCCTTGCGACGATCATCTGATGCGAAGCCCTCAGTGCGGTTTGTCGGACTATCAGGGTGGCGCTGGATAGATGTCTGATGAACAGCAAGTAGTAATGGGCCCTTCTCGGCCAGGTTGGAATGTTGTACACCGCGTGGTAGACCACGACCTCACCCTCCCTGTACAGAGAGGTCCGTCACACACCAGGCCCAGGAGGAAAAGAGCGTGGGCTGGTCTCTCGCCTCTTTTATAGCTTTTCCCAGCATTCTCTCCGATGGTAGCAAAGATCCCTGGGATATGTAGTCCGGGTGCATAGTCATACGGAGCAATTGCCATTCTGAGGAACTACTAATCCCACAATCCCTTTGGTTTGGCTCACAGATATGATGTCAGTGACGCTGGGCACTAGAGGGGCAATACAGAACATAGAAATGACGAGGAATGGCTATGCTTTGCAATTGTAGACCACATTGCTACATCTACGTTTGTTGTTTCTTGATAAGAAACCCTATATAAGTAGATGCTTTAATACCAAGCGCCAGAGCATACTCTGGGCGGCCGTATGTGTGTGCTCTCCGTAATTATATAATGTAATTACATAATAAATAAACATGATTTGGAACTTGATCTCATCTGAAGGTAATTTCAAGGGTTTCCTATAAAAATAAGGAACTTGAGATAAAGGAACTGGCTCCCCTGCACGAAATCACATTACTGTACGTGATCTCGCGGGGTCCGAATAGCTGCACAGTGGGGGTGCCGATGCTCGTAATGACCGCCGGCCACGAGCGATCGTGACCAGGAGACACAGAACAGGGATGAGTGTGTGTAAACACACACTTCCCTGTTTTGTTCTGACAGGAGTGACAGATTGTGTGTTCCTATTAGCTAGGAACCACAATCTGTCACTTCCTGTAGTTAGTCCCTCCCCCTTCAGTTAGACTCACCTCCCAGGAAATACAGTTAACCCCTTCACCGTCCCCTAGTGTTAACCCCTTCACTGCCAGTGACATTTTACAGTACTCAATACATTTTTCATCGCACTGATTGCTGTATTAATGCCAATGGTTACAAAAAATGTGTCAAAATTGTCTGATGTGTCCGCCATAATGTCACAGTCATGATAAAAATCGCAGATCGCCGCCATTACTAGTAATAAAAAAAAATACTAAAAATGCTATAAATCTATCCCCTATTTTGTAGACGCTATAACTTTTGCGCAAACCAATCAATATACTCTTGTTGTGATTTTTTTTTTTACCAAAAATATGTAGAAGAATACATATCGGCCTAAACTGAGGAAAAAAATAGTTTTTTATATATTTTTGGATAGTACTTAACCGCTTCAGCCCCGGAAGGATTTACCCCCTTCCTGACCAGAGCACTTTTTGCGATTCGGCACTGCGACGCTCTAACTGACAATTGCGCGTTTCGTGTGACGTTGCACCCAAACAAAATTGACGTCAATTTTTTCACACAAATAGAGCTTTTTTTTGGTGGTATTTGATCACAAAAAAAGATCGACAATTTTGAAAAAAAAGCAATATTTTTTACTTTTTGCTATAATAAATATCCCAAAAAAAATATAAAAAAACAAATTTCTTCCTCAGTTTAGGCCGATATGTATTCTACATATTTTTGGTAAAATAAAAAAAAATCGCAATAAGAGTATATTGATTGGTTTGCGCAAAAGTTATAGTGTCTACAAAATAGGGTATAGATTTATGGCATTTTTATTATTATTTTCTTTTTTTTTTCATTAGTAAAGGCAGCAATCTGCAATTTTTATCATGACTGCGACATTGCAGGGGACACATTGGACACTTTTGACACTATTTTGGGACCATTGTCATTTATACAGCGATCAGTGCTATAAAAATGCACTGATTACTGTGTAAATGACACTGGCAGGGAAGGAGTTAACTCTAGGGGGGCAATCAAGGAGTTAAGTGTGTTCCCTGGGCGTGTTCTAACTGTAGGGGGGATGAGATCACTAGAACATGACAGAGATCACTGCTCCCAATCACTGGGAGCAGTAGATCCCTGTCATATTGCTAGGCAGAACAGGGAAATGACTTGTTTACATCTCTCCGTTCTGCCTCTCCGTGTCACGATCGCGGGCCACCAGCAGACATCGAGTCCACGGGACCCGAGGGCATGCTCACGTGGCGCGCAGTGGGCACGTGCGCGCCCACTAGCCTGTGATTTAGAGGGGACGTGCAGGTACGCCCATTTGCACAGCCGTGCCATTGTGTCAACGTAAATTGTCGTGAGCTGGTCGGCAAGCGGTTAAAATGTGTTCCCCTCCCCCTTCATATATGTGGAAACTCAACCCCTTTTGGTTGACAGTTGTTCCATGCTCGGATGGTCCTTTCCCAGTGAATCTCTAGGTATAGGAAATCCTCTGTGCAGGTAGTCCAACAAGCAGAAGAAAGAATAGTAGCTGTGGAGCAATCCTTTAAAAATAACCCGTCGCCTGTTACGGTGGATCAGGTTAAACTACAGGCCCGTATAGTGAACAGCCTCCACTTTGAAAAAGCAGAGAGGAAAATATTTTACAATAGGCAGAGGGTATATGTGTGTGGGGAGCGTGCAGGGTATCTGTTGGCCTATCTGGCACAAACCGCCCACAGTGGTCTCTCTGCAAGATGCGCATGGGCAACCCATCTGTGATCCGGATCTAGTGGCCAGAGAGTTTCGCTCCTTCTTTACGTCCCTATACTACCACAAACAATTCCCCTGCAGACCTGACTGATTTCCTCTCTGCTGTTGTGCTACCCACACTAACCTTCTCACAGATTGAGATGCTGGAAGCTCCCATCTCCACTCATGATATCAACGAGGTGATGTCCCATCTTGCCCGTTCCAAAGCCCCAGGCTCAGACGGTCTCCCGCTTGAGTTTTAGTGAGACCTTAGTGGCAAAATTACATGAGCTATTTTCGCATATCTTTAAATCCACCTCCTTACCCAAATCCATGGGTGAAGCCTTAATTGTACTCATACCCAAACTAGATAAAGACCCAGAACTCCCGAATCATACCACCCAATTTCCTTCCTCCAGCTTGATATTAAAATATTGGCCAAGGTCCTGACACTGAGGTTAAACAAAGTGATCCTGAGTCTTATACATCCTGACCAAACTGGGTTTATGCCAGCTAAAAACATAACATTTAACTTACGCAGACTCTTCATGAACATAAAGGCTGAACACGACCAGATTGGCTCCAGAGTGGTAGTGTCCCTACCTTTGGGAATGCCTTGCCCGGTTTGGCTTTGGACACAATTTCATTTAGTGGATCCAGCTCCTCTACCAAGCTCCAACTGCCAGGATCTTGGTCAATGGTAGGGTCTCAGATGCTTTTCCTCTGGCCAGAGGCATGCGCCAAGGGTGCCCCCATCCCCCTTATTATATGCCCTTGCGGTAAAAGCTCTAGCTACGTCGCTCCGAGCGCATCCAGGGATTAGGGGCCTGCACAGTGGTCAATTAGTGGAGACGGTTAGCTTATATGCGGATGATATGCTCCTTTATTTAGAGGACACTGGCCCCTCTCTAACAGCAGCACGAAATGTAATAGAACAATTCGGACGCTACTCGGGTCTGAAGATCAATTGGGACAAATTCCAGATCCTTCCCTTAGATATAGGGGCCTCAACCAATGTGCAAGCCTTCTCCCCCTTAATTCTTGTTAGCTCCATGAAATACCTTGGCATTATAGTCACTCGCTCTCCAGAAGAATATGTCGAATTAAACCTAGAACCTCTATTTACAGTTTTAAAAGCTAAAACGCCGTGTCAACCTAATTAAAATGGTTCTGTTACCCAAATTCATGTACGTCCTATGGCACGCTCCAGCATATATGCCATTGCGGATCTTTAAAACTCTGGAAGCTATTCTGAACTCCTTTGTGTGGGGGAACACCCTCCACAAATTGTCCTGGCAAGCGCTGAAAAACCCCACGGCTTTAGGGGGCACATCGCTTCCTGACTTTAACCTGTACTACTTGGCAGCGCAATTGTCCCATTTTTACTATATAGACAAGGGGGACAAAGACTTCTGGGTTTGGTGTGTTCCCCCTTTTCCCAAATTACCACACACCCTTTTCATCTCCTTTTTAGAGACCCGGGCGCCCCATGGACTCTGGGAAATCGTAAAGGATTGTTATATCATCACTATAAGGTGTGGGAGGTGGTGAGGTGCAAACTCAAGACTCCCTCCACGCATAGTTATAAACCCCTGTGGGACAATCCTTGCCTGGCTGAACTCCTACAGCTACCCGACCACAGTCTGTGGGTTGCCAGAGGAGTTGTATACTTATCTGATGTTTACTGTGGGAGGGTACTGAAATCGTTCCAGCAACTTAAGGACGATTTCAGTCTTCCCAATTCCATGCACTTTCGCTACCTCCAGCTCCGCCACGCTCTTCAGACCCAGTTTCGTAACAACCCTCCAAACGTATGCCGCCTACACACGAGCGGAATTTTCGACAGAAAGAGTCCGATAGGAGCTTTTCATCGTATATTCCGATCGTGTGTATGCCCCATTGGACTTTTTCCGTTGAAAATTCAGATGGACTTAGATATAGAACATGTTCCAAATGTTTCAGACGGAACTAATTACTATCGGTAAAACTGCTCATCTGTAAGCTGTTCCGACGTACCAAAAGCGGAGCATGCTCTGAAGCAAGTAAGAGACGGAAGCGCTCGGTCTGGAAAAACTAGCGTTCGTAATGGAAATAGCACATTCCTCATGCTGCAAATTCTGTGATCTTTTAATGCAGCACTTTCTTTTGTGCTTTATAATGCTAGAAGAATGAAGTTGTTTTGCTGCTGATATTCACACAGAGTTCTCACAAACTTATTTCTTTATTATTTCTCGTGATTTCATGAATAATCTTTTATTTTTTTAAAGCCAGATCTCCAGAATAATGTTTAGAATTATTTTTTATGGTCATCTTTTTTTATTATTTTTAATTTCATCAAGATCTCCTTTTTTGGATTATTGAAAAATTATTTTCTAGTGATCGCCATAAATTTTTAATTTTTTTGTGTGTCAAGTTACCACAATAACATTATTATCTTTTTAACCTCAAGGAGGCTGGTTGGTGTCCCTTGTTAATTTGACATTGTATTTTTGAAATGTACCTGCATACTCACAAACAAACTGTCCTATTTGAAGAAAAACACATAGGCAAGTATTTTCAGAAAATAAAATATCCATTTATTCTGAGTAACAAAATAAAGAGGGAGGCAACGCTGGAGAAACTTTTGAAATTTGCGAAGCCTTTTGGCCCCCAGGGTAGACATCAAGTCTGTGGAAAACAAAATTGTTAGCTTGAGGAGTCCATATAATTTGGAGCCCAATCTGGTCCAGGACTCCCAGAGATCAGGACCAGCAGCAGATGATATCTACAGTCAGGTCCATAAATATTGGGACATCAAAACAATTCTAATCTTTTTGGCTCTATAAACCACCACAATGGATTTGAAATTAAATGAACAAGATGTGCTTTAATGGCAGACTTTCAGCTTTGAGGGTATTTACATCCAAATCAGGTGAACGGTGTAGGAATTACAACGGTTTGTATATGTGCCTCCCACTTTTTAAGGGACCAAAAGTAATGGGACAGATTAACAATCATCCATCAAACTTTCACTTTTTAATACTTGGTTGCAAATCCTTTGCAGTCAATTATAGCCTGGAGTTTGGAACGCATTGACATCAGCAGATGCTGGGTTTCATCCCTGGTGATGCTCTGCCAGGCCTCTACTGCAACTGTCTTCAGTTCCTGCTTGTTCTTGGGGCATTTTCCCTTCAGTTTTGTCTTCAGCAAGTGAAATGCATGCTCAATCAGATTCAGGTCAGGTGATTGACTTGGCTATTGCATAACATTCCACTTCTTTCCCTTAAAAAACTCTTTGGTTGCTTTTGCAGTATGCTTCGGGTCATTGTCCATCTGCACTGTGAAGCGCCGTCCAGTGAGTTCTGAAGCATTTTGCTGAATATGAGCAGATAATATTGCCCGAAACACTTCAGAATTCATCCTGCTGCTTTTGTCAGCAGTCACATCATCAATAAATACAAGAGAACCAATTCCATTGGCAGCCATACATGCCCACGCCATGACACCTGAACAAATTAATGGGGTGGGCGACTACATGGCAAATGAGGTTCAATGTAGAAAAATGTAAAATAATGCATTTGGGTGGCAAAAATATGAATGCAATCTATACACTGGGGGGAGAACCTCTGGGGGAATCTAGGATGGAAAAGGACCTGGGGGTCCTAGTAGATGATAGGCTCAGCAATGGCATGCAATGCCAAGCTGCTGCTAACAAAGCAAACAGAATATTGGCATGCATTAAAAGGGGGTTCAACTCCAGAGATAAAACGATAATTCTCCCACTCTACAAGGCTCTAGTGGAGTATGCTGTCCAGTTCTGGGCACCAGTCCTCAGGAAGGATGTACTGGAAATGGAGCAAGTACAAAGAAGGGCAACAAAGCTAATAAAGGGTCTGGAGGATCTTAGTTATGAGGAAAGGTTGCGAGCACTGAACTTATTCTCTCTGGAGAAGAGACGCTTGAGAGGGGATATGATTTCAATTTGCAAATACCGTACTGGTGACCCCACAATAGGGATAAAACTTTTTCGCAGAAGAGAGTTTAACAAGACTCGTGGCCACTCATTAAAATTAGAAGAAAAGAGGTTTAACCTTAAACTACATAGAGGGTTCTTTACTGTAAGAGCGGCAAGGATGTGGAATTCCCTTCCACAGGCGGTGGTCTCAGCGGGGAGCATTGATAGCTTCAAGAAACTATTAGATAAGCACCTGAATGACCGCAACATACAGGGATATATAATGCAATACTGACACATAATCACACACATAGGTTGGACTTGATGGACTTGTGTCTTTTTTCAACCTCACCTACTATGTAACTATATGTAACTATGACACTACCACCACCATGCTTCACTGATGAGGTGGTATGCTTTGGATCATGAGCAGTTCCTTTCCTTCTCCATACTCTTCTCTTCCCATTACTCTAGTACAAGTTGATCTTGGTCTCATCTGTCCATAGGATGTTGTTCAAGAACTGTGAAGGCTTTTTTAGATGTTGTTTGGCAAACTCTAATCTAAGCCTTCCTGTTTTTGAGGCTCACCAATAGTTTACATCTTGTGGGGAACCCTCTGTATTCACTCTGGTGAAGTCTTCTCTTGATTGTTGACTTTGACACACATACACCTTCCTGCTGGAGAGTGTTCTTGATCTGGCCAACTGTTGTGAAGGGTGTTTTCTTCACCAGAGAAAGAATTCTTCGGTCATCCACCACAGTTGTTTTCCGTGGTCTTCTGGGTCTTTTGGTGTTGCTGAGCTCACCGGTGCGTTCTTTCTTTTTCAGGATATTCCAAACAGTTGATTTGGCAAACCTAATGTTTTTGCTATCTCTCTGATGGGTTTGTTTTGTTTTTTCAGCCTAATGATGGCTTGCTTCACTGATAGTGACAGCTCTTTGGATCTCATATTGAGAGTTGACAGCAACAGATTCCAAATGCAAATAGCACACTTGAAATGAACTCTGGACCTTTTATCTGCTCCCTGTAAATGGGATAATGAGGGAATAACACACACCTGGCCATGGAACAGCTGAGCAGCCAATTGTCCCATTACTCTTGGTCCCTGAAAAAGTGAGAGGCACATATACAAACTGTTGTAATTCCTTCGCCGTTCATCTGATTTAGATGTAAATACCCTCAAATTAAAGCTGAAAGTCTGCAGTTAAAGCACATCTTGTTCGTTTAATTTCAAATCCATTGTGGTGGTGTATAGAGCCAAAAAGATTAGAATTGTGTCGATGTCCCAATATTTATGGACCTGACTGTACATGTTCCTCAAGATCCCAATTTTCTTTTCCAAGAACAGGATGGTTGCACCGGGGACCTGAGTCTTCACAAATTCCAGAAGTTTCTCCAGCGTTGACCTCCTAGCTTGTTTATTATAATATAAGCTGTGCTTCACCTCCCACAAATTCCTCATCTCCCTGTACCTGTCTATGAAACTGGCCATGAATTCTGGGTCCTTAAACTGATTCATATTTGCTGTAAGACAATACACAAGACAAAAACACTAATGTCAGCCTAAACTTTCATTATCTTATCCCAATATAGGCCTCAATTTTGAAGCAGTATAGGCCACTGTGATGGCCCAAGTTCAAATTTTACCTTTGTTTGGGACGCAAGCCACTTCCATTCGTCCTTCCTCCGCACATAGGCCGTACGTACGACACATGTGTGTTAGCTTGATATACACTGCTCATGCGTGAAACTCCACCCGGTCCGCCCCTGACGTTCTTTCTAGAATATTCCCCACCCCTTCTCTCTTCTGTGCGCAGTAGGAGCGACATGGTGGAGACACAGCAGGTGTGTGCTATTTCGAGTAACGAGGAGGAGGAGGAAAGCCCGGAGCCCGAAACGACGCGATCCCGGAGGAGGAGATTTAAGGCCTCCAATATGGCCTTTGTAGAGATGGTGGAGATGGTGGACATCTTGAGGAGGAACGACTATGATGGGAAGCATGGACCGTACACCAAACCTAATTTGACAAAGGCCAAGATCATGACTAAAGTTTTGAAGAGTCTGCGGCAGAATTTTGGGGTATGACGCTCCAAGGAGCAATTAAGGAAACGCTGGTCAGACCTGAAACTGAGGGAGCAGGGTAAGTATAGAAGAATAAAGAGAGTGCTTCTAAAAAGTAAGTACTTGTCGTGTGTTCCTATCATTATACTTGCATGTTCTTTACTGTTGTACAGTTTAAAATGGCGACTTTCATGTTCGTGGGCACAGTAATCGGTCATAGGAAACATCGTTCGCTCATTAAATACGATGTTTTGGGCAGGTACAGGTTAAATACATTTGGTCATGCCTATTTGTATAAAAATAGGTTTTGTACATTGCTGTCTAGATGTGTTTGTAACTAGAATTAAATGCAAGCTTGATTCAGTGTAATGTAAGGAGAGGACACTCAGCAGCCGTTTACACATCTGGACTCAGAAGCACTAGTGTGGGACACAAGAACAAACTTTTTAAGGTGTCCCACACAGGTGCTCCAGTGGATACTTGGGGTGTCTCCATGTGTGAAAATTGTCACAAAAAGGTAAGTATTCCAGCTTTGGAAAAGGTAAAAAAATCATGTCTTCAGCTTGGAACTCTGCCCAAAACAGACAATTGTACCCCACTTCCCAGCAATGTTTCATATTCCTATTTCTGGATTCAAATATCTGTGTGCTAAGTATACCTTTTGTTTCATTCTCATAGGGGAGAAAAGACTCGGAGGACACCACTCAGAGGACACCAGGGACCCCACACCTCATAAAGAAGGGGAACTACACCCCGAGGAACTGGAGGAAGGAGAGGTGGAGGAAGTGGGTGAGATTGTCACCAAAACAGGTGAGTGTCTGACACCCCAGCTTTAGGTAATATATGTATGCCTGCATATTTATAAGATGTGTTTTTAATCCAATTTTTAGGTGATGTGCTGGTTGTGGAAGAGCAAGCTGAACATTTCACAAGTGACAGTGCACAAAGGCTCATCCACAACATCATGGAGTAGAATGGTGAAATCGACATCATAAGGAAGAAACTGAATGTTATGGAACAACAAATGAAGAACATGATTGATGTGTTAGGGAGAATATAAATTTCTTTAAAATGCCACCATTTTCACATTTGTTGGACTAAACCAATTTTTTTTTGTACATTTTAAAAGCCAAATTTTGAAGATGCACAAGGTGTGTCAACATGTGCTATCTGCCATCAGGGGATATCAATGTACGCGTTTTGTGGTTGCAACCCCTTCCTCGTAACTCTAGTAGGTGAGAGAGAGAAAGGGGTTGCACCCCCAAAACACGTCCATTGATCCCCTATGATGGGAGCTAGCACATGTTGACATTAGGCATGGGATCAGGAGGTTAATACCCACGTTGACTCCCAAATTGTGTGCATCTTCAAAATTTGGCTTTTACAGGGGTGACATCACCCCATCTGATGAAGGCAATATCAAGACATTTTTGACACTAGAATGTCTGATATTGCCTTCAGTTTTTATACGTTGAACTTTGTAAGTTCCAGAGTTGTGTATGTTATGTTTTGAAACATGCCTGTTTCTAAAAAAAAAATATATATATATATATATATATATATATATATATATATATATATATATATATGAAAAATAATTGAGAAAAAAATATATATATTTTACCAAAAAATTTTATAACGCACATGTGAATGTGCACAGAGTAAAAAGTTTGCTAATCAATGTGTGGCTTCTTCTTTCAATACTCAATACTAGTTTTGGAAGTAATTTTGTGTTTACAGTGACAATGGGGCTTATTTACTAAAGGAAAATCCACTTGGCACTACAAGTGCACTAGGAAAAGCTAGGAGACAGCCAAAAAGAAACACAAGCAATAAATAAAATTCAAGATTTTAACATATATATATATATATTTTTTTTATTAAAAATTTTTTTCAAACATTGTCTGGCATTGCAATGGCCCCCCTACCCGTAAAATAATTTACATATTTCTGTCGAACTTCACGGGCGCTTTGGGGTGCCAAGCCAGGACGACCAGTATCCAGGCCCGTCAGGGGATTAGCAGGAAGTCAGGCCTCAGGCCCAACTGAGGCAATATAATTGTGTGCATTTTTCCTTTAAAAATTGTGCAATATGCAGCAGGATAATATGGTGTGGTTGATTTTGTAGTCCGCCATGTGTATTGCTGTCAGAAACAGGCAGAACCAGCTGGCTATTATCCCGAAGGCATTCTCAATGACTCTTCTGGCTCTGGACAGCCTGTAGTTAAAAACCCTCCTCTCCGGGATGAGGGTCCTCTGGGGGAATGGTCTCATCAGGTGCTCGCCCAGACCAAATGCTTCATCAGCAATAAAGACGAACGGGAGTCCTTCAACGTTGTCAGCATCAGGTGGCAATGCCACGCCACCAGTCTGGAGACGTTGGTAAAACTCCATCTGGGTGAAGACTCCTCCATCCAACATCCGACCATTCTTCCCCACGTCCACATAGAGGAACTCATATTGTGCCGACACCACCGCCATTAACACTATACTATTAAAACCCTTATAATTGTAATAGTAAGACCCCAAATGGGGTGGTGGCACAATGTGGACGTGCTTCCCATCTATAGCCCCTCCACAGTTGGGAAAGTCCCAACGGTCGGGAAAATGGGAGGCCACAGTCTGCCATTCCTGTGGCGTTGAAGGAAACTGTGGAGTCAAAACAGAAAAAAATATATTAGTACTTTTGAACATAACATTGCAAGCAGATTAGACACAAACATTCTTGGACAACATCAGTATAACATTTATTTTAAGGAGTATTTAAAGAGAAAAATATAAGGCCCACTTATCAGATCCCCAACCCCCAATGGCCCATTGTAAAAATTTTAGGAGGGGAGGGTTCTAGATGAGTTTGGGACCCCCCCAAAAAAAGCCTCTGGCACTCTGCCTGAATTTAAGGACAACAATAACATTTGGACACATTTTAGGGGGTGTTTAGGGTAAAGAACTACTATGGCGCTGACAAAATACATTGTTAAGTGACTAGGCTACAGGTGTATATGGGCCCAGGATAGCATGCTGGGGAGGTTAGTGAAGGCAAATATGCATGAGGACAAAAAAGGAGCATTAAAAGATTACAGCATGCATGAGGATAAAGAGGACATTCACAGCATATTACAATCATGGTAATTAGGGAATGATGAAAGAAATACAATACATTAGCAAACATTAAATACATAGAATGTTATGTTAAAGGAGAAAAATTACCCTAATATAGTCCTTCTGCAGGACCTGAATGATGGCAGAATAGGTCTCTGGAATAATGATCCCCAGAGCCTGGGGGGAGATGCCTGTAGAGAACTTGAGGTCCTGTAGACTTCTCCCCGTCGCCAAGTACCGCAACGTGGCGACTAGCCTCTACTCTGGAGTGATGGCTTGCCGCAGGCAGGTGTCCTGCTTCCTAATATAAGGGGTCAGCAAAGCCAACAGACAGTGAAAAACGGGGTCCGTCATCCTGAGAAAATTCCTGAAATCATCAGGATTATTCTCCTGGATCTCAAAAGGCATATGAGAGAATTGGTCACGCTGGAGTAACCAATTCTTGGTCCATGAACTCCTCCCCACCCTGTTCATGGACTGGGCTTGGGTCCAAGTATGAACCCCAACACCAAGCCCCTACACAGTACAAACTCTACGACGAGTATGTCCCCGCAACATGGCTTCAAAACAGTCGGCTGGTCAGAACGAACGAACAGAACGCACTGAAGAACAGCAAGGCCTGTGAAGAGCGAGCTGAAAATCAAAAACGAGTGGACAAGAACGCGCTGAAAAACTGAAAAACAGATACGAACTGACTACACGCACTGAAAAGCAGATACAAACCCCACAAGCACAAGCTGAAGAGCACTAACGGACTGAAAGCTGAAAGCGCGAATCGTCTCTCACCAAACTTCTACTAACACGAGATAAACACGAGATTAGCAGAAGGAGCCCAAAGGGTGGCGCACTTGATATTGAACTTCCCTTTTCTAGTGCCGTCGTACGTGGTGTACGTCACATCGTTCTGGATGGTCGGAATTTGGTGTGATTGTGTGTATGCAATTCAACTTGAGCGGAATTCCATCGGAAAAAACTTCAGAGTTTATTCCGACGGCAAAACCGGTCCTGTGTACAGGGCATTAGAGCAATTATATACCCTGGATGTGATATTCGGGTCAGAGTCCAAAAAAACTTACTTCCACATTCCCTCTGCTACAGCATTAGCTTACCAATTAAAAGACCGCTGGGTTGGAGATGTGGGGGAGATGGAGAATGAGGAGTGGGAGGAGGTGTTGGATGCATGCAAAAAGGTCTTCCCTAAATTGTTGGACCGTCTCACTTAGCTATATATTTTACACAAATCTTACCTGACCCCTCCGCACATGGCCAAATACAGCCCGCTATGCCCTAGATGTGGAGGTTCCATAGGTACCTTTTTTCACATTATATGGTCCTGCCCTGTGATTCAGAACTATTGGTCCCAAATAGTAAAATTCATTCAAAAACAAAGAAAAAAACTGCGCTAAACCCTCATACCATGTGTTGGGGTATATATGAAAGGACACCTAATTGATTGTGGAAGTATATGTGAATCCTCTAAAAATTAAATTAAATAGTACACAAATCAATAATGAACAATCAATATTATATAATAAAAGTCACAAAAGTGCCGAAAGCACAAAATAGTGAAATATAAACAAAAAGTCCCAGGACCAAAAAGGAAATCTTCTAAAAGGATGGGAAGAGTCCCCAATTAGCTCTTTATAGGGATCAGTATCTGAAAGTGAAAAGTGAAAACGACACCCCTTGCAGTGATCCTCAACCTTTAAGAATACATGCTTACCAGATAGTAAGCTCAATAAGCTCGTAGATAAACCAAGGGCCGGATAACCAGCAAGTATTGGGACATCCCTCTGTTGACGTGGCAGATGACAGGCAAACCAGGTTTGTATAGGACCTTGTAATCAGGCATCCAACAGCATCAGGACATCACTCAATCAATGTACCACGGTCATACATGAGGCGGGAAGTCACCTCGTCTGCTGCTTCTTCCAGCAACGTCTCCTCGCTAAGTAAAATTCATTCACCACGAAATGGGGTCCCCTCTTACACTCTGCCCTAAGCAGTGTATACTGGGAGTGTTCCCATAACCAGATTCAGATAAATTTCTTTACACTTTCTTGCAGGCTATTCATGGCAAGACTATCGCACGAACATGGCTTAGGGCACCACCACCCACTGTTCCAGATTGGATAGCAGCAGTTAACGCTTTGCTGTCTTACAAGAAAGAGTTATATACTCACAGGGGGTGCCCAGCTAAATACAGTAAAATTTGGGATACCTGGTTAGAAAAGGCCTCCACATGTTCCGAGCTGGAAGAGGATCCTGTTTAATTGGAGGGTACAGAGTTGACAGGTTTTTTACCCCCAAAGACTGTGAATGGGACTCATGGACATCATTCCAAC
The DNA here is from genome assembly GCF_042186555.1 of Aquarana catesbeiana. Classification (NCBI taxonomy): domain Eukaryota; kingdom Metazoa; phylum Chordata; class Amphibia; order Anura; family Ranidae; genus Aquarana; species Aquarana catesbeiana. The sequence goes on along the minus strand of NC_133324.1, from coordinate 327,495,780 downwards.
TTGGCAGATACAATTTCTGAATTGTTTAAAGTGGAACTAAATTATATATATATATATATATATATATATATATATATATATATATATATGTGAAAAAACAAAAAACACTGCGCTAGGCTGATGAATAAAGCAGCTACATACAATGTGACAAGCAAAAATACAAACTATATGAAAAATGTAGGGCATAAAAAATGTGATGTGTAATCGTCACAGACACCTCGAATATAAGTACCAGGTGTAGTGAAATACCACAAAAAATAGGGTGGAAATGGGGTGAAGTCCATGTGAATAGAAACCAAAAACAAGTGAAAGTCTCTAAACAAATGTGCACATGAAAAGTCACTGGTAGTGGGAATGTTCCCAATTTGGATAAAAGATTGAGTTGGTCAATACACGGATACGGCTTCAACCTGCAACAGCATCAAATCAAAGAATGGTAGGCATGAACTCTTACCAGATCCTGTGGACTCCCCTGTCGTATGACATGGAGTCATATAGGCATTTCGCCACTCAGGGCATGTAAACCAATATCCAGACCGTCTGGGCTCGCAGATGTCGATATCTCAAATCCTCGCAGAGTCGTCAGACGGATCTTCGCAATGGGTATAAATGAAATTCTGCCGACTGGAATGTGCAGTAGGTTACGGGGATGGGGTATTTACTTCTCTCCCGGTATTATGTAAAAAGAAAAGAAGAGCTTCCCCATGGTGCAGATAAAAAAGGTGGTATCTTTAATTGTAATAAAACCAGATACATAAAAACAAAGTGATCACTGTAAAAAGTCAAGGGCAACTTGAGAGAAGGTAAGGAAGCCCGACATGTTTCGACCAATAGGTCTTCTACTGGGGCATAAACCACCATCTCTGAGTTGCCAGTATTTATAAATAATACATACAGATATAAACCACAGAAAGGGGGGATGGCTAGATGTAATTGGACAAATGAATGTCAGCTGATCAGGAAATAACAAACCATACATAGAGAGGACAATGATATCCTTCAAAGGAAAACAAGCAGACCGAGTGGCCAATCCGTAAGCCAGCAGGAAACATATGATGTTCAAATTCCTAATTGCACGTGTCAAACAAAAGGTATGACATCTGGTCCCAAAAAGGGCACTGAACGTCAATCTTAAGTTCAATGATAGAGAATGGATAGCCCAGGCAGCCAATAGACATGGACCGCTATGTCCACGTCTATGGCTGAGATTCAGCATGTCAGACGCTGAAGTCCCACATTGCGTACAGTGGCACGCCCAGGCTCCGACTCCCCTCCCACAGCGGAAGACGGAGACTGAGCGCGATCACATGTAGAAGAGTCACGTGACACCTCTGACATCACGTCCATGTCACGCGACACCTCCGACATCCCGTCCATGTCACGTGACAGGGGAAGGAGGCTGGGCGAGAACACACACGGAGAACAGAGGAATATGTTTACACGTCCGATGCCATGACAACACAGAGCGTCATGACCCGAATGCGTGCTATATCCACGTGACACCAAACTCTGTGTCACCCAAATAGATTCTGAATGATGGAAAACATCACAGGGATGTAGTAAAAAGGTGAACAATGAAAATAAATAAATTACATAACTAAAAAAGGAGAAGAATCCTATTAAAGCTATCACCCATCAAAGATGGGAGAGGGGATACTCCCATCCTGGAACCTGTAGGTAGCATATAGATTGAATAAATATGAGTGTCCCCTATGTTTCTAAAGACACAGGGAATATAAGGATGATGTGATAAGGAAGAATTTTAGGATTGATTAATGAAAGAGTTGAGGTCCCACTCCACGTTCAAACCAAACGGGAAGTAGGACCTCAGCTTGTATATCCAGTACGTCTCGAGGCGCGAAACGCCCCGAAGACGTGACTCGCCCCTCCAGTGAGGAACAAATCTGTCAATCACTTGAAAGAGAGTGCCTGACGGGTCCTTATTGTGATACTGCAAGTAGTGATGTGGTACCGTATGTTTACTTTTCCCCTTTCTAATACCGGTCACATGTTCATTAACACGGATGGAAAAGGTTCTAATCGTGCGGCCCATGTACTGCTTGTGGCAGGAGCAAGTAAGCAAGTACACAATATATTGAGATGAACAGGTGGTGAAATGCTTCATGCAATATATTTTAGAAGTGATGGTGGACTTAAATGTAATACTTTTGCATCTTCCTCCTACATTGCAGAGACACACCTTGCACCTGCGGCAAGGGTAATAGCCCTTACACTCCTGGAAGAAAGTTGCTTTCTTAGGTGGGTCTATCACATTAGGAGCTACTTGTCCCTGTATGGATCGTGCCCCTCTGAAAATGACCGGTGCCCGTTCAGGAAGAACCGGGCCAAAAAACCCATCATTCAGGAGTACCTTCCAGTGTTTTTTCACAATTTCCCTGATTTGTTTGGCCTGGATGGAATGAGTGGTAATAAAGGCACATTGGAATCTATTATTTGGACTCTCTTTTAGTTTTTTTACCAAGGTTGAACTTCTTTCTATTGACAGAACTTTGTTGATTTCGGTTTCAAGTAAATCTGAATTGTAGCCTTTCTCTAGAAATCTATTTTTAAGGACTTGAGATTGTAATAAAAAATCTGAAGTCCTAGTACAGTTACGCCGCAGCCTTAAAAATTGGCTGTGGGGAACTGATTTAAGCCATTGGTCTTGGTGGCAACTCTTGACCGGAATGTAACCATTCCGGTCGGTAGGTTGGAAATACGTCCGAAATTCTAGATGTTGTTCTACTACAAATATCTCTAAATCTAAGAAATGGACCATGGACACGCTGGCCTCGTAACTCAAGGAAATACCTCTGTCATTGGAGTTCAGCGCGACCATGAAGTCATTCAAGGACCCCTGATCTCCTTCCCATAGGAAGAGGATGTCATCTATATATCTAGCCCAGAGAACCAGTTCGGGTCTCCGGGCCGCATAGACGACATCCTCTTCCCACTGGGCCATGAAGAGGTTGGCGAGACTGGGGGCAAACTTGGCCTCCATGGCTACACCCCTCTTTTGCAGAAAAAACTGGTTCTTCCAGGAGTGTAAGGGCTATTACCCTTGCCGCAGGTGCAAGGTGTGTCTCTGCAATGTAGGAGGAAGATGCAAAAGTACTACGTTTAAGTCCACCATCACTTCTAAAATATATTGCATGAAGCATTTCACCACCTGTTCATCTCAATATATTGTGTACTTGCTTACTTGCCCCTGCCACAAGCAGTACGTGGGCCGCATGATTAGAACCTTTTCCATCCGTGTTAATGAACATGTGACCGGTATTAGAAAGGGGATAAGTAAACATACGGTACCACGTCACTACATACAGTATCACAATAAGGACCTGTCAGGCACTCTCTTTCAAGTGATTGACAGATTTGTTCCTCACTGGAGGGGCGAGTCACGTCTTCGGGGCGTTTCGCGCCTCGAGACGTACTGGATATATGAGCTGAGGTCCTACTTCCCGTTCGGTTTGAACGTGGAGTGGGACCTCAACTCTTTCATTAATCAATCCTAAAATTCTTCCTTATTACATCATCCTTATATTCCCTGTGTCTTTAGAATCATGGGGGACACTCATATTTATTCATACAGGTTCATTTTTTATTTTTATTTTTCTTTCAATCTATATGCTACCTACAGGTTCCACGATGAGAGTATCCCCTCTCCCATCTTTGATGGGTGATAGCTTTAATAGGATTCTTCTCCTTTTTTAGTTAATATAATTTATTTATTTTCATTGTTCACCTTTTTACTACATCCATGTGATGTTTTCCATCATTCACTTTGGCCAGAATCTATTTGGGTGATTATTATTGGTGTCATGCGGATATAGCATGCATTCGGGTCATGACGCTCTGTGTTGTCATGGCATCGGACGTGTAAACATATTCCTCTGTTCTCCGTGTCATGTGGCATGGACGGGATGTCGGAGGTATCGCGTGACATGGACGTGATGTCAGAGGTGTCACGTGACTCTTCTACATGTGACTGCGCACAGTCTCCGTCTTCTGCTGTGGGAGGGGAGTCGGAGCCAGGGCGTGCCACTGTACGCAATGTGGGACTTCAGCGTCTGACATGCTGAATCTCAGCCATAGACGTGGACATAGCTATTGGCTGCCTGGGCTATCCATTCTCTATCATTGAACTTAAGATTGACGTTCAGTGCCCTTTTTGGGACCGGATGTCATACCTTTTGTTTGACATGTGCAATTAGGAATTTGAACATCATATGTTTCCTGCTGGCTTACGGATTGGCCACTCGGTCTGCTTGTTTTCCTTTGAAGGATATCATTGGCCTCTTTATGTATGGTTTGTTATTTTCTGATCAGCTGACATTCATTTGTCCAATTACATCTAGCCATCCCCCCTTTCTGTGATTGGTTTATATCTGTATGTATTATTTATAAATACTGGCAACTCAGAGATGGTGGTTTATGCCCCAGTAGAAGACCTATGGGTCGAAACATGTCGGGCTTCCTTACCTTCTCTCAAGTTGCCCTTGACTTTTTACAGTGATCACTTTGTTTTTATGTATCTGGTTTTATTACAATTAAAGATACCACCTTTTTTATCTGCACCATGGGAAGCTCATCTTTTCTTTTTACATAATACTGGGAGAGAAGTAAATACCCCATCCCCGTCACCTACTGCACATTCCAGTCAGCAGAATTTCATTTATACCCATTGCGAAGATCCGTCTGACGACTCTGCGAGGATTTGAGATATCGACATCTTCGAGCCCAGACGGTCTGGATATCGGTTTACATGCCCTGAGTGGCAAAATGCCTATATGACTCCATGTCATACGACAGGGAAGTCCACAGGATCTGGTAATAGTTCATGCCTACCATTCTTTGATTTAAAAAAAAATAATATATATATATATATATATATATATATATATATATATACATACATACACACACACACATATATATATATATATATTATTTATTTATTTATTTATTTTACATTTAATCACCTGGTTTCTGGCCTAGGTCAAAATGATGTCATGTATCACAAGAGTCTTCATGGGCATTTTTTTTTTCTTTCATCTGGAAGAGGGAAGTTTTTTAAAGTGATTTCTCAACAAAATAAAGCACGGAGAAATGGATGGATGGTTGAGTTTGCTTTGAAAATTTAAAATGATTAAATAGGGTTTTTGTTTTTTTAGTTCCAGTTTAATGGGAAAACTTTCCCTTGTAATCATAGAATTACTGTTTTAGTTTTCTTTGTTCTTTCACCCAACTGGTGAAACAACAACAGTTTCTGAGAACTTCATAAAACTGTGTATCTAAAAAAATATTCTGTAAATTCTGCTTAATAATCTGCTGAAATTCAGTAGAAAAAGTGCCAGTTTTTTAAAATATATTCTTTATTTTATTTTATAAAATAACAAGGTACATATTTCCCTCCAAGGGGGTATTAAACACATTATAAACCAAGAAAAATACATTGTTTTATCTCTCCCACCCCTAACCCAAAAAAACAAAAAAACCCCAATTAGATTTTGGAGCAATCCCACCATACGTGCGCAAAAGTACCCACCTCCCCACACCCCCTCCAACAGCTCAGTATTGGGAGGACAAACATTTTTACGTTGTTTATCCTGCCAATCCATGACAAAGAACGATGCTTCATCAAATTCAATTGATCCTTAATCTTATTGAGCAGGGGAATATAATTAGCTTTAAATAAATCCTTTGGATATGATGTCAATTTTATGCCCGGATAACCCAACTCCTTCCTACTCCAAGTAAAGGGAAACTTAGACTGAATTGCCCTCTGCTCTCCCATCTGAAGTGTTATGTTTAAGAGTTCAGTTTTACCCATGTTTATTTTAAAATTCGTAAATTCCCCATATTGTTTAATCTCCTCAATAAGATTGGGTATTGTTGTTCTAGGGCTGGAAATAAAGCAGAGCAGGTCATCGGCAAATTCCGCCACCTTGTGTTCCCCTTCTCCCGCCCAGATTCCATTGATATCTGGGTTTTTGCGGATCGCTGCTAGTAGGGGTTCCAAGGTTATTATAAACAGGATTGGGGACATAGGGCAACCCTGTCTTGTCCCATTAAATAATTCATGGGGAGAAGACAGGGTTCCATTCACTCTGATTCCAGCTCTTGGATGATGGTATAGAGAGGTAATCCACCTCATCATCCTCTCACCTACTCCCAAATGCTGTAACGCTTCAAACATAAACCCCCAGTCAACTCTGTCAAAGGCCTTTTCGGCATCAATTGACATAAGGACTGCCGGAAGGCCTCTCCTACTTGCCTCCTGAATCAAAAAAATGGATTTCAGGGAATTATCCCTCCCCTCCCTGCCCGGCACGAACCCCACCTGATCGTTGTGCACCCACCTAGGTACCCAGGCCTTTAACCTATCTGCTTGTATTTTGGCAAATATTTTTATGTCGGTATTTAATAGTGAGATCGGCCTATAGCTACCTGGGGATGCCGGGTCCTTACCTTCCTTTAAGATGAGAGTGATATGGGCCAGGAGGGACTCCTCTCGTAGCATCTCTCCCTCTCCTAGAGCATTCAGAAAATTACAGAGTTTTGGTGCCAAAAATTTCTAAAATTTTTAATAATATAAAATGGAGTATCCTTTGGGGCCCGGGCTCCTCCCAAGGGCGATATTACTTATTGCTCTTTCTACCTCCTCCTGCTAGATTGGGGTCTCGAGGAGCTCTACCTCTTCCTTCTCTGCCCTGGGAAGTTCTAGGCCCCGCAGGTACTCCTGAATATCCTTCTTCCTCCTCTCTCCTTCTTCTTTCCTACCCACTTTATATAGGGCACTATAATAGGAGTGGAATACTTCTGCTATTTTAGGGGAGGAAAATTCTAGCCCACCTCCTTCATTTCTAATCTTGGGTATGAAGGTCTTGTTCTTTTTTTCTTTAACTCTCCTCGCCAACCATTTGCCTGATTTATTACCCCCTGATATTTTTCCTTATTTATAGTATCAAAAGCACATTTCCTATCCTGTTCTAACAGATCTTCTAATTCCCTTCTTTTCCCTTTTAGTTCTTGTCTATCGGGTATCCCCCTTGGTCGCGTCCCTTGTTCGAGTTTTTGGATCTCTTTATAAAGTAATGTCATATTTTTCCTCCTCTCTTTTCTTTTTCCCCGCTCCTATACTGATCAGGATCCCTCTTATGTACGCTTTGTGAACCTCCCAAAGTGTTGCCTTAGATATTTCTTTTGTGTCGTTTATCTCGAAGTATATCCTTAGTTCCTGCTCAACCCTTTCGGCCGTATCTGGATCCTGGATAAGGGAGTCATTCATTTTCCAGTTCGTCCCAATCCGGGCATCCCCAGATATCTCCAACTGGATTTTCACTGGGGCATGGTCAGATAGTGTGATTGCTTTGATTTCTGCTGTCTTAATATTTTGGATCAATTGATGTTCTATTAATATATAGTCTATCCTCGAGAATGATTTATGAACCGGGGAATAAAAGGTACAGTCTTGTTTCTTTGGGTGACATACCCTCCATGCATCCATTAACTGAAGGCCCCTAAATGTTCTCTTGAGTTCTTCTCGTTTATCAGTTGTATATTTAGGAGCACCACCTGAAGTATCACGCCCTGGATCCATGCTACAATTCAGGTCTCCAGCCACTATTAATTTCCCTTCCTTAAACCTCTCAAGCTTATTTAATACTCTCTTTAAAAATGTATCAGGGTTCCTATTTGGGGAGTATATATTCGCTATTGTACATGTCATATCAAACAGTTTCCCTTTTATAAAGATATACCTTCCCTCTGGATCGGCCAGGCGCACTCCCTCGACTAATATTGTTGTTCTATCAAATCCAATCGCAACAACCCTTGATTGGGATGATCTTGCGTCCCCATAGAACCACTTTGGGAACTGTTGTGTCGCCAAGATATCTCCTGACTCATGTGTAATGTAAAAATGTATCAGGGTTCCTATTTGGGGAGTATATATTCGCTATTGTACATGTCATATCAAACAGTTTCCCTTTTATAAAGATATACCTTCCCTCTGGATCGGCCAAGCGCACTCCCTTGACTAATATTGTTGTTCTATCAAATCCAATCGCAACAACCCTTGATTGGGATGATCTTGCGTCCCCATAGAACCACTTTGGGAACTGTTGTGTCGCCAAGCTATCTCCTGACTCATGTGTAATGTAGGTCTCCTGTAAACAAACTACATTTGCTCCCAAATGCTGTAGTTCCCTATTAACTTTATACCTTTTTTTTGCAGTATTTAATCCCCTTACATTATATGTAATAAAATTTACAACCCCCATAAATCGCTCAGGTAGGCGCGTCTGGCCGATCCAGCGAGGTACCCTGGGAGAGAGAGAGAAAAAAAAGAAACCCTTCCACCACCCTCCCCCTCCCCCCCTCCCCTATCCTCCCAAATCCTCCCAAGCCCCCCCCCCCTCCCTACCACCCCTCTTGTCTGGAACATATTGCCTGGCAGGCTGGGCAGACCCCCTATTTTGTTCAGTATATGGACCCTGGGGACACCCACCTGGTGTCTCCTTATTGCCATACTCCCCAGTGGGCTTGCACCAGCTGCCCCTCAAAGCACACCCCAGACCCCCCCCCGCCCTGCATTTACTACTACCTTTACGTATACAGTTTTTACTGTAATAATGTCGCTGTTCCTTATCGCTGGCTAAGACCCGCTCCCACCTCCCCACCTCCACCCCATCTTAATCTCTTGGGGGGTGTATCATTCCCTCCCTCTCACTCCATATGGGAGGGTGAAATATCCAATTTACTGCAAAAGTCCCCTAAATCTTCCGGAAATCTTAATATTGCAGATCTACCATTTTTCCTTCCAATCAGGCAGGCCGGGAACCCCCATTGGTAAGTTATCTCAGATGACCTCATAAGTTAAGTAAGGGGTTTCAAAAGCCTCCTTCTTGACAAAGTCTCAGCTGATAGGTCTGCAAACACTTGTAAATCTACTCCTTCATAACCTACACCTGGGGACTTCCGCAGTTTTTCCATAATTTTTAATTTTTCTTCTGCGTAATGAAACTTTACTATAACGTCTCTTGGGCTCTTGGATCTATGTGTAGTATACCGTGCAATCCTGTGGACTCTGTCTAATTTCAAAGGCTCTGTTAGTTCCTTTTCCAGAAGAGGGTTGAATAGATGTTGTACTATTATCGTCAATTCCTCACTCCTGTACTTCTCGGGGAGCCCTTTAATTTGCAGATTTTTACGGCGGCTACGATTCTCGTAATCTTCTAACTTGTAGTGGAGGCCCCTGTTTACTCTGTGCAGATGGTTTAGTTGTTTACTGATATCCTCCAATCGCTTCTCGTGATCATCTAGTCTACCCTCGGTCTCTTCCACCCTTCTAAGTACCTGTCTAATATCTGTTCTTACTGCACCAATGTCCTCTTTCAGTGATGCCTCCATTTTGGACAGAATCTCTGCCAGCATCTCTTTAATTTGTATGCCTTCCTCCTGTTTTGTTAATTGGAGCGGTCTTTTCCCTGTTGGGTCCTCCTCCTCCCCACTTTTCCTTTGCGTCCCTTCTTGGGTCTTGGAGCTAACTTAGGGGTGATTCCCATTGCTTCTTGGTCTCGTTGTTTTGCCTTCTTGCCCCTTCCCCATTTTATTCTCCTCTTCTACCAATTTTTGTTTATTTGCTCCTAAGCGTGTTGGGGCTCCCATCTTGGGGCTACTCTGTGATTCTTCCAAGATGCTAGAGTCTGCCGACATATAGCGCTGTATATTCCCAGGGCTTAACACAGCTGTGGCCCCTTTATTTACTTTAGTTGACTTCCCCCTCATTTCTCTATCTTATATCTCCACTAGTATCGCCACGTGCCTTTAATACAGTCTTGATTTACAAAGAGAGACAAGAAATTTTATATGCAGGTACCTTCCAGCGATCAATACAACTCATACAATAGGGAACACTACTGGGTGAGGGAGTCAGGGGAGAAAAAGGGGGGGCGGGTGCCCCAAGTCCTCCTCCAATCTGTTATTCGTATAAGGTCTCGTCCCATATGCCACATGTCCCTTTAGACAAAATAGAGTCTCTCCAGTATCACAAAATGAAATGGGGATTTCAACACTCAGTGCTCCTGTGGAAAGGACATAACGGAGAATTCTTATACCAGGTGCACATGCTGCACATGCGATAATACTAGCCATTTGATGGTTTGACAGTTTGGTTGAGAGCACAACCAATGTGACAGTTACGTTCCTGGGACGTGACGGGAATGTAACCTTTTTGAAACTGTAAAATCAATGGGGTTAGTTCCACTTTAAGACATTTTTTTTAGCCCAATAAATGGACCAGTTAATTTCAATATTGGGCATCCTATATAACAGAGCCGCTAATCATTAAAGGAGAAGTCCAGCCAAAGCTCTTTCTGGGCCTCCCCTATGGATCACAGGAGTGCACTCTCTGCTGACGTCACAGGAATCAGTCCAGGCACCGCGTCATCACGACAATAAAGTCTGGATCTGCCAAGTGCCTGGACTGATACCCGTCTCAGGCTCTCAGCGAGCCGCTGAGACGGCCGCTCCCCGCTCCTCCACAGCCAAGCGCTCCAGTGAGCATGGAGGAGCAGAGCGGAGAGCTGCTGATTGACAGTCAGCAGCTCTCTGCTCGGGGAGCTGTGAGAACCCAGCCATCGGCGGGCGATGTTCGATCACTCAGTTCTCAGTGTAAAGGCACCGGAAACCAAATGCAGCATCAGGTCCGTCGGGCATTGTGATTGACTGTAGATTTACGGGACGCTTTTTTTTTTTCTTTTTTAACCACTTCAATACCAGGCACTTTCGCCCCTTCCTGCCCAGGACAATTTTGAGCTTTTAGTGCTGTTGCACTTTGAATGACAATTGCGCGGTTATGAAACATTTTTTATCATTTTCTTCCCACAAATAGAGCTTTCTTTTGGTGGTATTTGATCACCACTAGGGTTTTTATTTTTTGCTAAACAAAACTAAAAAAGACCGACATTTTTGAAAAAAAAAAAGTTTTCTTTGTTTCGGTTATAAAATAACCCCTTAACCACTTCAATACACTGTATTATATACTCTGCACTGCACTGTATTATATACTCTGCACTATATACTCTGCACTGCACTGTATTATATACTCTGCACTTTATTATATACTCTGCACTGCACTATATACACTACACTGTATATACACTACACTGACTGCACTGTATTATATATTCTACACTGTATTATATATTCTACACTGCCTGCACTGTATTATATATTCTACACTGTATTATATATTCTACAATGCCTGCACTGTATTCTATATTCTACACTGTATTATATATTCTACACTGCCTGCACTGAAATATATATTTTACACTGACTGCACTGTATTATATATTCTACACTGACTGCACACTCAATCCACTAACTAACCTGCCTAATCTTTCTCCGCTATAACACACTACATACGGCTGCCATGTAAGCAGCCTTATATAGTGTGGGGCATGGACTTAGCCCCTGAGCCATGACTGGCCAAAGGCAACCTGCCTTTGACCAATCATGGCTCTCACAGCACATCATGCCATGATTGGCCAAAGCATACAGGTCAGGTGAATACTTTGGCCAATCAGCAGCCATCAATGCATATATATATATATATATATATATATATATATATATATATATACACACACACACACTGTATATACATGCACAAACACACATACATACTCTTATAAATAAATGTAAACAAACATTTTAAAACATGGACTGTGTCAGTAGAGCAGTGGAAATGTCAGTAAGGCAAAGGTTGGTGTCAGCTGGACAGTGGATGGTGTCTGTGAGTAGGGCAGATGACGGTGTTAGCAGGGCAGAGACAGGTCAGGCAAGGGAATCTGCACCACACAGGGTGATTATAGTGTGCCCAAGCATACTCAGCACACCCAGCACACCCTGTGCACACACCTATTGCCCCTTTACTTTGGTGGTCAGTGTAGTGCTCTTTTATGCTGGTGTTGAGTGACATGCCTGTTAGCAACCCCTGGAGCAGGGGTCTTCAAACTACGGCCCTCCAGTTGTTCAGAAACTAAAATTCTTATCATGCCTGGTCATGTCTGTGATGTCAGTGTTTTACAATGCCTCATGGGATGTGTAGTTCCGTAACAGTTGGACGGCCGTAGTTTGAGGATCCCTGCTCTGGAGGAACCACAGAACTCTGGCTGAAAAAGGCTGCTCTAATACTAGACTAGACACTTTAACACTAGAAACTTTTCTCAAATGATGAAGAGGGACATTTTTAACACACATTATGTAGGCAAACACTTTCCTTCCACAGCCCCAGGTACACGGACCTCATAGATCTAATAAGCAGAAAGTGATTGGAAAACCACACAAGTGCTTTTTTTACCTCTATTTTTTCCATCATCCAGCCATGTGCCAGTAAAAATGCTTTATTTTATTTAATTATTTATTTTTTACCTTGACGTGATTGGGTGTTCTTTGAAAGTGATATTTCACCATGTTTACTAAGTTCTGGGGAAAATTCCCTTTCTATGAACATGAACAGCTTATTTGCCTTCAGAAAGCCGACCCTATGAACAGAACAAAGGAGTTCTATCACACGGTAATGGAGGGAGGAGGGAAATTGATATCTTTTTCAATTATTGCTGAGTTGCTTACAGCACTCCTGACATTTCTGTTATGATGAGTACTCTATAATGTAGTCTGCATGTGATGTCAGCTGTTTTTTTATTATCCTTGTACGCTATCTTATCCTTCCTATTGACTTGCCCTATAATCACGCACTTCTTTTTTTTAATGAATTCTTTATTTCCAAAGACAAGGACAGCATTACATCGCGTTTCAGCAGATGGTGATAGTACATGGTATTAGAAAGAGCAGGCGATGATATATGCGGAATAGGCTGTCTTGTACTACTGATGAATTGTACATGCCCTCCTGGTAGTGGATCTGTACTAAACATGTCATTTTTATGTTAGACAATTCTAATATTCCCCATTTTCTTTTTCTTTTTTTTTATATAAAATATCTTTTTTTTAAATATAATTTATCTTCAGAATTACATCGCATTTCAGTAGATGGTCACAGTACATGGTATCAGAATGACCAAGAATACATGTTATGTACTCAGTAAGGACACAATTTATGTGGATTAGTCTGTCTTGTACTTATTTATGAATTGTATGTGCCCTCCTGATAGTGCTCCTCACCCAAAAGGATTTGGTCATAATCCATACAATAGACAAACAAAATATTTGGGGGGCGCACCCTAAAAGATGCATGTTCTCCCATATAGAAGAGTGTATATTCTCCCATATAGAAGAGTGTATTGCTCTCATGGTTCAGAGAAGCAGGATCTCCCAATTAGGGATGAGCTGAACACCCCCCGGTTCGGTTCGCACCAGAACCTGCGAACGGACCGAAAGTTCGTGCGAACTTTAGAACCCCATTAAAGTCTATAAGACTCGAACGTTCGAAAACAAAAGTGCTAATTTTAAAGGCTAATATGCAAGTTATTGTCCTAAAAAGGGTTTGGGGACCCCGGGTCCTGCCCCAGGGGACATGTATCAATGCAAAAAAAAATTTTTTTAAATGGCCGTTTTTTCGGGAGCAGTGATTTTAATGATGCTTAAAGTGAAAAAAAAAGTGAAATATTCCTTTAAATATTGTACCTGAGGGGTGTCTATAGTATGCCTGTAAAGTGGCACATGTGTACCGTGCTTAGAACAGTCCCTGCACAAAATGACATTTTTAAAGGATTAAAAGTCATTTAAAACTGCTTGCGGCTTTAATGTAATGTCGGGTCCCGGCAATATGGATGAAAATCAGTGAGACAAACGGCATGGGTAGCCCCCACCCCCCAGTCCATTACCAGGCCCTTTGGGTCTTGTATGGATATTACGGGGAACCCCGCACCCAAATTAAAAAAAGGAAAGGCGTGGGGCCCCCAGGGACTGTAGGTTTGTTGTTAAGTAGAATCTGTTTGTAATTTTAAACTGGTACATTTTTAAAGTGTAGCTCTAGCCAAAAAATCTATTTTTAAGCTTTTTGGAAAACATAGGGAAGGGTTATTACCCCTGTAACACTTGTTTTGCTGTCTGTGCACCTCTTCAGAAGATTTCACCTCACTTTCTGTCCCAATGACAAATGTTTTTTGAAAATTTGGGGTTTTTAGTGAAACAAGGATTGGTGATAAAGCATCAGTGAAGAGGAGACACGTTTTTCCCATTTAACTCTTACAGGAGAGAATTTCCCTTCCTAGGGGTAGATTTCATCTCACTTCCTGTTGTCTCCTTCCGTTTGCAAGTAGGAGTCGTTTGTAAGTTGGATGTTTGAAAGTAGGGGCCCGCCCTATATACTCTTCAGAAATTAGGGCCTTAGGTGTTGGTGTTGCCACAACACTGTAAGCCCTCACAGTTACTCTTGGTGGGCGCAGGAATGGGCCCTGTTGTGAAATATTAGATCAAGAATTGTAATTACATATCCCTGTTGAACAGGGGCAGAAAAATTGGGCCTTAGGCACTGGTGCCACAATACTGCAACCCCTCACAGATGCTATAGTTGGAGCGCAAGAATGAGCCCTGCTGCAAAGTATTGCATTAAAAATTGTAATGATATGCCCCTGTTAAAAAGGGGCTGAAAATTTGGGCCTTGGGCACTGGTGCTGGTGCCATAACACTGCAACCCCTCAAAGATACTCTAGTTGGAGTGCAGGAATGAGCCCTGCTGCAAAGTATTGCATCAAAAATTGTAATTACACACCCCTGTTAAACAGGGGCAGAAAAATTGCCACAGCACTGCAACCCCTCACAGATTCTCTAGTTGGAGCGCAGGAATGAGCCCTGCTGCAAAGTATTGCATCAAATATTGTAATTATACGCCCTGAAAAATTGGGCTTTGGGCCATGGTGCTGGTGCCACAACACTGCAACCCCTCACAGATACTATAGTTGGAGCGCAGGAATGAGCCCTGCTGCAAAGCATTGCATCAAAAATTGTAATTACACACCCCTGTTAAACAGGGGCAGAAAAATTGGGCCTTGGTCACTGGTGGTGGTGCCCAGAACCAAAAATGTTCTGACAAGCTATCAGCATGAAAATTGAGGAGGAAGAGGATTGTGACTCAGCATAACAGGATAGTCACTCAGCATCAGCATAGGCAGTCTTGAAGGGATCTCACATTAAAAAAGAAATCAATCGGTTACATCAGCATCAGGTGCTTGGTAGCTGATGATCCAAGACTGATTCATTTTTATGAAGGTCAGTCGATCGACTGATTCGGTGGACACCCTGTGATCGGTTACAAAGCCTCCAGCAGCACTCAATGTGCGTTCCGAAAGAACGCTGGATGCAAGACAGGCCAGTAGCTCAAATGCATACTGTGCAAGCTCTGGAGAGTGATCCATCCTCAAGACCCAGTAACCCAGAGGATTTTCAGTGGGAAAGGTGTCCAAGTCTGATCTTGCCCCTAGGTAATCCTGCACCATGTGAATCAGACGCTGGCGATGGTTGCTGGAACCGATCAGACCTTGGGGCTGTGAACTAAAAAATTGTCTGAATGCATTGGTCAGATGGCCACCTTCTCCACCGCTCCTTCTGTGACTGACTGAAGCCTCAGCAACACGTTGTCCAGGAGGACATTGTTACCTCCCAGGCTCTGTAAACACGTTGCACAAACCTTTCTGCAAGGCCTCCTAAAGATGTTTCATCCTCTGCTCCCTCTGCGACGGCAAGATAAGGTCTGCAACCTTACCCTTGTAACGTGGATCAAGGAGGGTTGCCAGCCAGTAATCATCCCTCCCCTTGATACCACGAATACGAGGATCCTTCCGCAGGCTTTGCAGGATCAGGGAGGCCATGCAGCGTAGGTTTGCTGAGGCATTCGGTCCAGGGTCCTCTGGGTCACTAAGGACAACATGACCTGCAGCCACCTCCTCCCAGCCGTGTACAAGTCCATGGGTTTCTTCGGACTGTAAATGATCCCTTGAAGACTGCTGCTGATGCTGAGTGCCAGGCTCCACCTGACACAATCCTCCTCGTCCTCGTCCTCTTTCTGTGTGATCGACGGGCACACAGGAACACTGTCTGGATAAAGGGGGCCTTGAGAGGTAAGGAAGTCCTCCTGTTCTTCCTTCTTTTCTGCCTCAAGTGCCCTGTCCATTATTATTTCACGCAGCGTGTGCTCCAACAGGTGGACAAGAGGGACAGTGTCACTGATGCATGCACTGTCACTGCTCACCATCCTCGTGGCCTCCTCAAATGGTGACAGGACAGTGCATGCATCCCTGATCATAGCCCACTGGCGTGGGGAAAAAAAAACAAGGTACCCTGACCCTGTCCTGGTGCCATAGTCGCATAGGTACTCATTGATGGCCCTCTGCTGTGTGTGCAGCCGCTGCAGCATGGCCAACGTTGAGTTCCACCTTGGGGGCATGTCACAGATTAGGTGGTTCTTGGGCAGGTTAAATTCCTTTTGGAGGCCAGCCAGCCGAGCACTGGCATTATATGACCTGCGAAAATGCACACAGACTTTCCTGGCCTGCCTCAGGACATCCTTTAAACCCGGGTTCCTGCCCAAGAACCGCTGCACCACCAAGTTAAGGACGTGAGCCAAACAGGGCACATGGGTCAGTTGTCCCTGTCGGAGGGCGGAGAGGAGGTTGGTGCCATTGTCGCAAACCACCATACCCGCCTTAAGCTGGTGTGGCATCAACCACCTCTAAACCTGCCCCTGCAGAGCTGACAGAACCTCTGCCCCAGTGTGGCTCCTGTCCCCCAAGCACACCAGCTCAAGCACCGCATGGCATCTTTTTGCCTGCGTGCTTGTGTAGCCCCTTGAACGCCTATGGAGCACTGCTGGTTCCGAAGACAAATCAGCACAGGAAGAGGCCATGGAGGAAGAAGAAGAGGAGGGGGTGGAGGAGAGAGGTGTGGCAGAATCATCACTAGTAGAATTTTGGAGGCGTGGTGGCAGAACAACCTCCAACACTACTGCGCCCTGTCCTGCATCCTTCCCAGCTGCCAGAAGAGTCACCCAGTGCGCGGTGAAAGATAGGTAACATCCTTGTCCATGCCTGCTGGACCATGAGTCAGCAGTAATATGCACCTTACCGCTGACCGCCCTGTCCAGCGAGGCCAAGACATTGCCTTCCACATTCCGGTAGAGAGCCGGAATCGCCTTCCATGAGAAAAAGTGGCATTTGGGAACCTGCCACTGAGGAACCACACATTCCACATACTCACGAAAGGGGGCAGAGTCTACCAACTGAAAAGGCAGAAGTGCTAGCAATTTAGCCAAGCTAGCATTCAACCACTGGGCATGTGGATGGCTGGGAGCGAACTTCTTTCGGCGGTGCAGCAGCTGGGGCAGGGAAATTTGCCTGGTACAATCTGACGTCGGTGTACCGATAGCAGATTGCCCACAAGTACTTGGCTGTGACACACCTAATTCTACACTTTCATTCCTCTCAGTGCAGGTTTCAGAGAGGACTGAAGATATAGTGGGGTTGGAGATTCCAGCTGATGAGGAGCAAGGAGAGGTCCGCTTTGTTCTTTGGTGTGGGTCTTTTAGGTACGCTTGCCAACGAACTGCATGGCAGGTCAACATATGTCTGGTCAAGCATGTGGTGCCCAAGCGGGTAATGTTTTGGCCACGCGAGATACGCTTGAGACATATGTTGCAAATAGCAGTGGTGGGATCTGATGTACTCGTCTCAAAAAAGGCCCACACCAAAGAACTTTTGGAATAACGCGCAGAGACAGCAGCGCCCTGCACATGCGGTGCTCTGCGGTGTGATGCAGTCGGTGTGCTGCCCTTAAGCTGGCCCCTGGAGGGCATCCTGCCTCGTTGGAGATGTGCCTCCTCCTCCCCTCTCCTATCAGGCACCCACGTGGAGTCAGTGACCTCATCATCCCCTCCCTCCTCATCACTGGAGCAAAGCTGGCAGTATGCTGCAGCTGGGGGAACATGACTGCCAGATTGCTGTCCTTCTTGGGCACCCCCTCTCTCTGGGCTCACGTTACTGCCTTCCTCTAGCTGAGTACCATCATCGGAGCCTTCAAAACGCTGGGCATCCTCCTGGAGCATGTACCCAACACTGTGGTCAAACAGTTCGGGGGACTCCTCAGGAGGACATGGTGGGGCTCGGAAAGGAGTGACTGATGCCATAGAGCCAAGGGAAGAGGCCGCGCTGGCAGCTGCTTTGCCAGACAAAGTACCCTGAGCCTGGGTGAGAGAGGATGAGGAGGATGAGGACGGCTTGGTCATCCACTCTACCAAGTCTTCCGCATGTTGTGGCTCAACATGGCCAGCTGCCGAAAAAAAGGACAAGCGTGTCCCATGGCCATGTGCTGATGAGGATGCACCGTCTCCGCGACCAGCACTGTTGCCTCTAGACACAGAGCCTGCTTGCCCTCTTTTATTGGCTTGTGACTGTCTGCCTCTCCTTGTTGGCCTTCCAGTCATACTAATGGCCTGCAGTGAGATGTAGCTGCACAAAGCTGGGATGTATATATATATATACTGACACTGCAGCTAGCAGAATCAATTGCCTGCCTGTGGTACTAATAGGATCAGAAGAACACCAATTTTCTTCAGGTAGCTTTAGGTGCATACTGTGCAGAGGACACAGTACACTAACTGTAAATACTGTAGCTGCCTGCCTGTGGTATTAATAGGAGCAGAACAATAGCAATTGTCTTCAGGTAGCTTTAGGTGCACACTGTGCAGAGGATGCAGTACACTAACTGTAAATACTGCAGCTGCCTGCCTGTGTTACTAATAGGTTTAGAAGAACACCACCAATTTTCTACAGGTAGCTTTAGGTGCACACTGTGCAGAGGACACAGTACACTAACTGTAAATACTGCAGCTGCCTGCCTGTGGTACTAATATGATCAGAAGAACACCACCAATTTTATTCAGGTAGCTTTAGGTGCACACTGTGCAGAGGATACAGTACACTAACTGTAAATACTGTAGCTGCCTGCCTGTGGTATTAATAGGGCCAGAACAACAGCAATTGTCTTCAGGTAGCTTTAGGTGCACACTGTGCGGAGGACGCAGTACACTAACTGTAAATACTGTAGCTGCCTGCCTGTAGTATTAATAGGATCAGAACAACAGAAATTGTCTTCAGGTAGCTTTAGGTGCACACTGTGCAGAGGATGCAGTACACTAACTGTAAATACTGCAGCTGCCTGCCTGTGGTACTAATAGGATCAGAAGAACACCACCAGTTTTCTTCAGGTAGCTTTAGGCGCACATTGTGCAGAGGACACAGTACACTAACTGTAAATACTGTAGCTGCCTGCCTGTGGTATTAATAGGAGCAGAACAACAGCAATTGTCTTCAGGTAGCTTTAGGTGCACACTGTGCAGAGGACGCACTACACTAACTTGTAAATACTACAGCTGCCTGCGGTACTAATAGGATCAGAAGAACACCACCAATTTTCTTCAGGTAGCTTTAGGTGCACACTGTGCAGAGGACACAGTACACTAACTGTAAATACTGCAGCTGCCTGCCTGTGGTACTAATATGATCAGAAGAACGCCACCAATTTTCTTCAGGTAGCTTTAGGTGCACACTGTGCAGAAGATACAGTACACT
Source organism: Aquarana catesbeiana (assembly GCF_042186555.1). Lineage (NCBI taxonomy): Eukaryota > Metazoa > Chordata > Amphibia > Anura > Ranidae > Aquarana > Aquarana catesbeiana. Next base: position 327,476,186 of record NC_133324.1, on the reverse strand, counting down.
AACTGTAAATACTGTAGCTGCCTGCCTGTGGTATTAATAGGGCCAGAACAACAGCAATTGTCTTCAGGTAGCTTTAAGTGCACACTGTGCGGAGGACGCAGTACACTAACTGTAAATACTGTAGCTGCCTGCCTGAGGTATTAATAGGATCAGAACAACAGAAATTGTCTTCAGGTAGCTTTAGGTGCACACTGTGCAGAGGATGCACTACACTAACTTGTAAATACTACAGCTGCCTGCGGTACTAATAGGATCAGAAGAACACCACCAATTTTCTTCAGGTAGCTTTAGGTGCACACTGTGCAGAGGACACAGTACACTAACTGTAAATACTGTAGCTGCCTGCCTTTGGTATTAATAGGAGCAGAACAACAGCAATTGTCTTCAGGTAGCTTTAGGTGCACACTGTGCGGAGGACGCAGTACACTAACTGTAAATACTGTAGCTGCCTGCCTGTGGTATTAATAGGATCAGAACAACAGAAATTGTCTTCAGGTAGCTTTAGGTGCACACTGTGCAGAGGATGCAGTACACTAACTGTAAATACTGCAGCTGCCTGCCTGTGGTACTAATAGGATCAGAAGAACACCACCAGTTTTCTTCAGGTAGCTTTAGGTGCACACTGTGCAGAGGACACAGTACACTAACTGTAAATACTGTAGCTGCCTGCCTGTGGTATTAATAGGAGCAGAACAACAGCAATTGTCTTCAGGTAGCTTTAGGTGCACACTGTGCAGAGGACGCACTACACTAACTTGTAAATACTACAGCTGCCTGTGGTACTAATAGGATCAGAAGAACACCACCAATTTTCTTCAGGTAGCTTTAGGTGCACACTGTGCAGAGGACACAGTACACTAACTGTAAATACTGTAGCTGCCTGCCTTTGGTATTAATAGGAGCAGAACAACAGCAATTGTCTTCAGGTAGCTTTAGGTGCACACTGTGCGGAGGACGCAGTACACTAACTGTAAATACTGTAGCTGCCTGCCTGTGGTATTAATAGGATCAGAACAACAGAAATTGTCTTCAGGTAGCTTTAGGTGCACACTGTGCAGAGGATGCAGTACACTAACTGTAAATACTGCAGCTGCCTGCCTGTGGTACTAATAGGATCAGAAGAACACCACCAGTTTTCTTCAGGTAGCTTTAGGTGCACACTGTGCAGAGGACACAGTACACTAACTGTAAATACTATAGCTGCCTGCCTGTGGTATTAATAGGAGCAGAACAACAGCAATTGTCTTCAGGTAGCTTTAGGTGCACACTGTGCAGAGGACGCACTACACTAACTTGTAAATACTACAGCTGCCTGCGGTACTAATAGGATCAGAAGAACACCACCAATTTTCTTCAGGTAGCTTTAGGTGCACACTGTGCAGAGGACACAGTACACTAACTGTAAATACTGTAGCTGCCTGCCTTTGGTATTAATAGGAGCAGAACAACAGCAATTGTCTTCAGGTAGCTTTAGGTGCACACTGTGCAGAGGACGCACTACACTAACTATAAATACTGTACCTAATAGGACTAATAGGATCAGAAGAACACCAGCAAGTTTCTTCAGGTAGCTGTAAATACTATAAAAACACCTGCCTGCCTGTCAGTAGGAAGAGAATAACAGGAACAGATCTAGATAAACTGAATACAGTGTATATATATATATATATATATATATATATATATATACAACACCTAGGATGCATATATATACACAATACACTGTAAGTGCAGCTAACTGGCTCACCTGCCTACTCTATCTCAAATGACGCTGTCTCTCTCTCTATCTCTCTCTCAATGCCGGAACAAACTACACAGGGACGACGCGCAGGCGGCCTTATATAGTGTGGGGCGTGTACTAAACCCCCTGAGCCATAATTGGCCAAAGCCACCCTGGCTTTGGCCAATTATGGCTCTCTGTACAGACGGCGTTGTGATTGGCCAAGCATGTGGGTCATAGGTCATGCTTGGCCAATCATCAGCCAGCAATGCACTGCGATGCCGCAGTGAATTATGGGCTGTGACGTGCCACTCGAATTTGGCGGCCCATATCGTTCGCAATTCGGCGAACGGTCGAACATGCGTTCGAGTCAAACTCAAAGCTCATCCCTACTCCCAATCTATGGATAGTGTAGGACCCACTAATCATGGGGTACTTTGTCGCAGTAAGTGGGCTTAGCACCATATAGCAATATGGTGTGACCAAATCCCCATATTTTTTGATAATGTTTTTTTAAAATGTTTAGGTGTTTTAAACTAACCTTGCTGGAGGTAAATGTCTTTTTTGCATGTGTGCGCTGTAATATTTTGTTCTGTTGTAAGGTCAGAATTACATCGCATTTCAGTAGATGGTCACAATACATGATATTACAATGACCGAGACCATGATTCATGTAGAATAGGCTGTCTTGTACTTATTGATGTATTGTACATGCCCTCCTGGTAGTAGATATGTGCTAAATAGATTATTTTGTAGGAGAGAGTTCTAATAATCACCTTCTTTTTTCTATATAAAAACTTTATTTTAAAAAACAAGGACAGAATTACATCACATTTCAGTAGATGGGCACAGTACATGGTATCAGAATGACTGAGGCCAGGATTCATGCGGAATAGTCTGTCTGTATTTATTGATATCCTTCTCCGCAGTTGCGGCTGGTGAAGTTTTAGGAAGGGGGTCGCCAGGCCCCGCCCTTCCTTTCTGACCCCTCCCACTTGGTGAAAATGGGCGTGGTTTCAGAGAAATAGTGGGCTAAGGTGGTGTGGTTAGTGTCTGAGTTGAATGAGGGATGGAGGGAGAGGGAGAGAGGGATGGAGGGACAGCAGGCCCAGATCCTACACAACAATAGAAATATGTGTATTCTAGAAAGTTTAACAATCAGCAGTTAAAGATACTCCAAACACATGGTGTTAGCACTTCGATCATCCCGTCACCATGGTTGTTATGGTGTCAGGATGATTGAAGCGCATTATTTCTATTATTACATTGTAATATAAAATGAAATCATTCAACTCACCATAATGCAGAATCAGTGGGAGCCCTGAGCGTGTCACTAGCCACGTCACCTAACACTAGATGCCATCAGGTGTCCCCAGCGCAGTCCCTCCTTACATCAGGTGCCCCCAGCGGAGTCCCTCCTTACATGCAGCCTGTGTATAAATAAAATGCCTGTGTCACCACCAAATTGCAGCAGCATGTGTCACCACCAAATTGCAGCAGCATGTGTCACCACCAAATTGTAGCAGCCTGTTTCACCAAATTGCAGCAGCCTGTGTCACCACCAAATTGCAGCAGCCTGTGTCACCACCAAATTGCAGCAGCACGTGTCACCACCAAATTGCAGCAGCATATGTCACCAAATTACAGCAGCATGTGTCACCAAATTGCAGAAGCATGTGTCACCAAATTGCAGCAGCATGTGTCACCAAATTGCAGCAGTGTCCCCAAATTGCAGCAGTATGTGTCCCCAAATTGCAGCAGTATGTGTCCCCAAATTGCAGCAGTGTCCCCAAATTGCAGCAGTATGTGTCCCCAAATTGCAGCAGTGTCACCAAATTGCAGCAGTATGTGTCACCAAATTGCAGTATGTGTCCCCAAATTGCAGCAGTATGTGTGCCCAAATTGCAGTAGTATGTGTCACCAAACTGCAGCACCATGTGTCACCAAATTGCAGCAGTGTCACCAAATTGCAGCAGCACGTGTCACCAAATTGCAGCAGTGTCCCCAAATTGCAGCAGTATGTGTCCCCAAATTGCAGCAGTGTCCCCAAATTGCAGCAATATGTGTCCCCAAATTGCAGCAGTGTCACCAAATTGCAGCAGTATGTGTCCCCAAATTGCAGCAGCGTCACCAAATTGCAGCAGTATGTGTTACCAAATTGCAGCAGCGTCACCAAATTGCAGCAGTATGTGTCCCCAAATTGCAGCAGTATGTGTCCCCAAATTGCAGCAGTATGTGTCCCCAAATTGCAGCAGTGTCACCAAATTGCAGAGGTATGTGTCCCCAAATTGCAGCAGTGTCACCAAATTGCAGCAGTATGTGTCACCAAATTGCAGCAGTATGTGTCCCCAGATTGAAGAAGTGTCCCAAATTGCAGCAGTATGTGCAGTATGTGTCCCCAGTGTCACCAAATTGCAGCAGTATGTGTCCCCAAATTGCAGCAGTGTCACCAAATTGCAGCAGTATGTGTCCCCAAATTGCATTGCAGCAGTGCCACCAAATTGCAGCAGTGTCACCAAATTGCAGAGGTATGTGTCCCCAAATTGCAGCAGTGTCACCAAATTGCAGCAGTATGTGTCACCAAATTGCAGCAGTATGTGTCCCCAGATTGAAGAAGTGTCCCAAATTGCAGCAGTATGTGCAGTATGTGTCCCCAGTGTCACCAAATTGCAGCAGTATGTGTCCCCAAATTGCAGCAGTGTCACCAAATTGCAGCAGTATGTGTCCCCAAATTGCATTGCAGCAGTGCCACCAAATTGCAGCAGTGTCACCAAATTGCAGCAGTGTGTGTCGCCACCAAACCCCCCTCCCCCCGTTACTTACCTTGCTGTGCTGTCCTCTCCAGCGGTGTCTCCTGTGGAGAGCTCCGTTCTTCTCATACTCCCTGTTTCCAATCTCTCTCTCTCTCTCTCTCTCAAGAGAGAGAGAGAGAGAGAAGCAGGAAGTGACATCATACTCAGATGTCAATCAAACTGCCCGGCGATAGTAATAGATACTAGCGCCGGGCGGAAGCTACTTGGCGCTTCACAAAGCGCAGCAAGGCGGGCTAAAAGCCGCAAATACAGCGCCACGTCTGCAATCTCGTGATTGGATAGACGTGGCGCTTCCCATAAGTGCACTGTGTCTGGCGTCGCACTGTGTCCGGCGTCCAAACACAGTGCACTTAAAGACCATTTTTTGTATTTTTTTTTTTTTTAAAGGGCCAGCTTTAAAAAATGTATTTTTTTTTTTGACATTTTTTGTGACTGCCTGGAGGGGGGGGGGCGGCACCCACTGCTTCTCGGTGATTTCAACATCCCTGCTAATACAAACACTCCTGCTACTTCTAGACGTCTTAGTCTAACCTCTTCATTTGACCTGAAACAATGGGTACAGGCTTCTACTCACTCTGATGGCAACACCCCTGACCTTGTATTCTCCTACCTATGCACTTCATGCAACTTCTCAAATAATCCTTTTCCTCTCTCTGACCATCACCTTATTAGTTTCTCTCTCTCCCTGTCTTCCACCACCTTTCCCTCCAATCGCCTAACCATCACTCGTAGAAACTTTCGCAACTTCAACTCTTCTCTCCTCTATTCTGCTACTGACCACCTCTATGACAAAATCTCTCCCCTGTCCTGCCCCAACCAAACCACTTCCATCCACAATACATAAGGAAAATACAACACAAGAAGCAGCGCAGGTTACAATGTTAACAATAAGCCTCAATACACATTAAAAAGTCCTTTGAGCACTGAAAGCTCTTCGTGAGATGTGTACGGTCTGTTAGCAGGGCAGCCTTAACAGGGGGGTGAAGCCACTCCAAATATGTAAGAAAAAAGAAAAACAGCAAGGCAGGCAGCGTAGAGGAACCAGGCTTCTTTCCATCTGAGAGCACGGATATGGCCTTTACTGAACCTACCTACGCCGGACTATACAGTCTTTATATGTGAGTGTTTTAATGGAATTGTGTCATTAAATTTTACAATCTTACTAAGAGGCGCCTTTGCTGTTTTTCCTTTTTCATACACAATACATCCCTGTCCTCCACCCTGGACAAGCTCGCTCCCCTCACTACACGCAGAATCAGACCTCGACCCCTACAACCCTGGCAAACAGGTGACACTAAAATTCTCAAAAATGTAGTCGCGCTCTTGACGTCTGTGGCACAAAACTAAGTCTCTTAAAGACTTCAGCCAATACAAATCTGCCCTCCAAAAATACTATTCTTTCCTCCACACTGCCAAGCAGACCTATTTTACAACTCTTAATTAACACCTCATCCAGTCCCCCTAAACTTTTCTCTACCTTCAACTCTCTACTTTGTCCTCCACCGCCTACACCCACTGACTCACACACTGCCCAGGAGATTGCTAATCACTTCAAAAACAAGATTGATACAATCCGTGATGAAATCTCCACTCTACAGGTATCTCTCCCAGTTTAAGACCCTATATCAACAGGTACAATTGACACTCCCCTTATTCAAAGTTGCTAAACTCCTTTCTAACGCCCACCTAACCACCTGCCCCCTGGACCCTATTCCCTCTCAAATACTATGGTCGCCCTCTGACTCTATCCTGCACTCTCTAACCCACATCTTCAATCTCTCCCTCACTTCTGGCATTTTCCCCAATGCTCTAAAACATGCACTGGTCACCCCTGTACTTAAAAAGCCGTCCTTGGACCCTACCAATCTTAACAACCTACACCCTATCTCCTTGCTCCCCTTTTCCTCTAAACTCCCTGAACACCTGGTTTACAATCAACTGAGTGACCACCTCATTCAAAATAACCATCTTGATCCCCTTAAATCTGGATTTCGCCCTCAACACACCACAGAAACTGCTCTTTTAAAACTCACAAATGACCTACTAACTGCAAAAACCAACGGACACTATTCTGTACTCCTACTTCTGGACCTTTCAGCTGCCTTTGACACGGTTGACCACCCCCTCCTCAAAAAAAAACTTTACTCCCTTGGTCTCCGTGACTGTGCTCTTCAGTGGCTCTCATCCTACCTATCCCAACGCACCTTCAGTGTCACTTACAATTCTACTTCCTCTACTCCTCTTCCCTTCTCCGTTGGGGTCCCCCAAGGTTCTGTTCTTGGACCTCTTTTATTTTCAATCTACACCTCTTCCCCTGGTCAGCTGACCTCTCACGGCTTTCATTATCATTTCTACGCTGACGACACACAAACCTATCTCTCCACCCCTCAACTCACTCCATCAGTCTCCTCCCGCATCACTAACTTACCAACAGACATATCTGTATGGATGTCACACTTCCTCAAACTCAGCGCTGCCCATCAGTGACAATCAATGCTGCCAATCAGTGCCGCTATCAGTGCCAATCAGTGCTGCCCATCAGTGCCAATCAATGCTGCCAATCAGTGCCCATCATTGCTGCCTATCAGTGCTGCTATCAGTGCCAATTAATGCTGCCAATCAGTGCCCATGAGTCCTGCCTATCAGTGCCCATCAGTGCTGCCTATCAGTGCAAATCAATGCTGCCAATCAGTGCTGCTATCAGTGCCAATCAGCGCTGCCCATCAGTGCCAATCAATGATGCCAATCAGAGCTGCTATCAGTGCCAATCAGTGCTGCCCATCAGTGTCAATCAGTGCTGTCAATCAGTGCCCATCAGTGCTGCCTATCAGTGCTGCCTATCAGTGCCAATCAGTGCTGCCCATCAGTGCAATTCAATGCTGCCAATCAGTGCCGCTATCAGTGCCAATCAGTGCTGCCCATCGGTGCTAATCAATGCTGCCAATCAGTGCTGCTATCAGTGCCAATCAGTGCTGCCCATCAGTGCCAATCAATGCTGCCAATTAATGCCGCTATCAGTGCCAATCAGTGCTGCCCATCAGTGCCAATTAATGCTGCCAATAAGTGCCCATGAGTCCTGCCTATCAGTGCCCATCAGTGCTGCCTATCAGTGCCACTATCAGTGCTAATCAGTGCTGCCCATCAGTTCAAATCAATGCTGCCAATCAGTGCCGCTATCAGTGCCAATCAGTGCTGCCCATCAGTGCCAATCAATGCTGCCAATCAGTGCTGCACATCAGTGCCAATCAGTGCTGCACATCAGTGCCAATCAATGCTGCCAATCAGTGCCTATCAGTGCCAATCAATGCTGCCCATCAGTGCCCATCACTGCTGCCCATCAGTGCCAATCAGTGCTGCCCATCACTGCCCATCAGTGCTGCCCATCAGTGCCAATCAGTGCTGCCAGTCAGTGCCAATCAGTGCCACCAGTCAGTGCTGCCCATCAGTGCAAATCAATGCTGCCAATCAGTGCCCATCAGTGCTACCTATCAGTGCCGCTATCAGTGCCAATCAGTGCTGTCTATCAGTGCCGCTATTGGTGCCAATCAGTGCTGTCTATCAGTGCCGCTATCAGTGCTGCCTATCTGTGCCACTATCAGTGTCAATCAGCGCTGCCCATCAGTGCTGCCTATCAGTGCCAATCAGTACTGTCTATCAGTGCCACTATCAGTGTCAATCAGCGCTGCCCATCAGTGCTGCATATCAGTGCCCCTATCAGTGCCAATCAGCGCTGCCCATCAGTGTCAATCAATGCTGCCAATCAGTGTCGCTATCAGTGCTGCCCATCATTGCCAATCAGTGCCCATCAGTGCTGCCTATTAGTGCTGCTATCAGTGCCAATCAATGCTGCCAACCAGTGCCCGTTAGTGCTGCCTATCAGTGCCCATCAGTGCTGCCTATCAGTGCCGTTATCAGTGCCAATCAGTGCTGCCCATCAGTGCAAATCAATGCTGCCAGTGCCCATGAGTGCTACCAATCAGTGCCCATCAGTGCTGCCTATCAGTTCCAATCAGTGCCCATGAGTGCTGCAAATCAGTGCTGCTTAGTGCTGCCTATCAGTGCCACTCAGTGCTGCCAGTCAGTGCTGCCTATCAGTGCCTCCTATTAGTGCCAATCAGTGCTGCCTATCAGTGCCAACTATTAGTGCCACCTATTAGTGTCCATTAGTGCCAATCAGTGATGCCTATTAGTGCTACCTATCAGTGTCCACCAGTGCCAATCAGTGACGCCTATTAGTGCCACCTATCAGTGCCCATCAGTGCTGCCAATTACTGCCCATCAATGCTGCCAATCAGTGCAGCATATCAATGCCAATCAGTCCTGCCTATCAATGCCAATCAGTGCTGCCTATCAGTGCCAATCAGTGCCACCTATGAGTGCCCATCAGTGCTGCCCGTCAGTGCCCATCAGTGCACTGAGTGCAGGGATGGGGAGATGAACTCTGCAGCCAGGCACATTGTTCGTGGGGGGGGGGCACAACTGAAATGTGTTGATGTTTATTAATGCCACATGCTGATCTTTAGTATTATAGGTAATCACCACACTACTATTAACTATAAACTACTAGAGGTAAAATAAAAAAGTGTACTGCCCTGTACACACGGTCCGACACTGATCGGACTTTCCGACAACAAAATCCATGGATTTTTTCCGACGGATGTTGGCTGGCTCAAACTTGTCTTGCATACACACGGTCGCACAAAGTTGTCGGAAAATCCGATCGTTCTGAATGTGGTGACGTAACACACGTACGTCGGGACTATAAACGGGGCATTATCCAATAGCTTTGGTCTCTTAATTTATTCTGAGCATGCGTGGCACATTGTGCGTTGGATTTGTGTACACACGATCGGAATTTCCGACAACAGATTTTGTTGTCGGAAAATTTTATAGCCTGCTCTCAAACTTTGTGTGTCAGAAATTACTATGGAAAATGTGTGATGGAGCCTACACACGGTCCTCTCACACATTTTCCATCGGAAAATCCTATCGTGTGTACAGGACATTAGTAAAAGGCCTGCCGCTAAGCACTGTTATGTGTTCCCACACCACAAAAAAAAGTGCAGCGCTAACTTACTGATCAGTAACTTAACAATAATGGTGGAACCCTCTAATGTATGGAAATCTCAATAAACGTCAATATTTCCACAATACACACAATGTGATAAGTAACGTCACATCAAACTGAAGAAAGACATAAAAAATGAAAAACTTAGTGGGGATGGTGGAAACCCCTCCTATAGATATTTGCCATACAGATTAACTCCAACTGCAATAATTCCAGTGATATGTGATTTCACATGTAATACACATCAAAATGACAATAAGACATACATTTTTTTAAAAACTTAAGTTCAAGTGCAACAACTTTTTAGTTGGGAGGTTCCCACCATTATAGCACTTTGGAATTTTTATTTTTTAGATTGTTACACTTTTTTGATGTTTTAGTTACTATTATAATGTGAGTTATTACACTTAATTTAATTTTCCTCCACCCCAATCTCCCTCATCCATGTCTTTATGGACCTTGCTTTGTGCACTGGTGCTCAGTCATGTTGGAACAGGAAGGGGTCATCCCCAAACTGTTCCCACAAAGTTGGGAGCATGAAATTGTCCATGTACCAAATGTCTTGGTATGCTGACGCCTTAAATGTTCCCTTCACTGGAACTAAGGGGCCAAGCCCAACCCCTGAAAAACAACCCCACACCATAATCCCCCCTCCACCAAAGGATTTGGACCAGTGCACAAAGCAAGGCCCATAAAGACATAGATGAGCAAGTTTGGAGTGGAGGAACTTGACTGGCCTGCACAGAGTCCTGACCTCAACCCGATAGAACACCTTTGGGATGAATTAGAGTGGAGACTGCGGGCCAGGTCTTCTCATCCAACATCAGTGCCTGACCTCACAAATGGGCTTCTGGAAGAATGGTCAAACATTCCCATAGACACACTCCTAAACCTTGTGGACAACCTTCCCAGAAGAGCTGAAGCTGTTATAGCTGCAAAGGGTGGGCCAACTCAATATTCAACACTACGGACTAAGACTGGGATGTCATTAAAGTTCATGTGCGTGTACTTTTGACATTATAGTGTATATATATATATATTGGAGATGGAAAGTATTCAGACCCCCTTAAATTTTTCACTCTTTGTTATAATATTGCAGCCATTTGCTAAAGTCATTTAAGTTCATTTTTTTCCTCATTAATGTACACACAGCATCCCATATTGACAGAAAAACACAGAATTGTTGACATTTTTGCAGATTTTTAAAAAAAAGAAAAACTGAAATATCACATGGTCCTAAGTATTCAGACCCTTTGCTCAGTATTTAGTAGAAGCACCCTTTTGATCTAATACAGCCATGAGTCTTTTTGGGAAAGATGCAACAAGTTTTTCACACCTGGATTTGGGGGTCCTCTGCCATTCCTCCTTGCAGATCCTCTCCAGTTCTGTGAGGTTGGATAGTAAACGTTGGTGGACAGCCATTTTTAGGTCTCTTCAGAGATGGTCAATTGGGTTTAAGTCAGGGCTCTGGCTGGGCCATTCAAGAACAGTCACGAAGTTGTTGTGAAGCCACTGCTTCATTATTTTAGCTGTGTGCTTAGGGTCATTGTCTTGTTGGAAGGTAAACCTTCGGCCCAGTCTGAGGTCCTGAGCACTCTGGAGAAGGTTTTCGTCCAGGATATCCCTGAACTTGGCCACATTCATCTTTCCCTCGATTGCAACCAATCGTCCTGTCCCTGCAGCTGAAAAAAACCCCCTCAGCATGATGCTGCCACCACCATGCTTCACTGTTGGGACTGTATTGGACAGGTGATGAGCAGTGCCTGGTTTTCTCCACACATACCGCTTAGAATGAAGGCCAAAAAGTTCTGTCTTGGTCTCATCAGACCAAAGAATCTTATTTCTCGCCATCTTGAAGTCCTTCGGGTGTTTTTTAGCAAACTCCATGCGGGCTTTCATGTGTCTTGCACTGAGGAGAGGCTTCCGTCGGGCCACTCTGCCATAAAGCCCCGACTGGTGGAGGGCTGCAGTGATGGTTGACTTTCTACAACTTTCTCCCATCTCCCGACTGCATTTCTGGAGCTCAGCCAAAGTGATCTCTGGGTTCTTCTTTACCTCTCTCACCAAGGCTCTTCTCCCCCGATAGCTCAGTTTGCCCAGACGGCCAGCTCTAGGAAGGGTTCTGGTCGTCCCAAACGTCTTCCATTTAAGGGTTATGGAGGCCACTGTGCTCTTAGGAACCGAAGACAAGGACAGCATTACATCACATTTCAGTAGATGACCCACAGTCCATGGTATCAGGATGACCGAGACAACATGTTATGTACTCAGCAAGGCCACAATTCATAGGGATTAGTCTGTCTTGTACTTATTGATGAATTGTACATGCCCTCTTGATAGTAGATCTGTAATAAACAGGTCATAATTGTTGGAGACAGTTCTAATAATCACTTTTTTTATTTTTATTTTTTTAATTCTTTATTTTTAAAGACAAGGATGGCATTACATCACATTTCAGTAGATGGCCACAGTACATGGTATCAGAATGACGAAAAAACATGTTATGTACTCAGCAAGGCCAGGATTTATGTGGATTCGTCTGTCTTGTACTTGTTGATGAATTGTACATGCCCTCCTAGTAGTGGACATGTATTTAACAGGACATATTTGTAGGAGACAGTTTTAATATTCACCTTCTTCTTTTTTTCTAATAAATTCTTTATTTCAAAGAACAAAGATAGATTTACATCACATTTTAGAAGATGGTCACAGTACACGGTACACGGTATCAAAATGAATGAGGCCAAGATTGATGCAAAATAGTCTGTCTTGTATTTATTGATGAATTGTACACGCCATTCTGGTAGTGGATCTGTACTAAACAGGTCATATTTGTAGGAGACAGTTCTAATAATCACCCTTTTCTTTTTTCTTTATAAATTCTTTATTTTCAAAGCCAAGGGCAGAATTACATCACATTTCAGTAGCTGGTCACAGTACATGGTATCAGAATGGTAGTGGATCTGTACTAAACAGGACATATTTGTAGGAGACAGTATTAATAATCACCCTCTTCTTTTTTCTTTTATCTATATAAATTCTTTATTTTTAGCTTGGGTTCACACCAGATGCGGTGTGAATTTACAGCAAATTTGCTGCAGATTCGGCACCGCATCTAAATCGCAACCCGCCCATGCGAACTGGTTGTTGGGTGAATGTTAGGTCAGCGACCCCCCCCCCGCAATCGGTTTGCGGTCAATTTGCAGAATCATGTATACACCCACACGATCCAATTCTAGTGCAGACAAAAAAAAGACAAGGACAGAATTACATCACATTTTAGTAGATGGTAGCAGTACATGGTATCAGAATGACCAAGGCCAAGATTCATGCCAAATATTCTGCCTTGTATTTGTTAATGAATGGTACATGTCTTCCCCGTAGTAGATCTGTACTAAAAAGGTCATATTGTAGAAGACAGTTCTAATGATTTCCTTCTTTTTTATGTATTTTTTAGAAATTCTTTCCAAAGACAAGGACAGCATTACATCACATTTCAGTAGATGGCCCACAGTGCATGGTATTAGAATGACCAAGACAACATGTTATGCACTCAGCAAGGTTCATTCATGCGGAATAGTCTGTCTTGTATTTATTGATGAATTGTACATGCCCTTCTGGTAGTGGGTATGTACTAAACAGGTCATATTTGTAGGAGACAATTCTAATAATCCCCTTCTTTTTTTTATATATAAATTCTTTATTTTCAAAGATCACATTTCTGTAGATAGTCACAGCACATGGTATAAGAGTGATCGAGACAACATGTTATATTCTCAGCAAGGCCATGATTCATGTGGAATAGAACTTGTACTTATTGTTCGTGCCCTCCTAGTAGTGGATCTGTACTAAACAGGTCATATTTGTAGGAGACGGTTCTAATAATCACCCTCTTCTTGCAGTGACAAGCCCAATTAGCAACACCCACCTGTAAGTCACAGGCCTCCCTCCTCTGGGACAGTGGGACCCCCAGAGTCAAGCTTGTGAGACTGCTATTTGTTCTGCTAGCTGATAAGAAAAGCCTTGTTCTTTCTTGAAGCTGAATAGACTCTCTGTACTGTGAGCGAGAGAGAACGAGGGGTGGAGAGAGAGTCCGAGTTGTTATAGAGGAGGAGCGGTCAGGGGGATGGAGACATTGACTTTGTCATTTAAAGTCATTCTTCGGTTGGGAAGAAAGTCTTTTGCTCTGCTTTGTAGCAGCATTAAAATGACTTTTTGTCTTATTTTTAAGAGATGTATACATAAGCAATGAAGGTAAACACAGGAGAAGGAGAGATAAGAAGGCAATAAGGGAGGAGGGCCAGCACACAGAGTGTGAGAGCAGTGGCGGAGAAAGACAGCATAGTGTATTGAGGTCTCAGCTTTCCAGGCAGACCTACACAACAATTCTTACATAATAGCACAGAATGCTTCTCTTATCGTGTATGTGGACTGCTGCAAGCATGGGAAAAAACATCTGATACTGGGAAGAACTTACAGCCTGCCCTAGAGACTCCAGTGAGAGAGGTAAGTGACATTTGTTCATAGTACATAGAAGCACAGGCGTGTGGGCTAAATGCTGTTTGGGAAGCTTTGGACACATCAAATAAATGTGCAGAACAAAGGCAAGTTAAAAGCACATGTTATCGTACGCCCTTCCCACCTCAATTCACATTAATTTAAAGTAACACTACACTCTGATTTAAAAAAAGATTCTACTCAAGTATGTATTTGTAACTCAAAAAAGTCCCTTCTATTGCCCTCAGCCTTCACCAAATCTCCAAATTCCTTGTTGTCCTTTGTTGAGCTCTGACTTCTTGGTAGAGGATGGCTATGTTTGTTCCCCATGATCTCACTGTATATAGGAACCTCGCCACCTATTCTTGCCCAATCCCGAGATGGACTAGGGACTATGGGATTTGTAGTGTGCATATAGAGTAACGCACAAGACTACAACTAACAGAAATTGCTTGTTTCGAACAAACGGAAGTGAGGGCAAAGAGGAGAGGTTCATGGAGGATAAGGGAGGATGTTACAAGGTGGCAAAAAAACACACAGAAAGGAATTATTTTATGAACAAGGAATTTAGTGGAATTATTGGACCATTACGTAGTGAATATGTATGGAGAAGAAGCATATTGTTAATTGTCCCTTTAACACAAGGATAAAGATCTTTATTTGCAACCATCTGACTAATTTTTAAATCTCATTGGACTTAGCAAAAATAACTCATTATAACTTATGATTCTGTTATGTTAACTTTGTGAGCTCCATGACTCTAGTATATTCAGCAGACCCGAAAGAACAAAGAAAAAAGAACAAATATGATAGGGGTGATTCACGGTCTAAAACCACAGCTTGATTAACAGATTAAAAAGCAAAAACAATACATTTAAAAGTATATCTTTACAGACAGTCTATAAGAAATGTCATGTCAGTTTAGTACTATAAAGCAGTGGTCTCCAAACTGCAGCCCTAGGGCCAGATGTGGCCCTTTGCTTGCTTTTGTCTGGCCCTTGGGGCACTATTTCTCCCACTTATATGAGAAACTATTCCTCCTAATGACACCAACAATTGACCATAATTACTGCCACTCAACAATAAAAGGAAATATTCCTCCCACTGACACCAATAAGGGGGCATAATTCTTGCCACTGACACCAGTAATGGGGCACTATTCCTCCCACTGACACCAATGATGGGGCACTATTCCTCCCACTGACACCAGTAATGGGGCACTATTCCTCCCACTGACAACAATGATGGGGCACTATTCCTCCCACTGACACCAGTAATGGGGCACTATTCCTCCCACTGACACCAATGATGGGGCACTATTCCTCCCACTGACATCAATGATGGGGCACTATTCCTTCCACTGACACAGTCCAGCCCCCCTAAAGCCCAAAGAACAGTAAACTGGCCCTTTGTTTAGAAAGTTTGGAGACCCCTGCTATAAAGATAAGTATCCCTATGACATGGTCACCTGACACATAGTCGAATTAAGCTGAAACAAAGGAAACCTAATCTAGAGAAAAAAAATTTGTATAACTAGGAAACAATGTTTTTTTTCATGTAACAGAGAAACATTACAATATGAAGGGTTACATTTCAATAGAGTCTTTGCTTTAAGATCTGTAAAATATTGGGCAGGCAATTGTGGTTTAAAAAAGAGGGATGTTGAAATTGGATTGATTCTTTTTTTTTTATGCCTCTAAATATAGCTGTATTTCAGCCAATGAGTTCAGGTACATTGTGGCATTCAGGTTTGTGTTTTAGAGCATTGTTCAAGAGAAAAGAAAAAAGCCTCAAACCTGCGTTCAGAGAGGTGCTACATACACATATAAACGCACGTGTATGCATGTACATTTTTACAGCCAATGTGTTTATGTACATTGTGTACATTGTGGCATGTAGGTTTGTAATTTAGAGCATTGTTCAATAGAATGAAAAAAAAAAGGCTCAAACCTGCGCTCAGAGCGGTCCCACATACATTATTTCCAGTGGCCAGAACAAATGAATATCCTAGCTAATAGAATGAGTATACACCCATATGCTTTTAAACACTTATAAATGCATGTAGTTACACACCAAAAGGAGCATTTTATTATGCTGGATTTTTCTGCTAGCCCCTGGCTGAAAGATCCAACGTAGATAGGAGTATTTTAACCCGCCCATGTGCATGAAGTTATATGCGTAGTTGTTTTTTTCAAACCTTATCATTTATTTTTGCTAAGGCTAATTTATGAAAAATTGAGCAATTGGCATTGCAAGTAGCTTTTGTGGCTCATTAATCCACTAGAATATAAATCAATAAACGTGAAACCCAGCTGGCTACCCCATGCAACAGTCCAATTTCTCCATTTAAATTTATATCAGTCACATGTATTACTTTGTTATTGCTTGAATGCTTCTAAAATAATTTCCAATTCTGTTCTGGTTAAATTTAAACTGAAACATCAGTGTGTTTTACTGTGTATATTGGATTGTTTTCACAAATGAGATTTTAAAATATAAGTGAAAGCAACAAGTGAACTGTTACAAAGAAATGGCAACCACCCCAACCTATAACTGGCCTTTGCAGCAAGGAGCACGTGGAAGGGTGATGCATATAAAAAAACAACAAACAAAATTCCCAGCTCACTTAACAGCCTGTAACAAACCCAATTGTCCCTCTCTAACAGTTCACGTTAAAACCAATTGGTCTAGTTTGCGCACATTTGCAAATACATGCGTAAGCTGCAGTGGCCACGTCACAGCACCTGAGTATAATGCAGTCTTAACTCTATAATTACTATGGTAACATTATATTGCTCTGGTCACAGTGTATTGGAAAAAAAATCACAATTAATAAAAAAGAAAACAAAATTGATTTTTTTTTTCCCCACATACTGTCACCAGTCAGTGTCCCTGATCACCGCCAAACCAGTTATATGATAACGCTGTACTGCACTGCTGACAGTATGTAAAAAAAAAAATAGTACATTTTTTTATTTTTTTTATTAATTTTCCAAATAATTGTGACAATAAATTATAACAAAAAAAACTGGCCATGCCTCTTACTAAATACCTTGGACTGTCTACTTTCCAAAAAGGGGTCATTTGGGGGTATTTGTACTGTCCTGGCATTTTCGGGCCTCAAGAAATGAGATGTGTCAGTACATCAGGGTTTTCAGATATACTGTATATACCATAGTTTGTGGACTCTACAACTTTCCTACAGACTAGAAAATAAATATTGATTTATGAATATATTTGGGCCTAAATTTATAAAGAAAGATTATTTATTTGCAAAATTTTATAACAGTCTTTTTTTCGTTTAGTTAGCAAACAATAAAAAAACCCAGTGGTGATTAAATACCACCAAAAGAAAGCTCTTAATGATAATAATTTCATTTGGGTACAATGTTGCATGACCACACAATTGTCATTCAAAGTGTGACAGCGCTGAAAGCTGAAAATTGACCTGGGCAGGAAGGGGGTTAAAGTGCCCAGCATTGAAATGGTTGAGGGCTGGTATGCCTGGAGGGAGCCCACCCCTCCATAAAGGTACAGGGATGCACTGGACACCCATCCATAGCACAATGGCAGCAAAGGTGAACTGTGAACTGTTAGTGAACTGTTATCCAGGAAACAGAGCAGCTTTTCCATATATTGAAAGATCACTAAAGGCTGCCATACACAGCTCAAATCTTGCTGAACTGGTTTGCCACTGTCGGGACAACCTGGTCTGAATAAAGTCAATTGTTCAACAGGCTTGTGTTGAAGAAACCAGGTGGAAAATTGTTGGCCGAAGAGTGGTGACTCTACAGGTATTTTGACAGTCACTGATGCCAGCTGTCCATATACACCTTCTGTACACCTTCTGTGGTCTCTGTGTGCCTTTACTCCATCTTGGGTACCAAACAGTTGGCCCCGCCCACAAGTGATCAGGAAGGATGGAGTTGAATGAATAATTTATTTGAATGACCATGGGCTAATTAAAAGAGACTTATAGTATATGTGTAGAGTTACAGAGTCACAGGCACCAAAAAATTGTACACAGCTGATGTACTCAACAATTTCATTCCGCAAAAAGCCTCGTCACCTGTATATTTTTCCATGCTAAGTGTTCAGACATTCTATGGAATGTTCCTTTAAGCTTTAACCACTTGAGGACAAACAATGTAAATGCCTAAAAAATGTCAGAAAAGTACCCCTTGGATATATGTTGTATGCTACTTTCCTCCTCCCCCCAGAGCTGCTTCTCCTGACTGTCTTGGCCAGATTTGCATCACAAAGGTAGCTACAGCTGCTGCTGTGTTAAATGAAGCCCTGTTAACTGTTTTGAATGCTGTTCAGAAGCCTAACATCTAACTGTAGGTTTCTTGCAACTTGAAATAGTTTGTTTGAACAAGCTGGTACGAACAAACTTTTTACTTCGCTAACAGAAGTGCTGGTACAAACGGTTTACTTCTCTAACAGAAGTGCGTGCTCAAAGCACTGCATAAAATATATGTAGAATCATCCGCATACAGTATACATTGCTGTGCTCTGATAGAGAGAACTTCCCATCTTGCTCCCAGAAAAGTTGAGTTCGGCTGAGCTCTGCTCAGCCACTCACAGGGAGCTTTGTATTATATGTATAATATAATTGGATGAAGGTGAGTTTGTGATGTTATCCACCTGCCTCTCCATCTCAGCCAACCAGAGGAAGTCTAGCATTCACTGCTGAAATACAAGGCTTCCTGTGAATGGCTGACCAGCGCTCAGCCCAACTTGATTTTGTACCGGTGTCTTGCCGAGAAAGTTCCCTCGGCGGATAAGTTCCCCCCTGTACTGCGCAAGCGCTGCGCTTGCGCAGTACGAATGACCAGGAGCCGCCGAAAACAGCCGAAGATGAAAATCTTCAATCAGCTGTACACGGCGCCTGCGCCCTAGGTCCAGGCTGAAGCCCCACCATCCAAGTGGACCTAGAGGGGGAATAAAAAAGTGCCGAGCGAAGCGAGGTCGTGCCTGAAGTGTGGCGAGCGAAGCGAGCCCGTGAGGGGCCCCCTTACAGGCGCCGTGTACAGCTGATTTCTTCTGTATTTCGCTTCGGCTATTTCCGCTGGCTCCTACTGCGCAGGCGCTGCGCCTGCGCAGTAGATGGGGGTCCTTATCCGCCGAGAGGAACTTACTCGGCAGAACACCGGAAGAAGGATGGGAAGTCACAATCCTGCTGTTGGAACACAGCTCTGTATAATACATGTAGCCGATGCTACATGCAGTTTATACAGCGCTCCGAGCGGTCTTATCTGTTAGTGACGCAAATTGTTTGGACCATCTGGGTCCAGATGAACTATTTAAAGTCACATTAAATCTGGAGTTAGGCTTTAAATGAGAAATACCATGTAATAACATCACGGTTACATGGTAATTACTCTGTTTCATTCATATGCATATCAAAGGAGTTGCATTTTATCTGCATATACCATGTGAACTGATGAAGTCATTTTATGTTAACTGATGAAAATGCTTGTAACAGCATTAAAATATAAAAAATTGAAATAAAAAAATAACATTCTGTTTGCCTAAATGTTTTTTTCTCTGCAGACGTATTTAGGATACAGCATTATAGACTCCCACCATTAGCAAAAGTATACAACAAACTCTTATGCCACGTACACACGACCAGACTTTCCGGCAGAAAAGGTCCGACGGAACAAATCCGTCAGACATTCCAATCATGTGTGTGCTTCATCGGACCTTTTCTGTCGAAAAATCTGACTGACCTTAGAAATAGAACATGTTTCAAATCTTTCCGATGGACTCGATTCCTATAGAAAAAAACGTTCGTCTGTATGCTAGTCTGACGGACCGAAAACTACGCAAGAGCAGCTATTTGCTACCAGCTATTGAACTTCCTTTTCTAGTCCGGTCGTACGTCATCATGTTCGAAACGATCGGACTTTGGTGGGATCGTGTGTAGGCAAGTCCATTTTTTTGGAACTCCGTCGAAAAGACCTACGGTGTTCAGTCCGACGAGAAGTCCACTCGTGTGTACGCAGCATTACAAGATTGTAGAACATGAGACATGGGCTGGGCTAGAAAGAGCTGGCATCTAAAGCATAGTCTCCCACATTTAGGTGTTGTATACAAAAGCGTTTGTGTTTTGCTGCTGACATGCATTTCATAAAGATCAAGAAAGCAGTGTTAGAAATTTGAATTGAATAGTACAGAGTAGTATTAATTTGTGCTTTTGCTATGCAGTGCATTGTTGTATGTGTTTATAAATGCATGTCCTGTTGTGATGCGTTTGTATTGCTTTTGTGTCTGTAAAAGTAAATAGGAAAGTAGTACATGGTAAATGCACCGAGATCTAAAAAGCAGACCATTTATTTCTTCCAAGTACCGAAAAACATTCAGTATTGCAGTCTGTGCCTTTCTGTCATGGTGACAACCCCTCCACTTATCTTGTACTGGTGTCATAGGAGCAAGAAGTGAAGGAAAATATTCACACCAGGGTCACAGACTAAAACCTGATAAAAAATGTATTTCTTCCCTGCTCTACCCAAACCACTATTAGGTTGAAGTTAGATCTTAAAGTGTAATTACACTGCATCTGAGTACCACAAACCAAAAACACAATTCATTTTTAATATTCAAATCAAACTCACCCATCCATCCATGTCTTCATGCTTTATTTTGCTGAGAAATCGCCTTGAAAAGAACCTCTTAGCATTTCTGGTCGTGGCCTTCTTGAGTAAGGGCAGAAGGGCATGTAGCATATACTGCAATCCATCTGCCTTTAGCTCAGACATGCGGGCAGGAGGGTGTCCTTACCTGGGAAAACCCCTCTTTCTCTCTTGAGGACTACTGGGATGGAAACCACAAAGTAACTGAAGAAATGTAAAAAAAATGTTTAAAACAAGTAATTATGATATACTTTTTTTTATCTATTTACTAATGCTAGCAGCACAAGGATTAAATATAGTCAATGTTAATTGAGAGAGGGAAGTTCCACTTTAAAATTATTGGAATAATTGGAATTAAACCTAAAAAGTAAAAAAACTGCTGATTTTGTGGGCTTTTTATGACAGAAGAGACCTTGCTGTCAGAAACCCTTCACCCTGTCTGTCATGGTTTGTGTACAGTGAGCTGCAACAACATACTTTTCTGGCACTTCTTTGTGCATGTGTATTGTATTTGCATAGGAGGGAAGAGTCCGAAGAGTCCAAACCCAGAATGAAGACTGGGAGAAAAGATGGAAGAGCCCATGACAGACTGGAGTTCTGACACTGCTGCGTTGGAGGGAATCCCTTGCCAGATAAGCCTGCCATAATGTGCTAATATGCATTGCATACTATCACATTATGGCTAAAAGTTCCTCAGGCCAATTTCTTTTTTTGCAGAATTTGAATTCCGCTTTAAGTTAGGTTGAGAAGCCACAATAATTCCTACAAACTGACAAATACTTTCAGGGGACTATTTAAAATTGAGCGCTGATACCACTAACTTTAGACTAGAGCAGTGTTCACTTCACATTGTGCCTGCCTTTAAAGTGTTACTAAACTCACAACAGTAAAATCAGTCTGCATATGCAGTAAAGCATGCTTGTTATACTCATTATGGAACCTAAGGGGTTAATCCTGCTTATTGCGTAAAAAGGCTGTTTAATCCTGTCTTCTCTGATCCTCCCCTTCTTCCACTGTCCCTAATCCATTTTGTGATAGTACAGAGCCTTGGGGGCACTCTACACATGCTCAGTTTGGTGTGTATTGCTAGAGAGTATTTTTTGGGGGGGGAGGGTGCAATCAGCACAGGGCCAATCAGCACTGTCCAGACAGAGGAACAGGGGTCCTGCAGCCTCATAGGACAGTCAGAGTAGAATGAAAATCAAAATAAAGCGAGCACTAGGTAAAAAATTATATATATAGCAGCTGGCAAGAAAAAAAGGTGAAAATACAACCTTCAAATAGCAATAGTGAATAAAGTTTGTGCAGTGTCTAAATATAAATGGTACACTTAATAAGTATCGTATTTTCCAGTGTATAAGACGACCTTTTATACTTAAACAATCCTCCAAAAATTGGGGGTCGTCTTATACGCCGGTATATGGATGTCAGCCTGCTGGATGTGCATTAATGTCCGCTGAGCCAATCACGGCGAGCGATGTATTCTAGTAATGAATACAAAGCCTGCTCAGATTGGCTTTGAGAGTCAGAGAGGCGCGGGCTGATGATGTTCCAACCTCTTCCAATCACGGCGAGCGATGTATTCTATTAATGTATACAAAGCCTGCTCGGATTGACAGAGGTTGTAATATCATCAGCCCGCGCCTCTCTGAATCTCAGCCAATCCGAGCAGGCTTTGTATTCATTAATAGAATACATTGCTTGCCGTAATTGGCTCAGCGTCGTGTACTGTATACAGTATGTTACCGAATGCGGCTACCCCTCGGTTCCTCTTCCTTCCATGGCCACCTCACCATCCACCACCGGAGGTTTGGTTTGAAGCACCTGACCCTCCATCTGGCACCTGACCCTTCATCTGGCACCTGACCCTCCATCTGGCACCTAACACTTGACCCTTCATCCGGCACCTGACCCTCCATCTGGAACCTGACCCTCCATCTGGCACCTAACACTTGACCCTTCATCCGGCACCTGACCCTCCATCTGGCACCTGACCCTCCATCTGGCACCTAACACTTGACCCTTCATCTGGCACCTGACCCTCCATCTGGCACCTAACACTTGACCCTCCATCTGGCACCTGACCCTCCATCTGGCACCTGACCCTTCATCTGGGATCTGACCCTCAATCTGAAGCACCTGAAGGGGGTCGTCCTATACGGTGAGTATATCTCAAAACCAATGTTTTAGCTGGAAAATTAGGGGGTCACCTTATACGCCCAGTCGCCTTATACGCCGGCAAATACGGTAAAGAAAGTCCAAGTAGTGGCCACCGAATTGTGATGAAAAATGTGAACAAATTGTCATCTAACAGAAATCAGCTGAACTTTTCAGTGAATCCAAAGAGCTCCTCTGATAATGAGTATGGAGTGTCAGAACACTCACCAGATATCAAACAGACTTCACTAGCATTGAAACAGGAGACAATACACCCAAAGTGTTGCCAAATGTTCCTCCACAGTGAAATCCCTCCACCAATCTATGCACTCACCAGAAGTTGAACCAAGATAAGCCTTGAACTGCTGGTATGTAGTATGATGATTATGTAGTCCGTTGTGCTGGTTGTGTGATCAACTCCAATGGGATAAACACTGTGTAAAAGAAGCTCACCAACGGGAGCCAGAGCAGTGCTCATATAGTGTAGTATTTATTTAAATAAAAAGCAGGTACATGTACTCAAGCAAAAAAAATGGCCATAAAAACCTACAAAGAAAAACCGCCGCTCCTACCATGAGCACGCGGCGGTGATGATGTCAGCGTGTAGGCCTCTCCCATCATCACCGCTGCATCCTGCAATAAGGTATTAAGTGTACCATTTATATTAAAGCGCTGCACAAACTTTATTCACTATTGCTATTTGAGAGTAAAATGAAAACTCCTCCCATAAGCTCTAACCAGACACTGATAGAAGTCACAAGAGTGCTATATACTGCTGATGAGAAAAGGTATTTAGCAGTTTATATTTACTAAAATAATTGCATTCCCATGTTCTATGTACTGTGGGACACCAGATATAGTGAATGCGGGGTCCTGGGTTTAGTAACACATTTAAGTCTTTCATAAAATGTAGGTCATGGTGTGTAAGATGAAGGGGCAGACTTACCAATTTAAACTCTACACTGTTGGTCACCACAGCCATCACATGGTACAGAGATGCTTGGATCAGCTCTGTACACAGTGTCTGTGTGTAGCAGGGTGAAACCCCTGTTAGTTAGCACTTCCTGTTTTAGTGGTATGGTATTGTCACTCAGGTGAGGTAAGAGCAGGGTATTTCAGAGGAGGCATAGTCTGTGGGTTTCAAGAAGAAGGCAGGGCACCTAATGTGCACTTATGCTTTCCTCTTTGAGGGAAAGCTGCAGCTTAGATGGACCTGTAGATGGGAATAGAAAGGAGAAGCACAATAGAGGATCAGAAAAATTTTGTGAGTACCCCAGCACCCCTCTTGTAAAATGAGTGGAATGAGTTATATGCAATTTTTAAATGTGCATTTAATACTCTGCAATATCTTTGAAAAAGCTATGGATACATTTGGCTGTGTAAATGTATAGAAAAAAGTTCATTAAACATTTTGGCTCAGGGGCGCCTCTGTGGTGTGTTTGGTGAAGACTGCACGGGTAAGCCAAGCTTGGCATGGTGGGATTCTATACTCAGTCGTAAGGTAATCATCTGGGCTATTGAAATAAGGGCTACACTGGTCTGTTTTTTTTTTTGGAGGAACTTTACAATACATGGGGTGTTATTAAGGCAGTGCATTTGGTTCAAGTGAGGAATGAGTGGTGGCCTGGTGAAGAAGGGTCTGCCTGCTTATCAGTGGTAGGAAAGTTTCCCAGGGTGTATGCACCTGGCATCCTGGACCCCTATTTTTAATGGGCATTGGGTGTTTGACGAGACACTTGTGGACTAGGTCTGGAACCACTGGAGTCAGAGAGGCTACTTATAAGTATGTAAGTGTGTGATTTCTGACATGGCCTGAGCACTGAGATGAGTGAGAAACCTGAAAAAATTGTGAAGTGTAGGGATGGTGGTTGGGGTTTTGGACCTGCCATCACTGAAAACTTTTTCTGCAGGCCTTGGCAAAGAAACTGGCTTTAACCCACAGCAAGGTGTCAAAGGTGATTTCTGCAGTGCTTTTAAAATGTGTCTTTTGAAACATATACTGTAAGTTTAATCCTGTACTCAATCACCTTACCCCTAATTCAAACAATAATAATAATGACTATCTTTATTAAGATCTACAATTTGCTGTATGCGAATGACTAGAAATCCTAGACTTTATTTTGTACCTGTAAAACCAAAGATCTTCTTTTGCTTCCACCTTGACAGTTTGGTTATATGAAGGCAGTGACTGCAGGGCATAGCCATATGTAAGGAACAAACAGCCCAACACTGGTTCAAACCGTAAGAAAACAGCCTGTATCCAAGCAATAGCAAATACTTGGAAATCTCCCAATGAAATTTGATGTATTATACGTTCACACAATTAGTGTCCCCTATCTACACCTTTATGACACATTACTGCATTGACTTAAAGTGATTCTAAAGGCTAATGCTTTTCTTAATTAAGCACTTCCATACCGGGCCTATTCTGGCACTGCTCTCCTACATGTAAAAATCATAATTTTTTTGATAGAAAATTACTCAGAACCCCCAAACATTATATATTTTTTTTTAGCAGACACCATAGGGAATAAAATGGCAGTCATGGCAACATTTTATGTCGCATGGTATTTGAGCAACAATTTTTCAAATGCGTTTTTTTGGGGTTTCATGAATTAAAAAAACAACAAAACAGTAAAGTTTGCCAAATTTTTTGTATAATGTGAAAAATTATGTTACGCCGAGTAAATAGATACCCAATGTGTCACGTTTTAAAATTGCGCACACCCATAGAATGGTGCCAAACTTCAGTACTTAAAAATCTCCATAGGCGACACTTTAAATTTTTTTACAGGTTACTAGTTTAGAGTTACAGAGAAGGTCTAGTAAGAGAATTGTTGCTCCCACTCTTACACACACGGCGATACCTCACATGTGTGGTTTGAATGGCGTTTACATATGTTGGCAGGATTTACACATGCGTTCGCTTTTGTGCATGAGCTACCGGGGACAGAGGCGCTGTAAATTTTTTTTTTTTTTTTATTGCTTATTTTACTTTATTTTTTTTATTTTTACACTTTCTCCTTATTTTTTTTTTTTCTTTATCACTTTTATTCCTATTACAAGGAATGTAAACATCCCTTGTAATAGGAATGGTGTGTGACAAGTCCTCTTTATGGTGAGATATGGGATCAATAAGATTCCACATCTCTCCTCCAGGCTGGAAAGCATGAGATCAAAAAAAAAATTATGATCCCATGCTTTCCAGCCACGATCGCGGCTTTGTTTACAAGTGTGGCCCGGACGTGACGTCATACAGATGACTGGTGACCATCTGGTCACCAGAAATTTCTATGATCATCATCCAATGGCGGCCGATTCTTTTGTGGCATGTCAGGGGGTCACCATTGCTTAAAGCAGAAGTTCCATTTTTGGGTGAAACTCCGCTTTGAATAATACAAATCAACCAACAGGTGAAAAAAATCAATAAATGAAAAAACACATATATAACTTTTCCACAGTAACGCTCAAGATAAGTTGATTGAACAACAATTAGTTTCCAAAAATAATCAATAAGTGTCCAAAAATAATCCAAAAATAATATGTCAATGTCCATGAATGATTAGTGAAAATATGTTGCAATCTCACACATATGAAGAGCAGTCTTCTTTAAGATCTGCAAAATAATAATGTGAATTAACACCAACTCCTCCACCACAGTGAAAAGCAGGAGATCGAACCCCTTAAAAAACAGGCTCACCGGATGCTGTTTCCATTCACTCTCGTGTCTGGCAAATAAGCTCAGGATTTAAATTGAAGAGTCACTTGTAAACGCCACACTCCATTCTCTTGCCTGACTATACACTCCACATGTAGGGAATAGAGCTAGAGACAGAGCCTCCAATAGTGTAAAATCACTTAGAATGAGTAATTTATTAAAATATATATTGAACGTACATCAAATCAAAGTAAAATTAAGCCTTCATGTTTTATGGTGCAAGACAAGCTGGGAAGCACTGCGCTGCGATCTCACCACTCCTTCATTCGCCAGATGTCAGTTCGCATTCCCACTTTCAACATACAGTCACCGTGTAGCCACACTCCATTGCGTTTCGTCACTTCTGACTTCGACCTCCCGTGACGGAGTCGGGAGTGACGAAACGCATCAGTATTGGCTACACAGCAACTGTATGCTGAGGCTGGGAATGCAAACTGATGTCTGGCGAATGAAGGAGTGAGGAGATTGCAGCGCTTCCCGGCTTGTCTTGCACCATATAACATGAAGGTTGGTTTTATTTTGATCTGATGTACGTGCAATATATATTTTAATAGATTCCTCATCCTAAGTGATTTTACAAAATTGGAGGCTCTGTCTCTATTTCTATTCCCTACATATGGAGTGTATTGTCAGACAAGGTAATAAAGTAGCTAATGCAGTGAATAATAAAAGTGCTAAGTAAATAGTCCCAGTAAAGACAATTTGATTTCATAAAAAGTGCAATCCAGGTGAAGGTGCTCTAATTATTGCGCATTCACAGAGTGAAGTAAAAGGTGATTGGTGTCTCTTCTTATAGTGTATATGACACCTGGGTGTGGGGTGCATGACTGCGGTGGGTGAGGCACCCCCTGATGAAGTCACGGGACACATGATGCTACGCATCAGGATTGGGCAGCAGACTAACCGGAAGTGACGTAGGTGTATGAGCTCACCGCTCATGTATTACATGCCTTGCTTTATTGTTTGAAATGTGAGTACATATACGTTTTTATAATAAAATACTATATAAAACTATAATGCACTATTGGAGCCCCATTGCTTGTATATTACCTCACGGAGGGGACCAGGTGGATATTCCTGAATTTCACCTAAGGAGGTATCGCCACACATCCAGCCCCTAGGACAGCGTTTTACCACAGAGAGGCCCCCAAAAGCTAAGAGGAGCCATAAGGATCCCCCATGAAAGATGTTTATCCAGCGCTGTAACCTTACAGCAGTAAGGCGAGAGGCTTGTGAGCACGGAGGTGTCATATACACTATAAGAAGAGACACCAATCACCTTTTACTTCACTCTGTGAATGCACAATAATTAGAGCACCTTCACCTGGATTGCACTTTTTATGAAATCAAATTGTCTTCACCGGGACTATTTACTAAGCACTTTTATTATTATCTGCATTAGCCACTTTATTACCTTTTGATATTTATCTAGAAGTAATTATTTGTTCACGTTTTGTATTTACTATGCTATTTATTGCTTAAATTTCTCATGTTACTGGGGACAGAGCAACAGCGCAACATCATTTTTATTCATACACTTAGAGCCATGGATTTTGCTTTTCGGTGTTTGCGGCAGTATCAGGAACCATGAATCAGACCGAGACAGAAGTAAAGTTAAATCACACTTGTTTAATAATAATAATAAGGTAAACAGAGTAAGCATAGTCTAAACAAGCCAGAGATCAGTAACTGGATCGGGTAGTTATCCAAGCAAATGTCAGAGAGCCAGAGATAAACGTAGTAGTACAGCAAGCAGGATCAGGAGCCAGAAGGAACGTCAGTCAAGCAAGTCTTATTTATTTATTTATTTATTTCAGGTGCTTATATAGCGCCGTCAATTTACACAGCGCTTTACATATACATTGTACATTCACATCAGTCCCTACCCTCAAGGAGCTTACAATCTAAGGTCCCTAACTCACATTCATACATACTAGGGACAATTTAGACAGGATCCAATTAACCTACCAGCATGTCTTTGGAGTGTGGGAGGAAACCGGAGTACCCGGAGGAAACCCACGCAGGCACAGGGAGAACATGCAAACTCCAGGCAGGTAGTGTCGTGGTTGGGATTTGAACCAGAGACCCTTCTTACTGCTAGGTGAGAGTGCTACCACCACACCACTGTGCTGCCCTAGGAGTCTTCAACAGGAACGCAGGAGAAAGTCTCTGTGATGTTGACAAAGGCGAAGGCAGAGATCAAGTGAGCTGGACGACATTAAGTAGGCAGGACTGACAAGCAGAATTAACAACAGCTGGGTAACTGTGGAGAGAGATGGGAGCTGGCAATTAGCCAACAGATGAGCAGCCATCTCAGAGAAGGAAGGGCTGAGCCAGCCCTGACAGTCAGTCCTTTTCACTTTTATTGTTTGATAGCGCAGAAGTACTATTTATATAATTATAGTTAGAGAAGAGAACGGAGTGTGGCGTTAACAAGTGACTCTTCAATTTAAAACCTGAGCTTATTTGCCAGACACGGGAGTGAATGGCAACAGCATCTGGTGAGCCTATTTCTTAAGGGGATTCACATTAATATTTTGCACATCTTAAAGAAGACTGCTCTTCATATGTGTGGGATTGCAACATATTTTCACTATTCATTTATGGACACTGACATATCATTTTTTAGATTATTTTTGGACAGTATTATAATTATTGTTCAATCAACTTATAGGTGAGCGCTACTGTGGAAAAGTTATATATGTGTTTTTTCATTTATTGATTTTTTTCACCTGTTGGTTAAAGTAAAAAAGAGGTTATACATACCTGCTCTGTGCAACAATATTGCACAGAGCGGTCCCTTACCTATTCATTGGCAATCCCCTGCCAGTGCTGTCTGCTCTTTCCATCATGCATGTGCCTTCCCCCTTAGCAAGTCATGTGATATGGGAGCACCCATGTGGGCATGCTCCTGAACTGGTTTGTGTGCATTCTATAGACACACAGAGCACATGTAAGCCACGTCACAAACTTCCTCGTGACAGGATTATGACTGGCAGCAGCAAGAGCCTATGTCTCCCACTGCTGCCTGTGTCTCCTGTGAAACCAGAAGTGGAGGATTGGTGCTGCAGATGGGACAGCACAAGAGTGGCTGACAGCAGGCAGGTAAGTGTTTAGGGATGGAGGGGGAGAATAGTTATTGGGGCATTTTTTACCTTAATGCATCGATCTGATGCTGCAACTGTCCCCTGCCAGCTCTGCAGTGAGAACTGAGTGATCAAACACTGTTGATCTCTCAGTTCTCTGCCTCCACTCTGAGCAGAGAGCCATGACTGTCAGTCAGCGGCTCTCTGCTTCCCTCTCCAGTGCTCCCTGAAGCGATGGGCTGTGGAGGGGGCGAGAAGGGCTGGCTCAGGCTCTTGGTGGATTGCTGAGAGGCTGAGCCAGGTGCCGGCCCAGGCTTCTGAGCGCATCCTAACCCTATGGTTAGAATCTTTCCCAAGCCTGGATTGGTTGAGTGACATCAGCTGACAGCAGGCTTTTGTCGATTGAAAATGAGTCACAGGAGTGCAGAACGAACTGCACACCTGTGATCCATAGGAGAAATATGGCTAACAAAAAGCTTTGGAAGCCAACATTTTTTGACCAAAACTGTGGAAGATGTACCCAAAAAGTCAAGCAGAGGACAGTATTACTAGTATTGCCTATGGTCTCCCTACAGCTGATCTTTTCCTCATTACTGACTTACCATGCCTTGTTCTGCACTGTGTCTCAGTCTGGTGGTGGCCATTTTGAAAGAATGAAGAAAGCATTTGTTTCCTCATAACAGAGCTACCCTTCTAATGAATGAATGAAGCAGAAGCAGGGAGACCCTAATGCTGAAGAACAGTGAGCAAGAGAGTAGTGACATCACAAAATCTTATTCCAAATCTCCTGAGGCCAGCAGTCAGAAGCAGCAGTGCATTAAATCCTCACACTACAGATATACAGATACGAGTGAGCCAGGGGCGTAACAAGAAATCACAGGGCCCCATAGCAAAATGTTGTGTGCCCCCCCACAAAAAAATTAACTAATGCCATTGAACAACAGATTACCACACCCAGGCAACAGCTTATATTCATTTTGAACAACAAAGTATGCAGTATACTGCATACAGCCCCTGAAGGACACACATTACTGACCTCCATGCCTTCTAACCAATTTCTGTTCTGTTATATAAAATGAAATAGTTCAACTCACCATAATGCAGAATCAGTGGGAGCTCTGAGCATGTCACTTGCCACCGTCGCCTGCCACCAAATACAACTTGTCAAATAATGTCACCTGCCACACATTGCGGATTGTCCACTTGCCACGTCGCCTGCCACCAGATGCAGATTGTCACTTGTCACACGTTGCGGAATGTCATCTGCCACGTCACCTGCCACATGTTGTCGATTGTCCACTTGCCATGTAACGGATTGTCACTTGCCATGTCCCGGATTGTCACTTGCCACACATTACTGATTGTCACTTGCCACATGTTACGGATTGTCACTTGCCACGTCACAGATTGTCACTTGCCACGTCACCTGCCACACATTACAGATTGTCACTTGCCACGTCCCGGATTGTCACTTGCCACATCACTTGCCACATGTTACGGATTGTCACTTGTCACATCGCCTGCCACATGTTATGGATTGTCACTTGCCACTTCACCTGCCACACATTACGGATTGTCACTTGCCACGACCCGGGTTGTCACTTTCCACGTCACCTGCCACACATTACGGATTGTCACTTGCCATGTCACGGATTGTCACTTGCCACGTCACCTGCCACACAATACGGATTGTCACTTACCACATCCCGGATTGTCACTTGCCACGTTGCCTGCCACATGTTATGGATTGTCACTTGCCATGTCCTGGATTGTCACTTGCCACGTCACCTGCCACACATTACGGATTGTCACTTGCCCCGTCACGGGTTGTCACTTGCCACGTCACCTGCCACACATTACGGATTGTCACTTGCTACGTCGCCTGCCACATGTTACGGATTGTCACTTGCTGTGTCACTTTCCTGCTGTGTCCCAGAGTCAGGCAGCAGATTATCAGTCAGGCAGCAGAGAGATAATGTCATCTTTCTGCTTCCTGCGGCTGCCTGCACAGTGAGGGCGGAACTGCACTGCAGAGATGCAGGGCGGGCGCCGGGCAGTGAGAGATGATGTCATCTCTATGCTCCCCCGCCTGCCAGCTACCTGATTGGCCAGCCCGCTCACCCACGAGCCACCCAGCTGTCTTACCAACTGAGCCACCTGACAGCCCTTGGAGATGCCCGCGCTCTCACCCGCGGACCCACGGAGCCGCCTATCCTCACCGGGCCCCACTCGGCTGCGGCCCTCATAGCACCCGCGCGTGTCGCTATGGCGGTAGTTCCGTGTAGTTACAAATACATGACATCACTTCCGAATTTTTTTTCTGTTGTACAAGAATTTTCGTGACTTTATTTACGTATTCAATTTCTACTTGCGACTGTTAAGCGAAAAACGTCGTACAATCTGTTGTACGATATTCGGATCGTGTGTACGGGCCATTAGGATACTCACCTAGCCAGTGGATCCAGCGTTGAGCTGCTGGCATCATCCCTCTGTAGCTTCTGCATGGGTCCGGCGCCACTAGGCCTGCCCCCCTCCTCTTTACTAAATGGGACTGAGCGTCTTGCATCCCAGGAGGCATGGGGGGCACCCTGTAATTCACCTAGGCAAATTCCGGAGGTTGGGAGGACGGGCCACACCTTTTAAGCCTGAAAATACCAGTAAGTAAACAAACAAAAAAAAGAGCCCGATATCCACGCTGCAGAGGGGGGGGGGGGGGCTGGGTGGAGGGAAGAAGAGTGCTGAGGAAGGGTGAAGGTCTGCTTTAATTGCCTTCTGTCTAAATTGGCCCTGTGTGATATAAGTGTGCGTGTACAGTATGTATAAATGTGAGATAGGGGCCCTGGACTCTTTCAATAACTGGGTCTTTATCTTTAGGATAGATAACAGATCCAAAACGCCCTGCCATATACCATTTATTCTAACTGCTTTGCAAGATTGGCACAATAAAAGAAATCTTTATCTTTATCTTTGGTAATTTGGTTATGTGATCTTTTCCCAGTTCCTCTGCAACTCAATGGGCAATATTCTGTCTGCAATAATAGAAACAAACAGTCTTGTAGCCTAGGATAGAAAGGCACTTCCCTGTTCCCCCTGCCTTCCCCCCTCCCTTTTTCAAGCTAACAAACTGGCTGGAGACTGCACTCTCCACTGTTATCTCATTTTTGGGAAGACAGGAAGTTCAAGGAAGCAGTACTGAAAGAGCAGGAAAGAGCAGGAGCTAGCAGCACTAAAAGCTGTAAACTGAAAGTTCTGGAGTAAGAATTTTAACAAATAGTTTACTGGGGAACTTTAATTGTGCTCAATGTATTAAGATTAAGCACTGATGGTTTAATACTACTTTAACCTTTAATTCCTTATAATCTTCTCAGCCATACCACATGAGACTCCTGCAGTCTTGTGGGTGGCTCCAGAACCGTGATTGACAGCTTAGTACTTCCTATTCTCTCCTCCTTGTCATCCAGCCCATATAATGCTTCTGAGCATGCTGTAAATAAAAAAAATAATGTTATTGCTAATTAGATTTTTTTTATTAATTAGTTACATGAGAGCCACAGGAGTGCTCCACTGTCAGACATGATTTTGGAGCCACCCTGCAAGACATGCGTGACACTTGGGGCAGCTAGCTAGGGGAGGGTGTGAAGAAGGAGTGCAGGGCTCAAAAATGGAGCATGCGGAGACAGAGTGGCAAAGCAGAAGACTGTGGATTGGCCAGCATGGCATTGCCGCTTTGAACATTTATTCTCTACTGATCTAAGGCCTCATGCACACTAGGCCCAGCACCTCCCACCTTTGCTTCTGGCAGGAGAAAAGCAGCTAGAAAAAATGGCCACGTTTTCGAATGTGTTTAGGCACGTCAATTGTTTGGGTATTCATTTAATCCATTGGCCAGGATATTAAAGTGTTTATAACCCTAAAAAAAGAGCTCCCATTCCCTTAAAGCAGATTAAACAGCACAGTGCTTGCGCTGTCTAACCTGTCCCTCTCTAAACTGTAAAAAACCTGGCTGATCCTGACACTTCCTGTTTCCTCCTCTGTGTACTGACCATGTTAATCATGGCTGCTGAGCCCTGATTACCGGGTCAGTTTACGTGCCACCGTCATCCGCAGCTCTTCTCTATGCCCCCACCTCCCTGCCTGTCAGCTCTGTGTGTCTATGTCTGTGTCTACGCCCCCCACCTCCTGCCACTAATAGTAGTAAAGAAAAGTTGTAAAATTGTTATCGCCAGCCTCTCTGTTTTATCCAGGCATACCACACTGTGTAAGTGTTTCTTAAAACAAAGCCTCTACAATGAGGGAAAATTGTACATTTGCCCAATGACAAAGACATTATCAGTCTATAATATAAATAGGTTTATTTTAACAGTGATAGACAGAACAACAACAAAAACGTCCAGAAAAACGCATTTCAAAAAAGTTATGAATTGATTTGCATTTTAATGAGTGAAATAAGTATTTGACCCCTTTACAAAACATGACTTTGTACTTGGTGGCAAAACCCCTGTTGGCAATCAGGTCAGATGTTCCTTGTAGTTGGCCACCAGGTTTGCACACATCTCAGGACGGATTTTGTCCCACTCCTCTTTGCAAATCCTCTCCAAGTCATTAAGGTTTCAATGCTAACATTTGGTAACTCAAATCTTCAGCTCCCTCCACATATTTTCTATAGGATTAAGGTCTGGAGACTCGCTAGGCCACTCCAGGACCTTAATGTGCTTCTTCTTGAGCCACTCCTTTGTTGCCTTGGTCGTGTGTTTTGGGTCATTGTCATGCTGGAATACCCAACCACTACCCATTTTCAATGCCCTGGCTGATGGAAGGAGATTCTCACTCAAGATTTGACGGTACATGGCCCCGTCCATCATCCCTTCAATGCGGTGAAGTTGTCCTGTCCCCTTAGCAGAAAAACACTTCCAAATCATAATGTTTCCACCTCCATGTTTGACGGTGGGGATGGTGTTATTGGGGTCATAGGCAGCATTCCTCCTCCTCCAAACACAGCGAGTTGAGTTGATGCAAAAGAGCTTGATTTTGGTCTCATCTGACAACAACATTTTCACCCAGTTGACCTCTGAATCATTCAGATGTTCATTAGCAAACTTCAGACGGGAAGCTGCAGCTGTGGGCGCTGCAGGATTTCAATCCTTCATGGCGTAGTGTGTTACCAATTGTTTTCTTGGTGAGTATGGTCCCAGCTGCCTTGAGATTGTTTTGCTTTAATTAAAGGTTCTTGCGGTAAAACCAAGGAAGATTAGACTTCTGTAGTGTATCAATGCTTTACTAAACAGAAAAGCTGCACATACAACTATAGGATACACAATACAACACAATTCATAGCTTACAAAAATTGCCTACAACATGCACAAGCCAATTATCCTTTCTAGCAAAATAAGCATGTACAAAATGTACATAAACTAAACAGTTACTTAGGGTTCAAGATGTAATGTCCTTCATCTTTCCTTGGTCAAAGTCCAAACTCAAAACAGCTCCAAAGCTCTCCAGCTTTTTGCAGCCATTTCTCCTTTGTCTGATCACATGCTTCTTTCAAAAGACCCCAATCCCCTCCCACCAACTTCCTGTATACACCAACTTCCTGTTCTCTGCTCAGCTCCAAAACCTATCCAACTGGTTTATTTACATATCAATGGAGGGGGAAAGCCTAGCTTCCTTAGAAACATATGGTCTCAAAAATATATCTAACTCCATATTATGGCTATCAAGTCACTACTAATAGTCATGGCAACACAGAGATCATTGACAAGATTCCCCCGTGAGGTGAGATCTTGCATGGAGCCCCAGACCGAGGGAGATTGACAGTTATTTTGTGTTTCTTCCATTTGCGAATAATCGCACCAACTGTTGTCACCTCTCACCAAGCTGCTTGGTGATGGCCTTGTAGCTCATTCCAGCCTTGTGTAGGTCTACAATCTTGTCCCTGACATCCTTGGACAGCTTTTTGGTCTTGGCCATGGTGGAGAGACTGGAATCTGATTGATTGCTTCTGTGGACAGGTGTCTTTTATACAGGTAACAAGCTGAGATTAGGAGCACTCTCGTTACCTGTATAGAAGACACCTGGGAGCCTGATTGATAGGGGGTCAAATAATTATTTCACTCACAAATTAAATCAATTTATAACTTTTATGAAATGTGTTTTTCTGGATTTTTTAAATTTTTTTTCCAATTCTTTATTTGTGCGTGACATGTGGAAATACAGAAACCTTCACATTGGTGTGCATAAAATGAAACAATCAAAATACAAGACCAAGCATACAAACACCACATTATTGTAATAAATGAACCACAATCTCAAGGAAACCATCCCTGGACTTCCGGGTCTAAGGAATCTCCGCAGCCCGCATGAAAAGACGCCGTATTCATAAATGAAAAGTAAAAAAATACGGTAGAGATGACCCAAAGGATCTCTTCTACTAAATGAGAACAGTGGAAAAGAAGCAAAAAAAGAAGAAAAAGAAGGGGGGAGGGGAGAAGAGCAAGAAAGAGGGAGAGAAGGGGAAAGAGAAGAAAAAAAAGGGGGGGGGGCAGAGGTAAGGATGGAGGGGGGTGCCACCATCCAATCACCCAACCATGTCCGGGGGAAGCCTTGCGAGGCGGCCCGCATCCAGGGAACTAAGCCACCAGCTCTGCATATTCCTTGGAATGGACAAATTTGTGCCAATAGAACCATTTTATGAGAAATTTCTTTTCTGGATATTTTTGTTACATATATAGTTACATAGTAGGTGAGATTGAAAAAAGACACAAGTCCATCAAGTCTAACCTATGCGTGTGAATATATGTCAGTATTACATTGTATATCCCTGTATGTTGCGGTCGTTCAGGTGCTTATGTAATTATTTTTTGAAACTATCGATGCCCCCCGCTGAAACCACTGCCTGTGGAAGGGAATTCCACATCCTTGCCGCTCTTACAGTAAAGAACCCTCTACGCAGTTTAGGTTAAACCTCTTTTCTTCTAATTTTAGTGAGTGGCCACATGTCTTATTTAACTCCCTTCCACAAAAAAGTTTTATCCCTATTGTGGGGTCACCAGTATGGTATTTGTAAATTGAAATCATATCCCCTCTCAAGCGTCTCTTCTCCAGAGAGAATAAGTTCAGTGCTCACAACCTTTCTTCATAACTAATATCCTCCAGACCCTTTATTAGAACTTTGTTACCTTTCTTTGTACTCGCTCCATTTCCAGTACATCCTTCCTGAGGACTGGTGCCCAGAACTGGACAGCATACTCCAGGTGCGGCCGGACCAAAGTCTTGTAGAGTGGGAGAATTATCGCTTTATCCCTGGAATTAATCCCCTTTTTAATGCATGCCAATATTATGTTTGTTTTGTTTTTTTTTGGCAGATTACATGTGTTTTACTGCTTTTACATTAGTGACTTGTCAACTTCAAAACACCTGTACAAAAACTCTGCAAAAACTCTACAAAAACACCTGAGAAATGCCAGAAAAACTCATGTAAAATAGCAATACCTAGATAAAGGGAGCCTTAACGCTCCTGACTCTAAATACGTGTAAACACCTATTGTATGTATGCATGGACACATAGACTAAGGCTGGCCATACATTATACAATTTTCTGATTCAATTTCCTTTAGATTTACCTTCAACTATGTAGTGCAAGGGCCTGTCTGATTGCATACAAATTGAAAGGGTTTAGGTTTGACCTCATATTATATGGTTTTGGTAAATCTAAAGGAAAGTTGAACAGGAAAATTGTATAGTGTATGGCCAGCTTAACACAGAGGGGCATTTAGAGGCAGAAAAAAAAGCCAAACGTCCCCAAACGTGGCGTTTTGTATACCCAGTGTACTTTAGGTCTAATTGTGAAACAAACATTCCCCTTACATTGCTAGATAGAATCATTTTGGAGCCGAAGGGGAAAAATAAATTTTTGGGTTTATCGACACTTTAAGAATATGCTGAAAGCTCATGTGAACTACATGTGTAACAATACTATTGTACAAAGTAGATCATTTAATTAATTCTGCTTGTTCCATAAGGCACACTGGGGTCATACGAAGAGTTAAATACCGCACAAATATTTGTCTTAAAGTGGGACTAAAGTAAAAGAGGGCCTTACCTCTGCATGCTAATAGACTGCTACTATTTGCATAGTTTTTTTTTAATAGGATTTGGACATTTTTAGTGTTAAAATATTACAAGTGCAGATTCCAGAATCGGTTCTTTGCAATTGTTGAGTAATATTACATGTCTGTTTTGATTTGTGATGCTCTGTGATTGCAGCAAAGTGTAGACAATTAACTACTCTATATGGGTTGTGTGTTTCTAGTAACTGAATGAACTAATTAGTAACCTATTACTTATTGCGATGTCAATATTAGGCCAACAGATATGTATTTAGTATTCCAAGAGAAAGTAAAAATGAAGGGTGGCCTCCAATCTGCACGTACAGCAGTTTCTGTTGAGGAAGGGATGCCAAAGTATTGTATTGTGTAAAAAAGAATAAAATTATTCAGCTGTGAATATTTTATTTTGTTTGAGTCACAGAGTGATAGGCACACACGTGTAGCACTATGTTCATGGTAAAATTTAACATACAATATCATAATCTTACTTCATATATAATATTTCACAAAAGCAAAAAATATAGATTATAAACATGTTACACCTTCCTATTAATGTGATTGTGTTTTATTTATTATATGGCTAATAAGGTAGGGCATGAACTACATGTAGACCAAAATATCAGCATATGCCTTCATAGGAAACCCTACAGGAAGAATAAAATGTGGAGGCTGCAGAAATGACCTCTCTTTCTGAAAATACCAATAGTCTAGTTGTCAAGGTAATCAAATGGCATCAATGTGTTCTAGGTCACTGACTCAGAATAAGTATGCAGATCAGAAGATCTGATTTCACTCTGACTTCCCCCCTCCTAAAACTGCAAATGTTGAATTGCTTGTGTAGTTTGTGAAGCTCCCATGGGCTTCCTCCTCACTGTACAACCCCCCCCCCCCCCCCCCCAAACCTGCTTGTCTGTGCCCAGAGTCTGGCCGCAGCTCTTAAATTACATTATGTATGTACAATTATTTTACTTATTCGTTACCCCTAGACAAAAGAAGCAATTACCCTTTACAGTGCGAGATAGAGAAAAGGGGCATTGCTATGTGATATTTTTTCCAGATAATTGGAGTTCAGCCTTTAAAGCGGTTGTATACCACTTTAGCACATTTTTACTTACAGGTAAGCCTATAATAAGGCTTACCTGTAGGCAAAATGAATATCTCCTAAACCTGTACAGTTTAGGAGATATTCACTTTGCATGCAGCCACTGACGTCAGAATCGCCAAGGCAAAATGTCAGCTCCCTCGGTGGTGACCGGGTGACGGTGCGGGGGGCTTCGTTCTATGGCAAGTATTTCATAATGAGCTAGTATGCGTGTATGCTAGCTCATTATGCCTTTGCCTTATAGGTTTTTTTTTGTTTTGTTTTTATTGTTCTGGGTATACAACCGATTTAAGTGAACATGTGCTTTGCCCATGCAGGACAAAGCAGCATGTTCCCTCTAAAAAGGAGCTTCACCCAGGTATTTGACACTTAACAGCCCATTGAGTCCAGCACTGTCTTCCCCCCAGCTGATTTTTCTAAAAGGTCGTTTACCTCAGACATCGCCATCTTGGATATGAGAGCCAACTGTGATTTCTTGATGATTCACAGCTGGTTTCCCAATGCATGTGGGAGATCGAGCGGCCCAAGGAGACTGGTCCTGCAACTTCTCAGGAAAAAAAGATGCACTTTAGATAGTGGCTGTGGGTAAAGAAGACAAAAAGAGAAACTTTTTTGGGGGGAAGGTCCACTTTAATGCCGGCCCCACCAATTGCATATACTTCCATTCCCTCTGCTTTTGTGTCACTCTGATCAGCCAAAAAAACTAAAGAAAGGAAGCTTTCACAAGCTGTGATTTGGAGTTTCCATAGGCTTTGGTTCCTTTTTCACACCACACTTCCCAACCATCCTAGATTACGCAGGATTGTCCCCGGATTTTAACAAGATCCCAGGGTCCTGTAGGTCCTATTGAGTATAACTGCATGTCACGTTTGAGGCCACTACAGGTCCAATACTGTGACTGTACATATTAACCACACTATGAAAGATGCTCTGTGGAAGGTGGTGCCCAAGATGCCACCAATCAGCACATTTTGTCAAGCTGCTGAAGCCTAGTGCCAGTCAGGACAAGTTGGAGCCTCAGCTGTTCTGTCTGCCTGAGAAGCAGTGGTTGGACAGGTCAGCAGATTGGTGCTCTGTCCCTAAGTGTGAACAGGGAGCAGCTGACTGAGCCTTCATGGCATCCCAGGGCACAGATGAGAGGAGGCGGCACTCTGCTACAGGAGAATGTGCCAGCGCCAGCTTTAACACTTGTCAAGTGCATTAAACAAAAGCAGTGTGTGCACAGAGGGTGGCAATGTGTGTAGTAAGGGAGAACAGTATGTACAGGGAGGGGGGCAATGTGTGCAGGAAGAGGTACAGTGTATACAGGGAGAGGGGCAATGTGTGCAGGGAGGGGGAGCGATGTGTGCAGTGAGTGGGAAAAATGTGTGCAGTGAGTGGAAAAAATGTGTGCAGTGAGTGGAAAAAATGTGTGCAGTGAGGGGGAGGGGGAACATTGTGTACAGGGGGGCAGTGAGTGCAGTAGGGAGAGCAATGTGTACGTCTGTGAATTTAATTTCGGCTATTTCTCAGGTGGTGTCTAATTACTGTTGCTAATCAAACTCTATTAAACGTGTGGTCCCCATCTCCATTTCTCCAAAGTGCCCCTGATATTCTGGTACAATAGTTTTTATTGAGCATAACAATATAACATAGTACGAGCTGAGCATATATATCCCACGCAGGAGATTGAAACAGGTAAAAAAAACATGTAAACATAGAAGAAGCACAGTTTTTTTTTTAGTTAATCAAAGCAGAAGTGCAAAAACATCCAGCATCCGGTGCTGAAAATGGCAACAAGTGTCCGGGCATGGTGGCCCAGAACTGAGTGGAGCAGAAGGAGTGGGATTACCCATGCCTTAGTACAAAAGAAACATTTAAAAAATATTGGGGAGATAGAGCTCAGGTCGGGGAGGGGGAAAAATAATGCGAAGGGACGGAAAAAAGAAAGAAAAAGGAGTCCCTTATTTTCAAGTTTTAAAGGTGGGAGATACTCCTTCCTACCTCTATATAACAACACTGGATCCCTTATTGGCCAAATGCCAAGCACTAGAGCTGTTAAGTGGCAAGGAGAGTAGTAAGTGGTCTGTACATATTTTATTTCTGCATGGGTAGGAATAAAAAATATATTTTAAGTATTTTACTTTTTTTCATAAAAATATGAAATATTACATATTAGTATTTCAGATTTTTTTTAGACACAGTAGTTGGAGCTTTTGATTCTTTTTTCACTCTGTTGTAAGCAACCTATTGTTTACAGAGCTCTGTAGCTCAAATGGCATGTTTTCAATTCTGCTCAACAGGTTCACATACTGTAGGTGCTGCTGTAATGGCTCTTGCATGTGTATGCATGGGGTAGTACATATACATTAACATTTGATTTTGTTTCCTGCCCAGACTGACAGCATGTGAGCCATACATACATACACACATACATACCATAGACAACCATTCACTTTACAATTCTGCAGCATTAAAAAACTGTGAATTGGGCAGTTCTGCCATATTGTTTGTTATAGTGAAAGATATCTTGAAAAGAATATTGCCCAATCTGTAACAGTATTAAAAAAAATAATTTACCATGAATAAAAATAAAAGCAGTGAGCCATTTGAAGGGAAATGTGTTTTTATTGTTCACGCACACTATTGCTCAAAGTACATCCTTGGTAATGCAGAGCCTTGCTAATAAATTATAGGGCACAGATTGTACACCTTATGTTACATTCATTCAGTTACGGATTCTCAGGTCACACTTACCTATTAATATTAATACCATGCTCAGATTCCACTCTCTCTGTCTGAATAAATACAGCTTACTTTCTTTACCCTTCAGCTCTCCTCTGCACACATCGTTCCCCATTTTAAAAAGTGTTTTTTTTATTTATTATACAATGTTCAAAAGTATACTGCAACGCACCTTCAGTGTCACGTACAATTCTACTTCCTCCACTGCTCTTCCCTTCTCTGTTGGGGTCCCCCAAGGTTCTGTTCTTGGACCTCTTTTATTTTCAATCTACACCTCTTCCCTGGGTCAGCTGATAGCCTCTCACGGCTTTCAATATCATTTCTATGCTGACGACACTCAAATCTATCTCTCTACCCCTCAACTCACTCCATCAGTCTCCTCACGCATCACTAACTTACTAACCGACATATCTGTATGGATGTCACACCACTTCCTCAAACTCAACTTGTTCAAAACCGAGCTTATAATATTT
The DNA here is from genome assembly GCF_042186555.1 of Aquarana catesbeiana. NCBI lineage: Eukaryota > Metazoa > Chordata > Amphibia > Anura > Ranidae > Aquarana > Aquarana catesbeiana. The sequence goes on along the minus strand of NC_133324.1, from coordinate 327,434,085 downwards.
CCTCCCCCACGTGCCTCTTCCCCTGACTTGTCTGTCAAAAGCAATGGCACAACCATCCACCTGTCCCCACATGTCAGGGTGCTAGGTGTTATCCTAGATTCTGAACTCTCCTTTCGGCCCCACATCCAATCACTTTCCAAAGCTTGCCGCCTCAACCTCCGCAACATCTCTAAACTACGTCCCTTTCTAACCAATGAAACCACAAAGCTCCTGATTCACTCCCTGGTTATCTCTCGTCTTGACTACTGCAACTCCCTCCTCATTGGATTACCTTTAAATAGACTATCCCTCTTCAGTTCATCATGAATGCTGCTGCCAGACTCATCCACCTTATAAACCGCTCAGTGTCTGCTACCCCTCTTAGCCAAACCCTCCATTGGCTGCTACTCGCCCAACGAATTAAATTCAAAATACTAACAATAAGTTACAAAGCCATCCATAACTCTGCCCCCAGCCACATCACTAGCCTAGTCTCAAAATACCAGCCTAATCGCCCTCTCCATTCCTCCCAAGACCTCCTGCTCTCTAACTCCCTCATCACCTCCTCCCATATCCGCCTCCAGGACTTATCCCGAGCCTCGCCCATCCTCTGGAATTCCCTATCCCAATCTGTCAGACTGTTTCCAAATTTATCCACTTTTGGGCAATCCCTGAAAACTTTCCTCTTCAGAGAAGCCTATCCTGCCTCCATCTAACAACTGCACTATTTTCTCCATTAGCTCATCCCCCACAGCTATTACCCTTTTGTATAACTTGACCCTCCCTCCTAGATTGTAAGCTCTAACGAGCAGGGCCCTCTGATTCCTCCTGTATTGAATTGTATTGTAATTGTACTGTCTGCCCTAATGTTGTAAAGCGCTGCGTAAACTGTCGGCGCTATATAAATCCTGTATAATAATAACAATAATACTGCATGTGTATGTAACAGTAAGCCTCTTCACATTTTCTAAATAAGTATTCAACATTATAACATGTTTAGGATAGTAGATAATTGCCACATTCTATCATACATTGATAAAAAAAAAAAAGTTGCTCAAAATACGGTATGTCCCATACCTTCTCTTTGATTTTTTGAATGTCTAAACTCAAAAAATCAAGGGTATTTGCTCTGTTCAGCAACCATATAAAGGTTAAATGAAGGGCCAACCTAATACCACATCCATTATGCACCCTAATGCATCCTAATGCAACTTCATGATTTTTTGTAACGGTATATTACTCAAGTATAATCAGAGGGTCATGACCACTGGTAGAGCATCCTCCCACTTCAACGAGTTTCACAGACATATTTGCTTCTGCAGGATGGAACAATGGGACACTAATTCGATATTAGTAAAATTATTATTTGCTACACATACTTGACAGATGAACATGTGATTTGTCTAAGGGTGTTCATTAACCCTTAAAAGTGCAAAGCTAACTCCTGGGAGGACACAGGGGCAAGAGTGGGAAAGGACAGAATATTCCTAACATGAAGAAGGGTAAGAGTTTACCCCTGGAGGCTGTGGAATTATGGTAAAAGTTATTAGGTAGGCATCGAGTAGGTATAAGCCAAGTATCAGGTAAGTATCATGTACATATTATACAATATGTCTAGATAGTATAATATGTATATAGTATAATATGGTTTAACTTATTATTGGTAAAAAGAAATACATTTTGAGCTTGGACATACAAAAAGTTTTTTCTGGGGCAGGGCAGTAATGGCTAGTAAATGGTCAAGGCCACAGTAGACATGGATGACAGGGAGGTACCATAATCTCAGCCTATAAAAACAAGTTGTATCGTTCTAAACAGAGTTTAATTACCCTAGCAGTATATCATATATTATTTAGGTTAATTTTGGTTCTTTCTTATCTTGACATAAATATAACATGATATACTACTAGGGTAATTAACCCTGTTTAGAACAATACAACAGGCTTATATAGGCTGACATTGTGGTGCCTCTCTGCCATTCAAGTCCACTGTAGTCTTGGCCATTTACTATCTATTACGGCCTTACCACAGGAATACCTTTTCATATGCCCAAGCTCATAAGTAAAGTAAGGTATGTGGTTTTTACCATTAATAACTGATGCTAAATCAAGTATACCATCTTTACATATTGCGGTTGATTTACTAAAGACAACTAGACTGTGCACTTTTGCAAGAGCTTAGTAAATGAGCGAGAGCTCTGCTGACTTCCATCATCCAATCATGTGCAGGCAAAAATACAGTTTTTTTATTTTCCTTGCATGTGATTGGGTGTTCTTTGTAAAGTGAAGCTTTACCTCATTTACTAAGCTCTGGAGCAACTGCCCTTTCAGAGTGCAACTGCACTTGCAAAAGTGCACAGTCTATTTGCCTTTAGTAAATCAACCCCATTGTGTATTACCTATATTATACTTACGTTATACTGTACCTATTTAACAGCTACCTGATAACTCTTACCAGGATTTCACAGCCTTACCCTTCTTCATGTTAGCGATATTCTGTTCTTTGATCCTTTTGCCCCTGTTTCTGCCCAGGAGTTAGCTTTGCCCTCTTATGGGTTACCACACATCCTTGGACAACTCACATGTTCATAGTATAGTATGTGCGGCAAATATGAACTTTACTAATACTGAATTATGTATGCATGGTCCCGTGCAAAGGGTCACTGCCAGACATGCATTAAATGAGAAGCAAAGGATTTTCTTTTTATACTAACCTAGGTGGAGCAGCGGATAAACATAAGGAAGGCATAACTGTTTCCATAGCATCTGGGCGGTAGTCCTGATTGTCTGGTTGTGGATTAGTACTAGCACTGAAAATTGGGTAAAGCGGTTCACCATGATGAGAGTGTGATGGTATCTGTCTTCTGAAATGTCAAGTGTAAGAAAGTTGATGTATAGTAGTTCCATTTTACACACATGGTCTGAGACTGAAATTTGGACCTCAACATCTTTCGACACTGATCAGACCACACAATGTCGTCCTAGGTGACACCAGGTGTTTGAACCAGGTAAATGTATTGTTGACACCCCAGTGTCCAGCTCATGGGCAATGACACCACGTCAGTGACACGCTACACGTCACGAATGACGCATCAGCCACCAGCACAAGGGACACTTCTCATTCAATGTACAGTAAGTACCATCCTTTGTGCTGATTTTCTTTTTATTTAACTAAATTTAGATTTTAACCGATTGACGACCAGCCACCGTCATTATACTGCGGCAGGTCGGCACGATCCCGCGAACCGTCGTAGCTATACGTCGTTCCCTTTAAGTGGGATAGCAGGCGTGCACTGCACAGCGGGGGGTGCCGATGCTCATGACCAGCGGTTGCGATGACCGCCGGCCACGAGCGATCGTGGGCATGAGAGGCAGAACAGGGACGCGTGTGTGTAAACACATAAATTCTTGTTCTGTTCTGAGATGAGATGCAGATCGTGAGTTCCTAATTGCTAGGTACCACGATCTGTCATCTCCTATAGTCAGTCCCCTCCCCCTACAGTTAGAACACAGTCAGGGAACACAGTTAACCCCTTGATCACCCCCTAGTGTTAAGCCCTTTCCCTGCCAGTGACATTTATACAATATTCAGTGCATTTTTATAGCACCGATCGCTGTATAATTGTCAATCGACCTAAAAATGTGTCAAAAGTGTCCGATGTGTCTCCATAATGTTGCAGTCTCGATAAAATTCGCAGACCGCCCCCATTACTAGTAAAAAAAAAAAAAATGCCATAAATCTATCCCCTATTTTGTAGACGCTATAACTTTTGCTCAAACCAATCAATATAAGCTTTTTGTGATTTTTATTACCAAAAATATGTAGAAGAATACATATCGGCCTAAACTGAGGAAAAAATTAGCTTTTTAAAAAAAAATTGGGGCTATTTATTACAGCAGAAAGTACAAAATAGTGTTTATTTCAAAATTGTCGCTCTTTTTTTGTTTATAGCGCAAAACATAAAAACCGCAGAGATGATCAAATACCACCAAAAGAAAGCTCTATTTGTGGGAAAAAAAAGGACGTCAATTTTGTTTGGATACAACGTCGCATGACTGCGCAATTGTCAGTTAAAGCAATGCAGTGCCGAATCGCAAAAAACTGCATTTTGGATGCAGTGTAAAACCTCCATAGAAACAGAACGCAATGATTTGGAAATCTCATAAAATCATATTTTATTCTGAAAATAGAAAACATATCAATCAATTTAAACTGAGTAAATGTACAATTTTAAGAAAAAAATAAGGTAATTTTGAAATTGATGGCAGCAACACATCTCAAAAAAAAAAAAAATGTAACAGGGCAACAAAAAGCTGGCAAGTGATACTAACAAAGAAGAGCTGGAAGAACATTTTGCAACTAATTAGGATAATTGGCAACAAGTCAGTAATATGACTGGGTAAAAAAAAGAGCATCTTAGAGAGTCAGAGGGGTTGATTTACTAAATGGGAAAAGACTGTGCACTTTGCAAAGTGCAGTTGCCCTCTGCAAGAGCAGTTGCTCCAGAGCTTAGTAAATGAGCAGAAGCTCTGCTAACTTCCATCATCCAATCATGCACAAGCAAAAATGCTGTTTTTTTTATTTTCTTTGCACAGGATTGGGTACTCTTTGCATAGTCAAGCCTTACCTCATTTACTAAGCTCTGGAGCAATTGCACCTGCAGAGGGCAACTGCCTCTGCAAAGTGCACAGTCTATTTGCCTTTAGTAAATCAACCCCAGAGTGTTTCAGACGTGAAGATGGGCAGAGATTCACCAATCTGTTTCTAAAAATTGTCAATTTCAGAATAATGTTCATAATATCACCGAAAGATTCAGAAAATCTGGGGAAATTTCTGTGCAAAAGGAACAAGGCCGAAACACAATATTGGATGCCTGTGATCTTCGTGCCCTCTGACGGTACTACATTAAAAACAGGCATGATTCTGTTATGGACATCACTGCATGGGTTCAGGAATACTTCTAAAAATGCAAGGTGAAGCTCTATCCTGCAAAGAAGAAGCCATATCTGAACATTATTCAGAAACGCCACTGTCTTCACTGGGCCAGAGCTCTTTTAAAATTGTCTATTTGGCAACCATTGGAGTCTTTCGACTTATCAGTGCTGAGTTCAAAAGCCTGCATCTCTGATGATATGGGGGTACATTAATGCATATGGAATGGGCAGCTTGAACATCTGGAAAAGGCAACATCAATGCTGAAAGATATATCCAAGTTTTAGTGCAGCATATTCTACCATCCAGACAACGTCTTTTTTCAGGGAAGGACTTGCATATTTTAGCAGGGCAGTGCTAAACTTCATACTGCATCTATCACAACATGGCTTCATAGTAGAAGAGTCCATGTGCTTAAGGCCCCTTTCACACGTGCGGACCATATGTCCGTATTTCATCCATCCGTTTTCGGATGAAATACGGACATACATGCATCCCTATGGGATAACTTCATCCGCTGACACCCAATATCATCCGTCCCTCCTATGGTCCGATTCTGGAGATGGAGGAAAATCCTATTTTTCTATCCGTCTGCAGAGCGGATCGGATGAACACGGACAGGAGGTCCGTGTTCATCCAATCCCCATAGGGGAGAGCGGAGATCTGAGGGGGTGGCCCCTGCACAGTGTGCTGGGACCGCCCTGTCATCCGCCGGTTCAGCGGGGATCAACGGAGCGATCCCCACTGAGCAAGCGGATGTTCACTGGTCGGATCAACACGGATCCACACGTGTGAAAGGGGCCTACCTGGCCTGCCTGCAGTGCAGACCTTTCACCATTTGAAAATATTTGGCGCATCTTGAAATGAAAAATACAACAAAGACCACCCAGGACTGTTTAGCAGTTAGAATCCTATATCAAGCAAGAATGGGGCAACATCCCTGTCCCAAAACTCCAGCAACTAGTCTCCTCAGTTCCCAAACATTTACAGAGCTTTGTTAAAAGAAGAGGAAATACTACACCGTGGAAAATATGGCCCTGTCCCAACTTTTTTGAGATGTATTGCCATCAATTTCAAAATTATCTTATTGTTTTTCTTAATATGGTACATTTACCCAGTTTCCTATTTTCTATTGTGAATAATATATAAGTTTATGAGATTTGCAAATCATTGCATTCTCTTTTTATGTAGATTTTACACAGCGTCTATTTTGGAATTGAGGTTGTAGATAAAAATGTGCTGTGTGTGTTTTTAATTTAGGAACATCATTGCTGAGCAGTTCATAAACTGAGATACTGTGATAGAGTTCATTTTTTACTGCTTCATTCACCGGCAGGCATTGAATCACTCCCCACCCAGCCTTGTTTACCTTTAAGTCACTATGAAATAACTTGTCATATTTTTAGTACTATAATACTCACTTGGTTACACTGACATTTGAAACCTACCTGGGATTATGTAGGTGTAGTTTCAATTGACACTGTGTTTAAAGTATTAAAAAGTATATCTTCACATTCCCTAAAACCCTTAACTTAACCTTTATTCTAATTCTCACATTCAAAGAAGAACTCCAGATTTTATAGATATATAAATAAGGGTAAGGTTTGATTGCATGCAACTCATTTAAATTCTCTCAATCCAGAGTTTAATTGTCATTCTACACTCATTTTTAATTGTGATAGGGTATACTTTAATCTTTCCCTCAGGCCAAACCCTAAACTGTTAATACTAAAACTGCTAAACAGTAGGTGCGTCAAGTGCCAAAGTTAAGAGGAAAACATCAACAGCAACAAATGGCAAGTCTTCCAGCTGATCCACCCTTCACCTATGTTGGAGTAAATGTTTTTCGGACCATGGTCCGTCATCACTCGGAGAACTCCTGGTGGAGCTGCCAATAGTAAAAGGTGGGCGGCTGTATTGTTTACCTGTCTCGTCTCAGCATCCGAGCAATACACATAGTAGTGATTGAGTCTATACATTCTTCTTCCTTCATCTGTGCCCTACAAAGATTCTTCTCTGTCAGAGGACCAGTTAAGCAGCTGAAGAGCAAGGAGGAGACACACCTTTTCATACCAATGATCCCCAAGCCAGCTGACCTGATGGCACCTTCTGTAAACTGACGGCCTTGATGATGTACCAGTTCATGGTGGTGACGAACCAGAAGAGTAGTAACAGATCACTGATTGCAGTTCTGAAAGCACATTTCCAACTTCTGTAGTTCTCAGGTTGGTCATCAAAACTTGTAAGACCAGTCTTTGTGAGCTCTCTGTGAAGTAGTACCTCACAAACTCTGCTGTCTCAGTTGTCTCTGCCTTTATGCGAGATGTTGCTGGCTGAATGCTGCTGATTGCGCTATCTTCAACATTGTTGTTAAAGGACACGGGGAAATATGGTGCAGCAGATGCTTTCAGGTGAGTTGCTTGCTTGAAGTCAGTTGTTCCAATGGTACGTTGATTCAACGCTGTACCGATGACCGGAAATTGATGACTTGCTTGCAGCTTGCTCTGATGCTCTGTGACGTAAGAAGGAAGGTTAGGTAGGCAGGCAGGAAATGCATTGGAGTGATTTTGCATGCTGGAAGTTGCTGGAACCTCTTTAACTTGAAGCTGTGAAGGAGTCTCTGTCGTCAGGAGCATTGGAGACGATAGAGTGTACACTGCAGTGGCTTAGGATATAGTCTTTAGTGTATTTGAGGGGATCTTCCATATCTGCTATGTTTAGGTTGATGCTGTCTTTCTCACTTGCACCTTCGTGTGCACTGATAGCTTGCTCTAGGACCCTTAGCTTTGCCATAGCTGCATCATGTTTACACTGTTTGTTTAAGATTTCTATCGTTGCTCTTTTACGTGCTGACTCCGTTCCCAACTCTGCTCTTTGACGTGCTGTCTGAGCTTCCAACTCTGCTTTTTGACGTGCTGTCTGAGCTTCCAATTCTACTCTCTTTTCTGCATATGCGACCTGCACCTTGCTGGCTTCCGCCCACTTCCGCGCAGGCACTAATAAGTCGCTCACTGAGTGTTGAGTATCTTTAGAACATCTGGTGAAAACAGATCTGTGAGATGCAGTGTCCTGTAGCAGCTTTATCTTTGCTCCTGCCTTTAATTTGGTTTGCTGGATAAACTGTCTCTTTCTAGATTAAGAACCTTGAAGCTCTTTAATTCCTCCAGTGAACCTTCTGTGTTTATACTTTGTAAGACATTAATGAACTTGTTACTTGTACTGGTAAACTGATAGAGCTCATATGAGGCAGAAAGTTGTTTAATGGTGCCCTCTAGTGTCAGTAATTCACGTTCAACAGACACTGTATTAGATTCAGAGACAATCTTCTCCCAAAATAATTTTAGGCTATTTGACAATTCAGTTCTTAAGGCTTCATTCTCCATTACTTTCCAAGTTGGTTAGACTGAGTGTTTGGGTAACTCAGTTGGCTCAGGATCTTGTGCTGTGTTCACATTCAGAGTCGTGGTAACTCATGGCAGATAATGACTGAGTGATAAGCAGGCAGGATCCGTGTGCTGTAATATGACACCATGCAGCCTGGACTCAGGTTATGAGGCTTCCACGTGCTGCTCTCTTATTATTTCTTGCAATGAGGGCAGTAAATCTTGTCTGTAGCAGTACTGTCATGCAGAAATCCTGTAATTAGGCTGTGAAACTCAGTTTTTCTACTGTTCTGACTCAACTACAAGACCATAAACTTTATCTCCAGCTTCATATAGGGCTTACACGACCTGGTGTTCTATTTGGAGAGACACACGATGAATCCTTGCGAATGTTCCGTTTAATGATGGATATTCATAGGTAGAAAAACATTGGTGTTGTAAGCCACATGGAAAGATGTTACAGCAATGCGGTATACTGAGCAAATGAATGAGAGACAGGAAGGGGAGGGGAATATACAGAACTACGGTGGGGGAGAGAGTTCAGATAGACAGAAGGGAACAGAGCTTAAAGACACAGAGCAATAATAAATCACATAGTGTAACACAACAGTAATGATCTCAAATTACTGAAGGGATTTAAAAAATAATATATATATGTATATATATATATATATATATATATATATATATATATATATATACCTATGTTACCTTTTTATTATTTAAATCCCTTCAGTGTATATATATATATATATATATATATATACACACACACACATACACATATGTGTATACACATATATACTATACTTATGTATATGTGTGTGTGTATATATATATATATATATATATATATATATATATATATATATATATATATATTACACATACTATACTTTATCTGAAAGTGGACTCTTATTTCATACATATGTCCTCTGTATTCATTTAAAAACAAAAAGATAGGAGAGTTTTTCAGAAAATCAGAAGCTAGGTATCTTGATTGTATACTACAGGCTTGATATTTATAACTGGAAAAATCCAATGTATGGTTAACCACTTCAATACCAGGCACTTAGACACCTTCCCGCCCAGACCAATTTTCAGCTTTCAGCGCTGTCGCAATTTGAATGACAATTGCGCGGTCATGCTACACTGTACCCAAACAAATTTTTTATCATTTTGTTCCCACAAATAGAGCTTTATTTTGGTGGTATTTGATCACCTCTGCGGTTTTTATTTTTTGCGCAACAAATAAAAAAAGACCGAAAATTTTGAAAAAAAACAAGTTTTTCTTTGTTTCTGTTAAAATTTTTTTGTAAATAAGTACGTTTTCTTCTTCAATGACGGGCACTGATATGGCTGCACTGACGGGCACTGACTGGCACTGATACGGCGGCACTGATGGGCACCGATGAGGTGGCACCAATGAGGTGGCACTGATGAGGTGGCACTGACGGGCACTGATGATGGGCACTGATAGGCGGCACTGATGGGCACTGATAGGCGGCACTGATGGGCACTGATAGGTGGCACTGGTAAGCGGCACTGATGGGCACTCATAGGTGGCACAGATGGGCACTTATAGGCGGCACTGATGGGCACTCATAGGTGGCATTGATGGGCACTCATAGGTGGCATTGATGGGCACTCATAGGTGGCACTGATAGTTGGCACAGATGGGCATGGATGGGCACTGATAGATGGGCACTGATGGGCACGGATGGGCACTGACAGGTGGCATGAATGGACACTGATGGGTGGCACTGACGGCACTGGTTGTTTGCAGTGATGCCCCTAAGGGTGGCATTGTTGGGCATCACTGCAACATAATTGTGCCAATCAGTGCCCATTTGTGGGCACTGATTGGCACTGACTGGGCACACTGGGCACATGTGGATGGCCATGGGGTACATACCTGGCCATCCACATGTTGCCCCTTCCCTGGTGGTCCTAGTGGCGATCCCTGGTGGTCCAGTGTGGTGATCTGAGGGGGGGCTGCGCTGATAAACAATCAGCACAGACCCCCCCTGCCAGGAGAGCCGCCGATCGGCTCTCCTCTAATCGCGTCTGTCAGACGCGAGTGAGGAAGAGCCGATCAACGGCTCTTCCTATTGACAGCGTGATCAGCCGTGATTGGACACGGCTGATCACGTGGTAAAAAGCCTCCGCCGGAGGCTTTTTACCAAGATCAGTGTAGCGGTGTGTCAGACTGACACACCGCTCCACCGATCGCCGCGATGCGCGCCCCCGGGGGCGCGCTGCGGCATGTTATCCTGCTGGACGTCATATGACGTCCAGTCAGGATAACACAACCACTTCCCGGACGTCAATCCGCTATAGGGCGGGCGGGAAGTGGTTAAAGCAGAGCTCCATCCAAAAGGGGAAGCTCCACTTGTCTGCCCCCCCCCCCACTCCACATTTGGAACCTTTTGGGGGGGAATGGGCACCTGGTTTTGACCCCCCCCCTCCTTCCTCTGCAAGCCTTCTGGGACTCTTCACAGGTCCCAGAAAACTGTGGCCCATTCACAAAGCGCATTGCGCTTCGCGCATGTGCAGTAGGAAACCGGCCATAAAGCCAGATGGCTTCACTGGCATTTTCCCTTAGTCAAGATGGTGGCGCCAGCACCCGATAGCCAATCAAAGAATTGGCTCGGGTGAGGACACCGCTGGATGCCTGGACAGGTAAGTGCCCTAATATATAAAGTCAGCAGATACAGATTTGTAGCAGCTGACTTTTACTTTTTTGGGGGGGGGGGGAGCCTGGAACTCCTCTTTTGTTGATCATTGTGGGTGCCCGCGCGCTGCATACTCCGTGACCGTACCCGCGGGTCCTGCAGACTCCATGTCCGCCGGTTTCCGTTGATCGTGTCACGGAGCGAAAAACGGGGAAATGCCTATGTAAACAAGGCATTTCCCTGTTCTGCCTAGTGACATGACAGAGATCTACTGCTCCCTGTCATTGGGAGCAGTGATCGCTGTTATGTCAGTGGTAGCCCATCCCCCCCACAGTTAGAATAACTCCCTAGGACACACTTAACCTCTTGAGTGCCCCCTAGTGTTTAACCCCTTCCCTGCCAGTGTCATTTATACAGTAATCAGTGCATTTTTATAGCACTGATCGCTGTATAAATGACAATGGCCCCAAAAAAGTGTCAAAAGTGTCCGATGTGTCCACCATAATGTCGCAGTCACAATAAAAATCTCAGATCACCGGCATTACTAATAAAAAAATTAATAAAAATGCCATAAATCGATCCCCTATTTTGTTGATGCTATAACTTTTGTGCAAACCAATCAATATACGCTTATTTCGATTTTTTTTACCAAAAATATGTAGAAGAATACATATTGGCCTAAATTGAGAAAGAAATTTGGTTTTTTTATATATTTTTGGGGATATTTATTATAACGTAAAAAATATTGCTTTTTTTTCCCAAAATTGACGCTATTTTTTTGTTTATAGCGCAAAAAATAAAAACCACAGAGGTGATCAAATACCACCAAAAGAAAGCTTTATTTGTGGGGGAAAAAGGATGACAATTTTGTTTGGGTGCAATGTCGCACGACCGCGCAATTGTCAGTTAAAGCAACGCAGTGCCGTATTGCAAAAAGTGCTCTGGTCAGGAAGGGGGTAAATTCTTCCGGAGCTGAAGTGGTTAAGTAGCTCCCTTAGGATTGGCTACAAGAGGTAACCGAGTGGAGCCTGAACTCTAGGAAAAGGCTATGCTGAGGCACATCCAACTGCTTTGAGGAGATTCACCTGTCACAAGAGTTGTTAGGTGAGTACCCCTCCTACTGACTGATTCCCAGCCCCTGCAGGGTCCTCCGTACTTCAGTCAGACATTGGATTAGTACTAGAGCCACTGGCAATGAATTTGGTGGCTCCACACTCCCCACTCTGCCCGCAGCTCTACAGTTTCATTTACATGGCCCTGACCTCTCCTATAATTCATGGACCCCTGTTGCTACCCACACCAGAGTGTGTCTCTCAGCCATCACATCCCCTGCAAACTGCTGCTCTGACCAGAAGGTGTCTCTCCTCTACACCCAGCGGCCTTCCCCTATGATCATTCCTGCATGGGATGGGGCCAGTCACCACAGCTACTGGCGCTGATGGCACTGGCACGTCTCCTACTTTCACCGCTCACTCCTCTGCCCACAACCTGTGAAAACTTTTAATACAGCATCTGCCTCTATTAATGGACACCACCTTCCCTATGCTAGGATTCCCAGAGCACTGACATCACATGTGAATGGCCCTCAGACCTTGGCCACTTGCAGCATCTCACTCCCTGGATTCTGTCAGTGAGTTCTTTGTGCTCTTACAGAGCAGGAACTAATGTATCCTGTCAGCTCTCATCCCCCCCAGCATTTCACTCAGCTCCTCTCACTGCCAATGTGAGAGATCAGGTTTTCATACTGCAGGAGGCACCTATTAACTATTTGCATCCCTGCCTCAGCCTGCATGCCAGCCAGCTCTCCTCTTCAGTGACATGTGATTTCAATGTTACAGCCTCCCCAAGTGACATGCCTCAGATTCTCTGACAGGGCTTCTGTGTCACTTGAGGCAGGAGGCTCCTTCTTATTAGCCCTGCTTGTCCCGGCACAACCTCTGGCACACAGGGTTAACTCCTGGACTCCAGAGTCTCCTTCTAGCTCTTTCTGCAAGCAATCATCAGTCATCCTACTCTACCTCCTTTGGGTAAGTATAATTATGGGGTGGTCTGAGATGAGTCAAGTGTAGCTGCTTTAGGGCCACTGATGCATTTGTGCAGCAGTCCAATCAAATCTTATGTTTACTTTATTAGCTGTCACGCCAGATATGGCTCCCACCCCATCTCCAGGGTCTGGTTCTTACCTGGGTGGCCCTCTATAATCGATTTTCCCCATCGATTTGCACTTAGTACAGGGGATTGAATAAATACATTTTAAAAATGACACCATGAGTTCACTGATGTGCTGACGCTGGTGCTTTTTGATACACAGATAGTTGACATATAGAAAGATATTGATGCTAATACCGAGGGTTTAAATCCAAGCAGCTTCCTTGTATTGTTGGGAACTGGCTGCAGGGTTTCTGTGCCTATGCATTGCTCTAAAAAAAAAAAAATACAGAATTATTCCATTCTTCCCTATTCAGTTCTGAGGATCTCAGTTGGGAGGTCTACAAAATATATGAAGGGCTGTGCTGTTTAATTTTGATACCCAGTTTTGCCTAAAAATGGATGCCTGGAAATAACTAAGTTTTGACTGCCAAAATGTTAGTCTATAGTATATGTATATTGACCTGTGTTGGTAGCTGCCAACTTTATTCACTCTAGCACTGACTTTTACTCTGCATATGGTTATTACTCGTGTGCCAGCACATGCCAACTTCTTTTCAGTCACATGCACAGATTATTATTATTATACAGGATTTATAAAACGCCAACAGTTTACGCAGCGCTTTACTATATAAAAGGGAGACAATACAGTTATAATACAATAAAATACAAGAAGATTAAGAGGGCCCTGCTCAGAAGAGCTTACAATCTAATAGGGTGGGCCAGGTGGTACAAAAGGTTGTAACTGTGGGGAATGAGCTGATGGAAGTAGGAAAAGATTAGTTGGAGACGTGAAGAAGTGAGTTTTCAGGGATCGCCTGAAGGTAGCAAGAGTAAGGGATAGTAATTTAAGTGATCTACAAGAACACATATGTAGATTGCCACCATCCTTTGGTAATACATGTGATAACCTCAAAAAGTGGGATTTTATGGGCAATAAAAAAAATATATATATATACAGAAACTTCACATATAAAGAATGTCATTTATTGTAGTAAAATTGTATTAAAAGAATTTCATGGTGATAATACAAATCATAAGAATAACATAGTCAACATTGCACATTGTATAATTAAAATTTGCAAACATTGCACATTTGGCTGTTTGAGCCATGAAGTGGCAATCCCAATCTACTTGCTGTTCCTTTAAATCGTGGTTTCTAACATGAAATGCAGCAGAGAGGGATATCCAACGCGTTTCAAAATTATTGTTATGAATCTTCTTCAGGGAATAATACCACTTCTGAAAAAACAGCTTTGTATTAGTAAAACATTAATGCATATTCATACCCAGCAATATGCATCAAATTAATATTTAAACATACACTTACAAAAAATGTGCATAATTAACAAAGGCATTCCTCCAGAAAGAAACATGGATGTCCTATACTGGCCATTGAAGGCCTACCCAAAGTGAATGGCAAGAGTTCACATCCAGAGATTGCCAAAAGTGGATTACCTGAGGGCATTGAAATAGGGATACGGTGGGCTGAAAGGAAGCAGAAAAAAGGATGGTAAATCCCCAGGAAGAAAATAAGTCTCAATTCCATGGGAAAAGGGGTTAGCCTGGATTGTTATCATTCGCAGGCAGGCCCCATGCCTAATGAAAAAAATGCTTACTTATCTTGTCTTATAAATCAAAGACCAACAGATCCAAAGGTCCCGTATTCAAATGTTGAAATAGTCCATAGGGAATTGCACAAAAAATGGCAGTCCGGAATACAGGAGACAACGTGGCTCCACCGTGAAACCCAGGGAGGAATGCCACCAAAAGACGCAATGGCATCCCTAATATAGTGCATGCGCAGGAAGAAGTGACGCCATATGCATCGTGAAATGCAGCCGCGTCACCTCCGCTTATGCGCAGATGGTAATACAAATGAGGAGGCAACGCAGCACATGTCATGAGACGCGGCCACACAACCTCCGCACAAGCCAGCCCACACAACATCTGGCCACACATAATACAAATGCAGAGGCAACGCTGCACACGTCAGTAGACGCAGCCACGTAACCTCCGCACAAACCAGCCCACACAGCATCCGGCCCCACGGAACCAAACATCTGGTGGTCGGAACAAAGGCTGAATGTGCAATTATAGCAAATAACCAATTGGAAAAGAAGAACATCCATGTTTATGTTGAAAAATGCCTGTGCCAATACAAATTATATTAGATGCACAAATGGAATATAAATTACATAAAGCCATAGACCGTGCCATAGAAAAAACCCGAATGATGAATCATCTCATCCAAATACACAGCCCATTGTCTAGGGAGTCCAAACATAACAAAGGATAGGAGGGAAAAAATAAACCATCATAGTCCATTAATTACCAAATCATTTATACACAGGTGACATTGAATTGTGATTGAGCATAAAACGTGAGAAAAAAAAGAGGGAAAAAGGGGAAAAGAAAAAAGAAGAAGAAAAAAAAAGGAAAACAAATTAAATCCACCATAAAAGGTGGCATTTAAAGATAGGGAGGCAGACCCAGAGAAATGTGCTCTCCCTTATTGATTAATCAGTCTTTCCGGAGAAGAAACCCTCCAAAAAAGGTCTATAACTTTCACATTAATTAAGACCCGGAGGTGTGGTTGCCCTGAGAGACCTGATCCAACGCATTCCTCACTGGAGCAGTATCTTGTTCCAATCATCACCACGGCTCAGAATGTGTATTCTATCAAGGACAATAAAATTAACTTTTGGCATCCTGTAATTCATTATGCTCTTTGGCCACATGTTGGGCAAGTTGCAAATAAAGGTTACCAATACTCATACTATGCATATGTTTGGCAACTCCTTGAGGTAATTCTTGTTTGGTTTTATCTACATAAAACGCCCCGCACCGACACTGCATAAGGTACACCACCCCTCGCGTTCTGCAGTTGGCAAAATGTTTCACCTGGAAGAGATCACCATTGGGCAAAGAAAATTGTGTCCTTCCAATTGTCGGGCACTGAGAACATGACCCACATGAAAAAAGTTCCCGAGATCTTACAGGGGTCCCCCTCAAATCCCCTTTATATTTACTCTGAAAAAGTTTTCCACCAATTGAGCCTGCCTTTTTAAAGGTAATTTGTGGATTTTTAGTAACTAAACTTCCCAGTATGAGGTACTCAGTTAAAATTGGCCAATATTTAATAAGAATTTTCCTGATTTTTTGAATATCATAGAATTATCCTGGTTTTATTTGTCTCTTCCATGCTGTTATTTTTACTCCTTTTGTTCTTTTTGTTAAAAATAAGATCATGTCTTTCAACGTTTGCGACATGATTGAAAGCTTTTTTTAGGCTAGTTTTTGTATAGCCTCTAGCTAGGAGTCTGGTGGTGAGAGCATCAGCCTCCATTTGAAAGTCAGTATCTGTAGTACAATTACGTTTGATACGTAAGTACTGACTAAAAGGTGTGGATTTTTTCAAAGCTATAAGATGGAAACTGTCGGCATGCAACAGCGTGTTGCCAGCAGTGTCCTTTCTAAATAATTTGATGGTAATTTTGACCTCTTTATTCTTAAGAATACTGATGTCCAGAAAATCAATCTTCCCCGATGCATATTTCATTGTAAAAAAAAGGTTTAAATTGTTTTTATTCATATGATTGAGGCAACTCAGCAAATTCAGATCATGAATATGAATATCATCATTCTTTCATCACATTCACTCACACCAATAGAGGAGCAAGTATTATGTTTGGGCCCGTCCTACTGTCCAAATAAAAGTACTGATAGATTTGAGACAGCCAAGGATATAAATCTTTTTGCCAGCAAATGTATTATTTAAAAGTATGTATTTAAGACAAAACACAAAGAAAGAGGTAGAAGTTGTGCCAAATCTCACAGCAGCTGAATTCAGAGCTATTTGTGATCTGAATTTGCTGTTACAGGAAAGTGATGTTTCCTGGGAGATGGATATGGATGTTGAGACACAAAATGAAAAATGGTCTGATGTGGTCGAACAAGTTTAAATTTCCACCTTTGAACCAAAATCCCACACTGGCATTGTTTGCGAGGCTGGCAACGAGAGAGAAAAAGAAAATATGAAGAATAATAATGTTACCAAAAGTTTGAGTCTTGAACAACCATCATCTCGGGCAAAGATTGTGTCTCTGAAGCCATGAGTCGGGTAATTGATGACCATTTGAGACCGCATGTTATGAATTTAACCTCCTATACTAAAGACACAATTCATTTGTTACAGATTTTACAAAAACTAGAGATTCCCAGCTCAGCCTTGTTGGTCACGATCGATGTTGAATCTCTCTACAAGAGCATTCCGCATGATTTGGGTGTGTCTGCTGTTGAGAGAGTTCTTCAGCAAAGATCAACACATAAATGGAAATACAATAAATTCATACTTACCATATTGGAATTTATCTTGAAACATAATGTTTTTCTTTACAAAGGCTCCCACTACCTCCAGGTTCAGGGTGTGGCTATGGGGACCTGTTGTGCTCCCTGCTACGCCAATCTGTACCTGGGGGAGTAGGAGAGGGAATTTCTAGCCAGTGAGGAGAATTTCCCATATACACAGCATATCGTCATGTGGCAAAGATGTATTGATGACCTGCTGTTGATATGGGTTGGCCCTGAAAGTAAACTGGCGAGTTGACCTTTTTTTTACAATGAAATATGATTCGGAGAAGGTTGATTTTCTGGACATCAGTATTCTTAAGAATAAAGAGGGCAAAATTACCAGTAAATTATTTAGAAAGGACACTGCCAGCAACACACTGTTGCATGCCGACAGTTTCCATCCTATGGCTTTGAAAAAATCCATACCTTTTAGTCAGTACTTACGTATCAAGCGTAATTGTATAAACAGATACTAACTTTTAAATGGAGGCTGATACTCTCACCACCAGACTCCTAGCTATAGACTATACAAAAACTAGCCTAAAAAAGCTTTCAATCGTGTCGCAAACATTGAAAGACATGATCTTATTTTTAACAAAAAGAACAAAAGGAGTAAAAATAACAGCATGGAAGAGACAAATACAACCAGGATAATTCTACGATATTCAAATGAACATGATAAAATCAGGAAGATTCTTATTAAATATTGGCCAATTTTAACTGAGGCCCCCATACTGGGAAGTTTAGTAACTAAAAATCCACAAATTACCTTTAAGAAGGTAGGTTAAATTGGGGAAAACTTGTTCAGAGTGAATATAAAAGGGATTTGAGGGGGGACCTCTGTAAGATCTGGGGAACTTTTCCATGTGGGTCATGTTCTCAGTGCCCGACAATTGGAAGGAGGACACAATTTTCTTTGCCCAATGGTGATGTCTTCCAGGTGAACCATTTAGCCAACTGCAGGACGCGAGGGGTGGTGTACCTTATGCAGTGTCAGTGCGGGGCGTTTTATGTAGGTAGAACCAAACAAGAATTACCTCAACGAGTTGCCAAACATATGCATAGTATGAGTATTGGTAACTTTTATTTGCCACTTGGCTGACATGTGGTCAAAGAGGATAATTACGGGATGCCAAAAGTTAATTTTACTGTTCTTGATAGAATACACATTCCGAACTGTGGTGGTGATTGGAACAAGATACTGGTCCAGTGAGAAATGCGTTAGATCAGGTCTCTCAGGGCAACCACACCTCCGGGTCTTAATAAATGTGAAAGTTATAGACCTTTTTTGGACGGTTTCTTCTCCAGAAAGACTGATTAATTAATAAGGGAAAGCACATTTCTCTGGGTCTCCTCTGCCTCCCTATCTTTAAATTCCACCTTTTATGGTGGATTTAATTTGTTTTCCTTTTTGTTTTCTTCTTCTTTTTTCTTTTCCCCTTTTTCCCTCTTTTTCTCTTGTTTTATGCTCAATCACAATTCAATGTCACCTGTGTATAAATGATTTGGTAATTTATGGACTAAGATGGTTTATTTTCTTCCACCTATCCTTTGTTAGGTTTGGGCTCCCTAGACAATGGGCTGTGTATTTGGATGAGTTGATTCATCCTTTGGGTTTTTTTGTATGGCACATGTTCTATAGCTTTATGTAATTTATATTCCATTTGTGCATCTAATATAATTTGTAATGGCACAGGCATTTTTCTCCATAAACATGGAGCCTCATGCCTCAACCTCATGCCTCAACCTCAACCTCATGCCTCATGCCTATGCCTCATGCCTCAACCTCATGCCTCATGCCTATGCCTCATGTCTATGCCTCAAGCCTCATCCTCAAGTTCCTTGATCGGCGCTGTGCCAGCGTTATCTCCTGCGCTGTACCCATCTGCAGTCTAATCCCCCAGCGCTGTGAAACATTCAGTCTAATCGGCAGCCATGCAGTGTAACCAAGCGCCGCCTCCTCCTCGTCGTCCTCGTCCTGATAGGCTGAACACTGACTCACTGCTGGGAAACTGAGTCAGTGTTCTGTCACGGAGGAGGACATGGAGGACGACGAGGAGGAAGCGGCGCTTAGTTACACTGCATGGCCGCCGATTAGACTGAATGTATCACAGCGCCGGGGGATTAGGCTGCAGAGGAGGACTCAAGTATAAGCCGAGGGGGGCATTTTCAGCACAAAAAAATGTGCTGAAAAACTCGACTTATACTCGAGTATATACGGTGATATTATTCCCTGAAGAAGATTCATAACAGTAATTCTGAAAGGCATTGGATATCCCTCTCTGCAGCATTCCTTGTTAGAAACCAAGATTTAAGGGAACAGCAAGTAGATTGGGATTGCCACTTCATGGCTCAAACAGCCAAATGTGCAATGTTTGCACATTTTAATTATACAATGTGCAATGTTGACAATGTTATTCCTATAATGTTTTGTATTATCACCATGAGATTCTTTTAATACAATTTTTCTACAATAAATGACATTCTTTATATGTGAAGTTTCTGTATATATATATATATATATATATATATATTTATTGCCCATAAAATCCCACTTTTTGAGGTTATCACATGCAAGAGTAGGGGATAGCCGGACAGGTGGAGGTAGTAAGTTCCAGAGAATAGGAGAGGCTCTGGAGAAATCCTGGAGATGAGCATGGGAGGAGGAGACGAGAGAGCTTGAGAGTAGGAGGTCTTGAGAAGAGCGAAGAGGATGATTTGGGTGATATTTGGAGACAAGATTGGTGATGTAGCTCAGGGCAGAGTTGTGAATGGCTTTGTATGTTGTGGTTAGTATTTTGAATTTAAATTGCTGGGTGATTGGGAGCCAGTGTAGGGATTAGAGGAGAGGGTTGGCAGACACTGAGCGGTTGGTAAAGTGTATAAGTCTGGCAGCAGCATTCATGATAGACTGAAGAGGGGATAGCCTATGAAGAGGCAGGCCAGGGAGAAGGGAGTTGCAATAGTCAAGGCGAGAGATAACAAGGGAGTGAATGAGGAGCTTGGTGGTTTCATTTTTTAAAAAGGGGCGAATTTTAGAGATGTTACGGAGGTGAATTCTACAAACTTTGACAACGATTGGACTTGAGGCTCAAATGACAAGTCAGAGTCTAGGATTACACCTAGTACCCTGGCGTGAGGGGAGGGACTGATGGTTGCATTGTTGATTTTGATGGAAAAGTCATGGAGGGGGGTATGGGCGAGGGGGAATATTAATAGCTCAGTTTTAGAGAGATTTAGTTTAAGGAAGTGGTGCGATCGTCAGTGGTTTACAAATAGGCAACTGCTGACTGTTTAATGAGAACCACTATGTGCGCACGACTTTTCCCTTGGCGGTGGTGCCCACCCAGCAGTCGACTTTCTGAATGGGAAAGACACCACCTACCAAACCAGGTTCCAAGTTCAACCCTCCTAAGACAAAGGATGACACTGAAAGTTTCAAGGATGTTGCACTGGCTAGACCAGTAGCCTCTCAGTAGGCTTGGCTCTTACAGCAGGATTTAATTAAGGCTTTTGGATCCCTTTCATCCACCCCCAACGCTCCTTCGGTTTCCTCTCTTGGTGTGGTAACCAAAAAAAAAAATTAAAAATGAAATAAATAAATAAAAAACATGTGTGTATATGTACAGTATATACGTGTATATATATATATATATATATATATATATATATATATATATATATATATATATATATATATAAGACGGGCCACGTTCTCCAATGAAAAATTTTCTTTTTATCTTTGAATAATCTTCATATCAAGACAATAACTGTACAGCTATGAGCATACCATGCTCTTTATCAGGCTTTGTGCAATGATCCATATAAAACTTTAAATATTTATACCAACATCACAGTGTGATACTTAACAGGTGTATCCCATTATCCCATAGCCACTTAATTACCAATTAACTCATTACAGACTAAATCTAGTGCATTCCCTATATTATGTGCAAATAATACAAATCCAAACCTTTAATGATGCAGTTGTTAAAACCAGCACCATTTCCATTACCATCTAATGCTTCCTATTCTACTCCATATGAAGGAACAGATTCTTATATGGATTTACACTAAAGATTAGTCGATCATCATGAGAGAAACAAAAAACAGAACTAACCAGAACAAATGAAAAAGAGCAAAAGAAGAAAGAAATCAATTGTCCATGTTGCTTTGAGTATCAATATGACACGATCCGTCTCCAAAAACATTCCACAAATCCTATATTGCATAATCCTGTTCAACCTATAAAACAACCATAAAATATGCTTCACATAAACTTCATAAAAATAGATATAGATCATAATCCCTGTTCAATCTCTTTATGTGCAGGGACTGCAGTTTATTTATCTACCATACCTCTCTTTGTTTTAATTTCAATATCCTATCACCCCCTCTTCGATCCCTCAATACCTCTTCTAGGAACATGAATTTAAGGTCTGAGTCTTTATGTCCATGTTCAAAACAATGTCTGGAAACTGGTGAACCTGGTTGCTTGTGTCTGATTGTACTGCGGTGTTGAGCGATTCTGTCCTTAATCTTCTGTGTGGTCTCCCCAACGTAAATTAAATTGCAAGGGCATAACAACATATAAACTACATGAGAGGACTGGCATGTATGATAGCCCTTTACCATAAGAAGATTATTCAAAGATAACAAGAAAATTTTGCCTACTCAGTTTCTGTATATATATATATATATATATATATATATATATATATATATATATATATCAACATATACAACACTTTCTTTCCCTGCAGGCTTGTCAATTAATGATGGTGTTGATTAGGAGAATTCTTGGGACCAATACTCCACTTTTGATACAGCACTATCTTTGCCAAGTTCTCTGGTGCTTCTATCCTTCTGATGAAGGCTGACATCGAATCTGCCTTAGGCTTCCTTCCTGTACACAGCGACTGTTCCATCCCAACAACATAGAAGGTCCTGCCCATCTTCTGTCCTTTTGGGCATTGAGATTGACATTGTGGGGATGGTCTGCCGACTTCCTGGGGTTAGATTTTTTTTCTTGTTTAAATTCCCAAGGGACTCTAGGAAGCTATGGCTGTAGCAGCTTCATCCTTTTTGGGCCATCTTGTTTTCACATTCCCCATACTTCTGATGGGCAGTGCCTTCTGTGGACGTCTATGATATGTATATCAGATACAGATGACTTGAAAGCATGGTTGTCCTTCTTGCACTCCTCTAATGGTCATTCTTTGATGAATGGAGGAATTGTCGAACACACAGCTGGAGTTTACAGGTCTGCATTCAGCTCCTGTAGCTTTGGCATTTTATTCCAGGATGAGTGGTCTGCTGAACCTTGGCCTGCATCATTGGCCCAACTATTTGTTGTGTAACATTATGCTGTTCGAGCCCTTACCTAATATGGTCAAGTGGTAACTGCCTCTCTACATGCTCTCCACCTTTGTTCTCCCTGTTGTGTTTTTCTGGTGCTTGGATGTCTTCATTTGACTGTGTGGTTTCAGATGTAGCTAATTTCTGTGGGTCTTCCTTTTCCTTCCTTTTTTGCCTAGTCTCGTTTCTGACTCCTGTTGCTCCCCCTCCCAGATCTCCCAGGTAACCTGTCGGTAACTTTCGGACGATTGGGTGCCTCCACCTTTCGATGATATCTACCTTTACCCCTGGGGGTCGGGCACCTGGATCTTTTCTCCTACCTCCTCTATCTGCAGGATAGAGTTGTGGCTGGTTCGACAGTGGGTACTGCTCCCTCTGCTGTATTGTTTTCTTCAGACTATTCAGCTGAGAGGACATTTACAAAGTTTTCTTATTCAGAGGATTTTGAAGAAAAATGGTTAGAAACATCTGACTTGCTTCCCTTATTCTCAGAACCTGTTTTCTGTGCACAACTTAACCTACAGCCTCTCCATTTTGCCCTCTGACTGTTCTTACATTTAGGGCTCTCTTGTTTCGAGTTTTCTTGGGCATTCTTTGGCACCTTTAGGGTTAGTGAACTTACCGCCAAGGACAAACACCCAGTTTATGGTAACTCAGAGGATGTGCTTATCACAGAATCCTTTGTTTTTATCTCTCGCTTATTCTTCCAACCTAAACAAATTAGAATTATTTCGGGTCTTGCACCTTTTCCTCTCTCCTCATGATTTTTCCCACATACTCTTTTTCCATTGGCACAGCCATTGCTGCCCATGGGGTGGGTTTTTTCAGATGACAGAGATGGCTTTTAGGTAGATGGGAATCATTCGAATTTTTGCTATATGTTCGTCCTCACCTTTTGTTCTAAATTCATGCATCTCCTTAGAATTACTTTGAAACATTGTTGATGCCTTTATTTATTGGGCCTCTTGCCATGCCGAATTTTGATACTGTGGGGAGAATTTTCCTTTGGAGTTGGCAGAATTCGGTGTTGCAGTTTTCATGGCCTACACTGGCTGCTGGTATTACCTGAGACAATTTGTTTTAGAGAGAGAAGAGGTCTTGCGAGCCACAATGACCCTATGCCTTACTGCAAAAATCTACAAATACCCAGCTGCAGCCACAGGTCACGTATTCATAGCCGTGCGTTTCAGTGTAAATGTAAAAAATGCGTTGCGCTTAGGTATATATTCACCTTATCAATCTAAAGGTGCCCAGTGTATGTGCTTCCAATCTCAAATCAAAATATAAAATATGTGACATATAATTAAATCCACCGTATTATTAAATATAAAATACCAGTATATTGCGCTTAATGATAAGCGACCTATTTATATATAAAGGACATAACCAAATAAATATCAATAAATGCGCCTGAAATTTACATCAAAGTGCCATGCATAAATCCAATCTAAAGTGCTACGTGCAAGGAAAACTGCTTATATACAATAGTGGCAAGTGAAAAGGCATGCATTGTAAATACGATAATTAGCATACAAACTGTGAAAAAAACTCTATAAGCAATAAGTGATAAGAACATATAAAAAAACCATATATATTAATTGGGTGATAATAGTCTTTTAAATGTGAGGAAAATCTTCCAAATCCATATCACGCAACAGTGTGTGGCGGAAAAGAATCCAATGGTGCAAAAAGGTGCTTCACATGGGAGACGGATCGTGGAACCACAGTGCCCAAATGTGCCCTGGTGACCCCCAAAGTAGCTGCGCTCACCTCTGAGCGTGTGACACAGGGATTAGCTGCGTCCAACCACGCTTTGGAGCCAACCCTGGGCTCAGTAATCAGGACACCAGATGATCTCCCATCAAGCTCTCTTAGGACTCCATAAGCATCATACCAAAAGAAAAAGAAGGGACTGCATAGTGTAATATCGCCAAAATATTTAATAGTAACTAGTGTAAACAATCCCCACACCGGGGTACTCACATTACATAGGTGCTTAATGTGCACCAAACAGTACAGGCAGAATATACGTCCGGAAATGCTGATTCAATGCGCTATGGGGTGTTCAGATCATTCCAGCCCAGCTCAGTGCTGCTCGCTCCGTCCTGGCCCCTCCCCTACGCGTGTTCGACACAGGGAGTCACGTGTCTTCATCAGGGGGAACAATTTGTTTTAGGCCCCTTCATTCTTATCATTCATGTATGGGGTAGCAATGAAGGGCATTACTGGCCTGTAGATTCCACCTTATTAGGCATGGTATTGCTCTGTGTTGTGCCAGTTTTACCTATCTATTGTTTGGTCCAGCATTGTTCCCCCTTTTCTGGTTTTGGCCCGTAACATACCTTGTTCTTGTTTCTAGTTCTTGTTTTGAGCTGTTTTGCCACAAGGTGAATGCCTAGGTTTTCAAATTTGTCCACAGGATTGGTGCCATTGTTGTCTGCTGCTGGGGTCTTGAGGGAGATAACAATATTTATTAAGACCTGATGGGGTTAATTCAAATGATTAGCCTAAATACAGTGCCTTTATTTATTGGGCCTCTTGCCATGCTGAATTTTGATACTGTGGGGAGAATTTTCCTTTGGAGTTGGCAGAATTCGGTGTTGCAGTTTTCATGACCTACACTGGCTGCTGGTATTACCTGAGACAATTTGTTTTAGGCCCCTTCATTCTTATCATTCATGTATGGGGTAGCAATGAAGGGCATTACTGGCCTGTAGATTCCACCTCCTCTATTAGGCATGGTATTGCTCTGTGTTGTGCCAGTTTTACCTATCTATTGTTTGGTCCAGCATTGTTCCCCCTTTTCTGGTTTTGGCCCGTAACATACCTTGTTCTTGTTTCTAGTTCTTGTTTGGAGCTGTTTTGCCGCAAGGTGAATGCCTAGGTTTTCAAATTTGTCCACAGGATTGGTGCCATTGTTGTCTGCCGCTGGGGTCTTGAGGGAGATAACAGTATTTATTAAGACCTGATGGGGTTAATTAAAATGATTAGCCTAAATACAGTGCCTTGCAAAAGTATTCACCCCCCTTGGTATTTTTCGTGTTTTGTTGCCTCACAACTGGAATTAACATGGATTGTTTGAGGATTTGCATCATTTAATTTACAGAACATGCCTACAACTTTGAAGATGTTTTTTTTTTTAATTGTGAAGAAAACAAATAGGACAAAATAACAGAAAAAGTCAATGTGCATAATTATTCACCCCCCTAAAGTCAATACTTTGTAGAGCCACCTTTTGCAGCTATCATAGCTCCAAGTTCCTTTTTGATAAGTCTCTATGACCTTGCCATATCTTACCACTGGGATTTTTGCCTATCCCCCCTTGCAAAACTGCTTTATTTATTTATCTTTAATTCTGACCACAGATTTTCTTTTGGATTGAGGTCTGGGCTTTGACTAGGCCATTGCAACACAGTTACATGTTTCACCTTCAACCACTCAAGTGTTGCTTTGGCATTATGTTTGGGGTCACTGTCCTGCTGGAAGGTGAACCTCCATCCTAGGCTCAAATCATACAGGTTTTGCTCCAGAATATCACTGTATTTAGCACCATCCATCTTTCCCTCAACTCTGACCAGTTTCCCAGTCCCGACTGCTGAAAAACTATCCTGCAGCATGATGCTGCCACCACCATGTTTCACTGTGGGGATGGTGTTCTTTGGGTGATGTGATGTGTTGGGTTTGCGCCAGACATAGCATTTTCTTTGATGGTCAAAAAGTTCAATTTTAGTCTCATCAGACCAGAGCACCTTCCTCCATACATTTTGGGAGTCTCCCACATGCCTTTTCGCAAACTCAAAATGGGCCATTTTGTTTTTTGCTTAAAGTAATGGCTTTCTTCTCTGGCCACTCTGCCATAAAGCCCAACTCTATGGAGCGTACGGCTTATTGTCATCCTATGTACAAATACTCCAGTCTCTGCTGTGTAACTCTGCAGCTCCTCCAGGGTTACCTTAGGTCTCTGTGCTGCCTCTCTGATTAATGCCCTCCTTGCCCGGTCCGTGAGTTTTGATGTGCGGTCGTCTCTTGGCAGGTTTGCTGTTGTGCCATGTTCTTTCCATTTGGTTATGATAGATTTGATGGTGCTCCTTGGGATCATAAAAGATTTGGATTTTTTTTTTTACAACTTAACCCTAGCTTGTGCTTCTCAACAACATTGTCCCTTACTTGTTTGAAGAGTTCCTTGGTCTTCGTGGCAGTGTTTGGTTAGTGCTGCCTCTTGCTTAGGTGTTGAAGCCTCTGGGGCATTTTAAAAAGGTGTGTATATGTAATGACAGATCATATGACACTTAGATTGCACACAGGTGGACATCATTTCACTAATTATGTGACTTCTGAAGGTAATTGGTTGCACCAGAGCTTTTTATGGGCTTTATAACAAAGGGGGTGAATACATACGCACATGCCAATTATCAGTGTCTTATTTCTAAAAAAATTGTTTTATGTATATATTTTTCTAATTTTACTTCACCAACTTAGACTATTGTGTTCTGATCCATCACATATAATTCAGATAAAAAAAATCATTGAACTAAAGGCTGTAATGTAACAAAATAGGTAAAAAGCCAAGGGGGTGAATACTTTTGCAAGGCACTGTATGATCACCTCGGCCTACAATTTGGTGTCAAGCAGGTGCTGGCTGCGTTGGGACGCTCATCAGTGTACCACTGACTTGCATGTGGTGGTTTTGACCTTGCCAGCAATTGATGTTGCTTTATGGGCTATGCCCTCAAGTTAAATTCTGTGGTCAGTCTAATGCCTGTCTGGTACACAGCTTCTGTGTCTTTTTAGGGGGGCAAGGTATTGGTTTATTAGTTGGTCATAAATGAGCCTATGCTTCTCAGCAGTCATGAAGGCCCCTTAAACTGCATTTAGGGAAAGGGAGCCTTGACTGCTGGAAGCATGGCATCACTGTGGGTGTGAACCTAAAAGGGAAGTTAAGTAGTTCCCTTAGTATTGGCTAGAAGACCTGAGGTGACTGGGTGGAGCCTGGACTCTAGGAAGAGGCTATGCTGAGGCACATCCAACTGCTCTCAGGAGATTCAGCTGTCACAAGAGTTGCCCATCCTCCCACCTGTTGTGATGTTTTATCACAGCTTTATTGGGGGTTTTGACTTTGCCAGCAATTGATGTTGCTTTATGGGCTATACCCTCAAGTTAAATTCTGAGGTCAGTCTAATGCCTGTCTGGCACTGATGGTAAGGACAGGCCTCTTAGACTATGTGAGCTTATATTTATGGGTGCTCATGGTATACTTTGACTGGCATTGTTTGTAGGGTTGCCACCTTTTCTTCGAGCCAAACCCGAACACTTCAGTGGGGCTTGACATTTTTTTGTAGCATACACTATGAGATTGTAAAATACCTGGGACACCTCTGTGTGCCCTTAGGGGAGTAGTAATGCTGCACGTGCAGCGGTGAACAGTGGGTGTAGCCAACTGCATATAGTGCAGGCGTGTGTGATGTGCACTATAGTGTATATAGTGCAGGCGTGTGTAATGTACAATATAGTGTATATAGTGCAGGCGTGTGTAATTTACATATTGTACATTACACATGCCTGTACTATATACACTATATTGTACATTACACACGCCTGCACTATATACACTATATTGTACATTACACACGCCTGCACTATATACACTATATTGTACATTACACACGCCTGCACTATATACACTATATTGTACATTACACACGCCTGCACTATATACACTATATTGTACATTACACACGCCTGCACTATATACACTAGTATACATAGTGCAGGCGTGTGTAATGTACAATATAGTGTACATAGTGCAGGTGTGTGTAATGTACAATATAGTGTATATGTAGTGTGTAATGTTTGGTGGGAAGCCTCCCAGTGTAATTTTGGGGGTGGGGGGAGGTCTCCTGTTGTAGTATGGGGCCTGTATATAGGGAAATTATTAGTAATTAATTGTATGAATTATCAGATGTACACATCAATGGAGGTTAATAAATTATGTACTCAGATATATAAATGTTGAGTTAATCACATGCATAAATACACACACTTAAATGCATACAGATACTGAGATATATTCATATGCTCAATTACATACAGTACATGCACACACACATATATACACACGCTCAAATACATGCATATACACTCAGATATATACAGATACATGCACACACACACTCAGATATATACAGATACATGCATACACACTCAGATATTTACAATCAGATACATGCATACACACTCAGATATTTACAATCAGATACATGCATACACACTCAGATATATACACAGATACATGCATACACACTCAGATAGATACACAATCAGATACATGCATACACACTCAGATATATACAGATACATGCATACACACTCAGATATATACAGATACATGCATACACACTCAGATATTTACAATCAGATACATGCATACACACTCAGATATATACACAGATACATGTATACACACTCAGATAGATACACAATCAGATACATGCATACACACTCAGATATATACAGATACATGCATACACACTCAGATATTTACAATCAGATACATGCATACACACTCAGATAGATACACAATCAGATACATGCATACACACTCAGATATATACAGATACATGCATACACACTCAGATATTTACAATCAGATACATGCATACACACTCAGATATATACACAGATACATGCATACACAATCAGATACATGCATACACACTCAGATATATACAGATACATGCATACACACTCAGATATTTACAATCAGATACATGCATACACACTCAGATATATACACAGATACATGCATACACACTCAGATAGATACACAATTAGGTATATGCATACACACTCAGATATATACAGATACATGCATACACACTCAGATATTTACAATCAGATACATGCATACACACTCAGATATTTACAATCAGATACATGCATACACACTCAGATATATACACAGATACATGCATACACACTCAGATATATACACAGATACATGCATACACACTCAGATAGATACACAATCAGATACATGCATACACACTCAGATATTTACAGATACATGCATACACACTCAGATATATACAGATACATACATGCACTCAGATACACACTAACAGGTATAAATACACTAGACATAACCACAACAGGTAATGGGGAGCCAGCTTCTCTCCTCCCCTCTCTGTACTGCTGTCCCCTCACACTCTGTGCAGCTCCTTCCTCTGTCCATCCACACACACTCACAGCTCCTCTCCAATACATCGGTCTGTCAGAGTAAACAGGTGCCCTGGTGACTGGTGTCCGGGTGTCAGGTACAGAGAAACTCGGACAGAGGATGTAAAAACCGGACTGTCCGGGTGAATCCTGGACAGGTGGCAACCCTAATTGTTTGGTACATTTGGAAAGTTGTACTTTTGAAAAATTCAATAAAGCTGTGGCCCTTGCCCTATTTCCAACTTAATCAGCTTCTGTGTCTTTTTAGGGGGGTAAGGTATTGGTTATTATTATTTTTTATTATTATACAGGATTTATATAGCGCCGACAGTTTACGCAGCGCTTTACAACATTAGGGCAGACAGTACAAGTACAATACAATTCAATGCAGGAGGAATCAGAGGGCCCTGCTCATTAGAGCTTACAATCTAGGAGGGAGGGTCAAGTGATACAAAAGGGTAATAGCTGTGGGGGATGAGCTAATGGAGAAAATAGTGCAGTTGTTAGATGGAGGCAGGATAGGCTTCTCTGAAGAGGAAAGTTTTCAGGGATCGCCTAAAAGTGGATAAAGTTGGAGACAGTCTGACAGATTGGGGTAGGGAATTCCAGAGGATGGGCGAGGCTCGGGAGAAGTCCTGGAGGCGGATATGGGAGGAGGTGATCAGGGAGCTAGAGAGCAGGAGGTCTTGGGAGGAACGGAGATGGCGATTAGGTTGGTATTTTGAGACTAGGTTAGTGATGTAGCTGGGGGCAGAGTTGTGGATGGCTTTGTAACTTATTGTTAGTATTTTGAATTTAATTCGTTGGGCGAGTGGTAGCCAATGGAGGGATTGGCAGAGAGGGGTAGCAGACACTGAGCGGTTTGTAAGGTGGATGAGTCTGGCAGCAGCATTCATGATGGACTGAAGGGGGGATAGTCTGTTTAAAGGTAAGCCAATGAGGAGTGAGTTGCAGTAGTCAAGGCGAGAGATAACCAGGGAGTGAATCAGGAGCTTTGTGGTTTCATTGGTTAGAAAGGGACGTAGTTTAGAGATGTTGCGGAGGTTGAGGCGGCAAGCTTTGGAAAGTGATTGGATGTGGGGCTGAAAGGAGAGTTCAGAATCCAGGATAACACCTAGCACCCTGACATGTGGGGACGGGTGGATGGTTTTGCCATTGCTCTTGACAGAGAAGTCAGGGGAAGAGGAACGTGGGGGAGGAAATATTATAAGCTCGGTTTTGGACAAGTTGGGTTTGAGGAAGTGGTGTGACATCCATACAGATATGTCAGTTAGTAAGTTAGTGATGCGTGAGGAGACTGATGGAGTGAGTTGAGGGGTGGAGAGATAGATTTGTGTGTCATCAGCATAGAAATGATATTGAAAGCCGTGAGAGGCTATCAGTTGACCCAGGGAAGAGGTGTAGATTGAAAATAAAAGAGGTCCAAGAACAGAACCTTGGGGGACCCCGACAGAGAAGGGAAGAGGAGTGGAGGAAGTAGAATTGTAAGTGACACTGAAGGTGCGTTGGGATAGGTAGGATGAGAGCCACTGAAGAGCACAGTCACGGAGACCGAGGGAGTAAAGTTTTTTGAGGAGGAGGGGGTGGTCAACCGTGTCAAAGGCAGCTGAAAGATCCAGAAGTAGGAGTACAGAATAGTGTCCATTGGTTTTTGCAGTTAGTAGGTCATTTGTGAGTTTTAAAAGAGCAGTTTCTGTGGAGTGTTGAGGGCAAAATCCAGATTGAAGGGGATCAAGAAGGTTGTTTTTAATGAGGTGGTCACTCAGTTGGTTGTAAACCAGGCGTTCAAGGAGTTTAGAGGAAAAGGGGAGCAAGGAGATTGGGCGTAGGTTGTTAAGATTGGTAGGGTCCAAGGACGGCTTTTTGAGTATGGGGGTGACCAGTGCATGTTTTAGAGCATCGGGGAAGATGCCAGAGGTGAGGGAGAGATTGAAGATGTGGGTTAGAGAGTGTAGGATGGGGTCAGAGGGTGACCGTAGCATTTGAGAGGGAATAGGGTCCAGGGTACAGGTGGTTAGGTGGGCGATAGAAAGGAGTTTAGCAACTTCATCTGTAGTAGTAGATTTGAATAGGGGGAGTGTCAGTTGTATCTGTTGACATGGGGTCTTAGCTGGGGGAGATACCTGTAGAATAGAGATTTCATCACGGATTGTATCAATCTTGTTTTTGAAGTGATTAGCGATTTCCTGGGCAGTGAGTAAGTCAGTGGGTGGAGGCGGTGGAGGACAAAGTAGAGAGTTGAAGGTAGAGAAGAGTTTACGGGGATTGGATGAGAAAGTGTTAATAAGAGTTGTAAAATAGGTTTGCTTGGCAGTGTGGAGGAAAGAATAGTATATTTGGAGGGCAGATTTGTATTGGTTGAAGTCTTTGAGAGACTTAGTCTTGTGCCACAGACGCTCAAGAGCGCGACTACGTTTTTTGAGAATTTTAGTGTCATCTGTTTGCCAGGGTTGTAGGGGTCGAGGCCTGATTCTGCATGTAGTGAGGGGAGCGAGCTTATCCAGGGTGGAGGACAGAGATTTATTGTAGATGGACATGGCTTGGTTGGGGCAGGACAGGGGAGAGATTTTGTCATAGAGGTGGTCAGTAGCAGAATAGAGGAGACAGGAGTTGAAGTTGCGAAAGTTTGTACGGGTGATGGTTAGGCGATTGGAGGGAAAGGTGGTGGAAGACAGGGGGAGAGAGAAACTAATAAGGTGGTGGTCCGAGAGAGGAAAAGGATTGTTTGAGAAGTTGCATGAAGTGCATAGGTAGGAGAATACAAGGTCAGGGGTGCTGCCATCAGAGTGAGTAGAAGCCTGTACCCATTGCTTCAGGTCAAATGAAGAGGTTAGACTAAGAAGTTTAGAAGTAGCAGGAGTGTTTGTATTAGCAGGGATGTTGAAATCAATTTATTATTTAATATTGGTTTATTAGTTGTTCAAAAATGAGCCCATGCTTCTCAGCAGTCATGTTACTAAACTAAGGTTGAAACGCAATATGTCAGAACCAATTCAAAATCTCCTAGAGACAGGTTGGCCTGACTTGCTTTTCTCAGATGCTTGTAAGTTTATATGCAATGAGACCTGTGCAGTGAACCTTACAAATAATGTCTTTTTGAGAGCTATTAAAACCTACACTTTAGAAACAACAGAAGCTAATAAATAAGCTGGAAGCGTGAAGGTTACGTGACTGCTTTTTAGTGTTGCATAAAAACCCAGAGAATTTTAACAGTGCTTTAGTTGTTTAGTAATAATTCATAGTCCTAGCACTCAACCTTGCATGTTCCTTAGCCATATATAACCCATTTTTTAATTACAGTTAATGCTCTGAATATAAAGAACTCCGTAGGAAATCATCACCCACTGCTGTGCAGTCATGCACGCATGACCAATTTATCAGAGTGTATACGTAGATGTACTAAACCTTTTTTCTATTTATAGCTTGTAATTATCTATGCACATAGCCATATTTGCTAATAAAATATGCGTGCCCTGCTTTATTTGTGCCTTGCTCTATGCTCTTGTCACACGAGTCTCAAGGTTAGCCTGATTGTAAAACAATACATAGTTACATAGTTACAGTTAGTCAGGTTGAAAAAAGACATAGGTCCATCCAGTTCAACCATAAACATGATGTACTGTAGTCTCTAATTGCTGGTAGCCACAGATCATGATAACTAAACTGTCTAAGCAAGTACATCAAAATAATGTAATTTGATGGTAATTACATGTACATCTGTGGGTGGGCTTGCTGAAGCCTGCATCCCTGAAGTTAAAGGCCTGGAATTACCACCAATTGAAACACTTTGCAGTTCCTCGGTGCTACCTTACCCCTATCCCTGACCTAGACATTCTTCCTACTAATAACAGTGGCATCAGATGCAGTGGCTTTCTTATTAGAAGAAGACACCTACCTGTGGCTTTTCTCTCTATGTTTGTCTATTGGGAGACATTTTCTAAACTTATTTTGGGGCTACAACTTCTGAAAGTTAAAGCCGACCTAGTACCACTTGATGTAAACACACATGTGGCTGCTAAAACTACCATAAAAAATGTTTTTGATGGAAATTAATCAAATAGTAGTAGATTGGGGGGACTGCTGCTACCAAAGTATATTGCCACTGAGGTTGCACCTGTAGACTTGACCTGTGATTCTGTAACACCATGTAAAGCTATAAAACATCTGGAGTTGCATATTTTCGCGCATCCCAAAGGTGTTCTGTCGGGTTGAGGTCAGGACTCTGTGCAGGCCAGTCAAGTTTCTCTACCCCAAACTCGCTTGTCCATGTCTTTATGGCCTTGTTTGTGCACTGGTGCGCAGTCATGTTGGAACAGAAAGGGGCCATCCCCAAACTGTTCTCACAAAGTTGGGAGCATGAAATTGTCCAAAATATCTTGGTATGCTGGCGTCTTAAGAGTTCCCTTCACTGGAACTAAAGGGCCAAGCCCAAAACCTGAAAAACAACCCCACACCATAATCCTCCACCAAATGATTTGGACCAGTGCACAAAGCAAGGTCCACAAAGACATGGATGAGCGAGTTTGGGGTGGTGGAGCTTGACTGGCCTGCACAGAGTCCTGACCCCAACCCGATAGAACACCATTGGGATGAATTAGAGCGGAGACTGCGAGTCAGGCCTTCTCATCCAACATCAGTGCCTGACCTCACAAATGTGCTTCCGGAAGAATGTTCAATCATTCCCATATATACACTTCTAAACCTTGTGGACAGCCTTCCCAGAAGAGTTGAAGCTGTTATAGCTGCAAAGGGGGGCAACTCAATATTGAACCCTACAGACTAAGACTGGAATGCCATTAAAGTTCATGTGCGTTTAAAGGTAGGCGTCCCAATACTTTTGACAATATAGTGTGTTTTTATATATATATCTACACAAACACACACACACACACAGTAGCTCACAAAGGTAAGTACATCCCTCACATTTTTGTAAATATTTTATTATATCTTTTCATGTGACAACACTGAAGAAATTACACTTTGCTACAATGTAAAGTAGTGAGTGTACAGCTTGTATAACAGTGTAAATTTGCTGTCCCCTCAAAATAACTCAACACACAGCCATTAATGTCTAAACTGCTGGCAACAAAAGTTAGTACACCATTAAGTGAAACTGTCCAAATTGGGCCAAAAGTGTCAATATTTTGTATGGCCACCATTATTTTCCAGCACTGCCTTAACTCTCTAAGGCAGGGGTGTCCAAACTTCTTTCAAAGAGGGTCAGATTTGATGAAGTGAACATGTGTGAGGGCCCACCATTTTGCCTGACATTCTTTGAACCATTAAAATTCGGTCTGAGTGTGTTCATTCGAGCACTAATACACTGCCCAACAAGAATTCTCTTGCCTTTGTGGCTGTGTGCGGTGAAGAGATGAGCTCGGGCATGTTATTTGGATATACCGAATTTATTGGCGTATAACACGCACCTTTACTTTAAGAGGGAAGTTTCAGGAAAAAAACTTACATTTTAAATAAAGAACTGTGAAGAAAAATAAGGGTCAGTGCCCATCTGCAGCCTCACAAGTGCCAAAAATGCAGCACCCCCATTGCATGAATACAACACCAACCATTGCCAGGAATGCAGCACCCACCATTGCCAGGAATGCAGCACTCACCATTGCCAGGAATGCAGCATCCACCATTGCCAGGAATGCAGCACCCACCATTGCCATCAGTGCAGCCTGATTGATGCCCATCCATCTGCAGCCTTGGAGGGGACAGGGAGGGGGGCGGGAGGAGCGCCAAAAGATTAAATACAGGAAAAACTCCTGTTTTCTTGGCGGCCTATTTAATACAAAGTCCCGCCTCCTTTGATGGACAGAATAGTCGTCCATTGGCAGCGCAGGAGATGGACTTCCTATTACAGAGGCTGCTGTGTAAACAGGAAATTCTCCTGTGTGTACGGCACTCATCCCGCCTCCTCCCTGTCCCCTCCAAGGCAGCCAGCATATATATCTTTTGTGGCCCCGGCGCTGGGAGATTGTTGGGGGCCACAAAAGATATATATATCCAAATAACCAGGTGGGCCATTCAAAACGGGAACACGGGCAGCGATTTGCCTGCGGGATGGACTTTGGACATGCCTGCTCTAGGGCATTGAGTTCACCAGAGCTCCACAGGTTGCCACTGGAGTCCTCTTCCACTCCTCCATGACGACATCACGGAGCTGGTGGATGTTAGAGTCTTGTTCTCCTCCACCTTACGTTTGAGGATGCCCCACAGATGCTCAATAGGATTTAGGTCTGGAGACATGCCTGGCCAGTCTATCAACTTTACCCTCAGCTTCTTTAGCAAGGCAGTGGTCATATTGGAGGTGTGTTTGGGGTAGTTGTGTTGGAATACTGCCCTCTCTGAAGGGAGGGGATCATGCTCTGCTTCAGTATGTCACAGTACATGTTAGCATTCATGGTTAAGAAACAAAAGGAGCTGTGCTGGTTAGTGAACTAAAATACTAATAATGAGAAAATAAAAAATATACCAAGTGAACATCAAAAACACTATAATAATGATAAACCGTACAAACAGATGTTGAAATGTGAATAAGCGCAAACACAAGAAAAAAAGTCTATAGTGATTAACACGTTCATAGTGTTGCAGCACCCTGTGACAAATCTTCGTAGAGAACAGTGCAAATCCACCACCACAAGGAATACAGGCTTACCAGATAGCCGATAAGATAGGCATGTCACCCACTCCTGGGGTAGTGAAGATCTCCCGCTGTTGTGTGCAACCTCTGCAAGCAATACACCAACCTGGCGTTCTTACGGGGTCCAACGATCCGGGTATGGCAGTAACGGCTGTCAGGCTCGGTAACTGGTATTCAAGCACTCAATCCAAACAAACCGCGAGTTGAGGAGATGAGCAATCTTGGCATGTATGGTTGACCATGGAAAAAAGACGAGAAGGTGCCGCCATAGGTAAAATCCGATGGTTTTAATAGAAGAAGCTAATCAAAGTCAGTCAAAACATATAAAAAAGCGCTATAGGTCTAGGGCATAATATAAGTTGGCCAGCAAAGTTAAAAAATAAAAAACAATCCCTCAATGAACTGTATCTCCCCAGTATCGGCAGCACTCATGCAGCCCCAGACCCCAGCCTTCAGTGTTGTCACATGAAATTAAAATATATAAAATATTTAAAAATATGTGAGGGGTGTACTCACTTTTCTAAGATAATGTATATATTGTGAAGTGTCTTGGGCCTCTGGATTTCACAGTGCAGACCTGTACTCTCTAGCTTTTCTCTCGCAAGCCTGGACTCCTCAGGAGGGTGGAGCCCAGAACCATGGTCAGGTTCCGTGATGTTGTCATGAAGGAGTGGAAGAGGACTCCAGGGGCAACTTGTGAAACTCTGGTGAACTCCATGCTCAAGAGGGTTAAGGCATTGCTGGAGAATAATGGTGGCCACACAAAATATTGAAACTTTGGACATTTTCACTTGGGGATGTACTCACTTTTGTTGCCAGTGGTTTAAACATTACTGGCTGTGTGTTGAGTTATTTTGAGGGGGCAGCAAATTTACACTGTTATACAAGCTATACACTCACTACTTTACATTGTAGCAAAGTGTAATTTCTTCAGTGTTGTCACATATATATATAATTTTTTTTCTTTTTTTTTTTTTTTTTAGTCTAGGCCATCTTTATGTAGACCAACAATTCTTTTTTAAGATCCTCAGAGAGTTCTTTGCCATGAGGTGCCATGTTGAACTTCCAATGACCAGTATGAGCAAGTGAGATGGATAACACCAAATTTAACACACTTGTTCTCAATTCACACCTGAGACCTTGTAACACTAACAAGTCACATGACACCGGGGAAGGAGAATGGCTAATTTATCCCAATTTGGATATTTTCACTTAGGGGTGTACTCACTTTTGTTGCCAGCGCTTTAAACATTAACGGCTGTGTGTGGAGTTATTTTGAAGGGACAGCAAATTTACACAGTTATCCAAGCTGAACAGTTACTACTTTACATTGTAGCAAAGTGTCATTTCTTCAGTGTTGTTACATATATATATAATTTTTTTTCTTCAGTTAGCAAAGGTCCCCCACAGTGGTGTCCAGTTTTTCGTGTAATTTGGAGGACACTAGCTTGTGATTCTATAAGTCTTGTGGGCCATATATGAAAACATATATTTCAACAGGACTGGAAAGAGCAGTTTATTGCTTGATAACCAATAAAGGAAAAATACATCTGTTGGAAATTTTTATGTAGATCAATGAGACAGTGTTGTTGATGTACAGGATTTATAGGAAGTAAAACATCTACTTACTTTTCCTACAAAGAACATGAGAAATATTCCCACACAATTGAAAATTCAGTTCAAGAGAAAAATTATTCCTTTACAACTACAGAGATACTTTTACAAATACAAAGTGAGCTCAAGTGATATCCCTGTAATAAATACCTAAATGAGAACCAAGAAACTTTTTTTTTTTTTAAAAGAAGAAAGCGAAGCAGTAACAAAAGACACACAGGACATCAATCTAGAAGAGATAAAGCAGGAGGAATGGTATAACTATAACTAGAGGCAACTTCTTGTTTCCTCCATTAGCTCCCTGCCACTACTGTAGATTATCTTGAAAATATCTGGTAGTGTCAACCTGATACAAAGTTTATGTACAGCAGGCAGTGGTTTGAACATTGATAGTATGCTTTTTCTTTTGTTTTTATTATTTAATACTCCACTTTATGGTTGCGGTAACTGGATATTAAAAATATTCTGCTTATACAAAAGGAATAAATGCATAAAATGTAATAAATCCTGGAGAAAAGCTTAATACAGCTTTTGTGGTCAAATTTCTATAGGGCAAATTATGTCGCATTTATGCTGTTGATATATGTGATAAATGACAAATCTTCAAAAAATACTTTTGTTTTTAAATTAGGTCTATTTTTGTAGGAAAAAACATTGTATTCAATTCTGATGATAGTTGGGCGGAACATGGGCAAAAAATAGTCCCAAAGGAGCTTAATGTAATATTAATGATCTGAAACTGAATCATACACAGTCTGGCAGATAGTTCATTGATGTCTACGTACCTTTATAGGTGAATTAGTATGTGAAGTGGGTCAGTGGTTACAGGGATAAATCATTAACACCTAAATGTGTCCTTGAAATTAGTAG
This sequence comes from Aquarana catesbeiana, assembly GCF_042186555.1. Classification (NCBI taxonomy): domain Eukaryota; kingdom Metazoa; phylum Chordata; class Amphibia; order Anura; family Ranidae; genus Aquarana; species Aquarana catesbeiana. The sequence continues at coordinate 327,394,912 of NC_133324.1, read as the reverse complement.
TTTGAAATGAGTAGTTTCAGGGTGTTTTACAGTTGATGTTTTATGTATGTGACAATGGTCATATGCCTAAAGTTTTGGATGGTGTTGTTTAGAGTTCATGTCAGCTGCCTGCTCACTATTAGATGAGTCATTGCATAACATATTTAAGTGTAGTAAAATAGGTTTGACAGCTGACAGTTTTACATAATAGCATGGTCATTTGAAAACTATATTCTTTTAAATTCTTTAGGCTCCATGCACACTAGGAGCTGAAAAAAAAACGACGGAAATACGCTGGATAAAAAAACTTTCATTATTAGTGTTGGCGTTTTGCAGTGTATAGCAGGCTGTTGAGGAGCGGGCAGTAGGGTGACCACATTTCCAAACTGCCATTCAGGGACAATTTTGCCAAGGACGGGGGGCGGGGGGGGGGTTGTGTTAAATGTAATTTGGGGGTTGGCGGGATTTTGGCGGCGAGTGATTTGTCGGGTGAATGGCTGGTTTTAGCACTTATATCATCACTTATACCATCCAAACACCATGCTTGAAATGTATTTCTATTATTACATTGTAATAATAGACTCCCCACTCTTAGAACAGACCCCCTTCCCTCAGTATAGACACCTCTCCTTCAGTACGGACCCCCCCTACAAACTATAGACCCCCTCCCTCAGTCCGGCCCCCTCTCCACTAAATATAAGTCCCCTCTCTCAGTACGGACCCCCCCCACTAACTATAGACCCCCTTCCTCAGTCCGGCCCCCTCTCCACTAAGTATAAGTCCCATCCCTCAGTACGGACGCCCCACTAACTATAGACCCCCTCCCTCAATTCGGCTCCCTCTCCACTAAGTATAAATCCCCTCCCTCAGTATGGACCCCCCCCACTAACTATAGGCCCCCTCCCTCAGTACGGACCCCCCCACTAACTATAGACCCCCTCCCTCAGTACGCACCCCCCTCTCCACTAAGTATAGGCCCCCTCCCTCAGGACAGACCCCCCCACTAACTATAGACCCCCTCTCTCAGTACGGACCCCCCTCCACTAACTATAGACCCCCTCCCTCAGTACGGACCCCCCTCCACTAACTATAGGCCCCTCCCTCAGTACGGACCCCCCTCTCCACTAACTATAAGCCCCCTCCCTCAGTATGGACCCCCCTCTCCATTAAGTATATACCCCCTTAGTAAAGACCCCCCTCCATCAAGTATAGATTCCCCTCCCTCAGTACAGACTTCCCCCCCTCAGTATAGACCCCCACTAAATACAGACCCCCTCTCCATCAGTATAGACCCCCCTGACTAAGTATAGACCCCCCTCCCTCATTATAGACCCCCCTAAGTACAGAACCTCACAGTAGTATAGTACAGACTCTCCACTAAGTAGAGAACCCCCCACAGTACAGACCCCCCCTTCCACTTGTGCTAGTGGAGAGGTGGGTGTCAGAAACGTGCTGGGGGGGCACTTTTTACCCTTTTCCTGATCACTGTCCCTCCTCTGTCTATCTACATACACATAATATAAGCTTAGAACAGACCTCAGATCAGCGCCAGGAATGCACAGCGGTGTCCCTCTTCCCTCTCCGTGTACTTGTAAATAGCCAAGGAGGAGGAGGCAGCTTCGGTCTGCTCTGTGGTACCAGGCAGGGAGACATCCAGGGGCAGAGATGCGGAGATGGTAACAGTGCCGGTGGATTTGTGTACTCGGGGCTGCCCCTGCTGACAGCCTCGTCCGGTAAGGTGGAGAGCGTTAGGCGCGAAGGAGGAGAAAGTTAACTTCTCCTCCGCTTTGCATGCTGGGCAGAGTCACGCTGGGAGCTCACTGGTAGTTAGCCGCCAGGCGGCTATAGCAACCAGTGACCAGAGTCTCAGGTGGAGCTGGAGGCAGAGTGAGCGCCAGCGCTATAGCGGGGTTTGCTCGCTCTGTTAATTCCATTCCGGGACACTGTATTGTCCTGGAATGAAGGTGCCCGCCACCTGGGACAGACCTGCCAATTGCGGGAATGTCCCGGGCAATCCGGGACACGTGGGCACCCTAGCGGGCAGCCACCTATGTCCTTAACAACTGATGACTCATCAGCTGTCAGGGGGATTCCCTGCTGACAGCTGAATGTAAATGTCACGGTTTTGCAGTAATGTTTGTCTGTCAGCTTACCTCTCCATGTGTTCAGATTAAGAGGCCAGCCACTTTCACCTGGCTGCTTCAGTTATCTCTTCTCAAAGCATGGCTCCATCTTAGCCCCTTTTAGAGAACTCTATATTAACCTGTGCACTGCAAGCCAGCCCTGCTGATCAATATTGTGTGTTTTGGCTTCTGTGTGATCATTGCTCTGTGTCCTATGCCTGATCCTGTTTACTGACCTTGGCTTGTTCTTGACTGTCCTTGTCTGCTTCATAATCCGACCTTTGGCGTGTTCTTTGACTATCCCTATCTGCTTGTTGCCCTGACCTTTTGGCTTATCTCCTGACTATCCTTTGTTGTCACAGTCTGCTGCTTCCTCTCTACCTTCCTGTACTCTACTGTGAGCTTGAGCTGGGAGACCCTGGGGGCTGCGATCTGGAGCCAGACTGCAGCGAAGTCCATCCCCACCATCAGAGGCCCTGATGAACACCTGCTAGCTCATTCCGCGCCCTGGGAAATCTCATGCTCTAGCTCCCAGTGTGATCCGTGTTGCTGATCCAGAGTACCTGCTTTCCTGAACCACCCAGATCTCCATCCGCAGCAGTCAGCCATAGGGTCCACTACCTTGCGGTGCACTCCAGACCCCAACGGGGTGCATCTGTCACCTGGACTCAGGTGACCTGACAGTTTAATTAGCCATGGACCCGGCTGACGTGCCGCTACCCGCAGATGGTCCATTGTAGGGCATAGTCCACAGACTTGAGACCCAGGAATCGAATCAGACTCAGGTGATGCGATTCCTCCCGGATCTGGCTTCCTGCTTTGAGCAGCTTCAGGCCTCCTTGGGAGCCCCAAGTCAGCAACCTCAAGTACAATCGACGGCTGCACCCATTCTGGTCGCAGCCACACGTTTACTACAACTGCCAGCTCCGTCCCGTTTCTTTGGGGACTCCAAGGCCTGCAGGGGGTTCCTCAGCCAATGCACCATTCATTTTGAGCTCCAGCCTCAAAACTTCCTGTCTGATCGGGAAAACGTAGCCTATATTTCCCCCCTCTCCAGTGAAGCTTTAGCTTGGGCTGCCCCCCTGTGGGAGAAGAATGATCCTGTGTTTTCCAGCCTGTGCGTCTTCTTGAAGCTCTTTCAAAACATCTTCGAGGAGCCGGCTCGGGTTTCTTCAGCGGCCAGTGCCCTTTTACGTCTCGTTTTGGAGAGCCTTTTGCAAAACCCTTAATGTTGTCTTGTTTTTCCTCTTCTTACCACCCTCAATCCAATAGACAGACTGAAAGGGTTAATCAGGAGTTAGAGGTCTTTCTTCATACCTTAGTCTCTGCTCATCATGACTATTGGTCCTCTCTACTTCCGCGGGCAGAATTCTCTCACAAAAATCATGTAAATACCAGTTCGCAGAGGACACCCTTTTTCACAGTTTATGGAAAACTCCCTCAACTCCCTCTTCCCATGACCTGTTCTCCAGATATTCCAGCTTGTCTACAGCTCAGGAGTCTTTCAATTCTATTTGGGGTGATGTTCATGATTCCCTCCGGGCAGCTGCTGACAAATTCAAAGCCTTTGCCGACCGCCGCAGGCGTAAACCACCTTCTCTTCAGGAGTATGAGGTTGGTCAAATTCTGGATTCCCGGCTCTGTAGAGGCATTCTTCAGTACCTCGTGCATTGGAAAGGGTTTGGTCCTGAGGAGAGGTCTTGGATCACTGCATCTGAGGTCTTTGCGCCTCGTCTGTTGAGGTTTTATCTGAAGTTTCCCTCTAAGCCCGGGCCCAGGCGGGGGAGGGGAAGGCCTCGTAAGAGGGGGGTACTGTCATGGTTATGCAGTAATGTTTGTCTGTCAGCTTACCTCTCCATGTGTTCAGATTAAGAGGCCAGCCACTCTCACCTGGCTGCTTAAGTAATCTCTCCTCAAAGCACTGCTCCACCACAGCCCTATCAGGGAACTCTATATTAACCTATGCACTGCAAGCCAGCCCTGCTTATCAATATTGTGTGTTTTGGCTTCTGTGTGGTCATTGCTCTGTGTCCTACATCTGATCCTGTTTACCTACCTTGGCTTGTTCCTGACTGTCCTCATCTGCTTCATATCCTGACCTTTGGCATGTTCTTTGACTATGCCTATCTGCTTGTTGCCCTGACCTTTTGGCTTATCTCCTGACTATCCTTTGTTGTCGCAGTCTGCTGCTTCCTCTCTATCTTTCTGTACTCTACTGTGAGCGTGAGCTGGGAGACCCTGGGGGCCGCGACCTGGAGCCAGACTGCAGCGAAGTACATCCCCATCATCAGGGGCCCTGGTGAACACCCGCTGGCTCTTAGATTTCGCGCCCTGGGAAATCTCATGCGCCAGCTCCCAGTGTGATCTGTGTTGCTGCTCTAGAGTACCTGCTTTCCTGAACCACCCAGGGCTCCATGCACAGCAGTCACTTGTAGGGTCCACTACCTTGTGGTTCACTCCAGACCCCAACGGGGTGCATCTGTCACCTGGACTGACAGTAAACAAAAAAAGCCGGCATTAAAAAAACGCTGTGCCCCACCCCCAAAATCTATACCAGACCCTTATCCGAGCATGCAGCCTGGCAAGCCAGGAAAGGAGGGGATTAGCAAGCATCCACCCCCTCCTGAACCATACCAGGCAACATGCCCTCAATATGGGTGGTGCTTTGGGGTAGGGGGTTCCCTCTCAAAGCACCTTGTCCCCATGTTGATGAGGACAAGGGCCCCTTCCCCACAACCCTGGCCTGGTGGTTGTGGCGGTGCCAGGGGTGACTTATTGGAATCTGGAAGCCCCCAGATCCTGGCCCACCCCCATAAGTATGGGGGTACTGGCCCAAAGCCCCCCTGGCTCAAAGCACCTCTCCCCTTTTGTGGAGGGCATGTGGCCTGGTATGGTTCAGGAGGGGGGGCGCTCACTCCCCCCCCCTTTCTTTTGCTTCTAGAGACAGAAAAAAACGGTAAAAAGTTGCTGATAGGAGCGTTTTTTTAAGCTAGTGTGCATGGAGCCAAGTTCTTTATTATTTTCAGTTTGCACAGTTATATAGAGAATGCAATCAGTATACATAAAGAAAGCACAACCACTTGTCAGTCAACATCAGTATGCTCAACATTATCCCATAGGAAATTGGATCCATTTGCGTTATGTCTACGCTATAGGACCCAGTAAGAACACTTGGAAACTGGCTCTGACCATATTAGGTGCCTCTTTTGTCTTTATACTGTTCTCAATTACCAACAAAATGGTTAACTGAAGAGCGCTATTTCTGCATGAATGATGAAAATTTATATACAGTAAAAGGGGGATAGATGATTTCCATGGTCAAAATGGACCCAAAGGAAGTCTTATAGAAAACAGTATTTAAGAAATGTAAGAAAAAAGTAAGGGAGAGAGGGGTGGGAAGGAGGGAGGGATATCTGTGAGTGACTTGTCACTGAACAAATTGAGAGGGGCTTTATAACAGACCAACAGATTATTTGACCAATTCAATATACTCCTGTATTTTGCAGAGCAGGTGATTTTAGTCCAAAAGTATTTTTTTAAATGTTTTACTGACACATTTTAAATGGTGTCCTTCCTTATGGTTTGCCGTAGCCTAGATTTCCTCCATTTTGATTCTGTTGATCTTGAAGAACCATAAACTAATTAGTAGTTATGTCATTTGTTTCCAATAAGTTGGAATGTTGTATTTAGTAGATGTATTAGTAGAAAGCATTTGTATCATTTGGCATTGTAGCCAAGTGATGGAGGAAAGCTGCTGCAGTGTCTATACTTCTGTCAACTTTAATATTAACTGCTTTACGTGGGCCCGAAAGTCTTTAATACCTAGACAGTATAGTGGTCAGTGTAGTGGACAGTATAGTGTAGTGGACAGTATAGTGTATTGGACAGTGTAGTGGTCAGTGTAGTGTAGTGGGCAGTATAGTGGTTAGTGTAGTGGACAGTATAGTGGTTAGTGTAGTGGTCAGTGTAGTGTAGTGGACAGTATAGTGGTCAGTGTGAGGAGAGAAAAAAACGATTACCGATCTTCTGTTTACATCACGTGATCAGCTGTCATTGGCTGACAGCTGATCACGTGGTAAGGGACCGGGATCGGCTCCTTACTCCAATCTGTGATTACCCGAGTCTCATTGACTAGGTGATCACAGTGCGGGGAGCGTGCAAAGGGGAGGACGTCTATGGACGGCCTCCCGGCAATGTAGCTCCGCGCTGTAGCCGTCATTTGGCTATAGCGCAGATGGGTTCAGGTTAAGCTGGTGCACTGTCCCTGGTTTCCTGTTTTAGGGTGGTTCCTTTCCCTTGCAGGGTCCTATGGAGCCACCATTGCATGCAGGGACTAGAGTTGCATCTCGTTACACTGTGTGCATCAATATAAACACACAGCCCCATAGACTAGGATAGTAAAGCACCGTCCTGCTCCTCCCTCCGCCTTCCCCTTCCCTTCTCCTGGCTAACAGACTGACTCAAGACTGCACTGTCCATTGTTAAGCCTTTTCTGTGAAGACTGGAAGTTCTGGGAAGCAGCTCTGAAAGAGCAAGAACCATCAGCACTGAAAGTTACTTAATGTGTTCAACTTAAAAAAATCTGAGGGTTTATTATTACTTTAAGTACATATCTGTGAACTGTCTAACCTGGCAAAACAAAAATAAATCTGTTCAGCCAGTTTTCTAAACCACACAGCCAGGTTCTGATCTCTCTTTTATGTGCTGCTGACAAAGACCATCCCAGCTTGTTCCTAGATAATGGAGGAAGGCGGTGTAGTAACTTGGTTTACAGTACTGCCGTCTCTTTCTCTGCCTGAATCCATGGACGTCCTCCCAGAACACGCCCCCTTGGCTGATCACAGATTGAGGTAAAGGGCAAATCACAGCGGCCCTTTACCATGTGATCAGCTGTGTCCAATCACAGCTGATCACATGTAAACAAAATTGCTGGTTATCGGCATTCCTTTATTCAGGCACTGTCACAGAGTGAGGAAAGGAAAGTCGGTAACCAGCAAGTGTGACAAGGGATGTTTACACAGATAATCAGGGCACTGATTATCAGTGTCCTGATTATCAGTGCAGCTCAACAGTGCCAATCAGTGCAGCTTATCAGTGGTCATCAGTGCCACCTTTCATTGCCCATCAGTGCAGTCTCATCAACACACATCAGTAAAGAAGAAAAATTACTTATTTGAACATTTTTTATAACAGAAACTAAGAAAAACTTTTTTTAAAGATTTCTGTCTTTTTTTATCTATTTATCAAAAAATAAAAAACCCAGTGGTGATAAAATACCACCAAAAGTTAGCTCTTTTTGTGTGAAAATAATGATAAAAAATGTCAAATGGGTACAGTGTGACATACAGTAACCATGCAATTGTCATTCAAAGTGCGACAGCACTGAAAGTAGAAAATTGGTCTGAGCAGGAAGGGGGTGAAAGTGCCCAGTATTGAAGTGGTTAATGAATACATAAGTAAGATTCATGGTGGAGTATTGCACAAATGCTTCAAGAAACGTGTTGCCAAATTCAAATAAAGAAGAGCGGGATCCCAGAACTATATGATTTGTCTCTATTGATCAATTATATTTCAAATCACAAATTTTGCAAACAAAAAACTCAAAGAGCAACATCAGGTGATAAGCAAAATCAACCAGTGAACTGCCATATGCTCTGCATGAAGCAAATGTCTGAAAATTCTCTTTTGAAAGTTTTCTACTGAATGTTCAAAGCAAACTCACCCCTTAGGTCAGGCATGCAGGCAAGGGGTGTGTTTAGCTGGGAAAGCCCTTCTCTCCTCCTCCAGATGAAAGAAAAACTTGTGTTATATATGACACAATTTTGGCCTAGGCCAGAAACCAGGAAGCAACTGAAAAAAATGTAAAAAGAACGTTCAATATTATTATTATTGTTATTATTATTCAGGATTTATATAGGGCAAACAGTTTGCACAGCGCTTTAGAAGATAAGGGGAGACAGTATGATTACAATACAGTTCAATACAGAAGAAATAGGAGGGCCCTGCTCATGGAGTGGGATGTCACACACTAGTATGAGTAGGGACATAATGAACAGAAAACTCCTTATTGTCTTTAGGGCAAATTTCCATTTTTATGTTCAGCTCCTGCTCATTCCCCCTCGTCTTTATTAGACCCAATCATGGAATTATATGAGTTCATGATGTGCTCTTAGGCATTTTCTTTAGTATGTCCCATGTTAATGTAAGTATGAATTTACCCTCCCTGTTTATCTCTTTGTGACGGGTCCGCATTATTTAAGGGTCATTAGTTGTTCACGATTAGTTGTTCATGATTTCCCAACAATTTTTGTGTCCTAAAGTGGATGTAAACCCCCACATATACCCAGTGAAGTAGACAGTCTCAGATGATTCGCAGAGATGAAACAAATCTCCCTCTATAAGTTTTACATGTATAGCTGCAGTCTTCAGCTGTATATATCCTTTAGAAAGTGCACTTCGTATTACAGATTTTCTCTTCCTGGTCAGCACTGGGAGTGGATTATTGGCATACAACCAAGACACCTGATTGGAGCAAAGGCACACACCCCCACCCCACATTGGCAAAGGAAGGAAGGAATTAGCAGAGCTTTGCTGTGAGGCGGCAAGCTGTCTTCTAATCTATTTGTAGCACCCTGATGTTTAGGCAGGGTTACTAGTAAATTTACCTGCCAGGTGTAGTTGCCTTAGCCAATTGATAGGAGATCAGTTGATTTCACCCTAATTCTGGAATTGCTGCACTTCTCTCTTCTGTCACTAGATGGCCGGGTATCTGGTGGCATTAGATAAGACAAGGGCATTGCAAGGACAGCTTAGGAATAGATGGGGTGTCTCAGCCAATGGGCAGGGATTTTCTTGGGTCCCTTGGCCTGCTGGGAGAGCCTATTTATTTGGGTGAGGTCAGGTGATCGGGGTTCTGTGCCACCTGGATGGCTGTCTGGGTGGACATGTGTTATACTGCCCCGGGCTGCTAGGCCAGAGCCTGAGGCCTATCCCGGGGACATCTGGTTGCTAGGCTCTGGCAGTCCAAACAGAAGTGACGGTTCTGTCGGACAGAGGAACCTTTCGTGGTCGGAGGTAGAAGGGTACCTGTCGCCACTAAGGGACCATCCCATCCACCTTACTACCAGGGACCACAGTGAGTAGCTGAAGCAAGTACCAGAGCAATATTCTCGCCAACCGGGGACGGTGAAGAATTGGGAAACTTCAGCAGGTGTCAAGCCAGGGACCCAGCCAGCGGAAGTGACGATTGCAGAGCAGTCTTTTGTGTCGAGCCAGGGACCAAGCAGGCCAGTGGGGTGACGCTTGAGGAGTATCTTGGATGCCAAGCTAGGGACCCAGCAGGGAAGCGGGGGTGAAGCTTGAGGAAGATACTGAGAGAGAGAAGATTGGAAAAGCTAAGGAGATCCAGTGGCAGTGGATCAGCAAGTCTAGTGACAGACCGGGAGCTCAGTTGATTAAAGATCTACAATAGGAGATTTTGGAGGAAGTAAATAGTTCATTGCAACCTTTGTTAGAAACTGTTCAAGATCATTGCCCTAGGAGACAGCATGTCTACACATGCAGATGTGGTTTCAGGCTGGGTGCCTTTCCCTGCATGGCTGTCACCTATAGAAGTCTCGAAGTCTGACAATTAACATTGCAAATACTAAAGGGTGTCCTTACCTTAAACCCTCTCTCCCACAGTTCTGTTTAAGAGAAAATAAATCTTTGCATTCAAGAAGTGGCTGGCGCCCATGAATCTACCTTGCACTACACCCACAATGCCTTGTAACCCACTCTACACAGAAGGATGTCAGCTGTCCCTGGCTCTGGAGGTCACCATTAGGCTTCTGGAGGCTACTGAGCAAAAGAAAGCTAAGGGACTTAGTACTTTGAAGAGATATGAGAAGACTCTGCAGATATATATGTGCCCAGCTCAAATTTCATGAATCTGGTTTACATCCACTTTAACATGAATCTATTTAAGAATCGACAGGAGCAGGATAAAGTATTCCTTATTCTTTGCATCGATCCATGGTCCCTTATGTTGGTTTTTCTGCTGACGCTCTATACAATTCTTCTTAACTTTTTTCTTTTTTTTTTCCCAGTCCACTTGGGAGTGTAGCGAGCTATCATACATTTTAGATACACTTGTGGCTACCCATACGGGGTCTTTAGTGCTTTACCTTGTTCTTTTTTTTTTGGGGGGGGATTTAGGTAATTTTTAGTTTTTCAGGCATACTGGTATTGTGTTTCCTCGTATGTCTATGGGTTTATTTATATGATACATGATGTTTAGGGATTTTTGACATGTTTTATGTCTTTAATAATAAATTATACCCATATACTAACGTTGAAAACAAATAGGTTCTTTAGTATTTTATGTTTATACCTTTTTCATTGTTTTCATTGTCTTTTTTATTTTTTACATGAGGAACTTGAATGGGTTAATCAGCAAAATCAGGCACCAGTTATATCCAGCTGAATTCCTGCTATTTAAGAGTTATACCTGTAGGTGCATTTTAGGTTATCACTAAGCAAAGTTATTCGTGAAACGCGTCAACCTCTGCTGTGCTTGGCTGCATCGTTATGTCTTGACATGGTCTACGTTTTGGATCTTAAGGAATAAAGAAAATAATTTATACCTAAACACCCTGGAGTGCGTTCACCATTTCTCTTTATTTGGACATATGCTCAGACCACGGACTGGACCAGCACCCAGGGGGTGATTTACGAAAGCTGTGCGCCATCAGTAGAGGCGCGCGGCGAGGCGCAACGCACATTTCCATATTTATGAAATGGTGCGCTGGTAACAGAGTACGAATCCCCCATTTACTATAGCGATCTCGGAGCATGGGAGAATGCAATCTGTGGGCCACTATGGACATGGTGTACGGCATCTCCAAATCAATATTGACAGAAGACGGAGGTGCCAATATTATGGGGTGATGTGAGGAAGTTTAGTAACAACTGCCCAAGTAACAAATATGCCCAAAGTAGAATGAGAAAGTAACTTTTTCAGAGAAAGCCTGCTGTGCCTGCAATTACGCTTAGCACTGTGTGAGATCAATGTAAGCAGTGCGCATGAGCAAGCGGCTCTTGCGCTCGTTCACATGCGTTTGTTCACTGTGCGGCCAAAATCTTAGCAAATCTTAAGCAACGTACATGCAATTGCATGGGTTGAACAGGCGCACCTCTAAACTTGACTTTTTTTTTTTCTACGTTGGTTCACCTTTATGTATTTTTTAAGGAGATTTGCACACGGGTCATGTTAGCATGTTATGTTGCCAACATGTGACATGCACCTTGTTAAAATTATGTAAAAAGACTCTCGCTCCTCTAGCTCCTCCTAAAAGGGCATTTAACCTTCCCCCTCTAATGCATATGATTTCCTTGGGCTAGCTTTTGCTTTTAAAGGGGAACGCCACACTCCATTCTGCAATGCTCTTGTCTCTCCCCTCTAACCCCTTGGATTTCCATGAGCTAACGTTTGCTTTTAAAGGGGAACTCCACACTCCATTCTCCAATGTTCTTGTCTCCCCCCTCTAACCCCTTGGATTTCCATGGACTAACTTTTGCTTTTAAAGGGGAACTCCACACTCCATTCTACAATGCTCTTGTCTCCCCCCTCTAATCCCTTGGATTTCCGTGGACTAACTTTTGCTTTTAAAGGGGAACTCCACACTCCACTCTATTCTCAAAAGGCTGTGAGCTGCCTTCACCAATCCAAACCACATTCTTTTTCAGAGCATACAACAGGACCAGCTAGGAAAGGGGCGAGAAGAGCGATCGCCCAACCCCCTCCTGAAACATACAAGGCTACATGCACTCAACATAGCTGGTTGCCTTTGGGGCATGTTGGGATCAGCCCAATACCAACCACAAAGCACCTTGTACCCACTAGTTTAAAGGGGTTTTCCACATTCCGTAAAGCCCCCTGTCTGCAACCCCCCACATCCCCAGCATAGTGTTGTATGGAAGAGGCCCTTGTCCCCCTGAATATGGGAACAAGGTGGTTGACTTTTGGGGTGCACGAGCCCCTCCTGCCCCCAAGCACCCACCCCCCTTTCATGGGCTGGCTTGCTGTGTGTTTGGCTAGGGGGCTTGTTAGTGTGTGGGAGGGGCACAATATTTTTTTAATTTGGGGTGGTATTTTTCACATGGGGGTTCTCATTTTAAGCCTTAACAGACTCAAATGGCCTTGTAGGTATTGGGGGGGCAGGCTATTTTTTGTTTTGGGTTAAGATCTTGCAGCTGCAATGTAGATTTGTAAGTTTTCTCTAAAGCCGTACATCTTTGAAGCAGCATTTTGGATACATGCTACAGATGCACCACTTTACAGGCAGAGTAAGCCCCCCAAGTCACTAGCTTTTAAGCAATTTTGCATTTTTAAAGGCACTTCTTGTTTCATTTTTGGGGTTGTCCAAATTGGTGACATTGATATATGTCCCTCAGGGTGGGACCTGGGCCCCCATACCCATTTTAAGGTCAATAACTAGAATATAAGCCAGCCAAGTGGCGACTCGCAAAATTAACAAGTCAGTTCCCATCAGTGGCGGTGCATCTATAAGGGTGCACGGCGCCGCCCCCTCTCTCCAGCCACCCCCTCTATCACCAATAGATAGATTCATGCATTGCATGAATCTATCCATGGCCGCCGCTGCCACCCCTTTTTCAGGTGCCCGGCCCCTCTTCGAGCGCTGGGCGCCTGAATTACAGCGGCGGGGAGTGTTCTTGAAGCACCTGATTAGAGCCATAGTCTCTAATAAGCATCAAAAAAGGTAAACAGCGAGCGTCATGCAATTCACCCAGCTGTATTAGAAAAGAAAATGAATATTCGCTTTCCTAACACTAAACTGCCTCTCCGCCAATCAGGTGCTCGGGCCTGTTACCCGTCACCTGATTGGCTGAAACGACAGGCACTGTGATTGGACGCCTATCAGGCATCCAATCATAGGAGAGGACGGGAGTAGACAACGAGGACATGGAGGAGCATTGAGGACACCACCCGCCGCTGCCGTCACCCGCTGCCCCACCGAGACAGGGTAAATAACTGGCAGACAGCAGGCGGGCAGGCACAGTGGCAGCATTCGATGGGCACAGTGGCTTAATTCAATGGGCACAGTGGCTGCATTCAATGGGCACAGTGGGAGCCTTTGATGGCACAGTGGCTGCATTCAATGGGCACAGTGGCAGCATTCGATGGGCACAGTGGGAGCATTCGATGGGCACAGTGGGAGCATTCGATGGGCACAGTGGGAGCATTCGATGGGCACAGTGGCAGCATTTGATGGCACAGTGGGAGCATTTGATGGGCACAGTGGCTGCATTCAATGGGCACAGTGGCAGCATTTGATGGCACAGTGGGAGCATTTGATGGGCACAGTGGCAGTGTTTGATGGCACAGTGGCTGCGTTTGATGGGCACAGTGAGACTGCAATTGATGGATTTTTTTTTTCAGAATTTTTCAATTTGTTTGCGCCCCCCCAAAAAATTTTGAGCACCAGCCGCCACTGGTTCCCATAGACTGCAATGGTATTTCTTGGTATTTGTTGTATAACTTTGTTGCTGTATAACTTATTTGTTGGTATTTGTTGTATAACTTTTGCTCATGTTAGGCTCTTTGTTTACCCCCCTGGACTTGGGGGGTGTTTGTCCCATCTGTAATTTTGTAGCATGCTGGATGATGTGCTTCATTTTGGACAGGGGGGTGGCTTATTTTGTGCTAGCTGCATTTGTGTTGTTCTGGGCATGCTCAGGGACTTTGTTTTTTTTTGTTCTTTTTGTGTGTGAACAGCACTTGGATTTTTCTGGTCATATTAACATATGTAGCGTTGGTAGATTTTCAATCTACTGCTGATAGGTAAATTTTGTGGGTTGATTATTAGGTGAAGTTAGATTTGCCTCTGTTCCAGCTTGGCTGAGTTGCGTGTAGTTCCACACTGTGCCGGTGGGTGTTGTCGTCACCATGGGCTGGTGTTGGAAAGGCAACGTGTTGAAGCGTATGAGTGCTCCTCTGTCCCAGAGACAAGTCGGTGGAGGTGGTCCTCCGAGTTGCATTCTGGGAGAGAGTATTTATGGGACAGACGCCATGTTTAGGTGTTCATTTTCAGCCACCTGGCCCTCCTGGCCGACAGGTATGTGTTAGAGTACCACTTCGTGGTCCTCCGTTCCAGAGGCCCGCGTCGCTGCGGCGCGTGGGTGGGCCCAGAAGCCTGTCTGGGGCCTACCACAGCAGCAGAGGAATGGTCCTGAGCTGTCTATCCTGAGTGAAGAAGCTGGACAACCGAGGAGATCCCAGGGGAGGACCCGTCATGGAAGGATCATGCAGAGTGCTGGTCTGGAGAGGGGCCTGGTGACTCGGTTGTAGGACGTATCCTGAAGTAATCTTACTGCATAGTACTGCCGGGTTGGCTTAAAGGTTCAAGTACTGTGTCTGACATTCATTGCAAACCAATACATCCTGTGTCAGAGGATCGTACAGGGTTTTATTCCAAACAAGTCTGTGGCAAAGACTTTTGTTCGTGCTACATACTGGCTGCTAGGCAAGAGAGGCCTATCCAGGCGGGCAAAGATTGAATCCCACAAGGGGAGTGCATTCAACTACAAGTGTTCAATTCCAAAGAATGTTCTAAAGAATACTAAGGAAAGGTATTTAAGCTTCCATGCAGTTTTCCTTCTGCCTCTTTCCTGCTACTTCCTTTATTACTGGTTCATTAAAGCATTGGAAAATATACTCAAGTGTTTGGTGTCTACATCGTCCAGAGGTAAACTCAACGGGACCCTAAACCCGGTGCCGGTGAAACAGAGGTATCGAGAGTGAAGGTAAGAGCCCGCTTTAAACCAGCAGTTCCACCGAGAGTTTTTTGCTTTCCTTGTGTAGCACTAACTCTCGGTGGAGCTGCTGGTTTAAGTGGGCTGTTACCTTCACTCTCGATACCTCTGTTTCACCGGTCTAGAGTTCCGTTGAGTTTACCTCTGGACGATATAAGCACCAACACTTGAGTACATTTTCAATGCTTTATTGAACCAAGTAACGAAGGACGTAGCAGGAAAGAGGCAGGAGGAAAACTGCAGGGAAGCTCAAATACCTTTCTTTAGGTTTCTTTAGAACATCCTTTAAAGTTGAATACTGTAATTGAATGCAATCCCCTTTTTTGGGACACAATCTTTGCTCGCCTGCATAGGCCTCTCTCACTTGCCTAGCAGCCAGTACATAGCACGAACAAAAGTCTCTGCCACAGACTTGCTTGAAATAAACCCGTACAATCCTCTGCCACAGGATGTATTGGTTCGTGATAAATGTCAGACACAGTACTTGGACCTCTAAGCCAACCCGGCAGTACCATGTAATAAGACTACTTCAGGATACGTCCTCCAACCGAGTCACCAGGCCCCTCTCCAGACCAGCACTATGCATGATCCTTCCATGACGGGTCCTCCCCTGGGATCTCCTCGGTTGTCCAGCTTCTTCACTCTGGATAGACAGCTCAGGACCATTCCTCGGCTGCTGTGGTAGGCCCCAGACAGGCTTCTGGGCCCACCCATGCGCCGCAGCGACGCGGGCCTCTGGAACGGAGGACCACGAGGTGGTACTCTAACACATACCTGTCGGCCAGGAGGGCCAGCAGGTGGCTGAAAATGAACCCCTAAACATGGCGTCTGTCCCATAAATACCCTCTCCCAGAATGCAACTCGGAGGACCACCTCCACCGAGTTGTCTCCGGGACAGAGAAGCACTCATCCGCTTTAACATGTTGCTTTTCCAACACCTTCTGATGGTGACACCGACACCCACCGGCACAATGTGGAACCACACGCAACGTCAGCCAATTAATGCATTTTACACTCTTCGCCCCGCCCCCCAAACAATTTTCATGCAACAGATTTCCCAGCTGCAGCTTAACTAGGCTGATTGGTATGGCATAACAAAAAAAGGTGTGGTTTGTCTAAAAGTTACCTTCCTGGTGCCTTCATGGTAGCATACACAAGCGTATGCTGCCATGGTTAAGCACCAGGAAATGAAAATTACAGAGAGGTAAGTATTACATTTTCCATTTTAGAACAATGGTTCTCAGCCTCAGTCCTCAATTACCCCCGACAGGAGAAGTTTTGGGAATTTATCTTGCTAAATAGTTGTCCAAAATACCAAGCCATTGACTCTGATTTAAAGCACCTGTGCAAGATGAAGGTAATCCTGCAAACATGGCCTGTTGGGGGGGTACTTGAGGACAGGGTTTAGAACCACTGATTTAGAGCACTGAGCTAAAATCTAGCTCAAGATAAGCCTATTCTAATTGTGGGCATTTGAGGGAAACCAAGTGAGTGTTAGAACCCCTGCTTGTCTTTTTTAGGTTGGGCATTGTGTCCCTTTTCTGAAAATTGGCTTCACTTCCTGTCACATAGCCAAACAGGAAGTGATTGTAAAACCCTACCAATGTCTTTCCTTGGGGACACACAGGTCAATCTAACTAGTGTCCCCATTAGGCAAATTGCACTCTAGCACTTTGTTGTGTACACCCCACATTATTAGGTATTTTGGGGGTTATTAAACGCTTGCCGCCCGCTGGCTGTCATATGACGGCCAGGCGGCGCGGCTCTTGTTCTGGGAGGGCGTCATATGACGCCCTCACCTTCCCTACCCACCAGGGGGCGCGCGCTGCCGACGGCAATCACGCGTGCCTGCCGTGTCACTAGTGTCACTAATAAAAATGCTATAAATCTATCCCCTATTTTGTAGACGCTATAACTTTTGCGCAAACCAATCAATATACGCTTATTGCGTTTTTTTTTTACCAAAAGTATGTAGAAGAATAAGTATCGGCCTAAACTGAGGAAAAAATTTGTTTTAAAAAAAAAAAAATGGATATTTATTATAACAAAAAGTAAAAAATGTTGTGTTTTTTTCAAACTTGTCCCTCTTCTTTTGTTCATAGCGCAAAAAATAAAAAACGCAGATGTGATCAAATACCACCAAAATAATGCTCTATTTGTGGGGAAAAAATAATACAAATTTCATTTTTAGACGCTATCAGGGGTGCAGACATCCCCAAAAACTGACAAGACTTGTAATCCCTCTGCACTCTATCCCCAAGCAAAAATAAGAAAGGATTTCATTTAGTTTAACTTTGCAAAGACACATTCCTAAGTTCAACTGTGATGCATGTCAATGGCCCATTTAGACCTTGTTTAACCACTTGCTGCATGACGGCGGGACGGTGCAGCTGTTATCCTGGGCCGCCGTCATATGACAGCGCAGCCTTCCAGGCAGCCCAGGGGTGCGCGTGCCCGGCGTCCGCGATGTCCGCCGGGCACCCGCGATTGCCCGGTAACCGAGCAGGACCGTGGATCTGTGTGTGTAAACACAGATCCACGTCCTGTCAGATGGGAGGAGACCGATGGTATGTTCCTTGTACAGAGGAACACTGATCGGTCTCCTCCCCTTGTGAATCCCCTCCCCCCACAGTTAGAATCACTCCCTAGCAACACATTAACCCCTACAGCTCCCCCTCCTGGTTAACCCCTTCATTGCCAGTCACATTTATACAGTAATCAATGCATTTTTATAGCACGGATCGCTGTATAAATGTGAATGGTCCCAAAAATGTGTCAAAATTGTCCGATGTGTCCGCCGCAATATCGCAGTCACGTTAAAAATCGCAGATCGCCGCCATTATTAGTAAAAAAAAAATAATAATAAAAATGCTATAAATCTATCCCCTTATTTTGTAGACGCTATAACTTTTGCGCAAACCAATAAATATACGGTTATTGCGATATTTTTTACCAAAAATATGTAGAAGAATATACGTATCGGCCTAAATTGAGAAAAACATTTGTTTAAAAAGAAAAAAAAATTTATTATATTTATTATAGCAAAAAGTAAAAAATATTGTGTTTTTTTCAAACTTGTCACTCTTCTTTTGTTTATAGCACAAGAAATAAAAAACACAGGGGTGATCAAATACCACCAAAAGAAAGCTCTATTAGTGGGGAAAAAATGATAAAAATTTCATTTGGGTACAGTGTAGTATGACTGCGCAATTGTTATTGAAAGTGCAACAGCGCTGAAAGCTGAAAATTGGCCTGGGCAGGAAGGGGGTGAAAATGCCCTGTATGGAAGTGGTTAATAGAAAACACCAGTCGCCTTTCACTATAAACATTTGTTAGTCCAGTTCTGGAAATCTGCATCTGCTTTACTATTCATTTCCATAAAAATTGGGTTCCTGCAGCTAGATGCGCCAAATGCATCTAGATGCGTGACCGCTGTGTGTGTGAGTTCAGGGCTTTTTTCCTGCCAGAACGTGCCAGAACGCCGTTCCGGCGCCTCCGCCAGAGAACTCCCATGTCCAAATCTGTGAAGCCTGCTGCGCTGCTGCCTGTAATTAGGCACTGCTGGCCGTGAGGGGATCAAACGTGGAGGCACCTCCGCCAGAGCACTCCCTGCCGCTGGGGCACCTCTGCCAGAGCACTCCCCGCCGCTAAGCTACCTCCTCTGGGGCACCTTCACCAGAGCACCGGCGGCCGCTGGGGGATCAAACAGCTGTAGCCTATGAGAGAGGAAGGCAGGATATTATTTACACTCCCTCCGCCTCTCAATACAGACCAGCCAAAAGCTTGTTTTGTGTGTGAGCGATGTTCGGGGCAGCCAGGGACTGCTATCTGCCCTCCTCTCCACTTCCAGCACTAACAGCAGGTGGAGGACAGGCAGATCGGGCTCCCCGAGGACCGGCGGGAGGCGCATGCAGTCCAGAACTACTCTGGAAGGAGTAGAGCACCTCACCCAGAAGGAGAATGGGACCTGCCCACTGCTGGCCAGAATGAAGCACTGCTACTGATTGCCTCCTCTCACAAGCAGTGCTACTGATCCCCCCCCCTCCCAAGCACTGCTACTAATCCCCCCCTCCCAAGCACTGCTACTGATTCCCCCCCAAGCACTGCTACTGATCCCCCCCCCTCCCAAGCACTGCTACTGATCCCCCCCCCCCCTAAGCGCTGCTATTGATTCCCCCCCCCAAGCACTGTTACTGATCCCCCCCTCCTAAGCACTGCTACTGATTCCCCCCCTCCCGAGCACTGCTACTGATTCCCCCCCCCTCCCAAGCTCTGGTACTGATTCCCACCCCTCCCAAGCACTGCTACTGATCCCCCCCTCCCAAGCACTGCTACTGATCCCCCCCTCCCAAGCACTGCTACTGATCCCCCCTCTCCTAAGCACTGCTACTGATTCCCCCCCCTCCCAAACACTGCTACTGATCCCCCCCTCCCAAGCACTGCTACTGATCCCCCCTCCCAAGCACTGCTACTGACCCCCCCTCCCAAGCACTGCCACTGATTCCCCCCCTCCCAAACACTGCTACTGCCCCCCCCCCCCAAGCTCTGCTACTGATTCCCCCCCCAAGCACTGCTACTGATCCCCCCCCCCCAAGGCACTGCTACTAATCCCTCCTCTCCCAAGCACTGCTACTGATTCCCCCCCCTCCCCCCAAGCACTGCTACTGATCTCCCCCTCCCCCCAAGCACTGCTACTGATTCCCCCCCAAGAGCTGCTACTGATCCCCCCTCCTCCCAAGCACTGCTACTGATTCGCCCCCTCCAAAGCACTGTTACTGATCCCCCCCTCAAGCACTGCTACTGATTCCCCTCCTCCCCCCAAGCACTGCTACTGATCTCCCCCTCCTCCCAAGCACTGCTACAGATCCCCCCCCCCAAGCACTACTACTGATCCCCCCTCCTCCCAAGCACTGCTACTGATCCCCCCCCCTCCAGCACTGCTACTGATTTCCCCCCCTCCCAAGCACTGCTACTGATCCCTCCCCTCCCGAGCACTGCTACTGATCCCCCCTCAAGCACTGCTACTGACCCCCCCCTCCCAAGCACTGGTACTGATTCCCACCCCTGCCAAGCACTGCTACTGATTCCCCCCCCTCCCGAGCACTGCTACTGATCCCCCCTCAAGCACTGCTACTGATTCCCCCCCCCCCTCCCAAGCACTGGTACTGATTCCCACCCCTGCCAAGCACTGCTACTGATTCAACCCCCCCCTCCCAAGCACTGCTACTGACCCCCCCCAAGCACTGCTACTGACCCCCCCAAGCACTGCTACTGATTCCCCCCCTCCCAAGAACTGCTACTGATCCCCCTTCTCCCAAGCACTGCTACTGATTCCCCCCTCCCCCCAAGCACTGCTACTGATCTCCCCCTCCCCCCAAGCACTACAGTGAGGCTGCATTTGACGGGCACAGTGAGGCTGAATTTGATGGGCAGAGTGAGGCTGCAATTGATGGGCACGGGTTTACCGACCCGGGAACTGAGCACAGGGATGGTGGGAACCCCTCATAATGGGCAACGTGAGGCTGCAATTGATGGGCACAGTGAGGCTGTAATTGATGGGCACATTAAGGCTGCATTTGATGGGCACAGTGAAGCTACATTTGACAGGCACAGTGAGGCTGCATGTGACAGGCACAGTGAAGCTGCATGTGACAGGCACAGTGAGGCTGCAATTAATGGGCACAGTGAGGCTGCAATTGATGGGCACAGTGAGGCTGCAATTGATGGGCACAGTGACACTGCATTTGACGGGCACAGTGAGGCTGCAGTTGATGGGCACAGTGGAGCTGCAATTGATGGGTACAGGTGTACAGACCCGGGAATTTAGCACAGGGATGGTGGGAACCCCTCATAATGGGCACAGTGAGGCTGCAATTGATGGGCACAGTGAGGCTGTATTTGAGGAGCACAGTGAGGCTGCATTTGAGGAGCACATTGAGGCTGTAATTGATGGGCACATTGAGGCTGTAATGGATGGGCACAGTGAGGCTGCAATTGATGGGCACAGTGACGCTGCATTTAACGGGCACAGTGATGCTGCAATTGGCGGGCACAGTGATGCTGCATTTGACGGGCACAGTGAGGTTGTAATTGATGGGCACAGTGAGGCTGTAATTGATGGGCACAGTGAGGCTGTAACTGATGGGCACAGTGAAGCTGCATATGATGTGCACAATGAGGCTGCAATTGATGGGCACAGTGAGGCTGCAATTGACTGGCACAGTGAGGCTGTAATTGATGGGCACAGTGAGGCTGCATATGATGTGTACAGTGAGGCTGCATTTGATGGGCACAGTGAGGCTGCATTTGATGGGCACAGTGGGTGCAATTGATGGGCATAGTGAGGCGCAATTGATGGGCACAGTGAGACTGGGCCCAAGAACAGGAAGAGGAAGAGGAGATAGAGTTGTATATGACACTGAAGGTGCACTGAGAAAGGTAGGAGGAGAACCAGGAAAGAGTGAAGTCACAGAGGAAATAGAGTTTACTGAGGAGGAGTGAGTGGTCAACTGTGTCAAAAGCAGCAGAAGGACTAAAGCCTCGTACACACGATCTAATTTTCCGCAGAAAAAACCTAAGACTTTTGTCCGAAGGCGTGTGCCTGGATTATGTCTTGCATACAAACGGCAAGGAATTGTCGGCCAACAAACACCAACGCACTGACGTACTACGTGGTTTTTCAGCTCTTTAGTGCCACCCTTTGGGCTCCTTCTGCTAATTTCGTGTTAGTAGAAGTTTGGTGAGTGTTGATTCGCGCTTTTCATTTCGCACTTTTCATTTTGCGCTTTTCAGTTCGTGCTTTTCAGTTTGTTTCTGAACGGCCGTTCGTCAACCAGACATGTTGCAGAATCGGAGGAGATAACGTGTTATTTATTATTGGCCTTGGAGTTGTTGCTTTGACCCAAGTCCAGTCCAGGAACAGGAGGAGGATGTTTTCTTGGACCAAAAAATGGTTGCTATATTAATCGTGATGAATTATGTCATATGCCTTTCCTGCGGGAGCTCCAGGAGAATAATCCAGTTGTTTTCCGGATTATCTCCAGATGACGGACCCCTGCTTTCACCAACTCTTGGCATTGTTGACCCCCTATATTAAGAAGCAGGACACGTGCATGAGACTTTTATTTTATTTTTTGGTTGAATAACGATTTGATTTGGTATATTTTCAATATTTTTGGATGCATAGAATGCACTTTTTGGTTAAGTTCTATTGGCAGATAGCATGTCTAATTGTATTTGTTTTCTTTTTTTAATGCACAAAAAAAAATTGTGGAGAATAATACTTGGCTATTTGTTTTACTTCAAATGACAGTTTGGGAGTAGGCAGTTACATTTAAAAAAATACAATGTAAAATTGACAAGGGACACCAACATAGTTGTATCTTTGATCTTAAAAACTACGGGATAATGGTGTTGTGGTAACTTGCCCAAATAAAAAATAAAAAAAGCATAATTTATGATCTTGATACCACTAGAAAATAAAAGCCTTTGAAAATTAGTTTGCAATAACTCCATCAGTATCACCAGCAAAGCAGCTTCATTATTATGCCATTAAAGAAGAAGAGAATGTGCGCTGCATTTGGAGATTTCATAATTTGCCACGTCACAAATGTTAATTCTCCATTACGAAGCTAGTTTACAAGACCGACCGCTTCTGGCTCGTCCTTGCTTCCGAGCATGCGTGTTTGTGCTTTTGGACTTTTGTCTGACGGACTTGTGTACACACGCTTGAAAAATCCAACAACAGACATTTGTCCGCGAAAAATTTGAAAACCTGCTATCCAACATTTGTCTGCGGAAAATCCGACAACAATTGTCCGATGGAGCGTACAACCAGTCGGATTTTCCGCCAACAGCCTGTCATCACACAATTCCCGTCTGAAAATCCGATCGTGTGTACGAGGATTTAGAGTATAAGTATGAGTATGGAGTAATGGTCGTTGGTTTTAGAAGTTAGTAGGTCATTAGTAAGTTTTAGTAGGGTAGAATTAGCGGGGTAGCAACTCGATTTGTTGTGAACAAGGCGATCAAGAAATTTGGGGGCAAACGGGAGCAGGGAGATTGGTTTTAAGTTGTTCAAAATATAATATGCCTTCCTATCTATTTACTAAGGCTAGCAGAATAAGGATGAAACATAGTGAATGATGATGATTGAGAGAGTTTAGTTACGCTTTAGTGCTATGCCTTACAACCAGATTCTGCAGACTTTTTACAGTGTTTCCAATTGTCACATGATTATGTGCAACTGCCCTCTTATACTACAGTATGTTTAGGTGAGGACTGCATGTTGTACCTGTTCAAATTATTTGGTTATTTATGTCATTATATAGAAAACTGAAATGGCTCTTCACTGTTGCTTTGTATATGATGTTTGTAAATTGATATGCAGCAATTGATCATTATACGTGGTGTCTTTTTTTTTTTTTTTTTTCACAGAGGATGTGCCTGCAGGTCCAGGGCAAACTTTGCCGGTCAATATGGAAAGGCTTGATCTTGGGAACCCTCCTCACCAGCTTTTTGATTCTGTTGTACTCTTATGCAGCTCCACCTCTAAGTCTTAGCAGCACAGAGTGAGTAATCTACGATATTATAATATCAAGTTTAAATTTATGTCCTTACAGCCTGAATGATATATATTTTTTGTGCATCATTAAAGCCTTAGTTTAGCCAAAACAAAAAAAAAATTCAGCACAAGGGACATTACATTCCTTCTGTGAGATATGTCCTTTGTGTGCTTTCCTTCTTTCACTAAAATCTTTCTTTTCCGATGGTCCCCACTTCACAGTGCTTTGGGGGTTAATAGAGCTAAGGAGCCATGACAGGCACTCACCAAGAGAGCCCGACTATGTCCACCCTTTCTGCCTAGCTCCTTTATTATTATTATTGCTATTATACAGGATTTGTATAGCACCAACAGTTTGTGCAGAGCTTCACAATGTAAAGGGAGAACACAAGGGTAGTACAATTACAATATAGTTTAAAACAAAAGCAATAGGAAGGCCCTGCTCATGGAGCCTACAAAGGGAAGAGGAGGTGCTACAAAAGGTAATAGCTGCAGACGAACTGATGGAAGTGGCCAAAACACAGTTTTTAGGTGGAGGTGAGGTAGGCTTCGATGAATAAATGAGTTTTCAAGGATCACGGACAAGGTAGGACATACTGGGGTGGGGAGTTCCAGAGGATGGAAGAGGTTCTGGAGAAGTCCTGAAGGAAAAATGGGAGGAGGTGACAAGGGAGCTGGAGTGCAAGATGTCTAGGGAGGAGCACAGTGGATGATTTGGGCGATGCCTTGAGATGAGGTTGGTGATGTAGCTGGGCTGGGGCATTGTTATGGATGGCTTTGTATGTTGTGGATAGTATTTTGAACTTGATATGCTGGGCTAGTGGAAGCTAGTAAAGGGATTGGCAGAGAGGGGCAGCAGCTATGGATCAGCTAGTAAGGTGTAAAAATCTTCTTGCAGCATTTAGGCTAGACTGAAGGCGAAATAGCCTGTGTAGAGGTAGGTCAGCAAGAATGGAGGTTCAGTAGTCAAGATGGGAGATAACAGGGAGTGAAAAAGTTGTTTTGTGGAGTCATTAGTTAAGAAGGGGTGAATTCTGTAAATGTTACAGAGGTTAAGGTGGCACTGCACTGCACGTTTCCTACTGCGCATGCGCAAGTCGCGCGGCCCTTTGTGAATGGCCAGCTGTCTTCTGGGACACACACAGGTCCCAGAAGACAGTGGGGGGCTCGCTGCACAAAAAGGATATGACGTCCTGCGCTGCGGACCGGATGGATCGGAAGTACACTATATGTACTTCTTAAAAAGGTATGTTAGAAGAAAAAAAGAAAATGTTTTAATATTCAAAAACAAGGGGTGGAGAGGTGGTCTTTTGTTTAAGACCACCTCTCAAAAGTGGGTGGAACTCAGCTTTTAAGAGAGGATGTTAGGTTGAGTAGTTGATAGGTGGCTGAGGTGTTAGCACTGACTGGAATGTCAAAGTGTTACTAAACCCAGGACCCTGCATTCACTATATCTGGTCTCCCACAGTACACAGAACATGGAAATGCAATTAGTTTAGTAAATATAAACTGCTAAATACCTTTTCTCATCAGCGGTTAGAGCAGTCATGTGACTTCTATCAGCGTCTAGTTAAATCTTGTAGGAGGAGTTTTCTTTTATCCCCTTATTGTACTATGAGACTGCAGGACCCCTGACTCTCTGTCTGGACAGTGCTGATTGGCCCTGTGCTGATCACATGCACTCTCCCAAGAATAAAAAAAAAACTCTAGCAATACACACCAAACTGTGCATGTGCAGCTTCCCCCTTAGTCTCTGTTCTATCAGCAGATAAATTGGGGGTGGTGGAAGAAGGGGAGGATCAGAGAAGACAGGATCAAACAGCCCTTTTACACAATGCAGAAGATTAACCCCTTATGATTCCACAGTGAGTATAACAAGCATGCTTTACTGCATATACAGACTGATTTTACTGTTGTACATTTAGTAACACTTTAAAGTCACTGAGGAAAAGGCGGGTACTTCAGAGGAGAGAAAATAGGGTAGCCATGCAGAGAAGTCATTGAGAAAATGACACTGGTCCAAGAAGCTGATAAATGACTGCAATCCGCAATCTTCCGAGAAATTAATATAAAGTATCTGTAAAAGCAAGATATATACAAACATTAGGTGGCGCTACACATCATATCCTCTTGCAAAGCATTTTTAAAGTCAAAAAGAGAACAAATAAAAACAGTTCAAAGTAACACAAATAGTCTAAAAAAAAACACATACGTATGTGCTAAAAGTCACCAATAGTGTCCATACAATATATCTTCAATGATAAATATCAATCTTCATGCAGTGCTTGTAACAACCACTCCCACAGTGTAGAGTGATTGAGCTCACCATAAATCAATACCTCACATCAAAGATGGTTGGCATATAATGCTTTAAATGATGAAAATCAGCTCCCAACTTTCCCAGTATCCTCCTGCTTTAGACATTCGCATCTCCTTATAGACTCTCCATCCAACACTCGCCCGTAAAAGAGAGAGGCTCACTAGTGCAGCACCGTAACATCAACTAATTTATTTAAAAACCATTAAAACCACTCACAAAAGTTATATAAAACATCGCCTTCTAACAAACACTCATCCATCAGTATCAGTACGGTTGTACTCACCAAGCACCGCGTCACTTCCGAGTTAGTGTGCTTGCGTCACATCCGATCCAGCACGCGGTAGCACCCTGACATGTTTTGTCAGTGCAGACTTCCTCATAGGGCCAAAGTTTGAGAGGGTTTTGTACAAGGGCAAAAACCCCTGGGATTTGGCAGTGGTAACATTATGTAGGATCAGGAGCAGGAGATAAGGGCAGTATTACAGAGAGAGCTGAGGTGAAGGTGATATGTATAGAGTATGGGTTGGAGAGGAGAGGAAAAGGAATGAGAGTTTGAGGAGAGAGGGCATTATTGCAAAAATGAACGTTAGTGAGAGCATGTTAAAGTAATACTAAAGGATTGTTTTTTTATTTTTATTAAATAACAAACATGTCATACTTACCTCCACTGCGCAGCTCATTTAGCACAGAGTGGCCCCAACATCCATTTCTGGGGTCCCTCAGCGGCTCCTGCGGCTCCTCCCCACATTAGATAACCTCCTCAGAGAAGCGCTCTCCCGAGGGGGTTACCTTGCGGGCGCGCTCTTGAGTCATTCATTCGGTGTCCATAGAGGCCGAATGCAGGACTCGGCTTTTGATTGACAGCAGCGGGAGCCAATGACTGCGCTGCTTTCAATCTATCCAATCATGAGCCAGGAACCCGTGGAGAGAGGGACGGTGGCGACGCGCCAACAGAAATTCAGGGCTCAGTAAGTAAAACGGGTGGGGGGGGGTCTATGGGACCGGTGACTGCCCGGTGTTTTTTCACCTTAATGCATAGGATGCATTAAGGTGAAAAAAACATGTACCTTTACAACCCCTTTAAAGGATGAAAAGGGGGAAAAGCAGGCTGAGGGGGAGAGAGATAAGCTTGCAGACCGTTCGGAGTGGAGCACTGATGTCTGTATTTGCTTTTATTGATGTGCCTAACATACACTTAATGCAGAAAATTGCATGTTATGCAAAAATGGCCATGCCCAACTCCTCACCAGCCATC
This sequence comes from Aquarana catesbeiana, assembly GCF_042186555.1. Lineage (NCBI taxonomy): Eukaryota > Metazoa > Chordata > Amphibia > Anura > Ranidae > Aquarana > Aquarana catesbeiana. Next base: position 327,367,859 of record NC_133324.1, on the reverse strand, counting down.
CCCAAGAGTTGTACAGAATATTTATACTTGGATAGTGTGGGGGAGGTTTAGACAATTAAAAAAAGTATATAAACTTTTTTTGTTCTTTGCAGAAACCCTGTCTCCTTCCGTTGTCAACCATCTACAAATTCTGGCTCCCATCTACAAAAAGCCAATTCTAGTTCTGCATCTTCACTGCTCTGTGTACCAAGACACAACCTTATGTTCCTGAAAACCCACAAAACTGGAAGCAGCACAATCCTTAATATTCTATTCCGCTATGGAGAGAAGCACAATCTTCATTTCGCCTTCCCCCGCGGGCGCAATGACTTTGAGTATCCAAGCTATTTTCAGCATTGGCAAGTTGAGGGGTACCAGCCCGGCATGTGCTTTAATATTATCTGCAATCATATGCGGTACCGGCATTCCGAAGTGACCCTTCTCATGGCTCAAGATACCACCTTTGTCACTATTCTCCGTAATCCAGCTCTGCTTTTTGAATCCTCATTCCAGTACTTTTCTCGTGTCGTACCATTAACATGGACTCTGCCAGGAACAGGGAGTGAGCAAAAGATGGATGCTTTTCTTCGAAGTCCCCTAAGTTACTACGATTCCAGTGGATTTAATGCACACTACCTGCGTAATCTGTTGACATTTGACCTGGGTTATGATAATGAAATCGATGTGGGAGATGCTAGAGTGCAAAATATGTTGGAGGAGCTTGATAAACGATTTAATTTGGTCATGCTGTTGGAATATTTTGATGAGTCACTGTTGTTGTTGCGTGAGTTGATGTGTTGGGAGATGGATGACATACTTTATTTTAAGCTAAACGCACGTAAATACTCAAGTGGCTCCCGTCTAAGTCCTGAGATATACCAGTTGGCACAGGAGTGGAACGCACTTGACTTACTTATTTATCAACATTTCAATACTACATTTTGGAAGAAGGTAGAAAAATATGGAATGGAGAGGATGAAGAAGGATGTCATAGAATTGAGAAGGAAGAATGAAGAACTAAAGCAGGAATGTATTGCAGGAGGTGGTCCAGTAGATGCTAGTAAGATTAAAGAGTCTGGTCTGCAACCATGGCAGCCTCTGGGGAAAACATCTATTCAAGGATATAATTTGAATAAGAACATTCTGCCCCAGCATAAACAACTCTGCAGAAGTATGCTGACTCCTGAAATACAATACATGAGCCGACTGGGAGCAGATCTTTGGGTCACAAGACTATGGGGTAATATAAGGGCACTGCTGAACTGGTGACACTGATATGGAAATTGAAAGTGTACTAACAAGACTTTGCCAAAGAGAGAAAAGAACAACATGGTGTCTAAAACCAGTAAACTGACTGATGAGATTATGATAATGTGATGGATTCCTTTTTTTCCAAGTATTTTCCTAGAATCAGTATTTTCAGAAGGGTGTGCTTGTTGGACATTGCTGCCATGGACAGTATCTATACAGGGTATTTTTTGTAGAAATGAAACAAGAGAATTATTAACTATGTAGTGTTTTCCCCTGCATTCTGCCAGCAAAAGCTCTGTACTTACATAAATGGGACTGTGACATGTAAAGAAGACAGACGCAGGCAGTTTCTGAATATCACCTTTATAGTGATATAGTGAAACCCGCTAGAATTATTCTTAGTTTGTGATGAAGGGACGGAGAGTGTATTTTTGGTAACATGTATGGTGCCCCTAGTTCTAAGATATCTCATGAAACCTAATTTATGATCTATAAATCCCCATTATTCTGTCCTTTTCCCAGTTTTATGAACTAATGTTTTGTTTTTTTATTGAGGGCTTATATCTGTGAGCCCAGAGTAGAATAATAAAACCAAATCTACAATATTGAGTTTATTCCATGGACATTGCAAAGAACAAAGCGCTAAATGCAAAAGTAAAGTAACTAGACAAAACATCACTTTTTTAATCTCGAACCAGTACAAGATTTTAATTGAATGGTACTTTTATAACTTCTCACTATTTAATTGAATATGTCCATATATCTCTTTAGTATTAGGGTCATAAACCTTTGATAAGCACTACTGCTCACTATTGATTTAAGCAAAGATGTTTGGGTTTTGGTATTCTTTGTGTAACCTGGTTTAAAGAACTACTGTCTGAATGTTTGTTTGTCCTTTTGGTCATCATCTGACTCCTGGGTTATCACAGGAACAGAAATGGTGACTGTGCACCACCTCTCACCAAATGTGTATTTACTGCAGTTATTTTGGCCTCTGGGATATTCTGCCTAATGAAACTGTTCATTGATTAGTACAACACCAGATGATAGATAGAATTTTTATGCTAGTACACGCAGTGGGCTGGTTATGTGTTTGTAGGTGCCTACAGACATTATAAAATATTCACCAGTTCTAGACATGTGCAATTAGTTTCAGTCCGAATGTATATTCAAACAAATTTTTGGTTATTCCGAGATGCCGATGTAACCGAATCTCTGCATGAAACAGTAACACATTTTGTTGAAATTCATTTTTTTTTTTGTTTATTTGTTTTCTAATGAATTCCAAATTTTCAGAACAATTCGAATTTGGATCGGTTGAGAAATGATCGACCAATTTGAATTCTCTGTGAAGAAAAGCTGGTTGTTAAGGAATGGGCCCGGAAGCCGGCCGCCACGTCCTTAGCAACCGATGACTCTACAGCTTTCCCGCTGAGAGCTAAGCTATAAGCAAAAGAATTCAGGCAATAGAAAATTCAGAAAAAAACAGCATGCCCCCCCTCCCAATCCATACCAGGCCCTTCAGGTCTGGTATGGATTTTAAGGGGAACCTGTGCCAAAATAAAAAAATTTAAAAAACGGTGTGGGCACCCCAAAATCCATACTAGACCCTTATCTGAGCATACAGCCCGGCAGGCTGTACCATACAAGGCCACATGCCCTCAACATGAGGGGGTTCCTTGGGGCAGGGGGGGCAATCTTTTGCTTACATTTCAGCTCTCAGCGGGGAAGACCGCTGACAGCTCATAAGTCATTGGTTGTTAATGATGCGGCAGCCGGCTTCCGGGCCCACTCTTTAACAACCAGCTATTCTTCACACAGAATTCGAATCAGTCGATCATTTTTCAACTGATCTGAATTCGAATCATTCAGAAAATTTGGAATCCATTAGAAAATTAATAAACGAAACGAAATTAAATGAAACTGAACGAATTCCAAAACGACTCAACGGAGCAAAATTTGTAACAAAACAAATCTATCCAAAACAAAACAAATGTTTCCGTTCTGCACATGTCTAACCAGTTCTGTCTTTTAAATGCAGAATTAGAACTTACTATATATTTGTGGGCGGTTCTTGGACCATGGGTGACACCCACATTAGAAGCTTTTTTGGGGGAATAATGGACAGATCAGGATAGATTTTTTTCCAAACGATTGCTATCACCTTCTCCTGTGAGAGGCCAGTGCCCTTCCCTCCTCTGAGAAAAAACTGCCGTATCATACATGATCCATTTGCCATATCATTTGTGTTTGTAGGCATCATTAGGGCCTGTAGGTGCAGTTTGCAGGTGCAGTTTCTTACCAACTTTTTCAAGCTGGAATTCAGGCAGATATAAAAAAAACAAAAAAACATAAACACTACAGGAACATTTGCTGACAAGGAACATGCTGATAGAAGGAGCAATGAGGGCAGAGAGATAAACTATTGTTGCTCCTTCACTGTCCAATTGCAGGCTGGGAGCAGGGAGGTGACCTAGCTTTATTGCTTATCTGTAACAAAGAAAAGTTAGGTCACCAGTGATCTTGCACTATGGGGTTAATTTACTAAAACTGGAGAGCATAAAATCTGGTGCGGCTCTGCATAGAAACCAATCAGCTTTTATTTATTTTTTTTGTCAAAGCTTAACTGAACAAGCTGAAGTAAAGCCTCGTACACAAGATTGGATTTTCCGCTGACAAAGCATCAGACTTTTGTCCAGAGGGCGTGTGCCGCGAACTTGTCTTGCATACAAACGGTACACAATTGTCTGCCAAGAAACACGAACGTACTAGACGTACTACGAGCCAATAAAGAGGAAGTTCAATAGTCAGGCGCCAACCTTTCAGCTCCTTCTGCTAATTTCATGTTAGTAGAAGTTTGGTGAGTGTTGATTTGCGCTCTTCAGTTTTGTTTCTGAACGGCCGTTCATCAACCAGCCATGTTGCAGAATCGGAGGAGATAACGTGTTATTTATTATTGGCCTTGGAGTTATTGCTTTGACCCAAGTCCAGTCCAGGAACAGAAGGAGGAGGATTTCTTGGACCAAAAATTGGTTGCTTTATTAATCATGACCAATTATGTCATATGACTTTGCTGCGGGAGCTCCAGGAGAATAATCCAGATGATTTTGGGAATTATCTCCATATGATGGACCCCTGCTTTCACCAACTCTTGGCATTGTTGACCCCCTATATTAAGAAGCAGGACACATGCATGAGGCTTTTATTTTATTTTTTGGTTGAATAATGATTTGATTTGGTATATTTTCTATAATTTTGGATGTATAGAATGCACTTTTCGGTTAAGTTCTATTGGCAGATAGCATGTATAATTTTCTTTTTTTTTCTTTTTTTAATGCACAATAAAAAAAAATGTGGAGAATAATACTTGGCTAAGTGTTTTACTTCAAATGACAGTTTGGGAGTAGGCAGTTACATTTAAAAAAATACAATGTGAAATTAACAAGAGACACCAACATAGTTGTATCTTTGATCTAAAAAACTATGGGATAATGGTGTTGTGGTATAAAAAAAAAAACAAGCATAATAATATTATTTTTGATATCACTAGAAAATAAAAGCCTTTGAAAATATGTTTGGCAGAACTCCATCAGTATCACCAGCAAAGCAGCTTCATTATTATCCCAATAAAATCCGGAAAATCCGACAACAGACATTTGTCTGCGGAAAATTTATAAGCCTGCCATCATTTGTCCGTGGAAAATCCGACAACAATTGTCCGATGGAGCATACAAATGGTCGGATATTCCGCCAACAGCCTGTCATCACACAATTCCCATTGGAAAATCCAATCGCATGCACGAGGCTTTAGAAGCTGATTGGCTACCATGCACAGCTGCACCAGATTTGCATGCTCCAGTTTTAGTAAATCAACTCAGTCAGAGTTCTGTAAATCTCATGACTGTGGACAGAAAATAGGATTTTTATAACCGCTTACCTGTAAAATCCTTTTCTTGGAGTACATCACGAGACACAGAGCACCATAGTAATCACTATGTGGGTATATAGGTACCTTCAGGTGATGGACACTGGTATACCCAATACAGGAAGTTCACTCCCTATATAACCCCTCCTCCTACCAGGAGTACCTCAGTTTTTGTAGCAAAGCAATATACCTAAACCCCAGAAAGAGGGGAGGGACCTCTGTGTCCCGTGATGTACTCCAAGAAAAAGATTTTACAGGTAAACTGTTATAAAAATCCTATTTTCTTTATCGTACATCACGGGACACAGAGCACCATAGTAATCACTATGTGGGAAGTCCCATAGCAATGCTATTTGAGGGGAGGGAGACACAACCCGTAGGGCACCCCCAGACTTGAGGACCTATACTGCTGCCTGCAGCACACTGCGCCCAAAGGCGATATCCTCATGCCTTCTTACATCCACCTGATAAAACTTGGTGAATGTATGTACTGAAGACCAAGTTGCAGCCTTACAGATCTGAGCCATGGAGGCCTGGTGATGCACTGCCCACTAACTGCCCTGGTAGAGTGCGCTTTGACTTGAAAAGGTGGAATTTTACCCCTTAAATCATAAGCCTGAATTATAACTTGCCGAATCCAATAATAATAATAATAATAATACTATTTATATATCTTTTATTATCTATAGGAGTTCGAATCCATTGATCTATATGCAGCATATATCATATTGTTGTTGCGCACACATATGCGCACACATATGCTTGCTTACACACCTGTTTTATGCCCAATATATGACACATGTGGTCATCATTCATTTCCCCATATAGACATCCATTTTTCCCATGTCGATTATGAGACTTTACAGCTTTTACCCATATTTTTTTATATGTATTTTATATATAATTTTTTCACGTGCGTGACTTCTTTGTATATGTGTGTGTATGTGTATACATGTATATATTTGCATGTGTATATATATATATACATATATTCTCCTTTTCCCGTTCTCCTCCTATAATTGTATTACAGCCCTCTGCTCCCGCTTATTCCATCCATTACATTCGTGTATATTATGATATTTTTCCTTTCCTCTTTCTCATTTGTCCCTTTTCTCTTTCCTTCCCATTGTAGCCAATAGTTTTTAGTTTTTTTCTTCTTTTTCACATTAGCACTATATATCCCGTCTCATTGTCCTTCTCCTCGATTCCCTCCTCTGCTGACACTTCTATACACCAGATTCCAGGCCCATCCCCTATTCCGCCCCCTTCCCCCTTCAGCGCTCTCTATTTAAACTTCCTCTTCAGCTCCCAGTCAATCAGCTTGACAAAGGAGCGCCGCCGTCATACCACTCACGGCGAGCCAGCTTAGGAAACGCGTCGCATATCGAGTGACGTCATCATCCCTCGCCTGATCGGCTGCAATCCAAGCCTCTCTCTGGAGCCTGTCTCCGCTGTTCGGCCGGAAAACATCCAGCGTCTACAGACTGCCCAGAGCCTTTACCATCCATCAGCCGAGATTAGATGACCCCACGGATCCCCTTGATTGCTTTGGCACATTCTTTTGCCTACTTTCTTCTTCCTAAATGTGAGTGCATTACCAGCTGTTGCTGTATTTTTTAATAAATTGTTTTAAATGTCTGCACCCAGAGGCGCCTCTTTCTCCTTGTTTTATAGTGCTACTGGGATATGGCTTTCACTCCCATTGGAAGGCTGCCCTGAATGTGGATTTTACACTCTATTCCTGCTTCCTTCATCTGCAGTGTTACAACATGGACTAACTTTTTTATTGTTATGGAATTTCCCTTTCTCTATTGTTTATGCACATCTTTGTAAACTAGGATTCGTTTGTCTTTTTTGCGCCGACTACTTGTTGTATCGAATCCACTTAGAGACAGTGGATTTCGACGCTGCCTTCCTTTCTTAGGACCTTCTGGCAGTATAAGACATCAGTCTTCCGGATCTGAGACCTTGACCGCTCTCACCACATCAAGACAATGTAGTGACTTCTCTTCCCTGGAACATGGTTTTGGAAAAAACAATTGGAGGATATCTTGGTTCAGGTGAAAACCTGAGACCACTTTTGGCAGAAAACCTGAACGAGGGCTCAGCACCACTCTGTCCTCATGAATAATCAAGTATGGTTATTTACAAGAAAGACCAACCAATTCCGAAACCCTCCTTGCTGAGGATATAGCAACCAAGAACATTAACTTCCTTGTCAGAAGGACTAAGGGAATATGCTGTATCGGTTCAAATGGCTGTTTTTGTAACACTGACAAAACTAAGTTCAAGTCCCAAGGGTTCAAAGGTGATCTAACTGGCAGATTAAGCCGCATCACCCCTTGCATAAAACCCCGGACTAAAGAATGTGTAGCAAGCGGTCTTTGAAATAAGACCGGTAAAGCTGAGACTTGGCCCTTAATAGTACTCAAGGCCAACTTCATCTCTACCCCTAATTGTAGAAAGGTAAGAATTCTGCCTATAATATACCTCCGAGGGTGCCAACCCTTGGATTCACACCAGGAAACAAAAGCCCTCCAGATTCTATAATATAAAGTTTTGGAAGCTGGCTTCCTTGCATTAATCAGGGTAGAGATAATTGACCCGGAAAGCCCACGTTTCTTCAGAATGTGGGTTTCAATAGCCAGGCCGTTAAATTTAGAGTTTGTAAGGTAGGATGGAATATCAGCCCCTGTGAGAGTAGGTCTGGCCATAGTGGAAGGGACCATGGATCCTCCACCGCTGTCTTTACGATTTCTGCATATCAGGACCTTCTGGGCCACGCTGGGGCTACCAGAATTACCGGCTTTCTTTCCAGCTTGATCCTGCAAAGAAGTCATGGCAGCAACTGAATAGGGGGAAATGCATAAATCAGTAAGAACTGATGCCACGGGGTCACCAATGCATCTATTCCGCATGCAAGTGGATCCCTCATCCTGGACATAAAGTTGACGAACTTCGTGTTGAACCTGGATGCCAGAAGATCTACGTCCGGAGTCCCCCATTTCTGGCAAACAGCCCAAAAAATGTCGGGGTGAAGAGACCATTCCCCTGGGAGCAACTGCTGGCGGCTCAAGAAGTCCACCTGCCAATTCTTTACTTCCGGAATGAAAATTGCTGATAGGCACGGAACATTCCTTTCTGCTTAAGTTAGGATATGGTTCACCTCCCTCTGTGCTGCTTGACTCCTGGTGCCTCCTTGGTGATTGATGTAAGCCACAGCTGTGGTATTGTCGGATTGAATCCTGACAGGACAACCCCGTAACCTGAATGTCCAGGCCTTTAGAGCCAGACCTGCTGCCCGGATATCTAGGATGTTGATGGGCAAGGTCCTTTCTGTCCTTGACCACTGTCCTTGGACAGCTGTCTTTTCTAGCACTGCTCCCCAGCCTGAAAGGCAGGCATCTGTCGTTACCACCTTCCAGGAAACTGGTCTGAAGGATTTTCCTTTCAGCATATTCTGGGTTAGTAACCACCAACTGAGGCTCTGGGACACCCTTAGGGACAGCCGCATTGGCAAGTCTAAAGCTTGAATCATTTTGTTCCAAGCAGACAGGATACTGTTTTGCAACAGTCTCGAATGGAACTGGGCATAGGGAACCGCTTCAAATGAAGCCACCATCTTTCCTAACAACCTTATGCAAAGGCAAATGAAGGGATCTCCTTTCGACCTGACCATCTGCACCAGCTCTCTTATGGAGTTGATCTTTGCCTGAGGCAAGAACACCTTTTTCTGAGCTGTGTCTATGATCAGACCCAAGTACTCCAGCCTTTTTAGCGGTTTTAAGGAAGACTTCTCTAGGTTAAGAATCCTACCTAGACTTTCCAGGTAACTGGTTGTAATGCGCACGCTTTGCTCCAAACGAGCAATAGATTGTCTAGGTATGCCAAGACTGTTATGCCCTGTGCCCTTAACCTGGCTAGAGGTGGGGCCAGAACTTTTGTAAACACCCAAGGTACTGTAGCTAGCCCGAAGGGCAAGGCTACAAACTGAAAAAGATGCTGTTCTATCTCGAACCGCAGATACCTTTGGTGAGCGGGAAATATAGGGACATGCAGATATGCATCCCTGATGTTGATAGACGCCAGAAGTTCTCCTCCTTGTAGGATAGAAACCACTGACCTGATCAACTCCATGCGAAAGGAACGGATCTTCAGGAACGGATTTAGATTCTTTAGATCTAGAATGGGTCTGACATCCCCATTCGGTTTTGGTACCGTAAAGAGGTTTGAATAAAACCCCAAACGTTGCTCTTCTGTGGGGATTTGTATGATCACCCCTTAAGCCAGTAATCGGTCTAGTGCCTCAAACAGAGATTGCCTTTTCCCTGGATCTTTGGGAACGTCTGACCTCAGAAAATGAGACGGTGGAAAGTCCCGAAATTCTAGTTTGTACCCTAGAGACACCGTGAAGATGACCCATCTGTCCTGAATTTCCTCTTGATAGACTTCTGAGTATTGCAGAAGTCTTCCCCCCACTCTGGGGAGGGGAGCACCCCTTCATAATGAGGCTTTAGAATTCTGTTTCGGCTGACCAATTTTTTAACCACAGGAATCTATGCATGTGTACTAGCACAAGCGCAAGGTGGAATGCCTGGTGAATAGAATCTTTATTGGGGTCTACGGCAAAACATAATGCTCTTGGTAGTTCGGCCAAATCCCGGGCTTGCTGTACCGGAAGCTCTTTAAGGGCCTGTCTAAACTGGTCCTTTAGGGATTGAGAGATACCTATTGCAGCAACTGCAGGCTGAGTAACGGCACCTGCTAAAGAAAAAAAGGATTTTAACAGGAATTCCAACCTTTTATCTGTTGGATCCTTAAGCATTTGAGCATTGTCTACTGGACAAATTAGGCTTTTATTCACACTGGAATTTGCAGCATCAACTGCTGGTACATTCCATTTTTTGGTGAATTTCTCCTCCATGGGATAGTTACATAGTTACATAGTAGGTGAGATTGAAAAAAGACACAAGTCCAACCTATGTGTGATTATGTGTCAGTATTACATTGTATATCCCTGTATGTTGTGGTCATTCAGGTGCTTATCTAAGTTTCTTGAAGCTATCGATGCTCCCCGCTGAGACCACCGCCTGTGGAAGGGAATTCCACATCCTTGCCGCTCTTACAGTAAAGAACCCTCTACATAGTTTAAGGTTAGACCTCTTTTCTTCTAATTTTAATGAGTGGCCACGAGTCTTGTTAAACTCTCTTCTGTGAAAAAGTTTTATTTCTATTGTAGGGTCACCAGTACGGTATTTGTATATTGAAATCATATCCCCTCTCAAGCGTCTCTTATCCAGAGAGAATAAGTTCAGTGCTCGCAACCTTTCCTCATAACTAAGATCCTCCAGACCCTTTATTAGCTTTGTTGCCCTTCTTTGTACTCGCTCCATTTCCAGTATATCCTTCCTGAGGACTGGTGCCCAGAACTGGACAGCATACTCTAGGTGTAAGTAGAGTAGATTCATAGTAGATTCATAGATTACTGTGAATCTCTTTGGAGGGAGAAAATGCTTATCCGGGTGATCCCATTCAGCATAAATAAGCTGTTCTAGTAATGCATGGACAGGAAACGCATGCAAAGGCTGTGAAGGTTTAAAAAAACCCAAGGAAGAAACCGAACTTTCAGCTGATTCAGTTAGGGGTAGCTTGAAAGTGGAACGAACCATTTCCGTAAGGGACTGTACCAGCAATTTCTCAGATTGCGAGGCTGAAAAAGGTTCATCCATCGTTGTTTCCTCTGTAGAGGAGTAATCGGTTTGTCTTTCCTCCTGATCGCCTGAGGGTAACACCTCATCCTCTACCCACTGTCCCCTTGGCAAAGGGTCTAAGGTGGGGGAGGGGGATCTAACACGCTTCCTATTCTATTGGATGGAGGATGTGATTAAAGCCACTAATCTTCCCTCTTGGCCCAGCAGGGCGGAGGAAAAGGCATCTTCAGACACATATACAGGGGCTGAGATGTGAGAAGCAGCTGCTCCACCAGTTTGTTCCAATGACTCACCCTGGCTTGCCATATCTGGTATTTCAGGCAAGGATGACAGTGTGGAGGCACGACTGGAGTTCCTAGCGCCTGGGGGTGAAATCTTTGGTACCTTTTTGATCTTTGTGGTGTCTTTTTTGGTACGTACAGTCCTAAGCACAAAAAGCAGAGGCACTATTTAAATGCACTAATCGCTGAACATAGTCTGACAGTGTAATGCCGCTACACAAGTTCAGCCTAGCGCTGGGAAAAATGTCCTTTCCATATTAGGAATGCCCTTTACAGCCCTTTCGTGCCCCACCGCTCCTGTGGGGAGCCAGGCTTGCTTCTCCTCGCTATCAGCCTAGGAGAGACTGCTCCAGTTAATCCCTTAAGCCTGTGCTTGCGCCGTGCGTCCTCGTGGATGCTACGTCCTACACACGGCGCAGCGCCTAGGCCCCGCCCCCTCTGCCATGCCGCCCCCCCCTTTCGTTTGAAATAAAAAAAACTGTTCCCGGGGGGGGGGGGGTCCGAGAGCCTAATGACGCTCGGGAAGAAAAAAACTTGTGGAGCTGAAAAGCGGGACCTCTGCACCCCCCACGGGGAGGGGGGGGGGGTACTGCAAGGGGGGTAATAACGATTGCTGATTCCCTAACCCTCTTGGTCCCTTCAGGGGGGAGAAAAGCATGGCAGATTTCTTACCTCAAGATGAATCCTCCTGTGCAAGCTGCTGCGGCCACGCACAGACTGACACTGAGCTGAAGTGAAGACAACAGATTAAGGTTGATTTAGTGGAGTGGAGAATAAAGGCATGATTCTGCTAAATTAACAGACAGATCCAACTTTCACCCAACACGGCGGGCTGCGTTAGCAAACCTTCAAGTTCCCTTTTTCGGGGTTCCACTCCCTTGGACCTGTAATTACACCCTGCCAGGAAAAACTTTAGGTAATGCAAGCATGACCAAAGCCCTGGGTCCCAGGGTCCAGCCCTGCAAGGAGAGGCGTTACAGGCAAAACATTGTGCTTCGTATACGAGGCCCCAGTACCATTAACCTTGGCCTCAGTGGCACTTTGGATGGATCCAGTCTGTGGAGGCTATTTAAATCCAGCAAGGATCCCTCTTGGAGCTCCTCAGAGCACATGTTCACTTGTGAACAACACCTTAGACACTGGTGAAAAAACTGAGGTACTCCTGGTAGGAGGAGGGGTTATATAGGGAGTGAACTTCCTGTATTGGGTATAACAGTGTCCATCATCTGAAGGTGCCTATATTCCAAAATAGTGATTACTATGGTGCTCTCTGTCCCATGATGTACGATAATGAAATACAATTATTGTGGCGGGTAAAACATCTACCATTTAGGTATTTCAACTATGTATTTTGTTGTTTGCCTGGAGTACATACTTTAGCTTGTATTCAAAAATCAGAAACACATCAACAAATACTGAAACCTGTGTTCCACGGGGATGTCTATTGCTTTTAAAGTTTAAGTTCACCTTAGGAACATGTTGATGTTCCACCCATATTTAGGATCCAGCTCCTGCCCCCTCTCCATTTACAATCTCCCTTTGACAGCAGGTGGGGGTTCTTTTCCCCACAGCTGCACTTTTTAAAAACAGTTTCGCTGTGTGGGGGCTCTGCCCACACAGCTACATCATTCATTCACAGATTAATGTGAATGAATTAACTACAAGTACTGTCTTCCACCACGGAAGACTGACTTGTAGTTTCAATAGGCTGCGGGGGCATCGGTGAGCGCTCTCGTAGTCCAATGACATGTCCTCCGGCTTTCAAATAGAAAGCCCTTACAGAGGTATGGGCTGAAAGGCAGAGGACATGTCTGCAGGAGCCCACATTGCACCCGTGATCTACTGATAAATGCACTTTTTTTTCTGCAAAAATATCCATATATTATCTTTTTCTGTAAAGGTGAACATAGTCTTTAATAGATAGAGTTTATCCTAAGTAAGCAGAAACTTAGGAAGTCACTGTGTGTTGGAGAAATCCATCTATAATACTAGCTGCACATTCTTCATTATTACCACCACCAAAGCATACCTCACAACTTTCTGAGATGGGAACAAGGGACACCTATTAGCAAAAGTATGTAGGCATAGGACACCCCCCCACCACACCCCCTTAACCACCTCAAGACAGGGCACTTACACCCCCTTCCTGTCCAGGCCCTTTTTCAGCTTTCAGCGCTGTCACACTTTCAATGACAATTGTGCGGTCATACTACACTGTAACCATGTGAAATTTTTATAATTTTCTTCACACAAATAGAGCTTTATTTTGGTGGTATTCAATCACTCCTGGGTTTTTTTTTTTACTAAAAAAAAAAAAGAGCAAAAATTTTGAAAAAAAAAAAGTTTTTCTTATGCCGTGTACACACGGGCGGACTTTTCGACCGGACTGGTCCGACAGGACGAATCCGTCAGAATCCGACCATGTGTGGGCTTCATCGGACCTGCATCGGACTTTTTCGGGCGAAAATCAGACGGACTTTAGATTTGAAACATGTTTCAAATCTTTCTGACAGAGTCCGTTCGAAAAATCCGCTCGTCTGTATGCTAGTCCGATGGACGAAAACCGACGCTAGGGCTACTGGCTATCAATTTCCTTATTTTAGTCCGGTCGTACGTCATCATGTACAAATCCGTCGGACTTTGGTGTGATCGTGTGTAGGCAAGTTGTTCCTTCGACTGTCCATCGGAAGTCCGTCAAAAGTCCGTCGGAAAGACCGTCGGACCTTTGATGCCGAAAAGTCCGCCCGTGTGTACACGGCACTAGTTTCTGTCAGTAAATTTTATAAATAAGTAATTTTTCTCCTTTACTGATGGGCCCTGATGAGGCAGCACTAATGGGCACTGATAGGCTGCACTGATGAGGTGGCACTTATGGGCACTGATGAGGTGGCACTTATGGGCACTGATGAGGCGGCACTTATGGACACTGATTAGGTAGCACTGATGAGGAGGCACGAATATGCCGCACTTATGGGCACTGATATGTGGCACTGATGAGCACTTATTGGTGGCACTGATGGGTGGCACTGGAGGGCACAGATAGGTGGCACTGGTGGACACAGATGGGCGGCACGGATAGGCACTGATGGGCATTGATGGGTGGCATTGATGAGCAGCAGTGATGAGCATTGATGGGCAGCAGTGATGGGCATTGATGGGCAGTACTTAAAGCCAACACTGACTGGCATCACTAATGGCCACTGATCGCTGGCACTTGTGGACACTGATTGCTGGCACTTGTGGGCAGATTGGTGGCAACTGTGGGCACTGGTTGGCACTGATTGCTGGCAGTAGTGGGCACACAATTCTGGCACTAGTGGGCACCTAATTGTAATCAGGGCACTGATGAGGCGAGAAGCACCGATTACCAGGGCGCGCAAGAGCGGTCGTTCTGGGAGGCCGTCATATGACGTCCACCCAGAACAAGAGGCACGCCGAGCTGTCATTTGACGGCCGGCGGGAAGTGGTTAAAGGAGGATTATTAAAAAAAAAACAAAAAAAAAAATGGTTAAACCCACAAGTGCTTTTATACCACTACTATTCCTTTATACTGGCTTTTGAAATTTACAGATGCAGCAATTTGGATAAAAGGTTTAGCACTGTAAAATACTTTTTGATAGATAATTAGTACATTTATATACAACTACTGCATATAGTTTAGACCAAAATGAGGGACACATGAGGAGGAAAAGAGGGACAGAGAGACTTTTTTCCAAATCAGGGACAGTCCCTCAAAATCAGGGACAGTTGGGAACTATGTCAAAGGTAACTGGCCTTATGCAGATTTACATTGTAGTTAAACGATGACTGCTTAGATCTTTATCTCTCCCACCTAAAATTTACAGAAAGACAAAAACACAATTTCTCCTTTTTGGAAAAATGTGAACAACATTTGAAGAAAAGCACTGATAAAAACTGTTATCAGAACACAATGATAACGCACTGATAACACATTGCCGATCTTTGGTCCACATGGTTTTCCTCTTTTATAACGGTACAGTACAGCTATAACATGCAGGGGTAAAGCTTATCACCAGCCTCCAGGGTTACTGTAGATTTGGGTTGGGGAACCTAAAGTGCTGCATCTGGTAGCAGCAAGCTTGGTATCACTTTTGTGTATTGATAGTATCCCCTACTAGTATTGCTGTGCCATTTTATGGTAGCAAGGGGCATAACATAGACAGGCTAATTCTAATCAGGACAAAAAGAATGCAAACATGTAATGAAAACATTAATAATGCCCTTTGCATAGTGAGTGCAGTGTGCAATACATAGGCAAACATACAAAATAGAATACAATTATATACAGAATTTACAAATTTCCCTTTCAATTACAATATATGACTAATTTACAGATCAGAAAGTAGGCTCTTAATTGTATTGATTTTAATGAAGCTCCAATTATAGATCATATCCAGTTATGGATCATATATAGATTGTCCAGTTATAGAATATATATATATATATATATATATATATATATATATATATTATATATATATATATATATATATATGTAACGCACTGCGTAAATTGATGGCGCTATATAAGTACCTGTAAAAAATAAAACTCCGTAAATCAATTATGTTTTTCAACAAAGTAAATAATATACTCTATAATAGGGTAAAATTAGCACTGAGAGTTGTAAAATTTTGCACAGAGTCAGCCATACTATCAGACTTGAAATATACAAATACTGCTCACAATAAAGACTATGTTTTTTTACCACTAAAGTATAAACAATGTTATGTGTTCATGGCTGACATCCATAAAGTGTTTATTGTAACTGTCGTAATATGATAAAACAACATACTGTACTGTGAATGTTTTCACTGGGTTTACCTAAAAATGGCATCATGTTAGTATCTTTAAATATATAATTAATAGCAATTATAATGATGTCTATCTAGTGTAGAAAAAAAGTATCCTGTAAGGAAGTGGATATTTAATTGACACCAACAGTCACAGACAATTGGGTAATGATGATGCTGCGCGGTGGGCTCACTGATAATTACTGAGAATAAATATAAAGTGCAAAAATATATAGCATGTATATAGCAGTCCCAAATAAACTACTATAAAAATGCAGATAATTTCATAAAACATTGTCTAAAGTGAGTAATGAGTGATGATTCCCTTCACCGTGGATGGTGCAATGAAAACGGCCAGTGTCTAGCCAATCCAAGCTGTAGTGGCACCTAAATGTGCACTAGCCCCTCACCTTACTGCTGTAAGGTTACAGCATAACTTGAATCTGATGCTTGAAAAGAACCCAGGGGGCCTTCAATTGGTCCCTCTAATGCCCCGTACACACGGTCGGACTTTGTTCGGACATTCCGACAACAAAATCCTAGGATTTTTTCCGACGGATGTTGGCTCAAACTTGTCTTGCATACACACGGTCACACAAAGTTGTCGGAAAATCCGATCATTCTGAACGCGGTGACGTAAAACATGTACGTCGGGACTATAAACGGGGCAGTGGCCAATAGCTTTCATTTCTTTATTTATTCTGAGCATGCGTGGCACTTTGTCCGTTGGATTTGTGTACACACGATCGGAATTTCCGACAACGGATTTTGTTGTCGGAAAATTTTATATCCTGCTCTCAAACTTTGTGTGTCGGAAAATCCAATGGAAAATGTGTGATGGAGCCTACACACGGTTGGAATTTCCGACAACAAGGTCCTATCACACATTTTCCGTCGGAAAATCCGACCGTGTGTACGGGGCATAATGGTAAACACATCGTTGCCTCTTTATCACCTCTCAAGTACTCCAATATACCTCAGAATGGGTGCAGCCTCCTTTCAAGTGTGGTATACTCGGGACAGTATGTATGAAAGAAAGATCCCAGATAGTATAATACCGCATTGACTAGCGTTTATTAACCACTTCAGCCCCGGACCATTTGGCTGCCTAAAGACCAGAGGACTTTTTCCAATTTGGCACTGCGTCGCTTTAACTGCTAATTGCGCAGTCATGCAATGCTGTACCCAAACGAAATTTGCGTCCTTTTCTTCCCACAAATAGAGCTTTCTTTTGATGGTATTTGATCACCTCTGCGGTTTTTATTTTTTGCGCTATAAACGGAAAAAGACCGAAAATTTTGAAAAAAAATGATATTTTCTAATTTTTGTTATAAAAAAAATCCAATAATCTCAATTTTAGTCATACATTTAGGCCAAAATGTATTCGGCCACATGTCTTTGGTAAAAAAAATGTCAATAAGTGTATATTTATTGGTTTGTGCAAAAGTTATAGCGCCTACAAACTAGGGTACATTTTCTGGAATTTACACAGCTTTTAGTTTATGACTGCCTATGTCATTTCTTGAGGTGCTAAAATGGCAGGGCAGTACAAAACCCCCCAAATGACCCCATTTTGGAAAGTAGACACCCCAAGGAAATTGCTGAGAGGCATGTTGAGTCCATTGAATATTAATTTTTTTTGTCCCAAGTGAATAATGACAAAAAAAAATTACAAAAAGTTGTCACTAAATGATATATTGCTCACACAGGCCATGGGCATATGTGGAATTGCACCCCAAAATATATTCAGCTGCTTCTCCTGAGTACGGGGATACCACGTGTGTGGGACTTTTCGGGAGCCTAGCCACGTACGGGGCCCCGAAAACCAATCACTGCCTTCAGGATTTCTAAGGGCGTAAATTTTTGATTTTACTCCTCACTACTGTGGTGGAAATTTGGGCTCTGAAGGTGATGGACTTTATTATTAATGTAACTTGCAGTGACTTTTCAATGACTATAGTTTGAGAACCCTAGTTTGGAATCAACAGAGACATCTTGCCCTGCTGTGGAATGTTATCTGGAGTGGCTATCTGACCATTTGATAGTACAGTGTCACTTCAAAGGAGGTGGGAGGTGTGAAGGGAACAGGAATAACCTGGTCAGGATATGGTAGCTGGTAAGAGAGCCCCCCACCCCCATTGACTCAATGTAGCAGTTCTGGCATATGGAAGGAAGGGGGGGTTTACAAGTGTATATATTGCAGCACAGATCACTGCCCATTCCCTTGTGCTGACGGTCTAGATCAGGGGTGTCAAACCGGATGGTTACGTAAGACTTCTCTATACAATGTATCTCTATTATCTTCTGTCTCTTTTCTTTTCTGTAACCTTTTCTACTGTAGGATTTTGCCTTAATATATTATTAATCTCTAGCTAGCATGTGTATGACCATTATAGCAATATTTTGTATCATTGGTCTCTGTTTTATGGTTGTATCCTCCACTTTGTATTTGGTAATCTCCAACGTTCCTTTTCTGTATAAATAAATGTAATTGTTTATCTTTTCGCACTGTTATCATTCGTTTTTAATTCTTATATAGGAAAAGGTTTAATCACTCCATATAAGTGAGCTAGGTATAGAAATCTCCTTATCAGATGGTGCCCCGTGTGAGGAAGTTTAATGTTGGGGTGATTGCGATTTGTATGGAAGACAGAGCTGGTGTTGTGTTTACCTGTCTCCCATCGGAATACCCAGACTAAAAAAAACTTCTCAGATCTTTCCTTTTTTTTACCTTTTGTCTATGTGAATATTTTGATGAGACTGATTTTGAGTATTGTATAAATTGTGACAGTAGGAGATGCTGTCAAGGTAAAATTGATAGTTTGGGGGACACAGGGTATGCACATTTGCTTGGTGCAAGTCTACAGAGCATAAATGTGGACTGGAGAAAACTGCTTTCGCAGCTTTCTCCAGGTTTTGGTATTTGGTCATGGGGCTCTGTAGTTTGGAGATTCCATAGTGTCTTGGGTGGGACGGGATCTCCAACCCTGTGTCCAGACTTTGGAGATTACCAGCAGGGTGTGTGCTCAGGTGAGCACAGCACTTATAATGAGGATATGGGAAGACCTCAAGGCTCCTAGTTGGAGACTGCTCCACCCTCCCGAGGAGTCCAGGCAAGCAAGGGAGAAGTGTGCATGTCTGCACAGGTCTGTCTGTCAGAGCAGACAGAGGGTCCAAGCCTGTGGGCTGGAAAAGAGTGCTGAGGTACTGGGTTTACAGGAACTCTGTTATAGAGCCGAGAGGGCTGAAGCATAAGTTTGAGCAGCAGTGCTGCTAAAGAGAGCCAGGTGGCTTGGTATTTTTGATTGAACTTACATTGTTGCTGTGGAAAGCTGAAACCCCTGTGTGGGCAACTCTTCTGTTATCGGACATTTTCTTTCTTTAATAAAAGTGGGCCTACAAGTCCTTAAAACTGCATATCTGGCGTGGACTCAGCTCACTAGTAAGCTCTACCTTTAAGCTAAACCAACCCCCGATGTTACAATATATATAAAAATAAATTGTAAGTGCGAATAATGAGAGGAAAAGGATATGTGCTCTCTGCCAAAAAGCAATTTCAGTTGACCCTTTGAATGAGATTAGGCCAATCATTGTGATTGAAACGCACAGTGAGCATAGAGCTACGTTTCCACTAATGCAACTCTAAGGTCGCATGATTGAGTGTGACTGAGGTACGACTTTAATGCGACTGTGGTGTGGCTTTGAATGCAACTTTGATCCAGAGTCGCATCAGAGTGGTGCAGGTCCCCTCTCAGAGTTGCTGCAGCATTGAGTAGCATAGATTGGAACGGGTGCTATTGAAATCAATGGGCTGCAACTTGAAAGGCGACTTTGTGTCCAAAGTAGCATGGGAAAAAAAAAATTGCATCAGTGGAAACGGAGACTAAATCACACTGAATGATCTTAGGTATGAATCTTTCTTCTTTACAATTACTAACTGGGGATTGTAAGCTTTGTAAGTTAACCTGGGAACAGTGGCTATAATGTAACATATACAAATCATATTGCAATTAGGGGTGCATCAGTTAACTGCTTCCTGTACTACAAGCACGCATAGGGTCCTGATTATCCAAGTTCGTGCTAATAATTCTTGATATAACAGAAGTAAAAGCCTTTCGTTAAGCATTTCTTTTAGAGTACTTCAGAAAAGTCCACGGGGGGATTAAACTATTATTTAGTTTGGGAAATCTATAGGCTAATTTTTTGAAGGACTGTAGCCAGGACAGGGAATTGGTCTGGCAAGTAGTGAAAAAAAAAAGCAGCAACATTGACAGGGGCGGGACCTGTCACCCCAATTCTTGGCCAGAGAGTAGCTACCTCTGGAGTAAAGGCAACCTGTAAAAAGGTTGGGGAATCAGTTCAAGGTCCAGTGTCCGTAAGGATGGGTAATCAAATCGCTTCAAAGAGGGGGTCTGAATGGAGTCAAATGACCCCAAGGGAAGAGATGATAGATAAATATGGACCTTGGGTTGTGAAATATATTCAAAATTGGGATCGCTGGACTGGGAAGAAGTATTCTAAGAGAGGTACTTTCAAGCCAAAAGTATGGGAAAGTTTGTACTGTGCTCATCACAAAAAGATGACACGGCCATATGAAAAAGATACTTGGGCTATATGGATGCTTGAGTCGGTGAATAAGACGGAGGAAATTAATATTTTTACAGTGGGAGTTAAGGAGAAAACACACCAAATGATGCTGAGTAGTAGGAACAAGCAGGGACAGCCACTAGACTCACATCCCCAGAGTAGTGACAGTGATAAACAGGGGGAAGATGAGGAATTGTCAGGATTGGGGCCTTATACAATCGCCCGGTCCTTGTTTGCAAAATACTCAGAAGCTGATAGTAATTGTCATCTATCAACAGATGACAAAAAGGGGAAGCCACAACTTGCTGCCAAGTTTAGCACCCCATTTAAAACCCCCAATGAATCACAGAAAAACTCTTCATGTGAAGAATTGAAACAAAAGGAAAGAGATAGTGCAGCAAGCCAGGGTAAGGGAATGCTGGAATAATGGGAGAAAAGTCTCCCCAGTTCCAGAGACCATATTACTGACTGCGAGCCAGCATTCTCCCCTAGACGTCAGTTAACTAGCCATTCTGCTGCTGTAAGCAATATGGGCAGTTCTGCTATCGAGTACACGGCCTATGTACCTCTATACCCCCAAGTAACTAGCACCCCACAGCAAGGACCTGTGTGGTGTCACTCTAAGGGTGAAAGGATATCACCCAATGTAGGCACACCGGTGTACCATGGGGCTGTTAATGCCACTCTTCAGGGCACTTTGCAGTTGGATAAAGTGCCCCCACCTGGCAGCAACAATCTTCCACAGTCTTATTGGGATTCTGTGACAGAATCCCAAGAGACCAATCCACAACTGATATCTTTTTCAGATGACGTATCTGTCTATCCGGTAAGAGAACAGGTGGTTTATGACAACAGTGGGAGATCCACGGGAAAGATGACACATCACGTGTCGTGGACTCCCTCTGAGATGACCAATCCACAACTGATATCTTTTTCAGATGACGTATCTGTCTATCCGGTAAGAGAACAGGTGGTTTATGACAACAGTGGGAGATCCACTCTGGGATGAAAGGATTTCTGAGTGTTATCCCCCATCCAAGGACAGATCCCATTAAATTTGCCAAAGAGCTGCTGGACATCCAGACAAGCTACCATGCAAACTGGAGTGATATGCTTCAAATAATGAAGAGGGTTTGTGGAGATGAGGACTTGGATGAAATCCTTAGTAAAACCAATATTCCACGAACCCTGTATGTGGACTCCAGCCATCAAGGAGATATACTCACTAAGCAATTGGCGCAGTTGATTAAAACAGTCTACCCTCCCAAGTCTTGGACCAAGGTGTCAGGAGTGATCCAAGGTCCAAAGGAAGATTGTATGACATACTACAATCACTTTAAACAAGCCGTGGAATCAGCTGGTGAGGACATTACTAACAGTGCCCTATCACCTGTATTGATACATAGCTTCATGACCGGGTTGAGAGGAAACATCAGAGAAAAATTGATGACTGCAAATCCAGACTGGAGAGATAAACCCCTCTCCTCTTTGTTGTCACTTGCAACTGCGATTGAAAGCAATATAGCAGATTGGGAGTCACAGAAACCTCAAAGGATCTGCATTGTCACTGATCAGTTGAACAGTGCAGATCTCGGCCAAAAAACAAAAGGGAAACCAGTTTGCTTCAACTGCCACAGACCCGGACACTTCAAGAAGGAGTGTACAGCTCCAAGACAGAGTAGGCCACCACAACATGGAGAGGAAATGGCCATGCTGGCATTAAGGGAGGAAAGCTTCCAGTCAGAAGGGATACTTTCTGTCCCGCTGACGGGAGAGGATGTGGAGTTAAATTTCACTGAAAGAAGCTGTAGTAAGCGCATGGGAAAAACGCCGCAAATCTTTGTGGCCAGGTGGTTAGCTAATCAGTATGAACATTTGAAAGTGCAAATTACATCCCTGAAAGAAGCGCTAGAAATAACAAAAGGTACCATCCGTACTTTAGAAGCTTCTATGTTAAATTCTGAGGCTATCCACCAGCAATTAGTACTAGAAAACAAAAGATTACAGGAGGACGTTCATCAGTTGGGAAAAAGACTGAAGGATGCAGAAGGTGAGGCGAAACCATTATCTGTCAGCTTCCAGGAGCTGTTGGATCAGTTTTCAGATAGAGAAGATAACAAGGTAACTGATTTGGGTAGGTCTGAATTCAGGGGGACATCCTCCACACCTAAGGTATGTATCGACAAGAATAAATCCCAGGAAGGTAAGAGCTCTTTAAAAATTGCCCCTATATTTTGTAAGCCGCAGGTAAAAGCTACGAGTGCAGAAAAGTCCATCCTACAGTCATCTAAAACAAAGCCCTTTGTTAAGAGATGTTGTACCACTTTAAATAAGATAAAATGCCACTTATGCGGATTACTGGGTCACATCGCGAGATTCTGTCTATCCAGTTCCAGTCAAAAAGTCGGTAAGCATAATCCATATAGGACCACAAGACGTGATTTTGAAGTGTACTCTGCACGCTTCGCCACATGACCTAGGTGTAGGAAGTATGGACCACCTGGGTCAGGGGTCCCATTCCAAACTCCTGAGAAGGGGCTAATGAAATGGGATGGATCTCTGAAAGAATTTCAACCTTACCAAACAGATGTTATGGGTTTAAGAAGAAGTACAGGGAATTATAGAAAACATGCTGATATGTGTGATGTCTAGAGGTCATCTTTAACCTAGCCAATTGTGTGTGGAATATGCAATATATGTCGTGTTGTGTGTCGTTTGTTCTCAGCTGCTGACAGCCCACCCAATTGACCCCCTTCTTTCTCACCAGGTCTGTGAAAAGGTACAGCGAACTGTATTGACATGCAAATGACCTGAGCCAAGATAATTATCTGTACTAGTGAATTGAAAGATACATATACTAAAATGACTGTTTTTTCAGGAAAACAGTACTGGAGAGGTTCTTTGTGGTGAGGTATTATGATCTGTTGACAAATGGTACTGCTAAAAGGTTTTTTACGGATTGCTAATTTTTTTTTCAACCATGGTGAATAAATTTTTTGGGGGGAATTATTGGTATACCATAAAACAAAAAAAATCCACGTGGTATTAATGTGTATTAAGTAATACATATTAATGATAAGTTGAGCTCAACAATTTTTTGGTATCTTAAAAAAGGGTGCACTGTTTATGTAATATAATGTAATGTATATTTGTGTTTCATATGCTAATGTCTTGTTACAGGTATATAACCATTGGATTATTTTGTTTCTAGGAGGAAAATGGAATATTTATTACTAAATTTTATTGGTGTTTTATTCCTCAGATTCGATAATTGGGTTTCCTGGCTTTAAAGGGCACACCGGTCGGCTCGTGTACCCACTACTGTTCAGTGATCCCGGCGCCTCAGTGCTGCAAGGGATTTTTCTTTGCCCTTTGGCCAGTTGTGTTTGGTAGCAGAAGTTCCTCGAGTTGGATACACATTATGCAATTTTTGTTTTCCAATTTCCTTCAGATTTAACTTCAGATGTGTAGTATGAGGGCCTGCCTGATGGCATACAAGTTGAGAGTGTATAATTTTGGGAGCGCCTAGAGAAGAGTTGTGCAGGAAGATTGTGTAAGATATTGCACTCTGTGTTCTGGATGGAGAGGTCATTGCTGGGAAGGAAGCACCTGGGTATTATTTGGGACATAGACGAGTTTGTTTCTGTGTCCTAAGGAATACCGATGTAATGTTAGTCAGGGAACTAGAGGGTTCTTTGAGAGGTGCATTGTATACCCTGGGCATGGTCTCTGAAATCCAGGCGCAGGGATGGAGTTGTGTGGGCATGCTGTATTCTCCTCAGTGGATACCCATAGGTGTCCTTCCTGTCCTAGACTCCTTGCGTACCTTAACTAGTGGTCTGTGTCCTGCATGACAGGAAGACCAGTGCCCCATAAGGTGTGCAGCCTCTATGAAGAAATAAGTGTACCTGGTGGCAGGTGGTTTTCAATCCGGGTATTCTGACTATTTCCCATCCTTAGGAAAGAGAGGCTTAATGGAGACGGTCTTTGGAGCTGGAGGTGGGGCAATGGGTACCTTAAAACACTATGGACCTGGAGATACTCAGGATCACATTGGGGGGGCTTTTGTGCTACATATCAGGGAAGGGGTTAGGAAAGACAACTTGCTCTGTCCAGCATCACTTTGCAGGGACAGACAGGTGGGGGTAGTATCCAGATTGCCTATGAGTTGTAATAGATTGGTGGATGACTCAGTTCCAGGATCATCAAAAATCTTACTTGCACTGGTCTCTTCCCTAATGGCAGGGATGGAACATTGTGCAGATATCACGATCAATCTGGGTACTATCCTATCAGACTCTACTGGGTTACACGCTGGAGTCAATCTTGTTCTGATGGTTTGAGTCTGGACAGCCTCAGATGACTGGTACTGATGAGTGCTAGAGGTAGGTAGGGGTTGTGCTATGGGAAAAGGCAATAATGCTGGCACGGGGGGGGGGGGGGGGGGGCATGTCTAATGGATGCCGGGGTAGTGTCCCAACTGGTCCTAAACAAAGTTAAAACTACCTGAGACTGGAGACCAGGGTACTGGTGCTGGTATCACATGTCTAATGATGCACTGTTTTCAGCATCAGGTTAAATGGTACTCAGCAGGGTACACTACCTCGGGGAGTCTATGGTACACCTCCTCTGGCCCATGGCATGGATATAGCAGGAACACCTGGTTGTACCCCGATCACCCCTGAAGAAAGGTTTTATAGCAAACCTGACATTCCCTTACACCTACAGAAACTTCCTCTGGGATTTGGGGCTGAGTTAAAAGCTTGGCTGATGGATTTCGGACAACAGGATGAAATATTAAATGTACTAAGAGATGCTGAAAAACAAGCCACCATACGACTCACCCATGATCAAAATAGACTGATCCAAGTATCCCACGCTTTAGACGCAGACGCTAAGATTTCCTGGTGGGAAAGTTTATTTGGGTACAGTCCTAACGCTACAGCTTTCCTAAACATTTTGCTCCACCCTGTTGTTGTCCTAATCTGTGCAGCCTTATTGCTTTTCCTAAAGCAGGTAATAATGTGCGTTACTATCAGGAGAATGAACGCCAAAGCTATGAGAATGTGTACCTCAACAAGGTATCTTCTCTCAAGGAACAGAAAGGCCACTAACTCAGAAACAAGTCTCTGAGGAAGCCAGATCCAATCCAGATCAGTACACAGAAGTTGCGCATTTAAGAGAGGACCCTAGAACTATATTTTTCTTGTTCTCCCTTTTGTTGTTAATATCTGTGTACCTGACCTGCAAAAATACTGTTAATGGGAGAGGAGTTTTTTTAAAGAAAAACATTTGTTTTAGTTTTTTTTGTTTTTTATTTATTTATTTTTTTTTTTGTGTTATTATTTTTTTTCAACCGATGTATTTGTTTTTTTAATACAGATTCAAGGCTCTTTAACAGTCTTGGTTGGAGCAGCGTTCAATCTGTAGTTTTTTTCGTTTTTTTGTGTTTTTCATTATTATTCCCACTATTTTTCCTGTTCATTTTCATTACTCACCTCTCTTCCGTTCCTTTTCCTTCTTTCTATCATCTATCTTCTCAAGATAATGTCATATCATTTTTGTTTAAAAAAGACTTTGCCTGCCCGCAAGTATCATATTTTAACTAAAGTATCCCTGGACATCCAGTTTTTATGTCTTAATGTAATTCCACCTCCCCTAGTCTACCTACTGTTTTAATCTGAGCCCCGTGAGCAGGTGTGGTTGTCATGGACCTGGCTGGAGAAGAGGCTGTTGGAGAGGACTGTATGCAAGCCTGTTGCCCACCGATTATGGGCCCTAGCATTTGAGGTGAATGAGAAATCCAGTCTGAACTGTATTAATCGGACTCAGTCATGTATATATTGTATGGGGACTCCTTACTGTAGATTTGTGTCCCAGAAGAGGGAGGGGGGATTCCTCCAGCAGCCCCCTGCTGATAAGACTGATTCATTCTGTTGGGACACATCCTGTGAGGAGATGCTGGTGTTATCAACATGTGTTTATGTTAATTGAGAGAGCTGATCACATTAGCCACCAGCACTGGCTAATAGACGAATGGTCTAGGCTGAGGAGGGGGGAGATTGTTGTTTGTATTGTTAATTGTATTAATGTGTGAAGCTCGATGCCCACAAGACTGTCATCTGGTCTAGGTACATTTTGTAGTAAATTAGGTCATGTTAATTAGGTTAGCTTTGAGTCATCCCTGCTGTATAAAGGTCTGTGAGATCTCAAAATAAAGGTAGTTCTGATGTACTCCAAGACTGGTGTTGTCTAGTTCTTGGGGTTCCTATAGCCAGATCCATTCGACTCGTGTTCCAGAACTTAGGAAGCGGTATATGACGGAAGCACTCAAGCGGAGTGTGGGGCGTTCCGTGACATTGGTGGCAAGCAGCGGGAAAGCTTCCTGAAGTCTGGGACATCCAAACTTCCATCTGGATCCAAGGTCCAGATAGCAGAAGAGGAGAGGTACAGATACCAGCCGCCATGGATGAGGAATTCAGAAGGAGGTTGTGAGAGATGCAGATACAGCACAGAGGACCAGTATCGGAGCAGGTCCTGCTGGGATGGTGTGATTCTATTCGCTGCAAACTCTGGAAGGAAGCGCTAGCCCGTGAGCAGCGACACCAGGGAAAAGTTCTCCCCTCCATCGAGGAAAGGTACTGGTCGCAGTACGGACTGCGGGTGCGGTTTTTGGGAGAAAAACCACACAAGAAGCAGACAGCTGAATTAAGCAGGCTGGTCTGGGCAGAGATGAAGCTGGATGAGAGCTACAGAGCCCTCCGGTGGCATGTATCCCAAGCATGTCCCTGGATAGCGGATGACAGCCCAATGGAAGGCTTAAGCTACGGCGGCTTGGGACTGTTGTTTGTGAAGCTGACAGGGGACCCTAACTTTGGGAGTGATTTGGAGCGGCGGGTGGACGAAATCATGGATTTCAGAGAAGGGCTACTGAACATTTCGGAAGTGCACTGGGCACAGGAAGATTTGGAGTTTCTGGCCGTTCAGGAATGGGAGCTAGAGATCGCCTACAGACGGCTGCTAGACATTGCTCAGTGCCAGGGCTGGGCTCCCTTTGCCTGGGACTATCAGGAAATACCAGCTGACAACCCTGAAATCCTGGCTGAAGAGTCGGCAATGTGGCAGAGCGATAGTGTGCTTTGCCAACCTGCCCCCACAGCTATGGAGGCGGAGGTCTTATGGCGGATGCAGCAAGTGCTGACTGACCTTGATGATCCTGTTTCTGCATGGGATGATCTTGGATGGAGGAATGTGCCTGTCCAGCAGCATGCCAGAGAATCTGCAGTGGAAAATCTGGAGATTGCCATCCCCAAAACTGAAGTGCTGACAACAGGGCAGAGCTCTGCTAACCTCTGCCCAGCACTGATGGCATCTTCTGAGTTCCACGGACAGGAGATGGTGAACCTCTATCCACAGACACCAGTTATAGAGGTAGAGGATTTAATAGACTTTTCTGTTGAGGAAGAACAACCTAATGAGCCTCCAGCAGAAGAGCTGCTATCAGGGCCAAAGTTCACTGTGTTCTGCCCAGCACCAACAGTGGCTTCAGCCTTCCTGAGAGAAGAGGTAGTCAGCCTTTCTCCCACAACACTGACAGGGACATGTGATTTTCTGCCAGCAGCATCTATGGAGTTAAAACAAACTTCTCCAGCTGAAGATCTGGTAACTGAACAGAGGGTCCAAGACCTCTGTCCCACACTTTTACCAATTCCAGAGACTGGGGATTTAATAGACGTTTCTGTAGAGGAGGAACCACCTGGCAAACCCCCAGCAGAAGTGCTGGCAACCGGACAGAGGGTCCAAGACCTCTGCCCCACACCTGCAGCAATTGTGGAGGCCCAAGGTGAGGAGGTGGCAGTCTATCGCGAGCTGCAGATCAGGATCCAAGGAGAGAATGCAGTCATCACCTCACAACTGCAGCTTGATCTGGTGTCGGTTGATGGGGCTTCAGTCCCCACCTGTATACCCCAGGAATGCTGGGCAGTCGGCCCAGATCCCCAACAGCAGGATGGAGTGAGCCCAGTCCCCCTGTCTTCTCTCCAGCGGCAGAAAGGATTCCAGGGAGAAGGGCCAGTCCGGGCCTCTCCCCAGCGGCAGATATGTTCTCTGAGAGAGGCAGAGGATGGCTGGGTGAGTAATACACTGTTTGGAATAATTTGTTTGGGGTACTGTGTGGGTACAGGCAGTAGAGGACTGGAACTATGGACTAACTTCGGAGTCAACCCGTCTGGGGTCTCCTCCTGTGTTAGTCTCCTGCCGAAGGGGGAGAAATGTCACGGACCTGGCTGGAGAAGAGGCTGTTGGAGAGGACTGTATGCAAGCCTGTTGCCCACCGATTATGGGCCCTAGCATTTGAGGTGAATGAGAAATCCAGTCTGAACTGTATTAATCGGACTCAGTCATGTATATATTGTATGGGGACTCCTTACTGTAGATTTGTGTCCCTGAAGAGGGAGGGGGGATTCCTCCAGCAGCCCCCTGCTGATAAGACTGATTCATTCTGTTGGGACACATCCTGTGAGGAGATGCTGGTGTTATCAACATGTGTTTATGTTAATTGAGAGAGCTGATCACATTAGCCACCAGCACTGGCTAACAGACGAATGGTCTAGGCTGAGGAGGGGGGAGATTGTTGTTTGTATTGTTAATTGTATTAATGTGTGAAGCTCGATGCCCACAAGACTGTCATCTGGTCTAGGTACATTTTGTAGTAAATTAGGTCATGTTAATTAGGTTAGCTTTGAGTCATCCCTGCTGTATAAAGGTCTGTGAGATCTCAAAATAAAGGTAGTTCTGATGTACTCCAAGACTGGTGTTGTCTAGTTCTTGGGGTTCCTATAGCCAGATCCATTCGACTCGTGTTCCAGAACTTAGGAAGCGGTATATGACGGAAGCACTCAAGCGGAGTGTGGGGCGTTCCGTGACAGTGGTGAACCCAGGGACCTGGCAATAACAGGCAGTGTTGACTATCCCTACCATCAAGGGCCATGGATGATACTGGCTATTGCTCAGACTCTGTACCCTGTGGGGATCCCACTCTACTCGTCCACAATACACCCCTTATAAGTATTTAGTCTTAATGGCCAACACTCTGCTCCTGTCCGGCATTCCTCCAATATCTGTACACTAACGTTCTCCTCTCTCTTTTTGTATTCATGCACGACTGTCTGGAGGCCCGCCCGACCACCACCTGAAGAAGCAACAACAACTAAGTTATTTCTTGAGATAAATGTGTCACGAATAAGACTTTCCTGAAATTTCCTTCACCATGCTAAAAAGTGCTGTCTCACGGTCCGATTCAATCGGTGCAACCATTACATGGTATTACAAAGTTACAGGACTAGATATGCCAGGATCCCGCCATTAATGTTGGAGTTCCGCTCTTCCAAGGCAGAGGGGCGATGAAACATTGCAGTACAGACACTCATGGTTTGGATGTGAAGTCTCAAAGGCACCAGGATTTCTTTACTGTCTTAAGCCTACCTTGAGGAGTTCCGGCGTGTTCAAGAAAGGAAGAGGAGGCCGCAGTGGTGGGGAAGGGTCGGGGCTTCTGGGCTGTTGTGGGTGTGTACAGAATCATTGAAGGAGGACATAAGTTCAAGAATGAACTTCAGGGGGGACTGTGGTGGAGATTTGGGCTCTGATGGACTTTATTATTAATGTTACTTGCAGTGACTTTTCAATGACTATAGTTTGAGAACCCTAGTTTGGAATCAACAGAGACATCTTGCCCTGCTGTGGAATGTTATCTGGAGTGGCTATCTGACCATTTGATAGTACAGTGTCACTTCAAATGAGGTGGGAGGTGTGAAGGGAACAGGAATAACCTGGTCAGGATATGGTAGCTGGTAAGAGAGCCCCCCACCCCCATTGACTCAATGTAGCAGTTTTGGCATATGGAAGGAAGGGGGGGTTTACAAGTGTATATATTGCAGCACAGATCACTGCCCATTCTCTTGTGCTGACGGTCCAGATGAAGGATGGTTACGTAAGACTTCTCTATACAATGTATCTCTATTATCTTCTGTCTCTTTTCTTTTCTGTAACCTTTTCTACTGTAGGATTTTGCCTTAATATATTATTAATCTCTAGCTAGCATGTGTATGACCATTATAGCAATATTTTGTATCATTGGTCTCTGTTTTATGGTTGTATCCTCCACTTTGTATTTGGTAATCTCCAACGTTCCTTTTCTGTATAAATAAATGTAATTGTTTATCTTTTCGCACTGTTATCATTCGTTTTTAATTCTTATATAGGAAAAAGTTTAATCACTCCATATAAGTGAGGTAGGTATAGAAATCTCCTTATCACTACCTATCACAGTATTGAAGGCCATAAAATGCCCAGATGGCATAAAACCCCCCCAAATGACCCCATTTTGGAAAGTAGACACCCCAAGCTATTTGCTTTGAGGCATGTTGAGTCCATGGAATATTTTGCTCACACAGGCCATGGGCATATGTGGAATTGCACCCCAAAATACATTTAGCTGCTTCTCCTGAGTATGGGGATACCACATGTGTGGGACTTTTTAGGAGCCTAGCCACGTACGGGGCCCCGAAAACCAATCACCGCCTTCAGGATTTCTAAGGGTGTAAAATTTTGATTTCACTCTTCACTGCCTATCACAGTTTCGGAAGCCATGGAATGCCCAGGTGGCACAAACCCCCCCCCAAATGACCCCATTTTGGAAAGTAGACACCCCAAGCTATTTGCTAAGAGGCATGGTGAGTATTTTGCAGCTATCATTTGTTTTTGAAAATGAAGAAAGACAAGAAGAAAATTTTTTTTTTCAATTTTCAAAACTTTGTGACAAAAAGTGAGGTCTGCAAAATACTCACTATACCTATCAGCAAATAGCTTGGAGTGTCTACTTTCCAAAATAGGGTCATTTGGGGGGGGTTTGTGCCACCTGGGCATTCCATGGCCTCCGAAACTGTGATAGGCAGTGAAGAGTGAAATCAAAAATTTACGCCCTTAGAAAGCCTGAAGGCGGTGCTTGGTTTTCGGGGTCCCGTATGAGGCTAGGCTCCAAAAAAGTCTTACACATGTGGTATCCCCGTACTCAGGAGAAGCAACAAAATGTATTTTGGGGTGTAATTTCACATATTCCCATGGCATGTTTGAGCAATATATCATTTAGTGACAACTTTGTGCAAAAAAAAAAAAAAAAATGTATCTCTTTCCCGCAACTTGTGTCACAATATAAAATATTCCATGGACTCGACATGCCTCTCACCAAATATTTTGGGGTGTCTACTTTCCAAAATGGGGTCATTTGGGGGGGTTTTGAACTGTCCTGGCATTTTATGCACAACATTTAGAAGCTTATGTCACACATCACCCACTCTTCTAACCACTTGAAGACAAAGCCCTTTCTGACACTTTTTGTTTACATGAAAAAATTATTTTTTTGCAAGAAAATTACTTTGAACCCCCAAACATTATATATTTTTTTAAAGCAAATGCCCTACAGATTAAAATGGTGGGTGTTTCTTTTTTTTTCCCACAGTATTTGCACAGCGATTTTTCAAACGCATTTTTTGGGGAAAAAACACACTTTTTAAAATTTTAATGCACTAAAACACACTATATTGCCCAAATGTTTGATGAAATAAAAAATATGATCTTAGGCCGAGTACATGGATACCAAACATGACATGCTTTAAAATTGCGCACAAACGTGCAGTGGCAACAAAATAAATACATTTTTAAAAGCCTTTTCAGGTTACCACTGTAGATTTACAGAGGAGGTCTACTGCTAAAATTGCTGCCCTCGATCTGACCTTCGCAGTGATACCTCACATGCATGGTGCAATTGCTGTTTACATTTGACGCCAGACCGACGCTTGCGTTCGCCTTAGCGCGAGAGCAGGGGGGGACAGGGGTGTTTTTTTTTTTTGTTTTTTTTTCTTTATTATTTTTTTGCTTTTTTATCTTATTTTTAAACTGTTCCTTTCATTTTTTTTTTAAATCATTTTTATTGTTATCTCAGGGAATGTAAATATCCCCTATGATAGCAATAGGTAGTGACAGGTACTCTTTTTTGAAAAAATTGGGGTCTATTAGACCCTAGATTTCTCCTCTGCCCTCAAAGCATCTGACCACACCAAGATCGGTGTGATAAAATGCTTCCCCAATTTCCCAATGGTGCTGTTTACATCTGGCGAAATCTAAGTCATAAAATGCTCGTAGCTTCCGGTTTCTTAGGCCATAGAGATGTTTGGAGCCACTCTGGTCTCTGATCAGCTCTATGGTCAGCTGGCTGAATCACCGGCTGCATTCTCAGGTTCCCTGTTGAGACAGGAGAGCCAGAGAAAAACACGGAAGACGGTGGGGGTGGGGGGGCATTCCCTCGCACTGCTTGTAAAAGCAGTCTAGAGGCTAATTAGCCGCTAGGATTGCTTTTACATGAAAGCCGACCGCTGGCTGAAAAGAATGATACCAAGATGATACCTAAACCTGCAGGAATCATTCTGGTATACCCACTCAAAGTCGTGAATGGCGTACCTGAAGACAAAAAAATGGTTAACAATAAAGCACAGTAAACCGTAAAGTATAAAAAATTGCATACCTGAAAAGCAAACATGATAAAACATAATAACAATAAAACATTGCAGAATAGAATACAGTAAAAAAAGAGCAGAACAATAGAGAGAGAGAGAACAATAAAACGACAACTATTTTTTTTTATTTTATATTTTTGTTTGTGTTTTTTTTTTTTTTACACTTTTTTTTGTAACTAACTTTTATAATTGTAACCCAGGTTCGGGTCTCTCAAAATGCGATGGCATCTTGGGAGACCCTGTGAAAGTGTGCCTAGTCTGTGCAGTGCTGTACCCTACGCTAATACTCAACTAGTGAATGGTAGCGTTCAAAACATTCACCAATGCAAAGACCAGGATTGCCAGGACAGGAGGGACAATAATAGCAGGTGTCACGCCTATATCCGCGCTTGCTGCAGACACAACATCTTTTTTGGGGGGGTTCGTTTGGTAGGGGTACTCGGGAGGACATAAAGAAAATGCCTCTCATGCAGCCGACTGCATTTGGTTGGGGATGTGAATAGGGGAAGTACGGGTGCTGCAGAAGCGGTGGGTTCCCAATTAGGATTGGCGAATGCAGCAGGAAGGGCATTATGGGAACGAAAGGGCCTGTGTTTGTCTTCTTCTTGGTGGCAGCGGGACACTACTTGTGCTTGCCACCTCACCAGCTTGAACTGCACTTATGGGACTCGCCACGTCACCAAGTATTACTGCAGTGCTGGTTTGACTACGACCGGGGTGTACTAGGCCACTGGTGCTTGCCAGTTCACCAAAACGCTACCAAAAAAACTGTTAGCGATCGCAGGGATCAGGACTGACTCTGCGAACGCTGCAGTTATGCGTTTAGTGTTTTGTAAGTGACAGTGATCGATCGATACTGCACTTGGGTGGGCTGGGCCGGGCGGAGAGGCAAAATGCAGGTGCTAGCAGGTATCTGGGCTGATCCCGCTAACGCTGCGTTTTTGGGAACCCTAAACTGCTGGGGATGCTAGTATAGATCTGATTGGATCAGATATTGATCCGTTCAGATACTATACCACTAAGGGAGGTGTACGGTGCGTGCGTGGATGTTAGCGGTACTGTCGCTAACCTGACGCTGCTTGGGGCTAGTGTTTGCCAGTTCACCAAAACGCTACCAAAAAAACTGTTAGCGATCGCAGGGATCAGGCCTGACTCTGCGAACGCTGTAGTTATGCGTTTAGTGTTTTGTAAGTGACAGTGATCGATCGATACTGCACTTGAGTGGGCTGGGCTGGGCCGGGCGGAGGGGCAAAACGCAGGTGCTAGCAGGTATCTGGGCTGATCCCGCTAACACTGTGTTTTTGGGAACCCTAAACTGCTGGGGACGCTAGTATAAATCTGATCGGATCAGATATTGATCCGTTTAGATACTATACCACTAAGGGAGGTCTACGGTGCGTGCGTGGGTGTTAGCGGTACTGGCGCTAACCTGACGCTGCCTTGGGCTGATGCTTGCCAGTTCACCAAAATGCTACCAAAAAAACTGTTAGCGATCGCAGGGATCAGGCCTGACTCTGCAAATGCTGCAGTTATGCGTTTAGTGTTTTGTAAGTGACAGTGATCGATCGATACTGCACTTGGGTGGGCTGGGCTGGGCCGGGCGGAGGGGCAAAACGCAGGTGCTAGCAGGTATCTGGGCTGATCCCGCTAACACTGCATTTTTGGGAACCCTAAACTGCTGGGGACACTAGTATAGATCTGATCGGATCAGATATTGATCCGTTCAGATACTATACCACTAAGGGAGGTGTACGGTGCGTGCGTGGGTGTTAGCGGTACTGGCGCTAATCTGACGCTGCCTGGGGCGACGCATATCACCGCCGGGTGATCAGGGGGCTAAACCTTTATTCGGTAATAAACGATGGGTGCCCTGACACTATAAAAAATAAACGAACTAACCAGCGTCACCCGTAACAGTTATACGGTGATCAGTGGTGAAAGCGTTAACTAGGGGGCAATCAAGGGGTTAAAACATTTATTAGATAGTATATGGGGGTCCCTGACGCTATAAAACGCTGACGGCGAACCTAAATATTTAGCTCCCTAACTAGCGTCACCAGCGACACTAATACAGTGATCAGAAAAATGATCGCTTAGTGACACTGGCGACGGGGGGTGATCAAGGGGTTAAAACTTTATTAGGGGGGGTTAGGGGAGTACCCTAGACCTAAAGGGGGCTAACAATAACTGCCCTACCACACTAACTGTCACAAACTGACACCATGCAGTAATCAGAAAAAAAAAAACTGCTTGGTGTCAGTGTGACGGGGGGGGGGGTTGTGATTGGGGGGTGATCGGGGGACGATCGGGGGTGTAATGTGTGGCTGGCATGTTCTACTGACTGTGTATGTGTTGGTGCACTCACAGTGATGTCTTCTCTCCTCGGCGCCGGAATGGAAAATACCGAGCCGAGGAGAGATGACATAATTTCCTTTGCTGCTGTTTAGCATACAGCAGCAGAGGAAGAACGTGATTGGCTGGGAGCGATCGCGAGGGGGGGGGATGCTCTTCCCCTCACCTCTCATCGCTCCCAGTCACAAGGCGACTGCCTCGGGCACCGGGGGGGGGGTCTGATCGGACCCCCCGCCCGCGGGAGGCAGATCACGTATATATACGTGATTCTGCCTGCCCGTGCCATTCTGCCGACGTATATCAGCGTGAGGCGGTCGTCAAGTGGTTAAAATAACATGATACAAACAATCACATTTGAAAAAAAATTATTGGATAACACTCCACGAGCCGCAAGCTCGTCTACCTGTGTCACCTCTGGTCTGTGCCTATTGCTCCAATCCCGACGCGTATTGTCACACCAGGGGATAACCGTTAACCCCTGATGAAGTCACGTGGTGTGACGATACGTGTCAGAATTGGAGCAAAAGGGACACACAAGAGATGACGCAGGTAGACAAGCTTGCAGCTGCAGTTCAGGAGATGTGTAAGGGTGGCATTAATCCTAATGGCATACCCATGCCCTGGAAACCACAGCGCAGTTAACTCGCACTGGGAACCGCACTGCATTTGCGGTTTCCATGTGGGCCGCATTTTCAGAGAAGATGCAGGGACCTTTTCCCTACGTTTTCAGGAGGCGCAGAACATGGCTCGCAGAGCCACACAAGTGTGGACCTATTTTTACAAGTGTTAACCTTGTTTACCCAGCTCAGTGAACCTTGCTAAGTCAACAGTGTCTACTGCTTTAGTAAATCAGCCCCTATGGCTGTATTAAATTAAGTAGGATAGGTTTTCAATGCAAAACAAAACTGCATAAAGTTACATTTGCTAGTGCAACATGTGTTTTCATTGTCCTGATATCTGATGATAAGGTTTAGGCTTACATACTGTTCAAAACCAACAAGTCACATGTCATGAACTGTTATTTTCACTAAAGATCTCTCTCACGATAGCTGAACTAAAACTTCATTTAAAGTGTAACTTAACTCCCAAAAGGAGTTTGACCATTCTCCCCCTAACAAGCAGAATCGCGGGAATTTTTTCTTTCTTTTTTTTTTGGCCCCCACCTCCAGTGCCATTTCTGCCTATTCCAGAATGATGTGTTTCTGCCTCTCCAGCCTCCTGGGTTACTTACATCATATCTCCAGAAGGCTGCAGTATCGACACACAGCATGGCTGGGGGAGGGCTGAATTCTACAATTTGTGCCCTCAGCAAAGTTCACCCAACATGTAGCAATTGGCGGGCGGGAAGCCTGCCAAATGCTACACCACTACCATGTGCAATGGAATGGGGTTAAAACAGGCAGCGAGGAGGCGTTGTATTGCTTCCTCACTGCCTGTCAGTAGCCTCTGGAGCACGATCGCATGTCGCATATCTAAAGCTACCCTTAGGCAGGCCATACACAGAGTGAATTTCGTTCTTTCGACATCATCATCAGCATTTTCTCTTTTTTTTTTTTTTTGCTGTTCTGCTTATAGTCAGCTTAAATCTGATTGGTTGCTATGGGCTACTGCACTTTACATTTTCTACAGTATTAAAAGATGGGTTCACCTTTTGAAAAAATACCTCACCCCCTCTAAATCCATTAACCACTTCAGCTCTGGAAGATTTACCCCGCTTCATGACCAGACCATTCTTTGCAAAACAGCACTGCCTTCATTTAACTGATAATTGCACAGTCTTGTAACACTGTACCCAAGTAAAATATTTGTCCTTTTTTGCCCACAGATAGAGCTTTCTTTTGGTGGTATTTGATCATCTCTGGGTTTTTTATTTTTTGCGCTATAAACAAAAAAAATGACCATCAATTTTGAAAAAAAAACAATATTTTTTACTTTCTGCTATAAAAACATAGCCAATAAAAAACATTTAAAAAATCTAATTTCTTCATTAAGTGTGGACAATATGTATTGTGCTACATATTTTTGATAAACAAATAATTATTGATAAAAAAATCACAATAAGTGTATATTGTTTGGTTGTATAAAGCCTGAGAACAATGGGCAGGCAGACATCTGCCAGTCCTCAATCTCACCAGGTGCTGATACTAGAAGACTTTCTCCTTGCTGGATTTCTCTATATTTAAATTATGGAGAATAAAGAAAGAGGAATGAGACTCAGAGTCATTAAGATATATGAAAGACCAGCAAGTGAGAAAACCCCAAAGTGTCTACTCACAATTGAAATGTCTGATTTGGCCTGACTTAGCCATTGCATATTCCTATAAGGGTACTACCTATTTCACACAATGGTCAGTAATTTGTCACATGACAAATGATGTCACATTGAAAAAAAATAAAAAATAAATCAGCACAGTAAAGTGTTCAATGCATTATCTACAATCAGAGCATGAACATTAAGACACAAAACCTAAATAACATTTAATTTCACTATAATGATTTAAAAATAACTTATTAGTATTGCTGGAACATAGACTAAAAATGCTAATTGTTTGTAACTGAGGATACTGGATTATTTATAGTGAAATCTTCTTTTTGGTGCTCATACTATAATTTCACAGTTACTATAATTTGACTTGTGTTTTTTTCTAACTAATTTTACCACTGTCTCTCATGTGTTTGCTTCTGCTGTACAATATCATTAGAGTGCACTTTAATGACTATGTGAAACTGCATTATTTTCATTAAACCCTATGTTGTAATAACTGTCTTAAGAGTATTTTCATCCATATACGTATTAAAGAGCACCTGTAAACGGCTTCTAAAATCCCTCAAATCCTACCAGTCTCAAAATATAATACAAATTATAGTTTAATGGTAATTCTGTAAAAAAAAACTGTAGAATTAAAGTATGACTTAAGGCAAAACTTTTTTGTCTTTGTTTTGGATAGAGTGGAGAGTGATTAGAGCCCCTGTCAATTTTTATTGCTGTCTGTGCCCCCGTTAAGGAGATTCCCCCTCTCTATTTGTCCTGTTTACTATTATCATTGAAAGTGAAGTTAAAAGAAAACCCCAAATTATGCGTTGTCCCCAGAAAAGTAATAGAGGGGAAATCTTCCAATATGGACACTAGTTCTGGTGACCTGGGGGTCCCCAAGAAATTCCTTTTAATTTGCAGTGATTTCTTCTCACTTCTTGTTTGGCTATGGGACAGGAAGTGAAGAGAAATCTCCACAATGGGACAGAGATGGCAAAAAAAAAATCGGACAGGGGTTATATCCCTCCCTTGCTCTATCCAAAATGAGAAAAAAAGTTTTGCCCATAGTTCTACTTTAAGCTGCGACTTGCATGGTAATTTTTCATCCTACTCTTATCCAGGAGAGGCTGTCATACTGAAAGTGAGCAGTCTTCTTCCCTGGTACACTATTGGACAGACTTTATTGCCAAGCTAGATAAGTGTCATCACTACAGCAGGACTATTAACCCGGGCTCATCCAAGTTCATATAAAGAGTATCCCAAGTCTAGGGTCTTTCCCCTTCAGCTATCCTGCTGGAAGATAAATCCAGGAAAAGTGGAGCAGGAATGTGATTACCTGGATTGGAGCACCAGGGGTGAAACTTTGCCTGCTGAAAAGTGTAGAGAGAGATAAGTAGAAGCTGCAGCAGCTAACCTTTCAATCGTTTGACTGTCCTCCATTCATAGATCACGCTGAAAGGGCGCACATAGTTGGGCACTCATAATGGGTGTCTGTCACAGCCCTATCAGCTCCATTAACCCCTCCACACTGGAAGATTACAGTGGTAGGTTAGTGGTGGCAATCAGAGGAGGGGGAGACAGCAGCACAAGGGACACCTGGAATAATAGGTAATGTCCCTTCTGCTGATTTTGTTTTGTTTTTTATGTTTTTTAACTTAGAGTAGATTTAGACGTGCGTTTAAATCCACCACTCCTCTGAAGAGCGAAGAACGCTTTTCAGGGACGATGTGATACCTCACTGCCTGTTTTACCCCAAATTATGCCAACAAATGCACTGCAACTACATGCAAGCCAATTTCTTCCACCCCACGGAGTCAGGGATTCAGCCCTGAGGTAAAATGCTAGCCCTACCAAGCCACTCTTGTACTGGCTGTCTTTTCTTTTTGAACTTTAAAAGACAAAACGTGTAGAACTTTAAAAGGAACCTACAGTATAATGCACATTTTGCCTTAATATTGCAACATTTAAGGATACGGATTCCTCTATCCATGCTATACAGTGCAAATGGATGAATCTCCCTCTGCCACTTTTGTACTTTGGAAGCCAGCCCCAACAGCTGTCAATATACACAAACAGTGACTTTATCTTTTTGGATGCAGCTACTTTTTGCCTGACAGTTTTCTGCCTGGCTCCTTTAATGCTTTGACTGATGGATGTTGACCGGAAGGCGGCTGCCAGAGCCACCCACTGAGTGAATTTTGTCCGGTTTCTTAGAAACGTAGCCAAAATACAGTGCCTTGAGAAAGTATTCATACCCCTTGAAATTTTCCACATTTTTTCATGTTACAACCGAAAATGTAAATGTATTTTATTGGGATTTTAAGTGATAGACCAACACAAAGTGACACATAATTGTGAAGTGGAAGAAAAATGATAAATGGTTTTCAAAATGTTTTACAAATAAATATCTGAAAAGTGTGGCGTGCATTTGTATTCAGCCCCCCTGAGTCAATACTTTTTAAAACCACCTTTCACTGCAATTACAGCTGCAAGTCTTTTTGGGCATGTCTCTATCAATCATATATTTTTGCCCATTCTTCTTTGCAAAATAGCTAAAGCTCTGTCAGATTGGATGGAGAGCGTCTGTGAACAGCACTTTTCAAGTCCTGCCACAGATTCTCAATTGGATTTAGGTCTGGACTTTGACTGGGCCATTCTAACACATGAATATGCTTTGATGTAAACCATTCCATTGTAGCTCTGGCTGTATGTTTAGGGTCATTGTCTTGCTGGAAGGTGAACCCCCGCCCCAGTCTCAAGTCTTTTGCAAACTCTAACAGGTTTTCTTCTTAGATTGCCCTGTGTTTGGCTCCATCCATCTTCCCATCAATTATGACCAGCTTCCCTGTCCCTGCTGAAGAAAAGCATCCCCACAACATGATGCTGCCACCACCATGTTTCACGGTGGTGGCATGTGCGTTCAGGGTGATGTGCAATGTTAGTTTTCTGCTACACAAAGCATTTTGCTTTTAGGCCAAAATGTTCAATTTTGGTCTCATCTGACCAGAGCACCTTCTTCCACATGTTTGCTGTGTCCCCCACATGGCTTCGCCTAAGCTGCAAATGGGACTTCTTATGGCTTTCTTTCAACAATGGCTTTCTTCTTACCACTCCTCCATAAAGGCCAGATTTGTGGAGTGCACAACTAATATTTATCTTGTGGACAGATTCTCCCACCTGAGCTGTGGATCTCTACAAATATTCCTGGACCTGGTCTCAGAGACCCTGATAAGGAGAAGAACTTTAAAAACTCTTCTGGAACAAATGAAAGCACACTCAATTCAATACTCCTGGTGTTTCTCAGCCTGCCTGATTGGGAGAAAGGAGAGGAGATCAGCCATGCTTAGATTCCCAGAAGATACGCCTACAATTTGCAATAGACTGGACATGACATTAATTGAAATCCCAGGCTAGTGGGAAGTGAAGGACAGAATATCTAACACAGAGGAACAGCAACAATGGAACCCTATCTTAAGAAAGATAAGGGCAACAAAGAAGAAAACTTAAGGAGGAAGAAGAGGAGGAAGAGAGAAGGAAAAGAAAAAAAAAGAGGGGAGGACTAAGGGAGGGGGCCTCGGGGGGGGGGGATGCGGGAAGGGGGGTAAAGGTAATCACAATAAATGTGGAGTGGAGTGGACGCGGGGGTTAGCGGCTTGAACTGGGGCACAGCATAGGAGCACCACCTCAGAGGGAGAACCATAGGCTTGAAGGAGTAGGTGTGCCTTGAGTTCACTGATCATGGGGAGATCGATACCCCCGATAAGGGGTATGGGGAGGGGGGCAGGGACGGGTGGGGAGGGGGGCAGGGACGGGTTGGGAGGGGGGGCAGGTTAAGGGAGGGTGGGGACACCTCTCTGAGACAACAAAAGCGATGCACTAACCGTGAAGAAACCCAGGGGACTATTAAAATAAGGGGTAGACTAATACCCAGGGCAATCGGCTCCCAATGTCATACACCAATAGGAGAACATTGAATTTAGTGTCGTATAATGTACGTGGGTTAAATCCTCCTGTAAAGAGACACAATATATTAAGAGAATAAAATCAGTAAAATGCAGATATAGTCTTATTACAGGAGACACACATCTCACTGGGCTCGAATTGCAAAATATGGTCAAAAGATTACCCAGTATGGTATTATGGAGACTCCTCAAAAAATAGGACAAAGGGAGTGGCCATAGGATTTGCCAGGGGTGTAAGGTTTGTCACGGAGGTGAGAGAGGTAGACCCGGAAGGGCGCTACATATTCCTGAGAGGGAAAACAAATGAAGTACTCCCTGGCAAATATCTATTGCCCAAACAAAAATCCAATAAAATTAATTGGTGCCATAGAGAAATTCTCGGAGTTCAAGAGTGGAAGTGTCATCATGGCGGGGGATTTTAATCTATGTATGGAACCGGGAATTGATAGTAGGTCTCGTGCACAGCGGACTGGAAATGCACAGATGAAGAGGCTAATTAAGAATATACATCAATATCAATTAGTGGATGTATGGAGAATACAACATGCCAAAATATGTGACTATACCACTATATATATATATATATATCAATATATATATATATATATATATATATATACTATACCACTATATTCCACTCCTCTGTACAAGGGATGTACTCAAGAATCGATTTCTTCCAGATTGAACACCGGCTGTTGGAAACAGAGTCTAATACGAATATTGAAATCATGACCTTCTCAGATCATGCCCCAGTGACAATAAGAATAAACAACGAGGGGGATCAGAGAAGGACTAACACATGAAGATTAAATGAGGATCTGTTACAGGACAAAGTGACAGAAGATAGGATAAAAGAAGAACTAGAGCAGTATTTTAAAATAAATTAAAAAGATGATTTACCGGAAGCTACAGTTTGGGAAGCGCATAAAGCTTATATCAGAGGTATCTTGATTGCGATAGGGGCAGAACAGAAAAAAAAGACAAGGGAGAAAATAGCAGTAATAACTAAAGAAATTTCCGAGCTAGAACAACAACATAAAATAACGGGTGAACAAAAAATAAATTCGGTACTTATCATAAAAAAGGGAGGAACTGAAAGACCTATTTGAACAAGAAACCCGATCGGCCTTTAATAGAATCAAGAAAGAGAGGTACCAGTGGGGCAATAAAACAGGGAAACATCTGGCCAAAATACTTAAAAAGAAACTA
The DNA here is from genome assembly GCF_042186555.1 of Aquarana catesbeiana. Classification (NCBI taxonomy): domain Eukaryota; kingdom Metazoa; phylum Chordata; class Amphibia; order Anura; family Ranidae; genus Aquarana; species Aquarana catesbeiana. Next base: position 327,324,968 of record NC_133324.1, on the reverse strand, counting down.
TCGGTAAATTACATAGCATACACAACAGCAGAAATAGCAAAGAATTTCCAGGAATACTACGGTAAACTATACTCGATTAACCAAAAGGACTCACCTGAAAAGGATAAAGAGAGGAAGGAAAAAATTCAAGTATTTTTAGACGAATTAGGATTAAATAAAATCTCGGATGAGAAATTCAAAGCCCTAGAGGACCCTATAACCCGAAGATGAGATTAAGAGAACTTTAAAAGATTCACTGGGAGGGAAAAGCCCGGGCCCTGACGGACTGACGACATTTTATTCCAAGAAATTTAAAGACATTTTACTCCCCAAACTATGCTCCTATATGACTGGAATAGGGACTAAATGGGAGATGAGCAAAGAGACTCTGGAGGCTGCAATTACCATTATACAAAAAGAAGGGAAAGATGCCTAATTGTGTTCAAGCTATAAACCTATTGCACTGTTAAACGCGGACACAAAGTTATTCGCGTAAGTTCTGGCAGGCAGAATGAAAACAGTCATGAATGAATTAGTACACGCAGACCAAGTAAGTTTTATACCCGGAAGGGAATGCAGGGATAACTGAATTAGAATGCTTTTTATGGTGCAGAAAATAAAAGAAAGTGGAACCCCAGGACTGCTTCTGTCAATTGACTCCAAAAAAGCGTTCTACAGAGTAGACTGGGATTTCATGCAGAACACAATAGAGGCAATGGGAATAGGCCCAAAAACGATCGACCGGATTAACACACTATATAATCATCCAACAGCTAAGGTGAAGCTAAACGGGACATTCTCAGGACTTTTCGAAATGCATAACAGTACAAGACAAGGGGTGTCCCCTATCCCCCTTGTTGTTTGTGCTGTCGCTAGAACTGCTGTTGGCGGGGATTAGATGGAATCAAGATATCATGGGGATCAAGATAGGGGACGAAGAACACAAGCTTTTTTAACAAATCCTAAGATAACCCTTCCCAATTTAATGAAATACTTAAAAAGTTACGGAGAGATATAAAATTTTAAAATGAATCCATCCAAGTCAGAGATCCTGAATATCAATGTACAAAAGCAGGAGGAGCAGGCATATAAAAACGAGTTCCCATTTACTTAGAGGAAAAAAGAGTTAAAATATTTAGGGGTTAAAATAACACCATCTACAGCGACATTGTATCAATCAAACTTCATCCCGTTATTAAACATCAAATTAGAACTAAATAAAATCGCATCAAGACAGGTGTCGTGGATTGGAAGAATTAATATCTTCAAAATGGTGATCTTACCTAAGATCATGTATAAGATGCAAATGCTTCCAATCTCTTTTCCACAGGTATACTTCAGAACATTACAATCGCTTCTCCTAAGATTTATCTGGCAGAAGAAGAAACCGCAAATTAGCCTGACTGTGCTGACTAGGGATAAGGGACAAGGAGGCCTTGGGATGCCTGACCTCAAAAACTATCATAACGCTATCTCACTTACACGAGTGTTAGAACGGGTAAAAAATAACAAAGAAAAAAGATGGGTGCAACTGGAAAGTAATATGAGTAAGGTCTCACTAGGGAAAATCATTTGGATACTGGCACAATTTAGAAAATGAAATTTGACCACTCGCAGTCTAACACAGACTGCACTGGTGATATGGGATAGGATACACAAAAGATAAAAATGGGAATACAATTCACCACTGATACCATTAAAAGACACCAATTATTTTGCACCAGGGATTGGGATATTGTTTGGTAACTGGATCAAGAAAGAAAACGCACAACTAATAGATGTAATGGTTAAAGGTAAAATATGCACTTATCAGGTATTAAAACAAAAATAAGACATTGTGGATATAGACGAGTGGCGGTATTCCCAGCTGAGACATTTTATAGAATCACTACCAAACTACTACCATCATCAAAAATATGACAAATCACGGCTTGAACTATCTTTCTTTGCATGTAATGAGTCTATCTCATATATTAGTTTCACCTTTTAAGTTGAATTAGTGAAATAAATTAACTTTTGCACAATATTCTAATTTTTTGAGTATCACCTGTACATTGTCACCCAATAGTTGGTAACTAGGCAGGCATAAAATGGTTTAACGATGGTAATAACACAGTTTAGCATACAAAGTGATTAACAGTAAGGACTAGGCTTTAGATGACATTTGGGAACCAAATGAGCATAAACAGGAAAAAAGGCCACCTCAAATGCAGCAGTGAACAGTAGTAAAGTTTAATCTACCAAGTGCTTGAACTATACTGCCAGAGCACATTTATGGTGGCAATGCTAGTCTGTCCAAAAGAAAAGGGTGATGATAGCGGAGGGGCTGGGGAATAAAGAGGGCTTGCAGATAAGTTATTACAGGAGGGGCAGTCCTTTGAGATGTTCTTCTGCTGGCTATTGTTGGGGCACTTGAAATGTGTCTTTGCACTTAACAGCAGTCCCAGTTAACCTGCATGCAGTATAGGTACAGTATACGTAGGTACGGTATAGTCCTGGCACAGGTGCAAGGTAGATGTGGTTCAGATGCAGTAAAGATTTGGTATAATGTGGTATAGGTGCAGTCTAAGTTTGGAATAAGTGCAGTATAGAGTGCAGTATGGACTGACTCAGGGGCGGACTGACAACTCATGGGCAAGAGAAGATTATGGGGCCCCGAGGCTTACAGATGGCCATCACGCAGGGAGCAATTAACAAACAAAACAACATATAGAGTACAGCAGCCAGGATGAGCGCCACGCTCACATCAGAGTCCTCCCTTACATTAAAGTCTCAACATTCTCCCTATACATCACAGTCCGCAGAGTCCCACCATACGGCAGAGCTTCCAATGTGCCACCCTACAGCAGAGCCCCCAGAGTGTCACCTTCCACCAATGTCCCCTTACACACACCTTTGCACCTTAGTGCTTGGTGTGGCAGGCAACTGGCAGAAAAAGGCTTTTAATTCGAAAAAAATCCACTTGTTGCAGCCTCTGAACTGACATGTGCCATGATGTCACTGCACAGGTGTGCACCCAGACCTGACCTGCTGCCTGATCCGAGGCCGAGCTCTGCAGTGCACCAATCAGATGGCTCCAAATGGCAACAAGTGCATTTTTCATGGGCACAGGATTGTTAAATCGACTTCTGTTGAGCAGCAGCAGGCACACATGGATCATACAGTATACACACACACACTCATGCACAGTATACATACACATAGACACGCACACAGTATACATACAGTAAACACACAGATGCACACATGCACAGTATACATACACACATACAGTATACATACACACACACATACAGTAAAACATGGACATAAGAGGCATAAATCAGCTGAAGAAGATCAGCAGCATTGAAATGCAAAGAAAGATTTAAAAAAAAAATACATACACACACACACACACACACACACACACACACAGAGTATATACACACACAGTATACATACACACACACACACTCACACACACTATACATACAGTATACACACACAGTATAAATACAGTATACACACACATACACAGTGTGCATTCACACACACACACAGTATGCATACAGTATACACACACACAGTATACATACAGTACACGCACACACAGTATACATACAGTATACACACACACGGTATACATACAGTACACACACACACAGTATACATACAGTATACACACACAGTATACATACAGTGTATATATACACACACACACACAGTATACATACAGTATACACACACACACACACAGTATACATACAGTATACACACACACAGTATACATACAGTATACACACACAGTATACATACAGTATACACACACACTGTATACATACAGTATACACACAGTATACATATAGTATACACACACACAGTATACACACAGACACACACACACAGTATACATACATTATACACACACACACAGTATACATACAGTATACACACACACAGTATACATACAGTACACACACACAGTATACATACAGTATACACACACACTGTATACATACAGTATACACACAGTATACATATAGTATACACACACACAGTATACACACAGACACACACACACAGTATACATACATTATACACACACACACAGTATACATACAGTATACACACACACTGTATACATACAGTATACACACAGTATACATATAGTATACACACACACAGTATACACACAGACACACACACACAGTATACATACATTATACACACACACACAGTATACATACAGTATACACACACACTGTATACATACAGTATACACACAGTATACATATAGTATACACACACACAGTATACACACAGACACACAGACAGTATACATACAGTATACACACACACACAGTATACATACAGTATACACACACACTGTATACATACAGTATACACACACACGCAGTATGCATACAGTATACACACACACTGTATACATACAGTATACACACACACACACGCAGTATGCATACAGTATACACACACACGCAGTATGCATACAGTATACACACACACACACCAGCACTTTTCACCCAAAAATCTGCCTGATTGAACACACTGCTGCCCCCATCTCCTGGCATGCTTGTACCTGTAGTGCCCTAACAGCTCACAGATACATTAGGTGGTAATGCAGGAGAGGAGGGGACTGTGGTAATGGTAATGAGTAGGGAGGTGTAGTAAAGATTGGGGGAGACATTTAGGACATGTCCTTCCTCCAGGAGCATTCTACTTTTCACACACAAAATCAATCTAACTGCTTCAGAGACAGAAGGAGCCCTGCTAGAGGAAACACATCTTTCCCCCTCCCTCTCTGCTCACCAGAGTAAGCCACTGACAAGAATCCATTTTGTACAGCTCAGCCAGCTTACATTATCAGGCAGCAGTCCGTCCCACACTGCACACACTCCCACACTGTGTCCCCGCCTCCCTCTCCTCTCCTTCAGTAGTCGGCATCTCCTGCTCCTGAGACAAATAAGCCGCGCTGTGGAAGGGGGCATGTACAGCGTGTTCCTATTGGCTGAGGAGGTAGTGCAGAGGTGGAGCAGATATAGCCTTGGGATTTTCACATCAAAAGCATGTCGGTGTCAGGCATTTCAGGGACAGATGTAATAAAGCACAGAGTTTTACATAATGCCCCTGGTTTAACTGAGGCTGGCCACCCTGATGGGGCCCCTAAGTGGGCAGTGCCCGAATGGTCAGTCCACCCCTGGACTAATTACACTTGGGGGTTGATTTACTAAAACTGGAGAGTGCAAAATCTGGTGCAGCTGTGCATAGAAACCCATTAGCTTCCATTTTTTTTAACTGATTGGCTACCATGCAGAGCTGCAGCAGATTTTGCACTCTCCAGTCTTAGTAAATGAACCCATTGGTGTCCTGCTCTCAGCGGTTCAGTCCCTGCTAGCAGTATCAGCAATAGATGAATGGCTATCTTATCAGGCCCTAGAATGACCTCTTGCTGTAGCAGAGGGGGCCCCTCTATCCCTCCCTGAAAGCCTCCCATAATCAGCAGTTGGAAGTGGAGGGTGAGTGGTCTCCTTGCTGCAGCAGTGCAGGTGCTTCAATTTGGGTGGTTCTGCGCTGTCCCCAGGAGTCCTCACTCCCAGACTCAGGCTCAGATCTCTGCTGGTATGGTCTCCAGCAGTCAGGCGAATATCCAGACAGAGGTGCTCTCCCTCTAATTCCCTGCTAAGAGAGAAGAACATTCCTGGACAGTTTAATGAAAAATCATCTCTCTACCCCTCCTGCTGCACTCTGCATATTGGGATCTGTAGTGTAACCATTACAGTGTAGCCATTATATGGCTGCCGTCTCAAACTACAACTCCCAGCATTCTCAATACTATGCATAGAAGCCTATAGGCTTGCTTGGCTTTAGCTCTTCCCCTGTTGGCCAGAGGAGAATGGTGCAGCTTAAAGCGGAGTTCCACCCAAATTTTGAACAATATCTGTATGTATTCTCTTCCTTGCCTAGATGCTGACATGCCGTTTAAAAAAATTTAAATCGCCGTAATTACCTTTTATTTTTCTATTCTTCTTTGCACTTCCTGGTTCACCTCCCGTGGGAGTAGGCGTGTTTCTAGCCTCTCCCAGACTCCTGGGAGCTAGTTTCAGGCTTCCCAGGATGCCACTGAGCATGTGCGGGAACAAGCGGTGAATGCTGGGAGCACAGCATTCACCACATCCAGGAAATAAATGCTTGTGGGCTTCAAATGCCCACAATGAAGATGGAAACCGCCTGCAGTGAATAATATAAGTTATTCTTTCCGACGAAATCTGACACAGGCGGACATATTACACACAATATGTGAGTATGTAATGCTGAGAAGAAAAGTTTGTGAATGAACTAAAAAAAAAAAAAAAACGATAGATAGGTGGACCCCCGTTTTAACATCACTTATCTCAGTAGAAGGAAAGAAAGATATAAGGCAATGGGGGTTATTTACGAAAGGCAAATCCACTTTGCACTACAAGTGCACTGCAAATGCACTTGAAAGTGCACTGAACGTGTACTTGGAAGTGCAGTCGCTCTAAATCTAAGGAATATATAATAAATGTGCCCGCGCTAGTATAGTGTCACATATAAAATATATAAAAAATATTTTCACATATAAAACACATGTAATGTGATAAATAAAACCATACAGGTAAAATATAATGCAAATAACTATAAATGATAAACCACCAAGTGCATATAAAGGTGCAATCGTGGTAGTAACTAATAAAAGTGCAACGTGCTAAAATATAAATATCAAAACACTTTCCAGTGACAAATGAGTGTATATCCCAATTAATAAATACAAATCACAAAAAACGTGAATAAATAGTGTCCATAAAATGAATAAACATCATGCTTCTTCTGATGGGTGTATAAATCACAACACGTGAAAACTGTGCTCTCCCGTGACACCCCACATGTGCTTGCGCTCACCTTCAGTCCTGTGACACAGTAATTAAACGGTGTCAAAATAAGCATTGGGGCCACTCCTAGGCTCACTCAGGATACAATGATGCAAAGACACTCCTCCCAGGTGAAACTGCTAGGCTCACTCAGGTTACAATGGTGCAAAAACACTCCTCTCAGGTAAAACCAAGATCCAAAATCATAGAAAAAACAAACAGAGGGACTCCATAGTGCAATATAGCCAGGACATTTATTAAAGAATAAGCCCTTCAAGAGGGTACTCACATTGGATGGGTGCTAGAGTGCACCAGACTGTACAGGTAAAATAATAAGCAGCTGATCGTATGGCGTGCGGTATGGCATGTGCAATCCTCCTCCTCTGCTGACAGGGGGAGGGGTAGGACGGAGCTGTCAGCATTATTTTTTTAAATTCCTTTATTTTGATACACAGAAGGCATAAAAATACAGTTCGGGTTACAGCAGGTCACTTAATCCATATATTCCTATTGTTAAATCATATACAGTAAAACTGTAGACCAAGATCAAGCTATTTACCAAACAAATATGGTAGCATACATGTATTCCAGCCAAAAGTATATCCTTTACAAACATATTATATCAAGGTTGCCTACAAATGGGCCTCCTTGCATAAACCTTAACCTGTTTATGAACAGTTTTGAAGTATATTATAATATTTAAACCTTTAGAGACAGAAATGTCTTTTGCTATACAGGTGCGTGTTTCTTGCTCACCTTAAAAAATATTTTCACATTATATTTGTTATCGCCGTCACCACGGCTGGATTAGTGAGCGGTCAGAACAAAAGAAACTACAGAAAAGAAAAGAGTGGGAGGTGGGGAGAAAAGAGGGGAAGGAAGGGGAGGGGAGGTGTAAAGGGGTGAGAAAGGGGCAAGAAAGAAAAGGATATAAAGGCATGGTCGCGGCATCGCCCCCAACTTGGTCCCACCTGTCACGCCCCAGAGGGATGTGTACAGATATCTGTTTCAGTGGGGTCCATGGGGTTATTCTCAGGTAGATAAGGATTGTGTCTGGGATATGTCCTTATGTCCTATGTCTATATGTCGGTGCCAACAAAATATCTCCAGGGTCTCCATTTTTCCATAAATTGTTCCTCTTTGTTTTGTAGGGTTGCCGTCAGTTCCTCCATACGTAAAATACAGTTAACTTTTGAGTACCACATGACCCTGGTTGGAGGTAGAGGATTCCGCCAGAGCGCCGGAATGCATGCTTTTGCTGCGTTCAGGAGTTGCATTGTCAATGTTTTCTTGTACTTTTGAATCGGTCTCGTGGTCAGATGTAGGAGGCATGCTGCCGGGTTATCCCTGAGATCGACCGAGGTCAGACTTTGGATTGTTGAAGTCACCCCCTCCCAGAAGGGTCTCAGGAGTGGGCACGACCAAAAGACGTGAAGCATATTTCCTGCTTCCCTGTCACACCTCCAACACCTATCCGACAGCGACGGGTTCATTTTGTGTAACACGTATGGAACTCTGTACCCCCAATGCTTATTTTGACACCGTTTAATTACTGTGTCACAGGACTGAAGGTGAGCGCAAGCACATGTGGGGTGTCAGGGGAGAGCACAGTTTTCACGTGTTGTGATTTATACACCCATCAGAAGAAGCATGATGTTTATTCATTTTATGGACACTATTTATTCACGTTTTTTGTGATTTGTATTTATTAATTGGGATATACACTCATTTGTCACTGGAAAGTGTTTTGATATTTATATTTTAGCACGTTGCACTTTTATTAGTTACTACCACGATTGCACCTTTATATGCACTTGGTGGTTTATCATTTATAGTTATTTGCATTATATTTTACCTGTATGGTTTTATTTATCACATTACATGTGTTTTATATGTGAAAATATTTTTTATATATTTTATATGTGACACTATACTAGCGCGGGCACATTTATTATATATTTTTTTATCTACATGCAATGAAATGTGGTTCAGTGCTTGCAGCTTAAATAGTTTACTCCTTAGAGGCATTAGTCCATCTGTGGCTCGCAAGACACCTATATTTTGTTTGCTCTAAATCTAAGGGGTAGATCTGAAATGAGTGGGAGCTCTGCTGATTTTATCATCCAATCATGTGCAAGCTAAAATGCTGTTTTTTATTTTCCTTGCATGTCCCCCTCGGATCTACAGCAACTTTACTTCCAAGGTCACTTTCAGTGCACTTTCAAGTGCACTTGCAATGTACTTGTAGCACAAAGAGGATTTGCCTTTAGTAAATAACCCCAATGTCTCCTTCTCCATATTACTGTAGCCCAGCACCTGGCTACATGTATATTTATATTATTGTAGCGCTGGTAGATTCGCTATCTACCATATGTTAGGTAAATTTAGTACAGTAACTTGTTCGTTAAATAGGTTAGGTTTGCCTCTGTTCCAGCTTGGCTGACGTTGTGTGTGTTTCCCTACTGACCGGTGGGTGTCGCTGTTATCACTGGTCAGTGTTGGAAAGGCAACGTGTCGAAGCGTATGGATGCTCTTCTGTCCTGGAGACAACTCGGTGGAGGTGGTCCTCCGAGTTGCATTCTGGGCGAGGGTATTTATGAGACAGACGCCATATTGTGGGGTTTTTTACAGCCACCTGCTGGCCCTCCTGGCCAACAGGTATGCGTTAGAGAGCAATCTCGTGGTCCTCCGTTCCGGAGGCCCACGTCGCTGCGGCACAGGGGTGGGCCCAGAAGCTTGTCTGGGGCCTACCACAGCAGCCGAGGAATGGTCCTGAGCTGTCTATCCAAAGGGAGGAAGCTGGACAACCGAGGAGATCCCAGGGGAGGACCCGTCATGGAAGGATCACGCATCGTGCTGGTCTGGAGTGGTGACTCGGTTGGAGGAGGTATCCTAAAAGTAACTAAACAGCATAGTGTTGCTGGGTTGGCTTAAAGGTTCAAGCACTGTGACTGACGTTCATTGCAGAAAACCAATACATCCTGTGGCAGAGGATCGTACCGGTTTATCCCAAACAAGTCTGTGGCAGAGACTTTTGTTCATGCTGCGTACTGGCTGCTAGGCAAGTGAGAGAGGCCTATCCAGGCGAGCAAAGAGTGTGTCCCACGAGGGGAGCGCATTCTATTGTAATATCCAAATTCTACCAGGACATTTGTCAAGAACCCTATAAGAAGATATTTGAGTTTCTTCTGCAGTTTCCCTTCTGCCTCTTTCCTGCTACTTCCATAGTAAATCGTTTAATAAAGCATTGAAAACGTACTCAAGTGTTGGTGCGTGTATCGTCCAGAGGTAAACTCAATGGAACCCTAGACCTGGTGCCGGTAAAACAGAGGGAAGGAGAGTGAAGGTAACAAGCCCGCTTAAACCAGCAGCTCCACCGAGAGTTATTGCTACATTATTTTTCTTAGTTTTATTTTTTACAGGTACTTATATAGCGCCATCAATTTACGCAGTACGTTACATATATATATATATATATATATATATATATATATATATATATATATATATATATTGTACACTCACATCAGTCTCTGCCCTCAAGGAGCTTACAATCTAATGTTCCTAACATTCATTCACAAACTAAGGCCAGTTTAGAGAGGATCCAATTAGCCTATCAGCATGTCTTTGGAGTGTGGGAGGAAACCCACACAGGCACAGGGAGAACATGTAAACTCCAGGCAGGTAGTGTCATGGTTGGTATTTGAAGCAACAACCCTAGTGCTGCTAGGTGGAAGTGCTAACCACTTAGCCACTGTGTTGTCCAGTATATTAGTTAATGTGAATAATATCCATGTTAAAAGTGCTGTTCCCATACGGAAATTCAAAATTCCAGCTCCTGGCAGATGTCTATACCTACCTTCCCCTCACTCCCCTGCCAATCCATTCTCGCTGGGAAAGAAAAATGACATACCTGGTACTACCAGTGTTTGGGGAGCTCATGGCTTCCACTGGTGTTTGTCAACTGACTGGCAATTGCTGAAAGCATTTTGGAAACAAGCAAACACGAATAGAATTTTCAGCACTGTTTTAAGAAAAGTAGCTCCAGCAGCTGCAGCCCAGGCGTGCCCATTATTTTTTATGTACAGCTCTGTAGTAATGTCTGTGAATGGTACCTCTCTAGCCATTACATTACGTACAAAATGAGTTATTACTGTGGTCCAGTAAGGACAGTGAGAGTGCCCAGTAATGAGGGTAGAGGTGGAGTGGAGGGACAATAAAAGAGGGCCAATAAATGGCACCTAGGTCCAAAATTTCCAAGCAGTAGATTCCAGCACCCTAATTGTCTTTTTTGGTATTTTGTCACTATGGTACTATCACTATCAGTGTTATTTTAACAGCTGTAAAGATAAATCAACATACACGTTGAATCACAGAGATTACTGCACAAGTTATCACTCCCTAAAATACCAATAGCTTCCAGTTGAAACTAACTGTTACAGTTTTAATAGGTTTCTACTAAGAGGCCAGAGTTCTTTGAAGCAGTGAAAAAATGACACTTCATAAAATAAACTAACAATTTATGAGAGAATATGGTTTTCAGCACTTAAATTGTCATTTCATGTGGAAAAATAAAGATCACATACTTAAACAATCATTATGTTTGTGAAGTGATAATTTCTAGGTAAATATTATTATGTGATAATATAAAGAAAAGGTAAAATAAAGCATACATCTTAGCAAATAAAGCGTATAAGGTCTTTCACAAGTTAAATTACTATTTCAGGCAGAAAAAAAAAAAAAAAAACAATTGCTAAGCAATCTTGGTGATTTCAATGTTTTTAGGAGAAGTTTGCCCCCCTGTGATGTCCCCGCCCGGTGCATGCTGAGATGGTGATGTCACAAGAGGGCGGGGCCACCAGGTGACATCACCAGGTGACCACGCCGGTAACCAATTTAAGAACTGTCAGACAGAGGAGCAGACAGTCGGCGGTTAGCCTTTGAAGAGTGCCGAGCTCTTTTTTTTGGGTTCGGCAGTGCAGCGTGATTGAAGAAAGATCTACATCTGGGAAGATTATTTTTTTATTTTTAATAATGGAATTGTCAAAAACTGTGTTTGTGGGGTTTTTTCTATGTGACATTTTTTTTGGTGAATGAGTAGGGGTCCCATGTACCCCATACTCATTCACATGGGGGGGACAGGATCTGGGGACCCCCTTGTTAAAGGGGGCTTTCAGATTCTGATAAGCCCCCCACCTGTAGACCCCCACAACCACAGGGTTGTGGGGGTCTACAGGTGGGTCAACATGGGAGATTCTGATAAGACCCCCCACCGCCCCAAGCGCTTGTCATCCCCACCCTTTTCTGACCTGCTGGGCTGCATGTTTGGATAAGGGTCTGTATGGATTTGGGGGAGGACCCCATGCCATTTTTTTATTTTGGCATGGGGTTTTCCTCCACTAAATGTGTGGTAGAAGAACCAGGTGCCTCAAGAGTCCTTTTTGAAGTGAAAACAGCTTCCTCAGAGCTTTCACCCAACATATCATAAGCTAGTCTCTTAGGTGGGTGAATAGCTCTTCGCTCTCTCTGTTCTTTAGGCTCTGGCATTACAGGCACACTGGTCTTTGCTTCATCCACAGCTATTTCTTCTTCCTGCATATCAGCCTCAGCTACCTCTTCGGGACTGGAAATCTTCGGGGTCTGCTATCAGCAAGGAAGATTGAGGGCCTTTCAGATCTTCAGAAGGTGGACTTTGAGGCACAAACTCAGGAGTCTCTGGTGGGAGAATCCCAATGTCTGTCACCTTGGGAGGAGACAAAGGGGGGGGGGTCGCAGGCCCTGGCATTTGAGATGGCCACAGCCAGTCTATGCCCATCTCTTCATCTTCGCTCTCCTCGTCGTCTACAGCAAAGGGTACAGACTGAGATCTAGTGACTGGCCGAGATCTCTGAGAGGCCGTGGGTGTGGACTGTGAATCTGGCTGTGGTGGCAAACAAACTTCTTCTGACAAAGGCAATAGATGGTTGCAGTGCCAAGTCTTTAGTGGGCCTGTGCTCCCCTCTGGCCGGATTTGATACTTTTGGAGTCCTGGCAGCTGCTTGCAAACGACATAGGGCTGCGACTTCCAGCAATCAGCCAACTTGTGCTTTCCAGGGACAGCCAGATTCCTCAGCAGCACCCTGTCACCTGGCTGCAAGTACTGCACTCGTACCCTGAGGTCAAAGTTTCTTTTGTTCCTCTGTCCTCAGGCATCTGAGACAGCTTGGTCCTTGTCATATGCGGTCTGCAGACTTTTTTTTTGCAGGCGGTCTACATACCCTCTATGAGAGACTGTTGAAGTATGGTCTAAGGACGTGCCGAAGGCTAAGTCTACTGGCAGCCGGGCCTCCCATCCAAACTTTAGACGATAGGGGGAGTATACTGTGGCATCATTTGCGGTGCTGTTTTAAGCATGCACGATAGCGACTATATGCTTGCTCCAGTGCTGCTTTTGTTCAGAACTCAAAGTCCCAAGCTTATCCAGAAGGGTTCGGTTGAACCTCTCTGGCTGAAGATCCCCTTGAGGATGGTATGGAGTGGTTCTGGACTTCTTAATGCCTAATAAGTCTAAAAGTCTCTTGATGAGGCTGCTTTCGAAATCTCTCCCTTGATCAGAGTGGATATGTTGGGGCAGGCCATAGTGTACAAAGAACTTCTCCACTAAGACCTTAGCCATCGTGGATGCTTGTTGATCCTTTGTGGGAAATGCCTGGGCATACTGAGTGAAGTGGTCAGTCACTACCAGGATATTTCCCTGTCCACTCAGATCAGGCTCCAAGCACAGAAAGTCAATGCACACCAGCTCCATGGGTCCCTGACTCTGAAGATGGCCCATTGGGGAAGCTCGGTGAGGCAAAGTTTTTCTTTGGATACATCTGATGCAGGAGTGGCAATAGTCTTCGACTTCAGCCCGCATGCAGCGCCAGTAGAATCGGTCCCTCACTAGGTGGAAAGTCCTCTCGGGCCCTAGGAGGCCATGGTTGTTGTGTAGGGAAGTTAATACTGTCTCCCTATGTCTTTCCAGTAGAAATAACTGCCATTTTTCTTTTTCTTTCATCAGAGGGTCCACCTCGGTAGACCACCCCTTGGTGCAGCTGCAAATGATCCCACTATTGGTGCAGTAGACGGGCCGCCGTCGGGGAGTCAGTGAGGAGCATGTCAGGGCGTTCGCGCTCCAAGGCCTTCAATGCCAAGCTGTAGAGAGGATCTTTCAACTGGTCTCTTCACAAGTCCTTCTTAGAAAGCTTTGGCAGACCTTCATCCTCGACTTGGGTGACATTGCAATAACATATGGGGACACCAGCAGCTGAAACTCCAGTGACTTCAGCCCTGGATCCTCCTCCAGCTTGGTGTTCTGCTCCTTGACACAAGGCTCGTACCCCTTCAGGTGTCAGCCGGGCCCATCCTTCTGGAGGGTCACTGGAGCAATGGGGCCTTCTTGACAGAGCATCTGCATCTTTGTTCCAGACCCCCGGTCGATACTTCAGGCTTAAAGCAAACCCCGATAGGGCAGCCAACCATCTGTGCCCTATGGCGTCCAACTTGGCAGTGGTGAGGATGTAGGTGAGAGGATTATTGTCAGTCTTAATCACGAACTCCGCTCCATATAGATAATCCCTCAGTTTATCCACTGCTGCCGACTTCAAGGCCAGAAACTCGAGTTTGTGTGTGGAGTAGTTCTTCTCGGCAGGTGCCAAGCTCCGACTCACATAGGCAATGGGCCGTAGGTGGCCGTCATGTTCTTGATACAGCACCCCGGCGTCAACGTGTAGTTCATATGGCTTGGTTGTATCTGCATAGGCCAGGACTGGAGCAGTTGTTAGTCTCCATTTCAGCTGCTTAAAGTCCTCTTCACATTGGGCAGTCCACTGTTCCTGAATGGACTCTCTGGGTTTTCTGGGCCCTCCAGCTGGTCTGATAGGCTTTGTCGGACCATGGATGCTTGTTGATCCTTTGTGGGAAATGCCTGGGCATACTGAGTGAAGTGGTCAGTCACTACCAGGATATTTCCCTGTCCACTCAGATCAGGCTCCAAGTCTTGGCTTTTTCTTTCCATTCAGGTGAGAGAGGGGTGTTCTTCGGATAGAACTCCTCGAAAGGGATCCCATCCTATTCTCCCCCCCACCAAATCAGACGGTGAGACTGGGGTAGCCGTGTTCACTTGTCCCAGCAACATCTGAGCCAACTTTTTCACTAGCGAGGCCGTTATGTTGTGGACACTGACCAAGAACCTCCCATGGCTTCTTTGCGATGCTTTGGTTGAAATCATTTCGGGAATCATCTCCACTCCCATGTCTTCTTTCTCTCTGTCCGCTTCAAGGACAATTAAAGGGCCTGGTTGTTTCCAATTCAGTTTGACATATGCCCGTAAACAGGTCACTTCACCAGGCTGTAATACCTTCTCACTCTGGTCCAAACGCCAGATCTTTCCCATTCCTTTAGCTGGGGCCTTCTGTTCTTGCACCAGGTGCTGATAGGCTTGTCTCAACATGGGGTGCACACTTGTAGTCAAAGTGTCCTGCTCTTGGACAAGAGGTGTCAACAGTCTTCTGACAAGATCAGTATTAGTCCCGATACTGAGAGAACTTTTACTAGCCCCTGGTGGGCAAGGACAGACCTCTGCCAAAGTGTCAAAGGTCTCAGCTTTCCCAGCTACGAAGGGACCAAAGGTCAGCTTGACTGGTAGATAGCCATCATAAGGGAAGTTCTGAGTCCCAATGCCCCATATCTGTAGCTCTTCTAACTTCTGTAATCGCAGGTGTTGGAGGTGCCTGTCATAGAAGTCTCTGTAGAGGAGGGTCACTTAAGCTCCAATATCCAGGAGGACCTTGGTGTAGATTCCCTCCACTTGGATGGAGACAACCGGAGAAGGTCCCATTAGATTGGCAGGGAATTTGTGGGAAGTGGCAGGCTTGGCATGTTCGGTGGCTTGTATCCGCACCCCTTTCTTCCGTAAGTTCTGATCTGGCTTGAGTCTGGTGTGCATTGACTCTCCAACGCCAGGTAGCATGGGTCAAAGGGAGTGGGACCCTTGGTCACTCAGAAGCAACAACGGGAGCCCTCTGCAAGGGTTTGGACTTCTGCTGCGGTCTCTTTGCGTCGTTGTTTTTTATGGAGCTAGCTAATGTAGATGAGCACCCGGTTGACTCCTTCACCCTCCTTCACCCTCTGGAGTTTCCCGGCAACTTTTGGTGCTGTGCTTCAGGCTTTACTGGGCTTGGGCATACTTGTCGATAATGTCCAACTCCTCTGCAGTTGAAGCAGACTTCATTATTCATCTGCCTCTGGCCAGAGGCAGTAGATGGATTCGAAAGCACTCCTGTCTCTGTAACACCCTCATTAGTTGTCTTGGTGATTTTCACTGCTGACAAGGTCATCCTCTCCATTATCTGTGCCATTTGAGACTTCAAGGTGGCTATTTCAGGGTTTTGCTCCACTGCCCCCACAGACCCGACTTCAGCCAGAGGTGTAGAGGCTTGACAAACAGCTACTTGCTTGTCATCGAACATGGCCTCTTCTTCTCTCACTACTTTGATGAGACAAGGGTATTTTAGGGACATAACACCCAAAGAGGTCTTCAGCTGAAGCCAGACTGGGTTGGAGCGTAGGGCCCCCTTTAGGATTTGCTGTATTCTGGCCTGGTCTATGGCAGAAGGCATAAACTGTTTTTTTAGCACAATCTGGAATAGCATCTTGTTCAGCTTTCTGATGTATTCAGACAGGCATTCACCTTGGCGCTGAAGGGTATGTTCAAATTCAAAGATCAGGTCAGTTTCTCTGTCCGCCCAAACTCCTCCTGTAACATGGCCAGGTAATCATAAGCCGTACAGGTTGTGTTACTAAATCTCAAGTTCCTGATAGCCTCAGCAGTGGCTCCGCGCAAACTCTCACTGATGCGTTGCTTCTTTTGAGCCTCTGGCAGGTCCCACTCCTCTAGGGCCTGCATAGCGTGTTCCATCCAGACTTTCTCTCCAGTGGGCATAGGCTGTTTTCCAGAGAAGATCCTCAGCTTCCGGGATCCAGCCCCAGAACACACTGGATTGCCCTTTTGGTATTTTGATACTAATTTTTCCATGCGGGTGAAAAATTATGGCCTGATCATGGCCAGGGGTGACGGGGTGACGGGGAGGAAACTTCTTTTGTAGTTGATATCAGCTCAAGTCAGCTTGACTGGAGCTGGTAGGACCCTCGTCTGGAACCTTCAGATGGATTATACAAAGCTCTGTCTTGTTGGCCAACTGCACACTTGCACCTTTGAAGCTTTCAGGGATTCATTGTCTCCACTCTAACAGTGCATAGGTGCAGGAGGTCCCACAGTCTGTTTTGACAGCAATCACCCACACCTTCCTGTCTGTGGACAGCGTCTTCACAGCTTGACTGATTTGTTCCTCAGCCCAGGCCTCCCCAGGGAGTTTGATCACCACATGGGTGCAAGGTCCAGCCTGGTGCTTTTAGGGGAGTTGATTGCAGAGAAACAGAAAATCCCGGATACGAGCCTCTAGGTGTAGCGATACCCCGGAAGGAGCTGCTTTTCTTTGTTCAGTCTGTTACTCTGTCTCTCAACCCCAAAGAACTGTACCAGCCCCTCTGATGTACCTAGCAATGTGATTAATGGAATAACACAGTAATAGCACACAGACATAGTTCTGCTCTCTCAAGTTTACTTGGACCAGAGACCAGAGAAAAGTTTAAAGTAATATTAGTCAGCCAAGTCCTGTATAAGTAGCCAGGACTTGGCTGAAACAGTTCTCAAAACAGTCAATAACACTATGCAACAATAAAAGAATAACAACGTACACAGATTAAATGGACTCCCCATTCCCATCCCCACTCCCCTATTGATTGATGTAGAATACTATGGCTAAAGGAGAACCCCAGGCCGGCCTATAGTTCCTTCAATACTAACTAGGTGATGGGGGGAGGGTCCAGAGGTATAGATAGTCAACGTGGAACATATTCCAGAGGGTAGTATTGGGGGCATGATAGGTTGACCAAGGCACATAAACCCAAGGTAAGTATAGTAGCAAGTCCTAGTTGCAATCTTGGAACACCCAATTAGTGGATAATATACAAGTCTAAACTACGTGGCATGTTCACCAATGCCAGGAGCCTGGCGGACCTGCTTCAACAGCTCTCATGATTGGCTGGCAACCATTCAAGTATACCCTTTATCGCAAGGATAGAGAGGGTAAAAAGAGGGAGGGGTATGCCTATATATCAAGAATAATGTACAAGTGAATGTGAGAGATGACATCACTAAGGGAGCTAGGGAGGAGGTGGAATCCTTATGGGTAGAGCTCCAAGGGGATGAAGAAAATAATACTGGGAGTATGCTATAGGCCCCCTAACCTGAGGGAGGAAGGGGAGACAGATCTCCTATCACAAATTGGATTAGCAGCAAGGATGGGAAGTGTTATCATAATGGGGGATTTTAATTATCCTGACATAGACTGGACGGAGGGAACCACGCATTCATCTAAGGCTCGCCAGTTCCTAAATGTCTTGCAGGACAATTTTATGGATCAGATGGTGACGCACCAACTAGAAATAAAGCGTTACTGGATCTACTGATTACCAACAATACAGACCTGATCACGGATGTGGAAATACGGGGCAATTTAGGTAACATCGATCACAGATCAATTGGCTTCAGTATAAATCACACAAATAGGAAACATAAGGGGAATACAAAGACACTGAATTTCAAAAGAGCAAACTTCCCTAAACTACGAACCTTGCTAGAACCCTGTTTAATTTGTTCATAAACAACCCGGAAGATGGGATAAACAGTTCAATCTCTGTATTTGAGGACGATACTAAATTAAGCAGGGCAATAACTTCTCCGCAGGATGTGGAAACCTTGCTAAAAGATCTGAACAAATTAATGGGGTGGGCAACTACATGGCAAATGAGGTTCAATGTAGAAAAATGTAAAATAATGCATTTGCTTGGCAAAAATATGAATACAATCTATACACTGGGGGGAGAACCTCTGGGGGGAATCTAGGATGGAAAAGGACCTGGGGGTCCTAGTAGATGATAGGCTCAGCAATGGCATGCAATGCCAAGCTTCTGCTAACAAAACAAACAGAATATTGGCATGCATTAAAAAGGGGATTAATTCCAGAGATAAAACAATAATTCTCCCACTCTACAAGACTCAAGCCGCACCTAGAGTATGCTGTCCAGTTCTGGGCACCAGTCTACAGAAAGGATGTACTGGAAATGGAGCGAGTACAAAGAAGGGCAACAAAGCTAATAAAGGGTCTGGAGGATATTAGCTATGAGGAAAAGTTGCGAGCACTGAACTTATTCTCTCTGGAGAAGAGACACTGGAGAGTAGATATGATTTCAATTTACAAATACCGTACTGGTGACCCCACAATAGGCATAAAACTTTTTCGCAGAAGGAAGTTTAACAAGACTCGTGGCCACTCATTAAAATTAGAAGAAAAGAGGTTTAACCTTAAACTACGTAGAGGGTTCTTTACTGTAAGAGTGGCAAGGATGTGGAATTCCCTTCCACAGGCGGTGGTCTCAGCGGGGAGCAAAGTTAGTTTCAAGAAACTATTAGATAAGCACCTGACCGACCACAACATACAGGGTTATACAAGGTAATACTGACATATAATCACACACATAGGTTGGACTTGAGTCTTTTTTCGACCTCACCTACTATGTAACTATGTAACACACAATGAAGTAATGCAAACACCAGTGATGTGTCCCCTTTAAGAGCAACAAGAATAATGTTCTAAGATCAAGGCCTTGCGTTTGTTCTCTTCACTGGCATGTTGGAGCTTTGTGGACAAGGGTTCCTCAATGTAGCAGGGTAATGAGGAGCAATGTAAAATAGCTGGTGCTGTGATATAGCACTCCTCTATGTGATCCAGATAGCAGGTGTCTGTGCACAGTGTTCAAGTGTGGTGTTTTATGGAAGGCAATAAGATTCCTGGGCAAAGCCCCCTCACCAATCCTGTACGCATTCAGCGGTCCTCCAAAGAGCAATGAAATGATTCTCCTGGCTGCAGATGTGTTGCGGTGGCTTTCAGTCTGCTGACCCGGTAAATCGTCTAATTCCATGACAGTACACACTGCTGCAGAGCATCCTTCTGGAAGTATGCGGGGTTCTGTCCCTCTGGGCTAGAGCTGCAGGCTGTGTGTCCCTTGGTAGGCCGCAATCCCCTCAGACAGCAACAGAAGGTTGCTCTCTCGATGGGATCCAGGAAACAAGGCTTCCTTGGCCTGGTCTGCCCTGTACTTTTATAGTCTCTCTCACAATCCTCTTGACTCTCTGCAGTGCAGCCTGGGATTTGCAGTCCTGCCCCCTCACACAGTCAGTCAGACTGCCTTGTGCTGGGACTTCATAATCCACAGTTCTCTGCTGCTGCTCCCTGATGATTGGCTCTCAGTCTCTTCCAATAGGGAGGCTACAAAGTAAACAGTTCTGTGTGTCTGTGTGTGTAAGAGAGGAGAGGAAGGTGGGTGAAAAGCCCACGTAGCTGCTAGCAGGCAGCTCTCTCCCTCATGGATTCAATCAGCCCGGGGAGGCAGATGCTACACGTGTGAAAATCAATGTTTCCCTATGGGAGCCATCTTAACTGGTCCGACACGAGTCGGTCCGACTTTGAAAATGCTCCCTGCACTACTTTGGTCCGACTTTAAACCTACTTCAGCTCAATGAATATCACTGAAGTCGGATCAAAGTTGGATCGCCGTCTTAACTGACCCGACTTTGGCATGCGACTTGTGCTCTGAGGAGGGGAACTCCATGCCAAATTAAGAAAAAAATGGCATGGGTTCCCCCTCCAAGAGCATACCAGGCCCTTCGTTCTGGTATGGATTTTCAGGGGAACCCCATGCCAAAAAAATGGCGTTGGGGTCCCCCCAGAATCCACACCAGACCCTTATCCCAGCACACAGCCCGGCAGGTCAGGAAAGGGGGTGGGGGAGAGCAAGTGCCCCCTCCTGAGCCGCACCAGGCCGCATGCCCTAAACATGGGGGGTGGGTGCTTTGGGGCAGGGGGGGCCCTGCACCCCCCAACCCAATGCACCATGTCCCCATGTTGATGAGGACAAGGGCCTCTTCCTGACTACCCTGGCCATTCGTTGTCAGGGTCTGCAGGCGGGGGGCTTATCAGAATACCCCTACCCATTCACCTAAAAAAAAAAATGTCAAAAACAAAATACATTACACAGGTTTTTAAAGTAATTTATTAAGGCAGCTCCGTTGTCGCTTCTGATTTCTTTCCCCCCTCTCTGGCTTTTCTGTCTCCTCCACTGACGTCTTCTGCTGGATCATCTCCCCTCTCCGGGTCATCTCCGCTCTCTGCTGATGTCTTCTAGCCCTCTTCAGTTCTTCTCCCACTGTCCACTGTCTTCTCCGGTGTCCAGGTCTTCTCTGCCATCTTCTCGCTCTTTTGCTGGGTCTTCTCTGCTGTCTTCTCCCTCTGTTCTTCTTCCGATGTTGACTCGATGCTCTCAGGCGCTCTAATGCCGGGTTCGAGGTGTGCTACTACTTATATAGGCATGGGGTGGGGTCACCGAAGACCCGCCCCTTATGACATCACAGCCCATCATGCCCCAGGCAGTGATCTCATAAGGGGGCAGGGCCTCCGAATGACGTCACAAGGTGACCCCGCCCTATGTCAATATAAGTAGTGGCACACCGCGCACCCGGAATTAGAGCGGCAGGGAGCATTGAGTCATTGAGTCAACATCGGAAGAAGAACAGAGGGAGAAGGACAGCGGAGAAGACCCAGCAAAAGAGCGAGAAGATAGTGGAGAAGACCCAGTAGAGGCAGAAGACAACAGACAGATGGAGGAGAACCAGTCAGGGCTAGAAGACATCAGCGGAGAGTGGAGAAGAAGAGAGGGGAGAAGACGTCAGCAGAGAAGGCAGAAGAGAGGGGAGAAGAGAGGAAGTCGGATCCAAAATGGTAGGACTGTTGTGTTGTGCCAGTGTGAACCCGGCCTGAAGAAGGGATTAGCCATCTTAATCGATTCCATATTCTAGGTACAAACAGTAAAAATTCACTTTTAAACAAAAATGGTTATAAAATGGTACTGAACCCCCCAAAATTAACATATTACAACTTACCAATTCATAAATGTGATGGCTGCATTAGTTTTCTTTTTTTTAATGTATTTATTTTCAGATGGAGTTTAGCTTTAATTTGTTGGTCAAGTCCATCTAAATCTGCTAATGCACCTAACACAACTCTTACCTCAGGCTGACAATGCTGCTGTGCAAGGGTGGATCGGACCATTGGAAATCCATGTTTTGACAGGATTACCCATTTGTAGCCAATGTTTTGTCCGGGTTGCCAATTCTTATGCAGCGTACACACGGTCGGACTTTTCGATCGGACTTGTCCGACGGAAGCCGACGGACCAAATCCGGCGGACAATCCGATCAGATCTATACTAGCGTCCCCAGCAGTTTAGGGTTCCCAAAAAAGCAGTGTTAGCGGGATCAGCACCGATACCTGCTAGCACCTGCGTTTTGCCCCTCCGCCCAGCCCAGCCTACCCAAGTGCAGTATCGATCAATCACTGTCACTTACAAAACACTAAACACACATAACTGCAGCTTTCGCAGAGTCAGGCCTGATCCCTGCGATCGCTAACAGTTTTTTTGGTAGCGTTTTAAAACAGTCGCTAACAGTCAGGAGCTTTTTTTACCTGTGAGTCTCACTAGTCTACCACTAAATTTAGAGCCCAAAATGGCAAATTGAAAGTACACTAGTGAAGAGGCCTACACGTTTCTGAGCATGACAGATAGTGAAGAAGAAGTCACTTATCTGTCAGAATCAGGCTCAGAATACGATCCTGTAGAGGACAGCGGCTCGATGATAGATAGCTCTGACAACGGAGTTGTGGTCCCTGCCGAGGTCAGGCGTACCAGACCCCGAACTTCTTCTGTCGTTGATGTGCAAGAACCGCAGGTCCCTCATATGGAGCAGAGCAGTACTAGCGCCGCCATTCCTTCTAGTGAACTGGCAAGCACCAGTGGCCTAGTACACCCTGGTCGTAGTCAATCCAGCACTGCAGTATCACGTGGTGACGTGGCGAGTCCCATAAGTGCAGTTCAAGCTGGTGAGGAGGCAAGCACAAGTAGTGTCCCGCTGCCACCAAGAAGACGAACAAAGGCCCGTCGTGCCCATAGTGCCCTTCCTGCTACATTCGCCAATCCTAATTGGGAACCCACCACTTCTGCATCACCCGTACTTCCCCCATTCACTGGCCAACCCGGCATTCAGGTGGAAACAGTTGATTTTACATCACTTGATTTTTATTCGCTGTTTTTCACCGAAGATCTCTATAGATCTATTGTGGACCAAAGCAATTTGTATGCTGGTCAACACATCAACACTATTCCCCAGTCCTCCCATGCCAGAGATTGGAGACCAATTACGGTTTCCAAATTTAGGCTCTTTCTGGGCCTATGATTTGCGGTCATTTTGGTCCACTGACCCAATTCACCATATGCCCTTGTTCTCTACCTCCTTGACCAGGGCATAATACGAGCAGATCTTGCGGTTCATGCACTTCAGTGACAATGAACTCTGTCGTCCTCGTGGAGACCCTGGATACGATCGGCTCTACAAAATTCGCCCCTCCTAAACCACTTAAACGTTTTGCAGACTTGTTTACTCCTCATCAAGTTGTCTGCGTTGATGAGTCCCTGATTAAGTTTTCTGGCCACTTGTCATTCAAACAGTACCTTCCCAGCAAGCGTGCCAGATACGGGGTCAAGATGTATAAGCTCTGTGACAGCGCCACAGGCTATACATGTAGTTTTATGGTTCACGAGGTAAAAGATAGCCACGTAGAGCCGACAAACTGCCCTGACTACATAGAAAGCGCTGGCAAGATTGTGTGGGACTTGGTGTCACCCTTATTCGGAAAGGTGTACCACTTGTACGTGGACAATTATTACAGGAGCGTGCCACTTTTTAGTCACTTGTTTGATCAGCAGATTGGAGCATGTGGCACCGTGCGACCTAATCACCGGGGCTTTTCCCAGCGGCTTGTAGATTCCCGTCTTAGGCTGGGGGAGAGAGCCTGCTTGAAGTGTAATAACTTGCTTGCTATGAAGTGGAGGGATAATAAGAATGTTTTCGTTCTTACCTCCCTTAATGCAGACACGACGGTCCAAATTACTACGACGACTGGTGTTGTGGAGAAACCCCTCTGTGTCCACGAATATAACCAAAATATGGGAGGGGTGGACCTCAACGACCAGTTGTTGGCGCCGTACCTTGTTGCCCTTAAGGCCAGACGCTGATACAAGAAAGTGTCTGTTTATTTATTTCAATTGGCTTTGCTGAACGCTCATGTGCTATACAGAGCTTCAGGACGGACTGGATCCTTCCTTAAATTCCAGGAAGAGATCATCAGAGCCCTTCTGTTTCCAGACGGTGCTCCACCTCACCTTCCCCAACCAAATGCAGTAAGCCGGCTTCATGAGAGGCATTTTCTTTATGTCCTCCCGAGTACCCCTACCCAACAAACCCCCCAAAAAAGATGTCGTGTCTGCAGCAAGCGCAGATATAGGCGTGACACCCGCTATTATTGTCCCTCCTGTACTGACAATCCTGGTCTTTGCATTGTTGAATGTTTTGAACGCTAGCATACACTAGTTGAGTATTAGCATAGGGTACAGTACTGCACAGACTAGGCACACTTTCACAGGGTCTCCCAAGACCCGAACCTGGAACCGGTTACAGTTACAAAAGTTACAATTACAAAAAAAAGTGTAAAAAAAAAAAAAAAATAACACAAAAAAATATATAAAATAAAAAAAACAAAAATAGTTGTCGTTTTATTGTTCTCTCTCTATTCTCTCTCTATTGTTCTGCTCTTTTTTTTTTTTTTTTTAAATATTTTTATTGAGTTTATACGAACAATATACAAAAAACCAAGAAAAAAACAAACAAAAAAAAACAAAAAACAAAAACAAAATATACAGCCGAATAACATTGGCTGCTCAGTCATCTGGGACCTGTAATGTGCCCCAGATGATTGACAAGAGGGAGGGGGCAGAGCTGAGCCCTTCCTGTGCCAAGGGGAAGTGATGTGACCAGCCCAGGCACTGAAGGAGGCAGACTACGAGGGACCCCCTAGCAACAGCCATTTAGAGGTGAGTAAAAAAAAAATATTTTTTCCAAATTTTTTGGGGTTTTTTTTTTTTTTAGGAACATTCATACTTTTTTTTTTTTTCAGTGGAACACCACTTTAAGTTAGTTTAGTGCAGTCTCAGTCATATTAATAAGTATTAGTATATAGTTACTTAATGTAGTTAAAGTTGGTATTATGTGTCCATATTAGTAGATGTTTGGTTACATGACATTACATGATCAGCACATTACTACAAGTGTTACATGTGGGATTGTCAGTCCAACTCCATATATGATTCTCTGAGTTAGTATCTCCTTTTGTATAGCATATTACTGAAGTTAGCAGAAAATGAATGTGTGCCATACAAGGTTCTAAGTTTTTGTGAGGTTATGACGTTCACATGTAACATAAAAAGCCAACGCTTCAAAATTGAAGGTCAGACAGACACACACACACCCACTAGGAGAGATGACACTGACATATTTACATTAAGACACTTTGACAAGTTGGAACAGTTGAATTCTCCCAGAAGTAAGGGAGAAGGAACCTGGGATTCCGTCAGGCTGCTTGCCACGGCCTCCTCCTGGCTGAGACTTTCCTGTGTATGAAAATGGTACATAGTTTTAGGTTTTTGGTCATCAATCACACACAATTTTAAACTCATGACTGCTGCAAATTGAATGTTAACAAATAGAAAAGACTATCATTCTGACCCCAGCATTTTTCATTCTTGTCCCAATCATTTTTGGCTACTACTGTCTATTGATATGTAAACCACTTTGTTAAATCAGAAATTACTTATCAATAACATCTAGTTAACATCATTACATTTTTGACTAGAAATATCTTTAACAACGCTTTACCTGGGTCAAGCTGGGCTCCTCCACATCTTTTTCCTGGGTGGAAGGCCCAGGTTGGACTTCAGGAGCCTCAGCTGATGTGGAAGGAAGTGTTGATAGTGATGGCCTGGGTTCCATCTGGTCGGAAAAAAAAACGCAGGTTGTGGTAGTACCACAGCCTGGGGACATATACGTCATCTGCTGCTACTCCGGATCTCAGGGAATCCTGGACCTTCTTGCACTCCCTATTTAATGTGCTCCTCAGGCTACCAATTTTGTCCTTCAAATAATTGATGTCTGCCGTGGGATACACAGGCTTCACCAATTCCAACAGTTTATCCAGCGCTGGCTTCCTCTTTTGCTTGTTCGAATAGTCCCTGCATTGGACTTTCCAGAGACATGGCCGCTCCCTGTACTTGTCTATGAAGTTGAGCAGGAAGTCAGGGGCTGTGAATTTGTCAACCATTTTATCTGCAAGACACAACACAAGACAAACCCTAATATCAGGCTAAACTCTCCTAATCTTGTCCCAATATAGGCCTCAATCTATAAGCAGTATAGGCCACTAACCACTGATGCCCCAAGTTACAATTGTGCCTTCGTTTGAACGATTGGCACTAACGATCCTCAGTCCTCCACTCACAGATCATACGTCGCCCATGTGTTATGCTTTGTATACACTGCGCATGCGTGAAACTCTGCCCCTGTCCTTCTTATTAGTGTATTCCCCGCCTCTTCTCTTTCGGGGCAGTGGGAGAGCACATGGCGGAGACACAGCAGGTGTGTGCTGTTATCAGCAACAATGAGGACGAGGAAAGCCCGGAGAAAGACAGTTCCACATCCAGGAGGAGATATAAGGCCTCAAATATGTCCTTTGAAGAGATGGCGGAGATGGTGGACATCTTGAAGAGGACAGACTATAATGGGAAGCATGGACCGTACAGAAACCCTAATGTGAGAAAGGCCAAGATCATGACTAAAGTTGTGAGAAGTCTGCACAGGACTTTTGGGGTATGACGATCCAAGGAGCAATTGAGGAAACGCTGGTCAGACCTGAAATTGAGGGAGCAAGATCAGTATAGAAAGATCAGGAAAGTGCTGCAAAAAGTAAGTATTTGTCGCATATTCCTATTATTATTATTACTTTCGTGCTGGTCCATGTGCTTTTCTTTACTGTTGTACAGTTTAAAATGCCAAGTTTGAGGTTCGTGGGCACAGGAATCCTTCGTATTAAACATTGTTCATTCGACCACTAATTTGGCAGATGCAGGTTAACTACATTTGTTCATTCCTATTTTGATTAAAATAAGTTTATGACATTGTTGTCTAGATGTGTTTGAAACTATAATGAAATGACAACTTGATTCAGTTCAAGGAGAGGACACTCAGCAGCTGTTTACACATCTGGACGCAGGAGCACTAGTGTGGGACACCATAAAAACCTTGTTATGGTGTCCCACGCAGGTGCACCAGTGGATACTAGGGATCTCTCTGTGTGGAAAACTTGCACAAAACAGGTAAGTATTCCAGCTTTTGAAAGGAAAAAAAATCATGTCTTCAGCTTTGCACTCTGCCAAAACAGACAATTGGACGACACTTCCAAGCAATGTTTCATATTACTATTTCTAGCCTAAAATATCTGTCTGCTCAGTATACCTTCTTTGTATTCACATAGGGGAGAAAAGAATCGGGACATCTGAGGACACCAGTAACCAGAAGAAAAGGAACTCAGCACACAAGCTGAGGATGTGGATGCAGAGGTTCAGGAAGTGGTGGGTGAAGTGGTCGAAATGGTGTCGACAACAGGTCAGTGTCTGAGACCACAGCTTTAGGTAATAGATGGATGCCTGCATATTTATAATACATGGTGTTTTTTTTTTAATTTTTAGGTGATGTGGATGTTGTGGAAGAAGAAACTCTCTTCAGCAGTGCAAGTGCACAAGTACTCATCAGTGAGATCATGGTGTGCAATCGTAATTTAGAAAAGCTGAAGCAAAATATCCATGATGTTCAAAAAAGACTGAGCAACATCATTGATGTTTTAGGCAAAATCTAAACCAAAAAAAAAAATTACATTTTGTCGTTATTTTTGTTCGTATTTTAAAAGTTTTAAAGTAATTGCAAAGCCAAATTTTGAAGATGCACACAGTGTGTCAACATGTGCTATCTGCCATCATGGCATATCAATGTACTCGTTTTGTGGGTGCAACCCCTTCCTCCAAACTAAAGTAGGTGAGAGGAAGGGGTTGCACCCCCGAAACACGTCCATTGATCCCCCATGATGGGATCTAGCACATATTGACACACTGTGGCTTGTTTAAAAAAAGCAAAACCACTTTGCACTAAAGTGCACTTGTAGGGCAAAGTGGATTGCCTTTCTGAAATAAGGCCCAGGGTGTCAACATGTACTAGCTCCCATCATGGGGGATCAATGGACGTGTTTTGGGGGTGCAACCCCTTCCTCTCATCTACTTTAGTTTGGAGGAAGGGGTTGCACCCCCAAAACGTGTACATTGATATCCCATGATGGCAGCTAGCACATGTTGACACACTGTGTGTTTTGTGGCTTTAGCAAAATAGATGTAGGGAACATACACACATTTTAGGCATGGGATCATGAGGGAAATCCAAATTTTGAGTCACAATTTGTGTGCATCTTCAAAATTTGGCTTTTACAGGGGTGAGATCACCCCATCTGAAGGCAAAATCAACACAGTTTTGACATACTAATGTCTCATATGGCCTTCACTTTAGCAAAGTTGAACTTTGTAAGTTCTTGAGTTGGGGATGTGTATGTTATGGTTTTAAACATGCCTGTTTAGCCACAAAAAAGGCAACTTTATGTCAAACATACATACATACACCAAGATGTTGGTTTGTTAAAAAAACATTTATAACGCACATTTGAATGTGCTTGGAGTAAAATGTTTTATACTCAACAATGTGTGGCTTCTTCTTTCAATGCTCAATACCAGTTTCTTTTTTAAGTTGGTGTAGTTACAGTGACAATGGGGGTTATTTACTAAAGGCAAATCCACTTTGCACTACAAGTGCTGAAAAATTTGCCAAAATCAGGCCATTTTAAGGACTACAAGCAATTAATTCATGGAGTTGAAAAGGATGATTATTTTTATTGTCAATACATTACATACGCTTGGGGGGGCAAGTCAGGACGGCCACTTTCAAGCGCCGTCATTGATTGTTGAGGTGAAAAGTCAGCCTCAGTCACAACTGAGACCAGATAGTTGGCTGCATTCTTCCACAGGAAATTGTAGCAGCTCAAGACGATGAGATTTAGTTTGTATTCGGCCATGTTGATGGCCGTTTGGAAAAGCCGGAACTGGCTGACAAAGGCATTCTCGACCACTTTTCTGGCACGGGCCAGCCGGTAATTAAAAACCCTCTGTTCCGGGGTCAGGGTCTTCATGGGGAATGGCCCACCACGTTATCCTGTGGAGGTGGCAACCCCAAGGTGCCATTCTGGAGACGCCGGTAAAATTCTGTGTGGGCGATCACTCCTCCATCAGACATACGACCATTCTTCCCTATGTACAGATATAGGAACTCATAATTCGCTGTTACCACCGCCAACATCACAATACTACTGTACACCTAATAATTAAAGTAGTATGGGTGGTGGGATGATCCGGACGTGCTTCCCATTGATCGCACCACCCACTGCTGGTGGAATTGGGAGGCCACAGTCTGCCATTCCTGTGGGTTGGAAGGAAACTGTGGAGTCAAACAAGAAAAAAAAATTAGTACTTTTGCACATAACATTGCAAGCAGATTAGACACAAACATTCTTGGCCAACATAAGTATAACATTTATTGAAATTAGTATTTAAAGATAAAAGTATAAGGTCCACTTATCAGATTCCTCACCCCCTTTGATGGCCCACTGTAAAAATTTTAGGGTGGGGGGAGATGTTTTGGACAGGTAACCCTCTCCACTTCATTGAGAGCTGAATGCATAAATAATGTGTGTTACTTTGGCCAGCCCCTCCTTACTTACACTATTGGCAGACCACTGGACAGGCAAGAAGTGTCATAATACAAAAATATGAATACACACTGTCCAAATTGAAGCACATTTTTACATTCTGCGATTACCTATCAAGATAATAGCAGAACAAAACTTTAAACAGTACCATTTGAAAGTATTCAGGCAGGCACTTGCACTAGATGCTTTGGTGAATTCATCCATAAATATGACCACAAAAGAGGTAGGTATAGTGTGTATGGGTTTGGTAAAGTCAGCAGATAGAGTATTGGTATCGGTTGACTTAGTGGTTGGGGGGGAGGGAGGGTTCCAAATGAGTTTGGGCCCCCCAAAAAAAGCCTCTTGCACTCTGCCTGAATTTAAGGACAACAATAATATTTGGACACATTTTAGGGGGTGCTTAGGGTAAGCACTACAATGGAGCTGACAAAATAGATTGTTAAATGATTAGGCTAGGTGTGTATGGGCCCAGGATAGCATGCTGGGGAGGTTAGTGAAGGCAAATATGCATGAAGGACAAAAAAGGAGCAGTAAAAACTTACAGCATGCATGAGGACAAAGAGGACATTCACAGCATATTACAATCATGGTAATTATGGAATGATTAAATAAATACAACATTAGCAAATATTAAATACATACAATGTGATGTTTAAGGATAAAACTTACCTTAATATAGTCCTTCTGCAGGACCTGAATGATGGCAAAACAGGTCTCTGGAATAATGATTCCCAGGGCCTGGGGGGAGATCCCAGTCATGAACTTCAAGTCCTGGAGACTTCTCCCCATCGCCAAGTACCACAAGGTGGCGACGAGCCTTTGCTCGGGAGTGATGGCTTGCCGCATGCAGGTGTCCTGCTTCATAATATAAGGGGTCAGCAAAGCCAAGAGACGGTGAAAGACGGGGTCCATCATCCTGATAATTCCTGAAATCATCAGGATTATTCTCCTGGAGCTTATGACAGAATTGGTCACGATTAAGCAACCAATTCTTGGTCCAAGAACTCCTCCTCCCCCTTTTCACGGACTGGACTTGGGTCGAAGCAATAACTCCAACACCAAGCCCAACAACAGCACAAACCCTACGACGAGTACCTAACCGCCACATGGCTAATAAACAAACGGCTGCTCAGAACGAACTGACAGAACGCACTGAAAATCAGAAAGGACCTGAGAAGAACGAGCTGAAAATCAGAAATGACCGGACAAGAATGCACTGAAAATCAGAAGCGAACTATAAATAGAACACACTGAAAGACAGGAACAAACTGACAAGCACGCACTGAAAAACAGATACGAACCGACAAGCACAAACTGAAAAGCAGAAACAAACTGAAAAGCACGAGGCTGAAAAGCGCGAATCGTCTCTCACCAAACTTCTACTAACACGAGATAAACACGAGATTAGCAGAAGGAGCCCAAAGGGTGGCGGACTGGCTATTGAACTTCCTTTTTATCAGCCGTTGTACGTCTTGTACGTCACCACGTTCGTAATTATTGGCCAACATTTGTGTGACCATGTGTATGCAAGACAAGTTGGAGCCAACAACCTTTGAACAAAAATCCACGGTTTTGTTGTCGGAAAGTCCGATCGTGTGTACTGTACGAGGCAGAAGAATGTCATTTCCTGCTTCTTTTTGGTTACACAAGATGGCATGGAAACAGAAGGCAGCAGCCATGAAGCACACATGCTTTCATAAGCTTATTACAGCTTTATAACTATTTATTCTATTTCATACATTTTTACCTCCACTGAACTGAACTGTTATACTTTTTTCATTGTATTTATGATGCCAATTGTGTGACAATAAACTCACACTTTGTTTTTAAGTCAGTCTGACTATCAATGCTATTCATCCAGAAATGCCCTTGAGATACAAGAATATTAGATATTAATTTTATTCTTCAGAGGATCAGTGTTACAATAGCGAATATTCATTCGCTGTTGTAACACACCTGGGTGGGCTGTGAGCGCATTCTCTGTGCCCCAAGCCCACCCTATTTTGAAGCCTATTAGAGCCTCTGGCTCTAATCAGTGCTTCAAAAAAGATCCACCCCGCATTGGATTCCATGCGTCCGGTGTCCTGAAAGGGGCCATACGCATGGATAGGGGAGGCGGCGATGGACAGAGGAGGCGGCGCCCGTGCACCCTTAATGGATGGGCCTCCCCTGGCCGGGAGAAATCGGCGCAAGCAGATTTACATCTACATCAGGGGACATTTTTATGGGGGGGCCCCAAAGCACCCCCCCATGTTGAGGGCATGTGACCTGGTATGGTTTAGGGGGGGCACTCGCTCGTCTGCAGACCACCATGGCCCTTGTCCCCATCAACATGGGGATGAGGTGCTTTGGGGCGGGGGGCAGAGCTCCCCTGCCCCCGAACACCCCCCATGTTGAGGGCATGTAGCCTGGTATGGTTTGGGGGGGCACTTGCTTGTCCCCTCTCTTTCCTGACCTGCCGGGCCACATGCTCAGATAAGGGTCTAGTATGGATTTTGGGGGGGAGCCTACGCCGTTTATTCCTGATTTATTTTATTGCTGACAATTCTTTTTTTTACATTCAGCTGTCAGCAGGGAACCACGCTGACAGCTGCTGACTCATTGGTTGTTAAGGATGCGGTGACCAGAGCCCCCCCCCTTTCCCCCATTTAATTTACAATTATAGGGTAAGGGGTTGGTGGGTACACTGCCATTTTAAGAAGATTGCAGGTTTCACAGGTAAGTCAGGTATGGCCAATGTGAACACCTGGAAGGTGCTGGAACGGGCAGGGAGCTGTTAAAAAGGGGCCAGAACAGTAAATGGTCCTCTTTGAACCTTCTAGCAAGTAGCTGAGCAGCACTGAGCAGTGGGCCTCAAGATGGAGGCACTGTTTAGACAGCTTATTCAGAAAGCAGAAAGCAGTGGTGGAGAGGTTTGGTTGAGGAGCTGCTTGGAGCTGGGTGCCGGCCTAGGGACAGTGGAGTAGCCCGAGAGCTTTGCGGCCAGCAGCGCACCTGATGCGGTCTTACCAGCACAGGAGACGGTGGGGGGTCCAGCTGTGGGTGCACGGAGGAGCCAGCGCTGGCGTGTGAAGCGGATCAAGCCACCGGGAAGAAGCCAGGATGAGGAGGCGGAGCCGCAAGAGTCGGGAGGCAGCGCGAGTGTGCCCAGCTTGGAGAGCGGTGGGCACAGACAGGCAGGGCAGAAGAGGCAGGCCCCATCTTCTCCAGCGTGGACTGAGCAGAGCAAGAGAAGAGGCAGGTCCGGCGCGCGTGGAGGGAGTCGCCCACTACTACAACGGTTGCTAGGCAGCCTGAATATGCAGGATCATCACCAAGAGCAGCCCCGTCTGTACAAGAAGCGGTGGCAGGCTGGGGACAGCAGGATGATGCAGCAGCTTTCCTGCAGAGTGCTGCGCCCAGTCCTGGAGTACAGCAGAATGCTGGTGAGTATAGACAATTGCATTTGTTATCTGATGTAGTAGGTTCACTGACAAAGCTAGTGCAGTCAAGGTCTAATGTTAACCATGTCAATGCTGCTAATATTGTGCCTGCTCCGGTGACTGTCACTCCTCCTGCAGTGTCAGCTAATAGTTTACTGATGGAGGTGGCGGTTCAGAAGCAGGTACCTGAGGTTTGCTTAAAAGAAGTGTTACTGTGTAACGTTTCTCCCCTAGGCTTTTTGTTCAAAGGTTATTTATTGAAAGATCAACATATGGTAACAAGTATAATGTATCAATTAAAGGTATTTTAGTAGTTACATGTAATTTAAATAAGCAGATTAAGGCATTGTATTAAAAATTAATGTTAGATAAGTTCCCTTTTTATCAAAATGATATAGTTTTCAGACTGTTTCAATATTAGCTAACATTAATATTTAGATGATCATTATCAGTTAATGAAAGAAAATGAGGTCTATTTCTGTCTGAGTTCTTATGTGTGTTTCATCTGTTGCTGTTAGGTACCTTATGAAATGATAATAAGGAAGAGAAGAAAAAAGAAAGAAAGAAAATAAGGGTAAGGAAAGGTGTGTGTGTGTGGGGGGGGGCATGGGGTGTTCCGGAGGCATAATCTATTCTTATAGTTTTATCATTGTTGCATATAAAAATGTTAATTACCATTACTGGAGTACCTGGTGGTCAAAGTTTATAGGTAAACAATGTGTGATCCATGGTTTCCATAAACCTTCATATGCTTTCAGATTTTCTTTATCTAGGGCTTCCTTTTTTGCATGCAACAATGACCGATTAATTCTGTGCTTGGTTTCTGCTTTGTTTAGTAAGGGGGTTTTCCATGCTTTAGTTATTGTCTGTTTTGCAGCCGTCATAAGTTGTATGAATAGCTTGAATTGTTTATGAGTCATGTAATCAGGTTTTATATTTAAAAGGGCTATTTCTGGATCTGGTATTATTGTTATTTCAAACATTTCTGAAGCGAGCAAAAAAAACCTTTTTCCAGAATTTTTTTATAATAGAACAATTCCACCACATATGTATATATGTTCCTTGTTCTGAACAGCTGCGAAAGCAGAGACCTGAATAATCAGGCGCGAATTTAGCTATTGTAGCGGGAACCAAATACCAGTGTGAGAGTACCTTGTAGGTGGTTTAAATATCTGTCACATTAGAACAAAAAGATTTGATATTGGACCAGATTGCAAACCATTCTGTTTTATCTATAGTTCGATCAAGATCTTTTCACCACATAAGATGGTAATTTAACATCTGATTTAACTAGCAATGTGGAGTATATTGTTGATTTGAGACCTTTGGCATGAGGGTCTTTCATGCATATATTTTCAAACTCAGTAAAATCATATACAGAGTCATCAATGTTTAGGAAAGGAATACAAAAGTAGTTCTTAATTTTGAAGGTAACAAAATATTTCTGATTGGGGGAGCCCAAAACACTTGCATAAGTCTGGGAAGGGACGGATTGTTGTATTTAGGATCATGTGATATAAACATGTTATACCTGCTTTGGGCCAAGCCCGAAAAGATCTGAGATAAGTCCGTGCTGGATAGAAAGCTGGGTTTTTGAGAAAAGATAGAAGTGGATAATGTTTGGATTGCAGACCATGAGAGATTTTGAGTCTATCCCAGATAGCTAGAGAATGTTTAGTTATTGGGTTTTTAAAGTTTTACGATCTATGGGACATAACCATAAAATATTGTGTATGGAGAGAGGGTCACAATCTATTGCTTCGATGGTAACCCACAGGGGAATTCTCAGTTTTGGAGTGATATTTTATGGATTGTGCTAGCTGAGCAGCTTTATAATATAATGAAATGTTTGTAAATCCTGGGCCACCATAGATTTTGGGAAGGAATAAGGTTTCTCTAGCTATTCGTGGTCTGAATTTCCTGCAAGTAAATTTTATACATTTTTGTTGTATTATTCTAAGGAAATAGGATATGCTATCCAGATTGTATCACAGCGGGCTTTCCCCTTCCGTGTGGATCATACATGTGGGTGGTAATGATTTGGGGAGGATGAGTATGCTAGATTTGTTATTTACTAAGAAAAATTATTTATGTAGATTTAAACTGACTTCACCGACGACTACTATTATTTTTTCAGAGATTGTGCCACACCTGTCTTGGCTTTATTCTCCTCAATGCCGGGTCATGGAAAAAATGAGAAAGAGGATAAATAGGGCAATGGAGAAATATTTGCCTATGTTGGATGGTTTTTCTTACAGGCACGTTGACCTTGAAGGAGGTATTGCAGGATTGTATCGCCAAGACGGGGTGCATTTATCTGAAGTCGGGCTTGACATATTCAATCTGGGATTACAGTCTTGCATTGAAATGGCCACGGGTTTGGGTTAGGCCGGACTTGTTCTGCGAACTAGTGCCGGCTGGTGGAGTTTTTTCTGGTAATAAATTGCTCGAGTTTAGGGGCATAATTTGTGGTATTGGTAAATATTTTTTTTGATATTTTGTTTTTTGATTAATAAAAATTATTGACAATATTATGTTTATGGATTTCTGGTAAACCAAAAAATAGAGTCGTGGCCATTTCATGCCATTATCTGTGTATTAGTCTTTTATTTAGGGTGTTGGGGGTTTTGGTGGCTGGGGGGTTGTGGCCTGTAGTCCAATGTAAAAGGAGGGCACAACCTTTTGGGCCCTCCTTCATGGGTCTGCGGCTGCCCCCCTTTTCCCCTCATTTTATTTACAGTTATAGGGTAAGGGGTTGGTGGGTATGCTGCCCCTTTAAAGCGGGGGTCCACCTATCTATTGTTTTTTTTTTTTGGAGTTCATTCACAAACTTTTCTTCTCATAATTATCTACTCACATGTTCTGTGTAATATGTCCGCCTGTGTCCGATTTCGTTGTAAAGAATAACTTATAAAATTCACTGAAGGCGGTTTCCATCTTCATTGTGGGAATTTGAAGCCCACAAGCATGTATTTCCTGGATGCGGTGAATGCTGGGAGCAGAGATGTTGTGATGACGCTGTTGCACAATGCATGCTGGGAAGCCTGAGACTAGCTCCCAGGGACTGTGGGAGGTCTGGGAGAGGCTAGAAATACGCCTACTCCCATGGGAGGAAAACCAGGAAGTGCAAAGAGGATTAGAAAAAAAAAGGTAATTACGGCGATTTAAATTTTTTTACACAGCATGTCAGCATCTAGGCAAGGAAGAGAATGCATAGAGATAATGTTCAAAATTTGGGTGGAACCCCGCTTTAAGAAGATTGCAGGTTTCACAGGTGAGTCAGGTATGGCCAATTGGAACACCTGGAAAGTACTGGAACAGGCAGGGAGCTGTTAAAAGGGGACCAGAACAGGAAATGGTCCTCTTTGGACCTTCTAGCAAGTAGCTTTCCCTCCCCCCCACCCTGTCGCAGCAAATTTATGTGTTTTTTCCTCCACCTTGGATCCAGGGTGAGCATTTTTGCTGGTAATAAATTGCTCGAGTTCCGAAAACTGAGCATAATTTGTGGTATTGGTAAATATTTAATGGTTTTTGGTTAATAAAAAATATTGACAATATTCTGTTTATGGATTTCTGGTAAACCAATAAATAGAGCAGCGGCCATTTCATGCCATTATCTGTGTATTGGTCTTTTATTTAGGGTGTTGGGGGTTTTGGTGGTTGGGGGGTTGTGGCCTGCAGCACACTGAACACACTGTATGCCTTGCATTGTTATGAGCATGAGTTCACCTACATCATAGAACATGTTAAATTGTGTATTTCTGCAAGAATTCACATAGATGTGAATCCAGCCTAAGTTTTTTTTTTTTTGTTTGTTTGTTTTTTGTTTTTTTTTGCATGATTAAGCTTATTGCTAAGCTTTTATTGTGGCTTTCTAATACTGCCTCTTATTGAATATTGCAGTACTTTCAGAATTTAAAAACAGTGGAATTCACAGGATGACAAGGCTCTTTGCACATACATTCTGCTTTTGTAGCTACAGATCATCTATCCTCTGTCCATTGTGCATCCACATTATATTCCTATATTCTGCCACAGACCTTTGGACTCTCATAAAACAGATTTTCAACTGCTTTAAGCTGACTCATGAATTCAGTGAGCCAGTTAATGGTATTAAAAAGGAAAGATTTGCTGACTTACTGACGTTTACTATCTACCTGTTCTAGTTAATTGGTATTTACACATTGCCTTTATATGTCAAACATTTAGAAGGTAGCTGCACTTCTAAATAAACACCCAAGCTCAGCCCAGCCCAACACCTAACATCTGCCTTCTTCTGGACTGTAATTATAAGAAATGGTGTCAGCTCTGCCCAAATGT
Source organism: Aquarana catesbeiana (assembly GCF_042186555.1). Lineage (NCBI taxonomy): Eukaryota > Metazoa > Chordata > Amphibia > Anura > Ranidae > Aquarana > Aquarana catesbeiana. The sequence goes on along the minus strand of NC_133324.1, from coordinate 327,287,414 downwards.
CTGTTGTAAGGCTGCTTTCACAATGAAAAAAAAATCGTGCCTGCATAGCGCCTGTAAAGAGCCTCTCCTCTCACTCCAGTGTGAAAGCCCGAGTGCTTTCACACTGGAGTGGTGCGCTGGCAGGACGCCAAAAAAAGTCCTGCAAGCCACATCTACAGTGCCCCTGCCCATTTAAAAAAGAAAAAGCCGGCAATTATCGGTTGTTTAGCGGTGGGGCCGTCGCGTCCTTAACAACCGATGACTAATTCAGCTGTCAGCGTGGGTTCCTCTGTTGACAGCTGAAGTGTAAACCAAATCCCAATTGGAGCTATCAAAAAAATAAAAGCAGCCGGCATAGGCGTGCGCATGGGGTGTGCCGGGTGTGCCTGGGCACACCCTAATGTGTGTCCAGAGATCTGCTGTAAGATGCTGCAAGAGACTGTATAGGGAGCTGCCTGTGAGTTTCCCATTGAGTAGTCAGGGAGGCATGTAAGAGCCACTTAGTGCTTTAAACTGTAATGTAATGTCACTGGTTACAGATAGGAGCTGTCAAAACTCGGGCTGATGTCAGGGGTGGGCGGGACCAAACAGCTAGCCTATCAAACACGCTGATGTTGAGGGCTGGGCGGGCCGCTCAGTGTATGTGGCTCCGCCCCCTTTCTATCAGCTATTAAACACCAGCCAATGATTGGGCTGCTTAAGAAAGGAGGCGGAGCCATATACATGGAGCAGCCCCCCAGCCCCTATTCCTTTGGCTGGTGTTTGATAGCTGATAGAAAGGGGCGGATGCCACATACGCGGAGCGGCCCGGCCAGCCCCTATCCCGTTGGCTTGTGTTTGATAGGCTAGCTGTTCGGTCTCACCCACCCCCGACATCAGCTCCGAGTTCTGACAGCTCCTCTCTGCGAGCAGTGACATTACATTACAGTTTCACTCACTGAGCGTCTCTTACATGCCTAGATGACTGCTCAATGGGAAACTTCCCCTCTCCTAGATCAGTGCCAATCGGTGCCTCCTATCAGTGCCACCTATCATTGCCAATCAATGCCACCTATCAGTGCCGCCAATCAGTGCCACCTGTCAGCGCACACCAGTGCCACCTGTCAGTGCCAATCAGTGCCACATGTCAGTGCCAATCAGTGCCCACCAGTGCCACCTGTCAGTGTCAATCAGTGCCCATCAGTGCCACCTGTCAGTGCCAATCAGTGCCCCCAGTGCCACATATCAGTGCCCACCAGTGCCACCTGTCAGTGCCAATCATTGCTCATCAGTGCCACCTGTCAGTGCCAATCAGTGCCCACCAGTGCCACCTGTCAGTGCCCATCAGTGCCACCTGTCAGTGCCAACCAATGCCCCCTATCAGAGACAATCCGTGCCACCTACTCCTACACCTACTCCGTGCCTGTCTACTCCTCACCTCACTCCTTCAGTCTCCTCTTGCATTACTAACTTACTAACTGACATATCAGCATAGATGTCGCATCACTTCCTTAAACTAAATCTCTCTAAAACTGAGCTATTAATATTCCCCCCGCCCGTGCCCTCCTCCATGACTTTTCCATCAAAATCAACAATGCAACCATCAGTCCCTCCCCTCACGCCAGGGTACTAGGTGTAATCCTAGACTCTGACTTGTCATTTCAGCCTCAAATCCAATCGTTGTCAAAAGTTTGTAGAATTCACCTCCGTAACATCTCTAAAATTCGCCCCTTTTTAACAAATGAAACCACCAAGCTCCTCATTCACTCCCTTGTTATCTCTCGCCTTGACTAATGCAACTCCCTTCTCATTGGCCTACCTCTCCATAGGCTATCCCTCTTCAGTATATCATGAATGCTGCTGCAAGACTTATCCACCTTACCAACCGCTTAGTGTCTGCCAACCCTCTCCTCCAATCCCTACACTGGCTCCCAATCACCCAGCGAATTAAATTCAAAATACTAACCATAACATACAAAGCCATTCACAACTCTGCCCCAAGCTACATCACCAATCTTGTCTCCAAATATCACCCAAATCGACCTCTCCGCTCTTCTCAAGACCTCCTGCTCTCAACCTCTCTCATCTCCTCCTCTCATGCTCGTCTCCAGGATTTCTCCAGAGCCTCTCCCATCCTCTGGAACTCGCTACCTCCATCTATCCGGCTATCCCCTACTCTTGCTACCTTCAGGCGATCCCTGAAAACTCATCTCTTCAGGAAAGCCTATCACGTCTCCAACTAATCTCCTACCACTTCCAACAGCTCATTCCCCTCAGTTACAACCTTTTCTACCACCTGCCCCACCCTATTAGATTGTAAGCTCTTCTGAGAAGGGCCCTGTTAATCCTCTTGTATTTTATTGTATTATAACTGTATTGTCTCCCTTTTATATTGTAAAGCACTGCATAAACTGTTGGCGCTATATAAATCCTGTATAATAATAATAATAACCTGTTAGTGCCAATCAGTGCTGCCAGTCAGTGCCAACCAATGCCACCTATCAGTGCCAATCAGTGCCCAATAGTACTTCCAATCAGTGCCACCTATCAGTGCTGCATATCAGTGTCCATCAGTGCTGTCTATCAGTGCCCATCAGTGCTGCCTATCAGTACCCATCAGTTTTGCCTATCAGTGCCAATCAGTGCCCATCAGTGCTGCCAATGAGTGCCCATCAGTGCTGCCTATCAGTGCCACCTATCAGTGCCAACCAATGCCATAAATCAGTGCCCATCAGTGCTGCCAATCAGTGAAGCCTATTAGTGCCAACCAATGCCACCTATCAGTGCCAATCATTGTTGCCTAGCAGTGCCATCTATCAGTGACAATCAGTGCTCATCAGTGCTGCCTATCGGTGCAGCATATCAGTGCCCATCAGCTCTGCCTATCAATGCCACCTATCAATGCTGCATATCAGTGCCCATCACTGCCGCCCATCAGTGCTGCCTATCAGTGCCAATCTGTGCTGCCAATTAGTGCCAATAAGTGCCACCATGCAGTGCCTATCAGTGCCGCCAATCAGTGCTGCCAACCAGTACCGCCTATCAGGGCCCATCAGTGCTGCCAATCAGTGCTGCCTATCAGTGCCCATGAGTGCTGCCAATCAGTGTCACCTATAAGTGCCAATCAGTGCTGGCTATGAGTGCTGCCTATCAGTGCCTATGAGTGCTGCCTATCAGTGCTTCCAATCAGCGCCCATCAGTGCACTGAGTGCAGGGATGGGCAGTTGAACTCAGTATCTAGGCACATTGTCTATGGGGGCTGGCCTGGTGGAGCACAACTGAAAACCATCTGTTTATTAATGCCACATGTCGATCTTTAGTATAATACGTAATCGCCACACTACTATTTACAATAAACTACTGGCGGTAAATTAACCACTTGCCGACCGCCTCACGCGATATACGTCAGCAGAATGGCACGAGCAGGCAAAATCACGTACCTGGTACGTGATTGCCTTCCCGCGGGCGGGGGGTCCGATTGGACCCCCCCCGGTGCCCGAGGCGATCGGCTTTGGTCTGGGAGCGATCAGTGATGAGGGGGAGGCCATCCATTCATGGCCCTCCCCTCGCGATCGCTCTCAGCCAATGAGAATCCTCCCCGGCCTGTGTGTAGTACACACAGGCAGAGGATGTGATGTCATCTCTCCTTGGCTCGACAGTTTCCGTTCCGGCGACGAGGAGAGAAGACATCTGAGTGAGTTGCACAACACATACACTTACAGTAGAACATGCCAGGCATACTTTACATCCCCCCCCCGATCACCCCCCAATCACCCCTCCCCCCCCCCCGTCACACTGACACCAAGCAGGTTTTTTTTTTTTTTTTCTGATTACTGCATGGTGTCAGTTTGTGACAGTTAGTGTGGTGGGACAGTGAGTGTTAGCCCCCTTTAGATCTAGGATACCCCCTAACCCCCCCAATAAAGTTTTAACCCCTTGATCACCCCCCGTCACCAGTGTCGCTAAGTGATCATTTTTCTGATCGCTGTATTAGTGTCACTGGTGACGCTAGTTAGGGACGTAAATATTTAGGTTCGCCGTCAGCGTTTTATAGCGACAGGGACTCCCATATACTACCTAATTTAACCCCTTGATTGCCCCCTAGTTAACCCTTTCACCACTGATCACCGTATAACCGATACGGGTGACGCTGGTTAGTTCGTTTATTTTTTATAGTGTTAGGGCACCCGCCGTTTATTACCGAATAAAGGTTTAGCCCCCTGATCGCCCGGCGGTGATATGCATCGCCCCAGGCAGCGTCAGATTAGCGCCAGTACCGCTAACACCCACGCACGCAGCATACGCCTCCCTTAGTGGTATAGTATCTGTATGGATCAATATCTGATCTGATCAGATCTATACTAGCGTCCCCAGCAGTTTAGGGTTCCCAAAAACGCAGTGTTAGCGGTATCAGCCTAGATACCTGCTAGCACCTGCGTTTTGCCCCTCCGCCCGGCCCAGCCCAGCCCACTCAAGTGCAGTATCGATCGATCACTGTCACTTACAAAACACTAAACGCATAACTGCAGCATTCGCAGAGTCAGGCCTGATCCCTGCGATCGCTAACAGTTTTTTTGGTAGCGTTTTGGTGAACTGGCAAGCACCAGTGGCCTAGTACACCCTGGTCGTAGTCAAACCAGCACTGCAGTAATACTTGGTGACGTGGCGAGTCCCATAAGTGCAGTTCAAGCTGGCGAGGTGGCAAGCACAAGTAGTGTCCCGCTGCCACCAAAAAGACAAACACAGGCCCGTCGTGCCCATAATGCCCTTCCTGCTGCATTCGCCAATCCTAATTGGGAACCCACCGCTTCTGCAGCGCCCGTACTTTCCCCATTCCCATCCCCAACCAAATGCAGCTGCATGAGATGCATTTTCTTTATGTCCTCCCGAATACCCCTACCCAACGAACCCCCCAAAAAAGATGTTGTGTCTGCAGCAAGCGCGGATATAGGCGTGACACCCGCTATTATTGTCCCTCCTGTCCTGACAATCCTGGTCTTTGCATTGGTGAATGTTTTGAACGCTACCATGCACTAGTTGAGTATTAGTGTAGGGTACAGCATTGCACAGACTAGGCACACTTTCACAGGGTCTCCCAAGACGCCATCGCATTTTGAGAGACCCGAACCTGGAACCGGTTACAGTTATAAAAGTTACAGTTACAAAAAAAAGTGTAAAAAAAAAAAAACACAAGCAAAAATATAAAATAAAAAAAAATATTTGTCGTTTTATTGTTCTCTCTCTCTCTATTTTCTCTCTATTGTTCTGCTCTTTTTTACTGTATTCTATTCTGCAATGTTTTATTGTTATTATGTTTTATCGTGTTTGCTTTTCAGTTATGCAATTTTTTATACTTTACCGTTTACTGTGCTTTATTGTTAACCATTTTTTTGTCTTCAGATACGCCATTCACTACTTTGAGTGGTTATACCAGAATGATGCCTGCAGGTTTAGGTATCATCTTGGTATCATTCTTTTCAGCCAGTGGTCGGCTTTCATGTAAAAGCAATCCTAGCGGCTAATTAGCCTCTAGACTGCTTTCACAAGCAGTGGGAGGGAATGCCCCCCCCACCGTCTTCCGTGTTTTTCTCTGGCTCTCCTGTCTCAACAGGGAACCTGAGAATGCAGCCGGTGATTCAGCCAGCTGACCATAGAGCTGATCAGGGACCAGAGTGGCTCCAAACATCTCCATGGCCTAAGAAACCGGAAGTTACGAGCATTTTATGACTTAGATTTCGCCGGATGTAAACAGCGCTATTGTGAAACTGGGGAAGCATTTTATCACACCGATCTTGGTGTGGTCAGATGCTTTGAGGGCAGAGGAGAAATCTAGGGTCTAATAGACCCCAATTTTTTCAAAAAAGAGTACCTGTCACTACCTATTGCTATCATAGAGGATATTTACATTCCCTGAGATAACAATAAAAATGATTTAAAAAAAAATGAAAGGAACAGTTTAAAAATAAGATAAAAAAGCAAAAAAATAATAAAGAAAAAAAAAAGCACGCCTGTCCCCCCTGCTCTCGCGCTAAGGCGAACGCAAGCGTCGGTCTGGCGTCAAATGTAAACAGCAATTGCACCATGCATGTGAGGTATCACCGCGAAGGTCAGATCGAGGGCAGTAATTTTAGCAGTAGACCTCCCCTGTAAACTTAAAGTGGTAACCTGTAAAGGCTTTTAAAAATGTATTAATTTTGTTGCCACTGCACGTTTGTGCGCAATTTTAAAGCATGTCATGTTTGGTATCCATGTACTCGGCCTAAGATCATCTTTTTTATTTCATCAAACATTTGGGCAATATAGTGTGTTTTAGTGCAAAAAAGTGTGTTTTTTCCCCAAAAAATGCGTTTGAAAAATCGCTGCGCAAATACTGTGTGAAAAAAAAATGAAACACCCACCATTTTAATCTGTAGGGCATTTGCTTTCAAAAATATATAATGTTTGGGGGTTCAAAGTAATTTTCTTGCAAAAAAAATTAATTTTTTCATGTAATCAAAAAGTGTCAGAAAGGGCTTTGTCTTCAAGTGGTTAGAAGAGTGGGTGATGTGTGACATAAGCGTCTAAATGTTGTGCATAAAATGCCAGGACAGTTCAAACCCCCCCAAATGACCCCATTTTGGAAAGTAGACACCCCAAGCTATTTGCTGAGAGGCATGTCGAGTCCATGGAATATTTTATATTGTGACACAAGTTGCAGGAAAGAGACAAATTTTTTTTTTTTTTTTGCACAAAGTTGTCACTAAATGATATATTGCACAAACATGCCAAGGGGTTATGCCATCTGGGCATTTTATGGCCTTCAAAACTGTGATAGGTAGTGAGGAGTAAAATCAAAAATATACGCCCTTAGAAATCCTGAAGGCAGCGATTGGTTTTCGGGGCCCCGTACGCGGCTAGGCTCCCAAAAAGTTCCACACATGTGGTATCCCCGTACTCAGGAGAAGCAGCTGAATATATTTTGGGGTGCAATTCCACATATGCCCATTGCCTGTGTGAGCAATATATCATTAAGTGACAACTTTTTGTAATTTTTTTTTTTTTTTTGTCATTATTCAATCACTTGGGGAAAAAAATGAATATTCAAACATGCCTCTCAGCAATTTCCTTGGGGTGTCTACTTTCCAAAATGGGGTCATTTGTGGGGGTTTTGTACTGCCCTGCCATTTTAGCACCTCAAGAAATGACATAGGCAGTCATAAATTAAAGGCTGTGTAAATTCCAGAAAATGTACCCTAGTTTGTAGATGCTATAACTTTTGCGCAAACCAATAAATATACACTTATTAACATTTTTTTTACCAAAGACATGTGGTTGAATACATTTTGGCCTAAATGTATGACTAAAATTGAGTTTATTGGATTTTTTTATAACAAAAAGTAGAAAATATCATTTTTTTTTCAAAATTTTCGGTCTTTTTCCGTGTATAGCGCAAAAAAAAAAAACGGCAGAGGTGATCAAATAAAGAAAGCTCTATTTGTGGGAAGAAAAGGACGCAAATTTCGTTTGGGTACAGCATTGCATGACCGCGCAATTAGCAGTTAAAGCAGTGCCAAATTGTAATAAAGTGCTCTGGTCAGGAAGGGGGTAAATCCTTCCGGGGCTGAAGTGGTTAAAAAAGTGTCAGTAAAAGGCCTGCCACTAAGCACTGTTATGTGTTCCCACACCACAAAAAAAAAGTGCAGTGCTAACTTACTAATCAATAACTTAAGAATAATTGTGGAACCCTCTAATATATGGGAATCTCAATAAACGTCAATAATACCACAATACCAGTGATATGTAACGTCACATATAATACACATCAAACTGAAAAAATAAATTAAAAATTAAACTTAGCAGGGATGGTGGAACACCCCCCCCCCCCCCTATAGATATTTGCCATACAGATTTACTACAAGTGCAATAATTCCAGTGATATGTGATTTCACATGTAATACACATCAAAATTATAATAAAACATCTTTTTTTTTAACTTAGCAGGGATGGTGGAAACCCCTCTACAGATAATTGCAATACAAATTAACTTCAAGTGCAACTTTTTAGTTGCGAGGTTCACACCATTATAGCACTTTGGAATTTTTATTGTTTAGATTGTTACACTTAATTTTATATGTTTTAGTTACTATTATAATGTGAATTTTTGCACTTGAAGTTAATTTTCCACCACCCTTGCTCAGTCCATGTCTTTATGGACCTTGTTTTGTCTGCTGGTGCTCAGTCATGTTAGAACAGGAACGGGCCATCCCCAAACTGTTCCCACAACATTGGGAGCATAAAATTATCCAAAATGTCTTGGTATGCTGATGTCGTTAATGTTCCCTTCACTGGAACTAAGGGGCCAAACCCAACTCCTGAAAAACAACCCCACACCATAATCCCCCCTCCACCAAATGATTTGGACCAGTGCACAAAGCAAGCTCCACAAAGACATGGATGAGTGAGTTTGGGGTGGAGGAACTTGACTGGCCTTCACATTAAAGTGGAGACTGTGAGCCAGGCCTTCTCATCCAACATCAGTGCCTGGCCTCACAAATGCTCTTCTGGAAGGATGGTAAAACATTCCCATAGACACACTCCTAAACCTTGTGGACAGCCTTCCCAGAAGAGTTGAAGCTGTTATAGCTGCAAAGGGTGGGTTAACTCAATATTGAACCCTATGGACTAAGACTGAGATGCCATTAAAGTTCATAGGCGTGTAAAGGGAGGCGTCCCAATACTTCTGGTAATACAGTGTATATGTGTGTATATATATATATATGTATACGCATGTGTGTTTGAGCTTTTGGGTGCACACCCTAATGCAATAAGCTGCGCACGCCTATGGCAGCCGGGCAATGTTTATTAACAACATTGCTCACCATCTCAGCTTAACCACCTCAATACAATTCTGTTTATTCCTGTACTTGTATTGATTGTCAGTAACCTAATCTAAAGTCCCATAGAGGACACACACTCTTTTTGAGTGATCTTTTTCTATTTCATTAGGGATGTGGGTTCACTGACAATATAGTTTCATACAGGGTTGACACCATTTCTTCATATTCATTACTCAGGTAGAGAATACCCACTTCCTCGCCTAGGTGTCTCCCCTTTCATTTCACTCCATATCTAAATTTTCTTTAACTATTCATTAATTAACCAATACTATGACTAACTATGCCGGAAAGAATTGGGACAAAGCCATGTCTGGTTTTTATAAGATTTTTTCTCAAAAAGAGCAGAAAGACTCAGAACTTTCCCAAATTTTTTCAAATCTCAGAAGACTTTTTGGAAAAAAAGTAATTAAATCACTGGCACATACATTCGTTTGAACACTATCTGAGAAACCATATTTATCCATTTGGATTATGAATCCAGATTTTTCCCACCATGGAGCATATAGAACCATCATTCAAAGAGGCATGGGAAAAAAATTTATCGGCATGCTCAGAGGGCATTTTATTTTTTATTTTTATTTCAGGTACTTATATAGCGCCGTCAATTTACGCAGCGCTTTACATATACATTGTCCATTCACATCAGTCCCTACCCTCAAGGAGCTTACAATCTAAGGTCCCTAACTCACATTCATACATACTAGGGACAATTTAGACAGGATCCAATTAACCTACCAGCATGTCTTTGGAGTGTGGGAGGAAACCGGAGTACCCGGAGGAAACCCACGCAGGCACAGGGAGAACATGCAAACTCCAAGCAGGTAGTGTCGTGATGTCCCTCTTAATAGAAGAATACAAAAAAACTATTATAAAAATTGATAAGGAACTTTATACTTGCAACTGATTCAGTTTAAAACACATGTATACTTTGCGCAGCTGGACAATGACCTGAATGCACGCTTGGAACAATTCAATGTGGGCATTCTAGTCAAAAAGGAGAACAACCCCTTGAGGGACCAGACTGCCTTTATTGAACAAAAGGGGTATAACTGGAAAAATACTCAAACTAAATCCAAGTATAACTTTAAAGCAAGGTCTTATAATAATGATCCTGAGCTGTCAGATGCCTCGTCGGTATCTTCATTTTCCTCCAGAGGACAATCTGGGTCCAACAGATCTAGGAAGTCCAAGAAACGACCAAACGGAAGTGGTTCCAATGGGAAAAAACACAAAAAAGGGATCACTGAAACACACAATCCTGCGGCACACCCCCATGGCACACAAGCAACGCAAGGTAATATTTAATTGACTAGGAGCACTGTACTAACACAGCCTCACTCGGACACAAATGTACTTTTTCCTAGATTGTCTACTGTAGGTAACAAAGCATCATCACCCAATGTCACACAGGACGAACGTTCGGTCAGGGGAGCTATCAATGCGGAATCGCAATGAAATAAAGATTGGGTAAGCAAATTCAAATCTCCCTGTGAAACGTCTATTTTGGACCTAAATGTGGTAAATTTATCTACATATGTATTTTCCAACCTGGAGTCATAGGTCCTTTCACGAGGTTTAAGCTTTTGTCCCAATCAGGATATAAATAAATTTGAGGCCATCAAGGATCTCCAACTATTTGCCCGTAAATTAATTTTAAAACAAATGTACTCAAGGGAGATACCCACCGAACCAAACTTTAAATCACAAGAACTAAAGGCTCTAACACTAGTTAGTATGCTTGAAGAGAATGAGGTTCCCAGTCTGATCGATCAGATTGATTTGGAACATCTATTGGGGCGTTTTGACCAAACAGAACCCCCTCCAATGCCAACATTCAAAAAGAAATCGGATAAATTACCGCCGTTGAATACCAACTCAAACGTGCTGGCCTTTGTCAAATTAGTAGATACTGAGATATGTAAAATCAAGATCAATAATTCAGACCAGGGTAATTTATCAAGAGATGAAAGATTAGCTTTAAAAACACTCAAGGAGCATTCGGGCATAACAATAAAGCCCTCCGATAAGAGGGGCAACATTGTCATTATGGACAATGATAGGTCTGTTTCCGGAAATTGTCCAATGATTATATTTATATGGACAATGATAGGTATATTGACATGTGCATGAGAATATTGGAAAATAAAAAATGCTATTGCAAAATCAATGCAAACAAAATCACCTAAATTTAACCAGTAATTTTATTCCTTGGTGGACTCTGCACTTGGACAACATATCATTACAAAGCCTGAATAAGAATTTATTAGGACCAAACAACCTAAAATTCCAACGTTTTATTCCCTGCCAAAACTGCATAAATGTATGAAATGCCCCTCGGGCAGACCCATTGTATCTGGAAATGAGTCGTTGACCGAGAATCTCAGTACCTTCGTTCATGGGCATTTACGCCCAGATTTTGGATGGCCTGTGTATTTCCTCCACGTCAATTTTGGTGGCTGTCGACATGGAGGCATTATACAGCTCTGTACCTCATGATAAAGGCCTAACATGTATTAGACATTATCTCTCAGGATGATAGGTTTGATCAAAAAACTAGCAAGTTTTGTTGGGTTCTCTTGAGTTAATTCTCCAAAACAACCACTTTACTTTCAATGGTTCCCACTTCCTCCAGGTGCAGAGCGTTGCGATGGGAACTTCATGTGCCCCATCGTACGCCAATCTGTACCTGGGGGAGTGGGAATGGATGATTGGCCAATCTGAGGCAATGGCTTCCTTTATGAGGAATATCAGTCTTTGGTATAGATTCATCAACGACGTTGTCATTATATGGGAAGGCCCACATGATCAGTTAACTGTTCCTTGATCAACTCAATAAGAATAATTTTAATTTAGCATTTACAATGACATGGAATAGATCTTCTATAACCTTTTTGGATGTCACGATCCACAAAGATGAAACGAGTCACATTAGTAGCAGTCTTTACAGAAAACCAACTTCTGGCAATACCATACATCTATTCCCTTCATCCAGTATCTAAGGATACGCAGAAATTGTACTGAAAATTCAACATTCAAAAACGAGGCAGATTCATTAAGGGAGAAACTGCTCCTACACGGCTATTCTAATACTTGTCTCAAAAAGGCCTATAATAGAGCCATATTGAGAATGAGGAAAGATTTGTTATACAATCCATCATCAAAAAACACCAAAACCAATCCTATCTCAATTATAACGAGGTTTTCCAACCAACATGAAACAATTAAAAAAATTACCAACAAATACTGGCATGTTCTGTCCATGGACCCGATCATAGGTCCATCTGTGAGTAAAAAAACATAATTTACTCTCAAACGGGCAAGATCCTTTAAGGATCATCTTGTTTCTAGCAAATTCAATCATTTGGGCCGCCAAGATCCTTGCAAATACCTAGGTACTTTTACCTGCGGTGGTTGCAACTATTGCCATTACATGAACACTGCACGTAAGTAACGTGTCACTCCCCAATGGAGAATGATATCTCCTGAAACACCACGCCAATTGCCAGACAGTGGGCATCGTGTACCTTCTGTGGTGTGACTTTTCTTGTTTTTATGCAGGCAAGACTATTCAGCCATTTTGGCGTTGTGCCTACCGACACATTGTGTCAATGAAGACATGCAATCCCAGTCTATCACTGGGAAGACATGTCACAGATCTATACGATGGTGTCACTCCGAAGATATCCTTCCTTATATTGGATAGGATGCACTCGGGGATACGGGGTGGAGATACCAACAAGCTACTCCTGCAGTCAGAACAGAGGTGGATATTTTGCTTAAATACGACTAAACCACCTGGCCTAAATGTAACAATTTCATTTACTGGAGGATTTTTCCTCCGGAGGGTCCGAGTGGGAACCCTTTGAATGAAAGGGTCTCTTGATGACTAACGGGACATCGCAATATATAATTATTACTTGGGTTTCCATCTAAAATAAATGTAAAGAAAATCTTTTGTCAATTGGAGGTTTATGTGCATCCAGTGATCCTCTATGACTGATTTAAACTTATATATATATATATTTTTTTAATTATTATTATATTTTTTCATTTTTTTCTGATTTTTGAATATCCATTTGGTGTTTGTCTTCATTACACTGTATAAGATGTATCTTCAGAATGTGTAATATAATGTACTATTGCAATATATTTAAATTTCCCCTTTTTTGTATTTGTCTCTTGCGGGCATCCTATCCAGATAATTGGGGGATCGGTCTCCTCCAGCTGCTGACGGACCGGGGGATTCTGCAGATGGGTAGGTGTGTTTTTTAGTTTTCCAATTTCCCCCTGAAAATCTCTGCCATTACTGCAGTTTCCACTCAGCGCAGGGGGGGCCGCTGTATGCCCTATGGGTGTACTTGGCCTCCTTTACTTCCGACAGTCTGCGTGCATGGTTGCCATGCCGACGGACATGCTGGGTCTGCGCCGCGAGACAGTGACGCGTGCAGCATCACCTATACGTCATGCTGCCCCGCCTTGCATGGAGCAGCATGACGTAGGCACGCTATTGAGGCATTCCCAGCTGGATGTCGCTCTTTTTCCTCTATCCATCAGGTGGCGTCCGGGGGGGCGGCGCTGTGCGCCACTGCACTCGGGGGGCACCCACTCAATCACAGCATGTCCTTTGCCGTACCTCCCTCCTAGAATAGCTGACCTATCATATGCTTGCCTTAGTGCAGGACACTTGGATTTAAACAGGTGCCTGGTAATTACTTCTTCCTGCCTGCAGCATACCACAGAGTAGTGTGAGACACTGAATTGAGCTTGGTAAGTTTACTAGCTGACAAAACTTTTGGGTTTCATCATTACTACCATTATATTTTTTATATGGGCTCAGTATTGGATTGGGGAACTGACACCTTGCTTTTTTGTGTTTGATTTCCCCAGATCCCTGAAGCCCGCTACATCAGAAGGAGGCTTTATTATATTATAACCTTCATTCTGTCTTTAGACTGATTACTCAAGCACGGTCTCTTTCTTTCCTTGTACCTGTGGTTATATAACTGCGAGTCAGGATTGAGGGTATGTTTGATTTCACTCACATACTTAGTTTTTTTTGGATATATGTATCTTTTACATGTACCAACAAAGCTTATTAGATCTTCTTATATGGCAATTTTTTGTATATATTTTTTTCTAGTGATTTGGAGAGGTGGTTTAACTATTTCCTCTGAACTGGCACTGATTTATTCCCTTACAGAGTGGGACGTGTATCGTTGGGGGTGCCCCTTGTGAAACTGTTGTGGTCGTTGGGGATCACTGTCCATCTGGGGGAGTTAGTGTCTACCAGTGGGCCTTTTCTCTGCCTCTTGGCTTTTTCCTTTTTTCCATCTTTCCTTGTCCCGATTGCCCCCTGGTCTCTGTGGAGCTGTGGCTGATCGATCTCCCACTGGATGCTGTGGATGTCTTGGAGAACCCATCTTTAATATATGTGGTCAGTATTTATACATGGATTTTACTGTGTAATATATGATTACTATGCATCTGACTATTAAGACCATGTTTGTTGTTTATACAAAAATTCTTTATTGCATTGTACATGTTTACAAACATTGTTCCTCTTTCTCTTTACTTCACTTTTACCATAGACGTACAGTCCAACGTGATTAAACCATATACTACCGTTTTTTCAATAGAATTGGTTTAATGTCTCATGTATAATTCCAACATCCTCTTATGTGCATCCATTTTAGATGTTAAATCCGGTATATGTTATAGCTATTAATTTTATAATTTTCTACAATAAATATATTTTAAAAAAAAATATTTTTCTTTATTCCTGTACTTGTATTGATTGTCAGCAAAAAAATCAAATTTCATCAAAAATTTTGGCCAGAATGTATTCTGCTGTATGTCTTTGGTAAAAACAATCCTGATAAGTGTATGATAATTGGTTTGTGTGAAAGTTATAGAGTCTAAAAGCTAATTACCCCTTTTTGGAAAGAAGACAGTCCAAAGTATTTAGTAGGAGGGATAGTGTATTTTTGAAGTTGCATTTTTTTTCCCACAATGCTTTGGAAAATTATGAATTTTTTTTTGTTTTTTATTTATTTTTTTTACAAAATTGTCATATTTACAAGTTATTTCTCACACACTGCGTAGGCATACTTGCAATTACACCCCAAAACACATTATGCTACTCCTCCTGAGTATGGCAAAACCACATGTGTGAGACTTTTCTACAGCCTGGCCACATACAGATGCCCAACATCCAAGTAGCACCTTCAGGCGCTCTAGGAGCATAAATTACCAATATAATGTCATGACTACCTTTCACACTTTTGAAGGCCTTGGAAACACCCACAAAATGACCCCATATTGGAAAGCAAACACCCCAACATATATTCTATGAGGCATAATGAGTCTTTTGTACATGTCATTTTTTTCCACACGTTTTTGGAAAATGTGGAAAGAAAATGGAATTACCCACAAAATGACCACATTCAACAAATGTTGATCACTGGGACAAATGTGTGCAGATGTTGCTTACTGGGACAGATGTGTGCAGTTGTTGATCACTGGGACAGATGTGTGTAGATGTTGATTACTGGGACAGATGTGTGCAGTTGTTGATCACTGGGACAGATGTGTGCAGATGTTGATTACTGGGACAGATGTGTGCAGATGTTGATCATGTGTACAGATGTTAATCACTGGGACAGATGTGTGGAGATGTTGAGATCACTGGTGCAGATGTGTGCAGATGTGTTTTACTGTGTGGGGACACTGTGTGTTTTACTGTGTGGGGATCAGGGCTGGCCCAGGACATTGCGTTGCCTAAGTCCAAAAATGAAAAGCTGTCCCCCCTCACCACCCCCCCAAAAAAATATCACGCCCATCAAGCAAAAAGACATTTCCATAAAGCAAAGAGACATCCCCAAATAGTAAAGAGACAGCCCAATCCAGCAGCGACATCCCCATATATTCAGCAAAAAGTATTTTCCATAAATTCAGCAGAGACATTTCCATAAAGCAAAGAGACATCCCCATGTAGTAAAGGGACAGCCCTATCCAGCAAAGAGACATCCCAATATATTCAGCATAGAGACATGCCCCCTCTAGCAAAGAGATATGCCCCCTCCATAAAAGAGACATGCCCAATCCAGCAAAGAGACATGCCCTCTCCAGCAAACAGACATGCCCCCTCCAGCAAAGAGACAGGCCCCCTCCAGCAAAGAGACTTACCCTATCCAGCAAAGAGACATGCCCTCTCCAGCAAAAAGACATGCCCAATCCAGCAAAGAGACATGACCCCTCCAGCAAAAAGACATGCCCCCTCCAGCAAAGAGATATGCCCCCGCCAGCAGAGACATGCCCCCTCCAGCAAAGAGACATGCCCCCTCCAGCAATGAGACATGCCCCCTCCAGCAAAGAGACATGCCCAGCACCACGAAAGCTCCCCCTTTCCTCTTCACTGTCACCAACTAACTAAGCTCCGATCACGGCTCAGTGATGCAACATGCGGTGACAGCAGTGCTGCAGTTGCGGTGTCGGGTGCTCCTGCTATTGAAGCCTCTGCTATCCCATCCCTAGTCCTGGACAGCTTGGCCCGCATGTGAATGTGGAGAGAATGATAAATACCAGGGAGTGTAACCATGAATGATGATGATGGGTGTGATCAATAATTTCAATCAGGATGAATTTAATATTAATAGTCATATAAAATAATGTGCGATGTAATAATAAAATTATAACGATGAGAGTAATAATGTACCTAGGTATTTGCAAGGATCTTGGCGGCCCAAATTATTGAATTTGCTAGAAACAAGATGATCCTTAATTATAACGATGAGAGTAATAATGTATAATACAGCTATATATAAATAACAGGAGGGGATAATAATAAATTATATAAAATAATAATATAATAATAATAATAATAATAAATAATAGGAGGGGTAATAATAAATTATAAAAAATAATTGGAGGGGTAATAATACATAATATAAAATAATAGGAGGGGCAATAATAAATAGATAAAATAGTAGGAGGGGATAATAATGATGACATGTACACTCATGTATATATAATATAATAGGTGGAAGGAGTAATAATAATAACAATAGGAGAGTCCTCACCCTTCCAGGTAATATCGTCGCACAGCGGGGAGAACTCCTTGTGTCCCAGTGTTGTACCGAAACAGGTTTCCCCAAGATAACTGGGGGTGTGCACGGGCAGCGTGAATAGCATTCTACGGAGGGAGACTGGGAGGAGCTGGAGTGCAGAAGGCTGGAGGGGCAGAGTTCTGATCTCAGCCGAGAGCCAGGGGATACAGGTTTTCGAGGGAAAACTTGTTTCGTCACAACACTGGGACCGGGAGAGCTGCTCCACTCCCCGCTCCGCTTCCCAGCCCCACTCCCCAGCCCCGCCCCGCTCCCCAGCAGTACAACTTATACTGCTGGGGAGCGAAGCATGATGCAAGGATGCTACTGCATGCTAGAGGGGATCCTCGGGCAGTGCGCCCCTACTGCCGCCCCTCTTAAAGTGCCGCCTAGGTCCCATGGACCCATCGGGACCCATGGTAGGGCCGGCCCTGGTTAGGACACTTACTGTGCAATCAGTGAGTGTAAAGTGCTTTACACTCACTGATCCATGCCGCCAAACAGACTGAGCGCACGATCACGCTCCTTCTGAGGAACGTTCAAGAGTATCCACTCAGATCGAAACGCCCACCCACCCGTTTATGTACAGTTGCCGGGTTGGAAGAAGTTAAAGCAATCTGTCAAGTAAAAAAAAAATGTTGTTTGTTTTTGTTTTTTATTAAGTGTTCCCCTGTTTTTAACCCCTTACTAACCCTTAACTTACTCTAATCAGCCTTAATTAACTCCATATTTTCCTTCTCAATTTAATTATTATTTTCCTGATGATTTTTTTTTTTTTTTGCTCACTTCTATTTTATAAACTATTAATAATTAAAACTTTCATTTTTGTTTGCCTTATTTGTTAATATTTTTACACCTTTAACATATATTTACACGTTTCACATTGAAAAAAACGCTAAATTGAAAAAAAAAAACATTTATTTCATTTGTAAATAACTTTTCATTGCTTTGTGCCATTGCTGACAGCTGAAGTGTAAACAAAACAGTTGCGGTAGGTATCAGTAATTGGTATCAGCGAGTACTAAAAAAACAAAAGTATCGGTATCTTTGCATTCCTAGAGATTGTGTCTCTTCAAATACCTCTGACAAAAGCTCCGACCCCTTGTCAATCTATCCAAAACTAAAAAAATAAAAAGAGGTTTGTCTTTAGGTACACTTTAATATCAAAAAAATTATTGCAAACCTCAGATGCAGAACAGCAAGCCAGAAAATCTCTACCAAAGCACCAGTGACCAGGGATTGTTTTTGACACCTCAGGTTTATTACCAACAACACTTGAATTAGCAGAACTGCTTATGATTACCAGGCCACCTACTGTATGTCCACCCTGATATTAAAGGCAATTAAAAAAAAAAAAATAACAAACATGTCGTACTGGTTTTGCACAGAGCAATCCTGATCCTCCTCTTCTCAGGTCCCCTGCAGGCCCCTCCCTCCTGCCGAGTGTCCCCTGAGCAAGCAGCTTCCATTCACACACAGAGCCACTGCTTGGCCCCACCCCCCTCCTCATCGGCTCGCTGGCTGTGATTGACAGCCAGTCCTGCTGCTGTCTCAGCAGCCGAGGCTCTCTTGCACATCGCTGGCTAAGTATTGGGGGGGCTGCTGCACAGAGAAGGATTTTTTACTTTCATGCATAGAATGCATAAAGGTAAAAAACCTTGAGCCTTTAGAACCACTTTAAAGCCTAAGTTTAGTTTATTTTTTTTAATCAAAACAAGAGATGAGCTGTGTGCATGCTCCTGAGCTGGGCTGTGTGCAACCATAGACACACACACAGTACAGCTTGGCCACACCCCCTGCTGCCTCCTTGCAGAATTTGACTGACAACAGCAGGAACCTATGGCTCTCGCTGCTGCCTGTGTTGCCTTTGAGGAAAGGAAGAAAGTGGGTCTGCAGATGGGACAGTGCTGGATCGGTTGAGGAGTCAGGTATGTGTTTAGAGATGGGGTGGAAAAAACAGGTAGTAGGGCGTTTTATACCTTAATACATAAAATGCATTAAGGCAAACAAAACACTTAGACTTTAGAAGAACTTTAAGGTATATCTGTGCTATGCCCATGCAAAGTAAAGCAACAAGTGTACCAGTTGCCAGATACTTATACTTAACTTACTAACGCTTCCCCACTGTTCTCTTTAGCTGCCAGGAGCATCAAGAAAGCCTAGTATAATATATATAGGCAGCACTGATGATGATGCACTGATGGGCACTGTTTGGCAGCACTGATTGGCACTGATAGGTGGCACTGGTGGGCATTGATAGGTGGCACTGGTGGGCACTGATGGGCAGCACTGATTTGCACTGGTGGGCACTGGCAGGAGGCACTGGTGGGCACAGGTCAGGTGGCGGCGACTTTCCATGTTCCGGGACTGATCTCCCTCTGACATAAGCCGGTGATCGGGTTTTTTTTTCTTCTCACGCTGTCAGCGCGAGAAAAAAAATTGCTGATTACTGGGTCTGTTTACATCACATGATCAGCTATCATTGGCTGACAGCTGATCAAGTGGTAAGGTGTCAGGAGTCTCATTGATTCATTGATCAAGGAGCGCTCCGCACGCTCCCCGCAGGGGGCGCGCAGGCAGCTCATGCATGGGAGGATGTACATGGATGTCCTTCCGGCAATTAAGGCCTACGCTGTGGCCATCTTTCGGCTATTGCGCAGACCTGAAGGGGTTAAAGCAGAAATCCAGGAATTATCTTTTTTTCCTCTATTTACTTTAGTCTAGCTTGTCTTGATGTAAGTATATACAGAGGGTATAGAAAAAAATCACCTCCTTAAAATAATAGTTTGCTGCTTTGAAAGATATAACACAAACATGTAAAAAAAACAAAAAAAAAAACAGAATTACTGAGTTGGAAAAAGGATCACCCCTAAAAACGACTTGCAAACTCAGTCAGGTCTAACTAATCACCTTCTCAATGGCAAACAAAGCCATTTGACTTTAAACTGTGATCAGCTGTGGTCATTTCAGTCCCTGGTAGTGCAACTGAAGCAAACAATCAACCATGGGTGGCAAGACACTGTCAAAAGATCTATGAGATAAAGTTATGGACAGGCATAAGTCAGGAGATGGATACAAAAAAGCAAAGGTTTTATCAATATCTAGAAGCACAGTGAAGTTTATTCTTAAGAAGTGGAAGGTATTTGGTACAACACAGACCCTCCCTGGATCAGAACGTCGCTCCAAACCGAATGAAAGTGCCAGGAGGAAACTGATTAGAAAGGATAGCAAGAGGTCTACAGCAACTGCAGGAATTTATGACATAGAGTGGTCATTGTGTGCATGTGACAACAATATCACAAATTCTCCATAAATGTGGCTTGTATGGGAGGGTTGCAAGAAAATAGCCACTCTTCAAGAAATGCCACATGCAGTCATGCCTGAGCTTTGCCAAAACGCACCTTGAAGATTCTGAGGCCACATGGAAAAAGGTGTTATGGTCAGATGAGGCTAAAATTTAATTATTTGGCCTCAACACCAAGCGACATGTCTGGCAAAAATCAAATACAGCTCACCATTCAAATAACACCATTCCTACAGTAAAGCATGGAGGTGGTAATATCCTGTTATGGGGGTGTTTCTCTGCAGCAGTGACTGGAGCACTTGTCAGGATAGAAGGAAAATGGATGGGGCAAAATGCAGTCAAATTCTTCAGAAAAATCTGCTGCCCTCTGCCAGAAAGTTGTCAATGGGAAAAAGGTTTCCCTTCCAACATGACATTGACCCAACACACAGCATAAATGACCACGCAGTGGTTGAAGGAAAAAAAGGTGAATGTCCCTGCATGGCTTAATCAGAGCTCATACTTAAACCCCTTTGAAAATCTGTGGAATGACTTGAAGACTGCAGTCCACAAACGGTCACCATCAAATTTAACTGAATGTAAGCAGTTCTGCAAAGAAGAGTGGGCAAATATTGCAAAGTCTAGATGTGCAAAGTTAGTAGAGACATATCCTAACAGACTAAAGGCTGTAATTAAAGCAAAAGGTGGTTCAACAAAATACTGACACAAGGGGGTGATCCTTATTCCAACTCAGTGATTCTGTTTTTGAATTCTTTTTATTTATTTCTGACATGTTAGTGTTAGATCTTTCACTTGGATTTTATAAGTAAGCACTGAGTAAATACAGCTGGATAAAACAAAAACCGTGTCTGTCTTCATTTCAGGCTGCAAAGCAACAAAATTTGATTATTTTAAAAGGGAGTTATTCTTTTTTATACCCACTGTATGTGATATCCAGGGGCCATTGGGGATGCTGACAATCACTATTGTAGTCAGGGCTACATACACTATATTACCAAAAGTATTGGGATGCCTGCCTTTACGAGCACATGAACTTTAATGGCATCCCAGTCTTAGTCCGGGTTCAATACTGAGTTGGCCCAACCTTTGCAGCTATAACAGCTTCAACTCTTTTGGGAAGGCTGTCCACAAGGTTTAGGAGTATGTCTATGGGAATGTTTGACCATTCTTCCTGAAGCGCACTTGTGAGGTCAGGCACTGATGTGAACGAAAAGGCCTCGCTTGCAGTCTCCACTCTGATTCATCCGAAAGGTGTTCTATCAGTTTGAGATCAGGACTCTGTGCAGGCCAGTCAAGTTCCTCCACTCCAAACTCGCTCATCCATGTCTTTATGGACCTTGCTTTGTGCACTGGTCCAAATTATTTGGTGGAGGGGGATTATGGTGTGGGGTTGTTTTTCAGGGGTTGGGCTTGGACCCTTAGGTTCAGTGAAGGGAACTCTTAAGGTATCAGCATATCAAGACATTTTGGGCAATTTCATGCTCCCAACTTTGTGGAATTAGTTTGGGGATGGCCCCTTCCTGTTCCCACATCACTGCACACCAGTGCACAAACAAGGGGTACTTTGGGGTAGAGGAACTTGACTGGCCTGCACAGAGTCCTGACCTCAACTCAATAGAACACCTTTGGGATGAAATAGAGTGGAGACTGGCGAGCCAGATCTTCTTGTCCACATCAGTGCCAGACTCTACAAATGCGCTTCTGGAAGAATGGTCAAACATTCCCAAAGACACGCTTCTAAACCTTGTGGACAGCCTTCCTAGAAGAGTTGAAGCTGTTATAGCTGCAAAGGGTGGGCCAACTCAATATTGAACCCTACGGACTAAGACTGGGATGCCATTAAAGTTCATGTGCATGTAAAAGGAGGTGTCCCAATACTTATGGTAATATAGTGAATGTGATATCCAAGGGCCATTGGGGGTGCTGACAATCACTGTTGTAGTCAGGGCTACATACATTGATAGCAGTGATCTTCCAGTTGCTGTTCCAGCAGTTTCCCCTGTGTACACTGAAAATGCTTGGCCGTGTTGCTGTTCAGAGAACACTTTGTATTTTATTCCATAAATACAAGGATTTCTCTGATTCGACAAGGTGAAGAGAAAGGGTGGACGACATTACAATCTCCGCTTCATCCAATCAGAGAACGGATTTAAGCCTAGGTTCACATTGGAGCGATTTGTCATGTGATTTGAGAGATCAAATTGCATGACAAGTCACAGCCTATTGGCGGCAATGGCACTGCTCCAATCGGCACAACACCGATTTTGCGGTGCTGCACCGATTTGCAAAAGTAGTTCCTGCATTACTTTTGCCGATTTCAGGTGCGACTTCAATAGACATCTGTGTCTGAAGCCACACAGATGTCTATCAAATAGCACCTGAAATCGCACTGACCTTGCTACTATGAAATCACGCTACTTCAAGTGAAGTAGCGCAATTTCAATGTAGCATCAATGTGAACCAGGGTGTATTCATTGAAAAAATATAAAGTGGTGGTACTTACTGAGTGATCTCCTGTGATCAGTGTGCAGAGGGGAAGCTGTTGGAGCAGCACCAAGATGACCTGAATGCTGTATGTAGTATGGACTATTAGAGCTTAATCACATTAGCTTTGGTCTCTGAAGATTGATCCGTGCTCGATTCATTCTTCAAAGAGCATTTTGACAGGCAGTGAGGCTTGAACCTCTTGAACTCCACGCTAGTGTACCGCAAACGTGGGCTTTTACTGCCCCCCAACGGCGAGTGTGAACAAATTCCGAAATTGATTTTCACCATCCCCAGCAGCCCTTTGGATACCCTTTGAAGTATAACTAAAGGTAAAACTTTTTTTTTGTTTGGATGGAGTGGAGATGCATTAAAGCACCTGTCAGTTTTCATTGCTGTCTGTGCCCCTTGTTAGGGAAATTCACCCTCTCTATTCGTCCTGTTTACCATTATCATTGAAAGTAAAAGAAAAACACAAATTTGGGGCTGTCCACAGAAAAGTAATAGAAGAGAAATCCTCCAATGGGGACACTAGTTCTTGTGATCTGGGGGTTCCCAAGAGATTCCCTTAATTTGCAGGGATTTCCTCTCACTTCCTGTTTGGCTCTGGGACAGGAAGTCAAGGGAAATCTCTCCAATGGCACAAAGATGGCAAAAATAAGCCTTACGGGAACCCTTCCCTTATTCTATCCAAAATTAAAAAAAAAAAGTTTTGCCTACTTTAACCACTTGCCGACCGCCTAACGCATATATACGGCGGCAGAATGGCACGGGCAGGCAAAATCACGTACCCATACGTGATCTGCCTCCCGCGGGTGGGGGGTCCGATCGGACCCCCCCCCCGGTGCCATAGGCGGTCGGCTCTCGTTCGCGGGCGATGAAAGGTCAGGGGGAGGCCATCCATTGATGGCCACCCCCTCCCGATCGCTCCCGGCGAATGAAAACGCTTCCTTTCCCTCTGTAATGTAAACAGAGGGAAAGGAAGTGATGTCATCTCTCCTCGAGTCGGTCTTTTCGTCCCGGCGCAGAGGAGAGAAGACATCCAAGTAAGTGCACCAACACTACACTTACAGTAGAACACGCAGGCACACTTGTCACCCCCCTGTCACCCCCCGATCACCCCCCTGTACCCCCTGTCACTCTGACACCAATAGCAGTTTTTTTTTTTTTGCATTGGTGTCAGTTTGTGTCAGTTACAAGTGTTAGGGCAGTTAGGTTAGCCCCCTTTAGGTCTAGGGTACCCCCCCTTAGGTCCAGGGTACCCTCCTAACCCCCCCTAATAAAAGTTAACCCCTTGATTACCCCCCGTCACCAGTGTCGCTAAGCGATCGTTTTTCTAATCGCTGTATTAGTGACACAGGTGACGCTAGTTAGGGAGGTAAGTATATAGGTTCGCTGTCAGTGTTTTATAGCGACAGGGACCCCCATATACTACCTGCTAAAGGTTTTAACCCCTTGATTGCCCCCTAGTTAACCCTTTCACCAGCGATCACCGTATAAGTGTTACGGGTGACGCTGGTTAGCTAGTTTGTTTTTTGTAGTTTATTACAGTTTATTATAGTTTATTATAGTTTTAGGGCACCCGCCGTTTATTACCTTATAAAGGTTTAACCCCCTAATTGCCCGGCGGTGATATAAGTTAAGTTTTTAGGGTCAGATAAGGTCTGCGTCGCCCCAGGCAGCGTCAGGTTAGCGCCAGTACCGCTAAAACCCACGCACGCAGCATACACCTCCCTTAGTGCTATAGTATCTGAACGGATCGATATCTGATCCGATCAGATCTATACTCCCCAGCAGTTTAGGGTTCCCTGAAACACAGTGTTAGCGGGATCAGCCCAGATACCTGCTAGCACCTGCGTTTTGCCCCTCGGCCCAGCACAGCCCAGCCCACCCAAGTGCAGTATCGATCGATAACTGACACTTACAAAACACTAAGCACACATAACTGCAGCGTTCGCAGAGTCAGGCCTGATCCCTGCGATCGCTAACAGTTTTTTGGTAGCGTTTTGAATCAATCGCTAACAGTCAGGAGCTTTTTTGCCTGTGAGTCTCACTAGTGTACCCCTAAATTTAGAGGCCAAAATGGCAAATCGAAGGTACACTAGTGAAGAGGCCTACACGTTTCTGAGTATGACAGATAGTGAAGAGGAAGTCACTCATCTGTCAAGTTCAGGCTCAGAATACGAACCTGTAGAGGACAGCGGCTCCATGACAGATAGCTCTGACGACGGAGTTGTGGTCCCTGCTAGGGTCAGGCGTACCAGACCCCGAACTTCTTCTGTCCTTGAAGTGCAAGAACCGCAGGGCTCTCGTATGGAGCAGAGAAGTACTAGCACCGCTACTCCTTCTGGTGAACTGGCAAGCACCAGCGGCCTAGTACACCCTGGTCATACATCCAGCACTGCAGTATCACGTGGTGACGTGGCGAGTCCCATAAGTGCAGTTCAAGCTGGCGAGGTGGCAAGCACAAGTAGTGTCCCGCTGCCACCAAGAAGAAGACGAACACAGGCCCGTCGTGCCCATAGTGCCCTTCCTGCTGCATTCGCCAATCCGAATTGGGAACCCGCCACTTCTGCAGCACCCGTACTTCCCCCTTTCACTGGCCAACCCGGAATTCAGGTGGAAACAGTTGACTTTACGCCACTGGATTTTTATTCGCTGTTTTTCACCGAAGATCTCTATAGATCTATTGTGGACCAAAGCAATTTGTACGCTGGTCAACACATCGCCACTATTCCCCAGTCCACCCTTGCCAGAGATTGGAGACCAATTACGGTCTCCGAATTTAAGATCTTTCTGGGCCTTTCCCTCCTCATGGGCATAACCAAAAAGAGTGAGTTGCGGTCATATTGGTCCACTGACCCAATTCACCATATGCCCGTGTTCTCTGCCTCCATGACCAGGGCACGATACGAGCAGATTTTGCGGTTCATGCACTTCAACGACAATGAACTCTGTCGTCCTCGTGGAGACCCTGCATACGATCGGCTCTACAAAATTCGGCCCCTCGTAAACCACTTCAACCAACGTTTTGCAGACTTGTTTACCCCCCATCAAGTTGTCTGCGTTGATGAGTCCCTGATTAAGTTTTCTGGCCGCTTGTCCTTCAAACAGTACCTTCCCAGCAAGCGTGCCAGATACGGGGTCAAGATGTATAAGCTCTGTGACAGGGCCACAGGCTATACATGTAGATTTATGGTTTACGAGGGCAAAGATAGTCACGTAGAGCCGATCAACTGCCCTGACTAAATAGGAAGCGCTGGCAAGATAGTGTGGGACTTGGTGTCACCCTTATTCGGAAAGGGGTACCACTTGTACGTGGACAATTATTATACGAGCGTGCCACTTTTTAGTCACTTGTTTGATCATCAGATTGGAGCATGTGGCACCGTGCGACCTAATCGCCGGGGCTTTCCCCATCGGCTTGTAGAGTCCCGTCTTAGGCTGGGGGAGAGAGCCTGCTTGCAGTATAATAATTTGCTCGCTATGAAGTGGAGGGACAATAAGAATGTTTTCGTTCTTACCTCCCTTCATGCAGACACGACGACCCAAATTACTACGGCGACTGGTGTTGTGGAGAAACCCCTCTGTGTCCACGAATACAACCTTAATATGGGAGGGGTGGACCTCAACGACCAGTTGTTGGCGCCGTACTTAATTGCCCGTAAGGCCAGACGCTGGTACAAAAAAGTGTCTGTTTATTTATTTCAATTGGCTTTGCTGAATGCTCATGTGCTATACAGAGCTTCAGGACGGACTGGATCCTTCCTTAAATTCCAGGAAGAGATCGTCAGAGCCCTTCTGTTTCCAGATGGTGCTCCACCTCACCTTCCCAATCCAAATGCAGTAAGCCGGCTGCATGGGAGGCATTTTCCTTATGTCCTCCAGAGTACCCCTACCCAACGAGCCCCCCAAAAAAGATGTCGTGTCTGCAGCAAGCGCGGATTTAGGCGTGACACCCGGTAATGTTGTCCCTCCTGTCCTGACAATCCTGGTCTATGCATTGGTGAATGTTTTGAACGCTACCATACACTAGTGGAGTATTAGCGTAGGGTTCAGCACGGCACAGACTAGGCACACTAACACAGGGTCTCCCAAGATGCCATCGCATTTTGAGAGACCCAAACCTGTTACAGTTAAAAGTTAAAGTTACTAAAAAAAGTGTTAAAAAAAATAAAAATACAAAAAAAATATAAAATAAAAAAAACAAAAATAGTTGTCGTTTTATTGTTCTCTCTCTCTATTCTCTCTCTATTGTTCTGCATTCTATACTGCAATGTTTTATTGTTATGTTTTTATCATGTTTGCTTTATAGGTATGCAATTGTTTTATACTTTGTTTTTTTATTGTTAACCACTTTGTTTTCAGGTACGCCATTCAGCTGCAGAGCGGATTTATTTATCTTGA
This sequence comes from Aquarana catesbeiana, assembly GCF_042186555.1. Taxonomy (NCBI): domain Eukaryota; kingdom Metazoa; phylum Chordata; class Amphibia; order Anura; family Ranidae; genus Aquarana; species Aquarana catesbeiana. The sequence goes on along the minus strand of NC_133324.1, from coordinate 327,260,283 downwards.
CAGCAACAGCGTTTGCTCCCACGATATATAAAGCCGTGACTCCAGCGCTGTCGGAGGTGATTTCACCACCACAGTTACATACTTCAGCATATATGCCGAAGCGTGGGGGCAGCAGTGGGTGGAGGAGCAATTTGCTCCTGCCTTTTGCGGGAGGATGCCCCCATGCTTCGGCATATATATATTTTAGGTAGGCACAGGTTGCGTTAAATGTTTTATTTTTTACTATGTTTTTTTTTGTATTTGCTTTGCAGGTATGGTAAGTATTACTGTTATACTGTAATGTTACTTTGTTTTTTTGTTAACCATCATTTGCTTAGCAGGTACGCCATTCAGTTGCAGCGCGGATTTATTTATCTTGACAGCAACAGCGTTTGCTCCCACGATATATAAAGCCGTGAGTCCAGCGCTGTCGGAGGTGATTTCACCACCACAGTTACATACTTCAGCATATATGCCGAAGCGTGGGGGCAGCAGTGGGTGGAGGAGCAATTTGCTCCTGCCTTTTGCGGGAGGATGCCCCCATGCTTCGGCATATATATATTTTAGGTAGGCACAGGTTGCGTTAAATGTTTTATTTTTTACTATGTTTTTTTTTGTATTTGCTTTGCAGGTATGGTAAGTATTACTGTTATACTGTAATGTTACTTTGTTTTTTTGTTAACCAACATTTGCTTAGCAGGTACGCCATTCAGTTGCAGCGCGGATTTATTTATCTTGACAGCAACAGCGTTTGCTCCCACGATATATAAAGCCGTGACTCCAGCGCTGTCGGAGGTGATTTCACCACCACAGTTACATACTTCAGCATATATGCCGAAGCGTGGGGGCAGCAGTGGGTGGAGGAGCAATTTGCTCCTGCCTTTTGCGGGAGGATGCCCCCATGCTTCGGCATATATAAATGGTGCATGTATGCCCATCATTAGAAGTGGGCGGATGAAGGGAGGTATTCTAATGGTGGGCATACCCACCGATCAATATCTTTTTTTCGTTCAGCCCACAGGTTGCATGAAAAAAAAGTTTACAATACAAGGACCAGCAACGTACTGGTATGTTGCTGGACTTTGAGTGGTTATACCAGAATGATGCCTGCAGGTTTAGGTATCATCTTGGTATCATTCTTTTCAGCCAGCGGTCGGCTTTCATGTAAAAGCAATCCTAGCGGCTAATTAGCCTCTAGACTGCTTTTACAAACAGTGGGAGGGATTCCCCCCCCCCCCACCGTCTTCCATGTTTTTCTCTGGCTCTCCTGGCCCAACAGGGAACCTGAGAATGCAGTCGGTGATTCGGCCAGCTGACCATAGAGCTGATCAGAGACCAGAATGGCTCCAATCATCTCTATGGCCTAAGAAACCGGAAGCTACGAGCATTTCATGACTTAGATTTCGCCGGATGTAAACAGCGCCATTGGGAAATTGGGAAAGCATTTTATCACACCGATCTTGGTGTGGTCAGATGCTTTGAGGGCAGAGGAGAGATCTAGGGTCTAATAGACCCCAATTTTTTCAAAAAAGAGTACCTGTCACTACCTATTGCTATCATAGGGGATATTTACATTCCCTGAGGTAACAATAAAAATGATAAAAAAAAAATAAAAATGAAAGGAACAGTTTAAAAATAAGAAAAAAAAATAAAAAATTAATAAAGAAAAAAAAAAAAAAAAAAAAAGCACCCCTGTCCCCCCCTGCTCTCGCGCAAAGGCGAACGCAGGCGTCGGTCTGGCGTCAAATGTAAACAGCAATTGCCCCATGCATGTGAGGTATCACCGCGAAGGTCAGATCGAGGGCAGTAATTTTAGCAGTAGACCTCCTCTGTAAATCTAAAGTGGTAACCTGTAAAGGCTTTTAAAGGCTTTTAAAAATGTATTTAGTTTGTCGCCACTGCACGTTTGTGCGCAATTTTAAAGCATGTCATGTTTGGTATCCATGTACTCGGCCTACGATCATCTTTTTTATTTCATCAAACATTTGGGCAATATATTTTTTTTTAGTGCATTAAAATTTTAAAAAGTGTGTTTTTTCCCCAAAAAATGCATTTGAAAAATCGCTGCGCAAATACTGTGTGAAAAAAAAAAATGAAACACCCACCATTTTAATCTGTAGGGCATTTGCTTTAAAAAAATATATAATGTTTGGGGGTTCAAAGTAATTTTCTTGCAAAAAAAAATAATTTTTTCATGTAAACAAAAAGTGTCAGAAAGGGCTTTGTCTTCAAGTGGTTAGAAGAGTGGGTGATGTGTGACATAAGCTTCTAAATGTTGTGCATAAAATGCCAGGACAGTTCAAAACCCCCCCAAATGACCCCATTTTGGAAAGTAGACACCCCAAGCTATTTGCTGAGAGGCATGTCGAGTCCATGGAATATTTTATATTGTGACACAAGTTGCGGGAAAAAGACAATTTTTTTTTTTTTTTTTTTGCACAAAGTTGTCACTAAATGATATATTGCTCAAACATGCCATGGGAATATGTGAAATTACACCCCAAAATGCATTCTGTTGCTTCTCCTGAGTACGGGGATACCACATGTGTGAGACTTTTTGGGAGCCTAGCCGCGTACGGGACCCCGAAAACCAAGCACCGCCTTCAGGCTTTCTAAGGGCGTAAATTTTTGATTTCACTCTTCACTGCCTATCACAGTTTCGGAGGCCATGGAATGCCCAGATGGCACAAACCCCCCCCCCCCAAATGACCCCATTTTGGAAAATAGACACCCAAAGCCATTTTGCTGAGAGGTATAGTGAGTATTTTCCAGACCTCACTTTTTGTCACAAACTTTTGAAATTTGAAAAAAGAAAAAAAAATATGTTTTTCTTGTCTTTCTTCATTTTCAAAAACAAATGAGAGCTGCAAAATACTCACCATGCCTCTCAGCAAATAGCTTGGGGTGTCTACTTTCCAAAATGGGGTCATTTTGGGGGGTTTTGTGCTATCTTGGCATTTTATGGCCTTCAAAACTGTGATGGGTAGTGAGGAGTGAAATCAAAAATTAACGCTCTTAGAAATCCTGAAGGCGGTGATTGGATTTTGGGGCCCCGTATGAAGCTAGGCACCCAAAAAGTGCCACTCATGTGGTATCCCCGTACTCAGGAGAAGCAGCAGAATGTATTTTGGGGTGTAATTCCACATATGCACATGGCATGTTTGAGCAATATATCATTTAGTGACAACTTTGTGCAAAAAAAAAAAAAAAAATTGTCACTTTCCCGCAACTTGTGTCAAAAAATACAATATTCCATGGACTCAACATGCCTCTCAGCAAATAGCTTGGGGTGCCTACTTTCCAAAATGGGGTCATTTGGGGGGGTTTTGTGCCATCTGGGCATTTTATGGCCTTCAAAAATGTGATAGGTAGTGAGGAGTGAAATCACAACTTTACGCCCTTAGAAATCCTGAAGGCGGTGTTGGGTTTTCGGGGCCCCGTACGCGGCTAGGCTACCAAAAAGTCCCACACATGTGGTATCCCCGTACTCAGGAGAATCAGCAGAATGTATTTTGGGGTGCAATTCCACATATGCCCATGGCCTGTGTGAGCAATATATCATTTAGTGACAACTTTGTGCAAAAAAAAAAAAATTGTCACTTTCCTGCAACTTGTGTCAAAAAATAAAATATTCCATGGACTCAACATGCCTCTCAGCAAATAGCTTGGGGTGTCTACTTTCCAAAATGGGGTCATTTGGGGGGGGTTTGTGCCATCTTGGCATTTTATGGCCTTCAAAACTGTGATAGGTAGTGAGGAGTGAAATCAAAAATTTATGCCCTTAGAAATCCTGAAGGCGGTGCTTGGTTTTCGGGGCCCCGTACGCGGCTAGGCTCCCAAAAAGTCCCACACATGTGGTATCCCCGTACTCAGGAGAAGCAGCAGAATGTATTTTGGGGTGTAATTCCACATGTGCCAATGGCATGTTTGAGCAATATATCATTTTGTGACAACTTTGTGCAAAAAAAAAAAAAAAAAATTGTCACTTTCCCGCAACTTGTGTCAAAATATAAAATATTCCATGGACTCAACATGCCTCTCAGCAAATAGCTTGGGGTGTCTACTTTCCAAAATGGGGTCATTTGGGGGGGTTTTGTGCCATCTGGGCATTTTATGGCCTTCAAAAATGTGATAGGTAGTGAGGAGTGAAATCACAACTTTACGCCCTTAGAAATCCTGAAGGCAGTGCTGGGTTTTCGGGGCCCCGTACGCGGCTAGGCTCCCAAAAAGTCCCACACATGTGGTATCCCCGTACTCAGGAGAATCAGCAGAATGTATTTTGGGGTGCAATTCCACATATGCCCATGGCCTGTGTGAGCAATATATCATTTAGTGACAACTTTGTGCAAAAAAAAAAAAATTGTCACATTCCCGCAACTTGTGTCAAAAAATAAAATATTCCATGGACTCAACATGCCTCTCAGCAAATAGCTTGGGGTGTCTACTTTCCAAAATGGGGTCATTTGGGGGGGGTTTGTGCCATCTTGGCATTTTATGGCCTTCAAAACTGTGATAGGTAGTGAGGAGTGAAATCAAAAATGTATGCCCTTTGAAATCCTGAAGGCGGTGCTTGGTTTTCGGGGCCCCGTACGCGGCTAGGCTGCCAAAAAGTCCCACACATGTGGTATCCCCGTACTCAGGAGAAGCAGCTAAATGTATTTTGGGGTGCAATTCCACATATGCGCATGGCCTGTGTGAGCAATATATCATTTAGTGACAACTTTTTGTAATTTTTTTTTTTTTGTCATTATTCAATTACTTGGGACAAAAAAAATAAATATTCAATGGGTTCAACATGCCTCTCAGCAATTTCCTTGGGGTGTCTACTTTCCAAAATGGGGTCATTTGGGGGGGTTTTGTACTGCCCTGCCATTTTAGCACCTCATGAAATGACATAGGCAGTCATAAAATAAAAGCTGTGTAAATTCCAGAAAATGTACCCTAGTTTGTAGACGCTATAACTTTTGTGCAAACCAATAAATACACGCTTATTGACATTTTTTTTTACCAAAGACATGTGGCCGAATACATTTTGGCCTAAATGTATGACTAAAATTGAGTTTATTGGATTTTTTTTATAACAAAAAGTAGAAAATATCATTTTTTTTCAAAATTTTCGGTCTTTTTCCGTTTATAGCGCAAAAAATAAAAACGGCAGAGGTGATCAAATACCATCAAAAGAAAGCTCTATTTGTGGGAAGAAAAGGACGCAAATATCGTTTGGGTACAGCATTGCATGACCGCGCAATTAGCAGTTAAAGCGACACAGTGCCGAATTGTAAAAAGTGCTCTGGTCAGGAAGGGGGTAAAACCTTCCGGGGCTGAAGTGGTTAAGTATTACACTTGGGCTTAGAGCCTTTTTGATGATTTGTATATATAAATGTAAAAGAAGTAATCTTTACAAAAAAAAATATTCTAAAATTCAGAGGTGTGAAACGGCTTCATGAGAAGGCTGTGTATGCTTTTTCACAGGAATGATGATTTATAGAAAGTAGAGCTACACTGTAGCTGTTGCCCATAGCAACCAATCAGTTTTATCTTTCCGTCTCAGATGAAATGAAATAAACAAAACAGAGAAATGAGATGTGCACTAAGAAGTGTCAAGTCTACCATGTGCAAAAGCAGCAGTTTAGAGATTTTTTTAAAAGAGATTTTATACATATCTTTCAGTGCTGCATTACATGTCAGCCACAAAGCATACTTTTCCAGACATGTTCTGTGTGCTTTGATGACAGAGTTAATCATGGATCAGCTGATCCTAATTGATGCAATCTTAGGAGTCTATATCTCCCCAAGGCAGGAGGAAGAGAGGAGTGAATTCAATATGGGGCTCTGGTTTGTGCTGGTAGTGTGTCTAACCTGGGTCACCTCTCTCACGGGTCAGGATGGTGAGTGATGTAGATTTAGCAGCAATCTTGGGATTAGTGCTGTTCTCTCTAATCTGCTTTTTGCATTTGACAGATAAGACACTTAAAAGTGTATATTCATCAGTTACTAAATGATTTTCCTTGTTTGTTTTGCTGGATTTCTGTTTCACTTTAATATAACCCAATTTGTGGCTTGCAAGCTAGTCTGTAAGGCTGCTTTCATGTTGGAGCGGCGGGTCCATAGCGGTAAAGCGCTGCTAGTTTTAGCGGTGCATTAACGCTGTTTAAGCAGTGCTTTTTGGCTGCTAGTGGGGTGCTTTTAACCCCCCAAGAAGGGGGTTAAAAGTACTTGTGTTGCGGTGATTTTCAGGCGCTTCGCCTATTCATTCCAATGGGCAGGGGCGGTGTAGGAGTGCTGTATACAGCGCTTCCAAAGATGGGGTGTGTGTGTGTGTGTGTGTGTGTGTGTGTGTGTGTGTGTGTGTGTGTGTGTTCCTGTCCCGCAAGCGCACTGCCCCAGTGTGAAAGCGTGAGGCAGTTTTCAGGCACTGTTTAGCGCTAAAACGCCTGAAAACTGCCTTAGTGTGTAAAACCTGTAAATATTGGCCTCTCACAAGCCAGTGTCTGGACTCACCCTAAAGTTTATAGGTAATGGGCAATTGGACAATATGGCCTCATGCACACTGTCGCTTTTACAGGCGTTTGTCATTAGTTTGATTTATTTTTCCTTAGCCTGTGTCCATGCCCACATGTGTTTTACAAGCGTATTTAAAGAGGAGCATTTACAGGCTGAAAAAATAACCTAAAATTATGTTCAGGCGAGGAGCTTTTGAGCAGACAAACCCTCAATGAGCCTAAATGCATCAAAACAGTAGAATCATTTTAATTGCATATGAACATTAATACATTTCAGCAGCAACTAATATTCTGGCCAATGGACTCCATTTATGCTCAAATTTATTTATTTTTTGCAGCTTTTCTCCTGCTAGTTCTGGTGTTCAGAAGAGAAACGCAAATGCCTAGTGTGCATGAGGCCTAAAATGTAATGCATGTGACGGGTTGCCAAATCATCCCTTGAATCCAGGACACACATTACACAGGTTCCGTGGCTGATTAAGGTAGTAATTAAACTCGCTTGGTGCCTTATCTGCATTAAATTGGCCTCAGAACCTGTGTAATATGTCCTGGATTAAAGGGATGATGTGGCAACCCTAATATATTATAGTGCAGTTTCTGTATATGTAAATAGTGACCTGTTTGTATCGGGCTGCGCGAACATTTCTGCAGCTTTTTTATATTCTATAACCCTTTACAATGCTAACAACTGAATATGGCTACTTTTTCCTATGATCTACTCACACTTGGCCATTTTCCTTCAGCAAAAACACATGCATTGCAAGAGGCTGTCCATTCCTATGTTCGCCTTCATGTTGTGCTGCAGTTTAGTGTGATGGGGACCTATTAGGGCCCATTCACGCCTACATGTGTGTTACCACCAATGCTGCAGCATGCACGTAGGTGTGAATGGGCCTTTAAAGCGCCTTTAACCACTACACATCCGCGCTATGGCCGAATGACGGCCACAGCGCGGACCTGAATTCCCGGGAGGCCGTCATATGATGGCCACCCCTGTGCACGCTCCCTGCCGAGCGCGCTGTGATCACCGAGTCACTGAGACTCTGCTGATCACCGATCCGAGTAAGGAGCTGGTCCCTGGCCCCTTACATGTGATCAGCTGTCAGCCAATAACAGCTGATCACATGATGTAAACAAAAGATCGGTAATCGTTTTTTTTTCTACTCACGCTGACACGGATGGCTCCGGTAAGCGGCGGGAGGGGGGGTGGCACCACTCCCGCCGCCGATAACGGTGATCTCACGGCGAATCTGCCACAGAGACCACTATTATTGTAAACAGAACTGCTGGCCCTAAAGATGGATACCTCAGTTGTGGCAGCAGCTGCTGCCGTTACCGAGATATCCACCTTCAAAGTAATGACGTGTGTGTATATATACAGTGGCTGGTCGGTAAGTGATTAAAATGTCACGAGACCCACATCATAAAAAGCTATAAATAAATGGTGTATTACATGCTGTTCATACTCAACCAGTCCCTATGGGATCTGTTTTCTGTATTCTACAAAAAACCTGGTTGATCTTGCTGATCTGTCTCCACCCTTATGTTCATGTCACCCAATTCAGCTAGGGATTTTACATTTGTGGTGGCAACTCTGCACATGCTCAGTTTTCAGTTAGTTTCTATGTTGAGCATTTCCTCCCTATGACATCTGAGCAGCTCATGTGACTATAGTCACACACGTGGGTGTGTATACAGTGTTAAATGGCAGCCCACTATCTCCCCTCTCCTCCATGCCCACTAACCAGCTAAACATAATGGGAGTGGGATATTACATGTGGATTGGGGGGGGGGGGGGGGGCCCTTCATCGCCCTCCTATTCTAACACACAGGCTGGAAAGGTGTGACACAAACCTGTGACTGGCAGAAATCTGCCCACATCATGTTTCCACAAAATAAAGATTTAATTTCAAATATATATTTGCAGGGCTGTCTTTAATATGGTTTGGGCCCTGGGAAAACTTTTTTTTTTTTTTTTTTGGCCCCCCTGCAATTTTGCTCTTCACCCCATCTAAAAAAAAACACACATAGCATTATCAAAAAAAACACAAAAACTTTGCAGACCCCTTTCACAGAAGTCCCACGGTGTCCTCAGTTCCCTTTCAAGGCACAGTACTCCATTACATTGCAGCCTTATCACATAACAGCGCCCCATTACATTGCAGTCATTTCCACATTATAGTGCCCCTCTACACATCACAGCGCCCCCATTACATTAGAGTCCCCTTCATGTCATAGTGCCCCTTTACATATCACAGCACCCCAATTACATTGCAGCTATTGTCGCATCACACATTCACATGTATGTTTTGGCGGCTCACATTTGCGCAGGCACAGCAGCCCATTCAAACGAATGGGCTGCGTTTCCTGCAGAAAAAAAGGTGCATGCATTTTAAAAATGCAGTGGCCTTGAAATCCATTCTGCTTTTGCACCGTGCGACTTACCTGCAGTTCCTGCACACACGCACAGTTTTTAAAAGCGTGGCCTTAATATCTAAAAAGGAAGCAAGTTTGCTGGTGCAGGAACTGCAGGTAAATCGCATGGTGCAAAAGCAGAATGTACAGACAGTGCTGTATTTCACTGCTTGATGTGCAAAGGTGTGTGCAGCCTATTACATGATGCATGCACTTTTCTCAAGTCATCTTCCAGGACGGCACACCTGAGAGATGAGAGGCTCCTCCCACAGGAAACACAATCAATCAACAGCTGTTTTAAGTCCACACCCTTCCCCCTGATCCTCAGTTTTTGATTGTGTTTCTCCCTACACGGCGAAACTGTTTGTTTTTTTCCAAATGACCAAAGCCTGGGGCTGGTGGTCTCCCCCTGGGAGCCGGACCAAATGCCTGGGAAGCCTCTGGGTCTGGCGGGATATATTTATCCTTCCCGGGGGGGTTCCCCTATCCTTTCCTCAGGGGGGGGCAGCAGAAACTGGGAAAGCCCCCCTGAGAGCTGAAGGCCCCTGGGTACAGTGGTGTCCCCAGAACTTCAGGGGCCTTTATCCTGTCTCTCCCCCCCCCCCCCCCCCTTACCTGTCCAGACGTCCGTTCAGACGGGGGTGCTGGCCATCGGTTCTTTCCAGGGGGATCGAATCCCCTGACTCCTGGGTCCCTGGTAGCTCGCGTGGGCTGCTGGGGAGGGCACCATCTGAACGACTCACGTTCTTACCCAGAAGGGAAGGCTGAGAGTCAGCAGGAGCAGGCGCCCACATCCTCCTTTCGAGGAGGCACCAGTTTACTATGGTGAATGTCTGCCTGAACCACCTCAGATGGGAATGAGGAACGTATGGCATTGCCCCCCCCCCCATGTGTATATACTGACTGGACAGAGCAGGACACAGCAGGACACAGCCTAACCTTGCAGCTCCCTAAAGGGACAGCAGTTGTGGGGTGGGGAGGGCACTTTGGCGGCTATCCTCCTTGCGTGTGGACCATAAGGATGGAAAAGCAAGCCCGGTGGCTGTGGCAAAAGGGAAGACGACAACGGTGAGTCAAAAATCCCCAATCCCAGCCAGATGGTTTCTGGGCATTTGAGATAATCTCCCCTGGGGTCTGGATTCAAATAGCCCAGAAGCTTTTGCTAAAGACACCAGCCACAGCTCCCTCCTACATCAGAGATGCTGTATGGTGGACAAGTGGTGCAGAGGAGCGAGTGTGCCTAAACCACCTCAGATGGGAAAGAGGTAGGTAAGGCATTTTTTCCCCTTCCACCTGTATTTACTGAGTGGTGCAGTGCAGGACCTGGGGTCTCCATAACAAAATAGCCCAGAAGCTACTGCTAAAAACCACCAGCCACAGCTTCCTCTTAAAGCAGAGACACTGTGGTTATCACAACAGTAGGTTGTCAGCCTCTCCCTACATACCCGGTTGTGGTACATTAGTAGGGGTGAATACAGCAAAGAGGGTGACCTGGTAGAACAAAGAGTTCCTTACTGGCCAGGTATACCACTGAACAAGTTATTAATGGTGCAATGGTTGAAGGATTCAGGAGTAAGCTCCCTTGCTCAGCAGGTGCACTAGGTTATCTGGCCCTATTAGCCCAGCTGCTAGGAATCTGCTTAAAGTTGCTCCAAGATGCTTAAAAGCTGACCTAACTTTCAACAATGTGGCAGGGACCAAGCTTCTGTGTGGCACAGTAGGGGTTCCCTTGTGACAGATCCTCCTTTTGGGGGTTGCTTGCTATGGGTAACTTTTCATAAGCTCCGACCTCCCACTCCACTCTTACATTGTGGTTATATTTTAATGCAGAGGGTAAGAAAAACCTTTTTGTTGGTTTGGGCTACAGTCCACTCAGTGACAGATCTAAAAGCGATTTACCATAATTCGTTTTTCCTATATCCTTTGATTAAGGATTTTCTGTGCAAACATATGCAAGAGCTAGATGGCTATATGATTGCTTCTTTAAGGGCTGCAGGTGGCTATTTACCTCCAGGCTAAATTGGTAACCACCCTTTTTTGAGGTCTTATATTGGTCTCTAGGGCTGGGCTCATTGAGATTTTAGTTACTGATCAGCCCCACCCGTGTATGAGCTGGCTAGCGTTTTCTCAATCTACGGAGGTAAGGTAGGACAACAGCTACTATAGTAAGGTGTCCAACCATTTTAGGATTGGTTCCTTCACTGGTGGTGAAGGATTAGTATCTACAGCCCAGGCTATGCCTATGAAAGAATTTGCCCCTGTTTGGTTATTTCATAAAGGGATACACCATGACTCCTTCTTGGCTGCTCACCAGTAGACCTCAGTAGTGAAGGTTTGTCCTTGCTGGGGTGTTTGGCACAACTAAAGTACACATTGAGATTTGTGACATCTCTGCTGAAGCTTGTTGGGTGTCCTTTATATCCTAAAGGTACTGCTTTGCTTGGCTACAGATCAGAAAATACAACAGGGAAGGTGGTCTGTACTTTCTGGTTTTGTGCCGCACGCCAGGAACGCACATCATTGAGTCTGGTGATGACATTTCTGCTCATAATTGTTATATTGCTGCACATCAGACCTACACAAGATTGGGGTCTGTCTGTGGGGTTTGTGTCCTGTATTACTGCCTTATTGGTTGCTTATCAGAAAGGCAGCAGAAAAGATTGATGGCAGGGGTAGTACATATACTGCCTTTGGTAATCGGTACAGCACCACAAGGTGGCGTTCTGCTGATTCAGACAGTGCTATTAACTGCAATAGCTGCTGCTTTTAGGCATGCGATTTGACATGTGAGTCGCATGCCAAATTGCTTCAATATGGATGTGCTATCTCTATTCAGAATTGTTAGATTGTTGCACATTAGAGATATACACGATTGAAGTTTGTCTGTGGGTCCTGTATTACTGCCTTATTGGTTGTTTATCAGAAAGGTAGCAGTGAAGATGGATGGTCCTGATTTTGTTGGAAAATACAAATTGAACCTGTGCCATGGGTAGTACACATACTGCCATTGGTAATCGGTGCAGCACCACAAAGTGACGTGCTGATTCAGACAGCGCTATTAACAGCAATGGCTGCCGATTTTAGGCATGCGACTTTGACATGTTGAGTTGCATGCCAAATCACTTCAATATGGATGTGCTATCTCTATTCAGAACTGTTATATTATTGCCGATCAGAGATATACAAGATTGAGGTCTGTCTGTGGGTCCTGTATCACTGCCTTATTGGTTGCTTATCAGAAACGCAGCAGTGATGACGGATGGTCCTGATTTTGTTGGAAAATACAAAATTGAACCTGTGCCAGGGGTAGTACACATACTGCCATTGGTAATCAGTGCAGCACCACAAAGTGGCCCGGGCTGATTCAGACAGTGCTATTAACGGCAATGGCTGCCAATTTTAGGCATGCGATTTGACATGTTGAGTCACATGCCAAATCACTTGAATATGGATGTGCTATCTCTATTCAAGATTGTTGTTGCACATCAGACACATACAAAATTGAAGGTTTACTGCCTTATTGGCTGCATATCAGAAAGGACACAACAGTGAAGGTTGTTTGTCTTTTTCTGATTTGTTTTTGCTGCTCAGCAGGGAGACACATTGAGGGTAATGACATCTCTGCTCAGTATTGGTATATACACATCAGACATACACAAAGATTGAACATTGTTTGTGTCCTGTATGTCCTATATTTACTGACTTATCGTCCGTATATCAGAAAGGCACAGCAGTAAGTGGTGTTTCTCATTGATCTTCCTTGCTGTTTCTTAGGTATACACAGTAGGGGGTTGTTGGCTGCACTCCTCCAGGGAGCCACAGCATGGGGACCCCTTGTTTGTTCGACTCAAACTGCTTTTCCTGCAACCTGTGTAATCTTGAGGTCTGTGGTTCCGTAAGCAGGGACTGCTGGATATGCTGCGACCTGGAGTCGCACAGTCACGAATGATACCCTTTGGAAGCCATAGTATGACTTCTCATGCGTCTTGCAGTCCCAAGTGGCAGGTTGGGTCGCACGGGTGTGGGAACCCTAAGCTTATCTGTCCCTTCTGGTTCAGGTTTTGCAATGCTGCAGGAATACTCATTGTGGAGTTATTGCCTTATTTTGCAGTAGACCAGAAAGATCGCAGCTGTAAAGGCTGTCTGTTTTTATGTTGCTGCACAGCAGAAGTACTCAACATTGAAGCTTGTTGGTGCTTTCTGTTTCATATTGCCTTGCCTTATGGCACTTCAGAAAACACAATGCTGTAGGTTGCTTGTGTTCTTTCTCTGTTGGTTCTATGTAACTGCACTACAGAACTGCATAACAGGAAGGATTGTCTTATAACTGTACTTGGTGGTTCGTCATAAATACGCAACATAGAAGTTTGGGTCTTTCTGTCTTCTCTTTATAGCCTTGTTTTGCTGTACATCAGTAAAACGCCACTGTAAAAGGGGGTTCCCGCCCTTTCTGTATTTACCAGTTATGACCTAGCTGCACTTCAGAAATGCGCAGCATTTAAGGTGTGTTTGTGTCTTAATGCTTACATATTGGCCGCACATCAGAAAACCAGACTGTGAGGTTCAGATTTGGGTCTCTTCCCATATTTGATATTTTGGTTTAGCTAGTCACACTCAGATACACAACATTGATGTCTATGCTTGTGTCCTTTCTGTCTAAATCTATTGTGCTATGTCCACAATCTATGATTTTTTTTTTATTTGTGATATTAATACATGTATCACCTTTTTGTATTTCAGCCTTCTCTTCCGTGAAAGGGCCAGGAGTTCTGGTGCAGATGTCACATGTCAGAAAGCCTTGACCCCTTACATTCAGGGATGCCAGAGCCATTTCCTAGGGTTGAAGCCCAGTAGAGTTATGGGTCACTGGAGGAAGGCGATAATGAATCGCCCTGTTTAATAAGAACTTAGGAAGTTCGGTTCAGAGGAGTTTTATGGCCTGAAGATGAAGTATAAACATGTATACCCGACCAAATAGGTTACAGCTTGGTGCATGGCCTTCATTTTGCCCTTCTAGCAAAACTAGATGTAGCAATATGAGTGTTCTTCTCCTGCTATAGATGTTAATCTCCTGAGTAGGCTCTCAGGCGTAAGTAAAACTATAGATTGGGCATGCCTTAAACCCAGGGATTAAGGTTTTGTTAATCTATTTCCCTTAAGTAGGTTTCCCTTCAGTCTTTGCTGACGTAAAGCTAAAAATGAACAAAAAGGGGTTGTCTGTCAGGGGGCCCCCCTTTTTTGGCAGTTTTATTTCCCTGGACAGGGTTGTGTTAAGACAGGCCCCCTTATGGATCAATGTAGTGTCCTTGTCTTACAACACAGGTCTCCGTTTAATCTTTTTAGTGGTTCTAAACAGCACCTATAGGCAGAATAGGCCATTGTTGGTAGATGTGACAGGCAACATTGATAACCTACAAGTTTAACATGTTTTCTGATTCCATCTTTAAGAGCCCACTCCACCTAGATCCTGCATCCGAAACAGAGAAGGCAGGGACACCGGTGGAGTAGACCGACAGATCAGCCGCATGATCCAGCTAAGATACCTTCATCAAGCATATGGAGTAAAGGTAAAGCTTACTGCAGAACCGAGGTTCGCCAAGAGTCTTGCAGTGGTCCCACCCTAAGGTAGGCCTGAGGTACTTGATTATCCTCTCAGGTGTGCCGTCCTGGAAGATGACTTGAGAAAAGTACTAGTTACTTACCGGTAACTGTCTTTCTGGGAAATCTTCCAGGACGGCAGGCCTACTTCCCACCCGTTGGAGGAGGGAAAATTTTAGAACACTAGAAGGTGAGTGCCTATGAGGAATGATTTCCCTTGTGAACCAGGTTCAGGAGTTACTTCTCTACAAACTGAGGATCAGGGGGAAGGGTGTGGACTTAAAACAGCTGTTGATTGATTGTGTTTCCTGTGGGGAGGAGCCTCTCATCTCTCAGGTGTGCCGTCCTGGAAGATTTCCCAGAAAGACAGTTATCGGTAAGTAACTAGTACTTTTTTCTCAACTCGCCTTTCAGGACAACCTTGGAGAGAGTGTAGCTCCACCTTCTTCACAGGAAACGCATGCCGCCTTTAAATCCCTCCTCTTTCACCATGGCCTCAGTTATTTCCTCTGCCATGGTGGAAGCATGTGCCTGGAACCAGGGAGCTGCTCTCTCCAAGGTGGAAGAGTGTCAGGCTTACCCTTTTGTTGTAGTTTCAGTGACCATCCCAGCATCCCCCCCCCAGGGGTGGCGGGCGTTCCGGAGCCTTCAGTATCTCAATCTCAGGGGAGCTAGGGCCCTCGGAGTGTGGTGTCTAGTGCCTGGAGTCCGCTGTTTCAGGTCCTAGGAAATGGCTCTGGTGGATGAGCGACCGCTGCTGGTCACCGGTGTGTCCTGCATTTCGGTTCCGACAAGGGCGTCATGTCCGTTGAAGCAGCTTCCTGAGGGGGCGTGGCGCCATTGGTTCCAAGGGCCTGGAACGCAGGGTGGGTCCATAGACTTCCGGCCCTCGCTGATGACGCAGGGACCGGGAAAAGTTAAAAAAAAAAACCTATATTTTTTTTGTCATTTGCTGCGGCATTCTCTGCAAAAAATGGATGAGAGCAAGACGGCATTGGCGCCCTTAGCACCGGTCAAGCACAGATAAGAGAGGTACAGTGGTGCCTTTGTTTCTAATCCTTATGGGCTTTATTGGTTTGTTTTGCCTCCCTGTGGGGAGCCTGTAGCTGCATGGTCAGAGGTTACTTCTCTCAGACCCTGCAGCATGGACTGGGTGCCTCACTATTAACACTGCTTGGGTTTCTGTTTTCCTTGGCTTGGTGATGGCTTTGCTATATACTAGTGTTGTGGTTTCAAGGGGCACTAGGTTTAGTTTAAATTGTTTCTCGTTACAAGAAAAAGCGTTAGCAAAAACGAAACATGCAAATCCACCAAGTCAAAGGAAATGTCCTTCTTGCAAAAACCCCTTTAGAATCATGGCAGAAGGCAATGTGCAGATCCTGTATTAAGGACCTGGGGGAGGAAGAAACGTCCCAGCAATACAAGGACTTATTCTCCTCCTGTAAGGGAACTTACAAACTTGCTGAGTTCAGTCAGGTCCATATTGGTACAGAACCCAGCAGCTCAAGTGGAGCCCCAGAATCCACCACCTAGTCCAAAAGCATCCTTTATCTAGACCAGTGGAGACTGAGGAGATGAAGGGGGAAGTACTCTTCTCTCACTCAGGGACTCGGATGAAGAGGAAGAGTAAGACCATAGCAGAACCTCTCGGTACAAGCTATCCCTAGAGGAAGTGGACAACCTCTTAAGAGCAATCTACACTACTCTTGAAATTCAGGAAGAAAAGGTACAACTGTCAGTACATGACAAAATGTACCAGGGTCTGGATGAATCTAAACGCAGAGTGTTTCCAGTGCATAGGGTCCTATCAGTCAATCAAGAAAGAATGGAAGGACCCTGAGAGGGCCTTTTTTTTTTTTTTTTTTTTTTTTTTTTCTCTCCTCCAAGACCCTTAGGAGAAGGTTTCCATTTGAAGATAAAGACTCTGAAGTTTGGAATAAGAAACCACGGGTAGATGCTGCCTTCTCGCAGGTTTCTAGATGCACAGACCTTGCGTTTGAGGACATGGGGGTGCTGAAGGACCTGATGGATAAGAAGGCAGACTGCCTTTTTAAAAAAACTTGGGATGCTACATCAGACAGTCTCAAACCTGCTATGGCTTCCACGGTCATGGCAAGGAACCTGGAATGCTGGGTGGAGAAGCTGAGAAGCCACATTGAAGCGGGCACTCCGTGTAAAGATTTGTTAGTCTTTTCCCTTAATTCTAAAAGCGGTTAAGTATATGGCTGATGTATCGGCTGAATCAGTCAAGTTGGCGGCAAGGTCATCAGCACTGGTGAACTCGGCCAGACCTGCGCTCTGGCTGAAGACCTGGTCTAGTGACGTAGCTTCTAATGTTAAGCTGCGCAGTTTACCTTTTTCAGGTGATTTTCTTTTTGGTCCAGACCTTGAAACAGTCTTTGATAGGACAGCCGACTTTTCCTGCCAAAAAGAAACAACCGATTAAAAATTTTCATGCTGTTCAACATCCCCATAAGAGTAAGGAGCAGGAACGTAAGAGCTGTTGGGTCTCCCAAAGGGCTAAGGGATAAGGAGTTCTCTTCAGATCTCCCCCAGACCAGCCCTCTAAAAGTGACCATCTCACCCCAGTAGGGGGAAGATTGTCAGCTTTTCACCTACAGTGGAAAATGACATCTCCAAGTCTGTTAGTGAAAAGCATTATAACTCAGGGATACAGGCTGGACTTTTCAGAACCACCCCTGAGCATATTCTATGTTACAGCCCTACCAAAAGATCGGGGAAAAAACTTCTGCAATGAGCCTACTGTAGGATCTGATCCAGCAAGAAGTAATCATCATCCAGGTCCCAAAAATCAGGAGGGCAGGGGCTTCTACTCTCATGTATATTCTTGTTAAAGAAGCCTTCTTGGAAGTACCGCTTGATCCTGAGCTTAAAAAATTTTGAACAAATCAATACGGTACAAACATTTCAGGCTGGACACAATTTTTTCAATAACAAAGTTGCTCCAGACTGTTGTGTGGCATCCCTGGATCTAAGATGCTTATCTTCATGTTACAATAAATTGGACTTCTCAACAGTTTCTACACCTGGCAGTGGATCTGGGGAACTCAGTATGGCACCTCCAATTCGGAGCTCTACCATTCGGACTTTCATCCTCCCCCAGGATCTTCACAAAAATAATGGTGGAAGCTCTGGAACCTCCTGAAGTTGAGGGATTTCAGTCGTTCCCTATCTGGATGACCTGTTCTTCAGACTCCAAAGAACAAGTCTTGTCAAATCTCCAGGCGTCCCAGACCCACCGCAAGAGCTTAGGGTGGCTCCTGAATTTAGAAATATTGAATCTGGAACCCTCACAGGAGATGAGGTTCCTGGGGTATACCATAAATTCGGTGCTTCAAAAAGTTTTTCTTCCACAGGAAAAAAGGGGTAATGATCCAAGCAGTGGTGAAACAAGTTCAGAGCAACTTGTCAGTGTCAGCCAGGTCAGCTATGGCGGTGTTAGGTCTTACAGCATTGATTCCTGCCATTCAGTGGGCCAGATTGCACTCCAGGCCCATCCCAGTTAAACATACTACACAGTTGGTCCTACCAGGAACCACTAGAAAAACGGATAAAAATTTCCGTAAAAGTAAAGAGGGCTCTCTGGTGGTGGAGAAACACATCCAATCTGACAAAAGGCCTTTCTTGGGTCTTTCCCAAGGACAAGTGTCTAATGACGGACGTGAGTTCTTGGGGCTGGGGAGCCCACCTGGACGGTCAGACTTCTCAGGGGATCTGGTCCATGTTGGAAGCCCAAAATTCCTCAAACTGGTGGGAACTGAAGGCAATTTTTCTGGGTCTCCTAGCCTTTCAAGATGTAGTGAAGGACCATCATGTTTGTGTACTGTCAGACAACACAACTGCAGTAGCCTACATAATGAAACAAGAGGGAACCAGGAGCAAAAGGCTCCTAGAGTTGGCCAATCAATTACTGACCTGGGAGGAACAGAGGTTGGAACCTTCAGTCCACCTGAAAGGTTCTCAGAATCTGCTAGCAGATCTTCTAAGCAGACGGAAGTTGGTGGAAGTAGAATGGAGCTTAAATCAAGAAGTCTTCCTGATAATCTTCAAAATCTGGGGGCAACCCCAAATCGGTTTGCCAACCAACAAAACTCAAAAGTACGCAATTTCTTTACTCTCCACCGAGAAGATCAAGCAGTAGGTATAGATGCCTTCGCCCACCCATGGCATTACCAGCTGTGCTATGCTTTTCCCCCCTTTGCTCTGATTCTACTGGTCTTAAGGAAGTTCAGAGAAGAAAAGACCAATCTGATCTTGGTTCACGGCTCTGTTAAATCTAGCAAGAGAACCTCCATGGAAGTTACCGTCCAGAAAGGACCTTCTATCGCAGGGGTTAGTGGACTATCTTCAGTTAACAGCCTGGTTTCTGAAGACCTCTTGAAGGCAAAAGGACTATCGGACAAAGTAGTAAAGATCCTCCTTTCAAGTAGAAGAGGTCACTCTGGGTCATATACTTGAAGGTCTGGAAAAAATTTAACTCCTGGTGGGCTTCTAAAAGCCTCCAGGTTAAGAGTTCAGTATCTGTTCTTGAATTTGACAGCCAGCACCCCGAAGACTCGGGTGGCGGCTCTATCTGTTTTATTTTGAAAGAGCTTTATCCAAGGAGGTTTTAATTTCAAGATTTTTCAGGGCACTCACATGACATAGGCCAGTAGCCCTTAAAGATTTCCCAAGTTGGTATTTGTCTATTTTGCAGGGTTTCTTGGGGCTCTGTTTGAACCCCTATAAGAAGCATCCTTGCAGAATTTGGTTCTCAAAACACTTTTTCTGGTGGCCATCACCTCTGCAAGAAGAATCCAGTGAGCTCCAAGCTCTGGCAGTTAAAGAACTTTTTTTCCTGAAAGTTTTTGCAGACAGAGTGGTCCTTCAAACGGAACCAGTGTTTCTTCCTAAGGTTTCTTCTACTTTTCATTGATCACAAGAAATAATCCTGCCCACTTTCTCTCCAAATCCGACCAATCCAGGAGAAGATATTTTCATACTCTGGACATGAGGAGATGGATGATATATATATATATATATATATATATATATATATATATATATATATATATATATATATATATATATATATATATATATATATATATATATATATATATAATTTTTATTTCTTTTTTTTTACAGTAACTAAAGATTTCAGAAAATTGAATGCTCTTTGTGGTTTTCATGTAATGGAGAGAAAGCTTCCAAAAATACATTGGGCAGATGGCTTAGATTGGCAATCACAGAGGCCTATAAAGCAAAAGGAGAAATGCCCCCTTCAGGTATTGCTGCTCATTCCACAAGATCTACAGTGGTTTCCTTGGCTGAAAGGGCCGGTGCTACGCCTGAACAAATATGTAAGGCTGCTACTTGGTCCAATTATTCAATGTTTCTCCGCTATCGGTTGGATTTACTGTCCGCCGCAGATCAAGCCTTTGGCAGGAAGGTACTGCAGGCAGTAGTCCTACCCTAGGGTAAGTTTCTTATCCTCTCCAAGGTTGTTCTGAAAGGCGAGTTGAGAAAGGCATAGTTAGATGTGACGGTATTTCTAAGAGCCTTTCAGGACAACCGTTACTTCCCTCCCTTTGTTTATCTTAGTGGTTTTAAATGTCTATCATGGTGGTTTTCTGTCCTTTGTTTTCCAGTTGTCCGAGACCACAATAACTGAGGCCATGGTGGAAGAGGGATTTAAAGGCTGCATGTGTTTCCTTTGAAGAAGGCAGAACTACGCTCTCTCCAAGGTTGTCCTGAAAGGCTCTTAGAAATACTGTCACCAGTAAGTCTAACTATGCCTTTTTTTTTTTTTTTTTCCTCCCTTCGTCTTTCAGGACAGCACCTGGAGAGAGTGCAGCTCCACCCACTTTCCCAGGAAACGCTGCAGTCCGTTTTCTTTAAAGACCGGATGCTTCTACCAGGTCCTCAGTTGTAGTGTTTCCTCTGCCATGGTGGAAGCGCTGCAGGGAACCAGGGGTGTGCTACACTTTCTCCAGGTGGCGAGAGTATTGGGGCATATTGGTATATGTTTTCTTTTTTCAAGGCCAGCCCAGCATCCTCCCTCAAGTGTGGTGGATACTCCGGCGTCCCCTCCCCTCCTCTTCATGCTTGGCGAGAGCCAGGCTGCTGGAGGTCCCCGCTCCTATAGACCGGTGGCACAGCTAAGGAGAAAGGAACAGCGTCTCCTACATCCCCAGAGCCTCATGCCTTCCAGGTTCCGATGGCGAGCGCGTCATTCCGGCTGGGGGTGGGTCTTCTAGCAGCGCGACGTGGCTTCCGGTTGCCGGAACGCAGGAGGGAGCGGTCTCATGGCTGACGTCATTTCCGGCCCTCGCAGCGGCGAGCGGACAGGGAAAATCAAATTAAAAAAAGACACCACTGTAGACCTCACAGCGATGGAGGACAAACGGCAGTGGCAGGAGCCACACCAGTCAGCCAGGCCCAGGTAAGCAGGGACAGTGGTCTCTGTCCTTCACTCTATGGGCATATACTGGTATTTATATTACTTCCCTTCCTAAAATTCTATGGGGGAATTTGGAAGCCTGCAAATCACTCTTCCTGTGTATTGTAAACGGGAAGAATGATTATCCTCTTAAGAGGATCTGTGGGGGGATTCACTGGCTGTGGTAGCAAGGCACAGGGGTTAAAGTGTTAACTCTATTTTTGCAGCATGTTTATGATTTAGATAAGACTAAATGGAGGGAAATGGTGGTGTGTTGGGTTTTTTTTTTTTTTTTTTTTTTTCAGAGAGCTAAAGAAAAGACCAAACATTCCTCCCCTCCTGCTAAAAGGAGATGTCCGTGATGTAAAAATGTACTTGGAGTCCTGGACCGAGATATATTATGCAGGTCCTGTATTGCAGATAGTTAAGGAGGAAACCACTCCTGCTACACCTGCGACTCAACAAGGAGAATTACTAAACTCCTTCCGGAAGGAACTGGTGGACACCTTTTGAGCCGTTCCGGTCCTATCTGGATAAACTCCCAGCTGCAAGTGGCAGTATGGTACCCCGTTCTCATTCATCTGTTTCGGCATCCAGAGGGGGCAGTGACTCAGAGGATGAAGAGCGTGAAGCCAGAGGATGAAGCCATACTTGATAGAATGGCTGACAAGAAAACTGCCTTCCCTAAAAAGAAAAAGGTGATCCCTCAAGGTGTTTCCCCAAACTCTGAAGAAGAGATTTCTTCTAGATATAAATCCCTAGAGGAGGTGGATGATCTTCTAAAAACTGTCCACACTACCCTAAACATTAGAGGATAAAACCCAGTTGTCATTACATAAGATTTTCCAAGGCATGGGTGAGGTGAAACGCAGGGTTTTCCCAGTGCATAGGTTTCTATCAAAAACTATAAAAAGAGAATGGAAGGACCCAGAGAGAGCCCCTTTCTTAAGATCCCTCAAATGGAGATTTCCTTTTTGAAGAAGATGAAGCTCTCAAGTCTGGAGAAAATGCTGCGTCAAGCTTTTTTAAGTATCAAGGAACACTGACCTTGCGTTTGAGGATATGGGTATCCTAAAAGATACCATGGATAATAGGGCAGACTCCCTATTAAGGAAAGCATGGGATTCAACCCTAGCAAATTTGAAACCAGCCGTGGTAGCCAGGAACTTGAAGCACTGGCTGGAACTGTTGAAGGCCCATATTGAGGCAGGAACTCCCTGTAAGGATCTGTTGGATACACTGCTGGTACTAAAAGCAGTGGGGTACATAGCAGATGCTTTGGCTGAATCAGAATGTCAGCCAGATCCTCAGCTTTAATAAACTCAACTCGTAGAGCTTTATGGGTCAAGACATGGAGCGGGGATACAGCCTCAAAAACCAAATTATGCGGTCTATCCTTTGAGGGAGATTTGGTATTTGGCCCAGGTCTTGAAGCCATACTTGATAGAATGGCTGACAAGAAAAAGGCCTTCCCTATAAAGAAAAAAGTGATCCCTCAAGGCAATAAAAATATTTGCTTTTCGGAAAACCCCAGACACGAAAGACAGGTTACAAAAAACCATGGAGGTCTCAAAGGGAGGGGCAAGTCAGGAGTACTATTTCGCCCCCTACCACAAATACAAAAAGCCAGTGACTGTCCAACTGTGGGAGCAAGGTTACAAACCTTCTTTTCACAGTGGAAGACTATAACAGTCTGTTTATCCTCAAAATAGAGGGTTACAGACTGGAATTCTCTCAACCCCCACCTGTGCGTTTTTACGTAACCCAGGCTCCCCGAGACCCAGAGAAATCTGTAGCAATGACATCAATCCTACAGGAATTGCTTCAACAGAGTAATCATAAATGTTCCTCCAAAAGTAGAACAGGGGTGCTATTCACACATATTCCTGGTAAAGAAGCCTTCGGGCAAATTCAGATTAATTCTGAACCTGAAGATACTCAACAGATCTATCGGGTACAAGAAATTCAAAATGGACACAATCTTCTCAGTAAAGGGTCTCCTGAGGGATGCATATCTCCATGTGCCTATAGCACCAGCATCCCAAAAACACCTAAGGTTTGCGGTCAGGATGGGAGACTCAATCCTACATCTTCAATTCAGAGCTCTTCCTTTCGGGCTGTCATCCTCTCCGAGGATATTCACAAAGATCGTAGCGGAGGCCTCGGCCCCCCTAAGAGTAGAAGGAATATCGATTGTTCCATACTTAGACGATATTTTAATTTTTGCCAAAACAAGGGATCTATTAGAGAAGGATCTGGAAAGGACAAAGACACTTGGAGGGTCTTGGCTGGATAATAAACAAGGAAAAATCAAACATGATTCCATCTCAGACAATAAAATTCCTGGGATATACCATCGATTCCATACAGGAGAGAATCTTTCTCCCTGAGGAAAAGATAGAGAAGGTTCAGAATGCCATAAAGATCCAGACAAACCTGATAATTTCCATCAGAGCAGCTATGTCAGTCTTGGGACTCCTCACTGCATCAATTACAGTGGGCATGTTTCCACTCAAGGGATCTCCAGCAGGCAATCCTGAGAAATTGGTCCTATGGAAAAATTGAACTTGAGGGGGCATTTTTATCAGAGGAAACTCTGATGGAGGAGCCGCTCAAACCTGGACAGGGGCCTGCTCTGGTGTTTTCCCTTGGAGAGGAGGTTAACAATAAATGCAAGTTCTTGGAGTTGGGGCGCCCACCTCGAAGGAGAGATGGCTCAGGGGAATTGGACAGACAGGGAAGCCAGGAGATCCTCCAATTGGAGGGAACTAAGGGCTATTCTCCAAGGACTATGGGCCTTCGAGAAACTAGTCCTGGGTCACCATGTCCAAGTTTTGTCAGACAACGCCACAGCAGTGGCATATATAACAAGACGGCACAAGAAGCAGGGTGTTACTATCCTCAGCCCTCCAGATTCTATCCTGGGCAGAAAACAACCTGAGGTCCCTAACAGCACTGCACCTGAAGGGAGATCTGAATCTAGTAGCAGACTTTCTGAGCAGAGAAAGGCTACTAGAAGCAGAGTGGAGTCTGAACACAGTATTCCAAAGGTTAATAGAAAAATGGGGAGCTCCTCAAATGGATCTATTCGCATCCCAGAAAAATACAAAGGTGAAGGCCTATTTTTCACTAAACGGGCAAGATCAAGCAAGAGGATTGGATGCGCTGGCACAACCATGGAACTTCTACTTGTGCTACGCCTTTCCCCTCTTTTCAAATGATCCCTTTAGTATTAAAGCGGAGCGCTGCCAAATTTTTTTTTTTTAAAAGTCAGCAGCTACAAATACTGCAGCTGCTGACTTTTAAAACATGGACACTTGCCTGTCCAGGGCGCCCGCGATGTCGGCACCCGAGGCCAAACCGTCTCTCCGTCCTCGGGTGCTGCCGCCTCCATCTTCGGTAAGGGAATCAGGAAGTGAAGCCATGCGGCTTCACTTCCCGGTTCCCTACTGCGCATGCGCGAGTCGCGCAGCGCAATACAGATGGTCCCTGCTGCCTCTGGGACCCGTGTGTTTCCCAGCGGGGAGGGAGCAGGAAGTGGCGTAAATAACCGCAGATTCTGCGGCTATCTATGCCGGAAGTATATTACAGGTATTTGTGCCAACTGTCACCGGAGGGGGGAGGAATCTGATGAGTGGAAGTTCCACTTTTGGGTGGAACTCCACTTTAAAGAAATTACAAAGAGGCCACGAGTATGATTCTAGTGGCTCCTTTTTGGCCCAAAAGGGCTTGGTTTGCAACTGTACAGAGGATGGCGGTGGAACCTTACTGGGTTCTTCCACTGCGGAAATTTCCTAACCCAGGGACCCCTTCATCATCCAAATATCAAGCACCTCAGACTGACAGGGTGGTTACTCAGGAGCAGATCCTAAAAAGAAAAAAAAAAAAAATTTTAGATAAACTGGTCTCAACCCTTTTTTAAGTAGCTGAAAAAAAGGATACCAGAGCAATTTTAAGACATGGAAGCGGTTTAATTCCTGGTGCACGACTAAAGTTCTCACCACAGGAAATGCTTTCAGTCTTAGAATTCCTCCATGAAGGAATGGAGTTGGGGTTGGCAGCTAATACCCTGAAGGTCCAAGTGGCCGCCTTATCGGTTTTTCCTTGAGACAGCTATCTCAGGAGCCACTTGTTAGATTTTTTTTTTTTTTTTTTTTTTCCAAAATGGGACTTATCATTGGTTCTCCAAGGTTTGATCAAAAGACCTTTTGAACTGCCAGAGGAAGCGACAATCAAATTATGGTCGCTAAAACTAGCTTTTAGTAGCAGTTACATCAGCTAGAAGGGCAAGCTCTATCTATAAAAGAACCTTTCTGTTATGTTTCCAGACCGGGTAGTGCTAAAAACTGACCTGGGTTTTCTGCCAAAAGTTCCAACAGCATTTCATAGGGCACAAGAAATAATTCTCTACCTTTTTGCCCTACACCATCCAGTTCTAAGGAGAAGTCTTTCCATACCCTGGATGTGAGAAGGTGTTTACTACACCATCTAGAAATAACGAAAGATTTCAGAAAATCAAATTCTTTGTTCTATTCTCTGGACCACGTAAAGGGTATAGTGCTTCCAAAAACACCATAGGTAGATGGCTGAGAATGGCCATCAGTGAAGCCTATAGAGCTTCAGGTGCAGATCCTCCTACAGGGGTAGTGGCCCACTCAACGGCAGTAGCAACGTCCTGGGCGGAAAGAGCAGGGGCTGTAAAGCGGCCATGTGGACAAGTTTCTCCACCTTCACCCGCCACTACAGGTTGGACTTGCTATCAGCATTGGAACAATCGTTCAGCAGGAAAGTCCTGCAGGCGGTGGTCCCACCCTAGAGTAAGTACTCTTATCTCCAGGTCCTGTCCTGAAAGACGAAGGGAGAAAACCTTAGTTAGACGTAACTGTATTTCTAGGAGTCTTTCAGGACAGCACCGATGACCCGCCCTAATGGTATTACAAAATGTGGATGTTGTTGCTATGTTCTGCTTATCTAATTTCAGCATGACTGGAGGTACTGTATGAACAACTGAGGCCATGGTGGAAGCGTCTGGTCTTTAAAGAAAACTGACTGCAGTGTTTCCTGGGAAAGTGGGTGGAGCTGCGCTCTCTCCAGGTGCTGTCCTGAAAGACTTGTAGAAATACTGTTACTGGTAAGTCTAAGGTTTTTCCTTCCCCCTCTTTCAGGACAGCCACATTGAGAGACCTTGGCTCCTCCTCTTCCTTGGAAACACTGCGCCAGCCCCCATAAATTTACACCTCCTCCTGCCAGCCTCAGTTATTTGTGTTTCCCCTGGTGGGGAGACACAACGCTGGGAGACTGGGGGCTATATTTTTAAAAAGTCCCTAACTAAGACAGCGGTCTCTGGGGCAGCGGCAGGCTACTTACTGGTCGCATCTCGTCCGCCTCCCCCACTTCGCCGAGCGCTGGTGGAAGTTTTGGGGGGCCCTCTTTCACAGCCACAAGGCTATTTGCAGGAGGCATCTCTGTCCCCCCTGTACAGGGTACAGGCCGCAGTGGAGCCGAGCGGGCCGGACGGCGGGTGACATTTCTGGCGGGGGCGGAAGTGCGTCCTTTGACCCACGACTTCCGGTTCCGGGTCGCGTGGCACTAGATGGAGGGCCGGGCACAGGCTGGAGAGGAGTTTGTTCACTGCACAGGCGGTGTGAGGACTCCACAGGCCGCCCACCAGCATGTCGGAAGCGGATGCTCAGTGATGCCAGCCTAAGGTAAGGGTACCCTGGGGAAGGGTTCCCCCTCTACCTAGGCTCCCCCCCTTATGGTTCCTGTAGTGGGGGGAGGGGAAGGAACCCCTCTAGGTGGGGGGGGGGGAGAAAGAGAGATCAAGTCCCTCATGTTTGAGGAGGAACTTGACTCTCCCCATGGTTGTATTTCTGTGTGAGGTTTTGTGGGATTTTGATTGGTGCTTTTTGTTTTTTTTTTTTTCCATGTTTTTCAGCAATCTGAGAAAACCCCCAGCATAGCTCTAAGAGAAAATGTGCCTCCTGTAGGGCTACCCTGGGGGATGCTTGGAAAAGTCCTATGCAAGGACTGTATTGATACTTTAGTAAATGAGAGCTGCTGAACAGGAATCGGGGTTAGCAGCATCAGTCAAGGAGTTATCCTCAACTTTCCAATCTTTTGACCCTGTTTGAAGGGTTACAGGTTTCCCTTAAACCCTCACCTGCATCGCAGATTACAACCCCACTTTTGGCACAGGATTCTGCATCTTCCCTTCCTAGGGCCACTGCTTCAGCAGAAGTGGCGGGCACTTCCAGAGAGGAAGCTAGGGAGGAACCAGACAGTTCTACCTCCGGATGAATTGGAGGGGGAGAGTAGGGATGGGGAGTTCAGAAGGACCTCAAGGTACAAGTTGTCCCTTGAGGAGGTAGAGGACCTCCTAGGGGCTATCTACACCACCCTGGGTATCCAAGGAGGACAAAAACCCTATCTCTCCATGACCAGATGTATAGGGGCTTGAAGGAACAGAAAAAGGTATTTCCTGATCATGAGGTCCTAATGGATACGGTCAAAAAAACGGCAGGATCCCGAACGGAAGCCCTTCTTCTCTGGGTCTCTTAAAAGAAGATTCCCTTTTTCGGACAATCCTGCCTCAATCTGGAACAAGAACCCCAGATTAGACGCAGCATTCTCACAAGTGTCCAGACACAGATCTGGCCTTCGAGGATCTGGGAGCTCTGACAGATACCATGGACAAGAGAATTGATTCCCAGTTAAAGACCTGGGAATCAACTCTAGGTAATCTGAAACCAGAGATGGCAGTCAGTTGTGGCCCAAAACCTCGAGCACTGGCTGACACAAATCCAGGCTCATATTGAGGCAGGTACGGCAAAGGAGACTATTTTGTTGTCCTTTCCAATAATCCTAAGAGGCGTAGCATATATAGCGGATGCTTCAGCTGAGTCAGTGCGCATGTCAGCAAGGACTGCAGCACTTACCAACTCAGCCAGAAGAGCCCTCTGGCTCAAAACTTGGCCAGGCGACAATGCCTCAAAAATTAAACTTTGTGGCATTCCGCTGACCCCGGTGATCTGCTTTTTGGCCCAGGTCTGGAGACAGTGTTAGACCGTACCGCCAATAAGAAGGCTTTCCCAGTAAAACTTAAAACCCCGAATCAACCCAAGAGGGGTTTTCGTTCACAAAAAAGGCCTCCCAAGACTCAGGAGAAGAAGCCTTGGAGCCAAAGGGGTAAGGGCAAAGGAGGGGTGATTTTTCGCCCTCCTGAGCAACCCAGTAAGCCCCAGTGACTCGGGTCACAGTGAGGGGAAGATTGGGAGCCTTCCTTCCACAATGGGAAGTAATCTCTCCCAACCAATTTATCCTGGGGATCATACGAAAGGGGTACTGTCTAGAGTTTAGAGACCCTGCCACATCGAAGCCTAAACACTTCTCCCCAGGTGTACGGCAAAAGCAGAAGCCCTCCTAGGGGCATTAATGGAACTAAAACAGAATGTAGTGTGCAGAGTTCCAGAAGAAGGGACAGGCTTTTATTCACACGTCTCCGTGGTGAAAAAACCCTTGGTTACAGGTTAATTCTAAACCTGAAACCTCTGAACAAAGTAATTATCTACAAAAGATTCCGGATGGAATCGATATTCACTGTCAGAGCGTTACTACCCCAGAACTGTTACATGGTGTCATTGGATTTGAAAGATGCTTACCTCCACATCCCCATTGCGGAGGCCTTTCAAAAGTTCCTACACCTGGCAGTAAGGGTAGAAGACGAAACTATTCACCTGCAGTTTCAGGCGCTGCCATTTGGCCTATCCTCGTCACTCCAAGTATTTACGAAGGTCATGGCAGAGGCCATGGCTTTTTTGAGAATCGGGGATATCAATTATTGCATACCTAGACGATCTTCTTCTCTTCGCACCGTCCTCAGAGCAACTAATCAGGGATCTGGAATTAACAAAGACAACCCTGAGAGGGCTAGGATGGCTACTAAATCTGGAAAAAGCCAGCCTTTATTCCTGCTCAACAGATTTCCTATCTAGGATACCTGCTGGATTCTACTCAGCCGAGTTTTTCTCCCACCAGAGAAAATTCGAAAGCTAGACCAAGCAGTAGCATGCCTTCAGAGCAATCAGCAGGTATCAATACGGGTGGCCATGTCAACCCTTGGCCTACTAATGTCTGCCATCCCAGCAGTCCAGTGGGCAGGCCTCCACTTCCATCCCCTGCAGGCACTGATTTTAAAGGTGTGGGACCACAGCCAGGGGTCTTTAGACAATCTGCTTTCGATCCCTCCTCGGGTCAAAAGGTCCCTTTGGTGGTAGAGGAAACAGATAAATCTGTCACAGGGGCGCCTGTGGATCATTCCGGTATCCAGAGTGATCACTACGGACTCAAGTGGCAGAGGTTGGGGGGCACATCTGGGACCTCGGTGGGCGCAGGAGATATGGGGGGGGGAAAGGAGGAGCTCAAAAGGTCCTCCAACTGGAAGGAGCTAAAAGCAGTTGGTCTGGCGCTCAGAGCTTTCAGGGAAGACCTACTGGGGCAACACATCCAGGTTCGGTCAGACAACTCTTCAGTCATTGCTTATATAAACAAGCAAGGTGGCACGAGAAGCGGGGTTCTGTTAAGCCTAGCCACAGAGATCCTTGGCTGGGTGGAAGCCAATTCTCTGTCAGTTTTCTTGAAGGGAGAGGAAAACATTGTGTGTGTGGTGTCCCCCCTCCCCTCTCAGCCGGACGCAACAGAGGCTGACTGGGCACTCAGTCAGGAGGTGTTCGATCTCATACCCAAGAGATGGGGCCTCCCAGAAGTAGACCTATTTGCCTCAAGAAGCAATACAAAGACCCCATATTTCTTCTCTCTCAGCAAGTGGGAAAACGCACTACGGGTAGACGCCCTGGCACTTCAGACTTTGCTACGCCTTCCCACCTCTGGTGCTTCTGCCAACAGTCCTAAGAAAATTCCAGGCAGAAAACACCACACTGATCTTAGTGGTTCCCTACTGGCCCAAGAGCTTGGTTCTTGATCCTCGGTCGGTTTGCAGCAGAACCTCCCTGGTTCCTTCCGACCAGAAAGGATCTCCTATCGCAGGGCCCAGTCCTTTGTCCTCAGGTAGGCCGCTGGAACTTAGCCGCCTGGCTTCTGAAGAAGGGATTCTAAGAATCAAAGGCCGATCAACTGGTATCCACCCTTCTTGACAGTAAAAAGGAGGAGATGCGCTGAATCTACCAAAAGTTTTGGGGGCGCTTTAGAGCTTGGTGCCAAGAAAACTCCTTTAAGGTGCAGAGCCATATAGCAGTCCTGGAGTTTCTGCAATGCGGGGCTGATAAGGGGTTGGCCATCAGTACCCTTAAAAGCCAGCGCTTAGCACGTACCTAGAGAAATCCTTGGCCACCGACTCATGGGTGGTCAGGTTTTTCAAAGCCCTTTCAAGACAGAGACCAGTGCAGGGACCTTTCCCTGGATTTACAAGTTTTGACAGAACACCCGTTAGGTCCTTTAGAGTACATTCCTCTAAAGGTTCGAACGTATAAGGCTGTGTTTTTGGTGGCTGTAACCACAGCTAGGAGGGTCAGTGAAATGGAGGCCCTCTCAATTAGACCCCCTTTTGTGTTATGTTTTCGGATAGTCGTTTTTAAGACTGACCCGGCTTTTTTACCGAAGGTAGCTTCGAAATACCATAGAAGTCAGGAGGTAATTTTGCCAACTTTTTGTCCTAATCCCTCAAGTGAAAGGGAATTTAGGTTTCATACCTTAGATGTCAGGAGATGTATCCTACGTTATTTAGAGCTGACAAAGACTTTCAAAAAGTCACTCTATTTCTTTTTGCAGAGCAAGAAGGGGACAGAAGGCGTCTAGACGCACCATTGCCAGATGGCTTAAAATAGCTATTACTCAGGCCTACAGGCTAGCGGGTAGAGAAGCCCCCATGGGAATTAAAGCACACTCTACCAGAGCTATGGCCGCTTCACAGGCGGCAAGAGCTGGAGCAACGCCAGAGCAGATTTGCAAGGCAGCCGTATGGTCCAGTTTCACCACATTTGTGAAACACTACAGAGTGGATCTAGTATCAGCAAGTGAGCAATCCTTTGGGCAAAAGGTATTGCAAGCTGTTGTCCCACCCTAAGTGGTAAGTGCTCATCTATCCTCTCAATGTGGCTGTCCTGAAAGACGGGGAGGGAAAATTCAAGTTACGCTTACCGGTAACGTCTTTTCCAGTAGTCTTTCAGGACAGCCCTAGTACCCACCTGAAGTTTTGGGCGGTCTTGAGGAAGACCTAAAAAAGGGCACAATAGAAATATGTGATAGTATGTTGTTAACGTGTTCTTGTGTCTCCCCAGCTAACCGGAGGTGCTCTATAAAAAACTGAGGCTGGCAGGGGGAGGTGTAAATTTATGGGGGCTGGTGCAGTGTTTCCAAGGAAGAGGAGGAGCCAAGGTCTCAATGTGGCTGTCCTGAAAGACTACTGGAAAAGACGTTACCGGTAAGCGTAACTTGAATTTTTTTATTTTTTTTTTTTTTTTTTTTTCCTGCAGGAAACTAAGGCATGGCAGCCCATTCAAATGAATGGGCTGCTGTGCCTGTGCAAATGTGGGGCGCCAAAACGCATACATGTAAACCAGCCAGGCCCAAAATAAGCCCAACAAGCAGTTAAATACAGTAATGCTGTGTGTTCTTTAATAAAAAAAATACAGCCACAGCCTCACTCTGCCTTCACTATATTCCAAAGGCTGCTTTTTTTTTTTTTTTTTTTTTTTTTTTTTTTTTGAACATGTGACCAGCAGCAGAGGACTAAGAAGCTCCTCCTGCTTGTTTCCCTGCAGACAGACTGGGAAAGATCTGGATCATATGACAGCTGTAAATTAGGAAAAAGGTGTGTGGGTGTCATCCATAAATAGAAGGGACAATGTAAATTAAACAGTGGGGGAACTTCCATGCATGATTTTTACCTATAGGTAAAAATATCTGCTATGAGGTGGGGGTTGTGATCAGGGATTTTATTTTTTACACATTGGTTTTTGTTAGCGATCACTAACAGCATTTTTGCATTGTGATGAATGGGTTACAGCTGTAATTTACTATTGTATGCTGTAATTGACCCACAGCTATCACATTGTACACAGTACTGTGATTAGCCCAGGTACAATGTGATAACTCTGGGCCAATTGCAGCTGTTATGAAAATTCATTCATAACCGCTTTATTGATCATATGTTCCCCGGTTGCTCAAAGCAGCCAGGTGCTGAAAGCCACAATCTGCCATGTCAGGTGGACACAGCGAGAGCTGCCGTGCACGTGCCCCTCATCTAGATGACTTGCATGTACTTGATCCAGCCTCCCCATGCTGCCCAGCCTCAGTAAATTTACTGTGGACAGGCAACAACCAGTTGCAAATGGATGACACTAGGCATGAGAGCACAGCATGGTCAGTTCTCTAGCTGTGCTGAGAACTCTGCCTGCTCTCCTCCAATGATCAAACGTGCCCTGAAATGTTTTTTTTATACAAATGTTATGCCTTCATTTCTATTTTAAACAATGGCTTGTTTTACAACCCCTGGCAAAAATTATGGAATCACCAGTCCCTGGGGATGTTCCTTCAGTTGTTTATTGTTGTAGAAAAAAAGCAGATCAGACATGGCCAAAAACTAAAGGCATTTCAAATGGCAACTTTCTGGCTTTAAGAAACACTAAAAGAAATCAAGAAAAATAATTGTGGTGGTCAGTAACAGTTAGATTTATAGAATAAGCACAGGGAATAAATTATGGAATCGCTCAATTCTGAGGAAAAAATTATGGAATCATGAAAAACAAACAAAATAACACTCCAACACATCACTAAGTACTTTGTTGCACCACCTCTGGCTTTTATAACTGCTTGCAGTCTGAGGCATTGACTTAATGAGTGATAAACAGTACTCTTCATCAATCTGGCTCCAGCCTTCTCTAATTGCTGTTGCCAAATCATCTTTGCAGGTTGGAGCCTTGTCATGGACCATTTTCTTTAACTTCCACCACAGATTTTCAATTGGATTGAGATCCGGACTGTTTGCAGGCCATGACATTGACCTTATGTGTCTTTCTTCAAGGAATTTTTTCAGTTTTTGTTCTATGGCAAGATGCATTATCTTGATAAATGATTTCATCATCCCCAAACATCCTTTCAATAGATGGGGATAAGAAAAGTGTCCAAAATTTCAATGTAAACCTGTGTATTTATTGAAGATTTAACGACAGCCATCTCCCCAGTGCCTTTACCTGACATGCAGCCCCATATCATAATTGACTGTGGAAATTTGAATGTTTTCTTCAGACAGTCTGCATAAATCTCATTGGAACTGCACCAAACAAAAGTTCCAGCATCATCACCTTGCCCAATGCAGATTCGAGATGCATCACTGAATATGACTTTCATCCAATCATCCACAGTCCACAATTGCCTTTCCTTAGCCCATTGTAACCTTGTTTTTTTGTGTTTAGGTGTTAGAGATGGCTTTCTTTTAGCTTTTCTGTATGTAAATCCCATTTCCTTTAGGCGATTTCTTACAGTTCGGTCACAGATGTTGACTCCAGTTTCCTCCCATTTGTTCCTCATTTGTTTTGTTGTACATTTTCTGTTTTCAAGGCATATTGCTTTAAGTTTTCTGTCTTGACGCTTTGATGTCTTCCTTGGTCTACCAGTATGCTTGCCTTTTAACCACCTTCCCATGTTTGTATTTGGTCCATGTTTTAGACACAGCCGACTGAACAAACAACATCTTGTGCAACACTGCGTGATGATTTACCCTCTTTACATACTAACAAGCAGCTTTAATCTGATGCAGGTGTTAGTGTTTGTAATGAAAATTTACAGGGTGATTCCATAATTTTTTCCTCAGAATTGAGTGATTCCATAATTTATTCCCTGTGCTTGTTCTATAAATCTAACTGTTACTGGCCACCACAATTATATTCATTTTTTTTTTTTTTTTTTTGTTTCTTAAAGCCAGAAAGTTGCCATTTGAAATGCCTTTAGTTTTTGGCCATGTCTGTGGTCTGGTTTGTTTTTTTGTTTTTTCTACAACAATAAACTAAAGCAACATCCTCGGACTGGTGATTCCATAATTTTTGCCAGGGGTTGTACACGGTGACGGTTGCGTATACTTAAAATTTGTCCCTACCTCACTCTAGCCAGGGCTTGTGCTGTGTACAGTAGTTTGTCCTACACTTCCTTCATCTTTAATCTCCATTCTCCACATGTACTGTAGTCTGCTGGAGCTAGACACGCTAAAATATATTTATTTTTCCCCTCCTATCTGATGTTAATCTGTTATCTGCTCAAGTTTTGGATTTAAGCTTTCAACATTCTGCAGGATGTAATTTGGGTAAAGTCGCTGTTGGCCAATCTACTAAGATTAAGTAAACGTTCAGTCTGGAAAAGCTGGCATCAGGGTGCGTGTCCTGAAGTGAGCGGCAGCGGACATCTTTCTGAGTATCCTGACTATAATTCCCTGACATCTGTGTATATAAAGACCTGTTAAAAGCCAAACACCTTGCCAGTCTTCCCATCCATGTGCCCTGCAGTGTCCTGCACCAATATTTCTCAGCAGCTCTGCCTGTGACCATCCTAGGGATATAGCCTCCAGACACCCACGGCCGCTGCCATCTTGCCAACCTGAGGCCTCACAGGGAAACTTACACAGCTCTGGAGGTAAGGAACTCTCATCCATCCCCCAAATACTACCCATTCACCCACCTGGCACGATCCGGAGGCTGGGCTCTGGGGACGTCCGTGGCGGCTGTGGCCTGGTCTGGCCTAGTGAGGCCTGTAGATCCCCGCCATTTTCTGCAGCTGCTATCTTGCAGGGTGACACTGTGGCTGGTCTGGCCTAACTTGGAGGTGCAAGCCTCCTTTCTTCATCCAGCCTGCTGGGCCTCTGGGTCCCTGCCATGGCCTGGGGTGCCACTCTGAGCTGGGGTATCCAGTGACCTGGTGTGCCCACTCTACTGCCTTCCACACCTTGGCATTCCTAGCCCTGCATCCTTACTGCTTTGCCCCTCCCTGTTTGTCTACTGTGAGGGGGGGGGGGGGCTACTGATGAGCACGGATTGTCTGTCCAGTGTAAACATCAGGGACTGGAGGTATACGGACAGCTTGGGCTGGATAATATCCTTCTCCGCACCAAAGACTCTGTTCCGGGCAGCCCTTGGTACTGGGATCAGACAGCACTTGCCCTAGTGCCTCTATTCATGCCAGCAAAAGGTAAAACTGCAGCCCCAAACTCCAGTAAAAAGCGCTGGCCGAGCGCCCAGACGCCATCTTAGCTGACAGGCTCCGAGCTCTGCTGGCTGAGCTGAACATGGCCGCGAGCCAAGAGGGCCCGATCGCCCTGGTGACTCCGGAGTCCTCCACCTCTGGAGATATGGCGGTGATCTTGCTAGCCATCAAGCAGATCCTCCCTGCTGACCCGTATTGATAAGCTCACGGAGGAATGCAATTGCATAAGGGCAGATCTAGATAAGCTCAGAGGTTGCCTCACAGAATTTGAATAATGCATATCAGCCACAGAGGACCTGACTACCAGCCATGACCACTGCATTGAAGTGCTAGAGAACACTGTCAAATCACTGGTAACTAAATCTGACGCTGAGAATTGCCTCAGGAGGAACAACATGAGTGCTTGGCCTGCCAGAGGGCTCTGAGGGCGAGTGACCTGCAGAGTTCGCTGAGTTTTTTTTTTTTTTTTTTTTTTTTTTGGACATCCTTGAGCTGGCGCCTGTTCCGCCGACCTACGTGGTTGAACAAGCACATAGGGTTCCCGCTGGTCGTCGACCACCTGGGGCACCACCTTGTCCATTCCTGGTAAGGTTCCTCAATTATTGGGATCGTGACCGCATCCTCAGCGAAGCCAGGAAACCTCCTCACCTCAAGTATGAAAATGCTGACATCCACTTTTACTCTGACTTCTCGGCAGACCTACAGAAGAGAAATGCCTTCCAAGACACCCACAGATGCCTCAGAAAAAGGCTTGCCCTACAGCATGCTGTACCCAAGCCGCCTGAGAGTTATAAATGCTAGCACTGCAAAATTCTTTGATTCCTGGAGGAGGCCGACTCCTGGTTTCCACTCTGCGGTAAGCTGTTGCATGAAATATCCCATGGTGTTTGACTAATACATTATTCTACCCTAACAGGTCTGAACATTCTGGCGCATAATTAGGTACTCTGCTGTATACTCCTCTTGTCGTCCTTCAATAACTGGAGTAACCAGGGCAATACAGAATGGAAGCTCTTTACACCCTTGGACTTTGCCCCCTTTTGAGTCTGTCTCCACTACAAAGTACTGTTGTCGCACCACAAAAGTGTAGAAATAGGACTGACTAGTTTCTCTTTTGGCAATTTTAGTTTTGGATTACAGACTGTTCCAATTTTTGTTTAGGGATGAAGCTGACCCGTCCTAACAGCTCTGGCGGGTTAGCAGGGGTTGTTTGCTTGCTGCTATATTGCTATTCTTTGATACTGTTTATCTGCACATGTGATTATGACACTGGGTACATGCAGGTGATTTTTCTTATCCTTCCATTCCACATTTCCACGCTAGATGGAGCTTGGATTGGTATCGTCGACTGTGCGTGGTTTAAACAGTTGTTTCAGAAGAGCACTTATGTTTAAGTATTTACAAGCACATAAGCCACATCCTATTTCTTCAGGGCAGTAGACATTTGGCCCTTCGCAGGAGATGGATGAGACAATCTTTCCACGCCACATACTCTAGGGAGATAAGTACAGCGCTGCGCTAAATCAGAAAAAACACTAAAATAGCAGCTAACACACCTATAGACTCAAGGTAGGGGATAACAGCAAAAATAAGTGTAGTGCTATATATTATACAAACATATTTAGGTTGTGATAAGGTTCCACTTACTGTCTGTATACACTTATGGATTTTTTTGATTAATATGTTTGTATAATATATAGTGCTACACTTTTATATTTTTGCTGTCACGCCAGAGGGGTGTCCATTCTCCTGAACAGATCCCTGAACTGCCTGGTGGAACATTTTTTATTTCAGACCCTGGGGGACAGTTTGTCATATTACTATTGTACATAGAGACCCAAATGTTTGCCTTTGTGCACATGTATGTCTGCCCCCTTTTTCCATGTCTATACTCTATACGGTATATGACAGACTGGCTTATTATATGGTCACTAGTCTCATCATAGCAAGGGAATTTAATGGCATTCTGGACCGGACTTTGGACACCTCTAACCCAACCAGGTTACTGGACCACAAATTGGGGCAATGGGCCTTGGCCCTGCAGCTTACAGAGGTCTGGAGATGGAAAAATCCACAAGCACAGCGCTACTCCCACTTATCTGCGGTTCACTGCTCAGGCTCCAGAATAGACCTGGCTTTTTGCTCTCAAGCTACACTTCCGTATGTGGCCTCAGCCACTCACCTGCTGGTGGGGATTTCCCCCCTTCCCCCATATGTAGTGCGCCATTCTCCAATGTGGATACCCAAGGCACTTTTTAAGCGGATAAATTCTCACGTATTCAGCTTTTTGTGGGGCTCCAGCCCCCCTGTTTCCGATTGACTATTCTCCAAAGACCTTGGACCCAGAGTGGCCTAGCCTGCCCTGATTTTTTTTTTTTTTTTTTTTTTTTTTTCTCCTTTATTTTATTGTGGCGATGCTTACCCATGCTCACAACTGGCTCATATCGGATGCCACCAATGCAGCAGTTGCCTTGGAGGCCTTCGTTGGGTCATTCGCAGCACTGCGGAATGTTTTTATTTTGAAGTACTAGGGCTCCACATCCCCCTCACTACCTCAATGAAAACGGTGCTTAGAGCATGGTCTGGGGCAGCTGGTTCCCAGATGGCTGATCCCCAGGTCCATTCCCCAAATACTCCACTATGGATTAATCCTCTACCTGTATGCTATTCTATCCTGGACTCGGTCATATGGGCGTCATGGGGTATTTGGTATTACATCATATTTGTGAGAATGGTGCACTGCTGACATTTGACCAACTTAAATTTGAATTTGAACACCGATCAGGTTTTTATCGCAGTCTGAGCCCTGTTGTGGGGATTTATCCTCTTGTACTGTTTTACCAAAAGTAAGAGACCAACCCAATGTTTGGGTTTTCTCTAGAACAATAGAGGGTAATCCTCATTGGTGTGCGCAGCCTATTGCATTAGGGTGTGCACCCCAGAGCACAAATATACATGCATATACATCAGCAGAGCAGTGGGCGGTGTCAGTAGAGCAAGATTGGTGTCAGTAGGATAGTGGACGGTGTCAGTAGTTTATTTTATTTTTTTATTTTTTTTTTTTCCAAAAATTGTACAATATTTGTGTTTTGTGTGTTGGCTTTAGTGAAATATCAAGGGTCTTGCTTTGTTTTTTTTTTTTTTTTTTTTTTTTGACGGAGAAACTGAGGACAGATTTCCCAGTTCCTTTCTCTGCGGTAAACAGTTACTATGCTTCAGTTAAGAATGAAGACAGGAGCAATCAGTACAGATCACTGACTGTGTTCATTCAGAAAAAGGAAGGGGCGGTTAATGAAATATTTACCAGCCCCTTCCCTGCTCCTGAGAGGGAAGCTGGCAGCACTACAGGTAGGAGACAGGAAGCACGGGGAATTGGTACCTCCCGGGGTGATTAGGGTGTGCCCAGGCACACCTGGCACACCCTGCACGCGCATCTATGGTAATCCTACCAATGGAGGGACACTAGTTCTGGTGATTAATGGGAATTCTGTCACATTGGAGAGTCCTTTTTTACCTCCTGTTTGGTTGTGGGACCAGAAGGGAGAAATCTCCCAGTGAGACAGATGGCAAACTTTGTGGTGTGTGTGTGTGTGGTGGCTTTTATTTTTATATTTTTGGAAGGTTTTTTTTAATTTTTTTTTTTTTTTTTTTTTGGACTCATTGAGAGATCATAAGCATTATATTATCCCAACTTGAAATGTTTTTCTTTGCAGCTCCGCCAAACAGTGTATTCTATGGGTGTAATAACACTTTTGTAAGCGTGGCTGTTAAAGTTGACCCTCTGGGTACAAATAAAAGACTGAACCCTGATCAACTGACCCTGGGTAAGTGCCATGTCTCAAGTAAAACTGCACTCTTGGGCTACCTTGTATTTGAATACCCGTATCAAGCCTGTGGATTCAATAGAATGGTGAGTTTTCTTTCAATTTTTTTTAATCAGGTTTTTGCCACCTATATCTTTTTGTGTGTGTATATATGTATGTATGTATGTATGTATATATGTATATATGTATATATATATATATATATATATATATATATATATATATATATATATATATATTTCACCACCTTCTTTCTTCTTCCTTCTTCCTTCCTCCTTCTTCCCTTTTTTTTTTTTTTTTTTTTTTTTTTTTTTCTCTCTCTCTGAAGTTGAGACCTGCCTAGTCACTCTGGACCCTTAAGCCAAGCCTACCATACACTATATACAGCCTGAGTGTAAACTTCCTTTCGATATAGCCAAGGGCGTTTCTAGGGTCCTAATAGGCAGGGGAAACTTTGGGCACATACTATAAGATGTTCAGAGGCTGATAGGATGATGACCACTTTGGATCACCTCTAAAGCTGATGTCTTTTTATGAATGGATACAATGTTCCAAAACTGTAACTGCATAGAATGTCATCGCCTCCATATTTCGAATGAAACCCAGGACATGTGCCAGGTTTTGGCAATGGCCCTGGATCTACAGTCAACTATGTAGTGCAAGGGTCAGCCTGACTGGATACAATGAATTGGGATTTAATTGTGATTGTACAATAGATTGCATAGTGTAGCGCCAGCGTAACAACCTTTTTGCTTTATTAAATATATAATTGAAAATGTTTTACAGTGCAAAGAACCTGGTCGTTGCATCACTATGCTAATATACCAGGATGAGAATCCTTTAAATGTGTTCTTTTCAGTTGTGCCCATTGAGATTTAAAAATGTCACTTGGCTACAAATAAAGCCTTAGCTTTGGCTACAGCTCTGGTAACTGAGAAGGCAAATCTCTTGCGCAGCCACAGCAAAAGCTATTCATGCAATGACAAAATCCAACCCCCTCCCCCGTGATTCTATTCTGCTATAACCAAGTGGTCCACACACCATATACAGATATTAAAGTTCTTTATACAGCGCTGCAGTTAAAATATACTATTAAAAAAATTACAGAAGCTGACCATCCCCAACATTTGTGTCAAATATTGTTTCATAACAACCTCTTGAGATAAAAAGGGGGGTGTACCACTGGTCCTACTGTAGGGCACACGGGGGGGGGGGGGGGGGCGCAGATGGCAGGTAAACCAGTGCAGTGGGGGCAATTACAGAAATTCCCTGTGTCTTTCTCTCCCTGCAGCAGCTGAAAGCTGGTTTCTCCCCCTCCCCCTCTTTCAGCTGTTGCTGGGAGAGGCACACAGGGCATCATTCTGTAATGGCCCCCTCCCCATGCGGTTAGTGAGCATGGGGATCACTGCTGTCTTTTCATAACTAAAGCCTAGTAAACTGTGCTTTAGTTTATGAATTAACAGGAGCCTCTGTCTCCTGGTTATTCATCTTCTGTGCAGCTGAGGCTGAAGAATCTGTCCTTGCTAAACTCAGGACCTTGCTTTTTATTAAATCTGGTCTCCCACAGAACATGGAAATGCAATTATTTTTAGTAAATATAAACTGCTAAATACCTTTTTGTCATCAGCAGTCTTGTGACTTCTATCAGTGTCCGTCCGAGCACTGGTAAAGCTTGTAGGAGTTTTCATTCTCTTCTGTCCTGAGGCGGCAGAAACTCTGACCTTCTGTCTGGACAAGGTAAAAAAAACTTTAGCAATACACACCAAATTAAGCATGTGCAGGATGCCTCCAAGGCTCAGTTCTATTTGAAAGTGCAAGGAGAGGATCAGAAGACTGAACAGCCTTTTTACACAATGCAGTGGGCTAACCCCTTATGTTCCACAGTGAGCATAAAGAGCATGCTTTACTGCATATAGAGACTGATTTTACTGTTGTGGGTTTAACGCTTTAATTCCTTGCTGTCTCAAAGGTGAGATGTCGGAGGCCTGTTTAGACTTTCACCAAAGGTTCCCTCCAAAAATGTTGTAAAATTTTGGAAACTGTAAAAAATAAAACTTAAAGCGGAGTTCCACACAAAAATGGAACTTCCGCTTTTCGGAACCCTCCCTCCCTCCCTCTCCGGTGTCACATTTGGCACCTTTCAGGGGGGGTGTAGATACCTGTCTAAGACCTGGGCATAGAG
The DNA here is from genome assembly GCF_042186555.1 of Aquarana catesbeiana. Classification (NCBI taxonomy): domain Eukaryota; kingdom Metazoa; phylum Chordata; class Amphibia; order Anura; family Ranidae; genus Aquarana; species Aquarana catesbeiana. The sequence goes on along the minus strand of NC_133324.1, from coordinate 327,219,132 downwards.
GCCTGAGGGAGTTTTGAACTTTCCATACAGATATAACCAAGTGTTCAATGGCATATTTTGGATCATGGGTAGGCAACCTTAAAGCGGGGGTCCACCTATCTATCGTGTGGTGTTGGTTTTTTTTTTTTTGAGTTCATTTACAAACTTTTCTTCTCAGTATTACATACTCACATATTGTGTGTAATATGTCCGCCTGTGTCAGATTTCGTCGGAAAGAATAACTTATTATTCACTGGAGGCTGTTTCCATCTTCATTGTGGGCATTTGAAGCCCACAAGCATTTATTTCCTGGATGTGGTGAATGCTGTACTCCCAGCATTCACCGCTTGTTCCTGCACATGCTCAGTGGCATCCTGGGAAGCCTGAGACTAGCTCCCAGAAGTCTGGGAGAGGCTAGAAGCACGCCTACTCCCACGGGAGGAGAACCAGGAAGTGCAAAGAAGAATAGAAAAATGGTAATTACGACGATTTAAATTTTTTTTTTAAACGGCATGTCAGCATCTAGGCAAGGAAGAGAATACATACAGATAGTGTTCAAAATTTGGGTGGAACCCCGCTTTAAAGAGGTGGAAATCTACCTGAACAACATGGGGAGAAGTCAAAAATCACCAGGCAGTGTCACCACCTCACACACCAGTTTTAAACCTGTAATTGCTGTACTTGTGTGCTGCAATTATGGGTTTAAATCAAGTTGTGAGGAAGCAACATATCTCCACCACCTGTCAAACACTCAAATCGCTGTTTAGAGAAGCAGCAGTGCCTGCTGCACTTGTGAATGAGCCCTTAGTTGCATTTGGCAGCGGAACTTAGAGCTTGTTTACAAGTAAAATCCTTAGCAGCAGCCAACGGTGTACACATGCGGCAGCAGAAATTAAGCCCACTGTTGCTTTTGGTGCATGCTACTGCCTGCCAATCACAACCCATTTAAGTAAATGGGGCCATTCCACATGGGACAGGAGTAAGCACTACAGAGAAGGCATCAGGTTATGCAGATCTTACTCCCTACTACAGCTCCAACTTTACAAGTAGTCCTTTTGCATTGCACTTTTGATGCTCTGGGATGGTGGGTCAGCAAGCAAAGACCACAATCTACCAGACACCTGTCTGCAATCTACAGGTTGCTGACCCCCATTTTAGATCAAATGCATGCATATAGGAAGTTTAAATTGGGTTTTAAACCCAAACAATTAAGTCTTCTGGGGTGGAGGATTTCAGTGGCTCTATAGTTTCTTCACTTCTGCCATCTGTCACCTGAACAGGGATGTTCCCTAATGGTAACAGACAGCACCATATCTTGAGGGGTTAAAATCTTCCCTAATCTGATGGAAGATTTAACTCTTCCATACTTCTAAACTGGAATGATTTTTGTTTGATTAGTCATTAAAAGTATTAGTATATGATAGACCTGTCAGCCTTGCACTCTGTTTGTCATTCTTAAATGCTCTGAAACATTTATGTACAAACTAGTTCTCTTGTTGCTCTTCTGCAGACCCTTGGGAACGCTGTGAAGTTTTTTGTTGATCTGGTTTACAAGCCTACATATACAACTGCAAACCAGTATTCTCAGAAGTTTTCTGTCCCCATAAAATGCGTGGTAAACAGGTGAGCAGATGGTCTGTATGGACATTATAAATGATTTGAAAGTTCAGGTAAAGTGTATAACAAAGTTATCTTCAGTTGTGTCCCCCACCCCTGTAGCCATAATCTTAGCTGCATTAAATGTATGAGTAAACTTGAGCTTTTGGCGGGTCTGAATTTTTAGATGCTGCCTTCAACAAAGGCCTTTTTTAGTTAAATGCAGACGTTTTAGGAATACGGTGATTGCTGCAGCAAATCTTGGCTAATGCCCTCCCAACGACAGTGTGCCAAGTCATTCCACTTTTATTTAGAAAATACCTTTTTAGTCAAGGATCTTGCCACCATGTTTGGGAACTTTTATGTAAAGTTTTACAACTCGACCCCTCATTACCAGTTCTACTTGAATCGCACTCGAATAAAGGATTACCTCTTGCATGTGGGAGTTCCATACCTTGGTACTGAGGCCTGTGAGTGCTTAAACAGACTCAGAATTCACCTCAGCGAAAAAGCATTCAAATATGGGAAGGGCCCTTAAGGATTCACCCTACTGTATTATAAAGTTCAAAGCCCCCTCAAATTTATTATGCCAGCACTCACCTCTGCAACCAAAAGCCTTGTCAGCCCACATATATGATCCATAAAGATGGAAAGGACCAGCAGTTGCATCCCTAAATTTAATGCAGATACTAAAGGAGTTGTAAAGGCAGAAGGTTTTGTTTTCTTATCTTAATGCATGCTATGCATTAGGATAAACAACCTGTATAGCTGAGCCCCATCTCTCTCCAGCAATGTCCACCAGTGTCTAATCTGTCCAAACACTCCTGCTGCTAGCTGAGGGGCCCCTCGATGGGGGGGAAGGGCCAGGAGCAGCAAAGGGGACCGGAGAAGATCCAGGGTGCTCTGTGCAAAGCCAGCTGTACAGAGGAGGTAAATATAACTGGGTTTTTTTTTTTTTTTTGTTCACTTTTAAATATGTATGGATGGCTTTCAAATTTTCAAACAATGCACATTTTTTAGCACTCGGTCTGACACACCTTTCATGTTGGATACTTAACATACAACTGCCTAACAATCTGACACCATCCCCCCCCCCCCCACCTTCCAGGACAGCTACTTGAGAGATGACCGGCTCCGCCCTCTACAGGAAACACAAATCAGAATTTAAAAGGCCCCTCCCTTTCCTCTGACCCTCAGTTGTTTTGTGTTAGCAGTCCCTCCAGGAGCACCGACACGTTTGTTTTCCTATGGTCTGGTAACTGTGGTTGGTGGACCCCCCCCTTCTCTGGTTTCATCCAGTACTAGTTGTGGCCAAGTCCTGGATGATGGTCTGTACCAGAAGGGTTCCCTATTTCTAAGGGTTACTTGCCTTTGTAAATGCTGGCAACTCCCTTCCTTTCCCCAGCGCTGCTGTGTGGAACTGTGTCCTCCTAAATGCTTCATTCCGGTGTACCAAGATGGCGTCAGGAGGACTTCCGGTGATGCAGCAAGATGGCGCCGGAAGTCACATGACGCACTTCCGGACGCTGAGTTTTCAGAAGGAGCATGGTGTGGAGACACTGAAGACATGCTGCAGGGGAATGGCCTGCTAAAAACACCATTCTAGGCACAGTTTTTGCAGTACAGCAGCAGTCTTCTCGGCGACCGTTCTCCGCTTGCTTCATGGAGCCTGAGGACAGGTCTGAGGATGGAACGTCCGCTCGTATTGAACCAGCGGCAGCATCCGGGTCCCATACTGCCCCCAAGGTAAGCCCTGTTCTGTGGATAGCTACAGCAAGGGAAGACTTCTGTATGGATCCTTTTTTCATGGCCCTTGTTTCTTCTCTCTTCTAGGCCAAGCCGGTGAAGAAATGTGGGAACTGTAGAGCCAGGCTCTCTGGTTATAAAAAGCTATTTTGTGAGGATTGTATCCCACCCAGAGCTAGTTCAGAGTCTTCCTCCTTTAGGGAGTTAATGACTTCTATGAAGGAGGTAGTGGATTCTTTTCGGTCACTGAATGACAGGGTTACTAGTATAGGCCCTTCCTCCTCTAGACCCATAGCTCAAGATCCTTCAACCTCTGCCAAGTCCCTTCCCTTATTAGTATCAGACTATTAGTTCACGCAGTACCTCTGGTCTGGAGGAAGGTGAGAATTCAGTCTCCATCTGATGAAAAGTCTGCATCAGAGGAGGATACAGGTAGCTCATCAAAGTATCTTTTTCCAGTTGAGGATATTGATGAACTATTAAGCAATTTATACCTCAGAGCAGATTGAGATACCACAGCATGCTCAATCTGTACAGGATAAAATGTATAGGGGCCTTCAGGGACGGGTATCTAGAACCGAGGGAGTTTTCTCCTGTCCCAGAAGATCAGATGTTCCGGGGATTTTATTCTCGTGTCTTTCTGGTCAAAGCTTTCGGCGGCTTTTGTATGGTCATAAATTTAAGCGTCCTGAACCAATACATAGTTTACAGACGTTTCCACATGAACATTTATTCAGTAGGAAATCTATTGTTACCAGAGGTCTTCATGGTGACCCTGGACCTTACCTTCAGGACGCTTATCCTCATGTACCAATCTGCCAGAGCCACCGATGGTTCTTCAGGTTTGCAGTGCTCATGGGAAACGAGCCGTCTCATTGGCAGTTCAATGCCCTTCCTTTTGGTCTCTCGGCAGCACCAAGGATTTTCACAAAAATCATGGCCGAAGTCATGGCCTTTTTTCAGATTCAAGGTGTATCGATCGTCTCATATCTAGATGTGTTTTTTTTTTTTTTTTTTTGTTTGTTTTTTGTTTTTTTCTCAGGGCAAGGAGTCCCTTATTCAAGACCTACAGTTGGTTTTGCGGACCTTTCAAAAATTAGGGTGGAAGGTCGACCAACAAATCTTGCCTAGTACCCTCACAGAGCATACTTTTCCTGGGTTATCTAATAGACTCTGTTGCCCTAAAGATTTTTCTTCCCGAGGAGAAAATTGTGAAAGTTCTTCTCTGTGCAGACCTTCAAACTGCTCCCTCAGACCTCCCTTTGGCGAATCATGCAATTGCTGGGACTTATGACTGCAGCCATTCCAGGGGTGCCTTGGGCTCAATTGCACTCCAGACCCCTTCAGGCTTTTGCTCCATTGGGATCGCAGGAAAAATTCTCTGGATCAGCTGGTAAAACTACCAGAAGGGAATTTACTAGATCTCGCCTGGTGGGAGCAGCGAGAACATCTGCAGAGGGGGAAGGATTGGGCTCAACATTGCCCGGTCAAGATAACCACAGACGCCAGTGTGTGGGGTTGGGGTGCTCACTCACAGGATTTGCAGGCTCAATGAGCCTGGTTGCCAGAGGAAGCAGGTCGCTCCTCAAATTTCAGAGAACTTCTGGCTGTGAGGAAAGCACTTATGTCTCTGGGGGAGAGGGTCTATTCAAAGGACCTTTTTAATATTTTCAGACAATGCCACAACAGTGGCGTACTTGAACAAGCAAGGGGGCACTCGCTCGGAATCTCTTAATTTCCAGTCTGAGGGGGAAAAAATCATTTAGCAATTTTCTCAAGTTGTCTTCCAGGACGGCACCCTGAGAGATGACTGGTCCACCTGACGAAACAATCAATCAAGAGCTTAAAGGCCCCCACCCCTCCCTGTGCTCCTCCTCAGTTTTTGATTGTTTCCCCACAGCGAAACTGTTTTTCTTATGACCCGAAGCCTGGGGCTGGTGGTCTCCCCCTGGGAGCCGGACCAAATGCCTGGGTAGCTGCTGGGTCTGGCCGGGTATTTCTATCCTTCCTGGGGGGGTCCCCCTATTTTCTCGGGGGGGGGGGGGGGCGGCGGCAGAAATTGGAAGAGCTCCCCTGAGTGCTGGAGGATCCTGGGTACAGTGGTGTACCTAGAACTTCAGGGGCCAATCTTCCTGTCTCCCTTCCTTACCGACCGGCCGAGCAACCAGCCGTTCGCTGGGATCGCGTGGTGTCTCCCTTTGCTGAGTACAGCTCAGCGTCCTGTGGGAGCTCGGTGCCATTTTCCTGAGGATCATGGAGGAGTGACATCACTTCCTCCTCTGGACAGGAAATGACCTCAGCATGTGCTGTGCCGTTTCCGGTCTTAGGCAAAATGGCGGCGGCAGCGTGATGCAGCCACATAGGATATAAAATTGACAGGGAGCAGGCACCCACATCTCCTCTGCGCTGAAAGGTTCCCTCTGAAGCAGCATGGAACATGAGGAGAGACCCGCAGGGTCTACGGCCATGGCAGAGACCACAGGGGGTGAGTCTGACGCCTCCAGGTGTTTAGATGGGGGAGGGTACCCCAACTCTTCTCCTGAGTCTCACAGTGATTTGCCTGGTTTTTTTTTTTTTTTTTGTTTGTTTTTTTTTTTCAGGGGACGATGCTACTGCCTGTGAGGTTGCCAGCCATCCCGTGAAATCCTCCACCCGTTCTAAGATGTGGGAACTGTAATGATAGGTTACCCCCAGATCATCCAAAGCCCTTCTGTTTTTAAGTGCATACAGAAGTTGACAGGGAAGGAGACATCTCAGATTATGAAGGAGTTCCTTACAGTACAAACTGAGATGCTGTCCACTTTAAAAGCTTTTCAGCCCTCCCTTAAGTCTAGGGACTCAGAGGCTCATACTAGTAGGGATGCCTCCTCCCAGGAGGGCCCCGCCTCCTCTATGGGGTCTAGATACCGGGCGGATGCTCCCAAGTATCCACTTCCTCAAGATTCAGAAGAAGGCAAGTCTGAAACCCTTGATCAGGGATTTTCAGACGAAGGGGTGGTGGACAGCAAAGAGGAGGATGGGAGGGAGGACTCCAAGTCTAGCAGGCATATATTTTCAGCTGACGACATGGAGGATCTTCTGAGAGCTGTTTACGCTTCAGAAGAAATTCTGGAGCCTGCTGCGCAGGTTTCTGCTCAAGATAAAATGTATAGAGGTTTAATTAAACCTCAGACCAGGGTGCTTCCGGTGCATTCCGCCCTCAAAGAGGCCATCTTGAGGGAATGGAAAGAACCAGAAAAGAGGCTCCTGAAATATAAAACATGGAAGCGTAGATGCCCTTTTACCGAGGAGAATGAGGAAAAGTTTTTCAAGACTCCTAGGCTAGACGCCTCCTTAGCACAGGTGTCCAAACAGTTTGATCTTTCCTTCGATGCCAGTAATTTAAAGGATCAAATGGATCGGAGGGCTGAAATCGTTTTACGCAGAGCCTGGGAGGCTAACGCTGCAGCTATGAGTCCCGCGTTGGCCTCAGCTTGCATCACAAGGAATGCGGACAAGTGGGTCTGTAAACTGATGGACCACGTATCCTGGACCTCCAAATCTAAGGAGGTCTTAGATTCTTTGGAGGTCATAGGGAATGCTGTTGCATACTTAGCGGATGCTGTGGTTGAGACAGTACGTACAACTGCTAAATCAGGTGCTTTAGTAAACTCAGCCAGGCGAGCCCACTGGGTTAAGACTTGGGACGGGGATAGCTTATCTAAAACCCATCTATGCGGTCTCCCTTTTGAGGGGACTCTCCTTTTTTGGTTCTGGCCTAGATCAGGCCCTGGCCAGGTCTACCGAAAAGGGGAAAAAATTCCCTACTAAACCTAGGAGGGAGAGGAGGTTTTTTCCGAGGCCCCCAGGCAAAGAACCGCTTCTCTGAGAAAAAGGTCTCCCCTAATAGATGTTGGGGCGCTGGAAAGGACGAGCAAAAGTCAGGCATTCTCTTTTCCAGCCAGAAGTCAGGTGACAAGACCCCTAAATGACTTTCCAGTAGGGGGAAGACTTTCCAACTTTGCCCCTCAGTGGGAAAGGGTCACTCGGAGCCCCCCATGTTCTTCAAATTGTAAGAGGGGGTTACAGATTAGTTTCTCTCACCTCCACCCCCCAAGTTTCTCTTGACTTGCCTTCCCAGGGATACCTGCAAAGCAGCAGGAATCCTTCAGAACATAGAAGAGCTGGCCAGTCAGGAGGTCATAATACCAGTCCCAGTGGGCCAGCAGGGTCAGGGTTTTTACTCCCACATTTTTGTGGTTCCAAAACCCTCAGGAAGGTATCGTCTTATCATAAATCTAAGGAACCTCAATGTTTTTCTTCGATACGAGAAGTTCTGCATGGAGTGTTTCTCTCAGACACCACCTCAAGGACGTGTTCATGGTGACCTTAGATTTAAGATGCCTACCTTCATGTCCCCATTTTTCAGGACCATCAGCTTCCTGAGATTCGCTATTGCCCCTCCAGAGGGAGTACAGCACTGGCAGTTTGCAGCCCTCCCCTTTGGACTGGCATCCAGTCCAAGAGTCTTCACTAAGGTCATGGCAGAGGTGGTGGCCTTCCTGCATCTTCAGGGAGTGGCATTGATTCCCTACTTAGATGACATTTTGATTTACAATCTGAGTTGGGATCAGCTACTTCTGGATCTATCCAGGGTAATGGAGACCTTGGAAGCCCTGGGATGGATCATCAGCAGGGAAAAATCCTCGCTGACTCCTGCCTAAACAAAGTCGTATCTAGGTTTCCTGGTGGACTCCTCGGAACAAAAATTAGTTCTACCTCAGAGCAAAGTAGAAGGCCTCATATCAGCAGTCACATCACTGTTACAAGCAAAGACCTCCTACAGAGGTATCATGAGTACTGGGTCTGACTGCATCTATCCCAGCAGTTCCTTGGGCACAACTACATTCCAGGACCCTCCAGCACTTCCCCCTATCCTCTTGGGATAGGAAAAGACTCTGGACAGAGATTGCCATTCCGGTCGAAGTAAGACTCTCTTCACTGGTGGCTTCTTCCTCAGAGGCTTCAGGGGGGTCTCCTTTGGAGCCAACTTCAGCCTCTCAGGATAACTACAGACACAAGTTCCTGGGGGTGGGGGGGCCCACCTGGAGGATCTAATAGCTCAGGGGTCCTGGGATCCAAAGCAAAAGGGCCTCCAACTTTTGGGAGCTTTTGGCCAAAGGGGAAGTGCTAAAGGCTTTTGAGGAGGATCAGGGGCCAGGAGGTGCAGGTCTCATCAGACAATGCCACGGCGGTAGCATTCCTGAATTGTCAGGGAGGCACCAGATCTACAGCGCTCCTATCCCTATCAGCAGAGATCCTGTCCTGGGCGGAGAATCGGATTCTCTCCATCTCTGCAATCCACATAAAGGGAACTTTGAATGTAGAGGCAGACTACCTCAGTTGGCAGCCGATTCTGCAGGGGGAATGGGAATTGAATCCAGAGGTCTTTTTTTTTTTTTTTTTTTTTTTTTTTTTTTTTTTTTTTTCCCTGGTAAGTCGGTAGTTTGGCGTTCCAGAGAGAGATCTCTTTGCCTGCAGAAAAAGCAGAAGGCTAAGGAGAATCTTTCCCTTGCCCGAGAGGGGCTCAGAGGGGATAGATGCATTGGCACAAGTTTGGGACTTCCGACTGGCCTATGCTTTCCCCCCTTGGGGTTAATTCCGAGGATTCTTCAAAAATTGTTTCTCTCGGAAGGCAACTTGATTCTGATAGCCCTCTGGTGGCCCAAGAGAATTTGGTTTCCAACCCTGCAGGGTTGGTCCATAGCCCCACCTCTTCACCTCCCTGTCCGGTGCGACCTTCTTCAGGGTCCAGTCTGCCATCCAGACCCCAGCTTTTTCAAGCTGACGGCCTGGCTCTTGAAAGGCAGAACCTGCGGGAGAAGGGCCTATCGGACAGTAGTGGATGCACTGCTCCTTAGAAAGCCGATCACAAGGCGTATTTACGCCAAGACCTGGGGGATTTTCTCTCACTGGTGTCAGGTGAGAGGGACTTCACAGAAAGATCCCTGCTATTTTAGAATTTCTCCAGGATGGAGCAGATCTGGGTTTGGCAACCAAGACCCTTAAGGCACAGGTCTCAGCCTTATCCTGTTTTCTGGAGAAACGCTTGGCATTATACCCCCTGATCAAGAGATTTCTCTTGGTTAGAGAGGTTGTCCCCTGTTCAGATGTCTAGGTGTCCTCCTTGGGACCTTACCTTAGTACTAGATGGGTTAACAAGGGCCCCGTTTGAACCAATAGATCAGATCTCCCTTAGGATCCTGACCTTTAAGTTGGCCTTTTTACTAGCAATCACCTCAGCCAGGAGAGTAGGTGACATCCAGGCTTTTTCTATTAAAGAGACATCTTTCCGTATATTTGAGGACAGGGTTATACTTGGGCAGGACCCCCTGTACCTCCCTAAGGTAGCATCAAAGTTCCATAGGACTCAAGAGGTAGTGCTACCTTTTGTGGTAACTTCCCTTTCATTCTTGGGGTTTCTTTTCACTGTCTGGATGTTAGACGCTGTTTATTATCCTACTTAGAAAAAGTTAAGGAATTTCAAATGTCCAGCCATCTTTTAGTTACTTTTTCTGGCCAAAAGAAGGGCCAACAGGCATCCAAGGCTTCTATAGCTAGATGGATTAAACATACCATTTCTTTAGCCTTTGAGCAGTCTGGTAGGGCAGCTCCTAGAAACCTTAAAGGGCATTCCACGCAATCTCTGGAAACCTCCCTGGGCAGAAAGGGCTGGAGCTTCGGTGGAGCAGATATGTAGAGCTGCTACATGGTAAAGCCAGAACACATTCCTGAGGCATTAGAGTGGAGTTACTATCCCTCAGGACCTGGCATTTGTCAGGAAAGTCCTGCAAGCAGTTGTCCCGCCCTAAAGGTAGGCCTGAGCTACTTGCTCTTCTCTCAGGGTGCTGTCCTGGAAGATGACTTGAGAAAATAACCAGTTACACTTACCGGTAACTGTTTCTAGGAAGACTTCCAGGACAGCAGGCCTACTTTCCACCCGTTATCTTTAGATATAATTCAATGTTTAGAGTGTGGTGGTGTTTATGTTCACTCTCGTGCACTGGTGTGGGTCAATACTTTGTCACAACTGAGGAGCGCAGGGAGGGGCGGGGGCCTTTAACCTCTTGATTGTGTTTCCTGTCAGGTGGACCAGTCATCTCTCGGGGTGCTGTCCTGGAAGACTTCCCAGAAACACCGTTACCGGTAAGTGTAACTGGTTGTTTTGGGTTTTGTTTTGTTGTTTTGTGTGGGTTTTTTTTTTTTTTTTTTTTTTTTTTTTTTTTTTTTTTTTTTTTTTTCCTTGTGGTTTTTAACATCTCGAATGGTGTACGTAATGCCAATTTTTTTTTTTTTTCTCCTCTTCAGTTCCATGACCCCAGCTCCTATAGATCAGACTACTACATTGCTTTTATCTGCATCTGGAATGGGTAACCTGAGTTTCAGCTTCCGCTTTATGAATGGTGAGATGGGGGGGGGGTTCCATGACTAACTCCATTAGGAGGACATTGGCAAAAAGTTGCGATGTTGAAGATCTGTGTAAGGCCAGAAAGTCCCAAATATTCAGTGATTTAACTCCATACAAATTGTGAGTGCCATTTTGTGCTCACAAGAGACCTTAGGTGGCCAGGACCACCCATTACTAGATGGACCTTAATATTATAAAAGCTAATTAAACGCTTTTTTTTTTTTTTTTTTTTTTTTTTTTTTTTTTTTTTTTTTTTTTTTTTTTTTCTCTGGCTTTTCAGTAAGAACATGGTTTGGGGTAGACAAACTCCACTTACTATGCTTTCTATAAAAAGCTTATTAAACTTTAAAACTACTCGCATATAGCAGTGTCCCTAAAAGAACCACGCACTTCAGTAAAACACGTTTCTTTCTGTAAGGTTGCTGCCACTGCTCAATCGCAGGTTGTCTGAGCCTACCTCCAGATAAACCTGAGTTTGTCAATCTACAGGCTGTGAAAGAAGCAGTCGTGGCAACCCTAGAGGGGCTTGTGTTCTGCTGTGAGTGGTTTTCAAAAAAAAACTTTAAGGTTGTTTATATGGAAAGCACTATGCAGTTTATAACCCTCTTGAGCCATGTTACTAAGGTCTGAACTATCTGAGCCTTTTTTTAAAAATCTACTTTGTTACACAAATGGTGTTTCAATGAGTCCATCTACTACGAGGGCCTCATCACCTAGGGTCCCCTGTGGGCACAAGCTTGCCACTTTCTCATTTTGGGTTTATTTATTTTTTTGTGGATCACTGACATTTGGGACTCTTATTGGACTTTCTGCACTGGAGATATTTGGCTTTGGACCTTGCAGTGAACGTCAATTTCTTCTGACACATTTGTGAGGTTTTAAAGTCAAAGGAAAGGCTAGTTATAAAGCTGATATTTAAATAGTTCTCCCCCATGGCCCTGCAGTGCCTTTTATCAATTGCTGTGCATGCTGTGTATACTGTTATCAGTGTTTTTAAACATGCAATCATGTTACCACAGTCCTTTCCCCTCTGGAGCAGTTGCTGGTAGGTGACTTTTTTTCCCCACAAGAAAGCAGTTGGTTGTGGCGATGCTTTATTCAATTCATCCCTATTACTGGTCCTTTCCATTGGAGAGGGCCTTGGTCAAGCTGTCAAGTGTTGGAGGGTTGAGACTGACAGGAGTGCTTACAATGTTCAGCTTTTAAATCTTTTATCCCAAAAGGAGGGAAACTTGCTGTAGCTGCTTGGCGTTAACTGGAGTCTGACTTTAATTTGGTCCAGTCCATCTAAACTTGCTAGTGTACCCAACACCAAAAAAAATGCAGCCACCACACTTGATTTTTAAGCTGCTTTGTTTTTGGGTTTAGATGCACTTTAATGTTTCACATTTTCACCAAACCTATTGCCAATTAACAGTGCAAAGAACTTGAAGTGACCTAGAAAATACAGCCAAGTTGGGCTCATATAGTGAGGCTATGCAAAGTGTTGAAACATATAGAAACAAGACATAAGGGGTTGATTTAAAAAAACTGGAGTGCAAAATCTGGTGCATTGTAGCCATTCCGCTTTTAACTTTAGGTTGTTCAAGTGACAAAAAAACCTTGAAGCCGATTGGTTTTTATGCAGAGCTGCACCAGATTTTGCACTCCCCAGTTTTAGTAAATCAGCCTCATAATTTTCTGTAGTCAGGTTGGCTAATAGAATTTTGGATGTGCTAGGAATCACTATCCGAAGCAATGGTCACTGTTTTTCATACAGCCATGTAACAATTGTCAGGGCAAACGTCTTTAATCAGTAAGGCCTCTTTACACAATGCTTTTCATTTTACAATGGAGTACATAGAGCTGGTGCACATGCATTTGTTTTGCAGGCAGTGATAATTTTGCCTTGATGTGACACCTCGGAGTTCAACATGTGTTCAAACTTTGCATCCTACTCCATTTGACTTTTTATTGTAGCATTCCATAAAGACACCTATAGTCTGAAGCAGGGCCATCTCTACTATTCATTGGACCCTGGGCAAACAGCAAACCTTTTCTTGGCCCCACCAAATACAATATAGATAGCAGCTAAACTCAATCAGTTTACTGCAGCAGATCAGGTAGCGATTGTGATTGGTTGCCAGAGGTTGCAGCACATCATTGCCGCTCATTAACTGGTTGCTAGACGTTACTGCACATTTCTGCTTGCTGGGTGGTTGCTAGAGGTTGCTGCACATCATTACTGCTCAATGATTGGTTGCTAGAGATTACAGCAGATCATTACGGTTCACTGGTTGCCAGAGGTTGCTGCACATCTCTGCATCAAATTGTGGGTGTGGCTAAAGTGCACTAAACAGTGAGGCATTGTTATATGCCAGGTTTTTAGGAGTGCGCTATGTGTAGAGTGGTCCTCTATGTGCAATTCTGCCTATTAATGCTCATCAATGCCATCTCAGTGCTCATTAATGCCACCTATCAGTGCCACCTGAGTTGAGAGCGTTTCTCATACAGCCCAGAGCTTGCACTGACAGTTTCCCCCTTGCTCCTCAGTTCCCCCTTGCTCCTCAGTTCCCCCTTGCTCCTCAGTTCCCCCTTGCTCCTCAGTTCCCCCTTGCTCCTCAGTTCCCCCTTGCTCCTCAGTTCCCCCTTGCTCCTCAGTTCCCCCTTGCTCCTCAGTTCCCCCTTGCTCCTCAGTTCCCCCTTGCTCCTCAGTTCCCCCTTGCTCCTCAGTTCCCCCTTGCTCCTCAGTTCCCCCTTGCTCCTCAGTTCCCCCTTGCTCCTCAGTTCCCCCTTGCTCCTCAGTTCCCCCTTGCTCCTCAGTTCCCCCTCAGCTGCTGGGGCTTTACACTTCCTGCAGTGCACACAGAGGGGAAGGAGCAGATCGGCGCTCTCCTCTCCCATCCGTGCAAGTGAGGGAGGGGGAACTGTCAGTACAGGCTCTGAGAGAGAGGCTCTCAATTCAGAGCCCTCTAGTCAGCAACCCCCTGGGGCTCCCTACAGTGCTAGACTACCTGGACCGGTTGCAAGTGTGACTTTTGTGACCCTGGTAGTTCTGCCACTGCCCCATATCAGTCTGTCACCATTATAATCTGCCCCATGTCAGTCTGTCTCCTAGTATAATTCCCCCCTGGGTCAGTCTGTTCCTCAGCACAACCACCCCAGGTCAGTCAGACTGACCTAGATGGATCATACTGGGGTACATACTGATGTGGGGGGACTATACTTGGGTACAGGCTGACCTGGGAAATGGGAGGACTGTACTAGGGGAAAGACTGACTGGGGGGGGGGGGGGATTATTTTGGGGGACATACTGTACAATTAGTGTGCACAAAAACAATCCCCCACCCAGATCAGCCTGTCAGTGTGTAAACAGTACCTAAGTGGCATGTGGAATTTCTTTTCTCCTGGGCTCTTGCAGGTGCAGTTAGAATGGCATCATTGCCCCGCCCCCCGATGTTCCCACCCACACAGTAATGGTCTGCTCCTGGAAAGCAGCAAGATCTGTGTATAACTGGAAGGGAAGTCACACGATTCTGTTGTGACCAGAAGCGTAACAGGACGTCCGTGCAGGCGGCTGGCTTCACGAGGAGTTTCTGCCTGTGTACATTCCCTGCCCCTCTCCCTCGTCTGCTCTCGTGTAGAGCAGAGAGGGTTCTGAATGGCTGCTGACGAAGCAGAGCAGCCAGCAAGTGACCAGTGCAGTTTGCGGAACTCTAGCTTAAAAAAAAAAAAAAAAAAAAAAAAAAACCTAGCGGGCAGCAGCGTGGGTTTCAGTGCAGCTGCTTTGGGCCTAGGGCAGCTGCCCCATTTGCCCCGCCTTAAAGACGGCCCTGCTCTGAAGTAATAAACCCAAAATTGCAGCTTACCATTATATTTAGTGGCTGTATTAGTTTAGGCTTTTCCCCTCTACTTCACATGGTGATCTGACAGTATCACTTTTGTACTGGGGTTCCTACACTCTAGATGAAGGACCACAGATGGTTTTAAAAAGCAGCAATGATATTTGTGTGTGTGTTGAAAAATAAAGTATATTTGTGTTTTTAAAAAAAAAAAACTTGTGTGCCTGCTCTGTGCAGTGGTTTTGCACAGAGCAGCCCGGATCCTCCTCTGGTCACCTGCTGGCACCCTTGCCTCCTGCCAAGTGCTTGGAGGCACCTGAGCCACTGCTCTTGTACAACTATGGCTTGGCCCTGCCCCTACATCTCCTGATTGGTCAATGGCTCCTGCCTTGTCCAGTGAGTGAGGCTCTTGGGCACATCACTGGCTCGAGATGTGGCTCAGGTAAGTATTGGAAGGGGGAGGGGGGGGGGGGGGAAGTGTGGTGGCTGCTTCACACATTTTTACCTTCATGCAGAGTGTAGGAACCCCAGTACAAAAGTGATACTGTCAGATCACCATGTGAAGTAGAGGTAAAAAAACTTGAGTCTTTAGAACGACTTTAAGCTGAACTCCAACTAATACTTGACAAGCAGTTCCAACAGTTTTGGGATAATTTTTACATAAACCATTAACACTTAACATGGGTGCTTACAATGATCAGCTTTTTATTGTCAACTCTAACTGCTACATCTGCAGGACTTTTTTTTTTTTTTTTTAAATATTACTAGCAGGATCGCCAGGAAAAAGGGCCTAAAACAAATGCAGCTATCGGATTTAAGAATTGGTAAGCTGCTTTGTTTAGTTTAACCACTTAGACTGCCCACCGTGGATATATGTCACTAGTTTGACATTAACCACTTGCTGACTGCCGCATGAAGTTGCGTCGGCAAAATGGCACGGCTGGGCAAATGGGCGCACAGGTACTCCCCTTTGAATTTGCCACCGCGTGGTCACATGCGCGCCGCTGGCGGGAGCTCCATGAGTCGGGGCGCGGGTCCCGCGCACTCGATCGCCGCGGGGATACCCGCGATCGTCTCGCGGAGCTGAAGAGCGAGGAGATGCTAATGTAAACAAGCATCTTTGTTCTGCCTAGTGACACTGATCATAGCTCCCTGTGATCGGGAGCTATGATCAGTAAAGTGCCGTTCGTAGCCCATCCCCCTAACAGAAACACTCCCCAGGACAAAATTAAACCCTCCCTAGCCCCCTAGTGGTTAACCCCTTCACTGCCACTGTCATTTTTACAGTAATCTGCAATTTTATAGCACTGATCGCTGTAAAAATGACAATGGTCCCAAAAATGTGTCAATTGTCCATTGTGTCTGCCATAATGTCGCAGCCACGATAAAAATCGCAGATCGCCGCCATTATTAGTAAAAAATTGGCATAAAACTAACCCATTTTGTAGACACTATAACTTTCGCGCAAACCAATCAAACGCTATTGCATTATTTTTGGTAAAAAGAAAAAATAGTAGTTTTATATATTTGTGGGGGGATATTATAGTAAAAAATAATGCGTTTTCAAAATTGTTGCTCTATTTTTTTTTTTTTTTTTGTTTATAGCACAAAATAAAAACCAGAGGTGATCAAATGCCACCAAAAGAGCTCTATTTGTGGGGGGAAAAAAGGACATCAGTTTTGTTTGGGAGCCACGTCACACGACCGCGCAATTGACAAGCGACGCAGTGCTGAATCGCAAAAAGTGCTCTGGTCTTTGGCCAGCGAAATGGTCTGGGGCTTAAGTGGTTAAATACTGTTATGGCTGCCATAACCCCGGTATTTTTCTCCACGGTTTGCAATCCTTTCACATAAGTGGTCTCAGCGGAAGATTTGCATCAAGATCACTTTTATAGGCTAACTTTACAATTTTTTTTTTTTTTTTGTAAAGTTTGTAGAACTGCTGCACAAATACGGTGTCATAGTATTGCAACGATCTCCATTATATTCTCTAAGGTGTCTGCTAAAAAAAAAGTTTGGGGGTTCAAAGTCTAGCAAAAAAAATTTTAATGTGTAAACAAGTGTCAAATGGGCTTGGTCCTTAAGTGGTTAATCTTAAAAGAATGCTCATGAGCAAAAAAATGACACCAGGTGTACAATGCATCTAAAATGCATTTGAACGCTAGAGGTGCGTTGGTGCATGTTTTTAAAGCAGCATTAAAATTCAATATCTGCGTAACTTGGCCTAAGGCATTCTCTACATCGGGGTCTCCAAACTTTCAGTATGAGGACCACATTGTATATTACAAATATATTTGTGGGTTTGAAAAATAGCTTTTCTACATCACTAAAATGAGAGGTGCTCCAGTCCTTTTTGTGTTAAGTCAGCAGCTACAAAAACTGTAGCTACTGACTTAATAAACACTCACCTGTCCCAGAATCAGCAATTGTGCTCAACCAAGCTGTCCCTTCGGTCTTCTGTCCCTTCGGTCTTCTGTCCCTTCGGTCTTCTGTCCCTTCGGTCTTCTGTCCCTTCGGTCTTCTGTCCCTTCGGTCTTCTGTCCCTTCGGTCTTCTGTCCCTTCGGTCTTCTGTCCCCAGCATCTCAACTGGGCACCCGGCTGTGAAAGTTTGAGGCTTCGGAGCCAGGTGCCCACTGTTCATGCTGCGCATTGTGAATGGTCCTGTAGTCTTCTGGGACCTGTAAAGTGTCTCCAGATGACACTGGAAGGGGAGACTAGAACTTTGCTCAGATCACCTAGGTGATCTGAGCTGGAGTGGGTATCTGTCAAAACCAGGTAGATCTGCAGAGTTCCATCCTTGGGGTAAGCATGTGATAGGATGCCAGTGTCTTGGCAACCAAGCAACAAACTGGGATGATAACCATGTTGCAGGGGAAATCTGTGCCAGAGAATGGTGGTAGGGGATAGAAGCAGATTTCTGAGAGGGCAGTGTGAGGGCACAATGAGCCCTGAGGATAGGCCACTGACCTTAGTTGCATGGTGGGCTTGATTTGGCTCACAGGCCATATTTTGGCAACCCAGGTTTTAATTTGGATGCCCAACAATGAATAGCAATCTCTTTGGAGGTTATAGTTCTTCTGTGCCTAAATAATTTATCTCAGTAAAATTATCCTGCCCACCTAAGTGCTGCAGTTTAATTGCTTTTGTAGCACCCTGGAGTTAAGGCAGGGTTACTCCTAAAATTTACCTGTCAGGAGTAGCTACCTTGACTAATTGTTGGATCATTTGATTTCTCCCTAAGTCTGGCACTGCCGCTAGGTGACCGGGTACTTGGTGGCATTAGATGTGAGAAGGGCAATGCAAGGTCAGATTATGGGTATGTGGGGTGTCTCAGCCAATAGACATGGGTTTTCTTGGATTATTTGACCTGCTGGGAGAACCTATATATTTGGGTGGACTAAGGTGATCTGTGTTCTGTGCCACCTGGATGGTTGTCTGGGTGGAGGTGTGTTGTATTGCCTGGACTGCTAGGCCGGAGTTTGGGTCTTTCCCAGGCACATCTGGCTGCTAGGCTGTCTGAGGGCCTATCCAGAAGCCAAAGCAGGGTTGGGATTGTGGCTTGCAGTCCAACCAGAAATGGCAGTTCTGCCAGCCAGAGAACTTGTCGTGGTCGGAGGTAGAGGGAAAGCTGTTGCCACTAAGGGACCACAGTGAGTAGCTGAAGCAAGTACCAGAGCAGTATTCTCGCCAACCGGGGACGGTGAAGAATCGGGGAAACTTCAGTGGGTATCAAGCCAGGGACCCAGCCAGCGGCGGTGACTCTTGCAAAGCAGCCTTGTTTGTCAAGCCAGGGACCGAGCAGGCCAGCGGGGTGAAGCTTGAGGTATCTTGAGTGCCAAGCTAGGGACCCTGCAGTGGGGGTGACGCTTGAGGAAGATGCTACCGTAAAGATTGGAGGAGCTCAAGGAATTCAGTGACAGTGAATCAACTAGTCTAGTGAGACTGGGAGCTCAGTGGGTTTAATTGATTGTAGTGGAAGTGAAGGAACTGTTACACTTTTTGTTATGGCAACAGTCAATGGCGTTCCTGTGGATGTGGTGTCTTGCTGGATGCCTTTCCCTGCATGGCTGTCCTGGTTGAAGTCTCGGAGAAACTTGGTGGCTATAAACCTACGAACTTGAAAAATGAACAAAGCAGATTACACAACTCTGCTCCCTGGGGTGTGCAGTGTGATATCAGATCCCCACCCTCTGGAAGCTCAGAGCTGTGTCAATTCTGGACTTCAAATGAATGTAGAGAAGAGATGGTTGCAGATAAATGGGTACAGCTTGGGAGGAATTGTTTCATTTGTGTATCACCTAAGGCTAGTCATTTCACTGGGCATATGTAAAGGTTACAACTACTTTAATTTCTAACACAGCCTGATGTAATACACTTTGAAAAGAGAGCATGAGATGGTTGCCATTTTGGAAGTGGTCCAATCCAGTTGAAGCATGATAGTATGTGTAGCATTGAATTGCAGCATGCAAGATTTTACAGAAATGTAGAAATGGTACTCTTTTCGTGCCACTAGTTGAGTGTTGTGACTATACCATTATCTTTGTGAAAAGCTAAGGCTCCATGCACACTGGCCTAAATGTTTCTACAGAAGTTAGGATGTTAAGAGGCATATTTTGAGTTTTAGAGGCAGAAAAAAAACACTTCTGGCTTGCGTTTTCTGATTGGAGCTTGGAGGCCCCCCCCCCCCAGTGTGCATGGAACCTAAAGTGTTACTGGGACAGGGCTTAATGACC
Organism: Aquarana catesbeiana; assembly: GCF_042186555.1. NCBI lineage: Eukaryota > Metazoa > Chordata > Amphibia > Anura > Ranidae > Aquarana > Aquarana catesbeiana. The sequence goes on along the minus strand of NC_133324.1, from coordinate 327,199,809 downwards.
TCCTGTCATTAGTTATTCCAATTACAATAGCCACTTTGAAAGTGAGCGGCCATCAACCTCCTAGAAGGGGGTCACAAACATTGGTCTTTACTGCTGTTGACACTTCCATCTTCTAAACAATTTTTGCTGTAGTTCATGAGGTTACTTTAGTCATGGAATTGGTATTACCATTCTCATTAAAAAATGTCTCCCATCAGATGACTTCTCAGGGGCTTCAAATTCAAAAGTCTTTTTCTTGGGATCCCCTATCAACTTGGAACTCTCTGTGGATATAGGATACCACATGCCTCTGAGACTCTTTGTGGATGAAGGCATAGTGACTCCAACTGCAGACGCCACTGAACCACCAAGTTATGATCTGATCACCAACCATGGGTAACCATTTTGTGTATCGAATTACATGTAATTGGCTAGACTGTGGATTTCTTATTTCTAGATAAAACTATGGCCTAATTCAGCTATGCATTATATGTCAATGTTGTGTTTTAACTAAGGTTTCTGGCTTCAACATTATCCAAATGCACATACAAATCCTTTCAACACATGTTTGTGTGAGATAGGTAGATGAAAATTTAAGTTCCTAATCTGAAAAGGTAACCAGGCATATTGTGGCATGCTTGATTGTCATGGGGTGTATTTGGCTCAATGACTCATGGTTCAGAAAATGAAGGAATTTGTGTTCAGTCTTAACTATAATTGTAACCTCCAGCCTAAACTCCAACCAAAATCTCCAAGACCAGATGTAGAGAAATGGGACCAAGGCCCCAATAAATGCTTTTTATTAGAATGGGGACCATATGTTTAGAAGTTTAATTTTCTGACCAAAGTACTATAAGATTTCTTGCCACTTGTCCAGAAGTCATGCATCAATAAGTCCTGCTAGATCACTTCAGGTTGTCCCCTTTTGCAGATATAGCTATGTAAAACATTAAAAATATCTATGCTGTTTAAAATTCATTAATATGATCTTGTTCTGCATATGCTCAGTTGCTCTATTTTTAGGGTCTGCTGACAGCCTTAAACCCAATTAAACCCTTCTATCCGTTACTGCCAAGGAAGCTGCTTCTGTTTTGTTCTGCAACTGCCATGGTGCTGCACATGTGATCAGTTATTACACCAGCCATTTGATGGTTTGGCAGTTTAAGGATATAGGCAAATGTGACAGTTTGCAATCCCGGCATTCCAATGGAATGGAACTGCTTTTTGAAACCCTTAAATTGATGGGTTTAATTCTGCTTTGATTTACTGGGTGGGATACAAAAACTGCACAAGGCTGACTCCTTATTTTCTGCAGATGTTTTGTAGATGGAAAGGTGGCACACTCAAAGTTTGTGACGCAGGATCAACCGAATCAATTAAATTCCATATGGCTGACTTTTCCAGCAATGAAATTTGCGACAGACAGTAATGAGGCAAGTATTTAATTTTTTTATTAAGCATTTGAACTTTCTAGGGTAACATGCATACTACATACCCAGGCTGGGACAAGGGATGGGCAGAAGGGGAATCTGCCCTGGGGACTGGTATCATGTGAGAAGATTGGGGGAGGAGATTTGTGTTGGCAGGGGGGTAAGAATAGTTTTAGAAGGGGGAAACTTGGGGTGAGTGGTGCTTTAGGGGGATGTGTGTTGGGAAGGGAATTGGGGAAGATTTTGTGCTGAGGTGATGTGCTTTTCTGAAGGGGGGAGGAATTGTGCTGAGGGGATGATTGGGGGGGGGGGAAGAGGATGTGTATTTGGAGGCGGTTGTCTCTCCTATATAACTTATTAGTGAAAAACCTTGTCAGGCGGGCCTCAACTTAACAGCTTTATTTTTGCAGATCTATCTTACGTTTAGGCTGGTTGTCTGGGACCCTAAAGGTGTAACTGAGCTCAGGAAAGCATGTTCCTATTTACCTGAAGGCAATAGGTAGGAGAATGCTGTTAATAATTTCTTTGCCTGTATTGGTCTTTCAAAAAGGAAACATTTAAGGGGGAAAAGTTTCCGAGGAAAACAAATATATCTGCTCCCATCCCACAACCTATCTCTTCTAAGGCATTATGTGGAAGACTGGGAAGCTTGTGTATTTTTATGGAACTTGTGATCCTCCATTCACAAGCTGTTTTTTTACATGTGTAATCAAAAAAAATTGTGCTATTTTGAAAAAAAAATCTATAAAGCTAAAGCGGCTACATACGAATGTGACTAAGATTCATGAACAAGAGTTACCGTGTATAAGTCGAGTTTTTTTTTTTTTTGTTTTTTGTGCTGAAAGTGCCCCCTCGACTTATACTTGAGTCAAGCACTTTTCTGCAGCAAAAAATTTCATTTTCCGAACCGAATTTGGGGCCCTGTATCTCAGGGCCACTTGGTGCTAGGAACCCCAAATTTGGTGTGCAAACCCAATGGAACTGGTACCATGACATATCAAAAGCTGGGGTTCCTAGAAGCAAGTGGCCCCGAGATATGGGGCGCCAAATTGGGTTTGGAAAATGTCATTTTCTGCTGCGGAAAAGTGCTTGACATTTTCTGAACCGATTTTTGGGGCCCTGTATCTCAGGGCCACTTAGTGCTAGAAACCCCAGCTTTGGCTATTTTATGCTGCTAGTTCCACTAAATACACCAAATTTGGGGTTCCTAGCACTAAGTGACCCCGAGATACGGGGCCCCAAAGTTGGTCAACTGTGTTCATCTGCAGCAATGTCATTTCGGGACACTTTGGGTTCAGGGACCCCAAATTTTGGCTGCAGCTAGGGGGCATCTAGGAACCCTTAACTACCGAGTTTGAAGTTCGGGGGATCTATGGCTGCAAATGGGCATAGTGAGGCTGCAAATGGGCATTGTTGACCCTCTTTTCCACTTACAGTAGCTGTGCATTTCTCACCCTCGTCTTATACTCGGGTCAATAAGTTTTTGTTTTTGTTGTGTTTTTTTTTTTTGGGGTAAATTAGGGCCTCGACTTATACTCGGATCGACTTATACTCTAGTATATACGGTAAGTGAAAATGTAGTGCTAATAAAGACTGTAAAACAGCTGAGTGGACAAAAAGTAATAAAATATGAAAGACGTGAATACACATACAAAATGTGATCAGCAAACAGACACGTCCCAATAAGTGATAAATCACAAGTGAGTCAATCAAAAGAGGTGGTGTATAAACCATAAATGGAAGGAGGTTGTGATGAAAACAAGTGCGTCAAGTTGAGGGCATCTTCATACAAGCAATCAAGAACACCAGGTGTGATGTTGGCGGCAGCAGGTATCACAAAAGAAAATAAATGGGTACTCTTACCAAAACCGGTGGATCTGGATTTCAGCGACACCAGATCAAACAGACTTGGATAGGAACAGCTCGAAGTGTCCTGAGAAGGTCAGCAAGGAGACTGGAGCAGGCATCGGTATCATCGAGGGTCAATACTTCTCCGATACGATCACCACAGGAGAGCCAGCCCTTGGGCCAATGGTAGCCGGATGGATGGAGCTAAGTTCATGGTGAGAATATATAAAGAGGGCTCCAGATGGTGCAGATCAAAAGCAAATCGGGTGTTAATTTTCATAAAACCAGCATACAGTAGCAAAAAATTGTAATCAGTTAAAGGCAATGTGGAGAGCAAGGAAGCAAAGCCCTACGTGTTTTGTCCTAATAGGACTTCTACAGGGGCATCAAACAACTCCTCCCCCACATTGCTAACTATGAATGCTAAAAAACCATAAAGCAATAAACAACCAATCAGAAAGCTCATCAGCTAATTGGTTGCAACAGGCTTACCAATGGGGGGGGATTGGTCACATGTTAAACCACCCCCTGGGTAAGCTTATTCTTGTACTGTTCTCTTATATGAGAATAGTACAACCTGAAACAGAACATGGCAACACACCAGCGCGGGCCAAAAAGCACCCAATCAATGTCAGCAAACCAATGTGACTGGGTGGAGTACAAGGACCAATCAGAAATTGAGTGCCCACCGGAATCAGGTTGTCACCAACCTTACACTCAAACTGAAAGGGGTCGCTCCAAGCCCGTAAACGGAAGGACATCATAGCCACGGGTCACCGTTCCAAGCCTAATTTGGAGGTAGACGCTGACCCGTGGCGTGGACGGCTTCCCGCTCAGGATCGGCAAGCGTTCACCTCAGAACGAGGCTAGGAATGCAAGTCGTGTGTTCGGAGCGACGCCAGGTGTTGTAAAAGCCAGTGACCTGTCACGTCACTTAGTTGGGTCAAAGGAGACAGGTGTCGGCAGCAAAGTATAATCTATTTTAAAAAAGAAACCAGCATCAGCGTCAAAACGTAAACTATGTAGACCAGTCCTAAAACTAGGTGGGGGGAATGTATCATATCCACAATATTGTTAAAGGCTACACAACGACCAAAGTCACAAGGTGCAGAATAGCAACTCGCTATACCCATATTATACCACAAATAAGAGGGCCTCAATCCACAATGCAATTATAGATAATTTAGTGGGCTTACATCCATGATGGTCAGATCGGAATAGATGTATGATAACGTAATAATAAAAAAAAATAATTAAAAGAATTTGTAAAAATAGATAAAAATATTTAGGACTTATTAATGAATTAATGTCCCACTCTACGTTGAGACCAAATGGTGAATAGGTCTTGAGCCGGAAGGTCCAATAGGTCTCAAGACGGGATACCCCACGGGTACGAGATTCCCCTCTCCAATGGGGGATAAACTTGTCTAACAAATTTTTGTCCCCGTGGGGTCACTATCATGATCAAGGTAGTGACTGGACAGTATGGTTAGTTTTACCATTCTTGATATTGGTCAGATGTTCGTTAACCCGAACTGTAAATGTTCGGGTAGTGCGTCCTATGTACTGTTTGTTGCAAGGACAGGTAAGTAGACTACAAATTTAGTGGCACAAGTGGTAAAATGTTCCATGAAGTAAAAGCGTAGAGTGACCGTGGACTGAAAAGTTTCACTCTTGTGTCTGCTGCAAACATTGTGCAGGCAGACATTGCATTTTACGACACGGATAATATCCCTTACATTGTTGAAAAAAGGGGGTGTGTTTAGGAGAATCAATCACATTAGGTGCGATCCGTCCCTGAATAGAACGAATTCCTCTGAATATGACACCAGCATTATCAGGGATAACAGGGCCCAAAAACTTATCACACTGAAGGGTTCCCCAATGTTTTTGGATAATTTGTTTAATTTTGTCTAGATTGGACTGAATATGTAGTAATGAAGGACCATCTGAACTTGTTGTCCTTGACATCTTTAGGGGCGGATCTCAATAAGGAATTCCGGTCTATTTTGGAAACCCTTCCAATTTCTAGATCCAAAATGTTAGATTGGTAACCCTTTTCTACAAACCTATTTTTCAAAATAGTAGACTGGCTGAAGGCCTCTAACCGGGTGCAATTTCTCCTCCATCTGAGGAATTGGCTACAAGGGACAGACTTCAGCCATTGCGGATGGTGACAACTGTCAGAATATATGCATTACGGTCCATGGGTTTGAAGTGAGTCTTAAACTCAAAATGGCTATCCACAACATTGATCTCAAGATCCAAGAATTGGGTAGAGGTAAGGTTGGCCTCATAGCCAGACGTATGCCTCTATTATTCAAATTAAGGAAGGACATAAATTCATCGAGATTCTTGACCGCCGTTCCACAGGAGGAGGATGTAGTCTATGTACCTGGCCCAAAGAACCATTTCAGGTCTCTTAAGGGCATAGACGACATCCTCCTCCCATTTGGCCATGAGTAATATGCTGGTTTTATGAAAATACCCGATTTGATTTTGATCTGGAGCCTTTTTACATGTCTTTCATATTTTATTACTTTTTGTGCACTCAGCTGTTTTACACAGTCTTTAGCACTACATTTTCACTTACCTCGTTTTTTTACATGGCTGCCTATTGCTTGTTGCTGAATTCCGCAATTGGGAGTAAGGAGCGAAAGTCCTATAATAAGCTCCATGTAGCAACTTTCAGCTTGTACAGGGCTTATGTCCTCTCCGTCCATGACATTGCTGGGTGCCTGAAAAGTGAGCACAAAGCTTGAGAAGGGACATGGGTCACGCATGATCCACATATCTGCAAGTATTGAGGCAGGAGATAAGGGGGAACAATGTGGTGGTGGGGCTACTATTAAGAGACAAACCTGCAAAGTACAATTGGGTGCTGGGATGGTGAAGGCCTTTACCATTTAAAGCACTACCAATTAAAAATGGAAATCTATACACCAATACTATAAAAAAACCCAGATTACATTGCTTGTTCTGGTGCAGTTAAAGCAGTATTAAACCAAAAATGTAATGCAGCTTACCAATCATTGGATGTGGTGGCTGCATATGTTTTCTCCTGTTTGCACCTGGTGATCTGGCCAGTAACAGTTCTGGAGGAATGGGCAGAGGGACAGCTCAGTTACAGCAATCTGCTTTCCTTTTTTGGAATTTTTTTTTTTTTGCATGAGACAAAAGCTGATTATTTTAATCACTCCTGCCAGTATTAAGTGGCTTGTCTCATCCATGTAAACTGATGCATTCTGCTGGAGAGTTTGTGCTGTGAATACAGACTTGCTGGCTGGATTACCAGATGAAAATTGAACAGCTTAAGCTAGATGCACGCTATATACAATTTTCTGTAGTGTGTTTGTTTGTTTTGTTTTTTTTTGTTTTTTTTTTTTTTTTCCCATATGGCTTGGGGAAGGGCTAAAGGGACAATAACCTTACCATACCGCACAGACTTCTGCAAAAATCTGTGTGGGTGCATGGCTAAACTGAGGTACAGTTAAGACCAACCTGCCAACTTGTAGATTCAAGTGAATTTTACTGTCCCATATTGGCCAGCAAAATATACAAGGTAACATCTGCATGTCAACAAAATGAACCATGTGTCTCTAACCCCTCACCACATCAAAATCTAAACTTTTTTTTTTTTTTCTTAGTATGGGGGGGGGGGGGAGAGAATGGAGTGTATTTTCAAGTTGCCAATGACTGTAAGATTCTCTCCTCAGGTGGGAGCTACTTGGTAATTCTGACAATACTGTATGCACTTGCTGTGATGGCGTCTGTACCAAAAGTTCCAGGAAGAGAAGAGATGTTAATGGTAGGTGGAGACTTGGCCCATATGAAATTTCTTCATTTTATTTGTATGTTAACATGCTTCCCCTTTTTTTTTTTTTTTTTTTTTTAGAAAATGAAGATGGTGGACTTATTCATACAATGGTTCTTGGACCTTTCAAAGTACACAACCCATCTGGTTCTGCTGATAATGAATCCAGAGCAGCAGAGACAGGTAATTAAGCATCCACCCCAAACCAATAGCTGACTTTTGCTTTGTCAAGTGAGCTTTAGTAAGCATTTTTTATTTTCTCAGGACATAGCCCTGTGACCATTGGATCAACAGTGTCTGGATGAGCAATTATGCTTGGGTTTAATTCCCTGGGGGTTGGCATCCTGCTTGAAATCTGAAAAAACAAACTTGGCTGTGAACCCCACTAAAGTGAATGGGGGGTGGGGGTGTATAATCTGTTTAATTCTGGCCATATTCAAGGCTGATAGTCAAGCTGTTGTCAAAGGCATGGGAAGCTAGGCCCTGTGTTGAAGTTGAGGCAAACTATCATACCGGCACAGTGGTGTATTGGATAGCACTTTCGCAGTAAGAAGGGTCGCTGGTTCTAATCCCAACCACGACACTACCTGCATGGAGTTTGCATGTTCTCCCTGTGCCTGCGTTGGTTTCCTCCGGGTACTCCGGTTTCCTCCCACACTCCAAAGACATGCTGGTAGGTTAATTGGATCCTGTCTAAATTGTCCCTAGTATGTATGAATGTGAGTTGGGGACCTTAGATTGTAAGCTCCTTGAGGGTAGGGACTGATGTGAATGTACAATGTATATGTAAAGCGCTGCGTAAATTGATGGTGCTATATAAGTACCTGAAATGAATAAAATACCATAGGTACATTTTACAGTATCTGCTTTGACCTGTTTGAGTTTACATTTAGGCAATGATGCCAAACATAGCACATTTTATGCAAAAAGTAAAGGCACTGTGCAATGAAATTGGGTAGTTAACCCTGAAATAACGTTTTAGTTGCCACTCTGGAGCTAAAAGGGACAGGTATGTAGAATCTGTAGAGTGGTATCCAATGTGTGATTTGTTGCTTTGAAGATGCACTGTTAAAAGTATTGGGACGCCTGCCTTTACAGGCACGTGAACTTTAATGGCATCCCATTCTTGGTCCATAGGGTTCAATATTGAGTTAGCCCACTCTTTGCAGCTAGAACAGCTTTAATTCTGCTGGGAAGGCTGTCCACAAGGTTTAGGAGTGTATATGGGAATGTTTGACCATTCTTCCAGAATGAGCTCGGTCACTGCTCTAATTCATCCCAAAGGTGTTCTATCGGGTTAAGGTCAGGACTCTGTGCAGGCCAGTCAAGTTCCTCCACTCCAAACTCGCTTATCCATGTCTTTATGGACCTTTCTTTGTGCATTGGTCCAAATCATTTGGAGGGGGGATTATGGTGTGGGGTTTTTCAGGTGTTGGGCTTTACCCCTTAGTTCCAATGAAGGCAACACTTAAGGCACCAGCATACCAAGACAATTTCATGCTCCCAACTTTGTGGGAACAGTTTGGGGATGGCCCCTTCCTGTTCCAATATGACTGCACACCAGTGCACAAAGCAAGGTCCATAAAGACATGGATGAGTGAGTTTGAGGTGGAGGAACTTTATTGGCCTGCAGAGTCCTGACCTCAACCCAAAAGAACACCTTCGGGATGAATTGGAGCAGAGACTGCGAGCCAGGCCTTTTCGGCCAACATCAGTGCCTGACCTCACAAATGTGCTTCTGAAAGAATGGTCAAAAATTCCAATAGACCCACTCTTAAACCTTGTGGACAGTTGTCCCAAAAGAGTTGAAGCTGTTCTAGCTGCAAAGGGTGGACCAACTCAATATTGAACCCTACAGACTAAGACTGGGATGCCATTAAAGTTCATGTGCATGTAAAATGCAGGTGTCCCAACTCTTGACGATCTAGTGTATTTGGGGAAGGGAAAATGGAGGTGGGAAAACTAGGGAGAATATGACAAAGCAAAGGGTCCAGAGAACGGGGAAGGGAATATCTTCCATCAACCCCTCACACTGGACAAATTTTCTCAAGTAGTCTTCCAGGGCAGCATCTGAGAGATGGGGCTCCTTCCACAGGAAACACAATGTCCACCATTATAAAAAGATTGCAATACCTGCATGCCTCAGTTCTTGTGTTTCCTCCAGACCAACAGAATTAACTCAATTTTCTTCCAGTCCCTGTGCTAAGTTGCAGGGGACTCCCTGGCTGGTCGTCTCCAGCTGCCTTTGAGGTGGTCAGGTGTCTCAGGCCAAAAATGTCTTGGCAAGCTGGTGGCAAAAGAATTACAGGGGTGTTTTTTAAAAAAAAAATTGTCAACTTTCAAAAAAAGTGGGACACATTTAACACCTTGCGCACAACGATTAAGAACTTTCAAAACCCTGACCAAACCTTTCACCAGTCGGGCAGCCACCCCGTCCACTAGCAAAGAACAGCCTGACAAATCTGACCAAGAAAAGTCGTCGGCAACCTCATCCTGACTCTGACATATGGCTCAGAGGGTGAAGAGACTCTCAAAAGGGTGCGCTTCCTGACAGGACACAGAGGAACTACTGAGGACAATCGTGGACACTAAGAATAAAAACAAACCAGAGCCATAATGACATTGTGTTTTTTTTATAAAGGCCTACAGCCAAGGAAGCCTAGGGCATTCCCTGTACACCAAACCTTAAATATTAAGAAGGAAACCGAAAATACGTCTTGCGCCTTCAGCAATAAAACACAGGTACCCATTTGCTGAAAAACACACAATCCTAGGCTAAATTCCCTAAGGTAGCACTAGCACCATCACTGTCAAGGATAAAAAAACAAGTCTGACCTCTCTTTTCGAAGACTCTGGCATGCTAAAAGATCCCATGGATAAAAAAGCAGAATCACGGCTAAAGGCGTGGGAAGCAGGGGCATCGAACCTCAACCCCACCATTGCATCCACATGCACTGCAAGAACCCTGCTGCTTTGGCTAAACCAGCTGCAAAAACTCCTAAGAGATGCCCCCAGAGAACAGATACTAAAAAGCTGCCTTTTTATAGCGGCCAAGGCAGTTAAAACCACAGCAAGAGCAACAGGCTTGACAAATTCAGCCAGGAGGGCACTATGGCTCAAAGCGTGGATGGGGTATTTTGCCTCCAAAAACAACTAGTATCCCTTTTACAGGCAACCTTCTTTTGGACCAGTTCTGGAAACGGGTACCTGATAGGTCAGCAGACAAAGGAGTTTCCACACCTGAAGAAAACTAAGCAAAATGCCTTTTTGTCAGCAGAAAAAAAAGCTATAAGCAAAGCGAAACCAGGAAGGGATGGTCCTTTTTCAAAGGAGGAAGAATAGGGAAGACTTCATCCCTAAGCCTTCCAGGGGCAACACCAAAAAATAACGCCCAGCAGGTGGGGGGGGGGCAAGCTCTCAGCATTCATAGACAAATGGCAAATCACCACAAACAAGTTTGTCCTCCATGGTAGAACGGGGGAAGTTATTACATAGAATACTCCAGCACCCGTCCAACCAGATACTTGGTGATGGCACTCCCCAGATACCAAGAGGGCAGAGGGATTCATGTCATCACTGGAAAACCTACGAACACAGAATGTTTCTACTCGCACATCTTTGCCAGGAAAAAACCCTCCGGAAAGTACAGGCTCACTTTGAACCTAAAACCCCTCAAGAAAAAGTACAAAGTTTTGGATGGAATCGATATATTCAGGAAGTAACTTGCCACCACCAGGGGCCTTTATGGCTATGGCAGATTTGCAGGATGCCTACCTGCACACACCAATAAACAGACCACCACAAGTTTGTAAGATTCATGATACAGGGTTCAAAGGCTACCCTGCACTTCCAGTACACCTCCTTGCCCTTCAGGATTTTGTCAGCACCCAGAATATTCACCAAAATACTGGCAAAGGCACTAAAGGGCTTAAGACTAGAAGGCATAGGAGTTGTACTATATCTGGACGACCTCTTTTTCGCCAACACAAGAGACCTTGACAGCCAACCTCCAAGCAAGTGTCCTTTAAAGAGCTTGGGGTGGATAATGAATGCACAAACAAATCCCACCTCATTCCCAGTCAGAGTAAACTACCTAGGGTATGTGCTAGACACGAGAAACAAAGATCCTGCTGCCACAGGACAAGGTGGCAAGACTAATGGAAGAGATTGAGACCTTGTGTCTCCCCAACGCCGTTACCATTAGGAAGAGCATGAGGGTGCTGGGCCTCATGACCTCCATACTGGCCATCACGTGGGCACAACTGCACACAAGACCATTACAGAACTTCATCCTGGCTTGGTGTGATGGGTACCCAGGTTCCATGAAATTCTGGGTCACAATTTCGCAAGAGGTCAAATCATCGCTGCAATGGTGGCTCAAACCACACATATACAGCCAGGGGCGCTTATGGACACAAACATGATCCGCATCCCTACAGATGCTGGCACCACAGGCTGGGGAGCACACTTGGCAGAACACCTGGTCCAAGGCTCTTGGAACCAGGACTGATCTCTTGCCTCATCGAACATGAGATGGAAGCAGTGAATCTAGAGCTGAAATCCTTCAAAACACAGATCAAGGACAGATATATCCAAATACAAATGGAGAACTCTACAACCGTAACATATATAAACAGATGGGGGGGGGGGGGGTGGAAACCAGATTCCCCCCCCCCCCCCCCCCCCCTCAACTGTCTACAGCAGACACAATCCTGAAGTGGATCGTTCAGATCTGGGGGACACCTTTGGTAGACCTAGAGGAATACACCTCCTGAATTGAATACATGGTTACTGGAAATTGACACTTTGCCATACAAAAAGCTAATGTGTAAACATAGAGGTTGCCCATCCAAATATAACAAGATATGGGACCGATGGCTCCAGACCTCAGACTTGCACATAAACGAGTTACCTGTTTTAAAAACTTAATTGACTTTCCAGCGCTGTTATTGGTTCTAGTCATATATTTGAGTTTGTCTGCCTCATTAAGAGATTGTTCAATAACCATCTTTATGTTGATGTAGGTCTTGTAAAACCTTGTACCCATTAGGGATGAAAAACTCCTCCTGGATAGGTTTAACCATTTTATTGTCAATTTGCTCAAAGTATACTGTCTGTAGTCTTTGCTATGTACAGCATTCAATAAAAGTTGCTGTTTAAAAGTTAAACGCAACAAGGTCCCAAGATTCTTTTCCCTCTCCCAAGGGGACAGGTGCATGGGGGTGAACGCACTGGTCATTCCTGCTAGGATATGCATTCCCTCCAATGATCCCAAACAATTATTCTGGTGGCCCCCTACTGGCCACAAAGCATGGTTCAGCCATTTAAGAAACATGAGCAGCCAGCTGCACCCATTACCATACAAACCAGAACCAACGCAGGGCCCAATCCGGAACCCGAACGTCGAGATACTGGAGCTTTTCAGCCTGGCTCCTGAAAGGATAATGTTACAAAACAAAGGCCTGTGAAAGTGATTCTTTCTACTGGCTAAAATGGTATTCACCACACAGGTGATATATGAAAGGGTTCTAAAGTGCTCAGGAAAAGGGGCAGGGGGAAAAATGATTCTGATCATCTTGAACTTTTTACAAGAGTGTGCAGATTTATCTCACAACACTCCTAAAGGTACAAGTGGCAGCCCTATTCTCCCTTGATGTAAGGCTAGCGGAAGATCTGCTCATAAAGAGATCTCCTCTTCTCGGGTAAAAAGTCAACACCTGCAAGTACGAAAATTCCCCCTTGTGGGACCTATCCACAGTATTAAAGGGGAGCCTATAGACTAACATTTAAAAACGGTGGTATTGGTATCCCTGGTATTGGCAAGAAGAGTTGGCGAGGTTCGGTCACTGTCAATCCTGGAACCATACTATACGATTCTATTAGACAAAATGATCCTCTCGCCTGAACCAGCCTTTCTATTGAAAGTCCCCTCAACGTTCCACAGGTCCCAGAACATTATCATTACCCTCCCTTCCAGCTAACCTTCATAGCAACAAAAGGGGGGAAAAATTACATTCAATGTCAGAATTCTGATAGCCTATCTGGAAAGTGCAGAAGACCTTGTCAGTTTGTCCTATAGTCAGGGGAAAAATAGACGTCAACCTACTTCAAAGAGCTCTGGAGTGAGATGGATCAAAACGGGCATCGCATTGGCATACCAGTCCCAAAACCTACATCTGCCAGAGGGTATTACAGCCAACTGGACTAGAGCATTGGGGCTACACCAGAGCAGGTCTTAAGGGCAGCGACGTGGTCGAGCTCTCAGATCAAACGTTCAGTAGGAAAGTGCTCCAGGCGGTGGACCTCCTAGTAAGTATTCCTTGCTACATCCTCTCAGATACTGCCCTGGAAGACTACTTTAAAATGGGTACCTGGTAACTCATTTTCTAGGAAGTCTTCAAGGGCAGCACTCATTCCCTCCCAAAAAAGGGGAAATTAGCAGTTCAGTGGAAAAGCATGATAATCGCCTGTTCTGTCAGTACTTTTATATTACTGAGGCATGCAGTATTTTATGATGGTGGACATAGGGCTCTTCCCACAGGAAACTATCTCAGATGCTGCCCTGGAAGACTTCCTAGAAAAGGAGTTACCAGGTACCTAACTTATTACTGTGGGAGAGAAACTGACTTTTTGAGGGTTACATAGGGGGGAGAAAAAGGCAACCCTTTTAAATGATATGCTTAGGAAATGCCTTGAAGCTAACCCTGTCAAACGCTACCCTGTGTGTGTGTGTGTGTGTATGCATATGTTGGCATGCATGAAATACAGCAACACTCCATCTAATTTTTTTTACTTGAAAGGGCCTTTTTAAAGTGATTTGTAAAGGCTCGTTTTAAAAAAAAAGTTATACTTGCCTGCTCTGTGCAGCTGGTTCTGCACAGAGCAGCAAGGATCCACCTCTTGGATCCCTCTTTGCTGCTCCTGGCCCCTCCCTCCTATCAAGTGCCCCCTGTCAGTGGCTTCCTATGGGGGGCACTGAAGCCGAGTCGCAGCTCTGCATGTCCATTCAGACACTGGGCCCTGGCCCCTCTCTCGCCCCTGATGGCTGACTGACTTGGCTGTGGGAGCCAATGGTACCGCTGCTGTCTCAGCTAATCGGGAGTGTCCTGGACGGCTTTTGCCGTGTACACACGGTCGGAATTTCCGTCAGAAAAAGTCCGATGGGAGCCATTCATCGTATATTCTGACTGTGTGTATGCCCCATTGGACTTTTTCCATCAAATTCAGACGGACTGGGATAGAGAACATGTTCTATTTTTCCGACGGAACTAATTACTATCGGAAAAACCGCTCGTCTGTATGCTGTTATTATTATTTATTATTATTATTATTATTATTCTTATTATTATTATTCAGTATTTATATAGCGCCAACAGTTTACGTAGCGCTTTACAACTTGAGGGTAGACAGTACAAGTACAATACAATTTGATACAGTAGGAATCAGAGGGCCCTGCTCCTTAGAGCTTACAATCTAAGAGGGGAGGTCAAGAGATACAAGAGGTAATAACTGTGGGTGATGTGCTGATTGAGAAGATAAATGTACAGTTGTTAGGTGGGGGCCAGATAGGCTTCTCTGAAGAGATGAGTTTTCAGGGATCGTCTGAAAGTGGATAAAGTAGGAGAAAAACGGACGGATTGGGGTAGAGCATTCCAGAGGATGGGGGAGGCTCTGGAGAAGTCCTGAAGGCGAGCATGGGATGAGGTGACAAGGGAGTTTGAGAGCAGGAGGTCTTGGGAGGAGCGAAGAGAACGATTAGGTTGGTATTTTGTGACTAGGTTAGAGATGTAGCTAGGGGCCAAGTTGTGGATGGCTTTGTAAGTTATAGTTAGTATCTTGAATTTAATTCGGTGACTGAGTGGCAGCCAATGGAGGGATTGGCAGAGGGGTGTAGCAGACGCTGAGCGGTTTGTGTGGTGGATGAGCCTGGCCGCAGCGTTCATGATGGACTGAAGTGGGGATAGCCTATTTAGAGGTAAACCAATGAGGAGGGAGTTGCAGTAGTCAAGGCGGGAGATGACCAGGGAGTGGATTAGAAGCTTTGTGGTGTCAATGGTTAGGAAGGGGCGTATCTTGGAGATGTTGCGAAGACAGAGGCAGCAAGCTTTGGATAGTGATAGAATGTGGGGTCGAAAGGTTAGTTCAGAGTCCAGGATTACACCTAGGACCTTGGCGTGGGGAGATGGGTTGATAGTTGAGCCGTTGATCTTGACAGGGAGATCAGGGGAAGTGGCACCTGAGGGAGGAAATATCATGAGCTCGGTTTTGGATAGGTTGAGTTTGAGAAAGTGATGTGACATCCAGGCTGATATGTCTGCTAATAAGTTGGTAATGCGTGAGGAGACAGATGGAGAGAGCTGGGGGGTGGAGAGATAGATTTGGGTGTCATCAGCGTAGAGATGATATTTAAAGCCGTGGGAGGCAATCAACTGACCCAAGGAGGTGGTGTAGATTGAGAAAAGGAGAGGTCCGAGAACAGAACCTTGGGGGACCCCAACGGAAAAAGGAAGAGGAGAGGAGGAAGTAGAGTTGTAAGTGACACTGAAGGAGCGGTGGGATAGGTAGGATGAGAACCAGCGAAGAGTGCAGTCACGGAGACCAAAGGAGTGGAGTTTTTCGAGGAGGAGTGGGTGGTCCACTGTGTCAAAGGCAGCAGAGAGATCCAGGAGAAGTAGTACAGAATAGTGTCCATTGGCTTTAGCCATTAGTAGGTCATTTGAGAGTTTAAGGAGCAGTTTCCGTGGAGTGTTGAGGGCGAAAACCGGACTGAAGGGGATCAAGAAGTTTATTCATGGTCAGATGGTCACTTAATCGGTTGTAGACCAGTCTTTCAAGAAGTTTGGAGGAGAAGGAGAGTAAGGAGATGGGACGTAAGTTGTTGAGATTGGTGGGATCCAGTGAGGGCTTTTTTAGTATGGGGGTGACTAGTGCATGTTTTAGAGAGTTTGGGAAGATGCCACAAGAGAGGGAGAGGTTGAAAATGTGAGTTAGAGAGCGTAGAATCGAGTCAGAGGGTGAGACTGTTCCGACGAGATTAGCAGAAGCAGCCCATAGGGTGGCACACTGGCTATTGAACTTCCTTTTTTCTAGTGCCATTGCATGTGTTGTACGTCACCACGTTCCTGACGGTCAGAATTTTGGTGTGACCGTGTGTATGCAAGACAGCCTGAGTGGAATTCGCCGGAAAAACCTTCAGAGTTTATTCCGACGACAAAACCAGTCATGTGCACAGGGCATTAGACATTCGTGGACATTGCTGGAGAAAGATGAGGCTCAGGTAAGTAATTGGGGAGGCTGCTACACACAGGGTGTGTTGGGTGTTTTTTTTTTTTTTTTTCTCGCTGCATTCTATAAAAATAAACATTTGCCTGCAATGCTCTCCTCCCTTTCTATTTTGTTTGCAGTAATGGGCCTGAATTAACCTCTGGAAGTAGCAGCCACGCTATAGGAAACTTGGTCTTGTGGCTTTTCACCTTAATGCATTCTACCCCTCACCCCTATCCTGCACCAACCTAGCCACTTCTGTCTACAATGACTCACTGGCCCCCCTCACTACACACACAATCAGGCCTCGACCCCCTTCAACCTTGGCAAACAGATGATATTAGAAGTCTGGAAAAAACATGGTCGTGCTCACGAGCACCTGTGGCGTAAGACTAAGTCTCAGATTTCAACCAATCTAAATCCGCCCTCCCAAAAATACAATTCCAGCCTCCTTACTGCCAAGCAGACCTATTTTTATCACTCATTAGCAAATTATCATCCCGTCCCCGTCAACTCTTCTCTGCCTTCGGCTTTATACTTCGTCCTCCACCCACCAACTCACTCACTGCCCAGGAGATCGCCAATCACTTCAAACAGAAGCTTGATACAATTCGTGAGGAGATCTCTACTGTTCCAATACCTCCACACTTTACACTTCATGCCCACAGGCACAATCATTACTTCCCTCTTTCAACCCCACCACTATAGACGAGGTTGCTAAACTACTTGCTAATGTCTACCTTCTCACCTGCCCTCTGGATCCTGTTCCCTCACAAATGCTACGTTCACCCTATGGCTCTATGCTACTCTCTAACCTACATCTTTAATCTCTCCTTCTCTTCTGGCATCTTCCCCAACTCTCTAAAACATGCACTTGTCAGACCCATACTTTAAAAGCCCTCACTGGACCATCCAATCTTGACAACCTACGCCCCATCTCCTTGCTCCCCTTCTTATCCAAACTCCTCGAATGTCTGGTCTACAACCGACTGAGCGTCCACCTCGCTGATAATGGCCTTCTTGATCCCCTTCAGTCTGGATTTCATCCTCAACACTCCACAGAAACTGTTCTCCTAAAACTAACACCCCCTCCTCAAAACGCCACACCTTTGGTCTCCGTGACTTTACTCTTCGCTGGTTCTCTTCCTCTTATCCAAACACACCTTTAGCATTTCCTACAACTCTACTTCCTCTTCTCCTTCCTTTCTCAGTTGGGGTCCCCCAAGGTTCTGTTCTTGGACCTCTCCTATCTTCAATCTACACCACCTCCAGGGTCCAGCTGATAGCCTCTCATGGCTTCCAATACCACCCACGCTGACACCCAAATCTATTTCTCTACCCCTCAACTCACTCCCTCCTCATCACTAATTTACTATCAGATATATCAGTCTGGATGGCAACAGCACTTCCTCAAACTCAATCTATCCAAAACCAAACTTATAATCCCCCCCCCCCCCATGCCCATTGCCTCTGATCTCTCTATCAAAATCGATGGCACAACTATAAGCCCATCCCCACATGCCAAGGTTCTAGGTGTAGTCCTGGACTCTAAACTCTCCTTTAAGCACAACGTCCAATCACTGTCCAAATCCTGCTGCCTCAAACGCAACATCTCCATAATACGCCCCTTTCTAACTAGTGATGCAACAAAGCTCTTAATTTACTCGCTGGTCCTCGCTCTCCTCGACTACTGCAACTCTCTTCTCATTGGCTTACCTCTACATAGTCTATCACCTCTTCAATCCATCATGAATGCTGCTGCCAGACTCATCAACCTTACCAATCGCTCTGTGCTACCCCTCTGTCAATCCCTCCACTGGCTTCTGCTCGGCCAAAGAATTTAAATTCAAAATACTAACTACATACAAAGCCATCCACAATTTAGCCCCCAGCTACATCACTAGCCTAGTCTCTAAATATCAACCTACTCGTTCTTTGTTCCTCGCAAGACCTTCTGCTCTCTAGCTCCCTCATCACCTCCTCCCATGCTCGACTCCAGGACTTTTACAAAGCCTCTCCAATCCTATGGAATGCCCTACCCCAATCTGTCCGCTTATCTCCTACTCTATTAGCTTTTAGATGATCACTGAAAACTCTTCTCTTCAGAGAAGCCTACACTACCCACGCCTAACAACTTTTTTTTTTTTTTTTTCTCCATCGGCTTACCCCCCAGTTATTACATTTTTTTTTTTTTTTCCCACTTGACCCTCCCCTTCTAGATTGTAAGCTCTAACGAGCAGGGCCCTCTGATCCCTCCTGTATTGATTTTTGTATTGTAAGTGTATTGTCTGCCCTCATGCTGTAAAGCACTGCGCAAACTGTTGGTGCTATATAAATCCTGAAGAATAATCTGAGCATGGATGAACACTTCATCTGTTTGATGCGACTGGTGCCAAAATGCTGCATGTGCCCTGAATGATTAGCTATTCATGTAGGGAAGCAAAATCCAGCTCTCCACAGCTTGTCTTTGTACTATAATCACAAATACTCAGTGGTGTGCTGCTGTTGGAGCAGTCTGCTAGCATGGAGTCCCAGCATGTTGGGGGTTGCAGCTGAGGCTGCACTGCATTTCTGCCAGGCAAACACTGACCAGTCATGACAACCTGATGTGGCCACAAACCTTTCTGACCTGACGAAAGGCCTTTTGTAAGCCAGGGTACTTCTGCACCGCCATGTTGAGGACCTATGCTCTGCAAGGTAGATGTGCAAAATTTCTTGTGTTGGTACCATTGTCGCACACCACCTTGCCTGGCTGAAGATAGTGTGGGATCAGATACATTTTTGGCCTGTGTACTCCCTCAGTGTCACTCCTGCCCCCCAGAAGCAAATGAGCATGGCAGCATTTATCTAGAGACTTTGGGGGGGGGGGGGGGCGGGGGGGGGGGGGGCGGGGGAGGTTACAAGTGATGGTGGCCACTATCAGGCCAAATGTGTGGCACTGCACTGGCTCCAGCAATGTGCCCAGTCATGCATCCTTCACAACTGCACAGGAGAGTGAACCTGACCCTGTGAAGGATATTCACCAAAAAGCTGGGATTTGGGTACAGAGACCCACTTTATAAAAGGTTACTGTAATTTCTTATTGTACATCAGGGGACACAGAGCCATAGTTACTATGTGGGTTATAGGCCACCTTCAGGTGATGGACACTGGCACACCCTAAATTAAAAAGTGCACTCCTATATAACCCCTCCCACTGGTGGGAGTACCTCAGTTTTTTTTTTTTTTTGCCAGTGTCTAAGGTGTTGGTCACGAGTGAAGCTGTGCTGAGCTCCACTGGAGCAATCCTTGCTGGGGCTAGCCATGCAGACCGGATCCATTCAAAGTGTCTTTTTGGCCGAATTGAATGGTACCCGGGCCTCGTATCCGAAGAAACAAGGTTTTGCCTGTAACTCTTCTCTTTTAGAGAGCTGGACCCCGGTATCCAGTACTTTTTGGTAGTAAGGCCATAAAGTTTTACTGGCAGAGGTGCTATTACAGGTCCAGGATTGTGGGTTTCCTTGAGGATCCCAGCTCCTGAAGGTTTAATGGAACCCACCGTGAAGATTGGGTCTGTTGGTTTACCACAGAAAACCCTGCAGCAGGAAAGGTAAGGAGTTTTCTAACATTTTTAAAAAATTTTCTTATGAATGTCTCCTTTAAATCACTAAATGTTGTCATGCCTATGTGTCACCACTGGGGGCTGTATTGAGCACTTGCGTCTCATGCTTCTCAGAGAGCTCACGTTTGTCCAGGATACAGCAATCTCTCCTCCGGTGCAGCGGGACCTCCGGTAAGTCTACCTCTACCCACCGGACGCCCCCCTGTGCCGTTTTTTTTCCTTCACGTCTTCTTGGGGAGAGGACGCCAAAGGTGTGGGGGGGGGGGGGGGGGTTTTTTTTTTTCGGAACTCCAACTTATATGTTGGACCCTTTAGCATATGAGCATTGTATACTGGACAGGTCAGGTTTTTGTTTACAGAGAGAACTCCCCATAAAACCCTTCCTCCATAGAATAAAGTATCAAACTTTTTCAGGAGAAAAAAAAACTGATTATCTGGGTGCTCTCACTCAGAATACATAAGCTTTCTTAGCCATGAATGGATAGAAAAAGCATGAACAGATTGGGGGGGCTTTTAGTGAACTCAAAACAATCGAATGACTGCGTTACTGGTAGTAAAAATGTGAAGCAAACCAATTCAGTGAGCGACTGTAAACAACCTTTCCTGTGAGCTTGATACTTCGCATCACGGTCTTCGGAAGAGGAGAGCCTTTTCCTGGTCCCAGAGAGAAGTTCACCACCCCTCGCTCCTTGTTCCACAGTATGAGGGTCCTGAGCAATGGGCGGGGACCTGTTGCGCTTAGTCCCACTCTGGGATGCGATTAAAGCATCAAACTTTCACTTCAAGCTTAAAATGGTTGAAGAAAAAACTTCCTTAGTAATTATACACAGGGCCTGCAGTGTTTAAGAGCAGCTGCAACACTTGCCCCCCCCGACAGCTCACTGTGACCAGCCATATTACTCTCAGGGGAGGATGCCATCTTACTGGGGTGGATCTAGGCTTCTGTGTGACTAAGTCTTTCTAGAGCCCTTTATTGGAGGTGTTTTTACCCCCCCTTCTGCCATAGCCCAAAGCAGAGGTAGTACCAGAAGGAATGCATCCACTGCTTGAGCAAATAGTCCAGCTGTCACTGCTATTAACGCTCAGCCTGATGCAGTAGTAAAATGTGTCAAAGGAATGCCTGTGTCACCAACCTCATTGCTCCCGTGTCCCTCCTGCAGCATAAATAACACAATGGTGCTTTAAAAAACCAGACCTTCCCACGCTGGACGTTGGAGGATGCAAATGCCGCATTAAGGCCCCCCCGCCCCCCACTTAAAAAAAAAAAAAAAAAATATAGGTTTTTCCCGCATGGGCCCCCTGATCCTATAGGATCCACTGGGAGGAATGGGGGGGGGGGGGGGGGTTTACTGGAAGCTGCCGAGACGTGTTTTTAAAAAAAAAACGGCTTGACGGCTTCCAGGGGCCCCCCGCCATTTTTTTTTTTTTAAGTGGGGTGGGGGGCCTTAATGCGGCGTTGGCATCCTCCAACGTCCAGCATGGGAAGGTCTGGTTTTTAAAACACCAGGGGGGGTGGGTGAATTTCTCTTTAGAACCAGGAAAAGGCTCTCCTCTTCCAAAGACCATGATGCGAAGTATCCAGCTCGCAGGAAAGGTTGTTTACAGTCGCTCACTGAATTGGTTTGCTCCACATTTTTACTACCAGTAACGCAATCATTTGATTGTTTTGGGTTTACTAAAAGCCCCCCAATCTGTTCATGCTTTTTCTATCAATTCATGGCTAAAAGCTTATGTATTCTGAGTGAGAGCACCCAGATAATCTGTTTTTTTTTTTTCTCCTGAAAAAGTTCTCGATACTTTATCCTATGGAGGAAGGGTTTTATGGGGAGTTCCAGCAATTAACGCTGCTATAGCCTCTGTAAACAAAAACCAAACTTGTCCAGTAGACAATGTTCAAATGCTAAAGGGTCCAACAGATAAGAAGTTGTAGTTCCTTTAAAAAAAAAAAAAAGTTTGCTCGCAGGTTCAGTCATTCAAATCTGCGCTGGTGTTCAGAGTATCTCAGTCCTTAAAGGACCAGTTTATTGAAGTACAAAGTTATTCCTGATCAGCAGGCCCAGGGTTTGGCTGGCATATCAGAAGCGTTCTGTTTTACAGTTCACGCTAAGAGATTCTATTCTCCAGGCCTCGGGGCTCATGCTAAGGCTGGTACATGTGCATAGAATCCTATGGTTGAAAGATGGTCAGCTGAAGCGCCATGCAAAAAGCTCTTGGCCAGTTTCCCTTTTATGGTGAACGGTTATTTGGAGACAATCTGGATAAGTATGTCCAAAGAATTTCTAATGGGAAAAGTGCCCTTTTTTCCGGTTAAGAAGTTTAAGTATTTTTCTTTTAAATATGCTTCTTCTCCAGTGCCAGGGGCATATGCCTCCAGGCAGTCATGACGGCCTCCACTGTCAGAATTCAAGAGGTAAACTTCAGGGTCAGTCCTAGGGTCAAGAGGACCTGGGGGAGGTAACCCACAAAACAAGTGTAAGTACTAAAGACTTATGAAAGGGTGCCCCTTCTCGCTCGAGTTGGGGGGAGGCTTCTACAGTTTTCAAGGGTCTGGCAGGAGCAATGTCAGAATTCCTGTCTCCTCGTTTTTCTTTTCACTGGATCTCTGGGAACATTTTGATCTGAGAAGTCATTCTAGCTTTGGATTATCTCTTGTCTGTGCGATATCAGTGGTCCCCTTGGTAGAGCAAGAATTTAGGGTTTTATTCAAACTTTTTTTATTTTTTTTTTTTTTTCACCAGGAAAGGATCAGTTCCATAAGGGAACTGATTAAGTTACTCAAGTCCAAAGAATAATCCTATTCGGCTATGCATGAATTTGTTGGGAAAGATGGTGGCTTCTTTCAAGGCCATTCCTTATGCATGGTTTCATTTAAGACTGCTGCAAAACGGGATCCTATCAACAAGAGGGCCCAAGCTCTGGGCTTCCCAATGAGTTTATCCCCTAATGTGCATCAGAGCCCCAGTTGGTGGTTGATATCCAAGAATCTTCAAAGAAATCCTTTCTACAAGTTACCTGGAAGGTGGTAAGACGCCAGCCTTCTGGGCTGAGGAGCAGTCCTGAAAGAAGCATCTGTCCAAAGGGAATGGTCCAAATCAGATGACCTTGTCTTCAATATTCTAGAGATTTGGGCAGTACGCCTGGTCCTCGAGGCCTGGGCGCTCAAACTACAGAATTGTCCTATCAGGCTCCAATCTGACAGTGCAACAGCTGTGGCCTTTTTTAATTCACCAAGGGAGCACGAAGTCGTGCGGCCCAGAAAGGGGTGAATTATATTCCATCTTGGGCAGAAAACATTCCTTGCCTATTAGCAATTTTCATTCCAGGAATAGTGAATTGGCAGGCAGACTACTTGAGTCGCCAACAATTGTTCCCGGGAGAATGGTCCTTTCACCCCGACATGTTTCTGTTGATATACCAGAAGATGGGGAGTTCCGGATGTGGAACTTTGTGTCAAGGACCAGGGATCTGATGGCATACAAAATGGATGCTCCCCCCACCCCACCCCTGTGGGATTTTTTTTTTTTTTTTTTTTTTTTTTTTCTGATCTATGCATTCCCTCCTGTTCTGCTGCTTCCGTGGCTTCTTCACAGGATCAAGCAAGAAGGGAAGGAGGTGATTCTTGTGGGCCAGAAGATCTTGGTTTACCAAGATCATAAAGATGGCGGTGGGGGACCCTTGGTCCCTACCACTATGGCCAGACCTTCTCTTGCGAGGTCCGGTATTCCATCCTACCTTACAAACACTAAAATTAGCGGTTTGGTTAAATGCTAGGAAGCCGGCCTCCAGAGTCAAGAATCTGGAAGGCATAGGTCTCCTGGTGTAAATCCAGGGTTTGGCATAGCAGGAAATATGTCATAGGTAGGATCCTTGAATTCCTAAAGACAGGATTAGAAATTAAGCTAGCCTTGAGTACTATTGATGGCCAGATGTCGGCCTTATTGGTCTGTCTTTTCATCAACTCAACCACTTGCTTCCCTCCGGTTTAACTTTATTCAGGGGGTAACGTGGATTAATCCTGCAGTTTGGTCATCCCTGAACCCTTGGGACTTAATTTTAGTCCTGTCGGCTTATAAAAGCGGCTTTTTTTTTTTTTTTTTTATCCCAGAATGTTTCTGTGGAAAAAGTCACTACATTTTCTTGATGTGGTGAAAGTGGTCAAGGTCTATTGAAAGTGACCGCTCAGATTCGTAAACGTTTTTTTTTCTCTTGCCAGATGGTCCTAAAGGAGGACAGGCAGCATCAAAATCTACTATCTCTCTAAATGGATTTGTCAAGTGATTGTTCAAACTTGTGGTTTAAGGAGGAATATTCCTCTTCATATTAAAGTGCACTCTACCAGGGCTGTTAGTGCTTCTTGGGCAGTGCATCACTGAGCCTCCATGGCTCAGATCTGCAAGGCCGCAACTTGGTCTTCAGTCCATACATTTACCAAATTCTATCAAGTAGATGTAAAAGGCATGAGGACATCGTCTTTGGGTGCAGTGTACTGCAGGTTGCAGTAGAAGTCCTCTAGTCCAGTGTGTTTCAACTCCAGTCCTCAAGGCGCCCCAACAGGTCATGTTTTCAGGCCTTCCATTATTTTGCACAGGTGATTTGATCATTTTCACTGCCTTAGTAATTACCACATCTATTTTCATCTGAGGGAAATCCTGAAAACATGACCTGTTGGGGCGCCTTGAGGACTGGAGTTGAGAAACGCTGCTCTAGTCTCTTGGTGCCCTACTTTTGTTGTCTCCCTCCCTTCAGTTGGCATTGCTATGGGACATCCCACATAGTAACTACTATGGCTCTGTGTCCGTGATGTATGATAAGAAAATAGGATTTTTATAACGGCTTACCTGTAAAATACTTTTCTTTGAAGTACATCACGGGACAGAGGTCCCTCCCTTCTTTATATACAAGTGTATTGCTTTGCTACAAAACTGAGGTACTCCCACCAGTGGGAGGGGTTATATAGGGAGTGCACTTTTTAATATGGGGCGTGCCAGTGTCCATCACCTAAAGGTGGCCTATAACCCACATAGTAATTACTATGGCTCTGTGTCTTGTGATGTACTTCAAAGAAAAGGATTTTACAGGTAAGCTGTTATAAAAATCCTATTTTTATTTCAGAAACTAGCTTAAACTTTATGTACTGTAGTGATAATGCTGGCAATGTGTTCATGTTTGCGACCTCAACTCTGACCCAAACCTGTGTGTAGAAAAAAGTTAATTTGACTCTACAACAAATTTATAGCATTCATGTTTAATGTAGATAGTCATAGGGTTGTGTGGGGTTTTTTGTTTTTTTTTTTTCTCTACTAGTCTCATGAACAAGGTTCACTTCAGGAGACTATGTGCAGAAAACATGAACCTACAAAGACCAGCCAGTGCACAAAAATGTGTTGGCCATCACCAATATGTGGCTGCTGAGTATAGGGCACATGGGTTGTTGCCTCACTTGTCTATGGAATTCAATACAAGTACCAAATACCCCTGTTTAGTGTTTCAAAAAAAGTGTGAGCAAGTCTTTTACTGCTCCATAGGAGATGTATTCATATCAAAAATGTCTTCCTTTTTAAGGTAAGATCTGACACTGGCTTTTTTTATTATACATGTCAAATTGCTCCCATATAGATTATAAATGGGAGTGCCACAGGGAACATATCTCTCTTGTTTTGGCAGGAATGCTAAGATGTCAGACTTGTTCCCTGTGACACCATCTGTAGCCTATACATGGGAGTAATCTGATAAGTATATTAAAAGAGGTCAGTGTCAGATCTTGCCTTGGGGCCAGTTCACACCATAGAAACGCAGTGAGGATGCTTTTCTGCATGTGCGTTTTTTTTTTTTTTATTCATTCAAGGGCAATTTTTTTTTTTTTTCCCCTTAAGGACATGTTGTTTTTTAGTGTTCCAGTGCAGGAAAAATACAGCATGTTCTACACTTTTTTTTTTTTTTTTTTTTTTTTTTTTTTTTTTTCTGGAACTGCAAGCACTGGTGTGAACTATAACAATAAAAAGCACATAACCTACTCTTCATGTGTTTTTGATGCAGAAAAACACACTGGACTGTATGTGGTGTAAACTGGCCCTTGAAGACCTTTTTGATATGAACAAACTCCTCCTATGGAGCAGTGAAAAGGACTTGCTCAGATATAAACTTTTTTTGTGGTACAAAATTCATACAGGGATCATGGTGCAACACCCTGTGTGGCTTATACACAACAGCCCCATGTGGGCAACATCAACTAGCGGGTGCCATACAATAAAGGGGTACTGGTAGAGAAATTTTAATTGAAAGGGTGAACAATAATGGAAAAAAAATCGATGGACATCTACATTAAACATGTACGCTGTAAATGTGTTACCAGTAAGGTCAAATGTGGTGAAATGATGTATACAGGGTTGTCATAGTTTAGCACATATCGTGTATACCTTTTTTACCAGCCTTAACTACAATACATGGACTTTAGTTTTCTGAAGTTTTTAGTTTTTTTTTTTTTTTTTTTTTTCCCCCATTACCTTTTTCAATCTCTCTATGTAGTTATTTTTGGTATTTTAAAAACAAGTGTAGGTTGTTGGTACCATATCTGTAGGGATATTGATTTTTAAAACAAATGTGAAGGATGTGAAACGTCCCTGCTTGTGCTTACTGTACTGTCTGTGGTATATGTACCCTGCTGTGGGGGTCCAGTGACCTATTACAGATGACCTAGGTTATGTACCTCTACGCTTGTTGCCTATGGTCTTTGTAAAGCCACAACAGGAAAACTAGTGTAAAACTGTGTGCACACTGACCTATAGAGTAACTTGTGGATATCCTTTTTGACACTTCAACTATTTTGAATCCCATTCATTTTTTTTTTTTTTTTTTTTTTTTTTTTTGTAAACCTGACTGCTGACTCTAGAAGGCTAATTTTTTATTTTTTTTTGTTTTTGTCTGTTGCAGGCTTTTCTATGCCACCTGCTGTTGGAGCACTTTTCCTGGAGCTGGCTGTTCTTTTGCTGCTGTGCATTGGAGTTGTACTGTATGGCCGGTCCAAACAAAAAAACTGAACGCTGCCTTGTCACTGAGCACTGAAATTTGCTTTATTTTTTTTTTTTAAATAAAGTTTTTTCAATATGGCCTCTCTCTGGTTTTAGTTGGTTTCAGATGTGTCAAACTCATTCTTGCAGTACAGTGCTCATAAATTGGTTGGTATTAGGCCAAAATCAGTGGATGTGAGGCTTATACAGGGAAAAGGGACTATGGTGTCCAGCTCTAGTCCTCAGTTGATGCATAAAAGGCCAAGATTGTGGCACACTAAACAACGTAAACCTGTTTTTCTTAAAGCAGGAACTTCTAACATGCACAGATCATCGATCGCAAAAGCTGGAGTTCAGCTTTTTGTTACACTTGGTTTGTTTGGGCCAGCTTGGCCCAAGCAAACTGTCCCTCACTAAAATGTGAGTCTGCTGGATGTGTGGCATAAACTGTGTATGTAGCTGAGGTTGCATACTGAACAGTGTTCCAGGTGTGACTTGAGACCTTCCTGTCTCATACCTGAAACACACTAAAGTCTATCTGGCGCTCAGCCAATCCAAGAAAGTCATGTATTCTAGCAACCAATACACAGCTTTCTCTGGCGCAGGTTGTGACAGCAGCCCGCCTCAGACCGGGCCAATCAGAGGAAGCTTTGTATTCATTGAATACTATGCTTTCTCTGCTTTGGCTGAGTGCTGATCAGAGACTTTCTATTTTTTGTTCTGGGTCTTGGCTTGAACCTGGAACACAGTGCAGTATGCTGTAAGAACACTCCTACATACAGTGTTTATCTCGCATCTAGCAGCCTTGCATGTTGGTGAGGGACAGTTTATTTGTGTCAGCTTGGCCCAAAGAAACTATGTAAAGTGTAACCAAAGCAGGACTTCAGTTTTAAACTTTAAGATCGCTGACGGATGAAGTGAATAACCTTGATTATCTTGTTACAATGGCATCTGAAAGTTGGTGGGATGTATTGGACAGCAAGTAAACGTGTATGGGTGTGGGTTTTTTTTTTTTTTTTTTTTTTTTCGGCTTTCAAAAAAAAAAACAGGCATTGCAGTTTGTTTTACATGGGGTTGCAGACTGGTCAGGATGCCCATGCTGATTATGTCCACAGCCAAAAGCACCTCCATTGGGCACATGACCTCTACAATTAGACCAATGAAAAAAGGTTGCTGGTCTGAATCTCCCTTACCTGGGGAACAGATGACACGAGGATGCAGTATTGGGGGAGGTTGGTGTGATGCTTTGGTAATAGTGTGGTATGGGGTAGCACAGCCTCAGATACAAATACATCAAATCAATGTGGATACAGCTAATCTATAGTAATAGAAAGCAAAGTTAAATGTGAGTTCATTAAAGTGACTGGAGTCAATCTTCCAACGTGACAAACTCCAAACCATCTTCTTATATTCACAAATCATAACTCGTGTAGTAGTAAATTCGACGGTATAGCATGCTCACGGAACTCTCACCTAATATACTGTATTTACCTAATCACTAAAGGCTTATAATAATCCTCCAACATGTGAATACAACCCTCACATTTTTGTAAATATTTTATTATATCTTTTTCATGTGACAACACTATATGAAGAAATTACACTTTGCTACAATGTAAAGTAGTAAGTGTACAGCTTGTATAACAGTGTAAATTTGCTGTCCCCTCAAAACAACTCAACATAGCCATTAATGTCTAATGTCACCCCTTCAACTTCTGCAGCAATGCTGGCAGCTAGACTTGTGCACAACGGAAAGTTTAGTTTAGGTTCGTTGTCATTTGTAAAATACATCATTTCGTTCTGTTATATTCGTTATGTTAATACATTTTCGGATAATTCGTTATTTCTGTAGAGTGTTGATATTCGTTATATGGAATCTCACCCATAAATTCTTACTTCCCCCTGCCGGACCTCAGTATTAGTGTTTCCCCCGGTGGGGAGACACTGCAAGGAGCCAGGCCAGTCAGTCAGGGTGACTGTGGCTAGTGATATATATTTTTTTTTTTTTTTCCCCTGATCCTGTAAAGGGGAGCAGGGGCTTCCTAGGAGCAAGGGGTTACTTCCCCATCCTAGTTGAGTGTGGCTACAGGTTGCGGCGGACCCCATCTCATCCACAGGGCTGCAGCAAGCAGGCGTTCACCTTTCCCTGTACAGGCTTTTTTTTTTTTGGAACTAGGCGGCCCGGACAACGTCATTTCCGGCGAAAGGGCGAGTGCTTGCCTTTGACCCGTGACTTCCGGTTTCCGGGTCAGGGAGCTGATGGGGAAGCCAGGCACAAGCTGGAGATGGGTCTGGAACGCGCACAGGCAGCGTGGGACTCGGTAGTAGCAACCACCTGCTGTCATGTCGGAAGCGGATGCTCAGCCAACGGACACTACCTCCAGCCTTCCTAAGGTAAGAGCGCCCTGGGGAAGGGTACTCTCTATCTAGGATTGCTCCTGTATAGTTCCTGTCATGGGGGGGTAGACACCCTGGGTGGTCAGGGGGAGGGAGGCACAGATCCCCACATATTAAGGAGGGTCTAGTGCACTCCCAGGGTTGTATTTAAAGTGAAATGTTTGTATTTTTCATGTATTTCAGAAAGCTACAGAGAAGTCTAAATCAACACATAGCTCTAAAAAGAAGTGTGCCTCCTGCAGGAACACATTAGGGGAGTCATGGACAAAGGTCCTGTGTAGGGACTGCATAGAATCCCTTGTTAAAGAGAGGGACTCTGAACAGGACTCAGGACTAGCAGCCTCAGTAAAAGAGCTCTCGTCCACCTTTTTCTTCATTGAAAGGCTTCAGCCTCCCTTTAATCCAGCTCCCCAGGATACAACCCCAGCTCAGGCTCAGGGCTCTGCTCCTGCCCAACTTGCAACTTCAGTTAGGGCAGAGGAAGCTCCAGGCCCTTCCGGAGTGGAACAGACAGCCAGACAGTTCCTCCTCCGATTCCCAGGAAGGTTCAGAGGGGGAGGACCAGGAAATCCTCCAGATATAAATTGTCCCTGGAGGAGGTAGAGGACCTCTTAGGGTATGTGTGTGTATAAATATATTACAACCCTCAGTATTCAGGTGGACAAACCCCTGACCCTCCATTACCAAATGTACAAGGGCTTGGGGGAACAGAAAAAGAAAATGTTTCCAGTACATGAGGTACTGATTAAAAAGGAGTGGCAGGATCCTGAAGAAGCCTTTTTTTTTTTTTTTTTTTTTTTTCCTTTGATCCTAAATAGAATATTTCCATTCTCAGAGGATCCAGCATCCATCTGGAATAAAAATCCCAAGTTAGATGCCGCCTTCTCCCAGGTCTCCAGACACATGGACCTGGCGTTTGAGGACATGGGGGCTTTGGCAGATGTCATGGATGAGAGAATAGACTCACTCCTCAAAGACTTGGGACTCAACAATTGGCAATCTAAAGCCTGAATTGGCTGTCAGTTGTGGCTCGCAATCTGGAGCACTGGCTCTCCCGGATCCAAGAGCCTACGGAACAGCCAAAGAAACCAGTCTATCTTCTTTCCCTACGAAAGGTAGGGAAAAGGTGAGGTATCGCCTACATAGCGCATGCCTCGGCAGAATCAGTCCGCATGTCGGCCAGATCAGCGGCTATAGCTAATTCTGCCAGAAGAGCCCTCTGGCTAAAAACTTGGCCAGGCAATAGCGCCTCTAAGGTCAAGTTGTGCGGGATACCTTTAACGGGAGACATTCTCTTCGGCCCACGTTTAGAGACAGTCTTGGACCGCACAGCAGACGGGAAGAAATTCTTCCCACTTAAGTGGAAAACCTCAGCACAAACGAAGGTGTTTCGTCCGCAAAAACGTAAAGAAACCCCAAAGCCGGAAGGGCAAAAGATCTTGGGGTCAAAAAGGCAAGGGCAGAGGAGGGGTGATTTTTCGCCCTCCTGAGCAGCCACGTAAAAGCCAATGACTTCCCAACCACGCTGAGGGGAAGACTGGGGGCCTTCCTCCCACAGTGGGAGACAATATCCCCCAACCAGTGTATCCTAGGGGTTATAAGAAGGGGGTATCTATTCGAATTGACAAGTCCTCCCCCGCGGAAATTCTTTGTCACGCACCTACCCAGGTGCACGACAAAGGCCGAGGCTCTGTTAGGAGCACTGAGAGATCTGGAAGATCAGAATGTGGTTCACAGACTACCAAAGGCAGAGGAGGGAGAGGGATTCTATTCACACATTTTAGTAGTGAAAAAACCCACAGGGAAATTCAGATTGATTCTGAATTTAAAACTGAACAGGCCAGTGCAGTGGGCAGGTCTGCACTTTCGTCCCTTGCAGTTCTTCGTCCTAAAGGTGTGGGATCACAGTCAGAAATATCTGGACAACTTAGTGCAGGTTCCACACCAAGTAAAGAGATCTCTCTGGTGCTGGAGGAAGGTTGCAAACCTGTCGCTGGGTCGTCTGTAGTTCATCCCAGTTTCTCAGGTGGTAACTGCAGACGCAAGCAGCAAAGGATGGGGGGGCACATCTGGGTTCCCTTTTAGTACAGGGCACCTGGGAGGACGATGAACTAAGAAGGTCGTCCAATTGGAAGGAGCTGAGGGCAACCGGGCTAGCACTCGGGTTTTTAAAAAAAAGAGCTACAGGGCCACCATGTTCAGGTGTGGTCGGACAACTCGTCTGCCGTGGCCTGTAAACAAACAGGGCGGCACGAGAAACTGAGTCCTTTTGGCCTTGGCATCAGACATTCTGAACTGGGACGAGACCAACACTCTCACTCTCAGCAGTCTTCCTGAGAGGAGAGAAGAATGTGATAGCGGACTTTCTCAGCTGAATGAAGCTGAGAGGGCGATTGGATCCTCAACCAGGAGGTTTTCAATCTCATTTCAGAGAAGTGGGGTACTCCGGAAGTGGATCTGTTCACATCAAAAAACAACGCGAAAGCCCCATGTTTTTTTCTCTTTAAACAGAGGGGAAGGAGCATGGGGGGTAGACGCATTGATCCAGAACTGGCATTTCAAAACCTGCTATGCCTTCCCGCCTCCGGTGTTATTGCCGGCAGTTCTCAGGAAGTTTCAGATGGAAAGCACGTCCCTGATTCTAGTGGCACCACATTGGCCAAAGAGGGCATGGTTCTCAGTACTCAAGCAGCTAGCAGTTGAACCTCCCTTATTCCTACCACCTCGAGAGGACCTCCTCTCACAGGGCCCAGTCCTCTGTCCACGGTTACACCAATTGAAGTTAGCGGCCTGGCTACTGAGGAGGGTATGTTAAGATCTAAAGGTTTTTCTGAGAATTTAATCTCCACCCTCCTCAACAGCAGGAAGAAGGAAACACGCCACATCTATAAGAAGGTCTGGATAAGTTTCAATGAATGGTGTGTAGAAGGCTCTTTTGCGGTACACAGTCCCACAGCTCTGTTGGAATTTCCTCAGTGCGGGGCAGACAAGGGTTTATCCAGAAGTACCCTTAAAAGTCAGGTGTCAGCACTCAGTGCTTATTTAGAAAAACATCTGGCCACCAACCCGTGGGTGGTCAGATTCTTTAAGGCTCTGTCTAGACAGAGACCGATTCAAGGCCCTCCTTTTCCAAAGTGTGACCTATCTTTAGTCTTACAGAGTCTGACAGGAACCCCCTTTTGAACCTTTAGAAGGGTGTCTACTAAAGGATCTTATGTTAAAAACAGTTTTTTTTAGTAGCAGTGACAACTGCCAGGAGAGTCAGTGAGATTGAGATCTGTCGGACCTCCTATTTGCGTTATTTTCCCAGATCGGATCGTTTTCAAGACTGATCCGGAATTTTTGCCTAAGGTGGCTTCTGGATTCCACAGAAGTCAGGAGGTAGTTTTACCCTAATTTTGTCCAAACCCCTCAGGGGAAAGGGAATTAAAATTTTCATTCTTTGGACGTAAGGAGATGCATCCTTCAGTACCAAGACATTAAGAAAGTCAGACTTTATTTGTTTTGTTTTCTGGGGCCAGAAAGGGATACAAAGCGTCTCAATGCACTATTGCCAGATGGCTCAGAGGCCTATACATTAGCAGGGAAAGGAATCCCAATGGGTATAAAAAGCACACTCTACCAGAGCTATGGCAGCTTCTCAGGCAGAAAAGGCTGGAGCAACGCCAGAGCAAATATGCAGGGCTGCAACATGGTCCAGCTATTCCACTTTCGTAAAGCACTAGAGAATGGACCTGGTGTCAGCTAGTGAGCAAGCCTTTGGACGAAAGGTGTTGCAAGCTGTAGTCCCACCCTAACTGGTAAGTGCTCGTTGATCCTCTCATGGTGGCTGTCCTGAAAGACGAAAGGGGAAAATTAAAGTTGCGTACCGGTAACGTCTTTTTCCAGTAGTCTTTTAGGACAGCCCTAGTTACCCACCCGAAAGTTTGGGGTGTCTTTATAAAAGACCAGAACGCAGCATGATAGTTATATGGGATAGTATGTTATTAATGTGTTGTGTCTCCCCAGCTGGCCGGAGGTGATCTTGGAATAAACTGAGGTCCAGCAGGGGGAAGTAAGAATTTATGGGCTGGTGCAGTGTTTCCTAGAGGAGGAGAATATCTCTCATGGTGGCTGTCCGAAAAGATGTTACCGGTACGTAACTTTAATTTTTGTTTTGTATTCGTTAAAATTCATTATTTTCGTTATTTATGTATGTGCATATATATTCGTGATAATGATTCGTAGTTTGGAAAGTCTTTTGTGTGTTAAAAGATTCAATAAACAAGGACTCTCTCTTCTCCTCTGCTCAAATACAATACAACACCCTTCTCACTCAGTTCTTTTGCCACTTCAATACCAGGCACTTATGCACCTTCCCGCCCAGACCAATTTTCAGCTTTCAGTGCTTTCATACTTTGAATGACAATTACTCAGTCATGCTACACTGTATCCAAACAAAATTTTTATCATTTTCTGCTCACAAATAGAGCTTTCTTTTGGTGGTATTTAATCAGCACTGGGTTTTTATTTTTTGTGATATAAGTGAAAAAAACAGCAAAAATTTTGAAAACACTTCTTTTTTTTTTTTTTTTTTTTCACAAACTGGTCATATTAACAGGTTATTTCTCTCACACAGCATATGCATAATTGCAATTACACCCCAAAATACATTCTGCTACTCCTCCCGAGTATGGCGATACCACATGTGTGAGTCTTTTACAAAGCCTGGCCACATACAGAGGGCCAATATTGAAGTAGCACCTTTAGGCATTCTACAAGCATAAATTGAACATATCCTTTTTCAACCACCTATTACACTTTTGAAGGCCCTGGAGCACCAGGACAATGGAATTGTCCACAAAATGACCCCATTTTGGAAAGCAAACACCCCAACATATAATTTGAGGCATAATGAGTCTGCTAAATGGTTCATTTTTATTTATTTTTTTTTCCCAGAAATTTTTGGAAAATGTGGGGGGGGGGGGGGATTTTTTATTTTTTTTTTTTTAAACACAGTTGTCCCTTTTTTATAATATATTTCTATCACACAGCATGTACATCGCAAAAATGACACCCCAAAATACATTCTGCTACTCCTGAGTATGGCGATACCACATGTTTGAGACTTTTACACAGCCTGGCCACATACAGAGGCCCAACATCCAAGTAGCACCTCCAGGCATTCTAGCAGCATTAATTACACATAATTTTCTGACTACCGATCACATTTTTGAAGGCCCTTCATATTTCTAAAACATAGCAGGTACAAATCAAATAACAAGATTACCAGTGGTGCAGTGATCCACAGAGGAGAGCATCGGTATAGGCAGCTGGCAGGAATGAGGTCAGCGACAGCAAAAGCAATTATCCAGGCAGGAATACTTTCCATAGTTCGTACAGGCAGAGATTCTGTCAGCAGAGCCAGAGCACAGTCAAGGCACAGGTCCAGGTAGCAGGCAGAGGTGTCCCGGCAGAAATGCTGTCCAAAGTCAGTAGAGGCAGCAGGCAGATATATGGCCAACACAGCCAAAGTATTGGTCCAAGCAGCAGGAAGAAACATGGTCCATAATGTCATGGGTCATTACAGGCAGCAATATGGTCAGCACAGCCAAAGTATTGGTCCAGGAAGTAGGAAGGCCAAGCTTAGGGCCAGGGGTAGAGGCTTCTCCCACCCAAATCGCTTTGAAGCCTCAGGGCAACCAGACCCTGTTCTGGGAGCACAGAAAACGAAAAACTGTTTTTCTCTACTCAGAACACTATTCTGAAGCCCCTCACATATGTGAGACCCCTGTGTACTTAAGAAGATGACCAAAAGATCAGTCCAAGTGGCAGGCAAAAACACGGTCGATTTAACAGGCCAAGGTCGGTGCACTTGGAAGTCAGAAACAGTTTAAATCGGCAGGCAGAGGCATCGTCGGTAAACAGGCTGTTTGGTGCACATGGAAGTCAAAAATGTGGTTTAAATCGGCAAGCAAAGACATCGTCGGTAAACAGGCCAGGGTCAGTTAATTAACATGGTAGCAGGCAAATGGGGAAATGGTAGTCTGTTAATAAGGGGAATTAATATTGGATGGATGTATGATAATTTTTGAAGCAATCTCCGATGCACAGGCCAGGTTGGGAGGGACAATGGGGACAATAGCTGGTATCTCTTACTCCTCCTCTGCTGCATTCACGGCATTTCTTTTGGCGTCGTCTTCCAGATTCTATGGGGGGAATGTGATGGGGAAAGTGTTGCTCGTGAAGTCGACTAACGCTATCGGAGCGAATGCTTCCTGGGGCGGGACCTTGTTGGTAAATGAGGGCAGTGACGATATCTTCAATATACTTGAGGTAGGTGATTTGTTGGTTTTGAGTTGCTTTTTGGTAGCAGACAAACGAATTAAAAAGGGCCATGTGAAACGCAACTTTCTTGTACCAATAACGGGACTTTCTGATTGATAAATAGGGCTGTAGCATCTGATCGTTTAAATCCACCCCCCCCCCCCATGTACATATTGTAATCGTGGACACATTCGAGCTTTACAATGGGGCCGCTTCTTCTTTGGATCTCCACCACGGTGTCATTGTGGATGGTAGAGAGGATGTGGACATCTTTCTTGTCTCTCCACTTCATGGTCAACACCACCTCGTTCCTCATGAATGCCGATTTCTCCGTTTTGCAATTTTATTTTGTGGGAATCCCTTCCACTTCTTCTTTTTTCTGCAGGCCGGGTTTTTTTTTTTTTTAAACTATAAAGGTGACGAAAAAGGGGCAGGCTGGTATAATGGTTGTCAACATATAAATGGTATCCTTTGTCGAACAGGGGGTATGCCAGCTCCCAGACAATTTTTTTCCCACTGGTTCCAATATATGTGGGGCAATCATGGGGCTGGAGCTGGGAGTCTTTGCCTTCATAGATCCGGAATGTGAATACATCCAGTGGCTTGATCACATAATTTATTTAATTTCAGCCCATACCTGGCTCTCTTGCTTGGTATATACTGCTTGAAGTGCAGTCGGCCAGGGAAATGTATGAGGGACTCGTCCACACATTTTTTTGGTCTGGGATAAAAAACGTTTCCAAATCGCTGGGAAAGGAATTGATTAGGGGCCGTATCTTGTACAATTTGTCGTGGTTGGGATGATCTCGGGGAGGGCACTGTGAATTGTAATTGAAGTGGAGAAAACTTGTCCTGGACAAGACAGCGGAATATATGGGCATACGGTGGATGGGATTGGTGGACCAATATGCATGGACTTCGTTCGTTCTTTTTTGTAAGCCCCATATTAAACGTAAGGCCCAAAAACAATTTAAATTCGTCCAGTGGCATCGCCACTGGAACATGCGGGCATAGGAAGAATTGGCAAAAAGGAATAGGGAATCCGCGCAACGGAATTAGGTGGGAAACTAAATGGAAACCTAAATGATGGACTGCTGCCCTCACGTACGCTGACTCCACCAAAGTGGAATAAGTGAAAAATTGTGAAAGAAAAAAGGTTCTGATTATGGCGCCGTCCCAAATCCTATTTTCTACAATAAATTATAAGTATAAAAATTATATATTAAATTCAAAGTGACTTGTGCTATAATTCATCAAAACGATATTCTGATAAATAAACTAATCAACTCCTCCAATAAATTATACATACCAAAGTGACTTGTGCCATAATTCATTGCAAAAAATAACTTTTTCATTGAAAAAAAATAAATTAACAAGATAAAATATATCACATGTGACATGCAAAAATATCATAAACCATAAATTATGTGATTACTAAAATATTAATGAACAGTCCGTATAAATAGTGTTGCTTCGTGGTGAAATTGCTATTTAAAGCTGGCTGTGATACGTGCCCAGTGCACCATAAAGTGAAAAACGTTTGCTGTGAAATTTCTTGGTGTATCTCTTTAAGCCAAAACCAGGTGTATTCCAAGTGCTGGTGTCCCGCGCTGTGATTGTGCAGAGACTCACCAGCTTTTTATCCCCTTCAGGAGTAGCGTGCAGTCAGTGTGTGCCACTGTGCGGCAGTACTTGGCAAGACCAGGATCAAGGTGGTATCGTTAAGACATGAAGGAGAAAAAAAAGGGTTCCATAGTGTAAAACCGTTTAACACTTTTTATTAGGTCAGATACAGGTGGTACTCACATTGTGGTAGATCAAAATTGAGCGATAAGCAATGCGCAATAAGATGTTCCAAAGCGTCAGCTACAAGGAGATGTCTGCAAGGCGTCCAAATTAAGCCATGCCCTACGTACGTTTCGTCACACGGACGTCTACAGGAGCGCTCAATTTTGAACTACCACCTTGATCCTGGTCTTGCTAAGTACTGCCGCACAGTGGCACACACTGTGACTGCACGCTACCCCTGAAGGGGATAAAAAGCTGGTGAGTCTCTGCACAATCACAGCGCGGGACACCAGCACTTGGAATACACCTGGTTTTGGCTTAAAGAGATACACCAAGAAATTTCACAGCAAACGTTGTTTTTCACTTTATGGTGCACTGGGCACGTATCACAGCCAGCTTTAAATAGCAATTTCACCACGAAGCAACACTATTTATACGGACTGTTCATTAATATTTTAGTAATCGCATAATTTATGGTTTATGATATTTTTGCATGTCACGTGTGATACATTTTATCTTGTTAATTTATTTTTTTCAATGAAAAAGTTATTTTTTTCAATGAATTATGGCACAAGTCACTTTGGTATGTATAATTTATTGG
Organism: Aquarana catesbeiana; assembly: GCF_042186555.1. NCBI lineage: Eukaryota > Metazoa > Chordata > Amphibia > Anura > Ranidae > Aquarana > Aquarana catesbeiana. The sequence goes on along the minus strand of NC_133324.1, from coordinate 327,161,774 downwards.
AGGAGTTGATTTATTAGTTTATTTATCAGAATATCGTTTTGATGAATTATAGCACAAGTCACTTTGAATTTTAATATATAATTTTTATACTTATAATTTATTGTAGAAAATAGGATTTGGGACGGCGCCATACTCACATCCTTTTTTCTTTCACAATAGGAAGAATTGGGGTTGGCAGCAATAAACTGGGATGCATACAGGTTAGTTTGATCCACCATATTCTGCAGCAAATCTTGTGGGAAAAATAAAGAAAAAAATCAAGTTGAGAAATTCGTAGTGTCGGGCTGCACACCTGGCTATGCAGTGAAAGGGGTGATGATGGCGGATCCTGAGTTGGCAGGCAACCATAAGGGGTTTGCCAGGGCATCGGGAAGGTAGGACTGGGGATGGGTTCTTCGGTTGGGGCGTGTGATTCCAGTACTTGTACTGGGCTCCTCTTCCTGGGGTCTGGCGCTGCTGGTGATGGGCAGATCTCCTGATCTTGGTCCTGATCTCATTCTTTTGGGAGGGACGGTTTCCTCTGAGGACTCAGACTCCGATCCACTATCCTCCACTGGCTCATATTCCGAACCAGAATCGGATGATGGGAGCGCCCCGCTGCTCTCATCATCCGACATGGTAAGAAGGGCATATGCCTCCCCAGGTTTGTAAACCCTTTACGACATTATGGTAGTGCTTTTTGGTGGGCCTATGTAATGGTACTGCTGGTGGTAGTGGTACATCGGTATTGGTGGCGGGCCTGTGTGGTGGTACCGATGGCAGTACAGGTGGTACCAATGTATTAGCGGCGGGCCTGTGTGGTGGTACTGATGGCGGTGGGCCTGTGACAGATGATTGACAGATGGGTAGATCAGATGGGCTAATTGATGGGTTGGGCTGTGTGAATGGTCCTCTTTTATTGGGGGGGGGGGGGGGGTCATGTTGTGCACAGTATACAGACAGAACACTGATATCTCACTTGCTGATCTCTGCTCTCTCCTCACACGATCGGTGTGTGTGGCGAGAGCAGAGATCAGATAGTAACTGCTCTAGTGTTGACATTTGTGACCGGCTGTGATTGGACACAGCCGGTCACGTGGTAAACAGCCAATTTCATTTCAATTTCATTGGCTGTTTACACTGATCGGGAAAGCACTGTGTCCAACGGACACCCGCCTTCCTCGATCCCTGCCCTGTACTCCTCCGGTGGCGCGCACGGAGGGCGCCGCCAAGTTTGCTGTGACATGTGATTGGCTGTGACTTTGACACAGCCGATACGTGGTAAGCAGCCAAATTCATTGGCTGTTTACCGTGATCGGGGATGTGCTGAGTCTGAGGGACACACGCCGTCCCCGATCGCCGCGCTGCGTGCCCCCGCGGGCGTGCGCTATGGGGTTATCCTGCTGGATGCCATATGACACCCAGTAAGGATAACGCAACCACCGCCCGGCCCTCAATCTGCTATAGGCCGGGCGGGAAGTGGGAAGGAATGCACTTTGCCAGTACTCCAACCTCCAGCACAAAATTAATCAGCTGATTGGACTGTAAGATTAACTTTGAGTTGACCTTTTGTTTCATTAGATCTTTAACGATGTTGAATTAATTCGTTCTATCCGCTATAATTTCTTTCGTATTAATTGAAATTTATTTTTTCGGCCATTCGGATGTATCCGAATGATGCAAAATTCGTCCAAATTTTGATTCGTTACCAAATGAATTGCACAAGCCTACTGGCAGCACTCATATGTCTATTTCCCAAAGACAACCTCTGGATATGATGCTGAGCACATGCACTCAACTTCTTGGGTCGACCATGGCGAGGCCTGTTCTGAGTGGAACCTGTCCAGCCGCTATATGGTCTTTGCCACTATGCAGCTCAGTTTCAGGGTCTTTGCAAACTTCATATAGCGTAGGCCATCTTTTATGTAGGGCAACTTTTTTCAGTTCCTCAGCTCTATGCCATGTTGAACGACCAGTATGAGAGCGATAACCCCAAATTTAACATACCTGAGACCTTGTAACACTTACGAGTTGCATTACATCAGGGAGGGAAAATGGCTAATTGGGCCAAATTTGGACATTTTCACTTAGGGGTATACTCACTTTTGTTGACAGCGGTTTAGACATTAATGACGACTTATTTTGAGGGGACAGCAAATGTACAATGCTGTACACTCTACAGCAAACTGTCATGTCTTTAGTGTTGTCACATGAAAAGATATAAAATATTTACAATGCGAGGGGTGTAATCACTTTAGTGCGATACTGTACATTCACTTGCCATTTTATTAGGTACACCTCTTCAATTGCCTGGTAACACAAATTGCTAATCAGCCAATTGCATGGCAGCAACTCAATGAAGTGATTGTAAAGTCTTTTATTTCAAACAAAAGTTGCCTCCTCTGTAAAATTGGTTTTGCACAGAGCAGCCCGGATCCTCCACTTCTTGGGGTCCCTCATCTGTGCTCCTGGCCCCTCCCTCCTGTCGAGTGCCCCCACAGCAAGCATTCAGACACAGAGCCATGGCCTGGCCCCACCCCTTTCTCTTCTCATTGGCTGACTGACAGCAGTGGGAGCCAATAGCGCCGTGCTGCTGTTTTGTCAATAAGGAGGGGAGTCCTAGGCAGCCGAGACGCTACTGCAACATTGCTGGATATAGATGGGGCTCAGGTAAGTATTAGGGTGGCTGAGGGGGCTGCTGCACACAGTTTTTTGATCTTAATGCATTAAGATCAAAAACCTTCTGACTTTACAATCCCTTTAAGGCATCTAGACCAGTGGTTCTCAACCCTGTCCTCAAGTACCCCCAACAGGCCATGTTTGCATGTTTTTCCTCTATTTGCACATACGCTTTAAATCAGAGGCAATAGTTTGGTATTTTGGACGGGGGGGTGGGGTACTTGAGAACAGGTTTGAGGACCGCCTTGCTGAAGTTCAAACTGAGCATCAGGATTGGGAAGAAAAGGGATTTAATTTTTAAACGTGGCATGGTTGTTGGTGCCAGACAGGCTGGTCTAAGTATCTCAAACTGCTGTTCTACTGGGATTTTCACGCACAACCATCTCTAGTGTTTAGATATTTTCTACTTTCTCTTACAACAATTCTCTGTAGTCAGCGGCGGTTGTGTGGATGAACATGGCTCCCTGCTGCTGTGTTTCAGCCAATGAGGAGGGAGTGACCCGGGAGAACGTCTGCTCTCATGCACATCACAGGATTGGACTCGGGTGTGTAATGAGGGGAGATATATATTAGTTGTCTATGCGCTCTATTTTACAATTTGTTAATTTATAAATGAGAATTTTGATAAATTGTACCTTTTATAAAGTCCCATACCATATATTTAGGTTGGGGGCTTCATATATGCATTGAATTGGGCTTGGAAAATTATTGCCTGTCTTTTTCTTTTCTAGAGCCAATAAATAGTAGATGTGAATGGATTATGTTTACAAAATAAAGTTGCTTTCTTACTGATGCATTTTTACCTCGCTAAAAACGCAAGGAAAACATATAAAAATATTTCCCTTTAAATTATATGGGGCTCTTCACACCACTGCGCTGTGGGTGCAGTGTGTTGTAAAAAGTCCTGCATGCTGCATCTTTGGTGCACTTTTGGAAACTGTGCCAAAAACACAGCTCTCTGTACGTTTAAGGTATTTTCCATTAATTTTAATAGAGGTTGCATGTTTTGAGTTACTTGTCTATTTCTTTACTCATACATCAGGGGACACAGAGCCATAGTAATTACTATGTGGGTTATAGTCCACCTTCAGGCACACCCTAAACAGTAAGTTGCCTCCCTATATAACCCCTCCCACTACTGGGAGTTATCTCAGTTTTTTCGCCAGTGTCTAAGGTGTTGGTCAGAGTGAAGATGTGCTGTGCTGAGCTCCTCTGGAGCAATCCTTGCTGGGGCTAGCTATGCCGCCGGATCCATTCAAAGTGTCTTTTAGGCCGAATTGAATGGTGCCCAGGCCTCGTATTCGAAGAAAGAAGGTTTTGCCTGTAACGCTTCTTCTTAGAGAGCTGGACCCCCGGGATACAGTAGTTTTTGGTATTAAGGCCATAAAGCTTTACTGGCGGGGTGCTTTTTTACAGGTCCAGGATTGTGGGTTCCCCGAGGGTCCCCGGTTCCTGAAGGTTTAATAGAACCCACCATGAAGGGTGAAGATTGGATCTGTTGGTTTTACCACAGAAAACCCTGCAGCGGGAAAGGTAAGTGGAGTTTTTCTAAGGAATTTTGTAATTTTCCAATGAAATGTCATCTTTAAAGTAAATGTTGTAATGCCTAAGTGTCACCACTGGGGGCTGTATGGAGCACATACCTTCTTATGCTTTGCTCAGTCACGCTGTGTCACAGAAGCAGCAGACTTTTTTTCCTCCGGCTAGCAGTCAGACGTCTGGTAAGTTTGGGGGGTTTTGCTTCCTCCAGACACCCCCACCTGAGCTGAACTGTTCCCCTCCTCAAGAGGCTGAATATAAGTGAGAACTAAAAACGATCGGCAATGCCATTTTTCTTTCACCGCCCCTACACAGTGGCGGCTTCCAGGTCTCCTCCACGCCATCCCTCCATCACTCAGCCAATCCTGTCTGATCAGAGGCCCATGCTTGTTTTTTCTTTAAAAAAAAAAAAAGAGGGACGGGGGGTGTGATGATGGGGGCAGGGCTTCGTGCGGCGTTGGCATCCTCCAACGTGGGAGTGTGTTTTTAAAAAAAAAAAAAAAAAACTCCATTTATGCTGGCTGCAAATTTGTCAGAGACATAAGAGCAAAGAAGAGCGTGTGAGGTATTGGTGATACAGGCATTTCCTATTTGACAAATGTACTATTTGCATCAGGCTGAGCATTAATAGCAGCGGCAATAGCTGGACTATTGCTCAAGCAGTGCATGCGATTTCTTCTGGTAATATCTCTGCTTTGTGCATCAAGCTATGGTCAGAGGGGGGGGGGGGGTTGAAACACCCCCAAAAAAGAGCTAGAAGGGTCTCCCTCAAGCTCTGGAAAGCCTACTCATCTCTACAAATGGCATCCTCCCCTTAGAGGGGGTGGCTGGTCAGAGTGAGCATCAGGGCCATGAAATGTCTGCAACTGTTTTTAACACTGCAGCCCCTGTTTTATTTTATGATTTAAAAAAAAATAAAAATAAAAAAAATAAAGTTTAGTGACTTTCACATCCCAGTGTGGGTCAAAATGCGACAGGTTCTCTTCCATTACCCAGGATCCTCAAACTGAGGAACTAGGGGCAGGAGAAGACTAATTCCCTCAGGAGACTGTGGTGAGGCTGATGACTCCTCTTCTGAGGTGTCAAATGTGGGAGAAGCAGATGTTCCAATCTTAAGATTGATGGTGCAATTTCTTGCTGAATGATCGCTCCACATTTATGTACCCTTAACTGAGTGGGTTCACTAAAGCCTCTCCAGTCAAGACAAATAGGGGACTTCCTCAATAGCTCCAGGGTACAAACTGGAGTTCCAAGAGTTCCCCTCTCCTCGTTTTCTCAGATCAGACGTTTCTAAGGATCCAGAGAAAAAAAGTGATTATGGGGGTCCCCATGTAAGAACAGAGGTTGGGGTTTGATTCAAACATCCATTTTTATTTTTTTTTCTCCCCCCACACGGTGCCAAATCCGAATGGACATTCTGGATCCCAAAAATCGAAATTCAATTCCTAAATATAACAACTCCTTTTTGTGTATGAAGTCAATCCAAATCAGTTATCTCCATCCTACAAGGAGGAGAACTTCTGGCATCGAAGATGCATACCTCCATATGCCTATTTCCTCGCTCATTAGTAATATCTACTTTTCAAGGTGGAAAATCTTCATTTTCAGTGTGTAGCTCTGCTTTCTGGTCCAGCTACTGCACCTTGAGTGCTTGCAAAGGTTCTGGCCCCTCTTCTAGCCAGATTAAGGGCCCAATGTATAACGGTTATGGTTTACCTAGTCCAGGGGTCTTCAAACTATGGCCCTCCAGTTGTTCAGGAACTACAATTCCCATCATGCCTAGTCATTTCAGTGAATGTCAGTTTTACAATGCCTTGTGGGATGTGTAGTTCCACAACAGCTGGAGGGCCGTAGTTTGAAGATCCCTGACCTAGTCGATCTGTTCTTGATAGACCAGTCGGTAGCCCGCTTAGACCAAAGTATGGTTACCACATTCAACTACCTGGAATATCTAGGTCAGATTCCCAACCTAGGAGAAATCTTCTTTAAAATCTTGAAGACTAAAATACTTTGGTCCGATCATAGGTACACCCAGAAAAAGATTTTAGGTGGTCGAAGCAAGATAAATTTATTCTATTCAACCTTGCATGAGGTTGTTGGGAAAGATGGTGGCTTCATATAAGGCCGTTCATTATGCTCGGTTTAATTTGAGACTGCTGCAAAACAGTATCCCATCGGCTTGGAACACAGGGTTCAAGCTCTACATTCCCAATGTGATGTGACACCAAAGCCTATGGCCACATCACCCTGATAGCGCCCCATCTCGTCTGATCTTGGAGGCTGAGCAGGTTCGGGCCTGGTTCGTACCCAGATGAGACCACCTGGAAATACCAAGTGCTGTAGACTGGGTGTGCTGGAGCCTCAGTTTATGGTTATTATCCAAAAATCTACGAAGGGGAAAATCCTTCCTTCATTTACCTGGGAAGTGGTAACCACATGCCAACCTTTTTTTTGTTTAGGTTGGGGAACAGTCCAGGAAGGGGCAAGAGAAGTGACCCAGATCAGACATGACCTTGCCCATTAACATTTTAGAAATTCAGGCAGAGCTATTGGTCCTGAGGGCCTGAACGTTCAGTTTACGGCATCGTCCTGCCAGGATTCAATCCGACAATGCCACAGCAATGGCCTACATTAATCACCAAGGGGGCACAAGAAGTTTTGCGGCCAAGAGAAAGGTGAATCGTATCCTATCCTGGGCAGAAAACAATGTACTTTGCCTATCGGCAGTTTTCATCCTAGGAATAGAAAATTGGCAGGCGGAGTACTTGAGTCGCCAGCAGTTGTTCCCGGGAGAATGGTTCCTTTTTTATAAGGTTGAGAACTTCAATCGAGCTCAAGGTTATCTGCTGCTGTGTCTAATTAAAAGTGTGTATGTGCATGCACTCTAGTAGTAAACACTCTCTGAGATGCGTCCAGCTAGGTTACTTCTTACACTTCTGGTTTATTCGAGGGCGGTGCTAATGCTTTATACACAAAGATACGTCATTGCTATGTTAGTCTAATAGGTACATCTCATTGGTTAAAATACAAAAGAAATGGAGAGCGTTGATGATGAGGCTTAATTGTCCTTGGTTCTGTTTTCACTTCCACATTCTTCTAATGTGCGGGAAGCAGGGGGTATCCGCAATTTTCATAAAATCAAGAAACAGAGGTAATCTGTATACTTATATAATGAGTAAGGAGTTGCATGAAAACATGTATACACATAAGAAAATAGACATTTTCAGATTATTATCATCTACATTACATTCCTTCACACCTTAACCCCAATATCTTCCTGTCAATATGTCAAAAATGGGGGATTCCAGACATGGATCTGCTTGCGTCCAGGTTCAACAAAGAAATCAAAAACTTTGTGTCAAGAACAAAGGATCTGCTAGCATGCGGAACAGATGCCTTGCTATTCTTGTGGAATTGGTTCTCACTGATTTATGCATTTCCTCCTATTCTGCCTGTGTCAACGACTTCTTCGCAGGATCAAGCAGGAAGGGAAGTCGTTGATTCTTTTGGCCCCTAGCGGGGCCCAGGAAATCTTGGTATGCAGAAATCGTAAAGATGGCAGTAGGGGACCCATGGACCCTACCATCACGGCCAGACCTTCTCTTGCAAGGTCCGGTGTTCAATGCTACTTTACAAATGCTAAATTTAATGGTCTGGCTATTGAGACCCACACTCTGAAGAAGCGTGGGCTGTCAGGTTCAGTAGTTTTCTACCTTGATTAATGCAAGGGAGCCAGCCTCCATAATTTATATATTATGGAGTCTGGGAAACATGTTGCACCCCAGGAAATAGGTTAAAGGTGGAATCTTTGACTTTCTGCAGATGGGGTGACAAATAAGGCTGGCCTTGAGTGCTTTCTGAGGACAGGTCTCGACCTTATCGGTATTATTTCAACGACCACTTGCTTCACATTCTTTGGTTTGTAACTTTTTCTTCAGGGGGTAACAGGGCTTAATCTCCGGTTAGGTAACCCCTGAACCCTTGGTACTTGAATTTTAGTTTTGTCGGCATTACAAAACAGCCTTTTTTTTGGGCCGATACGACATATTCCCTTGGTCCTTTTTTGACAAGGAAACTATTTTTTCTGGTAAGCATATTTGCTGCAAGAGGGGTATCAGAATTGGCTGCTCTTTCTTATAAAGAGCCATATTTTTATTGTTCACAAGGATAAGGTAGTATTGCGTCCTCATCCTAACTTTTTTTTTTTACCAAAGGTAATATCAGGTTTTTATCTAAACCAGGATATTGTTCTCCATTTTTCCACAACCCTGTTCTATGGAAGAAAAATCACTACATTCTCTTGATGTGGTGAGAGCAGTCAGTCTACTTGAAGGTGACTGCTCAGATTCATAAAACGGATGTTTTGTTGGTGTTGCCTGAAGGTCCTAAAAGAGGACAGGCAGCTTCGAAATCTACTATTTCTAAATGGATTCAACAAGTAATCGTTCAAGCCTATGGTTTAAAGAGGTAGTTCTACTCTCTCAAATCAAAGTGCACTCCTCTAGGGCTGTTAGTGCTTCGTGGGCAGTGCATCACCAAGCCTCCATGGCTCAATTCTGCAAGGCTGCAACTTGGTCTTCCAATCCATACATTTACCAGGTTCTATCTGGTGGATGTAAAAAGACATGAGGATGTTGCCTTTGGGCGCAGTGTACTGCAGGCAGCAGTATAAATCCTCTGATCTCATGGTGCCCTACTTTGGTTGTGTCTCCCTCCCCTCAGTTGGCATTTTTCTGGGACATCCCACATAGTAATTACTTTGGCTCTGTGTCCGTTGATGTACGATTAAAGAAAATATGATTTTTATAACTGCTTACCTGTAAAATCCTTTTTTTCTTTTGAAGTACATCATGGGACACAGAGGTCCCGCCCCTCTTTCTAGTATACACGTGTATTGCTTTGCTACAGAACTGAGATACTACCAGTAGTGGGAGGGGTTATATAAGGGAGGCAACTTCCTGTTTAGGGTGTGCCAGTGTCCAGCACCTGAAGGTTGACTATAACCCACATAGTAATTACGATGGCTCTGTGTCCCATGATGTACTTCAAAAGAAAAGGATTTTACAGGTAAATTGGTATTAAAAACCTATTTTTCAGAGGTGCATGCTGGGAATCAGGCACCCAGAAAACGCACCAGAAATGCACATGCAGTGTGAAAGAAGCTTAAGAATATTGTTTAATCCCGCTTTAACCATTTCCCGACTGCCCACAGTACTTTTACATGTACGTAATACAGCCTGCTCCGAGTTACGGGCACGTGACCACTTTAGCAACCATTGTGTCCACTGCTCCCAGTGGATTGTGGCTCCAGGTACCCATGGCCCGGTGATCATGTGATCACTATGCAATCACATGATCACAATGTCGTCAAAGCTGTTATGAATTCATAACAGCTGTGTCTCCTATGCAGAGATTGGCCCACAGCTATCATATGGTACCTTGGTCAATTACAGCACCATGTGATTAGTTGTAGTCAATCACTGGTAATCACAGCTGTTATGAATGTACCCCATTCACAACAGTACAAAACATTGCTGTTACAATGATCATCATTGTAACAGTCAAAATGTGTTTAAAAAAAAAAATCCCTGATCACTACCCCCCCCAGATTAGTACAGTGGTACTATGGTGAAACTGAACTAATCTGATGAATGTATTTAAAGGAAAATTTAAAAAAAAAAAAAAAAAAAAAAACCTATTTTCCAAAAAATTGTGACAAATTAAACCTTCGAAAACCTTGCCCTGCATCTTGATAAATGCCTCAGACTGTCTACTTTCCAAAAAGGGGTCAGTTGGGGGGTATTTGTGCTGTCCTGGCATTTTAAAGGCCTCAAATTAGATCACCAGTACATCATCATCATTGATCAATTCTGTATGTATGTGTGGCAATAACTCTCGGTGGAGCTGCTGGTTGAAAGCGGGCTTGTTACCTTCACTCTCCTTCTCTCTGTTTCACCGGCACCGGGTCTAGGGTTCCGTTGAGTTTACCTCCGGACGATAAAAGCACCAACACTTGAGTACGTTTTCAATGCTTTATTGAACAATTAACGAATGAAGTAGCAGGAAAGAGGCAGAAGGGAAACTGCAGGGAAAGCTCAAATACCTTTCTGTAGGATTCTTGACAAATGTCCTTTTAGGGTTGAAGATTATAGTAGAATGCGTTCCACTCGTGGGACACACTCTTTGCCCGCCTGGATAGGCCTCTCTCACTTGCCTAGCAGCCAGTATGCAGCACGAACAAAAGTCTCTGCCACAGACTTGCTTGGGATGAACCCGTACGATCCTCTGCCACAGGATGTATTGGTTTTGTGGTGAATGTCAGTCACAGTGCTTGAACCTTTAAGCCAAACTCGGCAACACTATGCTGTAAAGTTACTTTAGGATACGTCCTCCGAGTCACCAGGCCCCTCTCCAGACTAGCACTCTGCATGATCCTTCCATGACGGGTCCTCCCCGGGATCTCCTGGGTTGTCCAGTTTCTTCACTCTGGATAGACAGCTCAGGACCATTCCTCAGCTGCTGTGGTAGGCCCCAGACAAGCTTCTGGGCCCACCCATGTGCCGCAGTGACGCGGGCCTCCGTAATGGAGGACCACGAGGTAGTACTCTAAACGCATACCTGTCGGCCAGGAGGGCCAGCAGGTGGCTGTAAACGCACCCCAAAATATGGCGTCTGTCCCATAAATACCCTCTCCCAGAATGCAACTCTGAGGACCACCTCCACCGAGTCGTCTCCGGGACAGAGCAGCACCCATACGCTTTGACACGTTGCCTTTCCAACACTAGCCAGTGGTAACACCCACCGGCTCAGTATGGAAACACACGCAATCTCTCTCTCTCTCTCTCTCTCTCTCTGTCTCGTGTTTTTTTTTTTTTTTTATTGTGAAATAAAAAGTTGGATGGTTTGCGCTTGTGAACAGCAATCTTTAAGTCTGACCACAGATTTTCTATTGAATTGAGGTCTGGGCTTTGACTAGGTCATTCCAACACATTTTACATGTTTCCCCTTAAACCACTCAAGTGTTGCTTTAGCAGTGTGTTTGGGGTCATTGTCCTGCTGGAAGGTGAACCTCTGTCCTAGCCTCAAATCACACACATAGATGGTGCTAAATACAGGGATATTCTTGAGCAAAACCTGTACCACTCTCTTTCCCTCAACTCTGACCAGTTTCCCAGTCCTGACTGCTGAAAAACATCCCCACAGCATGATGCTGCCACCACCATGTTTCACTGTGGGGATGGTGTTCTTTGGGTGATGTGATGCATTGGGTTTGCGCCAAACATAGCATTTTCATTGGCCAAAAAGTTCAATTTTAGTCTCATCATACCAGAGCACCTTACTCCATACATTTTGGGAGTCTACCACATGCCTTTTCCCAAACTCAAAACGTGCCACTTTGTTTTTTTGCTGAAAGTAATAGCTTTCTTCTGGCCACTCTGCCATAAATTGCAACTCTATGGAGCATACGGCTTATTGTTCTGCAGATTCTCCAGGGTTACCTTAGGTCTCTGTGCTGCCTCTGATTAATGCCCTCCTTGCCCGGTCCGTGAGTTTTGGTATGCGGCTGTCTCTTGGCAGGTTTGCTGTTGTGCGGCCGTCTCTTGGCAGGTTTGCTGTTGTGCCATGTTCTTTCCATGGTTATGATAGATTTGATGGTGCTCCTAGGGATCATCAAAGATTTGGATATTATTTTATAACCTAACCCTGACTTGCACTTCTCAACAACATTGTCCCTTACTTGTTTGGAGAGTTCCTTGGCCTTCATGGCAGTGTTGGGTAAGTGGTGCCTCTTGCTTAGGTGTTGCAGCCTCTGGGGCCTTCAAAAAGGTGTGTGTATGTAATGACAGATCATATGACACTTAGATTGTACACAGGTGGACACCATTTCACTAATTATGTGACTTCTGAGGGTAATTGGTTGCACCAGAGCTTTTTATGGGCTTCATAACAAAAAGGGGTGAATACATAAGCACATGCCAATTATCCGTTTTTTTTATTTCTGAAAAATAGTTTTATGTATAATATTTTTCTAATTTTACTTCAGCAACTTAGACTATTGTGTTCTGATCCATCACATATAATTCAGATTAAAAAAAACATTGAACTAAAGGCTGTAATGTAACAAAATGGGTAAAAAGCCAAGGAGGGGGGTGTGAATACTTTTGCAAGGCACTGTACCATAGGTTGTAGACTATAACGTTCACATAAACCAACTGATATACACTTATTGGGATTTCTTTACCAAAGACATGTAGCAGAATACATTTTGGCCTAAATTTTGTTAAGAAATTTCATTAGATATGTTTTAGTGGTTAGATGGTTACCCCACCGAATGGTACACACAGTTTAGGGAATTACTATGCCCACATTTATTGCGTACATATAATAAAGCTTTAGGCACTGGGGTCCTTCCCCCCACTATGCGTGAGGCCTTGATCGTACTTCTGCTGAAACCCAGAAAGGATCCACTTAAATGTGAATCATACCGACCAATATCCCTCATAAATGTGGACGTTAAGATACTGGCTAAAGTGCTTGCAAATCGTTTAAATAAGGTGGTCACCACTCTGGTTAATAGTGACCAGGGGGGGCTTTATACCAGGAAGATCCACTAGAATGAATATTCGTAGACTATTTCACAATTTGCAATATCCACATGATTGCCCCCCAACGCGGGCCATAGTATCCTTAGATACTTGCAAAGCATTTGACAGTGTGGAATGGCCATATCTTTTTCGGGTGTTGCAGTTGTATGGTTTTGGCCCACGTGTGGTGGCATGGATAAGACTTTTATGCCTCCCCCCAGGCCAAGGTTCGAGTTAACTCCTCGGTCACTGAGACATTCCCCATTACAAGGGGTACAAGGCAGGGTTGCCCGCTGTCCCCGCTCCTATTCGCCCTAGCCATGGAGCCCCTAGCGGCACGTATTCGCTCCTCTTCATCTATTAAAGGACTTCCTATTGCCACTATAGAAGAGCGAATTTCATTCTATGTGGACGATACACTGGTGTATTTGGCAGATACTAACAGGTCACTTCAGTCTTTGCTAGCCGAAATTAATATATTCGGAGATTTCTCCGGTTTCCGGGTGAACTGGGATAAATTAAGTCTTTTCCCCTTGGATACAGCAGCGATTCCCCAGATTCATCTGGATTCTAAACTACAAGTGGTGTCCTCTTTCCGATACCTCGGGGTCCTGGTACAATCGCCCTTATCCACTTACATTACTAATAATTCAGATCCCTTATTGAATCGCTTACAGGAGCAAACTAAACAATGGATGGATCTGCCCCTTGACCTTATGGGAAGAGCGAATCTCCTCAAAATGGTCTACCTCCCGAAATTGCTATATGTTCTGGCTAATTCCCCATGTGCAATCCCTAAATCTATTTTTAAAACGTATTGACACGATATGTGTGACGTTCCTGTGGAAGGGGGGATCCCCCAGAATGGCACTTGAGACACTAAGGCTGCCGTCTCACATGGCTGGCCTGGCATTTCCAAATTTCTTTCTTTATTACTTAGCGTCACAACTGGTGCATATACATGACTGGTTACATCCAGCCTTGACAAATGCATGTACTACCACTGAAGGTGCCATCGCGACTTCCATGGAAACTCTCCACAATATCATTTATAGGGGCAGAGTCCCTAATCGACCAGGTACTTCCATGCTGGCAACTACACTCTCAATCTTTCAACACATAGTCAAAAAAATTTCTCGACATACTTGGTCAGCATCCCCGAACAATCCTTTGTGGTTTAACCCCACTTTACAGGAACTAAACTCCTTACCCGACACCAAACATTGGTACTCCAAATGGGTAAAGTATTTATGCCATCTATATAACGACCAAGGCTTTAAAACTTTTCAACAACTGAGACTTGACTTTGACTTACCAAGCTCCTACCTGTTCCACTATTACCAGCTTAAACATGCTATCCGAGCTCAGTTTGGCTCCCTAAATTACCCCATAGACTTGCCCCCATTGGAGAGACTGCTGAGACAACCTGATCCTAATAAACTTGTCTCTGCCTACTACGCTGCCCTAATGACAGATTTTAACCCCAGATTCACTAAAGCACAGAAAAAATGGGCAGACATGGACATTTCACTTACGGAGGAAGACTGGACTGAATTTAGTGACACATACAAAAATACTGTTATCTCATCTAAGGACCGGGTCATACAGATCAAGATTTTCCACCAATCTCATCTTACCCCAGCTAGGCTGTGTAAGATGGGGTTGAAGCCCACTGCAGAATGTTTCAGGGGATGTGGGGGAGATGCTGATTTCCTACATTGCTTCTGGACTTGTCCGGTGGTCCAGGACTTTTGGAGGGAGGTGGGTTCTTTCATTTCCTCTGCTCTAGGACTCCCCAATATTATTCACCCTAAGAATGGCTTACTGGGGGTCTTTGGTGATTTACAGATACCAACACAGGCTAAGAGACTATTACGTATCCTTTATTTTTATGTTAGAAAGTCTATACTGCTATCCTGGAAAGGTATACAAACACCTTTGAAATCTCTATGGCTAAAATTAATTAATGTTGTCATACCGTTGTATAGACTTACCTTTGAACTCAGGAAACGAAAAAAAATGTTCCACAAAATATGGGATAGGTGGCTGGCTAGCCCCATGACCCTTTCTATATAATGTGTGCTTAATCTATGCCACTCACAGGTGGTGCCAGAAAATGCATCATATATGTGAATTACTATAACTCATATTCGTTAATAACTGGTTATGTATAAACTTATGTAATCAATCTCAGATCGACTTACCATTAGTTAGCTGTTTGTTTTTTCTCCTCCCCTCACATATAGGCAATGTACTTGACAGGGTATGCCAATGCTTAACAGTGATTTATTTAGTGACTGTTTGTTGTGCTTGTTTTTCTTTTTTTTTTTTTTTTTTTTTTTTTTTTTGTACAACTGGTTTGTATTAAAATCAATAAAAATATAAAAAAATATCTTTAAAAAAAAAAAAAAAGATATATGATTTAGAACAAAATTTTTGTGTTTTTTTTTTTTTTTTTTTAATAGCAAAAAATAAAAGACCAGATGGTGATCAAATACCATCTAAGGAAATCTCTATTTTGTGTGAAAATAAATTATAAAAATGTAATTTGCATTGTGTTGCATGACTGCGCAATTGCCATTTAACCACTTAAGGCCCGGAAGATTTGCCCCCTTAATGACCAGGCCATTTTTTACAATATGGCACTGCGTCGCCTTAACTGACAATTGCGCGATCATGTGATGCTGTACCCAAACAAAATTGACATCCTTTTTTTTTTTTTTTTTTTTTTCCCTACAAATGGAGCTTTCTTTTGGTGGTATTTGATCACCTCCGCGGTTTGAGTGACAATTTTGAAAAAAAAAAACAACTTTTTTTTAACTTTTTTACCGACCTCGCGCATTGGCTCCTACGTTGCGCTCTCTATACCCCTTAGACCCCTTTCACACTGAGGTGTTTTTCAGGTGCTACAGTGCTAAAACTAGCACCTGAAAAAAGCCTCAGCTGCAAACCCAGTGTGAAAGCCCGAGTGCTTTTACACTGGGGCGCTGCGCTGGCAGGGCGTCGCAAAGTCCTGCCAGCAGCTTCTTTGCAGCGGTGTAGGAGTGGTGCATACACAGCTCCAGCCCATTGAAAACAATGGGGCAGTGCTGTGATACTGCCGGCAAAGCGACCTTTTGCGGGAGGATTTAACACGCTAAAACGGCGCTAAAAATAGCGCAGCTTTACCGCTGACGCCCGGGGTGGCTCAGTGTGAAAGGGGTCTTAAAGCGGGTGCTGTACAGCTACTGCAATTTGTGCAGGGAAACCAACCTGCAGTCTTCTAACAATGGCGGTTGGTCGGCAAGTAGTTAAAGTAACGCAGTGCTGAGCAAAAAAATGGCCTGGTCATGAAGGGGATAAAACCTTCCGGAGGTCAATTGTTAAAACAGATGAGTCAGGCAGCTAGTACCAATCATCATGATTTCTAATCATGAACACAAGCAAGCTGTCTAATTTGTTTACAAACAAACCTTATAGATTGTAGAGGCAACAACAGCCTGGAGATGGCAGTGTGCTTTTGTTTTTTAATAACATACTTTATTCCTTACTGTCTTACTGTTAGATTTTTAACCCCTTCCTGCCTAAGGCCTCTTTCACATGAACGATCAGTTCAGGTCCACCTATCAGTTTTTTAGGCGGACCTGAACGGACCCTCCATAGACCTCTATGGAGCGTCGGATGTCAGCGGTGACATGTCCGCTGACATCCGATCCGAAAAAGTGTAACGGGAAAAAAACTACTTTTCCATCCGTTTTCGGATCGGGTGACGATGGACTCTACGGTCCGTCATCATCCGATCCCCCATAGAGGAGAGCGGCACTCTGACAGGTCCGTCACTGCACAGTGTGCAGCGATGGACCTGTCGTCTGCCTGCTCAGCGGGGATCCATGGAGCGATCCCAGCTGAGCAAGCAGTTGTTCACGGGGCGGATCATCACGGATCCGTCCCATGTGAAAGGATCCTAAGGGTAAAACAAATCTTAATGCCGAAGCCCAATTTGGCAATTTTGACATGTGTTGGGTAAAAGCGTACATATCATCACAACTACTTTGTGCATCCAGGTGGATTATACCTTGTTTTTTTTTTCAGGACAAATTGAACTTGCGTTTGGTGGTAGATGGTAATGGATATCTCCCTGGTTTTTTAAATTAATTAATTTTTTTTTTTTTTTCCATCTAAGGAAAACTGGTGCGATCTCTAGCGCTCAGGACCCGGAACATCCGATTCTGGGTCACCTGATCGCTGTAATAGTATTAGTGACTGGTCACTGTGATAGCCAATCAGAGGCTGTGAAGCCCACCCCTGTGTTTTCTGTCTCTGCAAGGACAGAGAAAGATACAATGTATCTGTCTCGTCCATTCACATAGGTAGGAGAGAGATAGGAAAAAAAAATAACCTGGATCAAAGTCTGATCCAGGCCAGCCCCAGGGTTCATGTTTGCGGTGCGATCCCAGCACAAAGGGAAATGCGCAAATATGCAGCCCCATGGAAAAAGCCCAGTCCAGTGGGGGCGCATGTTTCCGTACGGTCGGCGTGAAGGGGTCTACTAATAAAGTCAGCTGTATCTAGAAGAGCTTGGTCACGCATATGTTGATTAATGAAGAATGAAGCAATGCTCATTAAAGTGATTGTAAGGGGTTTAAAAAAAAAAACACATTGGATAGATTGATAGCAGCGCAACCATTGGCTGCCGCTGCTGTCAATCAGATCCAATCAAGAGCCGAGAACCCCGGGTAGAGACAGTGAGTCCCCACCGGGTCAAGTTCCAGGGCTCAGGTAAGTAAAAAGGGGGGGGGGGGGGGGAGCTGGTCACTGACAGGTTTTTTTTTTTTTTTTTGTTTCTGTTACTTTTTTACAAAGTTTTGTAAGTGTTTTTGTTTTGTGTTTTTTCTCTTTTCTCTCCTTCACTGATGGGGCTGCACTGACGAATTCCACCTCTACTCCGCTTTCAGGACTAGTGAATAGCATAAATTAAAGGGCATAGCCCTTCCCCCAACATTCTCCTTCTTCTTTTTTTTTTTTTTTTTTTCCCTCATTCCTCTTGACTGGTGAAGAGTAGCAGTATGTCCATACCTCTGCAGTCGGCAGTGTCCGCCGGGTTAAGCCTCTCCCATTAGCAGTCCCTGTTCTTGGGCCGCTGATGAGACTGGGAACCCCTTCTGTGGATCTTTTGGGGGCTTGCAGAGTTTCCTCATAGGAACGCAGTCTGCTGACAAAATCAAGAACAGACGAATGTTGGTGCATGTGACAGGAGGATCAACTCGTTTTGGTTTCCCTGGGTCAGGTTAGATTCTTTTTGTTCCCCTCATATCCTTAAGAAATGTGTTTTTGATCTGATCAATATGTTATTTTGGGAAAGCAGAGTGATAAAGATACTGTGGAATACATTTATGCTCTGCAGTAAAATTTGTCCCCTTTTTTAAGAATTTTATTCTCGTATTATGTGTGCGCATTCCGGGCTTCCCGTTTTTACCCCCAGAGTCCCGTTTGTGCTCCGGTGGGAATTTCGGACGTTTCTTACCTATTCTGGTGCCTTTTTTTTACCCTCTCCCTGTTTGCTGTGTGAACGGTGGAAAGTGGGGGGTGCGCTGCTATCCTCCCCGACATAGGAGCGGCGTGTCCTCAGGCTCTGTGCGCAGGCGCAATCCAGAGCTCAGAACTGAGTGTTTCCTTTAGGCTTTCCTTCCTGGTTCTAGTGCAGTGGGTTGGTGAGGCTTAGGCGGTCATCTTGGTGTAGGGAAAAATACTAATTCTGCTTTTTTTTTTTTTTTCCAGTAATAGGGTAGGTCACTCTAATTAAACTTCCCCTCCCCTTTTATCTTTAAATTTTGGCTCCAAATTGGGCTCAGGGCTGCTCCATTGTTCCGGCCAATTCAGTGCTGCAATCGGTTATGGCAAAACGGGCCTTATGGCTAAAACCTTGGACAGCCAATCTGGCATCAAAGCAAAATTGGTGCATTATTTTCCTTTGATGGAAAATCTTTGGCGAGAAACTTGACAAAGCAATCTCTCGAGTAAAAGGGGGCAAATCTGGCTTACTTCCCCAGGACAGGAAGGTCTGTAGAACAAAGGCCTATTTATCCCGATTCCAGCAATCAAATTCCAGAGACTTCAGGCAGGCTCGCCCCTTTAGGGACAACAAGAAATCATGGAGAGGCACTCGGACTTCTTTTTTTGGGAGCCAGAAAGAACAACTCCCTCACCGCTCCCAGGAGGGGACAAAGTCTTTTTGACGCCAAAGGGGTGGAGACGCCTCCAGTGGGAGTCTGGCTAAAACGTTTTTTCCCCATCTGGGCCTCCAAGTGTCAAGACCCATGGGTCCCATCAACGATCAAGTACGGTCACTTCTCTCATCAGCCTCCTCACTTGTCTTTCAAGGAAACAGTTACCGGCCTCCCCACAGAAAGCACTGGCCCTAAACCAATTTATGGAGTCTCTGTAGCGTCAATGGACAGCAGTACCTGTTCCCCCATCGGAGTGATTTACAGGTTTTTATTCAGTTTTTTTTCTGTACCAGAAAAAGGGTGGGAGACCTGTAATAGATCTGAAAAAACGAAATCGCTACATTCATCTCGAAAGCTTCAAGATGGAGTCGCTCCAAACGATTATCCAAATCATGCAACCAGGAGATTGGTTAATATCGTTAGACCTGCAGGTTGCTTACCTCCACATCCCTATTCTATCATCCTTCCAAAAGTATTTAAGGTTCGCAGTGGGTCATGACCACTTCAGGTTGTGCACCTCCCCTTGGGTGTTCACAAAGGTGTTGATATCTGTCTTGGCCCCTCTGAGAGAGAAGGGATTAGGAATTTATCACTATCTGGACATTATCCTCTTGCTGTCAAACAACCCGAGCCAGCTTATAGCCCACAGAGATTCTTCTACAGTCGTTGTCGGAGTTGGGGTAGTTGGCGAACCACCGAAAGCCAATTAGTTCCAACACAACAGATAATCTATCTAGGAGCAATGTTCGATACGCACCTAGGCACAGTCTCTTTACCCCAACTGAAGATGGAGAGCATCATTCTGAAGATATCCAAGACCATACAGAGGTCCCATTTATCAGCCTCAGTGTCTGAGCCTTATTGGCACAATGTCCTCATGCATACCTCTAGTTCTGTGGTCTCACTGGCACCTGAGACACTTCCAGACGGGATTCTTAACACAATGGAGACAGCAACATCTTTCCCAGACAATCCGTTTAACACTAATAAGCAGGAGTCTGCACTGGTGGATGAATCCAGAGAATCTCTCCCGGTCCCATCATTTGGGTTCCCATTCATGGACCACACTTCAGATGCGAGTGGCCAGGGGTGGGGTGCCCATTGCAGAGAATTCAGGGAAGATGGTCCTTTCCCACCAGAGGGATAGTGTCCAGTGTCCTAGAAATGAGGGCAGCATTTCTAGCCTTAACCTCTTTTTTGCATCTCAGGTTAGGGGGCAGAGAGAGAAAAAGGTCCTGGTATCTCTACCGGGATCAAAAAGCGGCTGCTTGGGCAACAAAGTCTACACCTGGGTATGTATCTATAAAATTACAAAATTTATTTCATCCATATTGGAAACGTGCTACAAAAATCATTAAACTGCATCTATTATTAATAAAAACAGCTTCACACTGCAGGCTTCTCAAGGTGCTCCCACATGTGGTCACCCAAGGAAGCAAAATATAGTGAACACATTCAGAACAAAAAAGGAAAAATACACAAACGCATTATACAAAAACATGAAAACACCCACAACACGACGAAGCTACGCTAATTGGTTAGCGAAAATGCGTTGACGTCACAGCGGTCATGTGACGCCAGCCAACGATACTCCCCGTATCTACTGCACCGCAAGATAGATATTGAATTGGTTATCAGGAACTGTCGAAATAGTATGTGCCATAAACCAACGGCTTGACTGTCCAAATGGAAAGACTGCTCAGAATTCCCCCCTTCCTGCAGTTTTTGACCCAGGGCAGGCTGGCCCATCCAGACCCACAGAAGCTGGATCTTCGTGTATGGAGGTTGAAAGGAGGAGGTTTGAATCGTTAGGCTGTTCCCAAGAGGTCATATCCACCCTGTTAAAAGCCAGAAAACCTACAACCAATGCAATCTATGCAAGGATTTGGGACAAGTTCTTATCCTATGCCACAGGAAAAGGTTTTGATCCCATCTCTCCTTCCACTGCTGATGTTCTGAGTTTTCTGCAAACTGGTCTCGATTTGGGGCTTTGCCAGAGTTCCCTTAAGGTACAAGTGTCCGCAATTTCTGCAGCAACTAACACCAGATGGGCAGAAGACCCTCTAGTGGTTACGTTCCTCAGGGGCGTATTGAAGATGTGTCCGCCATCCGGACGTTCCTTTCCAAAGTGGGGTCTTCCTCTAATATTGGAAGTCCTATCCACTCATCCATTTGTGCCGGTTGAAGAGGTCTCGATTTGGAACTTAACTTTAAAAACAACTTTTCTGTTGGCTATTACATCTGGCAGGAGGATTTCGGAACTCCACTCTCTGGGCGTGGGGGACGATCACATTTCCTTTTTCCCCAGACAGGGTAGAGCGTTGCCCTCCCCAAGGGTTTATGCCTAAGGTCACCACAACGGCACATCTATCGGAGCTATGGGCGTTACCAGTTTTCATGGACTCAGAATCAAACTCCTGTCATGAGTTAGACATATGCAAAGTCCTCAGGGCCTACTTGGAAGCCACAGCAAGTTTCAGGAACTCTGAAAGATTATTCATCATCCCATGGGGCAAGAATAGAGGAAAGGAAGCTTCTACCAGAACCTTGGCATCCTGAGTTGTCAAGTTAATTCCGAAAGCTTACAGGGTGAAAAACTTGGAACCTCCAGGTCATGTGAATGCTCATTCAACAAGAGCGGTATCAGCTTCTTGGGCAGCGGGGGCAAATGTTTCTTTGGAAACAGTATGCAGGGCCACCTCTTGGTCTTCTCGACGCGCGTTCCTTAAACATTATTGTGTTGATCCCGGAGCTCTTACGACAGTAGAGTTCGGGAGAAGAGCACTTTGTGCTGCCATGTCTGTGTCTGGTTAAATTTTTTTTCGTTAACTGGCTCACACGGGTGGGTTTAATGCTTTATTTATCACAGGTATGTTGCCATGGAGGCACCAGGAAAACAGAAAATCATACTTACCGTAATTTTCCTTTCCTGGTGTCAATCCATGGCAGCATACGTTCCCACCCTCGGTATTCTATATTACGAAGAATGTTGAGGGAGGGGCTTTGCCCTTTAATTTATGCTATTCACTAGTCCTGAAGGCGGAGCTCTATCACAGGGATGCTGCCATGGATTGGCACCAGGAAAGGAAAATTACTGTAACTATGATACAATTTTCCGTTTTTTTTTTTTTTTTTTTGTTTAGCAACAACAACAAAAAAACCCCAGTGGTGATCAAATACCACCAAAAGAAAGCTCTATTTGTGGGAACAAAAAAAGATAAATATTTTGTTTGGGTACAGTGTTGCATGGCTGCGCAATTGTCATTCAAAATGCAACAGCGCTGAAAGCTGAAAATTGGCCTGGGCAGGAAGGTTGTGCTCGGTATTGAAGTGGTTAATGTTGGTAATATATTCAGGTAATAAGTGCAATGGCATTACAGCCAATAGAGTTTATAGTTTTTGTTTTTTTTTTGGGGTATTTTACATTTTCAAGTTGTACTTCTGCTCGTCAAAAAGCAAAATATTTGTTTATGAAACTTGGCTTTATTTATAAAGACGTTAGATTTAGCCGTTGCGATATATATGTGTATATGTGTCTGTAGTGCACGTTCCAACCTTAATACCATAGATAACATGTTAGATTTTTACTCCAGCAGTATATAATGAGTTTGGTAATTCTGAAGAAATGGTTAAATAATTTTAACTCAAACTTAACTAAACCCATTAGATTTTAGATGAATAAAATGTACTGGAGATTTAAGACGACTAAAATATGGCTAAAACAATTCAGATGACTAAAATAGAACTAAAATGGCTTTTTTTATGTCAAAATTAACACTTTTAATCAATCATACTCAATTTTGCTCTCCTGCTCTTCTGTTTTTCCCAGTCTATAAGAATAATACCTGATTGGTGACTTGTTACAAGATTTTTTTTTTGTTTTGTTTTTATGTATGCATCACAATAGCTCAGGATGCTTGGGTCATATAAATTCGGGTGTTGTTCTACCTCTTCTATGAGTTCTGATAATATCAGCCTTCATGACACTTGCTGATGAGGTCATTTGCCAACACAAAAAGCTTTGCCACTGACAATGTCTGCTCCTACCTGCATTAGTAGTATTGCTGGCTGGTTGATACTTTTGCCTGCTCACAGAAGCAAATCATGTTACCACACGGCTGCTCTGTACAAACAGGAAGTGATTGGAGCTGCTTTCTTATTTCCCAGTGCATTCTGGGATACCAGAGCCTCCACTCCAATGCCCAGCTAAAACTACTTAAATGCTTCACTAACACACCATAAATGGGGTGCTGTTCATGTGCACTTATAGAACATCACCATTTAAATTAATGGAGGCGATTGACAAACGTTGATGCCTCATGAAAGCGACATGCTGGGTCATTTTTTAGCAAGGCACAACACCAATGCTCCTGTCTGAACAGCACTGTGGTGCCATTGTAATATATAAGCAGGCATCAACAGGTGGAGGCTTTAGGGATGCTGAATAAATGGCGCATAAACACATGGTATTGACATGTGTGAAGGAGCCCTAATGCTGCATGCTTAATCCAGTATGCAAAAACTTTCATTTCAAATAAATTCCTCAGATGCCACACAGGAAAGCGTGGCACTTTTCCCTGCAGAAATTGTGTTCTCACCTATTTAGCAAAGTTAAACATGTTTAAAGTGTGCAAAAACAACTGCTTTTCAGTTCTTGTTACTATTGGCCAAAGTACATAACTCCTAGACCAGCCTTTTTCAACCAGGGTGCCTTCAGGTTTCTTTAGGGATGCCTTGGCAAAATGCCTAAAAATTGCCCAAAAAAATGTATACAAGTGAACGGGTGGATCAAGCCTGCCTTTTTAGTAGCACAAAGCCACGTGTTTTCATTGTGCACCATTACAACCTTCTAGGTGTCAGCAACGTGGATGCCAGGCATTGGTTGATAAGCAGGATGTCCAATGGACAGTATCCTTGTTTGTTCCTTCCCTACCCCTCTCTGTCAGCACTGGGGTCACATAAGCTGACTGAGGTAGAAGAGAAACATTTTAATTATTGTCAGGCGTATTTGCTTTCCAAGAATAAATCACCTCTAACATCGGGTGTCCTATGTGTGTGGATGTTGCTGTGATATGTTAAAACTTCCAGCTAGTTAGAGTAGGTGAGGTTGAAAAAAGACACAGGTTCAACCTCTGTGTGTGATTTTATGTCAGTATTACATTGTATATCCCTGTAATGTTGTGGCTGTTCGGGTGCTTATCTAATGGGGCGTACACACGGTCGGACTTTTCAGCTACAAAAGTCCGACAGCCTGTCCGACGGACTTTCGATGGACTTTCGACGGACTTGCGGCGGACTTTCTAACGAACAGACTTGCCTACACACGATCACACAAAAGTCCGTCGAATTCTTACGTGATGACGTACACCGGACTAAAATAAGGAAGTTGATAGCCAGTAGCCAATAGCTGCCCTAGCGTGGGTTTTTGTCCGTCAGACTAGCATACAGACGAGCGGATTTTTCGACCGGACTCGAGTCCGTCGGAAAGATTTGAAGCATGTTTCAAATCTAAAGTCCGTCGGATTTGAGGCTGAAAAAGTCAGTTGAAAGTCCGGAGAAGCCCACACACGATCGGATTACCAGCCAGCTTTAGTCCGTCAGCGTCCGTTGGACTTTTGTAGACGAAAAGTCCGACCGTGTGTACGCGGCATAATAGTCTCTTGAAACTATCGATGACCACCGCCTGTGGAAGGGAATTCCACATCCTTTCTGCTCTTACAGTAAAGAATCCTCTACATAGTTTAAGGTTAAACCTCTTTTCTAATTTTAATGAGTGGCCACGAGTCTTGTTAACCACTTCCCGACCGCCGCACGACTATATACGTCCTAATTTTGAACGGGGATATCGTTGTTATGGCAGCAGTTAGCTGCCATAACCCCGGTATCCCCGTTTTCGTGCGGCGGCCGGCTTTCAGATAAAAGTGGTCCCTGCGGCGGATTCGCCGCGAGATCACTTTTATCGGTGGCGGGAGAGGGCCCTCCCGCCGCGATCCGGTGCCCTCCGCCGCTTACCGGAGCCGTCGGTAGCGGCGGAGGCGATCGCATCCTGCTCAGTGGTTTGTCTGGAGACGAGTGAGGCCAAGATGGCGCTCACTCGTTTCCATGACACTGCTGGGCGGAAGCGACGTCAAAACGTCACTTCCGTCCACGCCTCTTAAAGGCATATTTTTTCAAATGTCATTTTTCTAAATGACTTTTTTTTTTTTTTTTTATTGCATTTTAGTGTAAATATGAGATCTGAGGTCTTTTTGAACCCAGATCTCATATTTAAGAGGTCCTGCCATGCTTTTTTCTATTACAAGGGATGTTTACATTCCTTGTAATAGGAATAAAAGTGACACAATTTTTTTTTTTTTTAAACAGTGTAAAAATAAATAAAATATTGTAAAATAAATAATAAAAATAAAAAAAAATTTTTTAAAACCCCCCTGTCCCGACGAGCTCGCACGCAGAAGCGAAGGCATACGCGAGTAGCGCCCGCATATGAAAACGGTGGTCAAACCACACATGTGAGGTATCGCCGCGACCGGTAGAGCGAGAGCAATAATTCTAGCCCTAGACGTCCTCTGTAGCGCAAAATATGCAACCTGTAGAATTTTTTAAACGTCGCCTATGGAGATTTTTGAGGGTAAAAGTTTGACGCCATTCCACGAGCTGGCGCAATTTTCAAGCATGACATTTTGGGTATCAATTTACTTGGCGTAACATTATATTTCACAATATAAAAAAATTGGGATAACTTTACTGTTGTTTTATTTTTTTATTCAAAAAAGTGAATTTTTTCCAAAAAAAGTGCGCTTATAAGACCGCTGCGCAAATACGGTGCAAAAAAAAGTATTGCAATGACCGCCATTTTATTCTCTAGGGTGTTAGAAGAAAAACCATATATAATGTTTGGGGGTTCTAAGTAATTTTCTAGCAGAAAAATCTGTTTTAAACATGTAAACACCTAAAATCTAAAACGAGGCTGGTCCTTAAGTGGTCCCTTCCGCAAAAAAGTTTTATCCCTATTGTGGGGTCACCAGTATGGTATTTGTACGTTGAAATCATATCCCCTCTCAAACGTCTCTTCTCCAGAGAGAATAAGTTCAGTGCTTGCAACCTTTCTTCATAACTTATATCCTCCAGCCCCTTTATTAGCTTTGTTGCCCTTCTTTGTACTCACTCCATTTCCAGTACATCCTTCCTGAGGACTGGTGCCCAGAACTGGACAGCATACTCTAGGGTTGCAACCTGTCCGGTTTTCTCTCAGACAGTCTGTTTTTTTTTTTTTTAATGATGTGTACAGGTTTTCATCTGCCCCAGACCCGGACACATCATTCACACGGACTGCACCGAGACTGACATCTGATGTCTCCCCCCCTCCCTGACGGCAGCCTGGTTCAGCAGAGCAGTGTGTCAGTGAATCTCCTTTCCTCCTTCTCCGCTCAGCATACACACACGAGGAGGGGGAGCAGGAACGAGCTGATCTCAGGTCTGTAAAAAGTTTTTTCTATACTGTTTAAATCAGGGATATGCAATTAGCGGACCTCCAGCTGTTGCAGAACTACAAGTCCCATGAGGCATAGCAAGACTGACAGCCACAAGCATGACACCCAGAGGCAAAGGCTTGATGGGACTTATTGTTTTGCAACAGCTGGAGGTTTGCTAATTGCATAGCCCTGGTGTAGATGGACAGGGGGAAGGGGAGAGAGCGGCAGAAAAGGTAGAAAATATGTGGAATGATTAAGGGGTTAGGAGGATATGTGCTGGGGGAAGACAATGCTAGAAGTATGAATTGGATTTGAAATCAGACAACCTCTCCCTCTCTCCCTTCCCAAAGCACCCCCCCCCCACACACACACACACACACTGCATATGGGCACAGAGGCTGCAACTGATGTTTTTTTTCAGAATTTTTCAGTTTGCACCCCCGCACAAAATTTGAGCACCAGCTGCCACTGTCCCCCAGCACATATCTTACTCTCCCCCACCCTCCTGCTAGCACTAGCCCTCTCCGCAGGACATATCTGACCCCTGCATTCCATGCAGAACACTCACAATTCAGCCACGCGCACTGTTTGCTGCGACAAACTATGCGCCACATTACTACTCTTTCAGGCCACCAAAAGTGTCCCCGGTCTTTTACAATCTTATAGCATATACCCCCCCAAAAACAATGCCGCAGCTAAGTGGGGATATCTGAATGATGCCTGCAGCTTGCAGCTCATCTTTTTCGGCCGGCAATTCTGTGCACCGTAAAAACAATCGAAGCGGCAATTCAAGCGCTTGATCGTTTTTACAGGCAGCGGGAGGGGACAT
Source organism: Aquarana catesbeiana (assembly GCF_042186555.1). Lineage (NCBI taxonomy): Eukaryota > Metazoa > Chordata > Amphibia > Anura > Ranidae > Aquarana > Aquarana catesbeiana. The sequence goes on along the minus strand of NC_133324.1, from coordinate 327,134,485 downwards.
TCCCCCCCCCCCACCACCACCACCGGTGCTTCTCTGGGCTTGCCCATGTGATTGGCGAGCTGGAGAACGAATCGGTCGCCGCCGGAAGTTGATCATAGAGATTTTTGGTGACCAGATGGGCCCCCCAGTAATCTCTGACCCTCGGAGGCACGGGCGCGCCGGTATGACGTCCCATCCGGGCCGGTGGATGTAAACAATGCCAGGAACTTGGCTGGAAAGGCCGAGTCAGTATATTACTTTATTTTTTTCATCTCGGTCTTTCTAGCCTGGAGGAGATATGTGGGGTCTTAGCCCCCACATCTCTCCATAAAGAGGACCTGTCACGCACTATTCCTATTACAAGGGATGTTTACATTCCTTGTAATAGGAATAAAAGTGATCAAAAAAAAAGAAAAAAATTTAAAGAGAAAGTGTAAAATAAACAATAAAAAAAGTAATTTCCCCCGTCCCCGCACACGGAATTGAAAGCATACGTAAGTCAAACCCACATATTAAAACAGCGTTCAAATCACACATGTGAGGTATCGCCGCGTGGGTTAGAGCAAGAGCAACAATTCTAGCCCAAGACCTCCTCTGTAACTCTAAACTGGTAACCTGTAAAAAATGTTAAAGCGTCGCCTATGGAGATTTTTAAGTACCAAAGTTTGGCGCCATTCCACAAGTGTGTGCAATTTTAAAGCGCTAAATGCAGGTATCTATTTACTCAGCAGAACATCATCTTTCACAATATACAGAAAAAAATGGGCTAACTTTACTGTTTTGTTTTTTTAATGCATGAAACGTTTTTTTTTCAAAAAAAAAAAAAAGGCGTTTGAAAAATTCCTGTGCAAACACCGTGTGACATAAAAAGTTGCAACGATTGCCATTTTATTACCTAGAGTCTCTGCTAAACAAACATATATAATGTTTATGATTTTTACATGTAGGAGAGGAGTGCCAGAATAGGCCCTATATGGAAGTGGTTAAACTATGTTTTGTTTTTTTACATTTTAGAATAGGATGCCTTGAGATTGTGTAGTTGGGTATAATTTTAAAGGATGCCTTAAGGCTGCATTCACACATGGACATTTTGAATCGCAAGCAGAATTGCGGCAATTCTGCCCACGATTTAAAATGCCCAGGTGTGAATGACAAATCGTACAAAGTGCAATTCATTGGAATGGCACCAAAAAACGCAGTTCTGCTGTGATAAATCGCACTGCAATAGCAGCAAACTGCATCACGTGAAGCATAGATTTGGTGTTTTAATAAACATCATAAATTATATTTAACTGTTTAAAATAAATCTGGGGTTTTTTCTCCATGATTTTTTAGATAGTGCTTTTTGCTGGGTATATACCAGGGAGTCTCTTGCATGTGAAGCACTTGGCCGGCTCCTAACTGCGCAGCTGCACGTCTACAAGTCCTTGTTTTGAGCTCTTCCAGCCAACGTGGTTTACATGCCACTGTTTTTATGTTTCTTCCATGTCATTCTATGAAATCCATATGCAAGTACCTTTTGACTCAAAACATTGTATACAATTAATTACATGACACCATTTGCCTTTAAATGTTACTGCACCTATATTACGTTTTATATTTATGTTGCAGATAAAGATAAAGTCACCCAAAGTAAATCTCCCCTGATGAAGGGAAATATGTACCAATAAAAATTTCTGAAACGTGTCGAGATGTATGCTATAGATCTCTATGGACTGACCTCAGCTTGACTCCGGCAGTTCCTCGATTATTAGCCTTGGGTTTGATATATATGTGTATCTATGTATTATAAATTCTATTGTTCTATCTTTGTAAAACTTTTTAAATGATTGTTGTCTGTTGGCAATATTTACTGTTTTGTATATAAATAAAAGTGGCACATAGTTGCCTTTTATATACTTCTTTCTGCCTAAAAAGTCCAAGGGGGTGGCCCCTAGTGCACTACTTGCACGTTTTCTATGTTCAAAGACATATGGATAGTAGGTTATATGGTTTTCAAAGGCATGGTTCACAACAGTACAGTCAGTTTCAGTGCGTTCCAGTTCCAGCAAAAAAGTAAAAGGTGCTGCATTTTTTCCTGTACTGGAAAAACACAAAAAACACACATCTCCTTAGGTGAAGAAAAGAGGGAGTATGCATCAGAACGCATAAAACAAAAAAGCATGCAGAAAAGCATCCAGATTGCGTTTCTATGGTGTGAACTTACCCTGACTGAAAAAAGGTTGAGAAACGCTGTTCTAGACTTCAGCTACAAGTAAAGCTTTGTTGCTTTACTTGAACTACACAAGTTCACATAAATGAGGATTGCTTCTCCACCACAAGTGATAAATGCCGCAAAGGCAAGTTGTAATCTTTTTTGTAATGACAGTTCTATTCTTTGTATCAAAAGGGTGTAGGGTCCCTTTAAACTTCTACAATGATGTGGTTTGTATGCAAGCCTTTCTAAAAGAGAAGTATGGCTTTTTTTTTTTTTAAAGGAATCATACTTAGGCGGATTCACCATTGGTCCCCCACGGGTTCTAACACTGGGAGAGAACCGAGTGATCCAACACCACCGATCGCTTGGTTCTCAGTGCTCCCTGCTTTGCCCCCCCCCCCCGCGCTCACTGGAGCATTGGGCTGTGGAGGGGGCGAGAGTGGCCGGCTCAGCCTCTCAGCGGCTCGCTGAGAGGCTGAGCCGGGTGCTGGTCCAGGCATGTAGGTGGATCCAGAATTCATTGTTGCGATCTTGCCCGAGCCTAGACTGGCTCTATGACGTCAGCCTTCCGTCTGATGAAAACGGGTCACAGGAGTGTAGAATGAACTGCACTCCTATGATCCATAGGAGAAGTACACAAACTTTGGCTCTACTTCTCCTTTAAAGCAAAGCTGTTGATAGACATGGGCTGCCCATTTTCTTTTTCGAGATACTGGTTCCCTGGCTACCATGCTCTCACCATCTATGGCTTTAAAACATTGAACTGCTGCCTAAGACAATGCAAACTTATTCACGTAAAGCCTGGAACACACTAACCCAGCAGGTTTAACAAAAAAAACAAAAACAAAACTCTCCGGTCAAAGCCGCTGTACTAACGACCCAATGTTAGTACAGCGATCTCCCCCACTGAGCGGTTTAATTTCGACAGGGAGCTGGTTAGCTGCTGGTTTTGCACATGCTTGGCCGGCTTCTGTCGGAATGACTGACATTACACACAGGCCAAATGTCGGCCCTTTTTATAATTTAACAGGGCGATGTCTCCTGACATTCAGCCCGTGTGTATGAGGCTTTAGTGCCCAAAATAAAAGTCAGGCAGCTAGCGTCTTCTCTAGTGATGCAAAACAACTATGCCGAAGGAAAGCTATAGCTAGCACTAATCACACAATCCTGGCAACATCATCTCTAATAAGTATTCTAGCTTTTACTTGTCCTTTATTGCAGCTGACACATCAAATACCCCCATGAAATCTTGATGGATTTTATTTTAAATAACATCTAAGGTTTTGTTGCTGTGTTGAAGTATTGCTGTTTGAGGCTAGAAGGGGAAAACCTGCTGATAGGGTGGTAATAACTTAGATGCATACATCTTCACAGTCTCCTTTCACGGTGTTTCTTTTTAGTTCAACTTGTGCTGTACAGCATTTAAGGTTGAATGGTGTTGCTTCCTTTACAGTTTGTCAAGAAGTGCGGGGGCCATCTTCCCTTTCTGAATGAGTGTCATACAGTTTACGAAGACTGGAATTCAGCAAGATGTCCACAAACCTGAAAAACACAGTGAAACAATTTTTGTTTAGTATATTCTAACGAGGAAAGGAGCACAAGCGCTTCTCCTTTATTATAGATGTTTGAGATGCACTGTTGCTGCTTCCTCATTAGCAATAATAAGTCTGCAGCAACCTGCTCTTGAGGGAAAGACTTTAATAGGTAAAGCAGAAATTGTACTTTAATCATTTTGTCACTGGGGAGATGTTGCTAGTGTAATATTCAGAAGTAAACATATGGCCTCATTTATAAAAGTTTTTGTCTAAGTTATAACACATCGCTATCAACATGAATCCATTTGGAAGGTGAGAAAAAGCTCTTTTTCAGATTAGGCCATTACATTATACAGAGATTGCAGCATCTGCGGTAAACTTCCCCCATCTTGTGGCCATATGTAACATTGCAACAGTTTACAACTGATCAACAGACATATTAGCAAATGTACAGTATTCCCCTTATTTAAGGGTTCATCTAGGGCTATATCCAAACCCAGCGCCTAACATGTACTACCAATCAAGGAGGGTGTAGAATATGAGATGGTCATAGACTAGGGAACCCCTGGGAGTAGGGATGAGGCTCAGGCTTGTTTCCTAGTCCATATCTACCTGAACTATCCCACCAGGAAGCTTTCACAGCACACCACAAATCATAAGCGGCTGAGGCACTCCCCACCCTGCTCTGCATGCATTCGGCCATTGATAGAATATAAAGCTAAGTCAGGGATCATGATGTCATCAGCTCGACCCTCCCACTCAGCCAATCAGAGGAAGCTGTGAGTTTATACAGTGCACCCAGTGGGCGCACGTTAGTGAAGGAAATAGTTCAATTAGGCCAGCTTGGCCCAAACTATTTAAAGTGAAAGTAAAGCAAACATTTAATTTTTTGTGGCTTACCAATTCTTAGATGGCTGCATTAGTTTTCTTTCCCTTATTTTCACCTTCGTATGGTGCTTTTGACAGTTGATTCCGTGTTTTTTTTGTTAGACAAAAGCTGGATGTACAGACTATAAAAATTTGTCATACGTGAACGCAAAGTCTGATTTTTGTTTAATTAGTACGGTTTTCGTATGAAAAAAAAAACGTAAGAGCAAGACTACGCTCACTCAGAAACAAAAGAATACATACAAAACTATTCAACACATTATGTCACTGCTGAAGTTGTATTCTGTCGTACGAGAATTTTCGTATGAAAGTAACCTCTTCACTTTTGACATGAGACTAGCATGTAACAATCTGATCGTGTGTACGAGGCTTTACACTCTCCTCCCTCCAGACTGACAATGCTGCTGTCCACGGTGCCCCTGTGCTCATTCATCCAGAGTGGGGGCACGCTAATAGGAGTTGCGTTAGTGGCCAGATCACCAGGTGAAAACAGGGGGAGAGAGCCTAAAAGAAGAAAACAAATGTAGCCACCACATCTAAGGATTGGTAAATTGCAATAATTTGTTTCTGGTTTATTACTGCTTTAAGAGTCACAGCAGGAGTTAATGAATGAGAAAGCTAAAAAGGGAATAGCAGATGGAAAGGGAGTAATTGGAGGGCTACTAATGCTGCACCTGTTTAAGTCTGGATACACATAGAAAAGCTCTATTGCTGGCTGGGCCACGTGGCACCACTGTGTCTGGACTTTTTGGCTGAAGCTTTTTCTGGCTGAAGGAAGAGTGTTCGTTTCTGGTAGATGGACTATATTGACCTGAAAATTAGCTTTTGAGTTCTCCTTTGTGGATATGAGCTATTTTTTGCTGCTGAATAGCCTTTTGTGTTTAATAAAAGAATGTTGTCCTACAATCTTGCTGATTTCACAGCTAGAAATCAAATTACAAAACCATGGCATCTGGAAATATGACTATGGATAGAAAAATTGGAATTGAGTGCCCACTGAAGTTTAATAAGGCCCCTTTTATTTACTGATCTGACCACAGGTGCACTATTGTCTATGGAACAGTGGAGGCCGATGGTAATTTTTGTAGGGGGGGCAGCAAACAGTTATACCCCCCCCCCCCCCCCATCGGTTGGTTGGGTCTGGTGCACTTACCCCATCCTATGCATCGCTTCACCGGCAGCTTCCCTTGCTCCACAGCAACAGCTTTCCCTTCCTCTGCTCTCCACGGGCATCGGCAGCTTCCATTTCCCCCCTCCTCCTCAGCGGCCAGTCAGGAGTCTTCTCTTTTCGGCCAATAGGAAAACTGGTCTCATACCTGCTTCTGATTGGCCGGATTGAGGATCAGTGTTAAAACAGCAAATAGTAATTTGCTGTTGTAACACCTGGGTAGGCTCATGGCACAATGCTCTGCGCTCCGAGTCCACCCTATTTTGAAGCCTAGCCTATGGCTCTAATCAGGTGCTTCAAAAAAATAAACACCCCCACTGCTGTAAATTCAGGCACCCGTGTGTCCTGAAAAGGGCCAGATGCATGAAAAGGGTGTGGCCACGGATAGATTCGTGCTATGCATGAATCTATCCATTATTCTTATAGGGGGTGGCGTGGATAGAGTGGGCGGCGCCCCTAATGGACGGGCCGTCACTGCTATGGAATAATTGCACAGTGCTGCATAAAGATCAGTAATACAGTGATAAGTTCAGAGTAGGTCTGGTAGGCAATGGCATCAACCACAGTTTTAACACAGTCAAGATAGAGAGGGTGAGATCATTGGCATTTAAATAGTCCAGCTCTGCCATAGCTCGGGGAATAATAATGAACTAAACATAGTCAGGAGTGTATACAGTAAGTGTCAGGGGGTTTAAAGAATGAGAGGAGACAAAAGGGGAAAGGAGAAGACAGGAAGGAGGGGATGGTTCCGGGGACTGTACTGGTGGCGATCCTGGGAGTACAAATTGGTATTAGGATTATAGAACAGATTGGGGCTCCAAGAGCCAAGCCAAAATCATGGGACAAGTATCTGTCAGTCCAGGGTTGCCAAATTATAAAATATCTTCGCACCCTGTCCTGAAGTGTTACCTTGATCTTAACGCATACCATTCCCTAAGTGACTCTGTTTTTAGTTGCAATTGTGCATAGTACTGGGGTCTCAAGATTCTGGCAGTTGTCTGTTTTGCAGCTGTTGTGACGTAGAAGATAGGATTAATGCTTGGTCAGCTCTGAGGGTGCAACATTTAGCGGGGCTGAGGATTGGGTTGGATGGCTCTGGCAAATATATGCATTAAAATGAAAAAGATTTTGTCCCAAAAGGATAGGTCCACCATGAGTTTAGGCAAGTTCCGAGTTCACCATAGTCCCGAAAACAGACCGACATATAGCCCGAAACATACTGTGCTATCCTATATGGCAATAATTACAACCATGACACTACACTAGAAGTTTCCAATGCTGCAATATTTTGGGATACCTTGTAGGTAGCCTGAAAAATGTCCTGACAATCTTCAGGCGTGACATCTAAGGTTAGGTCAGATGTACATTTGGCTACATAGCTTGAGGGAGAAGGCTGTGGAGTAGATAGAAAAATTTTGTAGAGTTCAGAAATCACTCCCTTTGCATTGGGGCATTGACACGTAAAATCATTTGTATATAGACATAAAACGCTTGGGTCAGCAAACGAGAATTTAGTGGTGTAAAAATGTTATCTGGAGATACTGAAAGATCTCTGATCTAGAGAGTTTCTAGTGGTTCTGTAAGTTCATGAAAGATTTGAACCCCTTAGATATAACCAGGCTCATTTCTATCGACTCTTCATTGTCTTCTGATACAACAACAGAAGCAGTACACCTGGGTCGGTGTAAGCTCAGTAAAACATTGAAAGCCATACCCAGACCCCATGTCCTGGGGATGGCCTGTAATGTTGCTGCAGGCACTGGATCCTGCATGGGTACTCGCCTAGGCACTGTGTGCAACATATGAAGTTTGCCTGCATCTCTAACAGTTACTGTAAAAAAATTGGGTTATTTTGGAATGTGTTCATTTTAAAGTGTAAACTTTTTAAACTTGGCGCCAAAATTCAATCACTCCTAGGGATTGATTTACTAAAGGCAAATACAGAGTGCACTTGTTCCAGAGCTGTAAATGAGGTGAAGTTTCATTTTGCAAAGAATACTCAGTCACACTAAAGGAGAATAAAAAACACAATTTTTGCTTGTACATGACTGGATGAGCTTCCCCTCAATTCAGCGCAAATGCACTTAAAGTGCACAGTAGATCTGCCTTTAGTAAATCAACCTCTGTTTCCCCAGGTTGCACACTTTACCACAACTTTTACCTACAGCCCTTATAAAAAAATGTACTTCTTCCTCCCCTTTTTGCCACAAGGATGGTCTGCACCCAGGCTGCTACGCAACACTTGATACTTTCCTTGCACTAGAGCCCTACCTGATTTTAACACCTTTTTCTGCAACCGATTTTAGTTCTATTTCATGCAACAAGTGGCCTACCTGACAAAGGCAGATTTTTCTGCATCTAATTCACAATTCTTTGGATGACTCTAATACAGCCATCTCTGTCCAGGGCTCCTAACACCATGCTCATCCTCCTGCTCCACCATCTCTACCCAAGTTGGATTCCGATATGTCATCTAAAATAGGTGGACAGAGTAAAATGAAGACGATTCAGAGGCAATACTAGAGGAGGGTGAAGAAGATTTTTCAACCTCATTTTCCTATACACCTGAAATGGATATGCTCACTTCTGCTGTGCACAAAGGCTAGGCATTTGCACACTTTAATCCCCTCCTTTGGGTACAGACAGACCTGGTAAATCTAAAAAGTAATTTCCCCCTCACAAAAATAGAATGGGCATTTTTTTTTTTTTTAACTATTGGGTATATCCAGAAAACATTTTCACTCCTCTCAAAATTGTTGCCCAGCTCTGTCCAGTGGAAAAAAAGAGTGCTCAAAAAAGTGCTTAAAAGTGGACCTTCACCCTCAAAAACGAATTATCTGTACAGTGAGGGAAAAAAGTATTTTATCCCCTGCTAATTTTGTACGTTTGCGCACTGACAAAGAAATGATCAGTCTAGAATTTTAATGGTAGGTTTATTTTAACAGTGAGAGACAGAATAACAACAAAAAAATCCACAAAAAAGCATTTAAAAAAAAAAAGTTATATATTTGTTTTGCATTTTAATGAGTGAAATAGGTTATTGATCCCCTATCAATCAATCTGGCTCCCAGGTGTCTTCTATACAGGTATCAAGCTGAGATTAGGAGCACTCTTAGGCTGGGTTCACACCTATGCAAAATGGATGCGGGTTTTTCCCCGCATGCAATTCGCATAGCAGGAGATTGTGACCGCCTCTCTATAGCCAAAAATTTGGGCTGAAATCGGACCTGAAACAGTGAATGGAGATGCACCGAACTCCTGTCGTGAGCCGCATGTGACTTAGTTGTGAACCCAGCCTCAAAGTAAGTGCTCCTAATCTCAGCTTGTTACCTGTATAAAAAAAGACACCTGTCCACAGAAGCAATCAATCAGATTTCAATCTCTCCATCATGGCCAAGACTAAAGAGCTGTCCAAGGATGTCAGGGACAAGATAGTAGACCTACACAAGACTGGAATGGGCTACAAGACCATCGCCAAGCAGCTTGGTGAGAGGGTAACAACAGTTGGTGCGATTATTCACAATTGGGAGAAATACAAAATAACGGTCAATCTCCCTCGGTCTGGGGCTCCATGCAAGGTCTCACCTTGAGTTTCAACGATCACGAGAACTGTGAGGAATCAGCCCAGAACTACACGGGAGAATCTGGTCTATGATCTCAAGGCCGCTGAACCCATAGTCACCAAGAAAACAATTGGTAACACACTACGCCACAAAGGACTGAAATCCTGCAGCGCCCACAAGGTCCCCCTGCTCAAGAAAGCACATGTGGATATTTATTTTTGTATTTATTACCCATTTTATTTGTGCTGCAGGGAAGAACTTCTGCCTTTCTCCCCTAGGTGAGAATTACTTTGCTCCTGGTCCACCCATGTGCAGCTATGGCAAAGGGTTCTATCTAGCCATCAGTACCTAATAGAGATCTTCGGTATATATCTGCGGACACAATGCGATTAGGAAGGTATAGGACTTTGTGTTTCCCGTACTTTCCTAATCGCGCCACATCCTCACAACCGCGCAGATCTGTCACAGGGCTCAGCCAGGTCACTCCAGAAAGCTGTTACTGCATACTGCTAATCAAAGGTGGCCAAGGCCATACCGACCCTGCAACTGCACATATACAAGCCCCTTGTATACATGCCATTGCGAGGCATGGCATGTGTACGCCGCTTATGATTGATGGTGCACAGTGACAGCTTTCTAGCAGAACAGCTCAGGCGAGTTCAAACTAGGATCTCATCCCTCGTCCTGGCCAAAAACAAAAAAAGGTAGCTTGTTGAATCTAGAGGCCAGGATATTCACGTCCAGAGTCACCCATCTCTGACATATCAGGTTAAAGATGTCACAGTTAAAGACCCATTTCCCACTGGTCCATACGGTGGCGGCTGAGTTAATCCGCCTTCCAGTTGTCCACTCCATGGGATGTGGGCAGCAGAAATCCCTGGATAAAGAGTCTCTGTCCATGGGACTAGACTCTGAAGACGTCTGAGCTCATTGCTAGGCAGGACCAAGGAACCTCTGGTATGAAGTCTGCTCCACAAAACAGAGCGAAGAGAAAAAAGCAATGATTCTCATTGCACCAAACTGGCCCAAAAGAACCTGGTACATAGTAGAGGTGCGCATCTTCACTGGTCTCATGATTCGATTACGATTATCCTGTCAACTATTCGATTCTGCAATGCATCACGATTAAGGATGAAGGAGCGGAAGGTGCAGATGGAGTAGGGCTCGGATAGGTCCCCGGCGATGAACCTCATGATGTCGGGCACTCGAAAGCTCGAAACGGAGCAGATCGGATGGGTGGGGTAGGGTCTCCTCAAGCATTCTATTTGGGGCGGTGGTCCGTGGGCGATTTGCTCTGTAGGCCCCGGGGTAATGGGAGAGCACTCTGGGCCAGTGATTGCGCCTGCTGTCCACCGCATGGTGCCCGGAGAGGACGGCAAGCCTGTGTCCCGAGAGGCAAGGGGCCCTGGCAGCCCCGAACCAGAGGAGGGGCCCCGGGCCTGACAGCACTCTGAGAGCCCTAATGTGTACCGCCGGGATGACATCATGCAATCGCGATGCAGCCGTTCTCTGCATCGATACAGAAGAGTTCAAGGCTGCATCACTGCTACGATTATTTTCAACACCCCTAGTACATAGACACACCCAAACTACTAGGAGATGGCCCATGCTCTTTTCTCAACAGGCCAGACCTGCTGTCTCAGCTTCCTCCATTTCATCCTATTTTCCAGTCACTAGCATTAACAGTATGGCTGTTGAAGACCAGGTCTTAAGAGACAGAGGGATCTCTGATTTTAGTATTCCTTACTATGCTTACAGAAAAAAAAAACACTTCTAGAAAGATCTATTTTTGTACCTGGAAAATTCTTTGAGCGGTGTGAACACAGGCAATTCAATCCCAAAGAATACTCTGTGCCTCACATTCACACCTTCCTACAATCAGGACTTGACTAGAACTTGGTCTTAAGCACTCTGAAAAGGACAAGGTTCTTTTTCAGAAACCACTGGCCTCACTCTCCCTTGTTGATACTTTTATTCCTATTAGGTGTATCTCTGACCAAGTCTTCCTTACAGAGCCCCGTGCTTCCATGGGACCTCAACTTGGTTCTCTTTACCCTGCAAAAAACAACCTTTTTAACCCATCAACTATATCATCTTTGATGACCTGTTCTCAAAGTAGCCTTCTTGGTTGCCATCACGTATGTCAGACATGTCTCAGAGGAACATCCCCTTACAAGGCTACCAGCTTTCTTCACAAAGACAAGGTAGTCTTATGCCCAAGACCAACTTCAATCATTGAGTTGGAAGACTTATACCACCTTCGGAAGACATAGTCCTTCCATCTTTGTGCCCTACTTGGAAGCACTCAAGGGAAACTGTTTTTCAGAGCTTGTACTTAGTCAGACCCATCAGTGTCTACCCCAAAACTGCAGCTTTATTAGATGGATAAGACAACCCATCACTAGAGCTTACACTCTAAAAGGAAAAAACGCCATCTGAGCCTCTGTAACCCAGCAAGGCTGCCACATGACCCTCTGTTCATACCTTTTTAAACTTCTCCCCCTTCTACATATGCAGTTTTTGGGTGCAAGGTTCATGCCGCACCACTATAAAGTTGGGTCTGTTGACACAGTTCTATTTGCCAAAGTGTTGCCCACCCTTCTCATTCACTAGGGACATCTCAGGGTCTATGAATACTCAGCCTGTGTCCAGCACTGTACAAGAGAAGGGGAATTTGGACTTCCTGTAAAGTCCATATCTTGGCGTACAGTACACAACACAGGCCACCCTCCCTTTTATTCCTGAAGGCACAGAAAAGGGTAGGGTCATACAAAAGGCACTTGAGGGCATGTCCTCAAAAGCTTTTTCACTGTCCAATCACCTAAAGGTATGAAGTGGGGTAGGGTCACTGGGATGGTGCCCAGGGGATGTGTCTTTAAAAGCTTTGCCAGTGTCCAATCAGCTGAAGGTATGAGCCTATAATGCAGGGTCTATGAATAATTAGCCTATGTCCTGTACTGTACTCCAATATACAAAATTTACAGGGAAGTCAAAATTCCTTTTTTTATGACAAATACAAAAATCCCATTATTATCTTAAAGTAGAATTCCAGCCTAACACTATGTTTAGAAATGTTCCCCTTCTCCCTCCTCCCACCTATGCTGCCTAACCTGTGTAAAATTTAAAAAAAAAAAAAAAATGTAAAAAAGAAGGAGATGTGTACACTTATCCATTTTCAGTCCGCTCCAATCACGCAATCACATATATGTACATTGGCGTTGCTTAAAATAAGACCTTATTCATACTGGCAGTGTCAACCCTGCATTTATAGGCGTTTAGAGGACTAAATGCATATAAAGATTTTTTTCTAATGGTTCCATTCACACTGTACGTTTAGGTGCTTTCAGGTTAGCTGCATTATGAGAAAATAGAATTCTGTGCAAATAGGATTCAATTAATAATGCTAGAGGAATATAAAACACAAGCAAGAACATCTAAGAATGCATAAAAAAGTGATCTTAGAGGAATAAAAGTTTTTCATACCTCCCAGATAACTTTTCCTACATTTAGAAAAGCTAAACATTGTCAGTGTGAGGCCTAAAAAAGAAGACTTAGAATCACATCAAATTAGGTCAAAATGTATCTATATGACATATACATTTTGACTCAATCTGATGTAATTCTATGTAACATATTATAGTAAAGACTCAATGATTGCTGTTAAAGAAATAAAATACAAATGTCAGTATTTTAGCATCTTCACTGAGAATGCCAGTTATTTGGTATTTTACAGGTAAACAACGCTAGAAAATATCTGATACCAGCACTTGCCTGTCTATTGGTGTTATGATAACTGGAATAGCAGAAAGACCTATTGCAGTAGTAGCCCATTTTCGTGCTGGGAGAGGCCACCGGGTTACACGTCCCATTATATAAAGTGAAGCAGCACATAGTCGGTTGATGGTAAATCCAGGAATAGCCACAGATGCAAGAGCTTGCCAGACAAAAGTATCTATCACTGCCACGGTCACGCCCTTTGTTCTTCCTCGACTGCCTTTGTTCAGCTATAAAAAAAAAAAAAAAAAAGTTATCAATAATATTAATAAGAGGCCAATATATATTACTTCATATAGTTTTGTTTTAAAAAGTCTTATACAGGACATGGCACCTAGTGCTCTATTCAGTTGAATAAAGAATGACAGCGTTCATGAATTCTATTAAAAATTCAAAACCATAAGTACCTTCACCAACCACAGTTAAAAATAAAGACAACGTTATCTAATTGCAGGGAAAACAGCTGCACAGTCACCCATATATTCAGCCTTTCTCTCATGTAGAACTTGATAACACCACAGTTGAAGCAGTTTTGGTATACAGAAGACTTCAGCCGAGGTATCCACTTATGACCAGATGGTCTAATGTAGACAACGCTTCATACATCGTTAGGCTCAGTTCTCATGAGCAACACAATTGCATAGAATGTTGCTGTATGTCGGGATGGGTCAGCCTGTGAGCAGAGTTGTCTGAAAGCCTCCTAATCAGTATAGGGGCAGACTGTCCAAGGACAAACGGAATCCTCTTCTATGAATGGAGGATGCGAGCAGACTATCACTTCTCAAATGAGGTGGATGTGCTGATGTAGATTGGACCTGCGGCTAGAGATAGACTCCTATAGATGATGGGTGTAAAGGGAAGACGCTGTGGACATATCAAAAAGGTCTCACCACCTATGTCTCACATCCAGTTCATAGTCCACATCGGTACATCCCGTCCTATAGTGCTGCTCGGGTCCACCATTTGCCGACCAGGCTTGTAGCTCAATCCAGGTAGTGTGTCTCAACCACCTCACTGTCCAAGTGTCCATGCTGGCCCACTGGCTGTGATCCCACCAGAGACCTCACGTGCGTTCTGACGCATTTCGTTAGTCAAACAACGCCAACTTCCTCAAAGCTGAGGTTGGTGCAGGTACTTATGGTTGGTATTTTTTTAATAAAGCTGTAATTTTTTATTCAACTGATGTGTGCCACTTAGTGACTGCTTGGAGAATTAGTCTTCCCTTTGCGTTGTTTGGTCTTTGGTCACATTGACTGCACCCGATACAATTTAGGTATCAGTAGGTGATAGGTTGATATAGCTGGGACAGTATTGTATTATTACCAGTTGTCCCTTTTGCTTCCCATTGAAGCAATCGATCCAGTATTCAAGTTTATTTAAAGCTAGTGCTCTATGTATTTGGGTGAATTGTTGTTTCCCATTGCCCCTTCCATTCAGGATGAAACCTGTAAAGTACTGCTAAGTGCCACAAAATATTGTTCTGAGGTGCTTCCCTGACAGTGTTGCAGCTAATATTCGGCTTTACCACACCAGAGCTACCAAGTTAAAGATTCAAGAAAATCACCATAAGGCTACTTTCACACTGCAGCGCCCAGCCTTTAGCGCAAAAGCGACGCTCTTTTGGAAGTGCTGTCCATTCATTTCAATGGGCAGGGCATTTTTTGGGAGTGCTGTATACAGTGCCCCAAGGATTATGCTTGCAGGACCTTTCCCGACGTCCTGCAAGCGCACCGCCCCAGTGTGAAAAGTCACATGTCACACTGAAATGATGAGGAGGTGGTTTTCAGGGGTTAGAGGCTATTTCTAGCCCTAAAACTCCTGAAAACTGCCTCAGTGTGAAAACAGCCTTACTGCACAGAATGTGCCAGGAATTTACTCCCCTTTCAGGCAGAACCCTTTACCCAGGATACACAGATGTGTATTCCAATAATGAGCTTAGAGGTAAACGGTATTTAGAGAACTGAAAGGATACAGATTGCAGTATGCAATAAAGAAAACTAGTAACTAGAGCAAGATTGTATATTTATGATTTAAAAAAAAAAATAAAGCGAGGGCCCGTTAACATATTTTTATTATGAGGAACAAAGCAATGGTCATACAATGGTACTGCTCCTGTGTGAACAGCACTGTGTGGTGCCATCGTGATATTCATGGCAGGTTTTGAAGGGCAGTTTTGAGGCTTTAAAAATGCTGAATAAAAAATGCATAAACACATGGAGGTTGATTTACTAAAACTGGAGAGTGCAAAATCTGGTGAAGCTCTGCATAGAAACCAATCAGCTTCCAGGTTTTTGTGTCAAAGCTTAATTGAACAAGCTGAAGTTAGAAGCTAATTGGCTACCATGCACAGCTGCACCAGATTTTGCACTCTCCAGTTTTAATAAATCAACCCCATGG
The DNA here is from genome assembly GCF_042186555.1 of Aquarana catesbeiana. NCBI lineage: Eukaryota > Metazoa > Chordata > Amphibia > Anura > Ranidae > Aquarana > Aquarana catesbeiana. Next base: position 327,118,984 of record NC_133324.1, on the reverse strand, counting down.
TATTGACGCACGTGGGAATGAGCCCTGAATGTTACTTCCCCTCCCCACTGAGAATCCAATAACTCCTTTATTCATGTTTTTACTACATACTGTGCATCTGGGCGTGACTGACCTCTTTAAAAGGAAACTCATTTTGTATCAATATTATTTTAGCAGGGTTATATTTTTTATATATTTAAAACTCCTGCTCTTTATACAGTAATACCTCAGTTCACGAACGCTTCTCTTCACAAACAACTCGGTTCGCAAACAGAAGAATTCACAAAAATTTGCTTCGGTACGCGAACTCTGCTTTGGTTCGCGACCATCTTCCCTGCTCTGAGACGTGGTCACGACTTCCTGTAGGTGAGATTGTGGTCACAGAGAGACACTGAAAGTGTACTGTGAAGACACTTACAGTATTGAAGCTTTTTGGTGTGCTTTTTAGCACATACTATACAGTACTGTACATCCCTGTGCAGACTTGCTGTAAAGCTTTTTTGTGTGATTTTTATCACATACTGTACCGTAAATCCAGTATGGCTCCAAAGAAATTCAGAGCAAGCATGGTGGTAAGAAAGAAGTGTGGAGCAGTAATGAAAGTGACAAGACTGTTCAGAGCAAGCATGTTGAAAAGAAAGTGCAGAGGGGTAATGAAGGTGACAAGAAAATGCAGAGTGCTAATGCAGGTGACTAGAAAGTGCAGAGCAAGCATTTTGTTGAAAAGAAAGTGCAGAACGGTAATGAAAATAAGAATGTACAGAGCGGTAATGCAGGTGACAAGAATGTGCAGAGTGGTAATGAAGGTGACAAGAAAGTGCAGAAAGGTAATGAAGGTGACAAGAAAGTGCAGAGCAAGCATGCTGTTGAAAAGTAAGTGGAGAGTGGTAATTAAGGTGACAAGAATGTGCAGAGTGGCAATGCAGGTGACAAGAGAGTGCAGAGCGGTAATGAAGGTGACAAGAATGTGCAGAGCGGTAATGAAGGCGACAAGAATGTTCCTCCATGCCAGAAGTTGTCTCAAGCAAAGTTAGTGTTCTCTCTCTTCATACTGTACGTTGTTTCATATTTTTGTGGTTCAAAAACAGAAAAAAATTAAAAAGTTTAGAACGGATTAACCTGATTTACATTGAGCCCTATGGGAAAATTTTCCCTTATTTCGCGGAACGAATTACGTTTGTGAACTGAGGGTATCGCTGTCTTTTTTTATCACTTAACTTGCCTTAAAAATCTATTTCTTGGAGTACATTAAAAGAGAAGTACGGCAAAAGAAAAAAAAACAAAAAACGCACATCATATGCACCACCAATCCTAACTGCAGCTGTCCCCTGCTGGCTCTACCCTGAGAACTGAAGTTCTCCCCTTCTGCTCTGAGCAGAGAGCAGTGACTGTCAGTCACTGCCTCACTGCTCTGCCCCTCCAGCACTCACTGGAGTGCCAGTCTGTGGAGGGGCCAGGAGGGGCTGGATCAGGCTCTCAGCAGCATGCCAAGAGGCTGAGCCAGCTGCCAGTCCAAGGACCTGGGTGGATCCCAACTGTAAAGTCTGGATTTTTACTGAGCCTGGACCGGCCAAATGACATCAGTCAACTGCGGGCTTGAGCTCGCTTTCAACTGAAAACAGAAGTATAGCCAAAATAGCTGTCTGTACTTCTCCTTTAAGCCCCATACACACAGGCCGAATGTCAGGCGGCATAATCTGGTTCAATAGAAACTGGCCGACATTCAGCCTGTGTGTATAGCAGCCGGTCCGACTGAAGCCAGCCGAATGTCCAGCTTCTGTCAAAGTGTTGACCGGCATGTTCTGGCCGGGGGGGGGGCGCACACGTCCCCCTGTCTAACACAAAAGCTCAGCAGGGAGATTGCTGTACTAACTTCAGTTAGAACGGTAGCTCCTCCCGAGTGCTTCCGTTTTTTTCCCATTCAGCCCGCTGGGTTGAACAGAAAAACAAAACGGTTAGTGTTTGCCAGGCTTTAAAGGGACACCGGATAATGCCTTCAGGAGATTGGACACTGGCAAAGCTATGAAGAAAGGCCAGTATAACCCCTCCCACTTTAAGCCAGCCTCAATTGTGTAGTAAGCAATAGTCAGAGTAGATCATAAGAACAGAGGGGAGGGAGCCCTGTCCATTAATGTACTCCAAAGACAAGGTTTTACGATAAGTAAAAACTGTTTTTTTTTGTTTTGTTTTTTTAAAGGACACAGAATGGAGTATTCAGATACATTGGGATATCCAAAACCAGTCCAACTGAGGGATCAGCACAAACCAATTAAAGGCAAACAAGGCGACAATAACCAAGTGGTTAACAGAATTAGCTCAACAAAGCCTACAGAGATGCCCGATAAATATTATGATCAAAGCCAACATGGCTGTGGCCTGAACATCCGACTAGTAAAAATCAACGAATGTGTGAACACAAGACCAGGTGGCAGCCTTGTATATCTGAGAAATTCATAAAACAATAACTGGAGTGTGACTTGACAGGGGAAGGTGGGACCTTTCCCTTCAAACCATAGGCTTGAATGAGGACTTGTTGATTTAATCTGGTGACATTAGTAGAAGCAGCGGGTTGTCCTCTGTCAAAAGGGAGCTGTATCTGAGAGGTAAATATCTCTCTATTGTCTGGATGTGGTACACATTGTTCAAGTTTAGGAACGGGACTGAGAGATGTTAGAACAATGTCTTGGTTAAAGTGGGAGTCCGGCGACCATTCATTTTTTTTTTTTTTTTTTTAGGTCATTGAGACACATTTGCTAATCCCAAAATAATACTCACAGTTTGGGTGTAATATTTCCGCCTCTGTCTGTTTTCGTACTGAAGAATAAGTTTAAAAATGTGATGCTGGCTGTTTCCATCTTGCTTGTGGGCATGTGAATTTGATTGCATTGATTTCCTGGATGTGGTGAATGCTGTTTATTCACAGCTTGTTCACACGCATGATCATTGTTCCCGCACTGAATCTTGGGAAGCCTGACACTAAGCTCCCAGGAGACAGTGCGGCGCCGGGGAAAGGCAATAAACACGCCTACTCCCATGGGAGGAGAGACAGGAAGTGCCACAATAAAGTACAATATAAAAGGTAAGTACAGCGATAAAAAAAATTTTCGTGCGGCATTTGAACATCTACTGTATGCAATTAACTGAAGGGGGTAAGATTAAGTTAAAAATTTGAGTGGAACCCCGCTTTAAGGTGAAAGAAACAAACTACGACGGGAAGAAAAAAAGAGGCCTTGGGCATCAAAACAACCTTAACTATGTGTAGAAAAAGAAAAGGTTACAAGTTTAGGCCACTAACTCGCTCGCCGAAGTAATGGCAACAAGAACGGCAACTTGGTAAATAAAAGGTCAACAGAATAATGTCCCTTCTAGATTCTGAAGAACCAACAGAACCAGGCTGAGATGCCACGGAGTCGCTGGTGAACCTACAAGAGGGATAATGTGAGCAATACAGCAGCCTCTGAAAAAGAACCCTTAAAAGGTGAAGATTTGAACCTTCATGGTACTTAATAGCCAAGTTCAACTTTAAGTTCAAAATAATAAATGCACGTGTTTTTGCAGGTAAACACAGGAGCCTGCAAAGCACTGCACGCACAATCAGTGGATTCGGAGTACAGCATTAGGCACCTGCACACACACCCTCCAGCTTTCTGCCCTTATGGGCTTTCAGTTAAAAAGCTCGAAGAAGAATAGATGAACTACAAGTGTGCTAATCAGCACACTCTTAGTCAATTTAGAACTACAAGTAAACTGCTGCGGTGGAAGATGGGACTTGTAGCTTTTTTAATTTGTTTTTAAACTTCTTATAAAGTAGAGTATACAGACCCCAAATGTCTTAACTCACACAGGGGAAGAACACCTTTAAACAAACAATATCAAGTGACTTGTGTAATTTGAAGTCGATATACCAGAAGTACTAAAGAGTTGCAACTAGATCCTTCAGGGCCCGGTGCAAGAAACCATGAAGGGCCCCCCTCCACCCAAGCCCTGGGCTTCCAGTTCCAGGGGCTTCCATGGACATCCTCCCAGGACTCTGCCTCCCGCGTGCCGCCTGAGGCACACATCCAGCACGCTCTGTGACACAGCTGATCCCAGATCACGAGGGCTAACCACAGCGGCCCTTTACCATGTGATCAGCTGATCACATGCAAACAGACCTGCCGGTTATTGGCAGTCCTTTCTTCCCATGATGTGTCTGTGGGAGAGCCGTTAACCAGCAAGACTGTCAGTACATTGTTTACACTGATAAACAAGGCACTGATCATTAGTGCCCTGATTATCAGTGCTGCCTATCAGTGCTCATCTATGCTCCCTATCAGTGCCACTTATGAGTGCTCATCAATGCCGCCTATCAGTGCCCATCAGCAGGACTCTGAGCTGAGAGCATCTCTCTAATACAGCCCAGAGCCTGCAGTGACAGTCCCCCCCCCCCCCTCCCTCGCACAGACCGGAAAGGTAACAGCCGATCTGCTCCTTCTCCTCCCGCCCCTCTCCTCCTGTGTGCACAGCGGAAAGCGTTAAGCTAAGCAGCTGAATGATCAAACTCAGCTGCTTAGCTTTACAGTTCCCGCGGTGCACACAGGAGGAGGGGGCGGGAGGAGAAGGATCAGATCAGCTGTTTCCTCCCCAGGTGCATGCGAGGGAGGAGGGAGGCGGAACTGTCAGTGCAGGCTCTGGGTTCTATGAGAGAGACACTCAGAGCCCTGCAGCATGCATCCCCGCTGGGGCCCCCACAGTGGCGGAATACTAGGGCCCTATCACCCCAGGACTCGGCAGCTCAGGGATGTCTCACTCCAAACTTGGGAGCAGAGGATTGCTTGGAGTGCCATCAAGGTATGTTCCCGAGCGGAAGCTCAGTGTGGAGCTGGAAGAGAGGGGCCCAGGGGCAGCACAGGGAAGATTGATAGGAGTGGCGAGCGGGCAGTAACATATAGAAGAATCAATCCCCTCCTCCTGCAGCCACTGAATGCCTGTGGGAGGGAAAGGTGGAGATGCAGGCAATTCAGTGGCTGCAGGAGGTGGGGATCGGTTCCACTATATGCCGCCCCTCAAAGGTCCCCTGGAGCATGGGGCCAGGTCGCAAGTGCGACCCCTGTAGCTACGCCCCTGCACCAAACGTAAAAGAAGTTAAAGAGGTATATACAGAAATCATTTATCAGAGGTTTCAAAACGTGAAAATTACAGAAGTTCTGATGCCATCAAAGCGTCTTTAAGCCATCTAGGCCAAACTTTGTTACATTTCTTTGGATATCCCCTATGGAGGTAGGTATCTTGTAGCCTGATACAGTGACAGGTTAGAGTTGGGGTGAACAAACCATCCTTTGAGGTCCAGTCATTGGTGACTGAGGAAGTCTGCCAATTATCACACCTGGGATGTGTAAGGCAGACAGGGCTGGAACATGAAGTTCTGCCAAAGCCAGAATCAGATGTGCTGTGAGAGACTGCTGGCTGTACCCTGATGGTTGATGTAGTGTTGTCTGACTGAATCCTGGCCAGATGAACTCCTAGACAGAACATTGAAGGGATAACCAAACCGCCCCAAGCTCCAGAATATTGATTGAAAGAGGCTTTTCCCCTGATGACTAAATTCCTTTTACCAAGAGGGTATCTAGGACACCTCTCCAAAATGACAGACTGCCATCCATCCTGAGAACCGTCCTAACCAATGGGAGGAAGATTTCCCAGTCTATTGCCAAACTTGTGACCCACCATGCCAGGGTAGACGTGGTTTTGCTGGTCATTTTTGTGTGATGGTTCACAGATTGTGGCATTTTCAGTGTCCTATACACTACTCATTCTCTGCCGCTCCGCTCTCCGTTGGGGTATCCCAAGTTTCTGTCCTTGGGGCCCCCTCCTAGTCTACATCTCTTCTTTGGGCCAATTGGTAACCACCCATGCTACCAAGGAATAAATACACAATAATTCTGCGCTCCCACAAAAAAAAAAAAAAAAAAAAAAAAAAAGAAGGACACAGCAGCTAACACATCCAGCAAGTGTAAATGATGTCAAAATAACAATAAAAGTGTAGCGCTAGAAAAGGTCCCAAAAATACAGTCTATGGATTGACAATTCAAAGGTCATAAATTAACAAAGACCATCACTTAGGAGAAATATAAAAGTCCTCTGGAGCAAATCTCCACAAGAGAATGAATCATCCGTGACAAGGGTCCATACACCACCCAATAGAAGTGAAGAGGCTTACTGGACTCGGTGGACCCAACAAGGCATACGCCAGGTGGAGTCAATCAGGCTTAGGTGGTGCTGGGTTGAAGTGGGCCCAGACGGGCAAAGTTGGTGGAATGGCTACCACATAGCTGTGTTATTCAAGCGTGATCGGGTCAGAAGATGAGAAATCCAGCGCCCATGGATCGTATCCCTCGGATCCGCGCGTGAACCAGCAATATCTTGAAGCAGGGGTCTTCATAAACAAAGGGCCAATCCACTGTCTTCCCCGACTTTAGGAGGGCCACACTGAGGCCCGTGGAGGTTAAAAATGCCCCAGCGTCAGAGGGAGTACACATGTCGACATGTGTACTCCCTCTGACGCTGGGGCATTTTTAACCTCCACTGGCCTCAGTGTGGCCCTCCTAAAGTCGGGGAAGACAGTGGATTGGCCCTTTGTTTATGAAGACCCCTGCTTCAAGATATTGCTGGTTCACGCGCGGATCCGAGGGATACGATCCATGGGCGCTGGATTTCACATCTTCTGACCCGATCACGCTTGAATAACACAGCTATGTGGTAGCCATTCCACCAACTTTGTCCGTCTGGGCCCACTTCAACCCAGCACCACCTAAGCCTGATTGACTCCACCTGGCGTATGCCTTGTTGGGTCCACCGAGTCCAGTAAGCCTCTTCACTTCTATTGGGTGGTGTATGGACCCTTGTCACGGATGATTCATTCTCTTGTGGAGATTTGCTCCAGAGGACTTTTATATTTCTCTTAAGTGATGGTCTTTGTTAATTTATGACCTTTGAATTGTCAATCCATAGACTGTATTTTTGGGACCTTTTCTAGCGCTACACTTTTCTTGTTATTTTGACACCCATGCTACCAATACTACGTCGAGGACACCCAGATCTATCTCTATACTCCCCAGCTCACAACCTCAATCCCTTCAAGTATCACACATTTACTGGGTGACACATCAGTATGGATATTTGCCAGCACACCAAGGATCGGCACAAAGTGGCGTCCAAACAGTTTAGTTTATTGCATGATCACAACACAAAAAGGTGCAACGTTTCGTAGTCACCCAGGACCCCTTCGTCAGGCATGTGATTGCTGCTGCAGCACCCAAACCTTTAGCGCTTATACCAGGAACGTGTGCAATGGGAATATGAAGTATTATATATCAGTATGGATGTCACACCATTTCCTCAAACTCAATATCTAAAACTGAGCTTGTAACATTTCCTCCTTTCCCATCCCTCTCACATGACTTTACTATAGAGATCAATAGCACAATCAATGGTCCCTCCTCACACTGAGTGTCCTGCCAAAGTAACCTACCATATACTCTAAGCGATGAAATGGTTCCAGCACTGATTTATGGAGATACAGGATCAACCTGTCAGGGCTGGGCTCAGCCCTTCCTTCTCTGAGCTGGCTGCTCAGCTGTCGGCTAATTGCCAGCTTCTAGATCTCCACATTGACTTACCTGTTGATGATATTCTGCTCGTCAGTCCTGGTTAAAGTGTAAGTAAACCCCCCTACCGTTTTCAGCCAAGGAAGCTGCCATCTTTGCCTCTGTTTAATCTACAACTGCCATAATGCTGCACATGTGATCAGTTATGACACCAGCCATTGGATGATTTGACAGTTTGGTTGAGAGCACAACCAATGGGAGTGTTACATTTCCGGCACGTGCCGGAAATGAAGCTGTTTTTATGGATGGGTTTACCTCCACTTTAAGCCGTCCAGATCTTTTATGCCTTCGGCTTGGTCAACATCACAGAGACCATCTCCTGTGTTCCTGTTAAAGACTTGCTTGGCTGACGTTCCTTCTGGCTCCACATCCTGCTTGCTGTTCCACTACGATTCCTGGCTTTCTGACTTATCTGACTATCCGTTCTGGTTATCGAACTTTGGCTATGTTTTGACTACGTTTGTTCTATTTACTTTTATTATTTAACAAGTGTGATTTAACTGTACTTCTGTCTCGGTCTGATTTATGGTTTCTGACAGTAGGTGAAGGCCATGAATTCAGAAGATGCAGTCAATCCACTTGTTGGTAATAATTTTTCCAGATGAGCAGGATCCCCACATGGATCAGGTTGCCATGGTGTTACAAACGCTCCTGAGTCGCACGGCTCACCTGGAATCTCCCACTGTGGCTGCTCCGGTACAACCTGTGTTGCAGGCCATCCCTGCTGTTGCCCCAGTCTCTGTGTAGGCACCCATCTCAAGTATTTATTTATTTATTTATTTCAGGTACTTATATAGCGCCGTCAATTTAAGCAGCGCTTTACATATACATTGTACATTCACATCAGTCCCTACCCTCAAGGAGCTTACAATCTAAAGTCCCTAACTCACATTCATACATACTAGGGACAATTTAGACAGGATCCAATTAACCTACCAGCATGTCTTTGGAGTGTGGGAGGAAACCGGAGTACCCGGAGGAAACCCACGCAGGCACAGGGAGAACATGCAAACTCCAAGCAGGTAGTGTCGTGGTTGGGATTCGAACCAGCGACCCTTCTTACTGCTAGGCGAGAGTGCTACCCACTACACCACTGTGCCGCCCATAAGAGGTAGGTCTGGTTTTGCTCTGCTTCCCCAGCGATTTGGGGGCGATCCGGTTCAATGCAGAGGGTTTCTCAACCAGGTTGAGATATACTTTGAGATGCTGCCCCAGGCGTTTTTCACAGACAGAAGCAAAGTAGGTTTCGGGATAGCTTTGCTTTCTAAGAGAGCCTTGACCTGGGCAAACCCTCTATGGGAGACGCAAAAACCCTTTGTCTTGAGTTACCCAGTGTTTGTGGCTTCCTTTAAAAGGGTATTTGACATTCCCGTACGCTCCATTTCTGCTGCCAAAAGCCTCATGTCCATTAAACAGGGTATGAGAACTGTTGCCGATTACGCCATTGACTTCCATACCCTGGCAGCAGAGGTTGCGTGGAACAATGAGGCCCTCGTGGATGTTTTTTCTCATGGTCTCTTGGAAAACATCAAAGATGAGATAGCAGCCTGAGACATACCCCACTCGTTTGCCATGCTTATTGACTCCAGACCCCCCGAGAGAGACTTCCTTTGAGTGCTTGCGGAAGCCTCCTGTACCTTTGGCTCCGAGCTTTGCAGTCCCACCCTTGCCTCCCTCACCTCCCATGCCTCCTGGTACCGAATCTGTCAGTGAAGGTGAACCCATGCACTTGGGCTTTACACGTCTCTGCGGACGAGAGAGCCCTTAGGAGGAGGGAGTGATTGTGCCTTTATTGTGGCCAGGCAGGTCACTTTTGAAGTCTTGTCCTAGACGTACAGAGAACGCCCGAACCTTGAGGTCCTGTCACAGACAGACCTTAGGTGGCGTTGTTTTGTCCCCAGTTATCCAGAAGGATAAGCCCCTGTTTCCGGTTACTCTATCTTGGGCTGAGTTGTCCATCAAGATACAGGCTCTAATTGACTTTGGGGCTGCAGGCCTGTTCATTGTTGCTGCCTTTGTATCAAAGCACTCGATTCCGTTGCAGGTGCGTGACACTCCACTTGCCATTGAGGCTCTTGACAGGAGAGCTCTACAGCCTGCCCATGTGACTCATGAGACTGTTCTGTTGTCCATGGCCATAGGGGCTCTTCACCATGAGATAATCCAATTCCAAGTTATTTCCTTACCTAAAAGTTTTCACTGGTTATTGGTTAACCTTGGTTACAGAGGCACAACCCCTCTTTTGATTGGCTCCGTACTGAGGTTCTCTCCTGGTCACCACAATGCAGTAAGACATGCTTCCAGAAGGTAGCCAAGGTCCTGTGCACCTCTTCACTCTCCTCCCTGCTGGAGGAGTACCGCGATTTTAGTGAGGTCTTTGACAAAGGTCAAGCCGGTAGTTTACCTCCACGCCGCTCGTATGATCGTGCAATTGACCTTCAACCTGGTGCCATACCCCCTCGTGGCCGGGTTTACCCTCTGGTCTTGGAGGATAAGGCCATGGAAGAGTATGTTGCAGACGCACTCTCGAGGTTTCGTCCGCAAATCCTCATCTCCTGCTGGTGCTGGTTTCTTCTTTGTGAAGGAGAAAAGTGGTGAACTGAGACCTTGTATTGATTATAGATAGATAATGCTTATCCGATTACATTGATTACGGAGTTATTTGACCGCCTCAAGGGGGCAACGGTTTTCACGAAGCTTGATTTGAGAGGGGCATACAATCTTGTGAGGATTAAGGAGGGCGACGAGTGGAAAACTGCGTTTAATACGAGAACAGGCCATTATGAGTACCTCGTAATGCCAATTTGGCCTTTGTAACGCTCCGTCAGTTTTCCAGGAATTTATTAACGATGTCCTCCGAGATTTGTTGCAGTTATGTGTGGTGGTTTATTTTGACGATGTCCTCATATTTTCCAAGTCCCTGGAGAGCCACCACACAGTCTGTCATGTCTGTCGCGTGCTTCAGAAACTAAGAGAGAACAATCTCTATTGTAAATTGGAGAAGTGCGAATTCCATTGTGAACAGCTTAAATTCCTGGGTTATGTCATTTCCACTGCTGGTTTTTCGATGGACCCAGAGAAACTTTCAGCAGTCCTACAGTGGCTCTGACTTGTGGGTTTACATCCTCTGCAGCGTTTTCTTGGCTTTGCCAACTATTATGGGAAGTTTATTCGCAACTTCCAGTCTCAGATCAAGCCCCTGACTGATATGACCAGAAAGGACAGTAACCCACAGAGTTGGTCTCCAGAGTCCATTAAGGCCTTTGAGAGTCTCTAGGTTTCCTTTGTTTCTGCTCCTGTGTTGGCACATCCTGATCCTATGTTACCTTTCATCCTTGGGGGAGCCCTTCTGTCTCAACGTTTTAGCTCAGAGCGCTATGCATCCTTGTGGCTACTTTTCAAAGAAGTTGTCACCTGCGGAGTGCAATTACGACATTGGGGGTAGACATGTGCAGGATGAAAAAATTCGTTTAGTTTAGTTTCGTTTCGATTCGTTATTTAACTTAATTCGTTTAGTTAAATTCGTTGCATTCATTACATTCGTTTTCGGAATTCGTTTCGTTTCGTATTCGAATTCGAAAAAATTCGACCGCATTCGAAAAAATTCGACCGCATTCGAAAAAAACTATCAAATTCGAAAAAATTCTAACACATTCGAAAAAAACTGTCAAATTCGAAAAAATTCCACCACATTCGAAAAAAACTATCAAATTCGAAAAAATTCTACCACATTCGGAAAAAACTATCAAATTCGAAAAAATTCCACCACATTCGAAAAAAACTATCAAATTCGAAAAAATTCTACCACATTCTAAAAAAACTGTCAAATTCGAAAAATTTCTACCACATTCGAAAAAAACTATCAAATTCGAAAAAATTCTTACTACATTTGAAAAAACTATCAAATTCGAAAAAATTCTACCACATTCGAAAAAAACTGTCAAATTCGAAAAAATTCTTACTACATTTGAAAAAACTATCAAATTCAAAAAAATTCTACCACATTCGAAAAAAACTGTCAAATTCGAAAAATTTCTACCACATTCGAAAAAAACTATCAAATTCGAAAAAATTCTTACTACATTTGAAAAAACTATCAAATTCGAAAAAATTCTACCACATTCGAAAAAAACTGTCAAATTCGAAAAAATTCTTACTACATTTGAAAAAACTATCAAATTCGAAAAAATTCTACCACATTCGAAAAAAACTGTCAAATTCGAAAAATTTCTACCACATTCGAAAAAACTATCAAATTCGAAAAAATTCTTACTACATTTGAAAAAACTATCAAATTCGAAAAAATTCTACCACATTCGAAAAAAACTGTCAAATTCGAAAAAATTCTACCACATTCGAAAAAAACTGTCAAATTCGAAAAATTTCTACCACATTCGAAAAAAACAATAACTGAATTTGAAAAAGTAAACTATATATAACCATTTTGCGAAATTTGAAATTCGTATAGAATGAAATCGAATTCCAATAGAAAAGATTAGGATAGAATAGAAAGTATAAAAGAATAGCATCATGTTTTCGAATTCGATTCGAATATGTTTTCGAATATGTTTTCGAATTCGATTCGAATATGTTTTCGAATTCGATTCGAATATGTTTTCGAATTCGATTCGAATATGTTTTCGAATTCGATTCGAATATGTTTTCGAATTCGATTCGAATTCGTTCGTTTTTTTTTCGGATTCGTTTAAATTCTTTACTTTTGTCATTCGGAAATTCGGATGCATCCGAATTTCCGAATAATGAAAAATTCGTCCGAATTTCGATTCGGAACGAAACGAAATGCACATGCCTAATTGGGGGCAGAGAGCTGTTAGCGATCATTTTAGCCCTGACTCGAAGGTACCACTGGGCCAGTTCTCATTCTTACTGACTATAAGAATCTCACATTCTTGTCTGAGGCTAAACGCCTCTCTCCCAGAAGGGCGCGATGGGCTCTTTTCTTGTCAAGTTTCAATTAGATAGCCCTTACATTCTTAGTACCTGTAAGAATGGGACAGACGCTTTGTCAAGACAATTCTCCTCCACTTCCAAGATGGAGTCATTTCCGGTTCCTGTGATTCCTCCTGATCATGTTCTGGCTACGGTTCGCACAAGTCTCACTTCTCCTTTGGATGACAAAATTCTTGCCGCTCAGGTCCATGCTCCTCCTGAGAAACCTTGTGTCCGCTGCTTTGTCCCGGAGAGTCTCCGTACTGCCATGCTCCAGACTTACCATTCTCCCAAGTCTGCTGGCAACCCTGGGAAGAATCAACTCTTTTGGGCCATTTCTCAACAATTCTGGTGGCCTAGTCTACGTTCTGATGTAACCGCCTTCGTAGCTGCCCGTTTCGTGTGTGCTCAGAGTAAGACTCCACGACACCTTCCAGTGGGCCTCCTACAACCCATACCCAATGGAGAGAGGCCCTGGACCCACCTGGTTTATGGATTTCATTGTGGAGTTACTCAACTCCCAGAGCAACACAGTTATCCTTATGGTGGTTGACCGGTTCTCGAAAATGTCTCACTGTATTCCACTTAAGAAGTTGCCCACTTTGAAGGAACTGGCTTCCATTTTTGCTCGGGAGATCTTTCGCTTACATGGGCTACCCAAGGTGATCATCTCGGACAGGGGTAGTCAGTTTGTGTCCCGGTTCTGGCGTGCCTTTTGTGCACAGTTAGGAATGCAGCTTGCTTTCTCCTCTGCGTATCACCCGCAGTCTAATGGGGCCGCAGAACGAGCCAATCAGTCCTTGGAGCGTTTATGGCGAACTATGGTTTCCAACCTTCCATGTTGCCTGGCTCATTTGTTCCACAGAGTATTCCTGCGTTCGAGGAGCATCTCCGTGGTCTTCGTTCCACTTGGGCACAAGCCCAGGAGGCTTTGCGGCATGCTAATGATAGGTACAGACTATGCTGACCGCAGACACCTGCCTGCGCCTTCCTACCAGGCTGGGGACAGGGTCTGGCTGTCATCTCGCAACCTCCAACTTCGTGTTCCCTCTCTGAAGTTCGCACCTCGGTTTATTGGGCCTTTCCGTATTCTCCGCAGGATTAACCCAGCGGCTTATGCGTTAGACCTTCTTTCTAATATGCGCATCTCAAATGTATTTCATGTCTCCTTATTAAAACCTTTGGTCTGCAACCGCTTTACCACCTCGGTGCCACGTCCTCACCCTGTACAGGTTGGGAACCATGAGGAGTATGAAGTACAGTCTATTGTTGACTCCCATAGGTAGTGGGCGCATACAGTACCTGGTGCATTGGAAAGGGTACGTTCCGGAGGAACACTCTTGGGTCTCATCCTTGGACGTACATGTCCCTGTGCTCCTCCGTGATTTCCATAGACGTTTTCCCCTCAAGCCTGGTGGTCCTCCGAGGGTGAGGGGTCATTGAGGAGGGGGTACTGTCAGGGCTTGGGCTCAGCCCTTCCTTCTCTGAGCTGGCCGCTCAGCTGTCGGCTAATTGCCAGCTCCTATGTCTCCACAGTGACTCACCTGTTGATGATATCCTGCTCATCAGTCCTGGTTACTTAAGCCGTCCAGTCCAGCTCTCTGCCTTCGTCAACATCACAGAGACTATCTCCTGCTTTCCTGTTAAAAACTTGCTCGGCTGACATTCCTTCTAGCTCCACTTCCTGCCTGCTGTTCCACTACACCGATTCCTGGCTTCCTGACTTTCTGGCTTGTCTGACTATCCATTTCGGTTACCGAACTTTGGTTATGTTTTGACTATGTTTGTTCTATTTACTTTTATTAATAAACAAGTGTGATTAACTGTACTCCTGTCTGTCTGATTCATGTTTTTTGACACAGCCTGAATCTTTGTAGGGTCTGCGCAGTCCATTGAACATTGGCCGACCGAGCCTGAGATGACGTCCCTCAGAAGAAGGTTGTCCAGAGATCCCAAGATGGGTATGCCTTGAGGGCGATGTAGAGCAAGAACAGGGGATAGCGCCTTGATGGCCCGCTGAGCAGTGGAAAGGCCAAATGGAAGGACAACAAATTGGTAATATTGCTAGTTCACAAAAAAAAAAAAAAATTGGAAGTTGTGTGACCTGGAAGAAGTCGCAAATAGGGACAAGCTAGGTGAATTAATACACCGACATAGGGGATTTGATCAGTCATGACACTAAAAAAATTACAGCCACAACACAAGCCCATTACTAAAAAGGAAGACAAATGAACAGGCAATATAACCGTACTAAAATAACAAAAACATTTAAAACTGTACAATGCCTTTGTGTTTTGGAGTATTGTTTGCAGACTGAGACGCCTTGTGTACCAATTCTTCAAACTCCTCATCCTTGGCTGACTATGCAAAAGCAACTGAAGCCTTAGGAAATTTAGAGGTGGATGCACGTGGCCCCTGTGTTCGGAGGTGGCTATTATGTCTGT
Source organism: Aquarana catesbeiana (assembly GCF_042186555.1). Taxonomy (NCBI): domain Eukaryota; kingdom Metazoa; phylum Chordata; class Amphibia; order Anura; family Ranidae; genus Aquarana; species Aquarana catesbeiana. Next base: position 327,103,965 of record NC_133324.1, on the reverse strand, counting down.
AATTTTGCCTGGAAACTCAAGACATGCCAGCTGAGAATATCTTCCAGGAAAATACTAAGGAAGGATTTGGGTAGGGGGCAGCGATTTAGGCTATTGGTATCTGGTCCTTTGGAGGGGACACTGCAAGAGCCCCCTGGCATTGTTAGAGGATTGCAAGTCCTCCATGCTCCCATGACCACTGCTCTTGCACACAGGATCTGCTGTACTGTGGTAGAGAGCGAAAGACCGTCAACAAGGGTATTCAGGAAGGGTTAACCCCTTCCTGCCGACCGTACGCAGATGTGCGTACTCGGCTTTTGGGGGTTATACCGGGATGATGCCCGCAGCTGAAGATCGGCTATCCGTATATAACAACCGATGCGGCTAAAAGCCGCTCTGCTGTTATACCGGAGGAGCCTCTTACCGGGCCTCCCGTGCGATCGGGAGGCCTGGTGTCCAATCGGCTGCCTCCGGCGGCTGTGGGCGGGCTGGAACGAAGCTGTGGGCGACTTCGTTCCAGCCTTCTCAATGTAAACGCGGAAGCGACGTCATGATGTCACTTCCCATTTACTCGGCTGCCAATGGCGCCGAATTTAAAAAAAATACACAGTATTCAGAATCGCCGTTTTCGGCGATCTGAATACTTTGAAGTGCAGAGGAGGGATCGGGGGTCTTTTAGACCCCCGATCCCTCCATAAAGAGTACCTGTCATCACCTATTACTGTCACAAGGGATGTTTACATTCCTTGTGACAGCAATAAAAGTAAAAAAAAAAACATTTTTTTTTTTAAACACAATTTATAAGTATAAAAATAAATAAAAAAAATTTTTTTTTTAAAGCGCCCCCGTCCCCGCGAGCTCGCGCAGCGAAGAAAACGCATACGGAAGTCGCGCCCACATATGTAAACGCTGTTCAAATCACACGTGAGGTATTGCCGCGATCGTCAGAGCGAGAGCAATAATTCTAGCCCTAGACTTCCTCTGTAACTCTAACCTGGTAACCGTAAAAAAAATTTAAAGCGTCGCCTATGGAAATTCATAGCTACCATAGTTTGTCGCCATTCCACGAGTGCGTGCAATTATAAAGCATGACATGTTTGGTATCTACTCGGTGTAACATCATCTTTCACATTATACAAAAAAATTGGGGTAACTTTACTGTTTGGATTTTTTAAAATTCATGGAAGTGTCCCTTTTCCAAAAATTTGCGTTTAAAACACCGCTGCACAAAATACCGTGTGATTATAAAATATTGCAACAATCTCCATTTTATTCTCTAGATTCTCTGCTAAAAATATATATATATATATATATATATAATGTTTGGGGGTTCTAAGTAATTTTCTAGCAAAAAATATGGATTTTAACTTGTAAACACCAAATTTCAAAAATAGGCTTAGTCATGAAAGGGTTAATACAGTTTGTGATCAGCATGGCAGCTAGGAGTCCCTGTAATGCCCAGAGGATTTTAGATCTGATATAGGTGTAGAGGAGATGTTGGGATGGCAGCAAAGTCTGTGTACCCAGAAAAGATGGTACACACATGCAGTATGGCCCCAAAAGAGGAGACTAATGCAGGAGTAGGAGGGCCCAGAGCCCACACAGCCATTGAAAAAGCGGTTCAAGTGTCCATTTTAAACACTGGTGCAGCTAACTCTTCTCACCACCAGCTGCGCAATCATTAGTATTGCTACAGACTGACTACTTAGAGTAAACTAGTACTGTATGCACCAAACAGGCTCCCTATAAGCAAGGGCAAAAAGCCCTACTAGCTGGGATAAGGTCCATTAAAAGCCCTGCAGCACCCCCCACAGGCAAAGATCCAAGGAGCTTGACACTCCCGATCGTCTTCGTTCCCATGGCAGGCTTACCCTCTAAGATATCTTCAGAGACAGGGTTTCAACAGATGGGGGCACCATGGCCTTGGACTTGTAAAGCACACTGTGGCCTTTCCAACACGCTGCATTTAAGTACCTACGCGAGCACCTTCAGCAGAGTGCAGTGCCAAAAGACACATTACAGGCTGGCCCTGATTCTAATCGGCAGAGTACGTTTTCTGTGGCAAAGCCGAGGATGAGCTGAAAAATGTGCCCCTTCTGGCTCTGTAGCCAATTAAAAAAAAAATCGGCTAGATGAAAGAAATCTTGAAAAAAAAACCCTAAAAAAATGTTGTTATCTTCTCTCAGAGATGAGATGTCGGTTCACAAAGGACACTAGCAAAAACCGAGGGAGGCTGGGAATGGGAAGGGTTATTTTGAAGGTAGCAAAATAACCCGATGTGCCTCATTGCTGCATCCTGTGCCCCTTAATGTATGATTAAGGATCATTTAACACATGACAAATGATTCCCAAATCGCCATGGGTTATCTAAATAAGACAGAGCAGCTTGTTTTTCAGCTACAATTGGCAGAAACAGGGAACAATACTATCTCATAACAGAAGAGTTACTATTGTGATTTTTAATCTTTAATGCTGTAAAACTGTGGATACCTCTGCTGCTTTATGTCCTTTATCTGCAGCATCTGCAGTAACATAGGCTGTGGCCACACCATAGGTTGCCCAAACTAGGGCTTTAGGCACCAAGGCACGAAAAGACTCTCCAACTTCATTGGCATAGCCTAAAAAACAAAGAGTCAAATATCATCTTCAAATACTATCACTGAAAATTACAGAAAAATTCTATCATAGCACAAATATCTAATCAACACTAAACATTGTATATACACATAAAGATGTGTGTCCAACAGTTTCTATTACAAAACAAGAGTACATTGGGTATAGAAAAGAATCACCCCCTGTAAAATAATCATATTCTGTAGCTTTGCAGCCTAAAATGAAGGCAGACATATGTTTTTAGTGCAACCTATAACATCCAAGTTAAAGATAACACACCATCATGACAGAAAAAAAGCCCTTCTAAAACAAATTCACTGAGTTGGAAAAAGGATTCTTTAGTCTGTTAGGATATGTCTCTACTAACTTTGCACATCTAGACTTTGCAATATTTGCCCACTCTTCTTTGCAGAACTGCTCAAGTTCAGTTAGACCCCTTTCACACCAAGGCGCTTCAAAAACGCCCTAAAAATGCCTTAGCGTTATTACCGCGTTTTTACAGCGTTAGCGGTAAAATTAACGCACCACTGCAGGCGTTTTAACAGCATTTTTCAAGCGTTATTGAAGCATGTGTTATTGATGCTATCTTTCTGCTTGCATGTTTATCCTTTGTGATATCATGTAAAACAAGCAGTGTCTTGTTTTACTTCAAATCTTCATTTTTCTGGGATTAATTCTTTTTTTTTGGCACTTTAATTTTGTTTTTTTGGCACTTTGACGGTCTGTTTAATCATTCTGACCTTCCCACAAGTTCAGTCCTGTTGTTGTAGATGCTCTCTTTTCTGCTTGCATGTTTACCTTTTGTGAGATCATGTGAATTTTCTACAGCTCAGGGCGGATGATAGGCGCTACTCAGGCGTTTTTACAGTGTTTTCAATTCACTTCAATGGAGAGGAGCGTTTTTTCAACGCCCAAAAGCTGCTCCAAAGATGCTGCTTGCAGGACTTTTCTTAACGCCCCGCCAGCGCAACGCCTCAGTGTTTCTCCTGCCTTCATTTCAGGCAAAGCAACGAAATGTGATTTTAAAAGGGGGTGATTATTTTTGATACCCAATGTAGAATAAACCAAAGGATAATCTCCAATAAATGAATAAACAACGGTGGGAACAAATACAAAGGTTTACACATGTTCAGAAAGGTAAGGTAAAGAGCTTATATTGTCGGATGCATTTAATGTTCTTGTGCTTCTAAGCCTAAATTTTAGTAAAGTACAGAGGCCCCAGAGAGAACTTAAAAAATGTCCTTTCCAGTGGGGGAGATGGGCGGAGCCTAGCGGAGCAGACATGCATTGTTAGAGCTCCACACCTCTGAGGAGAGAAGAGAAGGACAAAGCGGAGCCTGCAGGCTCAAAAGGTATCCATTTGAACCTTTTTGCCCCTGGGAACAAACTGTGAAAGTTTGGGCAGGAAATATGGTACTGGGAGGAAACCGTGGCAGAAATAAAAATCACCTCACAAAGAGCTCACAGGCACTCACTGCAGCTGAAGCAGCTCCAGTCACCTCACAAGATACAGCATCAGGGCGCTCTCACAGACAGAAAATGTCACAGCAAGACTGTCCATTTGAGTCAGATACAGAACAAATCCTCTCACAAACTTCTCCACAAGCCTCCTCAGAAACCCCAGTAATATTATTACAATTTGAAAAGATGCTTCATAAGGCTTTAAAACAAACCTCAGACCAAATAACAAAAAGCCTAACCAAAGAAATAAGAGAGCTGGGAAACCGCACCGCAGCCTTAGAAATAAAAATGGATGAAATTGAAATTACAACCCAAGAAAATATAACAGAATTGGAACAATTAAAAGAAGAGAATTTAATACTTCAAACTAAGCTCGAAGATTACAAAAATAGAGCCAGACGTTCAAACTTGCGCATAAGGGGAATACCTGAAACTGTGACAGACCTGCAATCTACTATTACTGCTCTATTACAAGAACTAAAGCCAGATATCCCTATTGAACGTTTAGAACTGGACAGAGTACACAGAGCTCTCACAGCCAAAAAGAAAGATGGACCCCCACGTGATATAATCACAAAATTTCATTATTACAGAACGAAAGAACAAATACTAATTGCTGCAAGAGAAAAAAAGGAACTTAATTTTCAAGGACACAATTATCAAATTTTTGCTGACCTATCCCAACTTACTATTACTAAAAGACGATCCATGAAACCCCAACTAATGGAACTGCAACGCCACAACATTATGTATCAATGGGGCTTCCCCTTTTCAGTCAGATTTAACCACCAAGGTACAATTTACAAAAGCAGATCAGCAGATGAACTACAACAAACCCTTTTAAAATTAAATCTGACAGAACCCACAAGCAGCAATTCTCCCACACGCAGAAGAATGGCATCATCTTCACCTTCAGGCAGCACCCAGAAAATTCCAGAACAAAATGGGAATCATCATTCTCACAAAAGAGGCCGTTATGCCGCATCATCCATGGACCAAGAAGATTCAATGGACTGACATCCTAATTCCTGATATCTCTTCATTTATTATACTAAGAGATGGTTCTCTATAAAAAAACCTGTATTTATAACTGAATGTAACTGCATTCTGATAGTCACACACTGTGTGGGATCATGTTACATTCCAGTTATATTTCTTATTGCTTCTGATTCATATAGCCTTAGAATATATAAGTGAAATAAGGAAATTCTTGTTCAGTTATATATAATCAGGTAATAACAATAGATTTATTACTTTTTAGAACAAATATGTTCAATAATCCAGAAGTAATGGAAGCTTTTTCTTTTTTTTTTCTTAAAACAAATATATTATTACCTAACTAGTTCATAGAATTATATTTTTGTTTATTCTAATCTGAAGCAATACAACCTCAATTTTATGAGTTAACATATCTAAACAGTTACATATGAATAAAATATGTAATTGTTTACTCTAAAAGGGTTAAAATCCCAAAATAATTCAAAATATCTTCATCAATACCAAAGTTATTAACAGTACCTTTCTAACTGAATTATTTAGCCTAGGGCAAGACTAACCATATACAACCACCCTGGAATAAATAATTTCAACAAAAACTATATTCTGCACTCCAATGAATGAAACATCATTTTGATGTCTTTTGACATAGCACCTCTCTCCTGTAAGCGGAAGATCCGTGTACCCCCATTAGCCCTCCTCATTCTCCCAACCATATTATGTGGGAGTGTGACGAAGGCACTTATTCCCCTGAGAGAGATATTTATTCTCTTTCACGGGTAAATTGTGATTACTTGCAAAAAATAATTTATACAATGTATCATCTAATCTCATATGTTTTTTGTTTACTCTTTACTCCAGAATTCACTGGTTTCTTTTCTATCTTTTCATCTCTTCAGTCCACACAGGTTGATCTGCGCAGTCAGCTCTGCATAACAAAAAGTAAGTCAAAACTATTTGATCTGTTGCCATGGCACCACTGAATATACTTTCCCTGAATGTTCAGGGAATAAATATCCCTCAAAAAAGGACCAAAGCCTTCTGTACTTTCCATAACAAGAAGGCTCACATAGTATGCCTCCAAGAAACACACTTCACCAAAGATTCTACTCCAAAATATATTTCTCCTTTTTATCAACAAATTTACACGGCTTCTGCCTGTACCAAGCAAAGGGGAACTCTAATTGCATTTCACCGATCCACACCATTCACCTTATCATCAGAAATTAAAGACCCAGAAGGTAGATACCTGATACTCATGGGTTATATAATGGATACAGCAATCACGGTGATTTCCTACTACGCTCCTAACAAACAACCTACACCATTCCTCTCACATATATTACAAGTGATTAATACACACAAAATAGGAACAGTGATAATGTGTGGGGATTCGAACCAGGTCCTCCTCCCATTTCTAGATAAATCACCTTTTACACCATCCAAAATAACCTCTAGATTACCTTTTTCTCAACTTCTTTCCAAATACAATCTGGTAGATTCGTGGAGAGAAAGTAACCCAAAGAAAAAGAAATTCACTTATTTCTCGCACCCTCATCAAACCTTCACCAGAATAGATCATATTTTTCTAACAATAGGAATGATACCAGAAATTATTGCATCAGATATAATTCCGATTCCGTGGTCTGACCATAATGTAGTATACACTACTATAGCCTCAGCCATACCAAAAGCGCATGACCCAACGTGGTACTTACCGGACATAATGCTCAAACACCCACTACATCAGATGGCCATTGAACAAGCTTTAAAGGAATACATATCAATTAATAATACAACAGACATCTCCCCAATAACACTGTGGGAAGCTCATAAGCCTGTCTTGCGTGGTACAATACAAAGACAAATGGCACGATTTAAACGGGAACGCAAAAATCTAGCAAAAAAACTAGAACTCAATTTTAATGCAGCCTACATATCATTCCAAGATAATCCATCTCAGAGTACAAAATCTCATCTGGAAAAATCTAGATTGGAATACGATCTATTTCTCACTGAGTCAGTTGATAAATCCCTCAAACGCTCCAAACACAATTTCTACATGAATACAAACAAACCAGGTACATATTTGGCTCGGGCATTAAATTCAACTAACAAATCTTTCAAACCAATACGTTTGAAATTATCAAAAAATGTTTATACTTGTAATCCAGTTAAAATAGTCCATAAATTTCACTCACATCTCGCAACTTTATACAAGACAAACAATGAATTTAATCCTACAGAGGCTGAATCCTTCTTCTCAAAAATAACCTTACCTGAGTTATCTCAGAATCAAAAAAGCAGTTTGGATGAGCCTATAACTATAGATGAAGTTGCTAACGCCATAAAAGACCTAAAACTTAACAAAAGACCAGGCCCAGATGGCTACTCGGCTTTATACTATAAAACATTCTCAGAAATGCTCTCTCCCATTCTCACTGAAACTTTTAACAAACTTCTAGATGGACACTCTTTTCGGCAAGAAACACTAATGGCAATTGTTTGTATGATCCCAAAACGCCTTTCTGATGATACTTCCTGTGTGAATTATCGGCCTATCTCTCCGTTAAACCTTGATATTAAATTATTAGCAAAAATAATAACAAAACGCCTCAATAGCATTATAGGAAAATTAATACATAGAGATCAAGTAGGCTTCATGCCAAATAGACAGGCAGGCGATAATATACGCAGGGCAGTGTTATTGGCACATATTGCTAAAAAAATGGAAAATCCCTTTATGTTTTCTATCTCTCGATATTAAGAGGGCATTTGACACAGTATCCTGGCAATATATGCAATATTCATTACAAAAATGGGGTTTTGGACCCCACTTTTTAACATGGATCAAAGCATTATATAATAAACCCAAAGCCTATATAAAATATGCTGGATACAAATCTGATGCCTTTAATATCGAAAGAGGTACCGGACAGGGTTGCCCATTATCTCCCTTATTATTTGCCCTTATACTCGAACCCATGGCCCAATACATCAGAACAAACCAAACTATAACTGGCATTGAAGTAGGAGGTATTACACACAAATTATGTATATTTGCAGACGATATATTACTTTTTCTATCATCACCACAGGTCTCTGGTCCTAACTTAATACCAGCTCTTGATGGATTTGCAGCCCTATCCGGCCTTATGATTAATCCTAAGAAATGCCTAGTGCTTAATATTTCACTCACAAACATGGAATTGATCCCGGCTAGGGCTGCACTCCCATTCACATGGGCAGAAAAATCAATCCCATATCTTGGAATTCATTTAACAGCATCTCATTCTGACTTATTCTCAACCAATTATCCTCCTGTATTAAGACAGATCACAAATCTAATAAAACAATGGTCGCAACTTCCTTTATCCTGGATAGGGAAGATTAATGCAATCAAAATGACTATTCTACCCAAATTGCTTTATCTATTCAGAGTCCTCCCTATTCCAATTCCTTCCTATTTTTTGAGAATAGTACAAAAAAGAGCAACTTCGTTTACATGGGGCTCTTCTAAACCACGTATACCTATACACACACTACATCTTCCCAAAAATAAAGGAGGCCTGGGATACCCTAATTTTACTAACTACTACAGAGCAGCACATTTGGCCAGTCTGTCCAAATACCATGCAAAACAGGAAATCCCATTATGGGTATTTATAGAGGCTTCAGAAAATGACCCTCTATTAATATCAAACTTATTATGGCTTGATCCTAAAGACCGCTTTAAAATTCATAATCCCATAACTAAACACTTCTTATCTCTCTGGGATAAACTAAAAACCAAATATCAGTTACAATCTCCACACAATCCTCTCCTTTCTTTTATCAGAAATCCGGCCTTTTATCCGGCATGGATCTACCCAAATTCTTTTAAAGCTTGGACAACATCAGGCATTCAGACACTAAATGACTTCATAGCATCTAAATCATTCCTTTCATTCCCATCGCTTAGAGAAAAATATGATCTACCAAACTCTGAGATATTTAGATATCTCCAAATCAAAAATTTCTATACACCATTCATAAAGGGGGATACACCATTATCCCAATTATCCATTTTTGAATCAATCTGTACAAAAGATCCATTTGCTAAAGGTACAATTTCATCACTTTATAATCAATTATATGGAGTAGCAAATCTTAATAGACCCTCTTACGTTCAGAGGTGGGAGGAGGACCTGGGACGAACTTTAGAAGACACGGACTGGTCTAACATATGGCTCACATCTAAGTCATCTTCACCCAACATCTTAGCACTGGAGACAAATTATAAAGTCCTAACTCGCTGGTACCTTGTACCCGCTAGAGTGGCAAAATATTCACCTAATACCTCAGCTCTTTGTTTTCGAGGATGCCCAGAAATAGGCACACATTTACACATATGGTGGACGTGCCCAGTAATCCAAACCTTCTGGAAGGAAGTCTTCGTGATTGCATCTAAAATATTTAAAAAAATAATACAACCAGATCCATATATAACTTTACTTAATCTAAAACCGGAATGGTTAACACTCTCTCAATTCAAACTTATGATCCAACTAATAACGGCTGCAAAACAAACAGTGGCCAAGGCATGGAAATCTCCTACATTGGTACTAGCAGAAACAATTCACAGAATGAATAATACAATGTCCCATGCTAAGATGGTAGCCATCGATCAAAATCAAATTCCAAAATTTGAAAAACTTTGGCATCCTTGGATAAAACAACAGTTCCTGTCAAACTTCAATGACTCTGTCCTGTTGCCATGGTAACAGATTAAATGACTTACAGAGACACCCATTCTAAGGCTTCAAAGAGAACTAAAAAGAATAATAAACTGACGAGCGGGACAACCTTGTGGACCATACCTCTACCTTTCTACCCTTTTTCTTCTTTCTCTTTCCTTTTCTCCACCTTACGATTAAAGCTCATTATCAGAATTTATTTGACCCATATACACTCTACCTGTAAACAATATGTATAGTAGGTATAAATCATTTAAATACCTACAAAAGTAACTAAGGAAATGATATATATCTTTAATTTAGGTTTACGTGAACCCAATGTTTAATATTTGAAATTTCATGATATTTACCTATATAAACCCTACTGTAAAACAATGAGCTTACTTTATAGATCCTTGTAAACTTATTTTATGTATCTTTATAATATTGTATACTCAATAAACTTCTTTTGACAAGGAAAAAATGTCCTTTCCCCTCCATCACTTTTTTCTTATATACACAGGCTAGGCAGAATAGGTGGGAGGGGAAAGGGACATTTTTTTTTAAAGCTGCTAGCATTAGGATTCTTTTCCTCTTTTAGATTGTTTTTTTTTTTTTAAAGGCCCCTTTTAATTTGTATTTTTGGCTCCTCCAGCTGGCAGAAAGTACTGCTATTTCAGAGACCTATCTTTTCCCTGAAAGGTTTCAAATAAAGCAATATATCCAGGAGGCGCTTGTGCGGCTCTTCAAAATGGCGGACGCGTGATCCATGAGCTCCAGTCCTGCTCCGTGTTCCGCAGCCCCTGCACAGCTTCAACAGCAACCGATTGCAACGGGGGTAAGCTACCACGACCCCTCAGTCCTCCTAGCACTACATGTGAAAAACTGGGGACCAGCGACCCTACTACCGAGACACACAAACACCGTGGCCCTCCTCACTATGGATAGCTATCTGATTAGGCCCCAATCCCCGGTCTCGATTTCACAGGGAGACCCGGAGGATTACGTCAGTACCCTGATGGCGGAGGATGGCTCTCCCCCCACATAACCTCCCCTTCTCCTCAGCCTGTATTAACACCCGAGATGCTGGATCTTAAACTCCAGGCTCTGGCCCAACAGCTCACCAGGAGCATTGCCCAGGAGATGGGAAAGATCTCCAGAGAACTCAGGGGTAAGATAGACCTACTGGGCGAGCGCACAGCTGCCTTAGAAAAAAGTTTGATGAAACTTTTCACAATGTTCAGGCTCTAGAAGAGAAGGACTTCCTTAAAAATTCTGTATCCCAGCTCCAGCAAGAGGACCTGGAGAACGGCGACAAAACCTCAAAATCCGTGGCATCCCGGAACAAGTGGCTGAAATTATCATCAGACCCTAACTTCTGGGCCTATTCAACACCCTGGCACCTGACATCGTGGACATAGACTGGTGCGCTGGCCCCCAAACCCCCAGCGGGGGCCAGACCTTGTGTCATAGTGGTAAGGTTCCACTACTATGAAAGCAAAGAGGCGCTTACTTTGGCCAGTCGCAACCGACCCAGTATTGAATACAAGGGAGACAAAATTCAACTATTTAACAACCTCTCCCCAATCACCCTGGCCAAACACCGATCACTAAGGCCCATCACCTCTCACCTTCAACTACACAAGGTCCCCTATTATTGGGGCTTCCCCTTTCGCCTCAGTGTCACTAAGGATGGTGTCCGTGTCCTTCGAGATCTGCAAGGAGATGCCTTTCTCAAGCGCCAAGGCCTCCCACCATTGCCTGCAGGTCAGTTTTCACCTGCCACCCCACGCCTTCCGCCGGCTCCTTCTAAGATTTGGACACCAGTGAGAGGAAGGGGATCGAGGGGCTACTCCACACCCCAGTGCTACCCCAGGCTACCTACTTGACCTACCCCAGTCATCCTTTTTGCCCTTCTTTCTTCCCACATGGGAACCCAACTCCCTGTCAACCCCTTCAAGGGACTGTTTCGCCTTCTATTTTTGTCACCCATGGAGGTGCCTTGAACTGTTTTGTTTTGTTTTTTCTACTAGAAAACTTCTACAAAGTTCCGAGGAGTTCCAGGTTTGATAAGATGCGGAACACTGTGGTGGAACGTCACGTTTTCCTCCTTTTTGGAGACCGCTTTGCTCCCCCACATGTCCTCTGGCTGTGGCCGAGGTTTCCCGAGGACGTGGATGCCTCTCAGGTCTACACCTGATGTTTACATTTCTTGTGTTTTTTGGGCCAAACCGGCCTTCTTGTGACAACGCTGCAATATTTCTTTTGGTCCATTTTTTGGACTTTTTTTTTTTTTCTTTTGTCGTTTTCTTTCCTTTTTTTTCCTGCATTAACGTTGATCAGTTTTTTTACTCTATGTGGCATAATAGATTACTACCTGTTAAAAGGCTATATATGTGTGTCTGTACTGATGGGCTATTGCCCACTATACTGAAGGTTCACTGGCTAAATTTAACGTCTATACTATGGCTTTGAAACTGCTGTCTTATAACTTGAAAGGCCCGAATTCCATCAAAAAACGATGGATGGCTTTAAAGGAGTTCAGGGCCTCCGGAACGGATGTGATCCTGGTACAGGAGACTTTTGCTTCTAAGTATTTCCCGGTGTCTTATATGGCATCTGACTCATCTGGAAAGGCTGGGGTTGCAGTGCTGATCAGATGCTCCTGTCCTCTCCATATCAAGTCCACCCATTTAGATCCCCACGGTCGTTATATAATACTGCAAGGTACCCATTTGTCTAATCCTAGAACACCAATGAATGTATGTGCTCCAAATATGGGTCAGATTAACCACATGCCGACCGGGCCATAGCCGAAAGACAGCTACAGCGCGGTCGGCTTATCCTGGGAGGACGTCCATGGACTGCTCTAGGGCGCGCACCCGAGAACTTCCATGACATCACGGTGGGCTAATCGCGGTCGTTTACCATGTGATCACTCCGTCAAATGACGGAGCAATCACATGTAAACAAACCGGCGTCATGACATGACGCCGGTTCCTCCCTCTCTGTACCGATCGGTACAGAGGGGGAGGAGCGGGGGAGGGATCGGATGGTAGCAGCGTTGTGGGCTGCTCTGTGACAAATACAGTCACATCCAGCCCACAATACTCTGCAACACCCCGCAATACTCTGCAACACCCCGCAACACCCCACAATACTCTGCAATACCCAGCAATACTCTTCAATACCCCGCAATACTCTGCACTACTCCGCAATACCCCGCACTACCCAGTCATACTCAGCGATACCCAGCCATACCCGGCTATACTCTGCCACACTCGGCTGTACTCGGCCTCTGTATGTGGCCAGGCTGTGGAAGTCTCACACATGTGATATAGCTGTACTCAGGAGGAGTAGGAGAATCTATTTTGGGGTGTCATTTTTGGTATGTACATGTTATGTGTTAGAATTATTGTATAAATGGACAAATATTGTACAAGTGGTAAAAAGTTTTAACCACTTCCTGCCCGCCGGCCGTCATACGACGTCCTTGACTTTGTGCGGGGATATCTGAACGATGCCTGCAGCTACAGGCATCATTCAGATATCAACTTTTTCAGCTGGCGATTCCCTACACCATAGGAATGATCATAGCGGCTGTTCCACTGCTTGATCGTTCTTATGGGAGGCGAGAGGGGACCTCTCCCCTTCCCGCCGCCCTCCGGTGCTTCTACCGACTCACCGTTACGATCGAAGCCAGGATAGTTTTTTTTATTTCAGGCTTCCCAGCCTAGGAGGTGAGATGTGGGGTCTTATTGACCCCATATCTCACTGTAAAAAGGACCTGTCATGCCATATTCCAATTACAAGGGATGTTTACATTCCTTGTAATAGGAATAAAAGTGATCAAAAAAATGTTTTTTTTTGGAAAAGTGTCAAACTAAAATAAAGTAAAATGAACAATAAAAAGAAAAAAAAAAATTTTTAAAGCGCCCCTGTCCGTGTGCTTGCATGCAGAAGCGAATGCACACGCAAGTCCCACCCACACATGAAAACAGTGTTCAAACCACACATGTGAGGTATTGGTGCGAACGTTAGAGCAAGAGCAATCATTTTGGCCCTAGACCTCCTCTGTAACTCAAAACATGTAAACAGTAAAAAATTTTAAAGCATCGCCTATGGGGATTTTTAAGTAGCGAAGTTTGGCGCCCTTCCACGAGAGTGTGCAATTTTGAAGGGTGACATGTTAGGTATCTATTTACTCGGTGTAACCTCATCTTTCATATTATGCAAAAACATTGGGCCAACCTTACCGTTTTGGTTTTTTATAAAGCACAAAACTGTTTTCCCAAAAAAAAAGCGTTCAAACAATTGCTGCGCAATACTGTGCGAGATAAAAAGTTGCAACAACCGCCATTGTATTCTCTAGGGTCTTTGCTAAAAAAGAAAAAACATATATAATGTTTTGGGGTTCTATGTAATTTTCTAGCAAATAAATGATGATTTTTACATGTAGGAGAGAAATGTCAGAATTGGCCTGGGTGCTCCAGAACGCCTAGAGGTGCTCCCCTGCATGTTGGGCCTCAAAATGTGGCCACGCTGTGTAAGTTTCACACATGTGGTATTGCCATACTCGGGAGCAATAGCAGAATGTGTTTTGGGGTGTAATTTGTGGTATGCATATGCGGTGTGTGAGAAATAACCTGCTAATATGACATTTTTGTAGGAAAAAAAAAATCTTGATTTTGCAAAGAATTGTGGGAAAAAATGACAACTTCAAAAAACTCACCATGCCTCTTACTAATTACCTTGGAATGTCTTCTTTCCAAAAAAGGGGTCATTTGGAGGGTATTTATACTTTTCTGGCATGCTAGGGTCTCAAGAAATTAGATAGGCCGTCAGTACTTCAGGTGTGATCAATTTTCAGATATTGGCACCATAGCTTTTGGACTCTATAACTTTCACAAAGACCAAATTATATACACCGATTTATACTTATTTTTACCAAAGATATGTAGCAGTATAAATTGTGGCCAAAATTTACGAAGAAAAATTACTAATTTGCTAAATTTTATAACAGAAACAAAGAAAATTTCATTTTTTTACCGAATTTTCAGTCTTTTTTCTTTTATAGCACAAAAAATAAAAAACCCAACGGTGATTAAATACCACCAAAAGAAAGCTCTATTTGTGTGAAAAAAAAGGAAAAAATTTCATATGGGTACAGTGTTGCATGACTGAGTAATTGTCATTCAAAATGTGAGAGCACCGAAAGCTGAAAATTGGTCTGGTTAGGAAGGGGGTTTAAGTGCCCAGTTGTCAAGTGGTTAAATTCCTTACTGATACATTTGAACGGCTGCAACGCTTTTCTCAGCCTTTTATGGTGATTGGGGGAGATTTTAAATGCTGTCCTCTCTCCCACTCGAGATCGGAAATCTTTGTTCCATTCTACACTACCCCTCGCAACACAGTCCTTGGCTACCTCCTTTCGTAAATTGACTCAAAGCCACCATGTGTTTGATGCATGGAGGATCAAACACCCCACTGGTAAACAATATTCTTTTTACTCTCCCCCATAAGATGTTCTCTAGATTGGACTATTTCCTTGTGACAGCCCCCCTTTTACCTCATACGGTATCATCCGACCTGGGCCCCATCACCTGGTCGGATCACGCGCGCCTGACCCTGGATCTTTGCCTCTCAGCTGCATTTCCCAGGAACTGCCACTGGAGACTCAATGAATCTCTGCTAAAACATCCTGAAACCAAAGATAAACTCTCCCAAGCGCTAACCGAATACTTCCAGCTAAATACAGGTTCCGTATCCAGTCCATCCACCTTATGAGAGGCTTACAAGGCATTCTTTAGGGGGCAGTGTATCTCTGTAAGCTCATGAAGGAGGATGCAGCACTCTTGAAATCCTCTTTACTAACCAAACTGCTTGGCGCTGAACGCTCCCTGCTCTGCTCCCCCACGGTGGTTCAATTGCGGGCAATAAGCTCGCTGCGCAACCAAATAAAATCTCTAGACATGACAGCCATAGATAAATCCCTCTTATGGGCAAAACAAAAATTTTACGAATTTTCCAATAAGCCACATAGAATGCCGGTCTCCAGGCTCAACCCTAGGCCTTCTCTCTCCTTCCCGGATCACCTCAAACGACCGGATGGTACCCCCACACACTGCCCGCAGACCATGACCCAGGTCCTTGGTGAGTTTTACGATAAACTCTACAACTGCCTTACTCCCAACCTACATTCCCCATTTGACCAGGAGGCTTTCGAGGCATTTATGTCAGACTTGAAGTTGCCTAAACTAACCAGGTCAGATGTGCATGTACTGAACGCCCCCATTACCGGGAAGGAATTAGCCAATACTGTTAAAAGCCTACCAACCCACAAATCCCTTGGTCCAGATAGCCTCCCATACTCCCACTACAAGACATTTATCCCAATTCTATCAACTCATCTAGTATCCTTATATAACTCTCTTCTTCAGGATGAGTCCCCCATTCAGCAGTTCTTACACTCTTATATCACAGTTATACCTAAACCGGACAAAGATCTGTCACTTCCAGATAGCTACAGGCCGATAGCATTTTTAAACTCAGATTATAAGCTATTCACAAAAATTTTGGCTAACCGCCTTTCCCAATTTTTGACAAAACTGATCGATAGAGACCAAGTGGGCTATGTTCCCACCAGACATTTGGGTGACAATACCAGGCGCACTATTGACCTCATTGATATGTTGAATAGAGTACATAGACCTGCCTTGATCCTCAGCCTCCACGCCCAAAAGGCATTTGATTGATTGATAGATTAGGTTGGCCCTACATGTTTGCCACCCGTACTGAATTTGGTTTCCCCGGTCCCTTCATCTTGGCCCTAAAAATCCTCTACTCCAACCCCTCATCCCAGGTCCAAATGGTTTCTTTCACGTCCCGATCCTTTCCAATGTCTAATGGCACTAGACAGGGTTGCCCTCTCTCCCCACTTCTCTTCATCCTATGCCCAAAACCCCTAGCAGAGGCTTTAAGATCACATCCTGACATCCGAGGGGTCCCCATGCGTCACAGGGAATATAAAATTCTCTCTATTTGCGGATGATGTACTTCCAACCTACATATATCTCTCCTGTCCCTGCATGCTGGATACAAAATGAACGCATCTAAAACAGAAGCCCTACCGCTACATATACCACCTGCAGACCTTCTATGGCTCCAAAGCTCTTACCCCTATCGCTGGTGCACCTCATCTCTCAAGTACCTGGGTGTACAAATCACACCATTGTACTCATCCCTATATTCAGCCAATTTAATCCCCCTGTTCAAGGACATCAAGGCCATGCTGTCTCGATAGAATCCCCTCCCAATATCCTGGATGAAAATGTCAGTTATGCCAAAACTACTGTATTTTTTTGAAACCCTGCCTATCCCTATGGCCCAATTAAAATTGATTAAACAATGGTTTCTTAACTTTATTTGGAAGGATGGGTCACAGAGTAGAAAGCTTGGTGAGATTTTCCCCCAGAAGCCGTGGAGGAATAGGAGCCCCGGACGTTTACAAATATTACCTGGCCTCCCACCTTCATGCAGTGGTGGCCTGGTCCAGTTTAAGGCCGCCGAATAGGTGAACGGAGATAGAGATGGGTTCTCTATTTCCTGGTCACCCCTGTTCGCTTGTATGGTCGCCTGCATTATTTTCAGATCCCAAACTCCATAGCCTCTGTTTGGGCCCTATGTTGTTTTCACTGAGGATATGGCGTTCATGTCACACCAAATATGGACCTCAACTTCCAAAATATCCAGATGTGTGGCGCAGAGAGACAGCATTTAAAGTGTTATTTTTTTGGTATAGGACCCCCGAGGCATTACATCATTTTGACCCCTCCCTCTTCCTTCTCTGTTGGAAATATGGTAAAACCAGAGGAACTCAATACCATATCTTCTGGCAGTGCAAATTGATTGTTCCTTTCTGGTCCATGTCGATGTCTCTGCTTCAGCAAATTTTTGAGTCCCCCATTTTGCTGGATACGTTACATCTCCTCCTGGGCCTCCCATTTCTGGGTCTGGGAAATACCTCAAATAGATTGGCTGCTTATATATTACTAGCTACAAAGAGAGTCATTCCATTGTGTTGCCCCCCCCCCCCAACCAAGCTCAGTTTCTACAAGGTATTACTGACATACATAGAATGGAGTATATGACAGCCACGGTAGAAGATGCTGTTGACAGGTTTGACAAGATCTGAGATGTGTGGGGTCATTCCGAGTATGGTTCTGCTCCCTGAATCCCTCCAGTACCCCGCATACAGTTCCATGTCACCCTGTCATCACCCATTCTCCTTGTTGATCTAGTTACACATAACAGACCTAGGAGGTGCGAAGCAGTGGGCTATGTCCCCAGTATACACCCAGATAACACTCAAATGTCATTGGCTATAGCCTTTTTAGTAGTTTTGCCTGTATTATGATCAACATATTTTTCGTTTTTATTTCTTTTTATGTTTGATTTCTCTGACTTTAATATCTTTAACTTGCTTTATCTGTATTCCAATAAACTTTCAATAAAAATACAATTTAAAAAAATGGGTCTTTGGTGTGTAATTCACAAAACATACAGTGCCTTGCAAAAGTGTTCACCCCCTTGGCATTTTTCGTGTTTTGTTGCCTCACAACCTGGAATTAACATGGATTGTTTAAGGATTCTCATCATTTAATTTACAGAACATGCCCACAACTTTGAAGATTTTTTTTATTGTGAAGTAAACAAATAGGACAGAATAACAGAAAAAGTCAATAGCATAACTATTCACCCCTGAAGTCAATACTTTGTAGAGTCACCTTTTGCGCCTATACCACCTCCAAGTCGCTTTGGATAAGTCTCTATGAGCTTGCCACATCTTACCACTGGGATTTTTGCCCATTCCTCCTTGCAAAACTGCTCCAGCTCCTTCAAGTTGGATAGTTTGCGCTTGCGAACAGCAATCTAAGTCTGACCACAGATTTTCTATTGGATTGAGGTCTGGGCTTTGACTAGGCCATTCCAACACATTTACATGTTTCCCCTTAAACCACTCAAGTGTTGCTTTAGCAGTGTGTTTGGGATCATTGTCCCGCTGGAAGGTGAACCTCCGTCCCAGCCTCAAATTCACAGGTACAGGTTTTGCTCAAGAATATCCCTGTATTTAGTACCATCCATCTTTCTCTCAACCGTGACCAGTTTCCCAGTCCCAAATGCTGAAAAACATCCCCAACAGCATGATGCTGCCACCACATTTCACTGTGGTGGGATGGTGTTCTTTGGGTCATGTGATGTGTTGGGTTTGAGCCACCATGCTGGATCTACCCCTCCACGTCCATTTATGCATTGTAAAAATGTTATTCGGGGCCGACGTGTAAATATCAATAATGCGTAATCAGAGCTGCCTGCACGTGCATTATGTATCGTCAGTATTGTAGATTGATGTCCTTCATTGCGTCCTAGCAACTAGCTGAGCAGTGGCAGCCAAACAAGGTCATTTACACAGTAAGCATGTGTAGCACCACCCCCAAACTAGCCGCTTGGTAAATTTGGGTTCTCTGATCTCCACCTCAACCCCAAGAATGACCTCAGCCCCTCTGGCACACCTGGTTAAATTAAATTACTGCAAACACATTTAAAGACACATGTGGAAAATACTGTGATGCTGGCTTTGGATTATCACCAAAAACAGACACACACCTGGTAGTGATAAACAGATTGAATATATTATCACGGTTTAAAGCATATGTTACTGTTAAACCTTTCTGCAAAGAATTAATACATTAGAAAAGACAACCTTCAGTGCTTAGCAACGGTACATTTAGAAAAGGGCAGTAATCTATATGCCCATAACACAGACGCTGAGAGGAAGAAGAGAATATCTATCAACTTCTCAGCCCCTTCTGGGCCACAAACACCATTGAACGTAACAATACAAAAAGAAGAAATGGATTAACAGGTACAGTAAGCACAGTTCTGTAATGTTACAGGTCCTGAATTGAAGGGTACTAGTGTCTTCTGCTAGCAAACGTTGGGGCCCTTTGTACAGAGAGTAGGTTTAATCAAAAGTGAGACAGTAATCCTCTAGGAAATCCCGTTAGTGGTAGTGGTTTGTAAGAACAGAATGGCTAAATGTGGCAGCTCCAAAACAAGCATACTCTGACAGTAGAAAGGGGAATAGGTGTCTGCATGCAGTGACTGTGCCAAGAAAGATGTTGGGTTTACACCAGCTCACCAATCCACTGGGTGATGACACAACGGAAGTCCCAAATTATGGTTCAGGCTCCTGGCAATGTTGTAAGGCACTGGATCACCTCCTGTCGGTCGATCAGGATGGCTGGTAGCTGAACTGGCAGGGTGATGGGACAACAGCCAACAGGACACTTGGATGGGTCTTGTGATCCCCGAAGCGGTGTATAGGTCATCTCCGCTAGGCTAGATGGCGCTGAGTTGGGTCCCTGGGCTGAACGGTGGAGGACCGTGTGAGTGACACTGTTCCTGGCTCCTTTATCCTTAGTCTTTTGGCAGCAGTTTCAGGAAAAGCATGGCTCTCTCTCTCTCTCAGATGCCGATAGACAGTGTGGCCCTCTTTCTTAGGTGGAGTTCCACCGCACAGTCCCGTCACCTCACCACTCCTGTCCTCTATCCCTTCTCCTCACTAACTCTCCCCGGTAGTCTCAAGAGAAACATGGCGCTCTCTCCCTCTGTTGAGTCACACAGTCCCTGGTGTCAGCATGTGTCTCTTCAATCAGATGCTGGTACCTCAGACTGCTCTCCTCAGATTTTCTGTCAGCACTCTCTCACCTCAGCACTTCCCTCTCCTCATTTACCTCAGCACTTCCTGAAACGTCCCTTTTTTCCAGTGTACTTTGTGTCTCTTGAGTTTTCTGGAAGGACAAGTCATCATCTCTCCATCTTGTGGCCAAAAGGAGAAATTGCATTACAAAAATGCCTGCTACATATGTAAATGCTGCTCAGATGTTACATGTGTACAAAGCTGCCAGCAAGATTCTGTGTATTTTTATACGGCCATGTGCATTAGCCTATATACCATTCCTAAATCGTATATAGGCTAATGCACATGGCCTTATCCCAATATTGGCAACTCTTGAGCCACAAAAAAAAAAAAAAAGGAGCAGCATCCTAAGTACCCCCTAAAGTAGCCTCTCCACCAGGCTTTCTCCAGAGTTTGCTGGCAATTCCTTGAGCAATTTCACCTCTGAGTTAAGTAACTAGAGGTCGACCGATATGGGTTTTCCTCTGGCCGATGCCGATATTTAGAAATCGCGGTGGCCGATATAAGATGCTGATTTTTTTGGGCCGATATATTAGGCCGATTTTTTTTTTTTCTTTTTTTCCCTTCATCTCATAAGATCTAACAGTTAGACCCCTTTCACACTGGGGCATTTTTCAGGCGCTTGTGGGCTAAAAATAGCGCCTGTAAAGTGCCTGTAAAACAGCTCCCCTGCAGTCTCAGTGTGAAAGCTCGAGTGCTTTCACACTGAGGCGATGCGCTGGCAGGATGTTTAAAAAAAGTCCTGCAAGCAGCATCTTTGGAGCGGTGTATACCGCTCCTCCACCACTCCTGCCCATTGAAATGAAAGCGCACCGCTGCCGAAGCGCCTGCAAAGCGTTTCGGCAGCAGCGCTTCAGGGGCGCATTTAACCCCTTCCTTATAAGCGCCCCGCTAGCAGCCGAATAGCGCCGCTAAAATGACGGTAAAGTGCCGCTAAAACTAACAGCATTTTACCGTCAACGCATGCCCGCTCCAGTGTGGAACCAGCCTTAAGTAATACAGAAAATTTTTTACATTTAAACATTTATTAAACAAAACAAACCTTCAATCAGTTCACTTGTATGTATAATTTAGATTAAAAAAAAATTAACGATATCTTAAATATTAAATACACAAAAACAGGTAATCAAAACTTTTGGACGAAAAAAAATGGGCTAACATTACTGCTTATTTTTTTTTAATTTCATTAGTGTATTTAAAAAAAAAAAAATGCGTTTGAAAGACTGCTGCGCAAATACCGTGTGACATAAAATATTGCAACAACCGCTATTTTATTCCCTAGGGTCTCTGCTAAAAAAAATATATATATAATGTTTGGGGGTTCTAAGTGATTTTCTAGCAGAAAATACAGGATTTTTACTTGTAAGCAACAAGTGTCAGAAAAGATTTAGTCTTTAAATGGTTAAACTGAGAACTTCTACACACAGAGTTCAGCTCATTGATAAAAACCTGAAAAGATACAATGTATCTTCTTATCAGACTTGGCAGGCTGCCCAGAGGAGGAGAGAATCCTCTCCACAGATAACTTTCAGGCAACTTGCATTGACTTCTATTACAGAAGACATTTGCAAGTCCCGCTGAAGTTATAATCGGCTTTTTTTATCAGCACAATCGGATGCCGATTAAGTAAAAAAAGCCAAATATCGGCCGATATATCGATATATAAGTAACCACTAGCACCATTGATCTTTTTGGCTATCTTCCACTAATGTATGGAGTATTCTTCCCTTAGACCACCAGTGTAAAGGAGCTCTTCTCCAACTGACCACCAATGTAAGGGGGCATGTCTCAATTGATCACCAATGTAAAAGGAACACTGTAATTTTAACCTCTCTGTCCATTGTTATTTATTTTATTTCATTATTATTACTGAAAAGAATTTTGTCATGTAAAACAGCTCAGAGTTTTCAATATGTTAAGTATGCCACATCCTTATTCTATTATTTACTTACGGTCTACATCAATGTATCCCGAGCTGTAGCTATATTATTAGCAGGGGTTCCCAGAGAGCTTAACGTTAGTTAAGAGTTCCTCCATGTTAGAAAGGTTGCGAAAGGCTGCCCTAGGTTTATCGGGAGTCTTACGCTCACCCGATACCATGGAACGCGCCACCGAGATGACTCAAGTATATAATTGAAATAGACCACTTCTGAGCA
Source organism: Aquarana catesbeiana (assembly GCF_042186555.1). NCBI lineage: Eukaryota > Metazoa > Chordata > Amphibia > Anura > Ranidae > Aquarana > Aquarana catesbeiana. The sequence goes on along the minus strand of NC_133324.1, from coordinate 327,081,283 downwards.
GGTTTCATAATCTCTTGTACCTGACTAACCCTTTCCTGTAAGGCTAATTTTTCACACACAATATAGAAATAATGTACCTTTAAACCATGCAAGTTCCATACAATATTACCACTTCATTATCTGGTCATCTTTCCATTCTTAATACTGTGATAGTTTGACTACTTGATCATGCAACATTGGATCAAAATGAAATATACAGTGCATTGATAAAGTATTTAGACCCCCTTCACTTTTTTCAATGTTCTGTTGCAGCCCAATATTACAGTTAAGGACTTCCCGACCGACTCACGTACATATACTGTGGCAGGTTGGCAGCCCTGCGTGAACTGCCATATAGGTACGTCTCGGTTCCTCTAAGAGCCTTAGCAGGCGCGAGCACCTGCTGCACGGCGGAGGACTGATGCCCACCGGCAACACGAGACCAAGAACAACGATCTCTGTGTAAACACACAAATCCTGGTTCTGTCAGGGAAGGAGAGACAGATTGTTTCTAGTAATTGGGAACAGCGATTTTTCTCCTTCTCCAGTGAGTCTTACCCTCCCCCCACAGTTAGAAACACACGAGGGAACAGATTTTACCCCTTGATCGCCACCTGGTGTTAACCCCTTCCCTGCCAGTGACAAGTAATCAGTGCATTTTTATAGCACTGATCGTTGAATAAATGTCAATGGTCCCAAAAAAGTGTCAAGCTGTCCGATCTGCCTGCCGCAATGTCGCCGTCCCGATAAAAAAATGCTGATTTCCGCCATTACTAGTAAAAAAATTTTTAAAAAGCCATAAATCTATCGCCTATTTCGTAGACGGTATAAAGCAATATACGCTTATTGCGATTTTTTTTAATTTTTTTTTTACCAAAAATATGTAGAAGAATACAAATTGACCTAAACTGATGAAGAAATTTGTTTTTTAAAAACATTTTTGGGATATTCATTATAGCAAAAAGTAAAAAAATCTTTTTTTCAAAATAGACGCTTTTTTTTTTTTGCGCTCTAAAAAAAGTGATCAAATACCACCAAAAGAAAGCTCTATTTGTGGGGAAAATAAGGAAGTCAATTTTGTTTGGGTAAAGAGTCGCACGACCGTGCAATTGTCAGTTAAAGCGACGCAGTGCCGCATCTCAAAAAATGGCCTGGTCATTAAGGGGGCAAATCCTTCCTGTGCTGAAGTGGTTCAACCTGTTTTCAGTAATCTACACTCAGTACCCCATAATAAAAAAGTGGAAACAGAATATTAGAATTGTTTGCAAATGTATGAAAAAGGAAAAACTGAAATATCACATTGGCATATGTATTCAGACCCTTTGCAACAACACTTGAAGTTTAGCTCAGGTGCCTTCTGTTTCTAATGATCGTTGCTGAGATATTTCTAAAACTTGATTAGGGTCCACTTGTGGTAAATTACGTAAATTTATTGGACATGATTTGGAAAGACACACACCTCTCTATAAAAAAGTCTCACAGCTGACAATGCATACTGTATCAGAGCAAAAGCCATGAGGTCAAAAAGGAACTGCCTGCAGAGCTCAGAGACAGGATTATTGCAAGGCACAGATCTGGGGAAGGCTACAAAAATATTCTGCTGCACTGAAGCACAGCACAGCGACCTCCATAATTCTCAAATGGAAGAAATTTGGCACAACTAGGACTCTTCCGAGAGCTGGTCACCCAGCCAAAGTAAGCACTACTTGGGTCCTTGTTTATGCCTCGAAGGTGGTTGCTATGTCCTAAAGGAGAGGGTGCCCATAGTTTATAGATGTATTTTGTTTGCCTACATGTCTTGGAGATTTTCTATTTTTCTTACATGTATGGCTATGCTTACTGTGACTTGTTCCTTTGTTTCGTATAAAGATTATAAAAAATAAAATAAAAAAAGTCATTATTCAAAACTGGCAAACTTGATGTTTTAAATGCTTTTAAATGCAAAGGAGGGATCTCACTTTAAAGAGTGCCTGTCACTGCCTATTATGGTCACAAGGGATGTTTACATTTCTTGTGACAGAAATAAAAGTGATTTTTTTTTTTTAAAAGACAGTGTAAACAAACAAAAAAAAAGTAAAAGCGACCCACCCCCTGTGCTCACGCGCAGAAGCAAACGCAAGACATGCCCGCAAATGTAAACAGTGTTCAAACCATACATGTGAGGTATCGCCGCAATTGTTAGAGCGAGAGCAATAATTCTAACACAAGACCCCCTCTAACCCGTAACCTGTAGAATTTTTTAAAGTGTCGCCTATGGAGCAAGTACCGTAGTTTGTCGCCTACGAGTGTGCGCAATTTTAGACCAGACTGGTCCGACGGTGTATCTGACGGACTTTTGGCGGACTTCCCGAACAAACGGACTTGCCTACACACGATCACACCAAAGTCCGACGGATTCATACATGATGACGTACGACCGGACTAAAATAAGGAAGTTGATAGCCAGTAGCCAATAGCTGCCCTAGCTCCGGTTTTGGTCCGTCGGACTAGCATACAGACGAGTGGACTTTTCGACCAGACTCGAGTCCGTCGGAAAGATTTGAAACATGTTCCAAATCTAAAGTCCGTCAGATTTTCGACCGAAAAACTCTGCTGCAGGTCTGATGAAGCCAACACACGGTCGAATTGTCCGTCGGACCAGTCCAGACGAAAAGTCCGCTCGTGTGTTTGCGGCATTAGGTATCTATTTACTCGGCGTAACATCATCTTTCACATTATACAAATAAATTGGGCTAACTTTACATTTTTGTTTTTTTTTAATTCATGAAAGTGGATTTCTTCCAAATAAATTGCATTTGAAAGACCGCTGCGCAAATACAGTGTGACGTAAAAAATTGCAACAATTGCCATTTTATTCTCTAGGGTCTCTGCTAAAAAATATATATATATAAAATGTTTGGGGGTTCTAAGCAATTTTTTTTTTTTTTTTTTTTTTTTTTATAGAAAACAGATTTTAACTTGTAAGCAACAAGTGTCAGAAAAAGGCTTAGGCATGAAGAGGTTAAGAGCCCCTGCCAAACAATAAAAAAAACACACGTGTATACAAAAATGTAAACAAACAACATAACCAAATCTTTTGCGGCTCGTTCACACCAGAAGGTACGCCCAAATGAGCATTATACGCATCAGTAGCTCATTTTTTTCAATGGGTTGCCCTATGCAAGGCACGCAGAAAAAGTTGTAGCGCAATTTTACACAGCTCTCTCTCTCACACACTCTAGTGAGAGTTTGGCAGGAAGGGAGATGGGATTAGCCTCTGTGTAAATCCAGGAAGTGAACAGGCAGCAGCTTCAGCTGGCCTCAGTTAAAATGGAGGGAGATTTCGGCAGCATAGTTGGTATGCACAAACCGGAACTGCTAGGAGTTGCTACACAGTGGCAAATACTGTGATTGCGCAATACCCCTGTAGGGGTGAGGCTATTCGGTGAGTGTATGCACATTAGGAGCACGAATAAGCAGCACCATCACCAAGCCAGTACTGGAACAAGAAGATCTGCTTTTAACAATATTGTTTTTCTAGAGGAATTAATTCTTTCTAAGCACAAAACCATTTGTGCACATAAAAAAACTTTTTAAAGCAATATTGTTTTTTCCAGCAAGCACTGGCTTCTATTGTTTTGAGCACAAGTCACTTTGTTAATCTGCTAAATAGCAACCCCCCCCCCCTTTTTTCCCCCCACTAAGCACTTTCCTGTTTATGCACTTTATTACCAGGTCCATTTATGTACTGTATGTTATATTGGGCACTTTTTACATAATTTTTTTATATAATTTTGTAGATATCAGTATTAATCAAATGTTTGGTTGTCATTCACATGGGACAATTCACACATGGATTATCAGTAAAGAATCAGTCCCTTTATCTATTGTTATTACATTTTAAATAGTCACAAGATGTTGTAACACCACTCAGATACTATCATAACACACTGCCAGCTAATAGTGGTTCATCGCTAATCAGTCCCCAGAACAGTGCCACACCTACATCTATTTTTCTCTTAATTCAGATTTTAACTTGTAAGCAACAAGTGTCAGAAAAAGGCTTAGGCATGAATGGGGTTAAGAGCCCCTGCCAAACAATAAAAAAAACACACGTATATACAAAAATGAAAGACAACATATCTAAAACTTTTGCATCTTGTTCACACCAGAAGGTACAATGAGCATTTTTTGCACAATCCTATGCATCGCATTTTAGGGTAGCCCATTTTTTTTCAATGGGTTGCCCTATGCATACAAGGCACGCAGAAAAAGGTGCAGTGCAATGTTAAAAAATATAAATAGACTAGTGTGTGTGTGTCACCGGCGCAAAACCAAAACCAAAATCTCCTAATTACTTTACTTGTAATTGCCTTAGCTGCTGCATCCAAAAAAACTTCTCATAGAGATATACTACAGGTGCTGTGTGTGTGGATGCGCTGCTTCCATCTAAATACGCTTATATCCTGTCTATAAAGTGCAAACTTATTCCATATACAACCTAAGATCATATGCAATCAATAAAGATTTTTTTACATATCAAAAATTATAAAATTTATAAAAGTTCAATAATTCAATAATATGTGTCACATAATAGCAAAGTCTCCCAGTGATGCGTTCAAATCTTCTGTCAATTGCCGTGATTGGCGTGCGCTTGTAATAATACAATGTGCTAGTGACTTAGTGCTCCACCTCCACCTGTGAGATTGGCCACTCACCGGATATTCCTTTAAAACTACACCTTTGGTTCATTCATGGGGATAACCACTCCACTCAAAGGGAACTTCTTCAACAGATATAATTGGACCATAATGTTCCTCATGAAACATGAATAAAAACGATCATCGCGCAATACCGTTAATACTGTTTATTATAAACACAAAGTAAAAACTGTGCACTCACATTTATGTGTGCCCCCCAGCCGGCACAAAGCTATTCCAACAGTTAGGGACGGGTAGGTATAGCCACCTAGTTCGCCTATGTGTGCTATGCGACCTCCGTTCCTCCCCTCTTGCCTGTTCGCGTCCTCACCAATCCCGTTCGTATTGGATCACGTGGGTATGTGTTTCCCAGCAGCCTCTACGCGTTTCGCAATTTGCGTCATCAGGAAGCTTCCTGATGACGCAAATTGCGAAACGCGTAGAGGCTGCTGGGAAACACATACCCACGTGATCCAATACGAACGGGATTGGTGAGGACGCGAACAGGCAAGAGGGGAGGAACGGAGGTCGCATAGCACACATAGGCGAACTAGGTGGCTATACCTACCCGTCCCTAACTGTTGGAATAGCTTTGTGCCGGCTGGGGGGCACACATAAATGTGAGTGCACAGTTTTTACTTTGTGTTTATAATAAACAGTATTAACGGTATTGCGCGATGATCGTTTTTATTCATGTTTCATGAGGAACATTATGGTCCAATTATATCTGTTGAAGAAGTTCCCTTTGAGTGGAGTGGTTATCCCCATGAATGAACCAAAGGTGTAGTTTTAAAGGAATATCCGGTGAGTGGCCAATCTCACAGGTGGAGGTGGAGCACTAAGTCACTAGCACATTGTATTATTACAAGCGCACGCCAATCACGGCAATTGACAGAAGATTTGAACACATCACTGGGAGACTTTGCTATTATGTGACACATATTATTGAATTATTGAACTTTTATAAATTTTATAATTTTTGATATGTAAAAAAATCTTTATTGATTGCATATGATCTTAGGTTGTATATGGAATAAGTTTGCACTTTATAGACAGGATATAAGCGTATTTAGATGGAAGCAGCGCATCCACACACACAGCACAATGTTAAAAAATGCATGAATTAATTGCACTCACACACGTCTGCAAAAGGCAGCATTTTTTTGTGCGCTGTGGGAAAGCACATGGTTTTGAACACGTTCCCTCACCGCACTTCATGTGAACAAGCCCTTAACCACTTGCCGACCACCCTATAGCAGTTTTACTGCTACGGGGCGGCCGTTGTGTGCAGAACAACTATATATTATATATATATATATATATATATACACATATACACACACACACACATATACATATATATACACACACACACGATCCTGCGCTTCTTGGTAGTAGGCGCGAATGCGTGCTGCCGGCGGCTCACTTCAACTATGAATACACACAGCGGGAGCCAATCGGTGGGTACGGTGGACTCCACGTCCGCCAGCACCCGCCGATCAGCTACAGAGACAGAATTGCAATCTGCTTATATAAACAAGGCAAACTGCCGTTCTGACAGGAGGGAAGGCATGGATCCTGTGTCTCTGTAAAGCAGGGACTAGAATCCAAGTCTTCCTCTAAAAAAAAGCACCTCCCACACTGTAGTAAAACACAGGCTAGGTACACAGTTAACCCTTTAATCGCCCCCTGTTAACCCTTTCCCAGCCAGTTTCATTAGTACAGTGACAGTGCGTATTTTTAGCACTGATCACTATATTAGTGTCACTGGTTCCCAAAAAGTGTCAGTTAGTGTCAGAATGTCCGCCGCAATATCGTAATCCTGCTATAAGGTCGCTGATCGCCGCCATTACTAGTAAAATAAAAATATCTCATTGTTTATAGAGGCTATAAAACTTCTGCGCAAACCAATATATGCTTATTGGGATTTTGTTTACTAAAAATATGTAGCAAAATACATATTGGCCTAAACTGATGAAGAAATTCGATGTTAAAATTTTTTTTATTGGGTATGTTGTATAGCAGAAAATAACAAACATGTCACACTTATCTGTTCTGTGCAATGTTTTTGCACAGAGCAGCCCAGATCCTCTACTTCTGGGGGTCCCCATCAGTGCTACTGGCTCCTTCCCCCTTCTGCATGCCCCTACAGCAAGCCACTTGCTATAGGGGCATTTGTGGGGGCTCAATCCTGTGCCACATGGGAAGCCATTGATACACAGAAAGCATCTCAGCCCCCTTCTCACAGGCTGTGATTGGTAGCAGTGGTGCCTCGATGTCCAGTGAGGAGAGAGACAGCGGGTCAAGATCAGGTAAGGGGGAAGGGGGGGGGGCTAAACACATAGAATGCATAGAATGCCAAAAGCTCCAGCTGCTGCAGAGTCTCCTGTGAGAAGAGAAAGAGGAGAAAAGATCTGCTGCAGAGCCTCCTGTGAGAAGAGGGAGGGGAGAAAAGCTGACCTGCTGCAGGCAGGCACAGTGATGGATCGAGATCAGGCTCAGGTAAGTGTTAAAAGGGGGGCTGGGGAGAGCAGCTTTGGAAAGGTTTTTTACCTTAATGCAGAGAATGTATTAAGGTAAAAAGCCCTTTGCCTTTATAACCACTAAACATTTTTTTTATGCCAGTGTTGATGAGCATTTGATGACATCTGCAGCACTCAAGCTGAGTAATGACATTTTTTGTGAACAGGCAAACAAAAGCAGTGGCTTATAAAGTGAAAAACAGACATAACAGGCATGTTAAATTCTATAGCGTATTCGCAGTAAGAAATGAACATGAATGCACTTCTGTGCATATTTGTTAAAGGTGTGTTCAGGTTATGTTCAGTATTTTATGCTAGGCAATCTCTAACTTCTCTAGGCTAATTTTAACACATATATACTGTATATTGCACTTTAAACAGTCTATTCAAACTGGACCTTATCTCCCAAGAGAGTCAGTTCCATTTTAGCAGTTGCCACCCCCTCCACAATAAAAAAAAAAAAAAATTGTGGGGTTTTGTTTTATTCATTTGGCCCCAAGAGGAACTCAGTTCCACCTAGGCAGCTGTCCCTGCCTCCACAATAAATAAAAAGCCATTTTTGTGGGGATTATTTCTTTATTTTTTTTGGCTGGCCCTATACAACCCCCCCCCCTCCATTTCCGTCATTCAGGCTGCAAGGCCACGCTCCAGCGCAATCTGTCACCCGCCGTATCCACCAGACATGGCCGATGACAGATCACTGTGACGTCACTGCACATGCATGTCAGTCACCGTACTAGCACGCTGTTGGTACCATGTGACCGCTGTGGCCAATCACAGGTCACATGACAGTTGTACACAATGAAAGGCTTTTCATGCCTTTCATTGTGTACTATTGTGATGAGTTCTGAGATTGTCACAGTCATCACATGGTAAAGACAGGGCCAATCACAGTCCATTTGTACCATGTAATTAACTGTGGCTAATCACAATAGTAAACACTGAATGAGTAGTCTTTATTCAGAAAAATGGTTGCTTATAACTGTAAAATTCACAGTTAGTGTGTAAAGAAAAAAAAAATCCCCAGAGTAGTAGTGTTACTATGGTAACACTGTATTGCTCCAGTCACTGAATGTAACATATTTTACATACTGTCACCAGTCAGTTTCCCTGATTACCGCTGCACCAGATGATGCTGTACTGCACTGGTGACAGTATGTAAAAATTGTTCTTTTTTTTTAGTGCAAGAAATTAGATAGGCCGTCCGTACATCAGAATTGATCGATTTTCACATACATATACCATAGTTTGTGGATTCCATAACTTTCCTATAACATACACAGATTTGGGTAATTTCCACCATAGAAATGTAGCAGTATACATTTTGGCCTAAATTTGTGAAGAAATAACATTTTGCAAATAAAACAATTAACAGAAACGAAGAAAAATGTGGGTTTTTTTTTTTCTCAAAATTTTCAGTCTTTTAAAATTTGTTTTGCAAAAAATAAACAGCGGTGATCAAATACCACCGAATAAAAGCTCCATTTGTGTGAAAAAAAATTAAAATTTCTTATGGGTACAGTGTTGCATGACTACACAATTGTCATTTAAAGTGAGACAGCGCTGAAAATTGGCATGGGCAAGAAGGTGGTAAAATTGTCCGGTATTGAAGCGGTTCATGTGGTTGTAAACCTCAGACATATAGTAGGTGAGGTTGAAAAAAGACATAAGTCCAACCTATGTGTGTGATTATATGTCAGTATTACATTGTATATCCCTGTATGTTGTGGTCGTTCAGGTGCTTATCTAATAGTTTTTTTAAACTATCGATGCCCCCCGCTGATACCACCACCTGTGGAAGGGAATTCCACATCCTTGCCGCTTTAAAGTAAAGAACCCTCTGCGTAGTTTAAGGTTAACCACTGGGCCATAGCCAAATGACGGCTACAGTGCGGCTCGATAACTCTGGCAGGATGTACATTGACGTCCTTCCAGAATCGCGTCACCTGGGGAGTGCACACTAGAGTATCCGTGTCCTCCGGACCCAGCACTTCACAGTAAATGACCGCTGATCGCGGCCGTTTACCACGTGATCGATCCGTCAAATGATGGAGCGATCCCATGTAAACAAACCGGCGTCATGTCCGGTTCCTCTCTCCCCTCTCTGTACCGATCGGTACAGTGTGAGCGGAGAGGGGAGAGATCGGGTGCAGCAGCGCTGTGGGCTGGATCTGTAGTGCCCACAGCGCTTATCTGTGCCAATTGCAGCTTCATCCAGCCATCCATGCTCAGCCATCCCTCTGTCATACTCATCCAGCCATCCATCCGTCATACTCATCCATCCCTCTGTCATACTCATCCAGCCATCCATCTGTCATACTCATCTAGCCAGCCATACGCATCCATCCATCCCCAGTCGTACCAGCCATCCCATCCGTACTCATTAATGCTCAGTCATACCATCCATACTCAGCCGTCCACATTTATGGCTCAACCATGCCACATCAGTTCTCATCCATGCCACTACAGTGCCTCACAAAAGTGTAATAGGTAGTCAAATTAGATTTGAAATGTATGCCCCTAGAACACCTGACGGTGCTCCCAAGGAAAACGTATTTTATATAATATATATATATATATATATATATATATATATATATATATATATATATATATATATATATATATATATATATATGTTTTCCTTTTCTTTCCACATTTTCCAAAAACTTGTAGAACAAAAATGACATGTTCAAAAAACTCACCATGCCACTTACTAAATACCTTGGAATGTCTACATTCCAAAAAGGGGGGCTATTGGGGGGGTATTTGTACTTTCCTGGCTTGTTAGGGTCTCAACAAATGAGATAGGCCGTCAGTATTTCAGGTGTGATCAATTTTCAGAGATTGGCCCCATAGTTTGTGGACTCTATAACTTTCACAAAGACCAAATAATATACACCGATTTGGGGGTATTTTATACCAAAGATATGTAACAGTATAAATTTTGGCCAAAAAACAGAAACTGAGAAAAATGCTTTTTTTTTAAAGAATTTTCAGTCTTTTATAGTGCAAAAAATAAAAAACCCAGCGGTGATTAAATACCACCCCATTTATCACCACCCTCTGAACTCGCCCTTGTAGCCAGTTTTTAATCCATGTACTCACCCTATGGTCCATGCCAACTGACCTTATTTTGTACAGGAAACATTTATGGGGGACTGTGTTAAATGCTTTTGCAAAATCCAATCCATGGCTATGGGCCTTCCTTTATCTACATGGCAGCTCACCTCCTCATAGAAGGTTAATAGATTGGTTTGGCAAGAATGATTCTTCATGAATCCATGCTGATGATACCGTTCTCATTACTAAAATCATGTATATAGTCCCTTATCATCCCCTATGAAACATGAAATATGAACAAAGCATATCCCTATAGTGTGTGCTTGTCTCAAATAAAAGCACCAAGTGTAATGTCTGTCTGCCACTTTATTCCTCTGCCATCAGCATTAATCACTTCTGACAATTTTTTTGGACGCCAAGAGAAAAAATGGTGACAGGGGAGGGACCTCCAACAGATTGACAGCCTCATCTCTGTTCCTGTAGACTGTTTGAAGGGGGGGGGGGGGGGGGTTTGTCCCTTTCCTCCAATCAGCTCTCAGAACTCTCCTCCTTTAGCTCTGCAGAGTGTAACATCTCTCCATCCCCTATTTTCTGAACTCTCAGACTAGATCTGTAATTCTGGACTTTGAAAAGATGTAGAGAAAACTGCAGATAGACAGGTATAATTGACGTGGGGGGGAAATTTGTTTATTCTCTGGGAGCCACCTGAGGCCAGTCCCTTCACTGGTTATATGTAAGGGTTTTACAACCACTTTAACCAGTTCCCGACCGGCTTGCTTACATATACAGGGGCAGAGTGGCTCCCCTGCGCGAAACCCCCTCCAGGTATGGGGTTCCTTTAAGAGCCACCAGAGGGCTGTGCGCATGCCCGCTGCACGGCGGGGGACCCGAAGCGCGTGGCCGGCAGTCGCATGCACAGGGATTTGTGAGCGTAAAACACACAAATCTCTGTGCTGTCAGAGGTGACGAGACGTGTTGTTTGTTCCTATGTAGGAACAGCCAAATGTCTCCTCTCCTACTCAGTCCTATCCCCACACAGTTAGAAACACTCACGAGGGAACACATTTAACCTCTTGATCGCCCCCTAGTGTTAAACCCTTCCCTACCAGTGTCATTTACACAGTAGTCAGTGCATTTTTATAGCACTGATCGCTGTATAAATGTCAATGGTCCCAATAATGTTTCAAAAGTATCCGATCTGTCCGCCACAATAACACTAAAAATCGCAAACCAATCAATCTACGCTTATTGCGATTTTTTTTTTACCAAAAATATGTAGAATATTTAATCGGTCTAAACTGATGAAGAAATTTGTTTTTTTAAAAACATTTTTGGGGATATTATAGCAAAAAGTAAAAAAATATTGTTCTTTTTCAAAATTGTCGCTCTTTTTGTGTATAGCTCTAAAAATAAAAACCGCAGAGGTGATCAAATAGCACCAAAAGAAAGCTCTATTTGTGGGAAAAAAAAGGACGAAAATTTTGTTTGGGTACATCGCAATTACCAGTTAGAGACACAGTGCCATATTGTAAATAGTGCTCTGGTCAGGAAGGGGGTAAAACCTTCCGGGGCTGAAGTGGTTAAAGGCAATTTTTTTTTTGCTTTGGATAGCGAAGAGGGATTCGAATACCGGTCAGTTTTTATTGCTGTTTGTGCCCCTTATTCAGGAGATTCACCTTCTCTATTTGTCCTTTTTACCATCATCGTTGAAAGTGAAAGTAAAAGAAAACCCAGATTTTGGGTTGTCCCCAGAAAAGCAATAGAGGGGAAATCTTCCAATGGGGACACTAGTTCAGGTGACCTGGGGGTCCCCAAGGAATTCCCTTAATTTCCAGAGATTTCCTCTCACTTCCTGTTTGGCTATGGTACAGGAAGTGAAGGGAAATCTCCGCAATGGGACACAGATGGTGAAAATAAATAAATATCTGAAAGGAGTTAGAACCCTCCCTTGCTCTATTCAAAATGAAAAAAAAAAAAAACAAAGTTACTTACTGGTAACGTTCTTTCCCGGAGTCTTTCAGGACAGCCACCTGAGAGACCTTGGCTCATTACCTCTTTAGGAAACACCGCGCCAGCCTTCTATAAATTTCCTCCTCCCCTGCTGGCTCCTCAGTTCTTTAAAGAGCACCTCCAGTCTGCTGGGGAGACACAAGAACATATGATACACCTAATTAACTAGATCACATTTCCTGTAAGGAAACTTTCATGTCTTAATAAACATTTGAGTGGGTACCGGGCTGTCCTGAAAGACTCCGGGAAAGAACGTTACCAGTAAGTAACTTCATTTTTCCCCGAATCGTCTTTCAGGACAGCCACCTGAGAGGATAAACAAGCACTTACCCCTAGGATGAGACCACGGATTGTAAGACCTTGCGTCTGATCTTTAGCCAACCAAAGATCCACTCTATAGCGTCTTACAAAAGGTGGCAAAGCTGGACCAGGTTGCCCCTTTACAAATCTGTTCCGGCGATCCCTCTGGGATCTGCATGCCTCCTAACTTATGAGCTTGTTCAATGGCTTCTCTTAGCCATCTGGCTATGGTGCGTTTTGAGGCCTTGTGCCCTTTCTTCGCACCAGAATTTAAAATAAATAAGGAATCTGTCTTCCAAATAGTTTTTGTTACCTCTAAATAATGTAAAACGCATCTCCTGACGTCTAAATTATGAAACTTTACCTCTTGTTCCTTAGAGGGATTCAGACAAAATGAAGGTAACACAATTTCTTGGCCTCTGTGGAATTTCGAGTCCACTTTAGGCAGAAATTCCGGATCCATTTTAAAGATTATGCGATCCAGAAAAATCTGAAAAAAGGGGGGTCTGATTGATAGTGCCTCTAACGGACCCTTTTGGCTGTAGTAATTGCTACCAAAAAGACTGCTTTAAGAGTCAGCATCTTTAGGCTGCAATTATCTAATGGTTCAAAGGGGTCTGCTGTCATAGTTTGCAGCACTAATGACAGATCCCACTTTGGAAAGACTGTAATGTGTTTCGGTCTCTGTCTGCTCACAGATCTAATGAGTCTGATTATCCATGGATTGGATGCTAATCTTTTTTCCTGGTAAACCGAAAGTGCTGACACTTGACTCTTTCATGTGCTAAGGCTTAGTCCTTTGTCTATACCATTCTGTAGAAACTCTAAGACTGCCACTGAGCTTTGTGTGTTGAAGTTGTTGTCTGTGCACCATCTGTTAAAGCACTTTCATACTTTCTGGTAGATGTTACGTGTCTCAACCTTCCTGCTTTTCAGCTGTGTATCTATTAAATGGCTAGAAAACCATTTTGCTTCCAGCAGCTGCTCCTCAGATACCATGGAGCCAAGTTCCACCTTTCCACTTGGGGGCAGTGTACTGGGCCCTGGGAGAGTAGATCTTCCTGGATTTGTAATAACCAGGGGGTTTCTACGGCGAGTTCTTTGAGCACAGAGAACCACGGTATCCTGGGCCAGTGAGGTGCTATGAGAATTAGTGTTATATTCTCTGTACGTAATTTTCTTATTACTGCTGGTAGCAGTACTGGTGGGGGAAAGGCACAACATTTGTTGAATGCCCACCTCTGTGCTAACACATCTACCCCGAGCGCTCCATCCTCTTTTCAGGGAGAAGAACGCTCTGACTTTTCTGCTTTCTTTTGAAGCAAACAAGTACACCTGAGGTATTCCCCATTTTTGAGTAATCTGTTTGAATACCTCCTGTTTTAGTACCCAAATCGCCTTCTCTCACTTTTTTCCTGCTAAGGAAATCTGCCACTTAGTTTAAATCCCCCTTTAAGTGGACTGCTGACAACGAGAGTATGTTTTCCTCTCCCTAGTTCAAGATTTCCTCTGCTAAAGTCCACAGGGTTCTGCTTCTTGTTCCCCCGTTTGTTTATGTAGGCGATTACCGACGAATTGTTGGACCTGACCTGCAAATGATGTCCTCTCAACTCTTTCTGGAAGGTTTGAAGTGCAAACCATACTGCTTTCAATTCCTTCCAGTTGGATGATCTCATCCTCTCCTCTTTTTCCCAAGTCCCTTGCGTTATCTGAGAGCCTAGATGTGCTCCCCACCTTACGCCGCTTGCGTCTGTGGTTAAGATTTGGGAAATGGGTAGGCTCCACAACCGTCCTTTGTTCACATTTCCTGTTCTCCTCCACCACAAGGTTCTTTTTACCTTTGCTGGTATTAGAACTTTGGTATCTAAGGACTCCTGCTTGTGGTCCCATACCTTTAACAGGAACATCTGCAGTGGCCGAAAATGCAGACCTGCCCATTGTACCGCTGGGATTGCAGACATTAGTAACCCCAGCATTGACATTATCTGCCTTATGGCACATAGTAGATTGGCCTGCATTATGCTCACTTCCCTTTGAATTTTTTCTATTTTCTCCTTGGGTAGTAGCACTCTTTGTTGAGCTGAGTCTATGATATATCCCAGGTATATTATTTGTTGAGTGGGTTGTAGATTGGATTTTTCTGAATTTATCAACCAACCTAGACTTTCTAAGAATGTCTGTGTAATTGAGACTTTCTTGTAATTTCCTGGGCGTTTCTGCAAAAAGGAGAAGGTCGTCTAAATAGGCAATGATGGATATGCCTTCAACTCGTAATGGTGCCAGAGCTTCGGCCAGAATTTTTGTAAAAATTCTGAGTGAGGAGGAAAGGCCAAAGGGTAGAGCTTGAAATTGAAGGTGCATGATTTCCTTTTCTGTTTCTATTGGTAACCTTAGAAACTTCTGACAATTCTGATGTAGCCTCTTTTAAGTCTAGGGAAACCATATAACAGTTTGGGGGCAATAGCGCCTTCACTGAATATATGGAATCCATTCTGAACCTTTTGTAGGTTATGGACACAATTAGGGGTTTGAGGTTGAGGATTGGTCTGACCTTCCCTGAGGTTTTTTGTACTCTGAATATGTGGGAGTAGAAACCCTGCCCTCTTTCTTCCTTTGGTACTTTGGTGATTCCTCCTTGTTCTTTGAGCTCCTTTATGGATCTCATTAACCCTCTGGCCTTTTCCTTGTTT
Source organism: Aquarana catesbeiana (assembly GCF_042186555.1). NCBI lineage: Eukaryota > Metazoa > Chordata > Amphibia > Anura > Ranidae > Aquarana > Aquarana catesbeiana. The sequence goes on along the minus strand of NC_133324.1, from coordinate 327,066,040 downwards.
TTTGGAAGTTTGGTGGTGCAGAACCTGTTTGGGGGTGATCTTGAGAACTCTAGATGATACCCTTTTATTGTTATCAAAATAAATCTGTTGGAGGATATTCCTTCCCATTGTGGGAGGAAGGCCCCGTCTTCCTCCCACTGTGACTGCCTTGTCATTTTTTGTTGTGGGTTTGCTCAGGAGGACGAAAAATCGCTCCTCCCTTGCCTTTCCCTCTCTGAACCCAAGGTTTTCTCTGGTTATCCGCCTTGGGTGTTGTAAAGTGGGATCTTGTGTCCCTTCTTTGCCTTTTTTTATTCTGTTGTGGTTGACTCCAAGTTGCTTTGCGTTTCAATGGGAATGCCTTCTTTCTATGTGCTGTACGGTCCAGCACTTTCTCAAACCCTGGCCAGAACAGCAGGTCCCCTGTAAATGGAATCCCGCAGAGTTTGGCTATGAACGCGCAGTCCCCCTGCCATGTCTTTAACCATAGGGCCCTTCTTGTAGAGTTGGCTAGTGCGGAGGATCTGGCTGCCATCCGAACCAGCTCTGCTGAAGCATCTGCGATATACGCGATGCCTCGCAGGAGTGTGGGAAAGGAAGATAGAATCTGCTCTTTTGCCGTTCCTTCTTCAATGTGTGCCTGTATTTGGTTCAACCAGAACTCTACATTCCTAGCCACCAGTGACCGCCATATCTGGCTTCAGGCTGCCCACTGTTGAGTCCCAGCATCTTTGGTAACGCTGCCTGTACTGGGGGAGGAGCAGTCTGAAGCTGCAGTATCAGAAACCCTTCAAAAAAGGTTTTTTGAACTCTCACTCTGCTCTGTGGAATGCTCTTTGTGAGAGACCTAGCCGGGAGAGAGACTTTTGGAGGTGACTGAATGCTAGCCTCTTGAAGATCGATCGTGGGCCCTGGCATTTGGGGGAACGGTGCTCTTTGTAAGCTGTATGCCTGGGGACCCTTGAGGTGGTAGTACTGTGGATTCGGGTCCTGGTCCCCCAGGACACACAGACTCTGGGGAACCTGGATTTGCCATATTAGGAATAGTGGCTGATTCATAATGCTTGGACAAATACTGTTAGGAGATGCTGATGTAAATTCCAGCCACCTGTCTGTTGCCTGCTAGAATGTGTATTTTAAATAAATCTCTAGTATGGGATCTAAGAGTCATTAGATCCCCATTGTTGTTTGTGTTAATTAACTCTGCTATTGTGATAATGTTGATTGGGTTTTCTGAGCTACAAGATGGCCAGTCTGGCCTAAAGGTCATGTATGAGTCATCTAGGCTGTCTAAAGGGATTAGTTAATTAGCTCATGTTAATTAGGTTACAGCTGTATTGTTAGAGTAATATGAGCAGGTCTGCACCTCCTCTTTTACTGTATAAAAGACTGTATTCCTGTCAATAAAGAGAGATTCCTGGTTGAACTTACATACAGCCTGCCTGGTGTTTGTTCTGAGCTACACAACTGGATTAGAACAGCACATAGCTGTAGTTCTAGTCCCGGAGCAACGGATGACCGAACCATCAGATGTTGCGATCTGCAGTCTGATCCTATAGCAGCAGAGGAGTGTCAGGAGAGTGGAACCGAGCGAGCAGGGGCTCGTTACACTCTTGTACTAATTTACTAATACATTCTTTACATAATGCTTTCCCCCAGGAACCTCTAAGGGTAGTTTTACAAGAAGGGCACCTCCTTTTTTGAATTATGAGGGGCCCTGGTTTTGTCTGTTTTCTGAAAAGACATAAAAAAAAAAAACCCCACAAAATTAATACTTAGCACCCTCCCCTGCAATTGCAGGAGTGCAGCATCTTCATATGGGCTTGCCTCACTAGGGGCCCTATGAACCACCCTCTGACACTAGAGGGTCCTTTACCTACCCCCCCTTTTTCCATCCCACATTGCTAAGGGAAGCGAGGGGTGGGTTCAGGCCAGGGAAGTTTGCCCTAGGTTCCCATTACCTTCACATGGCTGGAGCTGGTCTCTGCTGGAGCAGTTTGGTCTGATCCCTCTGCGTCCGCCATTGTAGTATCACCTCCGGAGCCTCTGCTGTCTCTACAGCATGTACGGCTCCTCTCCAGCCCATGCCTGGCTCCTTTTCATAGTTCGCGGCCGGAAGCTGCGAACCCAGAAGTGCACTCCCCTTCGGCCGGACATGACGTCACCCGCCACAGGCCGTGCAGTCCCAATACCCGGCGTGGTTTGTATTGCTGCTACCACACGCTGCTGAGGGTACGGGACTGCTGGACCTGCACTTCATCCCACCGCGCTCGGTGCTGAAAAGGTGCCCCCCCGACCTCCACCTGCGCTCAGGGATGTGGGGGTGACAACAAGAAAAAAGAAATCGCCATAGCTGGGTCCCGGAAACTGCACAACAAATGCTTCTCTGGTTTGTCCAAGGAGTCTCTACTCCTCTTTTAGGACATGCTGCCTGAGCTCTCTGGCTCTCCTGGCTTGGCTCCAGTGGTGTCTCCCCTCTGGAGGAAACACAATTAACTGAGGAGCCAGCAGGTGGCTGTCCTGAAAGACGATTAGGGGGAAAAACGTTTTGCCTATAGTTCCACTTTAAGCATCCAATATTTCCCTGTATGTCGAGTTCCCAGTTCTCCGCTGCAGTTCAATCTGTCAGTGCCGATGTCACTACAAGACACATGCTGAAGATTCTTCAGCCACTGTAGCTCTGCAAGAGAATAAAGATAGGACTCGCTGCCTCTGCCAGACTAATGTGTATTATTGATTTTTACTTGCAAGGATCTTTTTATTTTAACATTTTGGCAGCAAGAGAGTGGAATTAATGGTTCTTTCAGGACACCACTCTGATCAGCAGGGGGATCCATAAACAGATCTGCTGCTGAAGAGGAGCCAAACAAAACAGATGTCACTTTTGTGCCATCCGCATCTGGTCATTTTTATTTCCTCCAACTTGTGACCAGAGGCAAACTGACCCATGTTAGGTTTTTGGGCAGGTGGATGTAAATGGGCATGGACCCATGTCCAATCTGTCATGTTGAGGTCCAAAAGAAAAAAAACACATTTTTATTATATATATATATATATATATATATATATATATATATATATATATATATATATATATATATATATTATAGTGGAAATTAACAATTAATCGTAATTTTATTGATCCAACAAAATTCTTTTGATTGGTACTCACCTCTCTGCCGGCCTCCGGGTCTTCAGGGAGTTCCATCGGAGATCCGGTGACGTCACAGGACTCCTCCCCCCTTCCCCAAGTGCCTCCGTCTGCTAACGAAGAGAAGGGGGAGAAGTCTGGTGACATCGATGTCCGTGAAATCATAAATTGAGGAAGACCGATCCTAACGATTTGATTGATCTCACTGGTCAAAGTATTAACAAAGATAAACATCTATGTAAATCCTGAACTTGGCTATGAAAACCAACATATCTGAGGGCATCAGAAACATTTATGGATGAGGGCACTTTTTTTTTCCAAAGAATTGACACTTTGCTGTCTCAGCAGGTGATGGATGTCTCTGGCTCTCAATCGGTCCCCCTGATGCACAACGGTGCTATTTAAATAGACTGTAGGGTGACGCTGTAGCCCCGCTGAGGAAATTCTGATTGAATGTAATGTGTACGGGAGGAGGAGCTATGCATGACATCAGCTAATAGTAGTTGGATCTGTATGTGCGTTATAATTAATCGAAATTAGTTGACAAAAAAAAAAAAAAATAAATTAAAAAAGAAATCGATTAATTAAACACGAAAATTTTAATCAGTAACAGCCTATATATTCCCCCCCCCCCCCCCCATTTTTTGCTTTCGGACCTAGAGGTAACTGGATTTAAACAGACACATCACGTGTCTGTTTACATTTACCTGCTGGGCTTCTGATCAAACAGTTGGATCTGATTGGACCTCTGTTGTGACAGGCAGTGTTCATTTTGACATCAAATTTCGATTTTGTTTTAGTTCTAGTCTTTTGACTAAAATGTCATTTTAGTCATATTTTAGTCTTTTAACTAAAATGTAATTTTAGTTTGTCGTATTTTAGTAATCTGAATGGTTTTAGCTATATTCTAGTCAAACTAAAATTAACCACTTGCCGACCGCCTAACGACGATATACGTCGGCAGAATGGCACGGGCAGGCAGAATCACCTATATATACACGTGATCTGCCTCCCGCGAGCGGGGGGTCCGATTGGACCTCCCCCCGGTGCCCGAGGCGGTCGGCTTGTGACTGTGAGCAATGAGAGGTGAGGGGGAGACCATCCATTCGTGGCCCCCCCCTCGCGATCGCTCCCAGCCAATGAGAATCTTCCTTTGCTGCTGTATGCTAAACAGCAAAGGAAGTGATGTCATTTCTCCTCAGCTCGGTACTTTCCGTTCCGGCGCCGAGGAGAGAAGACATCACTGTGAGTGTAAAACACACACACTCAGTAGAACATGCCAGGCACACATTACACCCCCGATCACCCCCCCCCGTCACACTGACACCAAGCAGTTTTTTTTTTTTTTATTACTGCATGGTGTCAGTTTGTGACAGTTACTGTGGTAGGACAGTTACTGTTAGCCCCCTTTAGGTCTAGGGTACCCCCCTAACAACGATTTAACCCCTTGATCACCCCCGTCACCAGTGTTGCTAAGCGATCATTTTTCTGATCGCTGTATTAGTGTCGCTGGTGACGCTAGTTAGGGAGGTAAATATTTAGGTTCGCCGTCAGCGTTTTATAGCGTCAGGGACCCCTATATACTATCTAATAAATGTTTTAACCCCTTGATTGCCCCCTAGTTAACCCTTTCACCACTGATCACCGTATAAGTGTTACGGGTGACGCTGGTTAGTTCGTTTATTTTTTATAGTGTCAGGGCACCCGCTGTTTATTACCGAATAAAGGTTTAGCCCCCTGATCGCCCGGCGGTGATATGCGTCGCCCCAGGCAGCGTCAGATTAGCGCCAGTACCGCTAACACCCACGCACGCAGCATACGCCTCCCTTAGTGGTATAGTATCTGAATGGATCGATATCTGATCCGATCAGATCTATACTAGCGTCCCCAGCAGTTTAGGGTTCCAAAAAACGCAGTGTTAGCGGGATCAGCCCAGATACCTGCTAGCACCTGCGTTTTGCCCCTCCGCCCGGCCCAGCCCAGCCCACCCAAATGCAGTATCGATCAACCACTGTCACTTACAAAACACTAAACGCATAACTGCAGCGTTCGCAGAGTCAGGCCTGATCCCTGCGATCGCTAATTTTTTTTAGTAGCATTCTGGTGAACTGGCAAGCACCAGCCCCAGGCAGCGTCAGGTTAGCGCCAGTACCGCTAACACCCACGCACTCACTGTACACCTCCCTTAGTGGTATAATATCTGATCGGATCAATATCTGATCTGATCTATACTAGCGTCCCCAGCTTTTTAGGGTTCCCAAAAACGCAGTGTTAGCGGGATCAGCCCAGATACCTGCTAGCACCTGCGTTTTGCCCCTCCGCCCGGCCCAGCCCAGCCCACCCAAGTGCAGTATCGATCGATCACTGTCACTTACAAAACACTAAACGCATAACTGCAGCGTTTGCAGAGTCAGGCCTGATCCCTGCAATCGCTAACAGTTTTTTTGGTAGCGTTTTGGTGAACTGGCAAGCACCAGCGGCCTAGTATACCCCGGTCGTAGTCAAACCAGCACTGCAGTAACACTTGGTGACGTGGCGAGTCCCATAAGTGCAGTTCAAGCTGGTGAGGTGGCAAGCACAAGTAGTGTCCCGCTGCCACCAAGAAGACAAACAGGCCCGTCGTGCCCATAATGTCCTTCCTGCTGCATTCGCCAATCCTAATTGGGACCCACCACTTCTGCAGCGCCCGTACTGCGTACTGAGTATTTTGCAGACCTCACTTTTTGTCACAAAATTTTTTTCTCTTGTCCTTCATTTTCAAAAACAAATGAGAGCTGCAAAATACTCACAATGCCTCTCCGCAAATAGCTTGGGGTGTCTACTTTCCAAAATGGGGTCATTTGAGGGGGGTTTATGCCATCTGGGCATTTTATGGGCTTCAAAACTGATAGGTAGTGAGGAGTAAAATCAAAAATTTACACCCTTAGAAATCCTGAAGGCGGTGATTGGTTTTCGGGGCCCCGTACGCGGCTAGGCTCCCAAAAAGTCCCACACATGTGGTATCCCCGTACTCAGGAGAAGCAGCTGAATATATTTTTGGGTGCAATTCCACATATGCCCATGGCATGTTTGAGCAATATATCATTTAGTGACAACTTTTTGTAATTTTTTTTTTTTTTTGTCATTATTCAATCACTTGGGACAAAAAAAAAAAAAATGAATATTCAATGGGCTCAACATGCCTCTCAGCAATTTCCTTGGGGCGTCTACTTTCCAAAATGGGGTCATTTGGGGGGGGGGGGGGGGTTTGTACTGCCCTGCCATTTTAGCACCTCAAGAAATGACATAGGCAGTCATAAACTAAAAGCTGTGTAAATTCCAGAAAATGTACCCTAGTTTGTAGACGCTATAACTTTTGCGCAAACCAATAAATATACGCTTATTGACATTTTTTTTACCAAAGACATGTGGCCGAATACATTTTGGCCTAAATGTATGACTAAAATTGAGTTTATTAGATTTTTTTTTATAACAAAAAGTAGAAAATATCATTTTTTTTCAAAATTTTCGGTCTTTTTTCGTTTATAGCGCAAAAAAAAAAAAAAACAGCAGAGGTGATCAAATACCATCAAAAGAAAGCTCTATTTGTGAGAAGAAAAGGACACAAATTTTGTTTGGGTACAGCATTGCATGACCGCGCAATTAGCAGTTAAAGCGACGCAGTGCCAAATTGGAAAAAGTGCTCTGGTCATTAAGGGGGTAAATCCTTCCGGGGCTGAAGTGGTTAACAGTGGTGACAGGAGCCCAAGTCAGTAAAGTACACCAATAAAAGCTGAAAGTGAAGAGAGTAGAGTAGAATACTTTGCTGTCACATATATGGATTCCTGGTGACATGCTCTCTTTCAGCCCACTGTGAAGGTCATTAGAAGTGACAATAAAGTCATTAAGGAGGAAGCAGTGTGGCTCTGTGCTAGAAGTGTGCATCGAATGTGCCCAGCAGCAGTCACTTACCCATGTACCTGACCCACGTGTCCCTGTAGAGGTCAGGCTGTGCACTCTCCTGGGGATGGGGAGCCATGCCTGCTGACCAGGAAGTCAGCAGTAGTCTTGTTTGGGGTAGAACAGTCAGGGAGAGTCACACAAGATAAGAACACACACACACACAGGTATTAGCACTGCCTCCTCACACACACTGAGGCGAGGCTATGGGACAGACTGCTAACTTTGCCCTCAGCACCGCTAGACAAGCAACATCCACTCTACAGCGGCTGCGCCATGCCAGTCCAGCGCCTCTCTCTCTCTCTCCACTGCATTACATACAACGAAAGAGACACATAAAAGGGTTATGTGGTAAAGTCACGGCTTGTGACAGTCATGTTGTCTGCAGCAATGTCAGCGAGGCTTGGACGTGGCTGCCCGTTATATAACAGCCCAGCAGCCGCTCTGTGGAAGCGATACATGACAAGAGATGCTCACACAGCTCTCTGCGCTCCGGGCTCAACACTAATATTGTTAGACGGTCCCAGGCACGTTCTGTCCGAGATCGTCCAATGAATGGACACGGGCGGGGTCATGTGACTTCCTCTACAGAGAGCGCCCACTTTAACCTTTTCACTGCTCTCCACTGTGGCTAGACCATTTTGGCAATTTTTCAGTTCTGTTTTTTTTTTTTTTTCCCCCAAAAAGTTTGCAAAAGACCACCTCGGACAATTCAATTTCTGAAAGCACAAGACCAGTACAATAAAAAGAAGCTGCTACTAATATTGTATGTCCTGTGATAGTTGCACAAATGTATAGCAAATATGATATTTTCAGTAAAGGCTCGGTCCACACTGCCGCAACCGGAAAGTCACGCAACGTATATGCGAGCGACTTTGCCAGGCGATTTTCTTGCAACTTGAGTACTACTTTGATGCGACTTTAGATGTAATGTCAGATCCAAATCACATCAATACAGATGAGGATCTGACTTGGAGGCAACTTCCATAAACCCCTTCCCGCCCGCGCAATAGCCAAAAGACAACTACAGTGTGGGCCTACTTTACCAGGAGGGCATCCATGGATATCCTCCCGTGATCGCTGAGTCCTTTAGGCTCAGCTGATCACAGAGCAGGGTAAAGGACCAATCACATCAGCCCTCTACCATGTGATCAGCTGTGCCCAATGACATCTGATCACAGATGTAAATACAAACCGGTTATTGGTTTTCATTTCCTCCTGCAGCATGAAGAGGGGAGAAGAGAATCAATAACAAACTTGTGCTAAAGGGACATCTACACTGATTATCAGTGCTGTCCCAACAGTGACCACTAGTGCTGCCAATCAGTGCCTCCTCATCATTGTCACTTACCAGTGTCGCCTACCAGTGCTCATTAGTGCCACCTATCAGTGCCCAACAGCGCAGCCTCATCAGCACACATCAGTGGAGAAAAATTACCTGTTTGCGAAATTTTATAATAAACTATGAAAAATGTTTCAAAATGTTCGGTCTTTTTTCATTTGTTTAGCAAAAATTAAAAAGACTCAGTGGTAATTAAATACCACAAACAGAAAGCTCTATTTGTGTGAAAAAAGTGATATAAATGTCATATGGGTACAGTGTTGCATGACTGCGCAATTGCCATTTAAAGTGCAACAGTGCTGAAATTGACCTGGGCAGGAAGGGGGTAAATGTGCCCAGTAGATAAGTGGTTAAGGTCTATGGGCACAAGTCAGATAGAAGTCCCCTTAAATAGTACAGGAACCTTTTCTAAAGTCGGAGTGACTGCAGTAGTGCTAATTAAGACAGCTCTTATTGACTAACATGGGATTTCACATGTCATGAGACTTAGGAGATCCCAAGTCATGGCAGTGTGAATCGAGCCTTAAAAATACACATTATAAGTGCTCGCAAACGTAACAAAACATACACAATTCCTTCTAAATATAAAGGCTAAAACTGTAGTGAGTTAATAAAAAATTCTTTGTCAGTTTTAAATTGCGCCTTTTTGCAAAATGGTGAAAATCGAAGGTACATAAAACCTGGAAGTTGGCTTATCACCTATGTATTGTGCTAACGCCCAATCACCATGCTATGTGTGTGCTGAATTGGTGTGCGTTTTGATAAAATGATGCAGGCTAACATTTTATTGTGATGCAGTATGTTACAATGTGTTGCAACACACTGCTGCACATACAATTAAAGTTCGGCCTCACTGCAATGCAAACATCACAGTCACTGCATTTGTTCTCCCCCTTCTGCTGCCTTTGCGCAGGTGGGAAAAACAGGGCTCAGCCACGCATTTTTACCTCCCCCACAAGCACACGTTTAAACAAGGCCATAGAGCTGTTTTTTTATTGCTGCTACACAGGCTGAATTCACACTATGTGCGGTGACCGACCTTTTACTGCATTGTAAAATTCCGGTCACCCCAAGGACACACAGAAAAATATTGTTTTCTGTGTGTCCCATTCACACGGCAATGTAGCCATGCTGCTTTCTATCGCAGGGCACCGTAGACCACTTGTCACTGTACAGCAGTGCAGCTCATCACGCGATCATCAGTGATATACAGCCGGTTCAGCAGGAAACAGCCAAGATTCGAATCATGTATGGGCAGGCTGAATGTACCCAAGTTGATTGATCAACCAACTTAGGTACTAGCAGTCTGTCGAATTTCACGTGCAACTATTGCATGCAACTCTCTTTAATTTCGGTAGCAGACAGGAAGTCCTGCTGCCAAACACAGCGCAGCTTATTGTATGTAGCTAATGCTACCAATTTGCGTGTTAGCAAAAATCATGTCATCCTGGTATGTACAAGTCTTTAACTGCTTCCTTCCCACAATATGTATATTACCATGTCCCCTTTTAGAGTCACCAGCCAACAACTTGTGTGGCCGATGAATCCCACTGATGATTGGGAACCAAGCAGAGTGGTTCCTGATCATGTGACTGCAATGACAGCTATGAGATGCCATTAGAGCCTGAACTAGAACTAACCATGGATCTTCTGTGGATGTAAGCTGCCTCAAATCATTCTGTCTGCCTGTATTTATCAGCATTGAGGACATCATTGATCTTGACCAAATCTCCAACTTCATTTGCAGAAATGCAGCCCCAAACTTACAAAGAACCTCCACCATGGTTCACTGTTGCCTGCAAACACTCATTATTGTATAACTCTTCAGCCCTTCAGCAAACAAACTGCCTCCTGCTATAGCCAAGTATTTCAAATCAGTCCAGAACGCCTAATGCCATTTTTCTGCACCCCAGTTCCTATGTTTTTATGCATAGTTCAGTTGCTTAGCCTTGTTTCTATGTCGGAGGTATGGCTTTTTGGCCTCCATTATTCCATGAAGACCAAATCTGGCCAGACTTCTCCGGACAATAGATGGGTGTACCTGGGTCCCACCGGTTTCCACCAGTACTGTTCTGATGGCACTGCTAGGCATCTTCTGATGTTGAAGGTAAGTAAGCACGATGTCTCTTTCATCTGCTGCATTAAATTTCCTTGGCTGACCACTGCGTCTACGGTCCTCAATGTTGCCCAATCACTGGTCACCTTAATGCTGAGAAATACAAGCAGATACTTAGCCATGATACCATATCATCGGGGAGGCGAGTGATTGGCCCCAAATTTATTCTGCCGCAGGACCACGACCCCAAACATACAGCCAATGTCATTAAGAACTATCCTCTGCTTAAAGAACAAGCAGCCCTGGAAATCATGGTTTGGCCCCCACAGAGCCCTGATCTCAATGTCACTTAGTCTGTCTGAGATTACATGAAGAGACAGAAGGATTTGAGGCTGCCTACTTCGACAGAAGATCTGTGGTTAGTTGTCCAAGATGTTTGGGACAACCTCCAGTTTTCTTCAAATACTGTGCACTGTGTACTGTTGGGCAGATTTACTAAAACTGGTGCATCTAATAGAATTTATGCTGGTTTGGATCCAAATGGTAGTCTGACCAAATATTGATTTGATTTAGATTTTTCATCTATTTGCTCACTTTGCATCTTGTGAATTGAAATAAACAATTAAAATATATCTTTTTTCCTAAAAACTAAAATATATATTTTTGAAAACTTTTGCCTGAAAGTTATCTGTGGAGAGGATTCTCTCCTCCTCTGGGCAGCCTGCCAAGTCTGATAAGAAGATACATTGTATCTTTTCAGGTTTTTATCAATGAGCTGAACTCTGTGTGTAGAAGTTCTCAGTTTAACCATTTAAAGACTAAATCTTTTCTGACACTTGTTGCTTACAAGTAAAAATCCTGTATTTTCTGCTAGAAAATCACTTAGAACCCCCAAACATTATATATATATATATATTTTTTAGCAGAGACCCTAGGGAATAAAATAGCGGTTGTTGCAATATTTTATGTCACATGGTATTTGCGCATCGGTCTTTCAAACGCATTTTTTAAAAAAAAAATACACTAATGAAATAAAAAAAAAAAAAAAAAAAGCAGTAATGTTAGCCCATTTTTTTTTCGTCCAAAAGTTTTGATTACCTGTTTTTGTGTATTCAATATTTAAGATATCGTTAATTTTTTTTTTAATCTAAATTATACATACAAGTGAACTGATTGAAGGTTTGTTTTGTTTAATAAATGTTTAAATGTAAAAAATTTTCTGTATTACTTAAGGCTGCTTTCACACTGGAGCGGGCATGTGTTGACGGTAAAACGCTGTTAGTTTTAGCGGTGCTTTACCGTCATTTTAGCGGCGCTATTCGGCTGCTAGCGGGGCGCTTATAACCCAGCTAGCGGCCTAAGAAGGGGTTAAATGCGCCCCTGAAGCGCTGCTGCCAAAACGCTTTGCAGGCGCTTCGGCAGCGGTGCGCATTCATTTCAATGGGCAGGAGTGGTGAAGGAGCGGTATACACCGCTCCAAAGATGCCGCTTGCAGGACTTTTTTTAAACATCCTGCCAGCGCATCGCCTCAGTGTGAAAGCACTTGAGCTTTCACACTGAGACTGTAGGGGAGCCGTTTTACAGGCGCTATTTTTAGCCCAAAAGCGCCTGAAAAACGCCCCAGTGTGAAAGGGGTCTAACTGTTAGATTTTCTGAGATGAAGGGAAAAAAAAGAAAAAAAAAATCGGCCTAATATATCGGCCCAAAAAAATCGGCATCATATATCGGCCATCGGCCACTGCGATTTCTAAATATCGGCATCGGCCAGAGAAAAATCCATATCGGTCGACCTCTACTGTATATATAGAGTGTATACGTGTTGTCTTAAAAAAAAAATAACAAAGACACATTTGCTGACAGATTTATTCAATTTCATAAAAAATGAATGTAAATGCTTTATGGTAGCTAAAACTGGTCACACAAGTGCAGATCTAGTAGGTCCGTTAAAAGATTTTCCTTTGGCCCAAACAATAGGATCATTTTCTCTTTGTCTGGCCCTACATATGGAATAGTAGGTTCTACTAGAAGAATGAATGAGACCACATTTACTGCTGACAATCAGATACACACATATATTTAGTTCAAGGAGTCTGGATGTTTGTGCTCCATTCACCACAGGAAACTGTACGTTAAAGTAATTTGCATTAGTTCCAGTTGTGCATTTTATAGTATTGTATTTTAAACTATTAATATTGTTTTTTGCAGATATTTTAGTATGCTGTGAATTGACTCAATATGAATATGCAAATTTTACAAAGTGTTTAAACCATAATACTAAATAATAATAAAAAATGCATATAAATGTATTTTGTGTAAGTAGAGGCTCATACACACAAGTGACACCCATACCTTCCTCTTTCCTGTAAAGGTTTCCTTTCTATTGGTCTCCTAAGCATGAATGACTGCTAACTACAGGCAACATAATCAATAAATAGGAACTGATAAAGCAGATTCTATCTATGCCAATCATGTGAATTAAATATATGTTTATAGTGTAAACAAGCCTTGAGTTATCAAAGCACTGAGTTGCCTGCATGGATAAAAAAAAAAAACTCTATAGCAAAGTTTTTTGTTTAAAACACAGAAACATGTAAACTTATTATAATGGGTTTATCAACCAAAAAAGATTAAATAAGACTATTTTGTGATCCAAAACTAAAAAGAATTAAAATTAATTCAATCAGTTAAAGCTGAACTCCGTACAGATACACATCAGTTAATATATTTATGTAAATATTTAAAAAGCGTAAGTACCTGAATTTGTTTTGAAATTGAATCTGTTAAGAAGTAGCACACAGACTAGGAGAGGGATGGTTACCTGCTGTACCAAAGGTTAAATGAGAAGTATGGCCAAAGCTATCTTGGCCATACATCTATCTTGGCCATACATCTCATGTGGGTCACAGGAGTGCACTTCCTTGTGCCCACTGTTGGCAGACGTCACAGAAAATCAAGACTCTGAATGTTGCCTTACAGGCAGCTGGATCAGGCTCTCAGTGTGCTTTTGAGAGCCTGAGCCAGCCACTCCCAACCTGCCTTCTGCCCGATGCTTTGGTGAGCGCTGGAGGGGCAGCGCACAGAGTGGTGACTGATAGGAGCAGAAGTGACAGAATCAGCTTTACAGATTTACACATCCTTTGGCAAGTAAAATAATTCCCATGGGAGTATTTCAATGCTTGCCTGGAATTCAGCTTTAGGCTGGGTTCACACTACTGCAGCATGCGGCTCACAGCAGGGATTCGGTGCATCCCCGTTCACCGTTTCAGCCCGAATTTTTTGGCTGAATTCAGACCTGAAACTGACCAAAAGCAAATTTGCACCGGAGAAATGTGATATGTGAACCGGCTCCAAGGAGAGCCGGTCACAATCTCCTGGTATTGCGAATTGGATGCAGCGAATCCACATCCAATTCGCACTAGTGTGAACCCAGCCTTAATCAGTATTTGTAAACAGTAACATAAAATTGGCTGATTTATGAAAAATACAGAAAAGTAAGTAGAGATGTTTCACAGAACAATCCCAATTTAAGTATAAAGTGTAACTGATCCTGTGGGAACAGCCCTTTTTCTAATTCCTCGCTAATTTCATGTAAAAATCTGTCTCGTCACTAGTAGTAAATCTGTCTAAAGCCTAGTACATGCCATTAGTTTTTTTTTTCGTTCATCCCAGCTGGTCAATCCGATGTTAGTACAGTGATTTCCCCGCTGAGCTGTTGTGTTCTGACAGGGGGGCGGCCCTCCCCGCCAGAACACTCTGGTTAGCGCTCGCAGCCATAGGCTGATCGGGAGCCAGTCAGCTGCTGGTTTTCCAGCATGCACATCCGACAGAAGCTGGCTGCCATACACACAGGCCAAATGTTGGCCGGTTTTTATTAAGCCAGCCAATGCCGCACGGCATTTGGCCTGTGTGTACTAGACTTCAGACCTATGTGAATGTGTCACAGTTGGCTGCCCATTACAGATGCATGGACCACTAATACTCATAAAAACTGTCACATAGACTTTGCTAACTGCAGCCTGATCCACGTCTAAATTTGCATATACAGTATGTCCCTCAGTATGCATATCACAGACTCATACCTTTTATGTTTGTGTCTACATAGGTACACATATATTGTTTCTTTTGCAAATTTACAAAAAATTTAAAAACATCAACAGCTATTCTTGCATCTAGAGAGGAAGGCTACGTGAGGTAATTAAAAGTCAAATTTTAACAAAGAAAAAAAAATGATTGAGGTAGAAACCAAAATGTCCATGACAAACACAATGGGGGTGGGGGGATATATTAATACTGGAGCAGACAGAATCTGGAGCAGCTGTGCATGGCAGCCAATAAGCTTCTACTTTTAGCTTGTTCAGCTAAGCTTTGAAAATGAAAGTTAGAAGCTGATTGGTTGCCATTAACAACTGATCCAAATTTTGTCTGCTATAATTCTGATAAATTCCTCTCAATAACCAGTGAGGCGAAATCAGCAAAAAATGTCTCTTCTGCAATAATGAGCCTACCTGCTCACAATCTTTAAGTCTGGGACTTTAGTTCTGCTTTAATTGAACAAGCTGAAGATAAATCTGGAGCAGCTGTGCATGGTAACCAATCCGCTTCTGTCTTCAGTTTGTTCAGTTAAAAGTGTTAGTTCATCTTTACAGACACCCTCCCCTCCCTACTTTCCACACTGTACTTACCATCATGGTTGCTGAGCTGTCAGTGCCCCTGCACAGCTGTTCCAGAGGTCAATGTGACAATGCCGACCAATCAGAATCCATTTGGTCCATCCTGGAAGCTCTGATGAAGATCTGAAGAATCCCCAGACTGCTGGAGCAGCTGGAGGGGTGCTGACAGCTCAGGAAATATGGTGGTAGGTCCAGTGGGGACCAGGGGGTGGGAAGGGTGTCCAGTCTTAGTTCACCATTACATTTTTTCTGTAATGGTAAACTAACCCATTAAGCTTTGAAAATGAAAGATAGAATCTGACTGGTTGCCCAGTATAGATTCTGGCTGCTCCAGATTTGCCAAATTCCCCTCCTGTATATATATAAAATTGAACTGTATGTATATAATTGAATTACCATAATATAAGTACAATTCAAGTGCCACATTAACGGCAATACAACATTTGTGATGACATCACAAATGCTACAGTACGTCTAGACTATAAAAATAATAAAACGGCTTAAAACAGAAGAAATTCTCTGATTATCAGGTGACACTGACATGACAATCACAAGGATTAAAACGATTTATCTCTGTTGTCAGTAATGTGGCCAAGAAATCCTAAAACTCTAAAGTGCTTGTCAGAGGACAATCACAAATAATCTAAGGTATGTATATCATAATATCACTGTAGACTGGATGGTCACTTTTCTGCTGTATACTTTTAGTTACCTCACAGTAAATGTAGTGGCTGCCTAAGTGAATACGGTTACCAGGGAAATAGCCCCACTGTTCAAGGCACTTTCTGCATCTCGCCCCTTTCGTATTCAGAAAACAACGTGTTTGAAAGACACTCTGAGCATGCTTTATGCCTGGAATCTTAAACACTGCGTTGTATTGAATAGAGCAGCATATTCTGTCAATGAGAGGACTTTCACATTAAAGCTGAACTCTAGGCAGACAAAAAAAAAACACACAAGTTATTGTGGCTCCATATTCATTAATAAGACCCAAGTGTATTTACTTTTTAAATTCAAGAATTCAAGTAAATTCCTAAACTATAACTCGAATGAGCTTCGTGCAGTCCCCATACAGCAGAGCTCAGGCTGGCAGAGGCAGAAGTAACACCACCAGACAATCAGTTCTGCTGCAGAGCTCATGTTCTAAAGGGAGCCTGCTGATAAGAGGAGAGAGAGTGACAGAAAAACAAGCTCACCAGTCTGCTGCTTCTTCTTTCACTGTTCAATCACAGGTTGGGGAGGGACAAGACATGTAAGCGTTACTTAAAGTGGAACTTTAGTCAAAAAATTAAATCCTGCTAGATCACTTCAGTCTGACACCTTTTATAGGTATAGATATGTAAAACATTAAAAATAAGTACCTATACTGTTTAGAATGCATTAAGATAAAAAAAAAAAAAAAAAAAAAAAAAAAAACTTCTGCCTTTACAACTCCTTTAAAGCGGTATAAACCTTTCACACATACGGTGCATTCATTTCATCAGTTCAGTCACGTTTTTTTTCAAAGACAGATCTGATGAAGTTAACATCAGTTTTTCATCAGTCTTTACATCAGTTTTTTTACATCCACTACCAATGCAAAAAACAAATGCAAAAACGGACCGTTTGTCTGTTTACATCCATTTTTTGTCCGTTCCGTTTTTTAACAGAACACAAATAGGGCTTCGATCCGTTTAAAAAAATGGATGTTGACGGATGCTGATGATCATCCATTTACATCAGTTTTTCCATAGAGATGCATAGATGTCTGTTTTTCATCCGTCAATGGATGGATGAAAAACGGACAAACAGTCCGCATGTGTGAAAGGAGCCTAAAGATTAGAGTGGAACTAAACCCACTGATTTAACAGTTAAGAAAAAACTGTTACATTCCCAGCAAGCCAGGAATGCCAACTGTCACACTTGCTTGTGTTCTGAACCAAACTGTCAAATCATAAAATGGCTGGTGTTATAACTGATCACATGTGCAGCACCATGGCAGTTCCAGATCAAACAAAAGCAGCTTCCTTGGCTGTAAAGCATAGGAGGGTTTAGTTCTGCTTTAACTGCTGCTCAGAGGCTCTGGGCTTCAACAAAATGGCAGCCTCAAGCAAGAAGAAGCAGGAACAATGCTGGAGGCAATTTACAGCTCACACTCATTTTGGTAGCATATTCATTAATGCGGAATGCTGCATGTTCCTTGCTAAAGAACATTATTTTCTATCAATTGTTATGCTTAAAGTTCTGCTTTAAGTACAGCAGGTAAAAAAAACAGGTCTTCTGCCCTGCCAGTCAGGGCTATGCTGTGTAAATCTCAGCAGTAGATGGATAGATATAGATATATCTATATCTATCTATCTATCTATCTATCTATCTATCTATCTATCTATCTATCTATCTATCTATCTATCTATAGATATATATAAATATATATATAATTTTTATTTATTTTTTTCATCTGTGTATTTTTAGCTGTTTGCCTGGAGTTCAGCATTAACAACAGCTGCACAAGCAAATGTTACTCGCCATCATGTACAGTACCAAGAATAGTGTTAACTTGTGTTAGTAATTCTGCACCTATTTCTAACTGTATTTCTACTTTTATAACTGCCTTTTTAGATTTAGCTCTGATAACCCAATTCTGTTTATCATGTACAGTATATAGTTTACTCTCCTGCATTTTAAGTGATTGGAATAGGTACAAAGCCACATTTCTAACAAGCAGAAATGTACAATATAATGTACTATTACATCTAACACATTTACAGTATGTATCGGCGTGAGACTCGTATTGGGCACATTGGATAACAGATTTGTCATGTAACGAAAGGACAACTGTCATGAAATACACGGAGAGGGAAAATTAGTTAAATACTTATACTTAACCATGAAAGTTTAAATAAAATTAGGTAGAAATTAGTAACATTTCAGAAAAGTAATAAAGTAAGAATTTATGAAGAAATTAAATGTCAGGATTATTGCCAGTCAGTTATAGCTGGCATTTTAAAGGGTTACATGGTCAATCATCTAATACCCAGCAGGAAATAAATCCAAATGACAAGTAATTCTATATCTTATTGCAGAACTCCAGCCAAAACCTTCATTTCATTTTGAGTAGAATGGTGGTAGAACCTCTGTAATTTCTACATATTGCAGCCTAAAGAGTCTGGAATGGAAATAAGATTAAACAGGTCTAATGGGGGATACATTGATACAAACCTGACAAAGGTATTTTAGCCAAAAGCCTGGCTGGAGTTCCATTTTTATGTCTTTTCAGTATTATTGAAGGATGAATAAAATGAAGCAGACTGGCCTGAGTTACACCAATTTCAAGTATGTTGATATTTTTTGTGCTAACCTTATGTACTAATGTTTCAGTAGGCATTTATTAGCATGTAAAAGGGACTATGACAATCAAACACAGTCAATATGTTGCCACTTTAAAATGCAATAAGGGTAAGTTGCGGTACGCCTCATTACATTTTAAGGTCCTTTGTTGTATCCTATATATACATAAATTTCATACATATTATTTGTTTCACAACCAAACTTCAGGGTCTTTGATGGGCTTTACAGCACTCATGGCAATTTTGGTGTCTACTTAGAGGCTGAGGCTGGTTTCCAGATTTTCTTCTAGCTTCTGTATCTTCTCTTCAGAGCTGCGATCTGGCAACAGGACTTCCACAGTGTAGCTAACTTTCTTGGCGTGAATGAAGCTGTATGTATTGTCAAAGCGAAGCACATCTAAACAGGAAACAGGGGGTGTCGGATTAAGAGATAAATAAATGAGTTACTGATCACATCACCTACTGATTACATAAGAACCCGTTATTTAATAAAGTTGGCCATAGACAAGCACATGACTCTCTGAAAATACTAGACATAAAGACATCGGCTTTTCCTATGTAGCCCCAAAACCTGCTGCTGCTTCTTGTGCATTTCAAATAACAGACAATATCAATGTGGTTAACAGCTTCCTTCCCTCTAACTAAGAAGAGAAAGCTTTGTCAGGGCCATACCCATATTTATTAACAGGTAGCACTAAACAGCCCAATCCCTGTTGAAATGTCATAGTTGGCAGTAGAATGTGGACAATGTAATCTGTATATGGTTACCCCAGTCAGTCAGATGTGCATCCCACATTAAAATTAAAGTATAACTACAGGCAAAACATTTTTTTTAGTTTTGGATAGAGTGGAGAGGGATTAAAATGCTTGTCAGTTTTTATTACTGTTTGGGCGCCTCGTTAGGAAGATTCCCCCCTCTGTATTTGTCCTGTTTACTGTTATCATTGAAAGTGAAAGTAAAAGTAAAAGAAAATCCCAAACTTTGGGTTGTCCCCAGAAAAGTAATAGAGGGAAAATTTTCCAATGGGGACACAAGTTCTGGTGACCTGGGGGTCACCAAGGAATACCCTTAATTAGCAGGGGATTTCTTCTCAATTCCTGTTTGGCTATGGGACAGGAAGTGAAGGGAAAACTCTGCAATGGGACACAGATGGCAATAAAAAAAAAAGAAATCGAACGGGGTTATAACTCTCCCTTGCTGTATCCAAAAATGAAATAAAAGTTTTGTCTATAGTTCTACTTTGAACAAAAAAGCTGAAGTTCAGCTTTAACATTTTAAATTTAGTCTTGCACAGTTGTACAGGCTTCTCTCCTGTCCTGAAATTGCTTACTCTGATTTCACTGCACACTGGGAGCTTGTGCATTAAAAGCTTCAGCAAGTCAATTGAGGCTCTACGCTCCTCTCACGATATCCCGTTACGCAAACACTACTTCTCCAGGGGCTTATAAAATTTCGACCGACCCCTTATACTTTGACCCCCTTTGAGAAATTCTGCAGAGCTAGACCCCAAACCTCGGGTTTAATATCACTGATCTATTTCTCTATTATTACCTCTAAAAAAACACCAACACGGTCCTATCACCTTCAATGGGAACTAGGAAATCAGCTAGATCCGGAGGACTGGCAGGTCATGACTTTAACGAGAACTGCTTCACCCGGAGCGCCAACTGGCTCTGCATCTCTTTACTGCAACCAAACTAACGATAGCTAGGGCATGGAAGACACAGGTACTAAGTTTTGAGGCGGTTAAGAATTGCATGGATGATATAATGGTTAACGAAAAGCTGACTGCTGTCCTTTCGGACACTCATGATAAGTTCCTGAAGGTAAAGAGGCCATGGGTCGAAAATACTAAACTCACCAGATTTGATACCACCCTTCTTCAGATTTAATGCACTCTTGCTCCCCACTGCAAGTACCCCCCCCCCTTTTTTCCTCTTCTTCCCCCCTTCTTGACTCCTCCCTTCTTAGCTAATCTCAGCCCCTATTTCTTCTTTAACCTCCCTCTCAATACTCTTACTTCTCAGTTGCACCTAAGAATCCGTCTGGCCACCGGGCATAGCCTTGGATGAGATGGTTACATGGATAGATATTCAGGACTATTTACAGATAGGCCCCTGTTGAGACAAACTCTTCAAGTATTTATTAAAAATCAGAAGCGGTCCTACGGGCATTCCTGAAACCTTAGTGTGTCCAACCACTTTCATGTTTCCAACGTACAATTGTTTTCAGCCTCTGTTATATTTTTATTGTTTTGTTTTTCTTTGATTTACTAGCATACTTATTTTATTTATAAGATGCTAAATTTTATGTTATGTTCATTCATGATGCATTCTCTACACTGTTAAACTGTGAAATTGCTATGGTTATCAATAAAACCTTTTGTAAAAGAAATGTAAAAAAAAAAAAAGCTTCAGCAAGTCAGATAGCGCCTGCCTCACTTCCTTGAGGACATCCAACATCATCTAGAGCAGGGGACTAACTTTCTAAAAAAAACCCAGCCAGTTTACTGACCTTCAGACTTTAGGGGTCCAGATTGTGGTTATTGGGAGCATAAAAGGTCCTGACATAAGTGCCACATCATTGGTCTCAATGGGGGGAATTGTGTCCCATCATTGGTGTCATTGGGAGAAATTGTGCCCCATCATTGGTGTCATTGGGAGGAATTGTGCCCCTTCACTGGTGTCAGTGGGAGGAATTAGGCCTCATTGTTAGCATCAATGGATTAAATAGTGCAGTTTGGAGACCACTGATCTAATGCTTTCCTCCCCAGCCTTACTGTCCCTGGCCTGTTATATATTTATAATGACTGCTGTTTACTGCAAAGACAGCCAACGAGAGCAGGCATTAACATTAATCAATGTATTACAGCTTAGTGAGTAGAATCTGACATTCCAACAGTCACTATTGAATGTGCTTCCATTTACTGGTTTGCAGCCAACTGCTTAGCAGTATGTATCACAGTTCACTCTTGGACTCACATGTTCCAGCCTCAGCGCAGGTCAAGCTCCCGTCTTCTGGTACCATATGCGCATTGTACCTTTCATTTGGCACCGCTTCAGCCATTTCTCCAGCCTTCTGTCTCTCTCCTGGTTTGGTCTTTCGGAAAACCCCAAACCCAATATCACCACCATCAGACTGGAATTGCCACCTGTGTAAACGCAGTTATTTGTTTGTGACTAGTCAATAGATTTACAGAGATAATCTAAAATGCTTTTGAAGTCACGTGCACATATACTTCTGACCCACAGGTCCTCTTACTACAAAAAATCTGATTTAAAAAAAAAAAAATTGTACGAGTACTGAAAGAGGTAAAAAAAACCTGCACAATTAAAAAAATATATATATTTTATAGAAAAAGCAAATTTTCCCATTATGCAAATCATAATGAACCGCGTATAATCACATTTCCATCATCCAGGTTAAAATCTTATAGAGATCGACCATGGTGCACAAAGGCATACTTAACACCTCATTGGTAGAGGCAAATTCCTAAGTGCTATCGCACTGGTACCTTGTTCCTACAAGGATAGAAAATTAATACTATGGTACTTCACCCCTAATGCTTTCGGGGATTCGGACAGGAAGGAGATATGTACTATGTATGGTGGTCTTGCCTGAAGGTCTGACATTTCTGGATCAGGATGTTCAACCTGATCTACTCAGTGACGGGACAAAATATACCTAGAGGGGCCAAAACGGGGTTGTTTAGTGATCTACCAGAGGAGATCCCCAGACATCTGCAAACTCTCATATTCTTCATTCTTTTAGCGGCTAAAATAACTATTGCACGTGCATGGAAATCACTTGTAATCAATATTGCCCTGTTGAAACACAAGATATCATGGATCATGATCAATGAAAAACTGACTAGTATTCGACAAGATAAGCAAGCTAGGTTTGAAAAAGTGTAGAATCCTTGGATTGCTTATCTCCAGGCTCCCTGAAGGCTGGGCTATTTTGTGAGGGGAGACCCGGGGTGAAGGGACCCACCCAACCCTACTCTTCTCTTCAATTTTCTTGCTATTGGTTCTGTTATATCATGTGGAAAATTTTTGGTAGGATACTGTCAGGGGATGGTAAAGTCTCCCCAAATATGCTATATTCTTGATTATTATGTTTTGTTGATGTTTACCGGGTCAGGGACACTGATCATATTGGATAACGCATCCTTGCTTTAACTATTTCATGATGATCATTTGAACATTAACGTCTGTATGATGATTTCAAATTGTAATAAAAACTATTGAAACAGAAAAATCATTTAGAGAAAGGACTTTCCCAGATGAAAACTACAGTAGTTTGTTTGAGAAAAATCTTCTATGCTGCTTCTTCAATTTATTTGCTAACAATAACAAACACGATTTGACTCCACTCACGTTAAAAAAAAAAAAAAAAAATCGAACAAACGTTCCTACAGTGAAAATGATCAAATAAAATTCTACTAGTGCATGACTAGCTTTACTCTGTCCCTGTAACAGAGAGTCGTCGTCACTGGGACAGGAAGACAAAGCAAATAATATTAACTTGATGAATTTTCTAACCCAGGGGTAGGCAACCTTCTGAGCACAGTGTGCCGAAAAATGTTTTCAAAGAAATTGAGAGTGCTCAGATCAGCCCCGATTCTTGCAACGCCACACCTCAGATCACTGTCCCCCCTGCAAATCGGTTTCACCCCTACCCCCCTGCTCATCTGTCCCACCACTGCACCCCCCTGCTCATCTGTCCCACCGCTGTACCCTGCTGCTCATCTGCCCCACCACGGTACCCCCCTGCTCATCTGCCCCACCATTGTATACCCTGCACATCTGCCCCACCACTGTACTACCCTGCGCATCTGCTGCACCACTGTAACCCCCTGCTCATCTGCCCCAGAACCGTAACCCACTTTCTCATGTGTCCCACCAATGTATCTCCTACATATCTGTTTCACCTCTGTACCCCCCTGCTCTTCTGCCCCACCTCTGTAACCCCCCTGCTCATCTGTTCCACCAATACACCTCCTTTCACATCTGCCCCATTGCTCTACCCCCCTGCTCTTCTGTCCCACTGCTGAACCCCTTTCTCATCTCTTCCACCGCTGTACCCTCCTGCTCATCTGCTCCACCGCTGTACCCTCTTCTCATCTATGATATGCATGATATGCAGAGTGGTGAAAGGAAGCAGAGATGAAACACATCTACCTGTCCTGGAACACTCATCCTGCTGATCCACCTCTCACATCCAGCCCACGTGCTTATATGTGATGTATGTAATGTATGTGATGTCACATACAAGCATCTGGAGTGGATGTGCAATGATGAGCTCAGGTCAGGGGCATTTTCTGAAAGCAGTGGGCCTGTGTGCAGGATCATAAGTTGGGCCCCCGCAACTGAGAAAAAGTGCGGCGCTCTGCACCACAGGAAAAGTTTGGTGTGATTTGCATTGCGCTGATTACTGGCTCTGGCTTAAAGGGACACAGAGTGCAGGGGTTCAGTAGTAAGTGACGCAAAGGTTCAGGAATAATTTCAACAAAGTTCTCATAAGCTCAACAGTAATTCCACAAACTGTCATACGATTGTGATTTTCTCAATCACAGTGAAATCCCTTCTTTCCGAGATTGGTAGTGGCAACCAAGCGAGTCATCTTCCTACAGATGGTAATTGGTTTTAGCTGTGGCCAATGACGGTCCTCCTCCTCTTGGAAACAGGGACCGCCCCCCCCCCCCCAGAAGAACTGCACCCAATCTCGTCCTCATCACAAAAGCTGATGATTGCAACTACAGCAAAAGTTAGAGAACCAAACAATGCTTCCCATCTTTTACAATGTGTGGGGGCACAGAGCCTCCCCCGTAGTGCAGGTGTGGTGTGGGGAACTCTGAAATTAGAATACATTAGTGTGTCACTGACACTTCCCTGCGCTGCTCTGCTGATGGGGAGGGAATCAAGTGCCGGCAAAAGAGGCTTTGTGTGCCACTTGCGGCACCAGTGCCAGGGATTGCCTACCCCTGTTCTAACCCATGTTCATTTACTGAAGAAAGTTTTTTGTTGCAGTCTGTGCCTTCACTGATGAGACTTCCTATTACCACCTATCCCAAAAAGAGGAGTGGGGTGGAATCCCCAAAATGGGGACACATGCAGGAAATAAAAACCAGTAGAAGGTCTATCCCTTCATTTCTCAGTCCATGCCTAAAAAGATATCCAAAGTTGAGGTTTAAAGCATATACAGTATCAAGGGAAAAAAAGGAAAAACATATTGCACTTGATAAGGTCAGGGATTTAATTTAGAGTTCTCACTTAATATGATGCCTACATGTAAATCTGTTTTTAACTTTTTGGCTGTTGAACTCAATTGTTTCTGCTTTTGTTTTCTTGTAACTATATTGCCATGGTATTGAAGCTTGTGTTCGTAACCCGGGTGACTCCTGTTGTTGTTTACCCTTGCCCTGTGTGGGGGGGGGTTGTGCTAATGCTATTGTTTGTATAAAAGGCCTTGGAAAGATTAAAGAGCAGCAGTCCATTATGCTCAAGAACTGATACACGGATTTCTGACTCTGTGTCTTAATTCCTATATGAAGCAATAATTTGGCAAAGCAATATAAACTATAAGCAACTTATTTAACAGCTGCATCTAACATTTTGGCGCCTGAACAGGGACTCACCGATGATACTACAAGAGGTGGATGAGCTACGCTGACGGAACAAAAGAAATAGGCATTCCGGGAATCACAGATCAAAAAAAAAAACCTGCGCAGGTAAGAAAAAGCTTTATTTTTCTTATATTCTGTGCTCCCCTGATTTGTGCCTATCCGTTCTGTCAGTTACGGTTCTCCTGGTTTTAAAACACCAGCCTCTGTAGTGGTGAGTCTAGAATTACTGCATATTTTAGTTTATATTGCTGGAATTATTTGTTTGTTTTTGTTATCTGTGTTTGTCTTGTCTGTCTTGTTGAGAAAGTGAATGAGCCTTGTCAAGGATGGTATGAGTTAGAAGGGGATTGCCGAACTAAGCAACAGAATGCGCCTTACCTCACACGATTGGGAACCTGAGGGCTTGTGAGCTTGGGGGTCTGACGCTTATGCTTAACCTCACATCTAACTCATAAACCATAGACGGGTTGAGAGTATAAGCCCTGTCTGCTCCATAAAGCAGGGATAAGAGTGTATGAGAGGGATTCCCAGATACGAGGGGGGGAATAAGGTCTCAACAAAGTCCCGAGATCTAGTCGGATACCTGGCCACTTAAAGGAATGCTTGTATATGTTGTAGCCGCGTTTTTGTATATGTTGTAGCCGCATTCTGGTTTGTTATTGGGCTAGCATATAAAGTAATTATTTATTTTTGGGCTAGCATATAAAGTAATTTGGTTTCAGAAATCTCATTCCGGAGAGGTTTCTAGAATTCTAGCACCCTAGGAGGAAGGCAACGAGGAACTAGTGTAACTTAGCTGGTTTGCTATTGGGCTAGCATATAAAGTAATTATTAATTCTTGTATATGTTGTAGCCGCATTATATTGTACACTAAGTGTCCCACACGCTACCTAGGCAGGACTGTTAGAATGGGCCAGAGGAACACAAAACCCCGTCAGGGAATTGTAGCACATTACACAGTGCCACAGATAATTAAAAACATCTGTGGAGAAGATGAAGCACGGGACTTAAAGGATGTCCTTCGTAAATTTAAGGTGAAAGGAGCAGCGGGTTTAGACCCGGATGTATGGAGTGAAATAGTGAAAAAAAAAAAAAGTGAAATAAAAAGGGACAGACAAGGAGAGGTGTTAGAGAAGCAATGGATGCGTCAGGTTCAATGCTTAATTAAGGTCTCAAATAGAGCGAAAGAAGAGGGGTGGAAGTATAATCCAGATTGTGATGGTTGGGATATGAAAGATAGAAGAACAAAAAATGTCGAGGCTCCCAGCTCAGCCATCCCACCCCCATACACTGACGTAGAACGCAAACCACACAAGATATATCCGGTACTTGAGGGGAGAGGATGGGTTTGTCAGGATTGTGGAGCACAAAACCCAGAATGGGCAGTAGAATGTGTGCATTGTGGGGCACAAGAATTTCATTCAGAAACTGTAGCTCCCGTACGCACTGATACATGCATTATAGTAAAGCCAGCTGTTTTTTTGTAGATTTGTGACACAGTTAATGAATACACATGAAGCGACCTGGCAGGATGGGGAGGATCTATGCAGACACAAAATGACTCTGACCCTGTTTAACCAGTTTATGACAGAAATAGGTCCACACAGACCTGCAGGACAAGTTGATGGGGATGGCAATTTAGAGACAGGACATGTCAGACATATAGACTCAAGGGCCCCTTTTATTGCTAGATTAGAAGCTTTTTGTCAGGCAAAACAACAGGAGAGGGGGTCCATATCACCCATGAAGCAAATGCCAGGACAGACTGTTTCGGAATTTTACTTATCTATGGAAAGTATGATGGCAGATGAGGGATTGGACTTGGCCCTGCCAGTCACAATCCGAGCCTTCAATAGACAATTTATGGAGGGATTAATTCCACAGATAAGTGAGAGACTGAAAGCCTGCACACCAGAGTGGAGGGCAACTAGAGATAGAGGGACGTTGTTACAAAAAGCGCAAGGCATAGAGGCGGACTTAGCAGAAACCAAAGGGAGGAAATCTCATGCTATTAACGCACTCGGGGGTCCCCAAGAGCAAGGTAGAGGTTCCTTTCGCAAACCCCTTACCTGTCACTACTGTAACAAGATTGGTCACATCAGACGCAACTGTAAGAAAAGAATAAGGGATGAAGGAGAGGAAGGTGTTGATTCTCCAGTTAATCAGAGAAGGAACCAGCCCAGGGACAACAAAAATAGTCATATCAGGCAGCAGGGAGATGGTCCACGAGCATGACTCACCCCGGTTTTAGAAAAATCCAAAACAACAATGCTTAAGACAAATATAACGGTTGGTAATAAGAAAATCTCTTGTTTAGTCGATACAGGAGCTTCACGCTCGTTACTTTCTGACTCTGAACTACTCCCTGGCCAAAAATCACCTGACACTTTACTAATAACTGGATATGATGGCATTTTAGCCGACGCCCCGCTTACAAAACCTCTGAAAGTTAAAGTAGGAAACCACATGTTCCTTTCACGCTTTCTGGTATCCAGAGGAGCCCCCACTAATTTGTTAGGAGCTGACATTTTGCAGAAAATAGGAGCTAACATTACCTATCACCCAGATGGCACTGTCACCTTAGCTATAGGGGATAATCAAGAACACATGGAGATGTGTAACCTGATACAATACCTAGAGGAGGAATCGGAATTGTCCGGCCCACCTCCTTCAGACTTAGATCAGATTTTGTTGTCCCTTCCAGGAGAACTATGGGAGAAACATCCAGCTGATGTTGGACTTTTGCCCATACCTCCGGTTACCCTACAGCTGATTCCAGGAGCAGTGCTTCCCCAACAAAAGCAGTATCCACTTAGTGCACCTCAAGAGACGGCCATAGAAATGCAGGTCCAATCCTTCTTAAAAAGTGGAGTTCTAAAAGAGGTAAAATCACCGGCAAACACTCCCTTGTACCCGGTTAAAAAGAAATCAGTAGCCGGTAGTCCAGTTAAGTATAGAATGGTCCAAGACCTTAGAGCGGTCAACAAAATACTAGCCCCGATGACACCTTTAGTACCCAATCCACATACATTACTGTCACAAATACCATCAACCAGTATGTACTTTACGGTTATAGATTTAGCGAATGCTTTCTTTTCCGTCCCGCTTGCTGAAGAATGCCAACTTTGGTTCGCATTTTCAATCAAAAATCGGCAACTAACCTGGACACGCCTACCTCAGGGTATGGCACATTCACCTACCTTGTATTAGCAAGCATTGCAAACGGTGTTGGGAGAATGGGTACCACCAGATTCCTGTGTATTGTTACAATATGTGGATGATTTATTGTTATGCTGCCCTGACAAGGAAACTTGTTTGGCCACCACCCTTAATTTGTTGCGATTTTTGGCAGAAAAAGGTTGCAAGGTTAATAAGAAAAAGTTACAAGTGTGTCAGGAAAAAGTTATCTTTTTGGGACATTGTATATCACAGGGTACGAGACATCTCACTGAGGAGAGGGTTCAAGTGATAAAGGGAATGTTACCCCCACGGAATTTCAAACAATTGCGTATGTTTTTAGGTATCGTGTCATATTGTAGACAGTGGATACCACATGCTAGCGCTTTGATGCAGCCATTATACGATTGTTTGAAAATTGTACCGTATATGCTTACAGAAATAGCTTATGAGTCGTTTATCACTTTGAAAAAGTTGTTGATTTCTGCCCCGGCTATTGGTATACCAGATTACACCAAGATATTTAATCTGTACATTGCTGAGATCACTGGACACGCCACAGGTGTTCTGACACAGGCACATGTAAAACAAAGACCAGTCGCTTACTTTTCAGCAGCATTAGATCCAGTATCTAGAGGTTCACCGTCTTGTGTACGGGCGGTAGCTGCAGTGTCAATTATCATAGATAAGTCATCAGAGATTGTTCTAGACAATCCAGTCGTAGTGCATACCACACATGACATACATGCAATCTTGTCTCAGGTACAGTACAAACACATTTCAATGGCTAGGCAATTAAGATTACAGTGTACTTTACTCTTACCTCCAAATGTTAC
Organism: Aquarana catesbeiana; assembly: GCF_042186555.1. NCBI lineage: Eukaryota > Metazoa > Chordata > Amphibia > Anura > Ranidae > Aquarana > Aquarana catesbeiana. The sequence goes on along the minus strand of NC_133324.1, from coordinate 327,036,935 downwards.
TTTTCAGCGCTGTACAACCTTAAATTTGGCCACCTTTTTGCCTCTTCAGTCACCAGATTTGGCAAGGGGGAATGATAGTACTAATAGTACTAGTGAGAAAAGAAATGAGGACACTGACACTCTTTTGTTTAAAGAAGTAGATCAGCACGATTGTTTTCAGCTCATGGAACAGGAGACAATGGGATTTCCACATGTTACAGATACACCAATTTTAAATGCTGAGCACACCTTGTATATAGATGGTAGTAGGTTTGCTGATGACAAGGGTAAATATCACACAGGGTATGCCGTAGTGACTGATACACAGGTGATTGAAGCACAGGCCTTACCAGCCCACATGTCAGCACAGGAAGCAGAATTAAAAGCTTTAGAACAAGCCCTAGAATACTTAAAAGAACGAGAAGGGAATATTTACACTGACTCCGCTTACGCTTATGGCGTAGCGCATGATTATGGCCATATATGGAAGGCTAGAGGTTATCTGACAGCAGCAGGTACACCTGTAAAACATGGAGAAGGGATTAAGAGAGTCCTGAACAATCTTCAAAAGGTTAAACGAGTAGCCATTATGAAGATAGCGGCACACACGAGCGCAAAAACAATTGAGGCAAAAGGAAATGCATTTGCAGATTTGACTGCAAAACAGGCAGCTCTAGGGGAAGGAAGCCCTGAGACCTTAGCAGCGGTAGAGGTGAGTATCCCAGAACCAACATGGCAGCAGCTGAGTAAATTACAGGAGCAAGCAGGAGAGAGCGAGAAAGATAAGTGGGTCAGAATGGGAGCAGCACCAGACCTTGACAATGTATGGAGGGAAGGGGGCAAAATATGCCTGCCTGCCTCTCTGTACCCAGCAATGGCAGTGGCAGTTCATCTACCCACACACGTCAGTTCCAATTCCATGTATAGGATTGTGAACCAAGGATGGCTCGCCCCTGGATTCAGTAGCACTGCAAGAAACTACTGTGCAGCCTGCCAAATCTGTCTCCTGAATAACCCAGGACAGAGAGTAAAAACCCCACGAAAACACCAGGTCCGGGCCCAATACCCCTTCCAGAGACTGCAGATTGATTACATACAAATGCCTAAGAGCGGCCCTTTTGAATTTGTCCTCGTGTGTATTGATTTATTTTCAGGTTGTCCTGAAAGTTATCCAGTAAAAACAGCTACAGCAAAAGCCACAGCTAAGAAACTGATCACTGAGTTAATACCTAGGTTTGGTCTTCCTGAAACCATAGAATCAGATAGGGGGACACACTTTACAGGAGAAATCATGCAGAATGTGATGACCATGTTAGGGGTTCAACAAAGTTTTCACACCCCTTACCACCCACAGAGTTCAGGATCAGTGGAGAGAGTAAATGGGACAATAAAGTTAAAAATACAAAAGGCAATGCAAGGGTTAAACAAGCCATGGCCTGAATGTCTGCTTTTGGTTTTAGTCTCTATAAGGTACACTCCAACAGGAAAAACAGGATTGTCCCCATATGAGATACTTTTTGGTAATGCGCCTAGATTAGGTCTATACTTTCCACAGAGTATGCAATTGCAATGTGACAGTTTGACTGCATATGTAATACAATTACAACAACGTCTAACTAAGATCCACAAAAGTGGGTATTCTTCTCTTCCAGACCCTAATTCAATAGCAGGTACACATACTCTGCTACCAGGGGATTATGTATATGTGAAGAAACACACCAGAAAGACATTGGAACCCAGGTTTGAAGGTCCTTACCAAGTACTCTTGACCACAGCCACCTCAGTAAAGCTGGAAGGAAAACCTACCTGGATACACGCATCACATTGCAAGAAACAACCCGAGAAAACAACATGATGAAATATCTACTTACATATTTTTTGTTGAAGATTGTTGTTTTACAAATATATGCATGGACTCCTGGTATTAATGTACTTGAAGTAGAGGAAACAACAACTTTCGAATGGGCTATAGATGATCCTAAAGTAGCAAATTATTATTGACAAAGGTAGACTAGTACATCTTTCCTCACAGATACAACAGGATACTGCACCACATTGGTGGGATATATTTAGTGGAATGTCTTCTACAGCAACCAATACCTTTCACTGGTTGTTAAGTCCAATGGTAATTATTATTCTAATATTAATATCACTTACAATCACGAATATATGTGTATACAGGAAAATAAATAGGAAAATTAGGAGAATAGACAGGGTATACCGATAAATGTGTATTGACATCACCCTACTCCTATAAAACTCCTCTTCTTGAATTTTAAGATGTTGGTAATACCTAGGGGGATGGGTTCTACCCCTCTGACAACTCGCGGTCAGGGAAAGGACTCTGGGGAAAAACTGACTAGAACTTATTCATGAGGACCCAGGGGGAAGGAGAGGATGATGTCAAAGGGGGAAATTGATAAGGTCAGGGATTTAATTTAGAGTTCTCACTTAATATGATGCCTACATGTAAATCTGTTTTTAACTTTTTGGCTGTTGAACTCAATTGTTTCTGCTTTTGTTTTCTTGTAACTATATTGCCATGGTATTGAAGCTTGTGTTCGTAACCCGGGTGACTCCTGTTGTTGTTTACCCTTGCCCTGTGTGGGGGGGGGTTGTGCTAATGCTATTGTTTGTATAAAAGGCCTTGGAAAGATTAAAGAGCAGCAGTCCATTATGCTCAAGAACTGATACACGGATTTCTGACTCTGTGTCTTAATTCCTATATGAAGCAATAATTTGGCAAAGCAATATAAACTATAAGCAACTTATTTAACAGCTGCATCTAACATACTGTACATCTCATGCACATTTGTCTAAGTTTAAACCTTTTGAAAAAAACCTACAAGTACAGAAAGATACCTGTTGATTTGCCAGAAATGTGCCTTTTTTTAATATCGCAGTGCATGGATCGATTCGTGGGGGTACCATTAAGAATTAATGGCCCCCATGTGTCTGATAAAGAGAAGGATGTTTCTCTGCATGTCAGGAATGCAAACGATTTTGCGTGCACTCCCAACATCCAGTAATTTGAACTTATCCTTACGTGCTTTCTATTCTGCCCATTGTCTTATGCCAAAACTACAGTCTTCCTATCCACAGTAAAGGGACTGACTGACCTGTAGTCTAAAATAAAAACAGGGGGAGTTCAGTAGTTCCTTTTGAGGTGACACAAGCAGACAGGTGCCCTGTACTTCTCAGTACAGGACACCTGAGAAGATCAACATTTCTTTTGCATATGCGGAACTTGATCCTGTGAAATGCGTGAACTTCTAATCTTAAATTTGGACGAGAACACAAAACTAATCTTGCTTGTTTAGCTGGTTATTGTTTACATCAAGAATAGGGTGAAGGGTGGGAGTACGCGGAAAAGGGTTTGTGAAAGGTTTGTTTTATTTGTAATGAAAAACTTGTATACAAAAAACTATTTGCACAAAAAAAAAAAAAATCCCCAACAAGTATGAAGATTGGGATACATGCTTTGGTCAAAACCTTTCAGCAGCAGACTGAGGATGATGTACACACTGCAACCGCCCAACACACTCCACTAATTCAATCCTATGGAAATGTGCTCACATGTTGCCTAGTTTTTCAGAAAATACAAGGGTAAGGCAATAAGTCAGTCATGTATTTTATTCATTGATGGAGAGCCAACAATGTCGGAGAACTATTCAGTCCTTCAAAGGGGATTTAGATTCGAATGCCCTTCCACAGTAATACAGACACATAGGCGCACTAAGGCCAACTTTAGGCAGAAGCCAATATATCTTCCAGCATGTTTAATGGAGAACATCAGAGCACCTGGAGGAAAACATGGCAAACATGTACTCATGGGCTACTTTATTAGGTACACCTTGGTAGTACCGGACCCCCTTTTGCCTTCAGAACGGCCCCCATTCTTTGTGGCATAGATTCAACAAGGTGTTGGAAGCATTCCCCAGAGATTTTGGTCCATATTGACATGATAGCATCACGCAGTTGCTGTAGATTTGTCGGCTGCATATCCATGATGCAAATCTCCCATTCCACCACATCCCAAAGGTGCTCTATTGGATTGAGATCTGGTGACTGTGGAGGTCATTGGAGTACAGTGATCTCATTGTCATGTTCAAGAAACCAATTTGAGATGGTTTAAGCTTTGTGACATGATACATTATCCTGCTGGAAGGAGCCATCAGAAGATGGGTACATTGCAGTCATAAAGAGATGGACATGGTCAGGAACAATACTCAGGTAGGCCGTGGTGTTTAAACAATGCTCAACTGTACTAAGGGTCCCAAAGTGTGCCAAGAAAATATACCCCACACCATTACACCACCACCACCAGCCCGAACCATTGATAAAAGGCCAAATTTTGGTGAGCCTGTGCAAATTGTAGCCTCAGTTTACTGTTCTTAGCTCACAGGAGTGGCACTCGGTGGGGTCTTTTGCTGCTGTAGCCCATTTGCCTCAAGATTCCATTTGTTGTGCATTCAAAGATGGTATTCTGCATACCTTGGTTGTAATGAGTGCTTATTTGAGTTACTGTTGCCTTTTTATTATCTCGAACCAGTCTGCCCGTTCTCCTCTGACCACTGAGGTATTTTCGTCCACACAACTGCTGCTCGCTGGATATTTTCTCTTTTTCGGACCATTCTCTATAAACCCTAGAGATGGTTGTGCATGAAAATCCCAGTAGATCAGCAGTTTTTGAAATACTCCAAACTTCACCAACAACCAACTGGCACCAACAACTATGCCACCTTCAAAGTCACTTAAATCTTAAAAACCCTTTCTTCCCCATTCTGATACTCAGTTTGAAATCAAAAAAATCTAGATGCCTAAATGCATTGAATTGCTGCCATGTGATTGGCTGATTAGTAATTTGTGTTACCAAGCAATTGAACAAGTGTACCTAATAAAGTGGCCAGTGAGTGTACAAGCTCAATATCGTTTTGGTAGGTAGGTACTCTAGGTCCCTGATGTTAGACAACATTGCTAAACATTAAGTAATAATCACCTTTAATTGTGATAATGCATGGGTTACAAAAAAGCAAAAATGTTACGGGATAATAGTTCTGTGATAGAAGAAAGTGGAAAATGTCCACACAATCTCTATTAATATTGCAGAGCTCAAACCAATGCTGCCAGGAACTAAACAATTAATTAGATGCAGGAAAGTAAGAAAGCAAGTACTCTGGGTGACAGAAAAATACCTGGGTTAGTCAGATTGAACGAAAATAAGTGACCAATTTCGCCCATCCAAACATTTGATGTGGATGTGGAAATTCTCCCCACTGTCATTGTATTCTGACAGCAAAACTCCCCCGCTGTCAGAATACACTGATCAGCACTACAGCTGATCGAATGGAAATTTTCCAGCAGGCCTTCGAGAACAGGAACAGCCTGCTGAACCAGGCCAAAATGTCAATCCATGTATAGCCAGCTTTACCTGTCTAAGCAATAATTAAGAATAACTGTAACTCTGGCTCCTTCAAGCTCAATGGGCCATTTAAACAATGTAATCATTGCAAAGAATAGAGATCAATAGAAAGTGTCATTCCTAGCTACAGGGGTTGGACAAAATTATGGATATAAGTATTGTAAAAGAACAAAATCATTACTGAATATGATGTTGGAGCATCTTTGGCATCCAAGAAGGCCTGAATTCTCCTGGGAATCGACCAATGTAAGTCTTGGATGGTAGATAATAGATTGTGATACCACTTTTCGTGCAAAATCTAGGTCACAATCATGCACAATGTTCTTTTGTCTCTTTCGGTCAATTAACCATGTTGAAACGTGCTTATACTTGTCAGACGACGTATTCCCGGAACCTGTATATGCCATCATAACCTTTGATACTGTACCTGGCAACCCCGCAAATAAATTGACAACTTCAGTCACAGAGGCACCAGCTAAGCGGGCACCAACAATTTGCCCTCTTTGCAACTCAGTAAGCTCTGGCATGACTCCGCATTATTAGCTGCGCACAATGTGACTGACGAAAGTGAGACTTCTCACCTGTTAGCTAGGTGTCTCATCACACTGCGGAAGCAAAACAATTTACATGACTTCCACTTTCAAAGTGAAACATGTCACTTTCACGTCTGCAAATTATTGTAGTGTATTTTTGGCCAACTTCTGTATTTTTATTAAAGATCAGTCCGTATTCTATTGACAGTGTCAATATTACTTTTCTTCATGTAGGTCCAGTCAACGCTCACACTTGTCCAGTGGAGAGATCAATTCAAAAGGGCGCTTATGACTACTAACCTGAGCACACAACCTGGAAACAGAATCTCATACTCCATTTGCTGGCTGGATCCTCTATTGATTGTTGTATTATTCTCATAATTCTGCTGCACCTGGTCTCTCACACAGTAGGACTTAGGGACATCTCCTCCATAATTTATCTGTAAAACAAAAGTCACAGTCAGTGTACATGGAAAACCAATATATACAAATGATGCCATTTTTTTTCTTTTGCTGTTCGTATTCATTCAAACCTTACTTAATCCCATGCTTAGGTTTGTCGCTAAGAAGGCTTTAGCCCCATCTGCATTCATTTTCATCAGCTGAAACAGCAGATGTTAATCATTCAACGAGAGATGTAATGGATGTTCTATTATTATTATTATACAGGATTTATATAGCGCCAACAGTTTGTGCAGCGCTTTACAATATAAAGGGAGACAATACAATTATAATACAGTTCAATACAAGAATATTAAGAGGGACCTGCTTCTGCGAGCTTATAATCTAAGATGGAAGGGTTGGTGAAAAAAAAAAGGTATTAACTGTGAGACAGTGGTGTATTTAGGTTTTGTGCTGCCCTAGGCCTGACTAAACTCGGGCACCCCCTAATTTAAATGTGACCCACCCCTTTCTGTCAAGGCCATACCCCTTCATGTTTAAGACCTGCCCTATCATCTGTAAACCACACCCCTTCCTCTTTAGGCTCCACCTTGATGACGCTATAAAAGTACCTGAAATAAATAAATAATTAATTAGTACAGTGACAGTGCACATTTTTAGCACTGATCACCGTATTAGTGTCACTGGTTCCCAAAAAGGTGACACTTAGGGGGTTATTTACGAAAGTCAAATCCACTTTGCACTACAAGTGCACTGCAAGTGCACTTGGAATTGCAGTCGCTTTAAATCTGAGGGGAAGCTCTACTGATTTTATCATCCAATCATGTGCAAGCTAAAATGCAGTTTATTTTACTTGCATGTCCCCCTCGGATCTACTGCGACTGCACTTGAAAGTGCACTTACAGTGCACTTTCAAGTGCACTTGTAGTGCAAAGTGGATTTGCCTTTAGTAAATAACCCCCAAAGTGTCCGATTTGTCCGCCGCAATGGCGCAGCCCCACCATGTACATGAAAGAGTAAAGACCAGGCATCCATAGTGTAAATCCATAGTGTAGGAAGCGCTTGTAGCTCAGGAACGAGCAGTTTTATATGTGAGTGGCAGCTATTTGTAATGTATTTTTTAAAGTGGAGGGCCACCCAAAAATAAAAAATAGCATGAAAAAATAGTAAAAAAAAAAAAATTTTTAAACTTACCTGAACCCTTGTTGCTACGCAGTCTTTCTAATCTGCCTCTTCCTATTCCGCGGCGTGTCCTGCTCCTTGGTGAGCGGCCCCGTTGCCTTCTGGGAACTGTGTGTGTTCCCAGAAAACCACGGGGCCATGCACAGAGCGCCGCTCGCGCGTGCACAGTAGGAAACTGGCAGTGAAGCTGCAAGGCTCCACTGCCTGTTTCCCTTAGTTAGGATGGCGGTGCCGGGACCCGAGAGCCGAGGGACGGGTCGGCCTCGGGCTGCCGACATCGCGGGCACCCAGGACAGGTAAGTGTATTTATTTAAAGTCAGCAGCTACAGTGTTTGTAGCTGCTGACTTTTAAAAAAAAATTTTCCTGGCCAGAATCCCGCTTTAACAAATAAAATGGATTTACACTATGGATGCCCATGCCCGGTCTTTACTCTTTCAACATGTATATGGAGTAGAGAAGTAAATACTGTATGAGGCTGATCCGATCTATCTTTCACAAGGCACAGATATTTTATTGTTTCGGTGAGTGAGGACACATAGGAGGGGAGCATAGAGTGTTACACCTGGAGCACTGGAATTATGCATACAGACGCACTGAGCACTTTCATATCACAGCTTATTATTGTATATAAATTATGTATTGATTATAGCACAGAGCACTTTGAAGCATACAAATTTTCACTGAATGCAGACTGTTTAATGAATTTGTAGCACAAATTGAAAATTGAAGTATTATTAGGCCCAGAAATTTGCAAATCTCATGTTTGGTCACTGATTCCCACTTTCCCAATTCCGAGGCGTCGTAGCTTGTTGCTCTTGGTACCGGTTTGTCTCCGTAACTATTTTTTCAATAACCTCATCGGTCAGAAATAGTTGTAAGTATGCTAAGGGTTTGTCATCTTAAAAGTCTACATTCATACCAGGTGCTCCAGTAAATGGGAATCTTGGGGGCGCTGCGAGATCCATACCACAGTCAATAAAGCACCAAGTTCGCACATCACTGAGCTCAGTCGCAGAATCATCGCTGTCATCACTTTCAGTGTCTGATGACGAATTTCCCCACTAATCACTATCGCTCAATTCTGCAAGTGATTCTAATTCACTATCGCTGTTTTCAAGCAGGTCATAAACCACTTTTGACTTGAAGTCACGCTTTTGGATGCCATGGATGTTCTCCAGTTTCCAGGCAGAAAGAATGGTAAAACAGACAGGGCACTGGACGAAACACTGGGGACAAACTGAGGTCAAATGATTTGATACAGTAATGTAATCCTATAAGATTACAAAGTATTTTGTGTGTGTTGTGATTTGTACTTTTTTAAATTGACGCCGGTTCTGCCCCCATGCATCACAACGCTCGCAGGGAACGGTACCCGGAACACACAGAGCATCGGGCGGAGGATCCAGCCAGGGGACACAGCGGGAGTACATGACGGGATCCTAGGGACAAGGTAAGTTCATGTTCCTGGATACTGCGATGCAATCCCTGTGGCTCGGAGTTACCGCTAATAGTACTGAAAAATTAACCCAGAGCCACACTCGGGAATACCGCCAGGGAGGTTAATAAGTTAACATTCTGCATGCAAAAAAAAACGCAGCTTTTTACCACATTTTTCTTCTGATAAACTCTCGTAAGAGAAAAAGCGTCAAAAAGATTAAAGGTTTTGCTGGAGCTCCCCCCCAGACCCCCTCCCTTTTACTTACCTAAACCCGATTGTTCCAGCAAAGGGGACGAGCCCAGCAGCTCCAGTCGCTGTCTCGGGTCCTCATTGGATAGATTGATAGCAGCAGGAGCCATTGGCTCCCGCTGCTGTCAATCAAATCCAGTGACACACGAGCTGGGTGGTGGGGCCGAGTCCTGCTGTCCGAGTCAATGGACCCGGCCACAGGACTCGGGAGCGCGACCGCACGAGTGCCTCCTTGAAAATCATGGTGGCACTCGAGAGAAGGAGGAGCCAGGAGTGCCGCAGGGGGACCCCAGAAGAGGAGGATCGGGACCGCTCTGTGCAAAACCCTTGCACAGTGGAGGCAAGTAGAACATGCTTGTTATAAAAAAAAAAAAAAAAAAAAAAAACGAAGCTTTACAATCACTTTAAATGCTTATGAAAGCATTCAACAGTCACACTTCATGGCTTATGAATAAATTATAAGAATACTTTTAATTATACCTTGGATTTACATTTTGGATCACCATCAGGGTCTGTTAGAGTTCCTCCATAGTACTTGGGGATCTGATCTGCATCTATATATTTCTGAAGTACTTCTTTCCAGTTTTCTATAGAATACAAACATAGTAGGTCCCTTACACAAATAGTTTTTTATACACAGTCATAACAGAATCCCACACATGGAAACCCAACAGGCAATTATTATTTTGCTGCAATGGAAGACAAATAACTATCTCACTCTGTGCTGAGCCATTTAGCTGAAAGTACAGCCTTTGTGAAAAAACTATGTAGGTTGCCCTTACTAACCCTGACCTTTTTAAAAAGCTAGTTACCTGGCTTTCCTGCCAGTGCTAATGGCTCAATTTTTTCTGAGTTACTGTCCTGGAACAAGTATAGAAATATTTAATATGAAACATCTCTAAGGCCCCTTTCACACCAGCAGACAGATCGGGTCCCCCTGTCCATTTTTCAGGTGAATCCGATTGGACCTTCATTAATCTCTATGGGGCAGCAGATGTCGGCAGATGTCAACAGACATGTGTCCACTGACACCCGCCGCCATCCAATCTGATCCGGGCCGCTAAAAAACAGACAGATGGCGTTACGTTCGCCATCTGATCCAGTGGATCGGATCAGATGACAGTCGGATGGAAACGGACATGCAGTCCGTTTCCATCCAACTGCCCCATAGAAGAGAGTGGGCACAGACCTGTCATCCAACTGTTCAGCAGGGATCAGTGGACAGATCCACCGCTGAGCAGGCGGATCGGCTTGGATAGATCCGCTCTGTCTGAAAGGGGCCTAACACTCATTAAAACCATACTTGTTAAGGATCTGTGGCCTAAAATTATTAAACCCAGACACAGCCAGGCAACTAGCATTCTCAGACAGAAGGAAGTCAGCAATGTCAATTAAATACTTTTTTTTTCAACAGGTGTATTTAAATGCATTCTTTTGGTCCTAGAGTTAGGAATGAAAATTCAGTGGATGTGACTAGGTGGCCCACCAAAGACATGGGGATAATATGACAACAGCAAATATTAACTGAAATCAAAACTGAAGTTTTAAAGTAGTAGGTCCCCTAGCAAAATCCTTATCGGTACCATCCAGAAAGATATTAGAAAACTTTCATATTGTAACCCTATTGACGCGTACACACAGTCGGAATTTCAGACAACAAATGTTCGATGTGAGCTTGTTGTCGGAAATTCCGACCGTGTGTAGGCTCCATCCAACATTTACTGTCGGAATTTCCGACAACAAAGGTTTGAGAGCTGGTTCTCAAATTTTCCAACAACAAAACTTGTCGGAAATTCCGAGCGTGTGTACCCAATTCCGAAGCACAAAATTCTCCGCATGCTCAGAATCAAGCTGAAAAGTGCACAGGCTATTGAACTTCATTTTTCTCAGCTCGTCATACGTCTTGTACGTCACCGCGTTTTTGTTCGGAATTTCCGACAACATTTGTGTGACCGTGTGTATGCAAGACAAGTTTGAGCCAACATCCGTCGGAAAAAAATCCACAGTTTTGTTGTCGGAATGTCCGATCGTGTGTACGCGGCATTTGAGTTAAGTGGTCCTGGCACCATCTACCAAAACTGCTCACTAACAAACCAATTCCTCACATAGCTCTTCTGAGTCGAACATTACTGTTTAATGAGAAACTGCGTGATTCTTGTGCCTGTGGGTGGTCAGATTGTACAGAAAAATCTGGCTGCCAATTCGAGTCTATAGGTGGCTTACTTGGCAAACATTGCTCATGTAAAGCCAGCTTATTACCTTTGGCAGTATGGCTGGAAGGTCTTTTTTAATGTATAGCAAGTCCTGCTAACAGCAAAAGTCTTGCATAGTGGGGAAACCTGATATATACCTGTGGGCAAGCCCTCTGAACTATTACTATTGGATTATTTATTTAAAAAAAAAGAAAGAAAGAAAAGCTGTTTGCATTTGTAGTTCATCAATTTCTTCATCAAATGCTATTTTTGCCAACATAGCATAGTACAACTGGACCACAAAGTGGCCACATGGGTCACTAAAGCTAGTGGTTACCTTTTCAAAAAAAAAAAAAAAAAAGATCCATACCTCCTACTACAATGATCTTTCTTCTTGTGTCCTCACTCAGGAAATGTTTGATAAGATTATATGCCACTGGGAAGAGTTTAGGAGCTGCAGCACAAAAAAAAACAAAACAAAAAAAAAATAGATAAAATGAACAATCAGTCTTACTGAACAAGAAATCAAAAGACATTTTTAAAACATGCACAGGCTAAAAATGTTTGGAAATTTTTTTTTTTTTCACTAAAGTACAGTATTTTTCTGAGGTGCCTAATATTTTTAAAGTCTACTGCCAGCATTTTGTTTCGTTTAAAGTGGAGAAAAGTTAAAATTTCTTTCAGGTTTCTACTTCTGCGACACTACTGAGGAGACAAGTAAACCTTCTAATAAGACATTTCCTTCATTGCCAGTTAGCCTATGTTCACACCTATGCATTTTTTTGTGTGTTTTCCATTTTGCACTACAGTTCATTTAACATGGTTTCCTATGATATACGTTCATATCTATGCGTTTTTGGAAAGGGTCGGGTACTTTTTTCCCGCATCAGATTGCGTTTTGCGTGTAATAGACTTCAATAGAGTCGCACCAGAGTCACAAGTGTTGCGTTTTTGATGCGTTTTTTGTTTTCATGCTGGGTCTGTGACATCAAAAGAGGTAGGACCACCAGGTGTTGTCACAGGCTAGCCCTGCCCCCTACCTATTTAGGAACTGTCAGACGAAGGAGCAGGCAGACAGCGGAGCTTTTTTTTTTTTTTTCGGGTACAGTAGTGCGGCGGGCATTGTGATTGACAATGGATCTACAGTGCCTTGAAAAATATTCATACCCCTTTAAATTTTCCACATTTTGTCATGTTACAACCAAAAATTTAATTGTATTTTATTGTGATTTTATGTGATAAACCAACACAAAGTGGTGCGTAATTGTGAAGTGGAAGGAAAATGATAAATGGTTTTCAAAATGTTTTACAAATACATTTCTAAAAGTGTGGTGTGCATTTGTATTCAGCCCCCCCAAGTCAATACTTTGTAGAACCACCTTTCACTGCAATTACAGCTGCAAGTCTTTTTGGATATGTCTCTACTAACTTTGCACATCTAGAGAGTGACATTTTTGCCCATTCTTCTTTGCAAAATAGCTCAAGCTCTGTCAGATTGTATGGAGAGCGTCTGTGAACAGCAATTTTTCAAGTCCTGCCACAGATTCTCAATTGGATTTAGGTCTGGACTTTGACTGGGCCATTCTAACACATGAATATGCTTTGATATAAACTATTCCATTGTAGCTCTGGCTGTATATTTAGGGTTGTTGTCCTGCTGGAAGGTGAACCTCGGCCCCAGTCTCAAGTCTTTTGTAGACTCTAACAGGTTTTCTTCTAAGATTGCCCTGTACTTGGCTCCATCCATCTGCCCATCAACTCTGACCATCTTCCCTGTCCCTGCTGAAGAAGAGTATCCTCACAACATGATGCTGCCACCACCATGTTTCACGGTGGGAATAGTGTGTTTTAGGGTGATGTGCAGTTTCAGTTTTCGGCCACACATAGCGTTTTGCTTTTAAGCCAAAAAGTTCAATTTTGGTCTCATCTGACCAGAGAACCTTCTTCCACATGTTTGCTGTGTCCCCCACATGGCTTCTCGCAAACGGGACTTCTCATGGCCTTCTTTCAACAATGGTTTTCTTCTTGCCACTCTTCCATAAAGGCCATAATTGTGGAATGCACGACTAATAGTTGTCCTGTGGACAGATTCTGCCACCTGAGCTGTGGATCTCTGCAGCTCCTCCAGAGTTACCATGGGCCTCTTGACTGCTTCTCTGATTAAGGCAGGATCTGGGGACCCTCTTGTTAAAGAGGACTTCCGGATTCTGATAAGCCCCCTGCCCGCATACCCCCACAACCACAGCCCAGAGTTGTGGGGAAGAGGCCCTTGTCCCCTGCTTTGGTGCAAGGTCCAGCTGGTGTCACCAGCTGTCAGAATACCCAAACAGTGTCTGCATCTAAGTGGATGCGAGCGCTGTTCAGCTGACAATTTTTGCAGCACGCTCCTTCAACAAAAGTCGACTGAGCAATCGACTTTCATTAAACACAGCGGTGCTGGCAGGGCCATGCACTGCTTAAGGTTTGGCTAAGCCAGCAATAGTTGGCTGAATGTCAATCAGTGTATGGCCAGATTAATTCTGAAATCTTAACTCTCAATTTATTGAAAAAGTTGAAGACAAGAAGATCTCCCATTAACACAAATAACAGACCTGCCATTTAGAAGTGTAAGCTCTTACTCCTCAGGAGAGTTTGGACAACCAGAGCCCATTTACATTTTTGCAAGGCATTAATGTGTGGTGCAATAATGTGAGGTGCAGTAAGGCAGCCCATTGAATTGAATACATACACCACAGCATCCTGAAAATTATTAGTGTCTGTCAGATTCTGTAACAGACTACAACATAGCATCAAGTGTTGTGGAGTGCTGCAATGCAGGTGCATTACACTGTAGTGTGTTGTGCTGCCATTTAAAAGGAACGGCACCACAAAACCATGCGTGTTGCTCTTTACATTACCACAACACAATTGTGTAAGTGGACCCTAATACTCTGAAAAAGTACCCAAACACTACTGGAACTCACTGAAGATTCCATTTTCCTACAGTCGAGCAATCTGTGGGTGTTAAGCAACTGCTACTGACAATTTTTGAATAGCACAAATCTCTGGCGTTACTCTGAAAATATGTTGAAAGTATAACTAAAGGTAACACTTTTTTTAGTTTTGGACAGAGTAGAGAAGGATTAAAAAAAAAAAAAAAAAAAATGTTTTTATTTCTTTATTGTGGGTGGTCTCCAGAACACTTATGCCCCGTACACACGGTCGGAAAATGTTCGATGGGAGCTTGTTGCCGGAAATTCCGACCGTGTGTAGGCTCCATCGGACATTTTCCATCGGAATTTCCGTCACACAAAATTTGAGATCTGGATCTCAAATTTTCTTACAACAAAATCAGTTGTCATAAATTCCGATCGTGTGTACACAATTCCGACGCACAAAGTTCCACGCATGCTCAGAATCAAGCAGAAGAGCCGCACTGGCTACTGAACTTAATTTTTCTTGGCTCGTCATATGTGTTGTACGTCACCGCGTCGGAATTTGACAAGATTTGTATGACCTTGTGTATGCAAGACCAGTTTGAGCCAACATCTGTCGGAAAAAAATCCATGGATTTTGTTGTCAGAATGTCCGATCGTGTGTACGGGGCATAATAGAGAGGAAACCTTCCAATGGGGACACTGTTTGTGGCCTGACCCTGGTGACAACCAGGGATTCCCTCACTTTGGAGGGATTTTATCTCACTTGCTGTTTTGACTATGGGACAGGAAGTGAAGAGAAATTTCCCCAATGGGACAGATGGCAACAAATAAAATTCGACAGGGGTTATAATCCTCCCTCTACTCTATCCAAATGGAAAAAAAAAAAAAAGTTTTGCCTGTATATCTACTTTTAAGTATGCTGGTAAATGTCTGTTTACGCATACAATTGTTTGTAAAAGTTGTTACCTCCCAACCAGTAGAAACCACAACTACTTTTCAAGTTTTCTACAATGAGGCTGGGTTCCCATTTCTAATATTACAGGCATTGCATGCGATTTGCACCGCATTCCTGTGCACATCACATGCGATGTCTGAGCGATGCAAATTTAGCCATGCAGTTTGTATGGCTGATATCGCATTCGCACCAAAACCCTTTGGACCCTTTTTTTGGTCCAAACTGGAATCGGATGCCATAGTTAGCACTGCGTTCTGAAAACCGATTTGGGGGTGTCGTGAACTTTCTATTGACACCTGCAGGGGTTTGCAGAGTGCAGTGTGAACTGCCTGCGATTCAGATGCCATGTGGGAACCTGCACAGGAATCGCTGTCTTTCCCGCATTGCACCAGTGTTAACCGAGCCTGAAAGAAAAACCTCTTTTTGCCTGAAAAAACATGTAATAATGACTGAGGTAGAAGCATTTAATCAAAGAAGCTTTGGGCTTGCATGGATTATATATAAAACAAGCAGATAATTGAAGGATTTTTTGAAGGATCTTCCATGTACTGCCACCATAAAGCATATTATTCTCATACTTTTATTATAATAGTTATGTATAGCCTACCTTTAACTACAAAAAGTCTCTTCAGTGCCTCTGGGTAATTATCTTCAAACATTTTCAAGACCTGGAGAATAACATAGAATTGTAATAACCGTTCTTGCTATTTGCATAATGTGTTAGATAAGGAGGCACTTAGGAAGATACCTTACTGTAAAAATTCAGAGCTCATGCACACAGGCTTACAGTTTTTATTGCAGAATCTTGATAGAAGCAGAAAAAGTTTGTTCGTAGTTTATACACTGTACACATGTAACATTTGTGCTAACATGTACATGCATACAGTATACTTGGACTCTATTGGCCACCACTGCTGCTTAAAGCCAGCATATGAATATCCACATTGCGTAGCCAGAGGCCCCACCGCCGCTGGTCACACATTACTAATGTTTGCATTTCCCTGAGTCATTTATCACCTTAGACAGCTTGGAATGATTGAAAGCTGAGGTGCCACCATTGCACATGACTCATCAAAGGGAAAATATAAATGTCAATAATGTGTAATCAGCGGCAGCTGCACCGGTGGTTACACATTGTTGATATTTATTTACATGTTACAAGGAAGAAAAATCTTTGGACTGGGATTTGGATGATCTGCATTTACAAATGCAGGAAAACAACACCCATTAACATGAGCCCCCACAATCACTAAATATTATGTGTGGCCCTTGTGATGTCAGAAGGTACACCTGAGGTCCCTATAGCAAGTAATTTGACCACCGCTCTTTTATTTATTCTATTTTTTCAGTCTTAAAACATATACAGTAGATGTAACCAATGAATGACCTTCTCTTATGATCACTTGCTCAAGACAAAGGATTTTTAATCTTTAAGTGCCCATACATGAAAGTGTTGTCATGCCTATTGTCACATGTATGTAAAAAAAATCTGTACATGTACAAAAATATTAAAATAGGATGATTTGTAAATTCAAGAGTGCCAATACTCATTATAAGCACTTGTCACAAGAGAATTTCTCATAGTGCCATAACAGTTAAATAGCAAAAAGGGCAATAAAAACCTTTTGAGTTAATTTGCAGAAATCATTCCAGTATCGCTTGTGTATGCCATGATTTTTTTTGTATACTAATTTTATTGTTAGTCGTAAAACCAAAAAATCTAACAGGAGTATAGATATGGTACAGGCTGAATGTTAGTTTCACATCAGGTATAGTAGTGCCTTCTCAAACATACATTCCAAACCGAATATCCGTGTATGCTATGCTTACCTCCCCATACAAATCCACCCCTGGTTTCCATAGATGCTTAAGTCCCAAACCTTCCACATCATAGATCATCACAACTTCTTCAACTCTTTTCCCCAGCTACAAAGACAAAGAAATAAGACACATTTTTGCCTGAGTGTTGTGCTATTTGTGATACTGTGCTGATAAATCAATATGTCACATTTATAAAGATAGTAATGATTTTGGGTGAAGTATATTGACAGGTCTTTTCATTTGAATATAAAATCTAAAGTAATTGCACATACACACTAACTATACAATCTCCTTCAGATTTACCAATAACTACATAAAGCAGGGGCCTATCCTCAGCATCTGGCACATTTTTTGGAATGCCGGATGCCTGGTCCATGCTACACTATGTGGCTCCTTCCATCAACCCTGTGTCCAGCAGTAACATGCAGGTTAGTGGATAGAACCAGAGAGTAGATGGTGGCGTGGGCAGCAGGATAGGCAAGTATTTTGTACTTACTTTGCAGGGAAAGACACTATACAACTTTAAAAAACAGTAACAACTTTGTTAAAGTGGTTGTTAAGCCACTGTGACATCTTTATATAATCATGTGTGTTTCGTTATGCTATGTGCCCCATCATTGTTTTATATAAAAAAAAAAATGCCATCTATACCTGCATTCAGAGCGCCGCTTGGCGTTCACGTGACCGGCTGCCTCTCTCCTCTCTCCATCTGACAGCTAGAGTGGGACGGGCCGAGATTCTCCCGCTGACGTCAGTTGGGACGAGAGGAGGAGAGAGGCGGCCGGTCATGTGAGTGCCGAGCGGTGCTCTGAAATCAGGTATAGACGGCATTTTTTTATAAAACACAGAGACTGGGGCACATAGCATAACGAAACACACAGGATTATATGAAACATTACATTTTATTTCAGAAGCAGGAGGGGAGGGGGTGGGCACTGTCACAAGCTGACAGGCAGGGAGGGAGGAGGGAAAGGAGGACAGGAGAGCTGCGGATGACGGAGGCACGTAAACTAACCACTGTGTCAGGGCTCAGCAGCCACGATAAACCGTGGTCAGTTTACAGGGGGGGGCAGAACCAGGCAGGATCCGCCAGGTATTTCAGGTCATACAAGGGGCCAAATTACACAGCACAAGCACTGTGCTGTATAACATGCTTTAAAGGAACAGGATCCATTTCTTTTTTTTTTTTAGGGTAACAAACACTTTAAATCTGTGTAACTTTCTGTTTGCAATTTGCTGTAACATCAGCCTATATTGAGTCCTCAGCTTTATTTAGGTAGGTAAAATGAGTGAAAACATTTGCTATGCCATGTTCTAGTGGAAAGTGCCTGGACTTATTTATTCCATGTTGGTGATTGCAATGAAGCATTAGGGCAACTCCAAGGCAATAAAACAGCCCAGACTTTTTGTTTACAGGTCATTTTGTGGGTATTGTCAGGACTCTTTCTTCCTAAACCTACCATAACAGATCTCTGCGTCTGGAGGCTTTCATAGCGATAGTAGCACAAAGGGGTCATTCTGTTTTTATGGATTTTACCTTAGACGACTAGTTTCATAAGGAATGTGACTGCTGAGAAAGGATTTGTGTGAAGTGTAAAATTAAGAACAATTTTTAAACTTAAGCTTGTCATGCTCTGGGAACTCTCACCTTCTCACTCTGACGACGGCATTCCAGATTCATACGTTCACAATCTCTCATTTTTGTCTTAATGAGGTCCTGTTTGGAAGCAGAAAACAGCAGACCTTTTGGATCCAGAGGCCCGATGACATCATACCAAATAGGACAGCCTTCCTTATCGTAACCACACAACCCTCCCGACAAATACTTCTGGACTACCTGGAGAAATTATAGTTCATAAAAGTAAAAAAAAATTCATAAAATGATTCATAAAATAATTTCAACATTTACAAGAGATGGACAGTATTTTAAAACCACCACTCCCTGGTCTAATATATTTTGCATGACTAAACATGCTAGAAAATAACTTTAAACCCCCAAATAATTATGGTATATGTTTTCTAAAAGCAGAGGCCCTGTAAAATAAAAAACAGTTTTTGACAATTCCTTTATGAAAAAAAAAAAGTCCCCCAGTGTAGATTGATCATCAATCACAAATCCTGCCACCACCACTGACCCGGTAAAAAAAAAAAAAAAAAAATTAAAAAAACATTTAAAAAGAAAAAGTCAGGATGCACGGGCAAGCAAATACATCGACAGTGTGCAGGAGACCTGCATGACATCATAATCGGCTGATCGCTGGTGCAATGCTTTACAGGCTTCAAATATAAAAAGATAATTAATGTACATTTTTTTACCTGCAAAAAGTGCATTTATTCTTTTTTTCTTTTGTAGAATGGTGAAGTTATCCTTTCAGAACTGTCACACGGTGGAGCAGGCAGACGGCAAGAGCCTTTGGCACGAGCGGAAAGTTTTTTTGGGGGGTTTTTTGGGTCAGCGGTAGCAGCAGGCGTCGTGATTGACAATGGATCTACACCAGGGAACATTGTGTTTTCATTTTTAATAAAGGAATGAGTAGGTGTACACGAGTATCTGGGACTCCACTTGTTAAAGGGGGTTTCCAGATTTCGATAAGCCCCCTGCCCGCAGACCCCCACAACCACCAGCCAGGATTGTGGGGAAGAGGCCCTTGTCCCCATCAACATGTGGGCAAGGTGTTTGGGGGGGGGACGGGGCATGTGGCGTGGTATGGTTCAGGAGGGAGGGGCCTGCTTTTTTTTTTGTTACATTTTGGTGTGGGGCTCTCCTTAAAATCTGTACCAGACCCAAAAGGGCTTGTTATGGATGGGGGGGGCCTCCACGCTATTTTTATTGCTGCCAATGGTTTTTTTTACATTCAGCTGTCAGAGAGCTGATGAGTCATCTGTTAAGGACACGGCGGGCAGCTTCCCGGCCTGCTCATTTTTTCTTTTTTTTGAAAGCCTATGGCATGCATAACACACCCAAAAAACTTCACCCGGTGCTCATTAAAAACCAGCTAATGGTAAAGACGCCGGCAGCTCCAAAAATATGCATCTGAACCGCATATAAAATCACAGCTAAACCGCTGCTTGGGAAACACGTAGTGAAAACAGAGGGGAAATTGCACCATATATGTTTGAGCCTAGCCTAAAGAGTATATGTGGGAGCTGAGATCGTGAAGTTTTTCCCATTGAAGACAAACCCTGGACATGGCAGTCCAAGTATCTCATAATGGGAATTCCCCATAAGCAAAGTTGAACAAGTACAGGGCCAGTAAATACCCAGGGGACAGTGGACAGTCGAAAGGGAAGGGCAAGAAACTTTTAGTGTTGTGTGCCCACAGCAAAACACAGGAATTGTTGATGCATCAGAATAACAGGGGCATGTAGGTATTTATCATTGATGTCCACAAAGGCCAGGCAGCCTTTTGGGTGGAGGGAAAGAATGACTGACCTTTAGATCTAGTATGGGTGGAATACCTCATTTTGCTTTGGGAACCGTGAACGAGTTTGAATAGAAACTATGACTATAACCTCTTGACAGAGGAGCTGCATGGAAGATGGCACGTTGGACAACATGAATAGGAATGGAGATTGGTATTCTACTCTGAGGGAAGTGAGGAGGACTTTGTGTGTTTTGAAGATTTGGGGGTCAAAGAGTGGCAGAACTATGTCCAAGGCTAAAGCCTTGTACACACGGTACGATTGTTGGCAGGGGATTGTCTGTTGACAGTCCGTTGTCGAAAAATCTTACCATTAGTACGCTTCTTTTGACAATTGTTGTCCAACTTTCGGCCAACAAATGTTGGATGGCAGGCTAGTAAATTTTGGCGGACAACAGTTTGACGTCAGATTTTCATATGGTCAGTACACAAATCCGTCACACAAAAGTCGAAAGTACAAACACGCATGCTCGGAATCAATGCTCAAACATGAAATTAGCAGAAGGGGCCCAAAGGGTGGAGCTCAAGAGCTGAAATCCCTTGTAGTACGTCACTACGTTTGTGCTTGTTGCATGACAATTGTGTACCGTTAGTATACAAGACAAGATCCTGGCTAACGCCCTTTTGACAAAAATCAGACGCTTCATTGGCCAACAATCGTACCGTGTGTACGAGGCTTTAGTCTTCAACTTGGAGGCCTGAAAAGGAAAAAAAAAAAAAGAGCTTTTCATAGCCTCTGAAGTAGAGGGTTTTCAAACCGAGGCCTAACTTTCTTGTGCTGGAGCAAAAGGGAACTATGTTCACTGATGATATCTTTGATAAACTTATCTAGGGACACGCCAAAGAGGCATTTTTCATTGAAGGGCAAGTGCAGGAAGCATTTCTTGTGCCGCTGCTGCAGACCAACATCTAAAATAACAGTGCACTCATATCAGCAATATTAGGTCAATAGTATCCCCTAGTCTTTCCACACTGTACTGTACTGCCAAAGGCATGGTCTTCAATTGCTGAAGGACAAAGGGTCAGTTAGGATAGATTCAAGATCCTTAGACATATTTTTGGACCAGACATCCAAGGTCTGGCAGATGGACATGGCCGTAATGGCAGGCTGTAAGGCAGGGCCCGCAAGGGTGAATAATGCCGTGTACACAGGGTCGGACTTTTCAGCAACAAAAGTCCGACGGCCTGTCCGACAGACTTTTGATGGACTTTTGGCGGACTTCCGACAGACTTTCTGACGAACGGACTTGCCTACAAACGATCACGCAAAAGTCCGATGGATTCGTACGTGATGATGTACACTGGACTAAAATAAGGAAGTTCATAGCCAGTAGCCAATAGCTGCCCTAGCGTCATTTTTTGTCCGTCGGACTAGCATACAGACGAGCGGATTTCTGGGTCCGCCGGAGTTACGATGTAAAGATTTGAAGTATGTTCCAAATCTAAAGTCCGTCAGATTTGCGACTGGAAAAGTCCGCTGAAGGTCTGGTGAAGCCCACACACGATCAGATTGTCCGTCGGATTTGGTCTGTCAGCCCAGTCCTGTCGAAAAAGTCCGACCGATTGTAAGCATAAGGCTTAGAAAAAGAGCTTCTAGACATTTATCTACAAGATCCTAGAACACAGGACTGTTCTCCACAGGGACAGTCAGAGCCTTGTTAAGACAGGAAGAGGGCAGATCCATTACAAGGAATATTGCTGGCCTGATTGTTTGGGAGGACTAAACACCTTATCAGGATTAGGTCACTCTTTATACAACGCAGGTTGCAGAAGCAAGTGCACAGGGAAATTTGTAGCAGGCTCGGGACTATTAAGGGAACCCAGGCTGGTATTTTTAGAGACAGCTGATGTAGGTTGCTCCAGGTATAAACATGTGAGTACTAGTCCACAAATATCGAAATATTATGCAGAAGCTTAGGAATTACTGTATGACAGCAGGTTGAGCCATCTTATGTACCAGCTCATCCAAAAGGGATGGGCTACCCTTCTCTTGATCTCTTGCTGACTGCACAGAAGCAACTGAACCTACAGGGAGCACACTTGTATTCCTTACTGGACAAAACAGAGAAGGGAGCAATGCCTGAAGGAATTAACCACTTACCCACTGGGCACTTAAACCCCCTTCCTAACCAGACCAATTTTCAGCTTTCAGTGCTCTCACATTTTGAATGACAATTACTCAGTCATGCAACACTGTACCTATATGAAATTTTTGTCCTTTTTTTCACACAAATAGAGCTTTCTTTTGGTGGTATTTAATCACCGTTGGGTTTTTTATTTTTTGCGCTATAAAAGAAAAGACCGAAAATTATGCATAGCACAAATTACACCCCAAAACACATTCTACTACTCCTCCTGAGTATGGCGATGCCACGTGTGAGACTTTTACACAGTGTGGCCACATAGAGAGGCCCAACATGCAGGGAGCACCGTCAGGCGTTCTTGGAGCATAAATTACACATATAATTTCTTGACTACCTCTTGCACTTTTGAAGGCCCTGGAGCACCAAGACAATGGAAACGCCCCAAAAGAGACCCCGTATTGGAAAGAGAACACCCCAATGTATAATCTATGAGGCATAATGAGTCTTTTGAACATGTCATTTCTTTCTACACGTTTTTGAAAAATGTGTAAAGAAAATGAAAACACATTTTTTTTTTTTTTTACACAATGTTGTCCATTTATACAATATTTCTAACATATAGCATGTACATACCAAAAATTACACCCCAAAATAGATTCTCCTACTCCTCATGAGTACGGCGATACCACATGTGAGACTTTTCCACAGCGTGGCCGCATAGAGAGAGGGCTAACATGCAGGGAGCACCATCAGGTGTTCTGGGGCATAAGTTTCAAATCTAATTTGACTACCTATTAGAGCTGCACAATTAATCGTTGAGAATTGTTATCGTGATCTTGACTAAAGTGTTTTACAATTCTTTCTGTACAAAGAATTCTCTCTGATCTTCTGAAGCCACAGCCATCAAAAGAAAGGAAGAGAAAAGCTGGGCAGTCTGCCAAGAATCAAAACATTCTTTATCAGTTGAACTTAAGTATAAACATTGTAACAATTTGTCAATGGAATAGACTTTGTGTGTAAGTGAAAAAAGTTTAACCACTTAAACACTAAACCTTTTTCTGACATGTGTTGGTTTCAAGTTAAAATCATTCATTTTTTTTTTTTTGCTAGAAAATTACTTACACCACCCAAACATTATATATATGTTTTTTAATAGACACCCTAGAGAATAAAATGGTGGCTGTTGCAATATTTTATGTCACATTTGCGCAGTGGTCTTTCAAATGCAATTTTTTTGGAAAAATTAATGAATTAAAAAATAAATAAATAACCAGTAAAGTTAGCCCTTTTTTTTGCATAATGTAAAAGATTTTACGTTGCGAGAATCGCGAGAGAATCGTGATCTTTTTATTCTAAGCAAAAAAATCATGATTATCATTTTGGCCAGAATCGTGCAGTTCTACTACCTATTAAACTTTTGTGAGGCACTGTAGTGGCATGGATGAGAACTGATGTGGCATGGATGAGCATGAATGGGGATGGATGAGCCGTGGATGGGGATGGCTGAGTATGGCCGGGTATGGCTGAGTACAGATTGGTACGGCTGAGTATAGATGGGATGGCTGGGTACGGCTGAGTATGGCTGAGCACGGCTGAGTACGGCTGGGATGGCTGTGTACGGCTGAGTATGGCTGGGTATGACTGGGTACAGCTGAGTATGAACAGGTATGGCTAATTATGGATGGGGGTGGATGGGATGGCTGAGCATGGATGGATGGATGAGTATGCTGAGTATTGGTGGCTGGGTATGCCGAGTATTGGTGGCTGGGTATGCTGAGTGTTGGTGGCTGGGTATGCTGAGTGTTGGTGGATGGGTATGCCGAGTGTTGGTGGCTGGGTATGCCGAGTATGGATGACTGGGTATGCCGAGTATGGATGGCTGGGTATGCCGAGTATGGATGGCTGAGTATGCCGAGTATGGATGGCTGAGTATGCCGAGTATGGATGGCTGGGTATGCCGAGTATGGATGGCTGAGTATGCCGAGTATGGATGGCTGAGTATGCCGAGTATGGATGGCTGAGTATGCCGAGTATGGATGGCTGAGTATGCCGAGTGTGGATGGCTGAGCATGGATGGATGGATGAGTATGGATGGGTGAGCATGGATGGATGGATGAGTATGCCGAGTATGGATGGGTGAGCATGGATGGATGGATGAGTATGCTGAGTATGGATGGCTGAGCATGCTGAGTATGGATGGCTGAGCATGGATGGATGGATGAGTATGCCGAGTATGGATGAGTATGCTGAGTATGGATGGATGGATGAGTATGCCGAGTATGGATGGGTATACTGAGCATGGATGGCTATGGATGGATGAGTATGCTGAGTATGGATGGGTGAGCTGAGCATGGATGGCTGGATGGCTGGAATGGGCACAAATCAGCGCTGTAGGCACTACACATCCAGCCCACAGCACTGCTGCCACCAATCTATCCCCTCTCACTGTACCGATCGGTACAAAGAGAGGAGAGAGGAACCGGACGTGACGCCGGTTTGTTTACAAGTGATTGCTCCGTCATTTGACGGATCGATCACATGGTAAAAGGACGCTATCAGCGGGCATTTACCGTGATCCGTGATGCGCCGGGTCCGGTCACGGATATTCCCGGGTGCGCGCTCCAGGGGGCGCACGAGAGCGGTATTCTGGGAGGACGTCATAGTACGCCCTCCCAGAGTTAGCGAGCCTTGCTGTAGCCGTAATTCGGCTATAGCGCGGTCGGCAAGAGGTTCCCCTCATTAGGGTTTACGTGTCTATTACCTGTTTTCATTACTGTGCACGGCACTGTGTGCACAGTGTATGTATCTTTGTACCAACTGTTTTTAACAATGTTTACTTTCTAATAAATTGTCAAATGTTTCTTTTAAACTGGTTCAATCCCTGGGTACCGAGATAGTCCTTGACTTTTTAGTGCTGTGGAGCATGTTTGAGCAGCTCCAGGCACTTCCCCTCTTTCCAATATCCAACAATTAAGGATGATGGTACCCACCCCTACCCCCAGATCATTTTGAATGAGGCTTCATTTACTACACTCATAGAGGAGAGCAGGTTGTGTCTGTGTCGGCTCTGCATAAGTGGAGTGGACACGGACCAGCCATTCACCTGCTAAGTGGGGATCAGCAAACAAATCCCTTCAGTGGCCATATTACTGCCACAGGAGTCCTCAGGGACAGTATCCCACCTGATGATGCATCATAGCCTTGGACATGTAAAGCACTCTGAGCTAAATGACAGAGTACACAAGTGTCCAGAGAGTGCCCCACCATAGCCCAGTGCCCACAGATTACATTACAGGCTGGTCCTGCATGTTACTCTAAGTACGGTCCAGGTACAGCCTTCAAGGCTATACTGAGTATCAGCCGAAACTTACTTGAAAAAAAAAAAAAAAAAAAGTTTTGCTAAAATGCAGAAAAATTTTTAAAAAATAGGTTTGCTTCTTTCAGAAGTGACTCGTTCTCATAGCAGAGGAAAGAAGTAGCAGCCAGAAATGACACTTATGCCGTGTACACACGAGCGGACTTTCGACAGACTGAACTCCGAAGGACTTTTTGATGGACTTTCGACGGAGTTCCAACGCAACGGACTTGCCTACACACGATCACACCAAAGTCCGATTGATTCTAACGTGATGATGTACGACCGGACTAGAATAAGGAACTTCATAGCCATTAGCCAATAGCTGCCCTTGCGTCGTTTTTGGTCCGTCAGACTAGCATACAAACAAACGGATTTTTCGACCAGACTCAAGTCCGTCGGAAAGATTTGAAACATGTTCTATTTCTAAAGTCCGTCTGATATTTCGACAGCAAAGGTCCGATGAAGCGCACACACATGATCGAATTGTCCGTGTTCCGTCGGCCCTTTGCTGTCGAAAAGTCCGGTCGTGTACACATACCATAGAAAGATATGCTTTGTTCATATTTCATGTCTGAGGTTTACAACCACATTAGGTCTCTGAGATTAGAAGTTTGGTGTGTTTTGGAGTGAGAGAATGCATGCAGGATGTGCCGCAACAGCTTAAAGGTCTAAGCAGACCCGAATCATCTCATAACTAAACAGGAGGCTGAATATTTTGTTGTGTACTGGATTGTGTAGACACAGACCCGTGAGGAAAACTTTTTGCTTTGTGTTTGATACATCTGTGATGAATAAACATGCACATGAAACCCTTAAGCCTAGTACACAGGAGCCGAATGTCGGGAGGAATCGGTCGGTTCAATAGAAACCTGGTGTGTACTGGGGTCGGTCCGACAGAAGCCAGCCGTTCGGCCCAGCTTCTGTCTAAGGGGCATGACCGAAAAAGGGCTGCTGATCGGCTCCCAATGGCTGAAAGCGCTAACCGGAGTGTTCTGGCAGGGGGCTGTCCCCATGTCAGAACACAATAAAACAACAGGGGAGATCGCTGTACTAATGTAGGATAGTTAGTACAGCGGCTCCTCTTGAGCTGTCAGTTTTTTTCGTTCAGCCCTGCTGGGTTGAATGAAAGAAAACTACAAGTTTGTATGTGGCTTAAAATGCATTTTGGCATTTGGACTAACTTGCTGGAGAGAAAACAAAAGGTTCAAGCCTATATTTTTTTTTATATAGGTTTTTATATCCAAAGCCTCAATTGGGAGATTTACACTCCCTTCCTGTGATCACACTGGAACAGGAAGTGAGTAGTAATTTCATCTGAGAAGCAGGCAGCAGTAAAAACCTGGATTACCTTAAAACAATAACAAAAAACAGAGACACGATAAGAGTCGGAGGTGTTATACTAGGCTGCCTTACAGCTTTGATTGCCAGCGTTCAATCTCTTAAAGGCAGCAGCATAACCCAGTGTCTCCAAATAAATCATCCTGTATCTCTAAGACCCCTTTCACACTGGGGCGCTTTCAGGCATTTTTGCGCTAAAAATAGTGCCTGAAAAGCGACTCTCAAGTCTCCCCAGTGTGAAAGCCCAAGTGCTTTCACACTGGGGTGGTGCGCTTGCAGGACAGGAAAAAAAGTCCTGCAAGCCGCATCTTTGGAGAGATGCAGGAGCGGTGTACCTGCAAAGCACTTCAGCAGCAGCGCTTTTAACCCTTTTATTTGGCCGCTAGCAGGGGGTTAAATGCGCCCGCTAGCGGCCTAAAAGCGCAGCTACAGCGGTAAAGCGCTGCTAAAACTAGTGACGCTTTACCGCTAACGCCCCCACCCCAGTGTGAAAGTAGCCTAAGACCCCTTTCACACTTCACACTGAGGCACTCGAAAACTGCCCATAAATTTTGAAGCGCTTCCCATTCATTTCAGCGGACAGGGGCGTTTCTGAGGTGCTTTTTTAAGCGCTCCAAAGATGCTCCTTGCAGGACTTTTTTCACAGCCCCGTCAAACGTACCACACCAGCGTGAAAGGATCCATTGATATTAATAGGAAACAGTTTTCAGGAGCTATTCAGGCGCTTTTTTAGTGTGAAAATGGTTTTAATGAATGAGTGAGACCCCTTTCACACTGAAGAGTTTTTCAAGCACTTTTGCCTTAAAAAAAAAAAAAAAAAAAAAGAACACCTGAAAAGCTCAAATCAATGAAGGCTTTAACACTGGGGTGGTGCGCTGGCAGGGAGGTGAAAAAACTTCTGCAAGCAGCATCTTTGGAGCATGTTTGGAGCGCTAAGGCTGCTTTCACACTGGGGCGGTGGGTCCGTTAGCGATAAATCGGCGTTAGTTTTAGCGGTGCTTTCTGGCCCCTAGCGCCAATGTTGCGGTGCTTCTGAAAGCGCTTTTCAGGCACCTTGGAAGTGCTGCCCATTCCAATGGGCAGGGGTGGTGTAGGAGCGCTGTATACAGCGCTCCTACACCGCCCCAAAGATGTTGCTTACAGGACTGCAAGCACACCGCCCTAGTATGAAAGCACTCAGACTTTCACACTGGGTAGGCATGAGAGGTCGTTTTCAAGCGCTTTACAGGTACTATTTTTAGCGCTAAAAACGCCTGAAAACTGCCTCAGTGTGAAAGTAGCCTTATGCCCTGTACACACGGTCGGACATTGATCGGACATTCCGACAACAAAATCCATGGATTTTTTTCTGACGGATGTTGGTTCAAACTTGTCTTTCATACACACGGTCACACAAAGTTGGATCGAATCCGATCGTTCTGAACGCTGTGACATCGGGACTATAAACGAAGCAGTAGCCAATAGCTTTCGTCTCTTAATTTATTCTGAGCATGCATGGCACTTTGTGCGTCGGATTTGTGTACACACGATCGGAATTTCCGACAACGGATTTTGTTGTCGGAAAATTTTATAGCCTGCTCTCAAATTTTGTGTGTCGGAAAGTCCGATGGAAAATGTGTGATGGAGCCTACACACGGTCGGAATTTCTGACAACAAGGTCCTATCACACATTTTCCGTCGGAAAATCCGACCGTGTGTACAGGGCATTAAAAAAGCTCCTGAAAAGCGCCCCTCTCCATTGAAATTAATGGGAAGCGCCTGAAAAGCACTTCAAAATGGTTCTTGCAGCCATTTTTTTGAGTCACGTGACTTTCAAAAAAAGTGCACCGCTAACTCAAAAGCGCCTGAAAAGCGTTGCAAGAGCATTCAGCGTTTTATAGGTACCTCATTGTGAAAGGGGTTCTAAGAAATGCCTGTTTACCCTTATTTTTA
Organism: Aquarana catesbeiana; assembly: GCF_042186555.1. Classification (NCBI taxonomy): domain Eukaryota; kingdom Metazoa; phylum Chordata; class Amphibia; order Anura; family Ranidae; genus Aquarana; species Aquarana catesbeiana. The sequence goes on along the minus strand of NC_133324.1, from coordinate 327,007,709 downwards.
TTTTTTTTTCTCAGATACATTATTTTTTTAATTTTTTAAACTTTACAAGATAAACAAACATTACATACACTCCATAATTCATTTAATTAGTTGTGTAAGTCCTTGCGTTGTCTTGTCACTCTTTTAAAATACAGACATCAAGGACAGTGTGTATGACATATATTTCATACTATATTTCAGCATTATAAATCAGAAACCGTATGAATTAACATTTGTTGTATGACCTGTTATACAATAAAATATTTAAACCATGCTGAAAGTGTTAGCCCATTCATTTTTATGTACGAAAACTTTCTGCTAGTAGTTTCGCAGACAATTTTAGGGGAAATATAAGTATCTTTGGCACAAAAAAAAACAAACATAGCCAAGAAAACTTCCTTATACTTTAACAAGAAAATAGTATATCTAGTACTAAGAAAGGCGGTGCCAGCCCTGGTTTTGCTAGCCACAAGTTCCATGTCCTCTCAAATTTAGCCGGGCAGTTCCTGTGCTGAAATGTAGATTTTTCTCTGCTTCAGCCCAGGTTCACTCTGACAGCAGGAATGAAGCCGTGCAGGTTCAGCTGAACTCGCACAATTTCATTCCCGCATGTCAGTCCCGACTTCGGGGGCGATTTCAGAGACATCTGTGCAGGTTGCTGCACAGATATCTCTGGAAATCGTCCCCCGAAGTTGCCAAAAGTAGTACAGAAACTACTTTTGGGAATCGGTGCGGCGCCGCAAAAAGCGTTGCACCGTTTCGGGCAGTGCCATTGCTGGCATTTGCATGCCAAATCGTTCCAATGTGAACCTAGGCTAAATTACAAGTAACCTGAGATTGCCACTCAATCATCAGTGGATTAGAAGATATCCACCTCTGAGCAATGAGTTTACATGCCTGGAATAATACTCTGATAATGGGAACATGTTTACCCTTATTTACTTGAATTATTTTATGCCTGACGCCTCAGCTTAAAGTGTTACTAAACCCAGGACCCTGCATTCACTATATCTGGTCTCCCACAGTACACAGAACATGGAAATGCAATTATTTTAGTAAATAGAAACTGCTAAATACCTTTTCTCATCAGCAGTATATAGCAGTCTTGTAACTTTGATCAGTGTCTGGTTAAAGCTTGTAGAAGGAGTTTTCATTCTCCCCTGATTGTTCTATGAGGCTGCAGGAACCCTGACCCTCTGTCTGGACAGTAGTTGGCTCTGTGCTGGTTACATCCACTCTCCCCAAAAAAAACACACCAAACTGAGCATGTGCAAGGCTCTGAACTAACAGGAGATGGATTGGGGACTGTATAAGAAGGGGAGAAGACAGGATCAAACAGCCTTTTACACAATGCAGAGGATTAATCCCTTAGGTTCCACAGTGAGTATAAAAAGCATGCTTTACTGCATATACAGACGGATTTTACTGTTGTGGGTTTAGTAACACTTTATGTTTCATGGAACAGAGGTGACCGAGAGTGTGACATTTGCTGCCCTTAAGACAAACCAAAGCAATTCATAAGCAAGTGAAAAGCAACCCAAAAACACGTCATAGCAAACAATACAAAGTCATACTGCCTTTGACTTATCTTGAAATCTCGAGCCTGTGTACATAAAACCTAAGACCCCTTTCACACTGGGGCTGCGTTCTGTTTAAGCTGCACTTTTCGGCCGCTAGCGGGGCGCCTTTGATCCCAAAGAAGGGGTTAAAAACTCCTGTGTTGCGGTGCTTCCGAAGTGCTTTTCATTTCAGAGCGTTTTGGTACCGCTAAATACAGCGCTCCCAATCCGCCCCAAAGATGCTACTTGCAGGACTTTTCGAAAACGTCCCGCAAGCGCACTGCCCGAGTGTGAAAAGTCACACTGGAATGAATGGGAGGCGCTTTTCAGGCGCTTAGCAGAGACTATTTCCAGCGCTAAAGCGCCTGAAAACTGCCCCAGTGTGAAAGGAGTCTAAGTGTTTGTCCAGGCGTTACCTAAATGTAATCACAAATCTTTTTTTCCCCATTCGTCCCAACATTATTTTCTTTTAACTTGTTCCTCTAGCAAGAACCCAGATAGCAAGGATAACATGCCACAAATTTGTGGCAGTGTTGACATGTAAGTCTTATTAAATTACTGCATATTTTCACTGGCAGGTTGTACGCTTTCAGAGCACTTGAAGCAGTAGTTCTAGTTGACGCTTTTCCAATTTGTAGCAATTTTGCTTGGCAAGTCTCTAGCAAGAGCAAAGTTGCAGTAATGAGTCTACAGCAAGAGCTCTGCAAGTCTACAGCATGAAAATTCAGCCACAGTGAGCCCTGTGGTGGGATGACTTTTGCACAATATAAACTGGACCAGAACTTGCAGCCGACTAGCAGAATGTTTGCAAAGAAAGCTGATCATGCAATGTGGACTTGCTGCAATTGTGGAACAAACTTGTGAAGCCTGGGAAGTCTAACAATAGCTTAGCAAGTCATTTTTAAACTTGCAGCACAATTACTTGCTATCTGGGAAATGACTTTGACTACCGCCTGTGACATCATCACCAGGCTTGTAGAAATCTTGCAGGGGCAATTGTTGGGAGCTCAGTCCCTACTGATGTAAGCAAACCCCCAGAACTACATTTCTGTTATATCATCAGTTTTTTTTTTTTTGTACTTGTGACATTTTTTAAAGAATAAAGCATGGGGAAATGTGCATGTAGCTAAAAGATGTACAGAATGTTGTTTTGTTATCATGTTCTGACATTGCTTGTACAATCCAATTGTAAAATGTGTTGCCTGCTTTGAAAATGCCACTTTTATGCTGCTGTACTGGTAAACAACCAATTTGCTAAATTATATCAATGAAAATAACAGATTATCAAAGGTTCTTGGCTTTTTCTCTTTACTAAGAAAGAAAACGTCTTATCTAAAATGCCAAAGTTCAAAGTATAAATAAAGATATAGTGGCTTTAAATACTTTCCTAGTTCCATGACACTGTAAGACTATAGATGTCTCTTACAGGCCCATACACACACACACACACACACACACACAATAGCAATATCTGTTTACCTAGTGAGCCATATATTTTCCATATGTAGTTCCCTACAACAAACTCACCTTAAAGCGGAACATCACTCTAAAAGGGACGTTTCACTTTATGTCCTTCTACCTCCCCACACCCCCTCATCTTCCACATTTGGCACACAAAAATTTTTGGGAGCAGGTATCTAGCTTTGATAAGTATCTGCTCTCACTAGTTCACCCTATCAACCCCCCCCCCCCCCCTTTTTGCCTGCAGCATTCTGGGTCACATCACAGGTCCCCAGAAGGCTGTGGGACCATTCACAAAGCGCAGAAAGGCTCATGCATGCACAGTGGAAGCTGCAAAGTGCTGGGGAGCTGAAGACCAGTGAAGAACCGGCCTGGGAGTGGACGGCGCTGGATCCCTGGACAGGTAAATGTCCTTTTATTTATTTTCTTTCTAGGGTGAAGATTCTCTTTAAGGCACACAGTAAAACATCTGAAATAAGCCAGCAATGCATTTAATAAAGTGAATTATAACAATGCAGCACTGCATATACCAAGATTTGAACTAGAATGCCATCCTAACATTTACCGGTATTTATGTTTGGATAGTGCAAGTGAAAGGGGAAGGTATTAGAACCCGTGCCATATTTTTTTTATGCTGCCTGCCTCACTGATCAGATTTCTACTAACTTCATGTCCATTGTTGACAAAGGAAAGTGTAAATCTCCCTGATTAGAAGTCAGTTATAAATCTGAAATAGGCTTTAATATAATATATATATATATATATATATATATATATATATATATATATATATATATATATATATACACCCTGTTTCCCCAAAAATAAGACCTAGCGTGATTGTCGGTGATGGCTGCAATATAAGCCCTACCCCCCAAATAAGCCCTACCCTGTTTCCCCGAAAATAAGCCCTACCCTGAAAACAAGACCTACAAGGACTTTACCTAGGGCTTATTTGGGGGTTAGGGCTTATATTGCAGCCATCACCGACAATCACGCTAGGTCTTATTTTCGGGGAAACAGGGTATATAGATGTTTTAGACAGGTGTGAAGAAATACTGTAAAGTAAGAATGCTTTCAAAAATATATTTTTTAATTGTTTATTTTTATCAATTTACAACATGCAAAGTGAGCGAACACAAGAACAATCTAAATCAAATCAATATTTGGTGTGACTGCCTTTTGGCTTCCTATCAGTATCAATTCTTATGCCGCGTACACACGAGCGGATTTTCCATCGGAAAAAACTTGGATGGTTTTTCCGACGGAATTCCGCTCAAGCTTGCCTTGCATACACACGGTCACACAAAAGTTCTCTGAACTTTCGACCGGCAAGAACGCGGTGACGTACAACATTACGACGAGCCGAGAAAATGAAGTTCAATGCTTCCGAGCATGCGTTGGAATTTTGCGCGTCGGAATTTGTACAGACGATTGCATTTTCGGATAGGAACTTTTTCCGACCGAAAAATTGAGAACCTGCTCTCAATCTTTTGCTGGCGGGAATTCCGCCAGCAAAAGTCCGATGGAGCATACACGCGATCGCATTTTCCGACCAAAAGCTCTCATCGGTCTTTTGCTGGCTGAATTTCCGTTCGTGTGTACGCGGCATTACACTTGCACACTTTGTACACTTGCACAAAGTCAGGGATTTTGTAGGATCAGAGTGGAAGACAGTTTCATGTCACAGGTCATACACCATGGCAAGACTGAGCACAGCAACAAGACACAAGGTAGTTATACTTCATCAGCAAGGTCTCTCCCAGGCAAAGGTACAAAGCAGACTGGGGATTCAAGATGTGCTGTTCAAGCTCTTCTGAAGAAGCACAAAGAAACGGTAAATGTTGAGGACCGCAGACGCAGTGGTCAGTCAAGGAAACTCAATGCAGCAGATGTAAGACACATCATGCTTTCCTCCCTTTGACAACGGAAGATGTCCAGTAGTGCCATCAGCACAGAACTTGCAGAAACCAGTGGGATCCAAGTACACCCATCTACTGTCCGGAGAAGTCTGGCCAGAAGTGGTCTTCATGGAAACAATGCAGATAAAAAGCCATACCTCAGAAGTGAAAGAAAAATGCTAAGCGACTCAACTATGCATGATAACACAGGAACTGGGGTGCAGAAAAATGGCAGCAGGTGCTCTGAATGGCTAAGTCAACATTTGAAGTATTTGGCTGTAGCAGCAGGCAGTTTGTTTGCCGAAGGGCTGGAGAGCGGCACAATAATGAGTGTCTGCAGGCAACAGTGAAGCATGATGGAGGATCCTTGCAAGTTTGGGGTTGCATTTCTACAAATGGAGTTGGAGATTTGTTCAGGATCAATGATGTCCTCAATGCTGAAAAATACAGACATACTTATCCATCAGGGAGGTATGTGATTGGCCCCAAATGTATTCTGCATCAGGACAACAGACCCAAACGTACAGCCAATGTGTATCTAAAAATTGATGCGGTTTCAAAGGCAAAGCGTGGCCACACCGAATATTGATTTGACTTGGATTTCTTTTCTGTTCATTTACTTCATTTCATTCATTTACATTTTGTTAATTGATAAAAATAAACTTTTATCGCTTATATTTCTGAACACATTCATAATTTACAGCATTGACAGCATACAGCAGTACCTGCCTAAAACTTTTGTACAGTAGTGTAAATATCTTGCAAAGAGGTAATCCAAATGCCAAATTCTATTTAAAGGCTCAGTAAACAGTATGACAGTAAATGAGGTAAAGCATCACTTGAAAAAGAATACTCAATCACATTCAAGGAAAATTAAAAAACAAAAAACAACATTTTTTTCTTGCACATGATTGTATCAGTGTTGCCAACCACCCGTGTTTTTACGGGCAGCCTGTAAAAATGGGGCTATTTTTTCATGTCCGTGAAAGCCCGTGAATAAAAATTCTTGCCAGTAAAAATATGACGGTCCCGGCTCGGAACTGCACATATGCAGTTCCAAAGCATGCCAAGAGTCCCCGGCCATCCTGATGATCTTTCTGACACTGCTGCTACTTGTCTTGTACCCTCCTTCCTACCTTCCACAGCATGCCTTATTTGATTTCTGCACAGGAGATGCTGGGAGGGGGAGGAGTCAGCCTGCAGTGGAGCCAGACGGACTTCAGCCTAGCAGAGGGTAAGCTAGCTATTAGCTAAATGCAGTATGCCCTGTACACACGATCGGACATTGAGACAACAAAATCTATCGAATTTTTTCCAATGGATGTTGGCTCAAACTTATCTTGCATACACATGGTTGCACAAAGTGGTCCGAAAATCTGATCGTTCTGAACGCGGTGACGTAAAACACGTACATCAGGACTACAAACGGGGCAGTAGCCAATAGCTTTCATCTCTTAATTTATTCTGAGCATGCGTGGCACTTTGTGCGTCAGATTTGTGTACACACGATCGGAATTTAAACGATCGGATTTTGTTGTCAGAAAATTTTATATTCTGCTCTCAAACTCTGTGTGTCGGAAATTCCGATGGGAAAAGTCCGATGGAGCCCACACACGGTCGGAATTTCCGCCAACACAATCTGATCGCACTTTTTCCGTCGGAAAATCCGACCGTGTGTACAGGGCAGTAGTGTCATTGCCTTGACTTAGTGGGTAGGAGGAGGGGGCAGAGGATGGGCTGTGTAGCAGGCTTGTGTACAGTAGAGAGTTTTTTTGCATCAGATTTGCTTTGCTTCTAAAGGGACTAAGGAGGATGTTTTCTGAGATCTCCCCCAATCTCTACCTATTACCTGCAGTGCTCACCAGTCCAGTACAGGCACAGCCTCCTCAGTCCTCTCCAGAGTTACAACCCATGTGTCTGGGGCACTACAAATCCAAGCATGCCAGGAGAGGGGAGGCAGCAGCAATATGATTTGCCTGATTTTCTGATGAAAAGTGCTGCTGTATAGTGTGTGTGTGTACTGTATGGTCATAATATATTTGATTATGTAGTGTGCTTGATGGTCTTGAGGTGTTTATTCATATATTTTTATCTGAGTAAGTAGTGAGCACATTTGGTCTCCTGTAGTATGTCCGCTGCCTCTGACTGTCTCCTGTAGCATGTCCGCAGTCTCTGACCGTCTCCTGTAGTATGTTTGCAGTCTCTGACCGTCGTCTCTAATATGTCTGCAGTCTCTGATCATCTCCTGTAGCATGTCTGCAGTCTCTGACCGTCGTCTCTTATATGTCTGCAGTCTCTGATCATCTCCTGTAGCATGTCCGCAGTCTCTGACCGTCGTCTCCTGTAGTATGTCCACAGTCTCTGACCGTCTCCTGTAGTATGTCCGCAGTCTCTGACCGTCTTATAGTATGTCCGCAGTCTCTGACCATCTCCTGTAGTATGTCTGCAGTCTGACCGTCTCCTGTAGTATGTCCGCAGTCTCTGACAGTCTCCTGTATCCTGTCTACAGCCTCTGACTGTCTCCTGTAGGATAAAACCCAGAGCCACCAAGCTGGAGCCATTTGACTGAGCCCTGCATGGTGCACCTGAGAGGAGGTAAGTGACAGCGTTGCCCGCCAGGCCAGTCTGGGGGGGGGGGGGGGTTACTGATGTAAGGAGGGAGTGAATACAATAATATAAGGGGGCACTGATATAAAGTTTCCCCCCTATATTAGTAACCCCCCCATACCTTAGTGTATTCACTCTACGGAATGTGGTCTCTGGTCACCGGAGTCCCCTCCCCCACATCAGAGTTCCTGATGCAGGATTCCCCCTTACAGTGCAAGGGGGAACTCAATCTGCGGACCCTAATGTAATTGGTAACTCTGATGTAAAGGGAACACAGTCGACTGATATAAGGTAGTCTCTGGTCACCAAAGCCCCCCTCTACATCAGAGTTCCACCTTAGATCATGATTTGCAGCGTTCGCCTTTACATAAGAGTTTCGTTACACTGTAAGGGGGAATCCTGCACACTCTGATGTAAGGGGGAACTCTGTGCTGGCTGGGTTCTAGTAACCTGACCTTCATGTCAACGCATAAATATGTTTTTTTTTACTTTTGTTTAACTTAAACACATTGCTAATAGCACTAGATATATGTTTATAGTTTAAATATTGATATCTGCACTGTTTAGCACTGTAATTGTAGGTACTTTTTTGCAGTGCCAGTAAAAAAAAAAAAAAAAAAAAAAAATTGGTGCCGTTTGTAAATTTTGGCGTCCTGCCAGTAAATTTAGATTCGGAGGGTTGGCAACTCTGGATTGGATGGTGGAAGTCATCAGAGCTTCTGCTCATTTAATAAGCACTGGAGCAACTGCACTTGCAAATTGCACAGTCTAATTGTCTTTTGTAAAGCAACATCATGCATTAAAATATTGTTACCTGCCTGTTCGCAATGTACACTGAGCTGTGTAGCCCAGTGTACAATTTTGGCATCTGATGAGATGAATGAACTCCTGTGCAGGTGTGGGAGTGACGTCATCCCAGCCTGGAAAATCTAAATGGTCAGAGCATGGAGCCCAAAAGAAGACCAGCCAAATATGTCAGCAGCTAGTGAGGGTGCTCAAGGAGATCACATCTCTGGAGTGGAATAATTCCACTTTAACATTACATAATGTAGAAGGGTAAGCTAGTTAAATAGATAAACAGAATTTTTTAACTATGCTCCCTGCATACGGCTACAAAGACTTACCATTACCACTAGCTTATCTCAGGTAATCTCAGCCGGTAGGGAGTGATGTAATCTCAGCCCAGAAAATCAAAATGGCCAGAGAGTGGAGCCTAGAAGCAGCAAGTAAACCCACAACACATGTATAAACCTATACAAAGGGCATTCAAAAAGTTTGTAGAAAATTATTTTATTAAAAAAGTAAGCAAGCATTTTAATATGTCTATAGCAGAGTATGGTTCGACTTATGTGTTGTAACATGTATGAACAGGTAGTATTTACCGGTGTTGTATTGAAACTTATGTGTGAAATCAACCCTCTGTGGCGCAACATGAAGTGTGTCAAAATTGAGGCAAGAACTAACATGAATGTATGGTGAAATCTGGTTGGAACAATGAAGACATCGTTACCACTTTGATAAACGTTTATGGAACTGATTCACTGAAAAATATCAGCAATTTACAAATGGATAACCTGTTTCAAAGAAGGAAGAGACAGAGTTGAAGACGACGAACGAACGGGCAGACTATCAACATTAGTTTGCGAGAAAAAAAGTAAATGCTGTTAAATGAGGGTGACCGACGATTAACGGCAGAAAAAAAAGTAACTAGTAAAAAGTAGCTGACACCCTGAAGACAAAGCTCAATTTAAGCAATAGTTATCTAAAGCTGGTCATAGATTGTGTGATTTTATTCTCTGCAACCAGGTTGCAGGAAAAAAAAAAAAAAAATTGCTAGGATTCCCTATGGGATCCCTACTGCTTAGTTATTGTGTTCTCCCAGCGAGCGAAGCCGTCCCTGTCGAGAGAACACACAGTGATTACTGCTAGTTGCTATAGCCACTGGCAATAATCGCATGAAAAATCTAATGGGCTGGTTGTACCCCAGCTGATCAATCGATCAACTGGGGTACAATCAGCCTGCCCATACACAGTTCGAATCTCAGCCGGTTCCTGCTGAACTGGATAAGATTCGAACCATCTATGGATGGCTTAAATTGGAACTTTAGTCAGAAAATTAAGTCCCGATAGATCTGTTCAGGCTGGCCACTTTTGGAGGTAAAGCTATGTAAAACATTAAAAATAAAAGTCTATAATGTTCAAAATCTAATAATACTTTGTATCACCCTGCTCTGCACATGCTCAGTTGCTCTCCATTTTTAGGCACCGACGAGTTTGTAGAGGCCGATCTGCTGACAGCCTTAAAGCAGAATTAAACCCTCTTATCCTTTACAGCCAAGAAAGCTGCTTCTGTTTGATCTTCAACTGCCATGGTGCTGCAAATGTGATCAGTTATGACGCCAGCCATTTGATGGTTTAAGAGTTTGGTTGAGTACATAATGTGAGACTGTTAACAATATCGGCATTCCAGGAATGTAACTTTTTTTTAAAAAACTGTTAAATCAATGGGTTTAGTTCCACTTTATGATTTACTACTGGGGCTCTGGGCTTCAGGAAAATGGCAGCCTCCAGCAAGAAGAAACAGGAACAATGCTGGAGGCAATTTACAGCACACACTCATTTTGGTAGAGTACCAGTAATTATAAATGTGGAATGTATGTTTCTTGCTAAAGAACATTTTTTATCAAGTTGTTATGGGTAAAGTTCCGCTTTAAGGGATGAAATGGTCCATTCAAAGTAAAAGTAAGCTGGTGAGGAGGAAAGATTATAGCAACTGCTTTCTGGGTCGCTGAGGGATCTCTGTTAGTTGACTTTTTGGAAGGGAAAAAAAAGACAGTAACATCTGCTTATTATGTAAGTGTTTTGAGAAAATTAGCAAAACAGCTAGCCAAAATGTGCCACGTAAATTTTCATCGGAGAGTCATCTTCCATCACAAAAATGCCCCTGCCAATTCATCTCTTCAATCATTAGACATCGACCTTACAGTCCTGATTTAGCATCCTCTAACTTTTTTTTATATCTTAACTTGAAACATTTTTTTGAATGGTACTCATTTTGATACCAATAATATAAAAATGGCTGCTTTGCCATGGTTAAATTCTCAGGACGCTCAGTTCTCCTGGGATGGTGTAAATGGCTGGTATCGCTTAAAGAAGGTTCCAAAAATTGTGTTTTTTCTATTCAATTTTCACATGAACTTTTTGAATGCCACTCACACACACACACACACAGCATATATACAGTATATATGATGACGTATGATATGTCAAGCTAAATTCAGTTTTACCATGTGAGGTCTGTGAAGGTTCTCGTATGTCCAGATGTTCAGGTCATGTATACCTAGTAGTAGTCAGTCACATTAACTTAACTCGTTCTGTAATGTTGAAGACATTTTGCAGCTCATACAAGTAGCTTATAACTGAAGAAATCACTTTATTAAGCTATGAAACATCTTCAACATTACAGAACAAGTCCAGTTTATTATGATTAATGAGCGATCCTTCATGACAGGGGAACTTCAGAATAATACCAGTAAAGAAAGAGTACGAGAAACTGAAATTTGTTTTTATAACTCGATTGACAGGTTAAAACATTTCTGCTGATTCACCTTGCTCTGTCTACTTATCTTGAGATTAGCAGACATTATCGATTATAGCCTATGGAGAGTTTCCATTTCATGCACTTATTCCATATTATGCACAAAATAAGTATATTGGGGAAAAAAATGATTTTCCTGAGAATCTGCTATAGGTACAGTATACAATTTTCCATACATCTGCCGGCCAAAATAAGAGGTCATTATGACTAGAAGCACTACTTCTTATACCACATTAAAAAGTATTAACCTGTACGTATTTCCTGGCACACATGAACAAGGGTATCAGAGTAAGGGTTTTCATTAATCTGACACCTATCTATATGCAAAGCAGGTTTTTCTTAGCAGATTAGTTAAATGGATTTTACACGTCTGGACTGCAGCCAGTTAAACTGCTCAGTTAACATCACATAGCATAGATGTGTTGCGTTTTCCATTGCTTTTAATGTGAAGATGTGTTTTTGGTGCGGTTTTGTTAACTCCCCAAACATATTCCAAAAATGCCATGAGCACATTTTCTTTCACCACAACGGAAGCGAGAACACATTCATTGATTTTAAAGGGAAGCATTTTTCTTGAGCTTTTCAGGCGCTTTTTTTAACGCAAAAGCGCTTGAAAAACTCCTCAGTGTGAAAGCAGCCTAAACTCAATGTAACCCCTAATCTTAACTCCATGCCTTTGGTGAAATGTATTCTATTGCATTGATAGACAATGTAAACTTACAGCAATAAATACTATAATGCTGAGACAAATAATGAAAAATACTATTGTGTTCAAATATCATGGAACAAAAGCTACAATGTGCAGTATTTGCAGTGCCAAAAATGCTGCACACTGATTTCTGCATAAAAACCAATCAAGTTCAAAGTGGTCTCCTCAAGACACTACACATAAGGACTCATCCCACCTGCGCTTAGCAGGAGAAATAGATCTGGGAAGTATAAACCAACTTTAGATTTCCCAGAAGAGTTTCTCCTGCATGTAGATGTACTTGCGCTTACACGGTTTAGCTGCAGAAATCCAGGCTAAACAGTCCTGAAACACAGACATTTGTTCTTTCTGTAAATGCAGCTATATGCGGCTGAACACCTAGGTGTGAACTCATTGTCATTGTAAAGCAATTTATGCTTCCAGATATGTGTTTAGAAATGGGCTCTAATTGCATCTGAACATGTGTGTTTCAATGCACATGAGCATGGGGCCTAGGGGTCTCAAGCACCCATAGAATGGAACAGTGATGTGTACATTTCACTCACCTCAGGAGGTTGCCAGTTCTCCAGCACTCTGTCAGAATCCATATGCTTCCGAAACTCCATATGCTGCATAAGAAGTTCAATTCATTCAACTTAAAGAATCATTGGTATGTAATGCAGTAACATAACATCATAAGAATTGTAAGACTTTTAATACAGAAAGCCTTCAACTCTACAAAGCGATATTTATATCTTAAAAGATTTCTTTTTTCCACTCAAGTTAACAATATAACAGGTACAAATAGCGACCACTGAACCCATTGGAATGTATTAATTTTTTTTTACAAAGGACTAACAAAAGTTCCTAAATCTTTCTTGACAGCCAATTGTGCTGCCCTGCATATCAGAACTCAGGAAACTGTGATAGGAAAGGGCAAAGTCAGGATCTACTGCACTGAACATAGCTGTCCTAACTATGGAAGCTTCCCTACAGGAAGAGAGAGCAGAGTGATGATGTCATCATTGTGCTGCTGTTCTTTCAGCATTCGATCACACACTGGGACAACACCAAGTTGTATTTTTCAATTGCAGAGGTCATAGGAATGGTTCTGCTGTTTTTGATAAGGGGTATGTGGATCACTACACTGAATATACAGAATTACAAATCTTTAGGCCTCATACACCCATGCAAAGGGCTATTTTTGCCCGCACAGTGTGCACAGGTGTTATATGCATCCACATGAAAGTAGATCCATTTATGTCTATTGGGATGCAGCAGCTGCAAAGACACAGTCGCAGGTCCCAATCTGACAGCCATGCAGGTGCGTATCCTTGAATGAGTGTGCGTTCGGGTACATGTACCCACACAGTGACCAGCAGCAGTGTCCATGCATTTGCTGAGTCCCAGTAGACATGCAAGGGACTGCTTGCACAAGAAGTGCAAAAAATTTTCATTTAAAAAAAAAAAAAAATATATATATATATATATATATATATATATATATATATATATATATATATATATATATATATAGGCGTGCGGCCCCCGTGCGCATACACTGGGTGACATTATCACGGACCCACTCATATACCAGGAGCCCGGAAGTAAGACCGGGGGATGATGGAAACCCTGTCAGTGGTGACAGCGCACCGCTTGGGGCTTCATTCTAAGGTAAGTATTCCATAATGTGCTAGTATGCTATGCTTACTAGCACATTATGCCATTGCCTTACAGTGGATATTTTTTTCTTTTTTTTAAATGCCGCAGTTTACTACCACAAGAATAAAGCAGCTCTGTAATTTTTTTAACTGTTGCCTGGAAATTACACGTGCAGCAACTTTTTTGGCCTTGCTTTGAGATCTCATGAGATCAATTATTTGAGAACTTATGGCCCCCATAAATCATCATTTGAGTCTAAGGCCTCATGCACACTGGACGTTATAAAAACATCAGTTACAGCTTTCTACAGCTAAAGCTACTGTAGAATGAGTTTTTCAATGTTTTTGCTGTAGCGTTTTTCAGCTGTAGCTTTCTTTAGCTTTTATCAAAACTATATTCCCACAAAAGCTTATGGCTCAAAAACGCTGATAAATGCCAAATGGCTGCAATTTTCAGCATTTTTTAGCGTTCTTCGGCTTTTATCAGAGTTAGAGCGTTTTACAGCTGAAAAACTCCTCTTAAAACACACTAGTTCTGGGGTTTTGCTCCAGCCAGAAAACGCTGATAACAGCCTATGTGTGCATGGACATATAGGATAACATGCTGGGGAGTTTATTGGCTGCAGAAAAAAAAGCCAAAAACAGCAACTGTAAAAACGTCCAGTGTGCACGAGGCATAAAACTGAGTCTATAATAATTGTTTTCATACAAAAGATATTGTTACAGTCTTGCAAGTTTACATTCCTCACCTTTCGGAGCATACTCTCTGATTTCTGCAGGTTAAAGCATCGGGCTGGGAGATGGGACAGGGAAGAGAGGAGATTAGACAGAGATTACAAGGATATTACATTACAGACATATAATCCATAATCCTTAACCCATTTATTGCCAAAGGGTCCTGCAACACAATGAAGCAGATAACATATTGCAGGCTCCTGGGACAGCAAAATACTTTCAGAAAGTAAATATTATAGAAGTGATAGTAAAATTTTTCTTGTCAGAGGTGATCTGCAAATAACGCAGTTGCTCTTTGACCCTACGGACTAACTGATTATTCCACAAAGAGCACTGGGAACAAAAGTGAACAGGCAACATGTGTTATAATTTTGTTCATAAAATCATATCTTTTTATTTGTATCCACAAAAAAATACATCTAACAGCTGATACAAAAAAAAAGTGTTACTACTACGTTCCACATAAATATCCATAAATCCCAAACCAAAGAAAATAATTATATTATGATCATGTGTAGCTTTGTAAAGTAGATTCCCGATAATGGGATACACCCCAATATGTGTATCCCATAAACTTCTGGATTGCAATGTTGCATTCTGACCACTGGTGAAGAGAAGACTGAGGAAACCCTTCTTCCCGCCTGCAGCAGACTAATAATGGCACCTCAGCCGGGCTTAGTCACTGGTGTTGGGTTCAAGGATGGCTTTTTAATTATAAAAGTTGTAGCTTATTTGGAAAATGATAATATTGCTGGATATTGCTGTATATTGTGTCAAGTCAGAAATGTATTCATGCAGCACATATAAAATTAATGAAAGGTCCATTACGATATTAGTCTAGAATTTCCACTCATTTTGCAGCAGCAAAAAATAATAACAAAAGTAACAACTCTGGGCCCAAAATGCAAAATGTTAACCAGGCCCTCCTGCTACTATGTAGGCTTTAGATGATCGGTTGTGATCCCTGATAGGAAGAATCAATGAACTACCACAGCGCTCCACAGCGCCATAGTAGTTAATCACGAACTACAATCTGACAGCCGCTAAGGATGTCAGGGCTTGTAGGTCAGACACCTAGAGCTGTGTGTATAAATGATGCGGCCGCGTGGGTGGAGCCAGCTAGTATGGGGAACTTCTCCCTGTACTGCTGCCAGGGGGGGGCAGCAGGAGTGGGAACATGTAACATGTTCCCAAAGGTGAACTTATCTTTTAATTGAACAAACTGAAGTTAGAAGCTGATTGGCTAAAATGCAGAGCTGCACAGATTTTGCACTCTCCAGTTTTAGTAAACGAAGGCCACAGTCGCAAACAACAGTGAGAAACTGGCAGTGAATCTTTTCCTTCCTCGTTCTATGCTTTTTCATTTGAAGTAGGTGGATAATTACTGACCATCAACACTACTACGTTATTGAAGAGTGGGGTGTACTGTATTAGGATGAAAGTAGAAGGTATACCTAAATGAATGGTATAAAAGCAGAATATAATTTAGCATTGATTTCAAATGTATTTACAATAAAAATAATTGATTTTACTTTACAGAAGTTAGCAACAAATGAAAAACAGCAACCATTATCTGTGATAAAAAAGGTTTAAAGTTGAGGATAAAATAATGAAACAAAGATAATAGTATTTATAATAAAACCATCATTGGCAATTTGTATCTACTTTAAACACTAGTTGATTAGTACTTTGAAGTCTTTTGTATCGGTGAGCTTGATTTCATTGACATTAGTCTAAGATCAATGATTATCTCCATGTAATATAATCAATCTGATATGCACACTTGTTATCATGGGAGATATTGCTGCAATTATATAGCTGAAGGTCAGATGTGTGATACTGTAATGCCAGCTTGGTTATCATCTAAGACAGTGAAAATGCCTACATAAGGATGAAAAAGAGGGGCAGTTTGCTCATATCTTCATTATTATTATGCCAATATTTCAAGGAACAAAGTACTGAGATGTGAATTGATTTATAACCATCAAATAGCAATAAATATATATTTTTAAAAGTGGCAAAACTCCAGCAAATGTATATTGTATCCACCACATACCATACATACTCGAGTATAAGCCAAGTTTTTCAGCATATTTTTTAGGCTGAAAAACCCCCCCTTCGGCTTATACTCGACTGAGGGTGCCCATCTGCAGCTGTGAAATTGTGGGAAATGCTGGGAAACTGTATCAGTGTTCCGTCTATCACGGACGAGGAGGAGGCGGGGCTTTGTTACAATGGACGGCCGCCGAACAGACTGCATGACACAGTGGGAGACACCCGCTGTTTTAGTTATCAAAGGTACAGCTGCAGATGGGCATGACACAGCGGGAGACACCCGCTGTTTTAGTTATCACAGGTACAGCTGCAGATGGGCACAGTGAGGCTGCAGATGGGCACAGTGAGGCTGCAGATGGGCACAGTGAGGCTGCAGATGGGCACAGTGAGGCTGCAAATGGGCACAGTGAGGCTGCAAATGGGCACAGTAAGGGCTGCAGATGGGCACAGTGAGGCTGCAGATGGGCACAGTGAGGCTGAGGCCGCAGATGGGCACAATGAGGCTGCAGATGGGCACGGTGAGGCTGCAGATGGGCACGGTGAGGCTGCAGATGGGCACAGTGAGGCTGCAGATGGGCACAGTGAGGCTGCAGATGGGCACAGTGAGGCTGCAGATGGGCACAGTGAGGCTGCAGATGGGCACAGTGAGGCTGCAGATGGGCACTGATGATACAGGTGGGCACAGTGAGGCTGCAGATGGGCACAGTGAGGCTGCAGATGGGCATTGTTTACCCAGTAGCTTCTGCATTTCCCACCCTAGACTTATACTTGAGTCAATAAGTTTTCTCAGTTTTTTGTGGTAAAATTAGGTGCCTCAGCTTATATTCGGGTCGGCCTATACTCGAGTATATATTTTTTTTTATAGTTGCAAGCATCTTCACTGTGAACTGTGCAACACCCTTCTTCCCCAGAAGTCACAATGATAGGACTCACCCACTCATCCTTAAGATGGCCATACACATTAAGATTTCTCTAATTTTGCCCATGGGGGAATCCTTTTATACTCCATCCACTCTAAACAGCATTGATGGATGAATCTGCATGCTGGCTATTGTATTCTGACAGATGGCACTCACAGCTGTCAGAATACTGGTACTGCCCACACATGACTGGATGAAGGCAATGTTTGGTCAAGAAGTTCTTGCCTAGCTTCTCTGACAAAAGTGGATTAAAAAAATCAACTTTTGTCAAGCTGGGTGGTGCCGACAAGGCTGCCCACGGAACATATTTCTGCTGATTCAGCAGGAATCAGCCAAAGATTAATCCGTGGACAATGGAGGCACTACACAACATGGATATCACTCCTCCCTCTCCTATATGCATTTTCTTGGTATTTGACTGACAGCACTAAGCACTGTGCAAAGAAAAAGAGCCCTAAATTGTAGTACAGTGTACATGCTCTCACTCTCTAACTCCCAGTCCGAGTGCTGCAGAAGAGGAGGTTACAGGAAGCTAATATGAAGCTATATTCAAGTATTTATAATAGCTATATTCATAAACATACATTTGGATCAAAAAGAAAAAATACTTATAGATTATTATTATTTTCTTTAATATCTGCCTGGAGTTCCACTTGGAGGATCTCACCTCGGAGCCATCGCAGCAGAAAGTAGTCATCCTGAGAGTATGGAGGGAGGATGGGTAGAAGGTCCTTTACATTCTCACGGAACTGGGAAAAGAAGAGTCTCATTTAAGTAATTGTCCTGAAGTGACTCTATGACCAAAGCTTACAATGCAACTATTATACACATGATGAGAATATCGCACGAATGATCGTCCGTTTTTTTACTTTGCATGCTGGTCTCATATCGAAAATGAAGAGGTTACTAAATGTACAAAAATTCTCGTATGACAGAATACAACTTTGGGAAAGTGATGTAATGTATTGTAATGTATTCTTTCATTTCCGAGCATGCATGGTCTTGCTCTTCCAATTTTTTTTTTCTCCTTAGGTAACAATCTCATATCTGACACTTATGAATAAACAACCACCTTCTGATCAGCAGGACAACCAATAAGACTCACTGATTAGAAAACCTTACCCAATCAATTTTGATCCCTCTTGGAACAAATAATAAGGTTGATTAGAAAACCTTACATGATCTATTTTGATCCCCCTTGGGACTATCTTTGCCCCCCCCCCCCCCCCAACGTTCTATATGGGGCCTCCCAATCTTGGTGCCTTCGATGGTTGCATTATGCATCCACGTTTGACTGCCCTCACAGATATATAGATTTTATAAAGTCTCCAGAGCACTAACTGCATAAGCAAACTGGAAACACAATAGAGCTGCTTAGTTTGACCTTTAGTACCCTATAATCTATGAGACATACTGATAAGAGATGTGTTATAGCAAACAGAAACTCTCTTATGTGCCTGAAAGAAGTTGATGAAAAAAAAAATCTTACAATGAGCATTATAAACATGTTATTTTTTTGACAATAATTAGAATTGACTTGGTTTTGACATGATAAATAGGCGCTTCAGTAAAACAAAAAAAGACAACCTTCCGTGTACAAAGAATAAGACTGGAATCTCATTTTGAGAACTGACAGTAGAAGAGCAGTTCTAAACTGAATTATGTACAAAGAATCTTCTATATTATAACTACTTTAACTTGTTACAGGGATCCATGGATCCATAGGACCCCCACCCTTGCTATAACAGTAAGGTGGTCTACTGGCACCATGATCAATAGGCTCTGCTGCATGATGGGAAGTGCTCATATACACATAGAAAGGTGACGGCAGAAAAAAAATGAGTAGTCCACAGAGTCTGTCCATTTTATATTTTTTTTAATTTATTTTTTTCATTTACTTAATTGTCTAACTATAGATCTTTGTCCCAAGCATGTTTGAAGCCAATGTGTGTGTGTGTGTGTGTGTGTATATATATATATTGTATATTACATATATTATCATTAAGAAAGAACAAAGGGGAAAAACTGCGCTAAATAATAAATTCATAAATGAAACACCTAAATAAGTGATATAAATCAATTGCATATCATAGTGAAAAGCAGCGATTCTGACAATATGACACCCATATAGCACTGAAAAATAAAAAACAAATAGAATCGCGCTAATAAATTACAAAAAAAGTGCATAGAAACTGTGAAAACAGTGTCAAATCAAGATGAACTAAATGTAAATGAACTAAGAAATATGGTGGCATCAAGGGTTAACCACCCATGCAACCTAAAAGTCCAAAAATAAGTGAACTAAATAATAGTCTTAAATGGTGGCAACTAAAATAAAACCACCTATATGAAGAAAACATCTAAGTGAATATGAAATATTCCTCCGTGAAAAGCAGTCCACTACCAAGAATGGAAGGGGTCATTCCTTACCGGAAAGCCATGATCCCCCACTACAGAGGATCATAACTCGCAAAACAGCTGAAACTTGCAACTGGGACTTGCATCGAAACCCACTTACGAGGTCATCAAATCATCAAGAGTTATGGACCAGCTGTCTCCATGTGTTCATCTCCATGTGTTTTTTATTTTTTATATATTATCTTTACATCGGGGTTCCCAGAGAGCCCCTCCTTACCTCAGAGTCCGCAGAGAGCCCCCGACTTACATCAGGGTCCCCAGAGAGCCCCCCCCTAATATCAGGGTCCCCAGAGAGCCTCCCCCTTACATCAGGGTCCCTAGAGAGCCCCTTCCCTACATCAGGGTCCCCAGAGAGCCCCTCCCTGCATCAGGGGCCCCAGAGAGCCTCCCTTACATTAGGTTTCCCAGAGAGCTCCCCCTTACATCAGAATCCCCAGAGAGCCTCCCTTTACATCAGGGTCCCCAGAGAGCCCCCCTTACATCAGAATCCCCAGAGAGCCTCCCCTTACATCAGGATCCCCAGAGAGCCTCCCCCACCTACATCAGGGTCCCCAGAGAGCCTCCCCCACTTACATCAGGGTCCCCAGAGAGCCCCTTACATCAGGGTCCCCAGAGAGGCCCTCCTTACCTCAGAGTCCCCAGAGAGCCCCTTCTTACCCCAGAGAGCAGCTCCTTACATAAGGGGAGAGAGGGCAGGCAGTGAGAGATGATGTCATCTCTTTGCTGCCCGCGGCTGCACAGTGAGAGCGGAACAGCTGTGATGCAAGGCGGGTGGTGAGAGATGATGTCATCTCTCTGCTCTTTCTCTTGCCCGACTCTCCCATGCTGCCTGCCCGATCTCTGGTGCTGCCCACCACACTAGCGGTGTGGCTGCAGAGAGGCCACGACCACAGCCGTCTCTGAGAGACTCGGGGCTATGGGCCCCAGATTCGGGGCTATAGCCCCAAAAGCCACCCCCTAGCAACACCCCTGC
Source organism: Aquarana catesbeiana (assembly GCF_042186555.1). Taxonomy (NCBI): domain Eukaryota; kingdom Metazoa; phylum Chordata; class Amphibia; order Anura; family Ranidae; genus Aquarana; species Aquarana catesbeiana. Next base: position 326,987,154 of record NC_133324.1, on the reverse strand, counting down.
CCATAAGAGTTATGTCTAACTGGTACTTAGTGCCTGGCAGGTTATCGAAAAGATTCCTCCCCATTATGTTTTAGAGGATGCGGTCAGATGGGAACTATGTTTCATACATGGTGGACTTGTCCCAGAGTTATGAGCTTTTGGATTAGGATGCCCACTTTGATTTATTCTGTCACTATGGTAAACGTACCTAAAACCCACGTACAGCGCTCTTAAACAAGCCTGTAGAGGGAGTTCCTAAGCACACCCAATTGTTGATATGTTGCTGGCAGCAAAGATACCTACCTCTTGGAAAAGCCTTGTAGTAGATTAACGCAGTTAAATGCAAACTTAACTGGATAATATTGCATGAAAGAAATCGCTAGTGGGCTCCCGGACTAAAAACAACACTTTGAGAGTGTTTGGTCATTGTGGATATGATATCGACAACCTTCAATGTGACTGGGGGAGCGAATATCCTCCCCATTCTTCTTCTTTTTCTACTCTGCCTTTTCTTATTCTCTTCTCTCTCAGTAACTTGGAAATGCTCATTATATGCCATAGTCCTTCTAAAAAGGAGAGAGGACTTTCTTGTCCTCTGTCATGTAGTGGTGGTCATTACGGAGGGAACTCGGGGCTTTGGTAACTACTGTATATGTTGGATGATGTACATGTCAGTTGTATGACACCAAGCTGACACCAAGCTCCAATTCTTGCTGTTACTAGCCCTTCCTGGACTATCTCACCACCTTCCCTCACTCAATACTCTCTACATGCTTCTATATTGAGGATATTTGGTTACAAGTAGTCCATCTGGTGATATGCCTGGGAACTACCCATCTTTGAGCTCGTCTGAATATATTTGGTCTCCATAGCCCATGTGGAGATTTTCACGGTGTATCTCTACTCTTTTTGATATACTGGTCTGAGCTATATTTTCCTACTATTTGTCTGTACTTTTGTATTTCTTACTTGAAAAAAGTAAAGAGAAAGCAAATTCTTGTTCGCTTTGAATACTCAATCATGTACAGCGGCTTTCTACAAAATTGGACAACTGAGATAAGTAGTTGCACAATTGTTGAGCTTCTCAGCTCGTTTAGTAAATAAGCTCATTTGCTTGTTTTTTTTAGTTAAGGCCTGTAATATCTAAAAATTACAATATCTACACCCTGTGTAGCAACTGTATGTATTTTCCAGTTGATTGTACTACACTGGATGCCTGTTTTTCCTCTCCTGGTGACTCTCTCCTCTGATTTTTGGTCCAAAGGAAATTTTTCACCCTGCGGTATCAGTGCCAAAGAGTACTGCAGACAAAACTAATGGGCACTTCAACCTTTAAGATTTAACGTAAAAATAAAACATAATATTGCTAGAGTAAATATGAATGCCATGGCTGTGCTGGGAGCAGTAATTTTTGCTACCCCTTGTCGCTTGTTGCTAGGATGCTGGTGGCCAGGTGGCACAGCCTATTTAGCTACTAGGACACAGGAGGCTGGCCACACAGTTTAACTAGTTGTTATGGTGCAGGAAGCTGCTATCACCACAACAATCAATGATGCTGTATGGCCCGGGAGCTGAACATGGACTTAACACCCACTGAGGAGATAGTATCTGGTATGGACACTTCACCATCAGTGCCACCCTCTCACTGTACCGCCAGGAGTGCTGCCCAAAGTTGGGCATACATGGATTGAAATTCAGCTGGTTCAGCAAAGGCCGATCAAACTTTGATCCATGCAGGGGCGGATCCAGAGCCTAGTCTCGGGAGGGGCACTGCCAGAAAATACTTTTTTGGGGGAAAAATTAATGGGGAAATGGTTGGTGTTAGCGCTTCAATCATCACGGCACCATGGTTGTTATGGTGTCAGGATGATTGAAGCGCATTATTACTATTATTACATTGTTATAAAAAAAGAAATAGTTCAACTCACCATAATGCAGAATCAGTGGGAGCCCCGAGCGTGTCACTTGCCACTGTCACCCACCACACGTTGCGGATTGCCACTTGCCATGTTGCCTGTCACTAGATGCAGATTGCCACTTGCCATGTCGCCTGTCACTAGATGCAGATTGTCACTTGCCACGTCCCATGCCACATGTTGCAGATTGTCACTTGCCACACGTTGCAGATTGTCACTTGCCACGTCCCATGCCACACGTTGCAGATTGTCACTTGCCACGTCCCGTGCCACACATTGCAGATTGTCACTTGCCACGTCCCATGCCACACGTTGCAGATTGTCACTTGCCACGTCCCATGCCACACATTGCGGATTGTTACTTGCCACGTCCCATGCCACATGTTGCAGATTGTTACTTGCCACGTCCCATGCCACACGTTGCAGATTGTTATTTACTGACCCCTCCCCCCCCCCGGATCCGCCCCTGGATCCATGTAAGGGCTAGCTGGTTGTACACAAGTTGATCTATCAACTTTATTACTGTGAATTTGCTTCATTCATTGCTAGAACGCAGGCACCAGCTTGCTAGTCAAGTCACAGGGCTGGACTTATACTGTGGGCAGATCCTGTCCCATCAGGTCCGCCAGACTTTTGATTGAGGTGGATGGCAGTGGGTGAATCCTATAGCAGCTATTAGACTGAATTGCAGCTATGAAATCTTGCCACTGGAGTCCATTGTCAATCACAAGGCTGGTGGACCTGATGGGGAACTAGCCTCAGAGTTCCCCATCAGGACCGCCTCCCATCTGATCGACAGCATGTAGCCGTAGCCGCTATTTAGTCCAACAGTAGCTATGAAATTCACCCACTGCTTTCTGGTGTCAGTCACAAGGAATCCGGAACTGGTTCCTCTAACAGGCTCCACCCACCTCACAACAAAACCCTCTCCGCTTCCGTGCCTGTCTGTGTGATGGGCACAGTGACCAAGCAGGGGACAACACCAAGCCTGTGAGTTTATCAGGTTCAGCGTTACAGAGCTGCACTGAGGGCATTCCAGCCTTAGTGCCGGCTGCCTCTTGCAACAAATTTATATACTTGCTCCTAGGGTGAATCTGTCACAAACAACAATATTTGTGGAGTGCAGGTGCAACTGAATCCTAAAGCAAGTCTAGGACAGCGGTGTAAAAATTGGTGGCCCTCCAGCTGTTTCGGAACTACAAGTCTCATCATCCTTCTGCCTTTGGGAGTCATGCTTATAACTGTCAGACTTGCAATGCCTCATGGGACTTGTATTTCTGCAACAGCTGGAGGGCCGCCAGATTGACATCTGTGGTCTACGATATTCTTTCTGAATTGCAGGAAATATGTTTTGTTAAAAGAAAAGCAAAGTGAAGGTGTCTTCTGTTCATTTATCCACAAGCCAAGTATACTCACCAATCCAATCTCTCTCATCACCTCCATGGAAGCCCTTGCTCTGGTATAGGAGAGCTTGTGATCTTCCCCATGTGTCAGTGCCTGGGTCTGAGCGGCCAAACACCAGGCTGAATCACTATCAGAAGACGCTGAGTTTTGCCCTGAATAGGCATGATAAATATATGGACGGGTTGAAACTTCTGTCAGGTCTGAAATGCCTCCTGTGTCCCAATGAGAAGTATTTTTCCCCACATTCTTTCCTGCTTAATGCCATCACCTAGACAGGAAGCGAGTGGAAATCTCCATAACCCAAACATCCTGCACACTATACTAGAAAAAATGTTTATGAAATTTCCCTAACCACAATGGGAATAAAGCATTGGCATATATACTAATTATTTCCCACTCTATTAAAAACTATCCAAAAAAACACTTTGGCTTAAACGTTTGGCTCTACTTCTCCTGTGGATCACAGGAGTGCAGATGAAGCCCGCTGTCTGCTGGCGTCACAGAGCTGGTACAGGGTCTGGAAAGATTATGACCATGGGGTCAGGATCCACCCGCATGCCTCGACCGAAACCTGGTTCAGCCGTCGGGTCCCCCCCCCTCCACAGGCCAGTGCTCCAGTGAGCGAGAGGGGTGGGGGGGTCCGAGCAGAGAGCCAGTGACTGACAGTCAGCAGCTCTCTGCTCAGGGAGCTCTGAGAACCAAGGGATAGGCAGTGTTTGATCGCTCGGTTCTCAGCCTTAGAGCCGGCGGAGGACAGATACATTGGACAGATGCTGCATCCACCTAGGTAAGTATGATTTAAAAAAAAATAAGAAACCCTATACTTCTCTTTTAAAGTGTATCTATGGTAGTAATGTTGTAAATCATATATTAAAGCGGGGGTCCACCTATCTATCGGTTATTTTTTTTTAGTTCATTCACAAACTTTTCTTCTCAGCATTACATACTCACATATTGTGTGTAATATGTCCGCCTGTGTCAGATTTCGTCGGAAAGAATAACTTATATTATTCACTGCAGGCGGTTTCCATCTTCATTGTGGGCATTTGAAGCCCACAAGCATTTATTTCCTGGATGTGGTGAATGCTGTGCTCCCAGCATTCACCGCTTATTCCCGCACATGCTCAGTGGCATCCTGGGAAGCCTGAGACTAGCTCCCAGGAGTCTGGGAGAGGCTAGAAACACGCCTACTCCCACGGGAGGAGAACCAGGAAGTGCAAAGAAGAATAGAAAAATAAAAGGTAATTACGGCGATTTAAATTTTTTCAAACGGCATGTCAGCATCTAGGCAAGGAAGAGAATACATACAGATATTGTTCAAAATTTGGGTGGAACCCCGCTTTAATTTCCACATTGCATTTCAATTATTTCTAGCCTACTCCTATAAATCTGAAAGATCTTGAAGTTTGTAATCCCCGCACAATTACTTCTTTGAGGTCTATGATGTGTGTTCACCATGCCCTGTTGATAGGAACTGCTGTGTCACACATTTCACAGAGCCTGTCTTCTAAACTACAGAGGTGCTGTGAGAAGGAGTTGCAAGAGGCGGGGTCAGTACAGGAATCGGTGCTTGAAGGCAGCAAGGTATCATGGGATATGTAGTCCTTAGAAATTAAAAGTAAACAGCAGAGGAAAAGCTGCAAAGCATGCTGGGAATCCAGAAAGTTTTGGGAAGAGATGGCAAGCAGAAAGACAGAACTCACAACATGAAAGGAGATCTCTCCAGTAAGTTTATATTGGATTGTCAAATATAACTATTGTTTGTATTGTTATTACCATGATGATGCTGGTGTATGTTGTTACCATATAACTCTTTTAAAGCGGATTTCCACCCATATATGGAACCTCCGCTGATCAGATTTCCCCCCCCCCCCCTGGTGCCACATTCGGTACCTTTCAGGGGGGGCAGATACCTCAAATCCAGATATCTGCTCCCACTTCCGGGGAAAGATCGCTGCACATTGTATGAGCTACATAATGTCCGGCCCCTCCCCCCCCCCCCCCCCCCCGCTGCCTTCTGAAGACACAGGTCTCAGAAGACAGCAGGGACCATTCAAAAAGCTCAGCATGACTTGCGCATGCGCAGTAGTAAACAGGCTGTGAAGCTGTAAGGCTTCACTTCCTGTTTCCCTTGGTGATGATACCGGCGCCTGCACCCGGAGCCGAGGGACGGGTCGGCTTCAGGTGCCGACATCGCGGGCTCCCAGTACAGGTAAGTGTATTAAAAAAGTCAGCAGCTACAGTATTTGTTAGACTTTTATTTTTATTTTTTTACCCAGGCAGAACTCCGCTTTAAGTTTGGCTTTCACATTCTAAAAATGTTATATGCATTCTCATTAAACCTTATTCAGAAGCTTTTGTTAAAGTGTTCACTTATTCCTAAATACAGTTCAGTCAGCTTGTCAGAGTTTTTGGTGAAAGATAACTGAGTGATATTTGTCTAGGTCTCTTACTATCATCAAAAGCTAATGTCCTTGTATCAGGTGTATGATGGCACTAAGGTCATAAACACAGTGGCCTTAAGCAGTCAAGGTCTCTGCTTTGCTCTATGAACCTGATTAGATAAATGAGTTGCATTTGGATAACACCCAGCTTAACCATATCATACAATACAGTGGTGGCTTCAATATGACTGTGTCATGATTATAATGCATGCGACTGTGTCATAGACAAAAATAAAAACCGATAAAAGATTTTGGAAAGTTTTAACCCTTTTAACACTATTGGTTTTGCTGAGCAAGTTTGGCCCATATAAAAATACAAGGCTAATGTTATGCAAGTAGAACAAATTAACAATTTCTACACAGCTACATTATTAGGAATGCAATATGCTATCATGTTCATATGGTAATCCTTGAAGAACAGCTTTCATCACTGAATGGACATCATCAGAAGAAGAGTCCTCTACCTCTGATGATGTCCGCTAAGTGATGTTGTGATGTTATCACACACGCCGGTGGATCATTGGTGGCGCTTTTGTTGTACACACTGGTCTCTATGCATCTTATGTGAGTGGTATTTTTTGATAAATGTAATTGCGGTCCTAAATACTACACTACAGGATTTGTATCTTTGTTCCATCTTTACTCCATTATGAGTTTGGTGTGGGATGCCAAGGCACACTAGAATCTGTGAACGCTAGAGATGCATGGCTATGCACTATTGATCTCTTACCAGGGTTCTTCAAAGTTTCCCCACTTTTTTAAACTCTATTAAATATTTAAAAAAGTGTGGAAACTGTTTGAAGACCCTGTATAACTTAAGATCCTCTATATACGGTAAGGAGTGTGAGCACCAGGGGGCACTTGGAAGTGGACACTTGTGTGTAGTGCATTTTTGGGCACGTCCCCACTATCACAGGAACAAACTTGGTTTGTTTTTTCAAGGATTCCTCTTAAATTGGGACTTGCACCTGAGTTGTTTTACACTGAACTTATATTACATATATCTATTGTGTTTTATAAAACTGTTCTCACTATATTGAATGAATGTAGTAGCGGTGATGTATTTTCTTTAAATTTTTGTTTAAAGGAATAGTGAGCCTATTTTAGTTAAAGTATTCATGGTTCTGTATTTGGATGATCAGTGTGCTGCTTTTTTATATTAGATACTGTACATAGATAGACAGATGTTTAAGTTGACAGGTATAGAGATAAATAGATTACATAGATAGAGAAAAAGAGATATTAAATATACTATATAGAGTGTCTTGCAAAAGTATTCACCCCCTTGGCTTTTTCCCTATTTTGTTACATTACAGCCTTTAGTTCAATGTTTTTTTAAACTGAATTATATGTGATGGATCAGAACACAATAGTCTAAAATGGTGAAGTAAAATTAGAAAAATATATACATAAAACTATTTTTCAGAAATAAAAAAACTGATAATTGGTATGTGTGTATGTATTCTCCCCCTTTGTTATGAAGCCCATAAAAAGCTCTGGTGCAACCAATTACCTTCAGAAGTCACATAATTAGTGAAATGATGTCCACCTATGTGCAATCTAAGTGTCACATGATCTGTCATTACATATACACACCTTTTTGAAAGGCCCCAGAGGCTGCAACACCTAAGCAAGAGGCACCACTAACTAAACACTGCCATGAAGACCAAGGAACTCTCCAAACAAGTAAGGGACAAAGTTGTTGAGAAGTACAAGTCAGGGTTAGGTTATAAAAAAATATCCAAATCTTTGATGATCCCTAGGAGCACCATCAAATCTATCATAACCAAATGAAAAGAACATGGCACAACAGCAAGCCTACCAAGAGACGGCCACACACCAAAACTCACGGACCGGGCAAGGATGGCATTAATCAGAGGGGCAGCACAGAAACCCAAGGAAACCCTGGAGGAGCTGCAGAGTTCCAAAGCAAAGACTGGAGTATCTGTACATAGGACGAAAATAAGCCGTACGCTCCATAGAGCTGGGCTTTATGGCAGAGTGGCCAGAAGAAAGCCATTACTTTCAGCAAAAAACAAAATGGCACGTTTTAGTTTGCGAAAAGGCATGTGGGAGACTCCCAAAATGTATGAAGGAAGGTGCTCTGGTCTGATGAGACTAAAAGTGAACTTTTTGGCCATCAAAGAAAACGCTATGTCTGGCGCAAACCCAACACATTACATCACCCAAAGAACACCATCCCCACAGTGAAACATGGTGGTGGCAGCATCATGCTGTAGGGATGTTTTTCAGCAGTCGGGACTGGGAAACTGGTCAGAAGTGAGGGAAAGATGGATGGTGCTAAATACAGGGATATTCTTAAAAAACCTGTACCACTCTGTGTGTGATTTGAGGCCAGGGTGGAGGTTTGCCTTCCAGCAGGACAATGACCCCAAACACAATGCTAAAGCAACACTTGAGTGGTTTAAGGAGAAACATGTAAATGTGTTGGAATGGCCAAAGCAAAGCCCAGACCTCAATCCAATAGAAAATCTGTGGTCAGACTTAAAGATTGCTGTTCACAAGTGCAAACCATCCAACTTGAAGGAGTTGGAGCAGTTTTGCAAGGAGGAATGGGCAAAAATCCCAGTGGTAAGATGTGGCAAGCTCATAGAAATGTATCCAAAGCGACTCGGAGCTGTGATAGCCGCAAAAGGTGGCTCTACAAAGTATTGACTTTAAGGGGCTGAATAGTTATGAACATTTACTTTTTCTGTTATTTTGTCCTATCTGTTGTTTGCTTCACAATAAAAAAAAAAATCTTCAACGTTGTGGGCATGTTCTGTAAATTAAATGATGCAAATCCTCAAACAATCCATGTTAATTCCAGGTTGTGAGGCAACAAAACAGGAAAAATGCCAAAGGGGTGAATACTTTTGCAATGCATTGTATATTGATAGATAGAATGATAGAACTGTAGAACGACAGATAGATAGATAGTTAGATGGATAGACAGACAGACAGACAGACAGATGTCTTCCACTCACCCAACAAATTAAATTTAAGATACTAAGAATAACTTACAAAGCCATCCACAACTTGGCCTCCAACTACTTCACTAACCAAGTCTCAAATTACCAACCCAATTGTTCTTTGTTCCTCCCAAGATCTCCTGCTCTCTAGTTCCCTTGTACCCTCCTCCCATGCTCACCTCCGGGACTTCTCCAGAGCGTCTCCCATCCTTTGGAACTCTCTACCCCAATCTGTCCGACTATCTCCTACTCAATCCACTTTCAGACGATCCCTGAAAACTAATTTCTTCAGAGAAGCTTGTCTGGCCCCGACCTAACTCTACATTTATTTTTCTCCATCAGTCCACCCCCCACAGTTATTACCTTTTGTATCTCTTGACCCTCCCTCCTACAGTGTAAGATCTAATGAGAAGGGCCTTCTGATTCCTACTGTATTCAAATGTATTGTAATTGTGCTGTCTACCCTCATGCTGTAAAGCGCTGCATAAACTGTCTGCGCTATATAAATCCTGAATAATAATAATAATAATAATAATAAATAGACAGGTATAAAGATAAATACATAGACAGGTAAAGGAATAGATAGATAGATAGATAGATAGATAGATAGATAGATAGATAGATAGATAGATAGATAGATAGATAGATAGATAGATAGATAGATACATTAGGGATAGATATTAAACAGACAGGAATAGGGATGAATAGATAATAGATAGAAGGATTAGATAGATAGATAGATAGATAGATAGATAGATAGATAGATAGATAGATAGATAGATAGATAGATAGATAGATAGATAGATAGATAGATAGATACCTATCATGGATCTGTGATGGGACAATAAAATGACAAGTGTCTAAGCAATGAAGCCCATTCTTTCTATGGTAGAAGTCTCCAGGGGTGTTAGGGTTAAGAAGTAGTGTGTTGTGTCTCTTGCAGTCTTGTTATTACACACCCTAGGTGTCACGCAATAGGGATTAGCAGACAGGTTCTAGTGATCATACCAGCACACATAATAATAGAGAAGTCCTGGGTGTGAGGAAATGTAGGGGGTGGAGGATGTGGAGGAGTAGCTGTGGTCTGGCTAGTACCATGCAGGGCAGTGAAGATGTAGGGGTGAAGGATGTGGAGGAGTAGCTGTGGTCTGGCTGGCTGGTACCATGCAGGGCAGTGAAGATGTAAGGGTGGAGGATGTGGAGGAGAAGCTGGGTCTGGCTGGTACCATGCAGGGTAGTGAAGATGTAGGGGTGGAGGATGTGGAGGAGTAGCTGTGGTCTGGATGGTATCATGCAGGGCAGTGAAGATGTAGGGGGTGAAGGATGTGGAGGAGAAGCTGGGTCTGGCTGGTACCATGCAGGGCAGTGAAAATGTAGGGGTGGAGGATGTGTAGGAATAGCTGTGGTCTGGCTGGTACCATGCAGGGCTGTGAAGATGTAGAGGTGGAGGATGTAGAGGAGAAGCTGGGTCTGGCTGGTACCATGCAGGGCAGTGAAAATGTAGGGGTGGAGGATGTGGAGGAGAAGCTGGGTCTGGCTGGTACCATGCAAGGCAGTGAAGATGTAGGGGTAGAGGATGTGGAGGAGAAGCTGTGGTCGAGCTGGTACCATGCAGGGCAGTGAAGATGTAGGGGTGGAGGATGTGGAGGAGTAGCTGTGGTCTGACTGGTATCATGCAGGGCAGTGAAGATGTAGGGGTGGAGGATGTGGAGGCGTAGCTGTGGTCTGGCTGGTATCATGCAGGGCAGTGAAGATGTAAGGCTGAAGGATGTGGTGGAGTAGCTGTGAGGAGAAGCTGTGGTCTGGCTGGTACCATGCAGGGCAGTGAAGATGTAAGGGTGGAGGATGTGGAGAAGAAGCTGTGGTCTGGCTGGTACCATGCAGGGCAGTGAAGATGTAAGGGTGGAGGATGTGGAGGAGAAGCTGTGGTCTGGCTGGTACCATGCAGGGCAGTGAAGATGTAAGGGTGAAGGATGTGGAGGAGTAGATGTGAGGAGCTGCGAGGAGAAGCTGTGGTCTGGCTGGTACCATGCAGGGCAGTGAAGATGTAGGGGTGGAGGATGTGGAGGAGACGCTGGGTCTGGCTGGTACCATGCAGGGCAGTGAAGATGTAGGGGTGGAGGATGTGGAGGAGAAGCTGGGTCTGGCTGGTACCTTGCAGGGCAGTGAAGATGTAGGGGTGGAGGATGTGGAGGAGAAGCTGGGTCTGGCTGGTACCATGCAGGGCAGTGAAGATGTAGGGGTGGAGGATGTGGAGGAGAAGCTGGGTCTGGCTGGTACCATGCAGGGCAGTGAAGATGTAGGGGTGGAGGATGTGGAGGAGAAGCTGGGTCTGGCTGGTACCATGCAGGGAAGTGAAGATGTAGGGGTGGAGGATGTGGAGGAGAAGCTGGGTCTGGCTGGTACCATGCAGGGCAGTGAAGATGTAGGGGTGGAGGATGTGGAGGAGAAGCTGGGTCTGGCTGCTACCATGCAGGGCAGTGAAGATGTGGTGGGTGGAGGATGTGGAGGAGAAGCTGGGTCTGGCTGGTACCATGCAGGGCAGTGAAGATGTAGGGGTGGAGGATGTGGAGGAGAAGCTGGGTCTGGCTGGTACCATGCAGGGCAGTGAAGATGTGGTGGGTGGAGGATGTGGAGGAGAAGCTGGGTCTGGCTGGTACCATGCAGGGCAGTGAAGATGTAGGGGTGGAGGATGTGGAGGAGAAGCTGGGTCTGGCTGGTACTATGCAGGGCAGTGAAGATGTAGGGGTGGAGGATGTGGAGGAGAAGCTGGGTCTGGCTGGTACCATGCAGGGCTGTGAAGATGTAGGGGTGGAGGATGTGGAGGAGAAGCTGGGTCTGGCTGGTACCATGCAGGGCAGTGAAGATGTAGGGGTGGAGGATGTGGAGGAGAAGCTGGGTCTGGCTGGTACCATGCAGGGCAGTGAAGATGTAGGGGTGGAGGATGTGGAGGAGAAGCTGGGTCTGGCTGGTACCATGCAGGGCAGTGAAGATGTAGGGGTGGAGGATGTGGAGGAGAAGCTGGGTCTGGCTGGTACCATGGAGGGCAGTGAAGATGTAGGGTACAGTGAGGGTAATCCAGTTGGGTGTTGTGGGTGACTAATAATGAGGATATGACCCTGGCAGTGCAGTGATAAATAGACTGTGTACACATACAGTACAGGAATAGGTGAGTGTTGTGTATGAGGGATAGTAGCAGGCTCTCACCTTGGCTAAGGCCTCTTCTTGTTTAGGACTGAGGTCCCCGACTCTTCCACTCATTCTCCTACCCAGCCCTGGTCTGCTCAGCTCCTCTATGAGTCTGTACGGAAAGTGTGTCACTGTCACAGTCGTCTCATCAGTCTTCCCGGTGATATTATATCACCAGCCGTAGGCTCCGCCTCCCGCCCCACAGCCAGCCCCTCTTCTTCTTCTTAAAGCTACATGCCTTTTATAGCAAGTGAGAGGCTCTCTCATGTCATTCAGTGCTGCTGGAGTGTCTGTGACTGGAACCCTTTGTCATTGTTCAGAGAGAATAAATGTATTCAGTGTCCAGCACTTCAGGACTTTCAGATTGGACTAATGGTGGCCATACATGCTTCAATTTTATTATCCAATCGATGTGCGATCAAAACAATCTGCAAACAATCAAAGACTTGGTTTCAATTGGATTCAGTCAAACTGAAGCTGGCGGTACATTTAAGCTATTTTATTTCCTTTAACAGCGGGCTGGAGGAAAGAAAATCACTCGATTCCTCCGACCTCACCAACACAGTCAGTGTTAATGGGGGGTCCCTCCCACTGCGTTATTGTGTTCTGACAGAGGGAGCCTTCCTCACCATCAGAATAAAACGATTACTGCATCCAGCCACAGCCAACGGCAGGAATCGTATAAAACGTGCCCATAGGTGGATTGAAATTTGGGCGGTCGAAAGCGGCCGAATTGCGATCCGTCTATGGCCGGCTTAAGTCAATCAGGATGAAAAATTATCAATCAATTCTTCACGAATATGATCATATTTTGATTGATCAAATTATGGGATTACATGGAGGAAGGAGATGTGATCAATAATTTATCATCATAAATCACAATCATATCTTAAATATTCATCCAAATGGAAGCTCTGCTGATTTTATCATCCAATCATGTGCAAGCTAAATGCTGTTTTTTCTTTTCCTTGCATGTCCCCCTTAGATCTACAGCGACTGCACTTCCTAGTGCGCTTGCAGTGCAAAGTGGATTTGCCTTTAGTAAATAAATCCCATTGCATCAGTTATTAAGTATAGATTGATTATTTCTATTGGGAGAGGTTGGAAAAGAAGTAAACCATTTAGACCCCTTTCACACTGGGGCAGTTCAGGCGTTAGCGGTAAATTGCCGCTAGTTTTAGCAGCGCTTTACTGCTGTTATAGCGGCGCTTTTCGGCCACTAGCAGGACGCTTTTAACCCCCGCTAGCGGCTGCATAAAGGGTTACAAGCTAAAATTAGGGGCAGACTTTCTGTTGCGGAACAACGCCTGGGGCAAGTGGAGGACACTGTGGAGTCTCATGGAACAGACTTAAGGGCCCTGCAAACCAAAATTAGAGCACTGGAATATAAATCCGAAGATGCGGAAAACCGTAATAGGAGGAACAACCTCCGTATTGTAGGTCTGGCGGAGGGAGCTGAGGGGAAATGCCCGACGGAGTTTATTGAAGGCCTGCTGCGTTCCCTCCTACCAGGGGCTCAATTTTCACCTTTCTATGCGGTGGAACGGGCTCACCGGATCCCTCCCAAGCCGGGCCCTCCTGGAGCACCGCCACGCACATTTATCCTAAAGTTTCTGAACTTCCGTGACAGGGATGAGGTGCTACGAGCTGCTAGAGTGCAGGGAGAAATACGCCATCAAAATAACAAGTTACTTATCTTCCCTGACTACTCTGTTGAAACTCAAAGGCTCAGACGCTCCTTTGACCAGGTGAAGGCAGCCATGCGTCTTAAGGGCATACGATACAGCGTTCTGTTCCCAGCACGATTGAGGGTCCAAGACGGAGAGACCATCAGATTTTTTACCTCCCCCGGAGATGCTAACACATGGCTGGAATCATTGCCCCCTAATCGTTAAACGCTGCAAAATGCTTTTCTGCACTTCTGCTCTGAATATTGGCCGCTGATTGTTTAAATATCAACAGGGGACTTAACTTTGCACCCGTTGTGCCTTTTGTAATCCCTGTCGGTGGACAATATAAGTGTTGCGCCCCTGGCTATGCCAGGTGATACCTACTCTCAAGTTTGCCACTGTTTGAATCTACTCAATGTTCTTTTGGGCTTTCTTGGAGGCTCAGATGTCAGTGATGACCCTAATCCCTGAAGGAGGGCCACTGGCGGACTCTAGTGTCCACTATACGTATTGCAGGTTCACTTCTTCCTCTTTCCTCACTTGCAAGAGATATGCACCCTTTATTTTGAATGTCAAGGCTGGAATTCCATCTGGGAGACAATCAACTGCTATCCGCAGGAGACAGCACCTTGCCAGATTGACTGCCTGGAGTTTGACATACCCTGTCTTCATGGGCTACGGAATGGTCTTCCCCATTTATCCTAAACAGGGAACATATTCTATTTTATTTTTGTGGGAAGGGGGAGGAAGGAAGAAAAATCTACTCACCCACGATGGTCCGAAATGGAAAGGTTCGAAATAACCTTTGTTGGTTGGAACGCTAATTTTCTCCTTACTCTGAATGGCAGCGGAGTCTCTCGTCACCTTACGTGGACAATCCTCTCCACTAAGGGTCTACACCCACTGGTTCACGCTCCCTGAACTTGGGGGTTTAATTTTTCTTTGTTGATGTTTGGGGAACAAGGCATTCCTAGGTTGGGGTGGGGGATGCGGGGTGGGAGGCGGGGTTTAATGATAGGTTTGTTTTTGTTAACACTATTTTGTTGTTTCAGGTGCTTTAGATTTTCTTTTTGGTTTTTTTTTGTTTTCTTTTCCATGTGCTTTGGAGTGTCGACACGGGGAAGGTTTCTAGACATTGGAGTGTACATGACAATTTATGTAATTGAGTGTGCGGGCGCTGATCCCTCGGGCTGGGTGATCCGTGTACCCCTATCAATTCTACCACCTAATGGCTGAACTTAAGGTAATCTCATGGAACGTGCGAGGCCTTAATACTGCAGTGAAAAGATCCCTAGTGTTTAAGTTCCTACAAAAGCACCAACCGCAGATCTGTATCCTACAGGAGACACATCTGCAGGGCACCAAAACTATTTGTCTTAATAAGACTTGGGTCGGCCTACATTACCACTCCACATTTTCCACATATGCCCGTGGGGTCAGCGTCCTAGTACACAAGACAGTGCCGTTTAGGCTTCTGGAAGTCAAGACGGACAAGGAGGGTAGATACGTAATTTTATATGCTAACATATATGACAAAACTGTGGTATTAGTCGGATTGTATATTCCCCCTCCAGCTAACGGTAATGTTCTTCATGAAATCATGCAAACTGTGGTACAATATGATACAACTCTTGTTTATTTACTGGGAGATTTTAACATGGCCCCCTCGGTGGAACAAGACAGGTTACACCGGTCGGCTCGTGATACTCCGGACCTCAGACAGTGGGCTGATCTTTATGCCCTCACTGATGTCTGGAGACACATATACCCGACCTCAAAGGTATTTACTTGCCACTCTGCTTCTCATAAAACTCTATCTCGAATCGATCTGATATATGCCTCATGCCCTGCCTTGCAATTTGTTAAAGACATTTCTGTGCTTCCCAGGGGAATCTCTGACCACACGCCCCTCTGCCTGACGTTGACTTTGACTGCTCCCCCGGGCCCCCGACTTTGGAGACTGTCCAAGTTCTGGGCTGATGACGAGCGACTACAAGAACCCCTAACAGCAGCCATTTGCAATTTTTGGACGGATAATGTGGATTCTGCCCCACCAATCGTGCTGTGGGACACCTTTAAGGCTTGGGCTAGAGGGGAGTTTATGATCAGTATTGCTCGCCTTGAACGTGACTCCGCTCATGAATTGGAGGAACTTGAGAGACGGGCGACTATTCTGGAGGCTGACTTTGTCGCTGACCCGGGAGACGACAGATATAGGGAGTGGAAACGGGCTTTATGCAGACTCTCCACAGCTAGGATGGCACAAACGAATAAAGCGCTACTCTTTTCGGCCCAAAGAGTGTTTGAACATGGGGGGAAAAATGGGAAACTCCTTGCATGGTTGGCCAAGGGTAATATCCCAGCTACCCCTATTGGTTCCATCAGGGACAGTTCCGGCCAGTTACTCACATCCCCTCAGGATATTAACACTCGTTTTCGGGAATATTTCCGAGAGGTCTACTCCTCCAGGTCTGAGGCGTCTGACTCAGACCTGGCCAGGTTTTTAGATTCATTGTCCATCCCTTATTTAACAGCTGAAGCCAGGGAAGAATTGGAGAAGGATATCTCGCTAGAGGAGATTCAGGTCGCTATGGGACATCTCAAGAGGGGGAAGGCTCCTGGGGCAGATGGTCTACCATCTGAAGTCTATTCCAACTTCAGCGAGATTTTAGCTCCTAAATTAACCTCGCTATTATCTAATTTTATGGCCCTAGAATCTTTACCAGAGTCCATGAACGAGGCAGTAATTGTGTTGATTCCCAAGCCGGGTAAGGATCCGCTAGAGTGTGCCTCGTACAGGCCAATATCGCTACTCAATGTAGATGCCAAGATCTTTGCGAAAGTTCTGGCTATCCGCTTATCTCACGTCATAGAAGACCTGATCGGTATAGATCAGACCGGATTTATGCCTGGCAAGGGAACCGATATCAATCTGAGGCGTCTCTTCCTTAATCTTACTATTCCACATGACAATGCAGGGACCAGAGTTGTAGCCTCACTCGACGCCGAAAAGGCGTTTGACTCTGTGGAGTGGAACTATTTGTGGCTGGTATTACAGAGATTTGGGTTTGGCCCTAAGTTTATACATGGCATTCGACTGTTGTATCGGGCCCCCAGAGCTAGGGTCCGTACAAATAATTGGGTCTCGGAGCCCTTTGATCTATTCCGCGGCACGAGGCAGGGCTGCCCGCTCTCCCCCAGCCTGTTCGCTCTGGCGTTGGAGCCACTGGCAATTTCAGTCAGGAGTGCTCCGGATGTCCTGGGCTTGCGGGTGGGTCTGCTGGAAGAGCGGCTGTCTCTGTATGCGGACGACGCGCTTCTATACCTAAATGATGCGGGCCCGTCTCTTCTTGCGGCATTGAAAATCTTTGACAACTTTGGGGGGTTATCTGGTATAAAGATTAACTGGACCAAATCAGTACTGTTCCCCCTGGACGACGCAGCTGCCTCTGGACCATCATCCTCCCCACTACAGTGGGTGACGGAATTTAAATATTTAGGGATAGTGATCACAAAAAACCCATCAGACTTTATAAGTAAAAATTTGAGCCCCATCGTGAATATGTTGCGTGCGAAGTGTTTGGCCTGGGCTGACTTGCCCTTAAATTTATTGGGACGCATCGGCCTCATTAAGATGATGATGCTTCCTAAATTCAATTATATTTTTAGAAACTCCCCGGTGTGGGTCCCTGCTTCATTTTTTGGGGAGGTTGGTGGTCTGGTGGGAACCTTTATTTGGAGGGGTGGGAACCCCAGATTGGCGCGCTCCACTTTGTGGCTACCTACCTGTTTTGGAGGATTAGCCCTCCCCAATTTTCAGGTCTACTACTGGGCGGCTATGTTGGTGTCGGTTTACTGGTGGTTTCAAGGTTCTAAAATGAATGCAGCAGTCTGCCTTGAGGCAAACTATTTGGGCTCCCTTACTGATCTACGTAACTTTCCCTATCGAGGTCCGGGTGCGTATACGCGAGTTCCTGAACCCACTCGGGCAACTTGGAGGGTGTGGGTGGCTGCAAGACGTAGATTCCTCTCTCCGGGTCAGTTATCACCGGCGAACCCGTTATGGGGAAATCCAGCTCTTAACCACTTCCGGACTGTGCCTGACCCACAGCTTTGGGCCAGGTTCGGCATCACAACCATAGAACAAATTATGCCCAGAGGGGAATTGCTCTCTATCACGGAAATAATGAATAAATTCCAGCTGCCCGGAGGGATGAGGTTTAGATGTTTTCAACTAAGACATGCGGCACGGGCTCAGTTTCCTCAGACGCCTTTACTTCAGGCAGATCCCATTGAGGAGCTATTGGCGTCTGGAGATGTCTCCAAGCCCCTTTCCACCTTGTATGCTGTACTCCTGGGTAAGGACTCTCCTAAAATAGCAAAATTATGGGACAGTTGGCACACCGACATTCCATCATTAGACAGAGAGGATTGGGAGGAATGTCTAGATAATGGCCCTAAACTGGTGATTGCATCCAGGGATAAGTTAATCCAGGTCAAATTTATACATAGGACTTATTACACCCCACAGAGACTCCATCGCATATTCCCTGATAGAGATCCTATGTGTAACAAATGTAAGTGCCAAATTGGAACTTTTTTCCACATGTTCTGGGAATGCCCATTGATAGCAACATATTGGTGTGCAATATTTGCAGAGATAAACTCCAGGTTGCAAATATCCATACCAATCACTCCGGAGTTGGCCCTTCTCGGGATTCATGACAATGAACAGAGAGCCTATCACTTAAAACTGCTTATTTCCCTTCTACTTTTTTATGCCAAGAAGGAGATACTGATGAAGTGGACAGACCCCTCACCCCCGACAGTGTCGGCCTGGGAGGCACAGATTGAGGCAGTTATACCTATGTACAGAATCACATATATTAATCGAGGTTGTCCATGGAAATTTGAGAAGGTGTGGACACCTTGGCTCTCATCTTAGGGGGCCACGGTGGATTCATGTATTATGTGGGGGGGAGGGAGGGGTAATCCCCGGATACATGAGGTACTTTTCTCTGTGATCATTTTGTCTAGAACGTTGACATGTACTGATGTTTCACCTCCTGCACATGTATGACACTGCTATGCGTTTGCTCATGCTTATCTGTCATGTAGTGTTCTATATTATGTCAAGAGGTATTATGTAACCTTCTTCCTTGCGATACAATAAAGCACACCTGTTTGTTAAAAAAAAAATAAAGGGTTACAAGCACCCGTTTCAATAGGCAGGGGCGGTGGAGGAGCGGTGTATACACCGCTCCCCCATCGCCCCAGACGATGCTTGCAGGACTTTTTTTCCCGTCCCACAAGCGCACCGCCCCAGTGTGAAAGCACTTGAGCTTTCACACTGGGATGGCTTGAGAGGCGCTTTACAGGCGCTATTTTTAGCAGTAAAACGCCTGAAAAGTGCCCCAGTGTGAAAGGGGTCTTACTTACATAAAGCGCAGATCCACTAATTTTTGTGTTTACTAAAAGTCAGCAGCTGAAAAAAGTATAGCTGCTGACTTTTAATAAACACACACTCACCTGTCCCACGATCCAGCAATGCGGCCGCCCAAACCCTCGCTTCTCTCCCTTACCTCCCCCTGGCGCTAG
This sequence comes from Aquarana catesbeiana, assembly GCF_042186555.1. Taxonomy (NCBI): domain Eukaryota; kingdom Metazoa; phylum Chordata; class Amphibia; order Anura; family Ranidae; genus Aquarana; species Aquarana catesbeiana. The sequence goes on along the minus strand of NC_133324.1, from coordinate 326,967,982 downwards.
CATCACAGGTGTGGGCCCCATCTCTATCTAGCAGCGTTGCACGGGACTCCCCTCCTCATTGGCTGAGACAGCAGCAAAGCGCCATTGGCTCCTGCTGCTGTCAATTAATGTCAGTGAGCCAATGAGGAGAGCGAGGGGCGGGGTCGGGCACCGACTCCATGTCTGAATGGGCAAACTGAGCTGCGACTCAGGTGCCCCTATAGCAACCTGCTTGCTGTGGGGGCATTCAACAGGAGGGAGGGGCCAGGAGTGCCGGCGAAGGGACCGGAGAAGAGGAGGATCTGGGCCGCTCTGTGCAAAACCACTGCACAGAGCAGGTAAGTATACCATGTTTGTTATTTTGAAACAAAAAAAAATAGACTTTATTATCACTTTAATCCTCAGATCCTCCCATCACAAGACCAGTCCGCTCCAGCGCTCTTGAATAGTGGACTGTTCCCGACGTCATCATGCTCAGAGGCCCAGAGCAAGCTCCAGGAACGGCCCACCGCTGGACCATGATGATGTGGGATCCTCCGCTCAAAGAGGGGCTTAAACCAGAGTGCTTGTGTCTCGTTACCTCCAGGAAAAGAAGAGCCCCAGGTGCTGGCTAAATGCTGATGCAAGTAGAAGAGAACAAGAAGACCTGGACAGCCGCACACCGGAATAGATAAATCCGTCTTTTTAGTCAAAATACAGGATCATGGGGTACACAAAACACGAGTATGAGTAAGCACTTGGTGTAAGTGCAAAACGCGTCAGTGATTCTTGTACCACCCCACAGTCGTGTTTTGTGTACCCCATGATCCTGTATTTTGAATAAAAAGACGGATTTATCCATTCCGTAGTGCGGCTGTCCAGGTCTTCTTGTTCTCTTCTACTTCCACCGCTGGACCATGGGGGATCAAAGGATTGGATGAGTTTAAACTGCCAGCTCGTCCCTAGACAAAATGAGTAGTTGACCTGTGCAGTGCGGGTATAGCCCCACTGCAATGTCCCCACCCCAATGGGTGAGGACATTGCTGGATCCTGGCACAGGTACTGTATGTGTGTGTTTTTTAAAAATCAGCAGCTACAGTATTTGTAGCTGCTGACTCTTGCATTTTTGTTTACAGGGTGAAGATCCTCTTTAAGGCCGGTTCCCACTGGTGCGATGTCTGACATCGGATGTGATTCGCAGTGCAGTGCAAAATCACATGCGAGCTCTGTGCGATGCGATTTCAGCCATACAGATAGTAATCGGACCAAACTTGCACAGGATCCTTTTTTTGGTCCGCAGCAGAATCGGAACACCCATGTGATCTGATTCATGTCCGAATTTGCAGTTCGCACTGCCATATGCAAACTTATTTGGGGGTGTCGTTAACTTTTAATTGACACTCTCAGCAGTTGGTATAGGGCAGTGTGAACTGCCGCCGGGAGACATGCGATGAGGGAACCCGCAGTGGATTCGCAGGGTTCCCGCATCTCTGCAGTGTAAATCCGAGCCATAATGGGGACGCAGCAGCTGCACGGACACACCCACTGCTCCCAATTTGACAGCTGTGTGGGGGCTGGTGAATGCAGGTGGGGGTCCCTGAACGCACACTGTCTGTCAAATTGGGAACAGCGACTGTGTTCTTGTAGCTGCTGCGTCCCAGTTGACATGAATGATACTGGAAGCATGGATGCATGGAACACCTGTACATTCTGCACTGGCAAAACATGGCCCTCACATGTGTGTACACTTAAAGTGGTTGTAAGAGCTCAAGGTTTTTTACCTTCCTGCATGCATGAGTCTAGGTTCACATTGCTGCGGGTTAGCTAAACTCGGCAATGCAGTCTGACTTCAGCAAGGATTTGACAGACATTTGTGCAGATTCCTGCACAGATGTCTATACAAATCACCCCCGAAGTCGCCAAAAGTACTACAAGAACTACTTTTGGGAATCAGTGCGGTGCCGCAAAGTTGGCGCTGCACTGATTTGGACAGTGTCATTGCCGGCAATAGCCGCCGATTTGGCCTGCGGCTTTACCGGGTCTCTTCCTCCTCATTGGCTGAGACAGCAGCTACTGTCAATCACAACCAGTGAGCCAATGAGGAGAAAGCAGGAGCTGGGCAGGGCAAAGCCACGCTCTGTGTGTGAATAGACAAACAGAGCAGCAGCTCCGGAGCGAGCCTGCTCGGGTGCCCCCGCAGTAAGCGGCCTGCTGTGGGGGCACACAGCAGGAGGGAGGGGCCAGGAATGTCGGCTGGGTACTTGAGGAGGATCGAGGCTGCTCTGTGCAAAACCACTGCACAGAGCAGGTAAGTATAACATGTTTATTATTTTTAAATACATAAATAATAATAAAAAAACCTAGACTTTAGTATCACTTAAAGATAAAAAGCCTTCTGTGTGCAGCAGCCCCCCTAATACTTACCTGAGCCCCATCTTGATCCAGCACACAGAGCAGGTAAGAATGACGTGTTTTAAAAAAAAAAACAAAAAAAAAAAACACATAAACCTTTAATATCACTTTAAGTATGCCTGTGTGAACATGGCCTAAAGCTGAACATTCCACATACAATCTTATAGTGCAATCTACTTTAGAACTTACCATCTACTATGTAATGTAAGGGCCTGCCTGATTGGATACAAATTGAATGGACTGCTTAGATTCGTCCCCATATTACGTAATTTTGGTAAAGCTAAAGGAGATTGTACAAATGTTGTACAATCAGATTGTTTGGTATAGGACCAGCTTTAGGCTTGACTAAAATGTAGGTGTTGTGCATTGTGTTATATGCTGCTTATGTTTTTCAGGAATACTTTCACATAAACCCATATATGTAAACACAAACACTTAAGATTTCAAATTTTCAGAAAAACAATGAAAAGGAGAAGTAACACCCTGATGACAGTGTAAATAGTAAATGCCGGTTATCAGCTTTCCTCTCCTCATACTGACCGATAAGCAGCTTTCCTCACATGGGAGATCGTTCCCATTGGTGTGCCTGTCAGTGCCCTACAGTGATGCCCATCAGTGCCCACCAGTGCTGCTCACCAGTGCCCACCAGTGATACCAATCAGTGCCCATCAGTGATGCCAATCAGTGCCATCTATTAATGCCCATCAAGGCCGCCTAATAGTGCCCATCAGTGCTGCCTATTAGTGCCCATCATTGCTGCATATCAGTGCCCATCAGTGCTGCATATTAGTGCCTCCTCATCAGTGCCCATCAGTGCAGTCTCATCAGTGCACATCAGTGAAGAAGAAAAATTACTTTTTTACAACATTTTATAACAGAAAGTAAGAAAAACTTTTTTTTTTTTTTTTTCAAAATTTTTAAATACCACCAAAAGAAAGCTCTTTCTGTCTCAAAAAAATGATAAAAATTTTGTTTGGGTACAGCATTACATGACTGCGCAATTGTCATTCAGAGTGCGACAGCACTGAAAGCTGAAAATTGGCCTGGGCAGGAAGAGGGTGAAAGTGCCCAGTATTGAAGTGGTTAAATCCCATATCCCTGTATGTTGCGATCGTTAAGATGCCCATCTAAAAGTTTTTTTTAAACAAGCACACTCCCTGCTGATACCACTGCTTGTGGAAGGGAGTTCCAAATCCTCACCACTCTGACAGCAAAGAACCCTCTACGCAGTTAAGGTTAAACCGCGTCTCCTCCAGTTTCATTGAATGGCTGCATGTCTTTTTAAATTCCCTCCCATTGAAAAGATTTTTCCCTATGCTAGTAAGGTATTAGTATATCGCTATCATATCTCCTCTCAAGCGTCTCTTCTCCAGAGAGAAAAAGTTTAATGCTTGTAGTCTTTCCCCATAACTGAGGTCCTTCAGTCCCTTTATTAGTTTTGTTGCACTTCTCTGGACTCTCCACAGTTCCAGCAAACCCTACCTGAGGACTGGTGACCAGAACAGGATGGCATACTCAAACTGTGGTCTAGTCTTTGATCCTGTCTTCTCTGATCCTCCCCTTCTTCCACATTCCCCAATACATCTCATAATAAAACAGAGCCTTGGGAGCACTCTGCACATGCTCAGTTTGGTGTGTATTGCTAGAGCGTTTTTGTTTTTTGGGAGAGTGCATGTGACCAGTACAGGGCCAATCAGCACTGTCCAGAGAGAGGGTCAAGGGTCATGCAGCCTCATAGGACAGTCAGAGGCGAATGAAAACTTCTCCTACAAGCTTTAACCAGTGCTCAGCCAGACACTGATATAACTCACTGCTATATACTGTTGATGAGAAAAGGTATTTAACAGTTTATATTTACTAAAATTATTGCATTTCCATGTTCTGTGTACTGTTGGAGACCAGATATAGTAAATGAAGGGTCCTGGGTTTTGTAATCTACATTTCCCCCCATCTCTTCAATGCCAAAAAAAATGGTTATACTATTCCTTTTATTCACAGTTCCTTATATAGTACCCCTCTTTGTTTTCTCTCCATTTACCCTTCCCCGTGTTTTTCCATCAGAAAACCTGAAAAAAGTTACTACTGTCTGCATGAACCTGTCTAGATATCATACGGATAAATATATCAGACACTCTGTAAAGCTAGCCATAGACGCATCAAAATTCAAGGTGGATGGGGGAATCCTCCCCTTGCGCCAGTGGCGGAATTACCAGGGTCGCAACAGTCGCACTTGCAATGGGGCCCGGCATTCCGCCACTGTGGGGGGGCCCAGCGGGGTTGCTATTCACACACGGCTCTGAGTGGGGATCAGTGTCTGTCATGGAACAGTAGCACAGAGACACCGGCATTAACATTCTATTTGCCCGTCCGTCCTCTCTGGCAGGGGATGAGAGAGGACACACAGCTGATCTCACTGTTCCCCCTTCTCCCCCCTCCCTTCTCCTGTGTGCTCCGCGGGAAATGTGAGGTCCTTAGTTTCACACTTGACTGCCCGCGGAGCACACAGGAGAGGTGAGGGGGGAGAAGGGGGGAACAGTGAGATCAGCTGTGTGTCCTCTCTCATCCCCTGTGAGAGAGGATGGACGGGCAAATAGAATGTCAATGCCGGTGTCTCTGTGCTACTGTTCCATGACAGACACCGATCTCTGCTCAGAACCGTGCTGTCCTGAGAAGGCAGACGGCACTGATGGAAATTAATAGCAATCACTGATGAGCACTGATAGAAGGCACTGATGGGCACTGATAGAAGACACTGATGGGCACTGATAGAAGGCACTGATGAGCACTGACAGAAGGCACTGATGAGCACTGATAGAAGGCACTGATAGAAGGCACTAATGGGCACTGATAGGAGGCATTTATGGGCACTGATAGGAGGCACTAATGGGCACTGATAGGAGAAATTTATGGGCACCGATGAGCACTGATGGGAGGCACAGATGGGCACTGATAGAAGGCACTAATGGGCACTGATAGAAGGCACTAATGGGCACTGATAGGAGGCACTGATAAAAGGCACTGATGGGCACTGATAGAAGGCACTAATGGTAACTGATAGAAGGCACTGATGGGCACTGATAGGAGGCACTAATGGCCACTGATAGGAGGCATTTATGGGCACTGATAGGAGGCACTGATAGGCCACATTGATGAGCACTAATGGGCAGCACTGATAGGAGGCACTAATGTGCACTGATAGGCTGCACTGATAAGTGGCATTGATGGGCACTGATAGGTGGTACTGATGGGCACTGAGGAACACTGATAGGCAGAACTTAGGCAGAATTGATGGGCTTTGATAGGCAGAATTGAAGAGTACTGATAGGTGGCACCGATGGACGCTGTTAGGCGTCATTAATGAGCACTGATAGGTGGTGCTGATAGGCAGAATTGATGGGCACTAATAGGCGGCATTAATGAGCACTGATAGGTAACACTTGTAGGTGGAAGTGATGGGCACTGATAGGCGGCATTGATGAGCACTGATAGGTGAAAAGATTAAAAATGCAGCGCTAGTGTGTAACAAAGTGCGAAAGTGAAGTATCACCTCACGTGCAAATATAAAGCTGATAGTAACTTGTAGGTCAGATATCAACGTGAACAATATACAACAACAAGAACAAACAAATCAGGAAAGTTTGTCACAGACTTGGGTTGCTGAGCCTTTGTGCTTTCTGACACTATGCGATACTGTTTTTTATCCTTTACTTTTTATGTGATCACTCCCTGTACCCACCCAACTAGGTGGATTGTACTGTTGAGCTTTTGCTGTTTTAATAAATTTTTATTTTTGGATTTACGCACTATGTGGAGGCCCTTCTCTTCTTTCCTTTTATGGTTTGATGTGACACCATTTGGAGTTCATACATCCTATCAAGTGTGACCATCGGATGGGAGTCCAAGTTCGTTAGTCGGGCTGTCCTAGCTACACCATTTGCTTACCACGGATTTTGACAGAAGTATTGAGGCGTATCTCCACACCAGCTCCTTCCATCAAATATCTGCCGGATTGTTGAATCCAAACACCTAATTGACCCACCGCCGTATGGTGAGTGTGTCCACTTCTCATGGTAAGCGTACCCATTCCTTCAATATTTCCATCTTGATGCGGCAAATATATTATGAAGAGGTTATTCCTGTCACATATAGTGGTTGATTTACTATCATCAACAGGCATCATCTACACATGGGACTTTATTTCATTTTACTGAAGAATCTCCTATTTTTTTGGTTTAACACAGACAGTTTTAGTTGCAGTTTTTTTTTTTTTTATGCTGTCTTACATGGACATTTTCACCTGTGACAAACTTTCCTGATTTGTTTGTTCTTTTGTTGTTGTATATTGTTCACGTTGATATCTGACCTACAAGTTACTATCAGCTTTACATTTGCACGTGAGGTGATACTTCACTTTCGCACTTTGTTACACACTAGCGCTGTATTTTTATCTTTTCACTTGTTTGTGCAGTTTACTATACTGTTTATGCTAGCTGCTTTACTATTTTTTTACCTACTTTTAAGTTTTATCACTAGTAGCGCAACATTGTTTCATACTTCTGAGCACTGATAGGCAGCATTGATGGGCACTGATAGATGGCACTGATGATTGGGGCACTGATTATCAGTGTAAACAATTTACTGACATTCTTGACAGTTAACGGCAGTCCTTTCCTAACACAGACACAGCGTGGGAGGAAAGGGCTGCGGATAACCGGCAAGTCTGCTTACATGTGATCAGCTGATTACATGGTAAAGGGCCGCTGTGATCGCGCTGGATGCATGTCCCAGGGGTAATGCGGGAAGCACGGTTTTGGGAGGATGTCCATGGACACCCTCCCAAAATTGGAAGCCCAGGGCTCGGATGGAGGAGGGGCAGGGGGGGCCCATCATGGTTTCTTGCACCGGGGCCCTGAAGATTCTAGTTACGCCTCTGCCTTGCGCTATTGTATTCGGGCAGTAGGACTCTTCCGCTGTCAGAATACACTGATCAGCGCTGTCAGAATACACTGATCCGATCGAATGACAACAGGTCCATTCAAAATCATTACACTCCTCTCCAATTAATATATACGGTTATTGGGATTTTTGTTTACCAAAAATAGGTTGCAGAATACATTTCGGCCTAAACTGATGAAGAAATTAGATTTTACATTTTTTTATTGGGTATGTTTTATAGCAGAAAGTAAAAAATATTGTATTTTTTCAAAACTGTCAGTCTTTTTTTGTTTATAGCGCATAAAATAAAAATCGCAGAGGTGATCAAATACCACCAAAGGAAAGCTCTATGTGTGGGGAAAAAAAAGGACAAAAATGTTATTTGGGTACAGTGTCGCATGACCTCGCAGTTGTCAGTTAATGTAACGCAGTGCCATATCACTAAAAATGGCCTGGTCACGAAGGGAGGTAAACCTTCTGGAGGTCAAGTGGTTAATCTCCACTTGTCTTACAGAGCCTTCCATTCCCACTAGTGCAAAACTGGGAAGGAGGAAGTGTAAACTTCAGAGCTTTTGATGAAGTAAACCTTCCGGAGCTGAAGTAGTTAAGGGGGCACGGGTGTAGCACAGTGTACAGGCATACCCCACTCCAAAAGTACACAATGGGACCAGAGCATGTATGTAAAACAAAAATGTACTTAAAGCGGAGTTCCACCCAAAAGTGGAACTTCCGCTTATCTGATTTCCCTCGCTCCAGTGCCACATTTGGCACCTTTTGGGGGGAAGCAGATACCTGTTTTTTACAGGTATCCTGTCCCCACTTCCAGGAGACCGGGCCATGGTGAATTACGTCAGCAGCTCGGTCCCCCTCCTCCCTCCCGTTCAGCTGGGCCAGTGAGAGGGCGCAGAGCGCATGCGCAGTAGGGACCCGGTCATGAAGCCGAAAGGCTACACTACTGGGTTCCCTTAACCGCAATGGCGGCGGTAGCACCCGATCGGCCGATGGAAAAATCAGCTGCGGTGTCAACATCGCTGGACTCTAGGACAGGTAAGTGTCCTAATGTTAAAAGTCAGCAGCTACAGTATGTGTAGCTGCTAACTTTTAATTTTTAAAGGGATGGGAGGAACTCTGCTTTAAAGTGAAGCAATACCTCGCGAGTGTACGGTAAGTGACGGTACGTAAAGCAAAGCGGGGTAGGCTGAGGGCAGGGGAGGCGAACTTCTACTCACATCGCTGCAGCTATCTGACCAGAAGTGGGAGTGGGTACCTGTCAAAACCAGGTACCCGCTCCCCCCCAAAAAGTGCCAAACGGGGCAGTGGAGGGGGAGGATGAAAACAAGCCTAACTTCCCCTTTTTGGGTGAAGTTCTGCTTTTAAGCAATACTAATTGTTATGACAACACTCATCATCTTATGTCATTTTATTTTTCATTTATTACAGGTACTTTTATAGTGCTGTCAATTTATGTAGCGTTTACACATATGCATATTGTACATTCACATTAGTCCCTGCACTCAAGGAGCTTACAATCTAATTACTAAATGCGGTGGGAACATGTACCCTGCATCCTTGTACCCTATTCTAAAACTTCAGTAAAGAAAAATTAAAAGGGAAAAAGTAATTTTTTATTTTTGTAAATCCGCAGCTTTCGATAAACTAATATCTGTTAATCCTGATATGAAGGTAGTTTATCAGGCGCTTCCTGTCATAGGTGACAATACTCTGTCCCTGCCTCCCAACTGCCCCCCTGCACTGCCAACCAATCACATGCCGAGGCTCAATGTGCATGCATGGTGCACTGTTGTCACCATCAGAATGCCAGTCCTAAGTAATGATATGTAGCCACTGCTGCAAAACATGCATTTAGGGCTGGTTCACACCACAAAAATGCACTCCAGATCCGTTCCTGATGCGTTTCTGCATGGGCGTTTTTAATGCGTTCCAGTGCATTTTTGGTGTGTTTTTGATGCAGTTTCAGATGCATTCTAAGTGATTTTTTTTCTTCTTTTTTCGTGTTTATTTTTTTCACTATACTTGGGTCCAGTGCGTTTTTTTTTATGCATTTTTTATGCATTCCAGTGCGTTTCACTGCTTTTTTTGATGCGTTTTACAGTGTTCCAGTAAAGTCCAGTGCAGGAAAAATGCAGCATGTTCTACTTTTTGTTCTGGAACTGACTGCACTGGTGTGACATATGCCATTGGAAACCATATAACCTACTTTCCATGTGTTTTTGATGCAGAAAAAAACGCACTGGACTGCATGTGGTATGAACTAGCCCTTAGACAGAAAGTGGCTGCAAAAAGGACAAAGGAGGTCAGCAGGATTGAGATGAAACACAGGAAAGATAAAAAGGTATAAATAATATTTTCTAGAAAACTGTCATTTTTTATGGCACACAGTGCACAGAACAGGCAAGGTTCACTTCTTTAATAAAAAGAAAGGATTATGGGGCGTGGCCTGACTATGGAGGAGTGAGGACGTGCTGAGCCCGAGCTCCGTCCAGTCCGCAGCATAATTAGCAGCTACAGGGGTGATTACCCCCCGATTTCCGCACAGGGTATGTCACAGCGGCGGCGGGCTTCTTCCCAGCCGAAAAAAGCCCACCCAAAGGTCAGGGACCGCTGGATTCCTTTCTTCTAGACACCCCCCGTCAGCAGAGGGGGAAATCCAAGATGGCGCCGGAACGAACGGCCACGCTGCAGCAACAGGAGATTCAGCCAGCGCCTCCAGCTCTATCTCCTATCTCCTCTCCCAGGCTGGTAAGCGACTCCATCCCCCCTGCATCCCCTCGCTCCACATCATCACAGGACAGGGACACACACCTGGCAGCTTTGACTGAGGACAGAGACATCAGGCAGCATTTATGGTCTCTCCCTACTAAAGAGGACCTAGAGCGCTTTACAAGCAGGATTGAGAGGGCCTTCAGGCAAGATATTGAACAATTACAATCTGATACCACTGAGCTGGGTCACAGGGTAGAGACTTTGGAGCAGAAATTCGATGATTCTATACCCGCCATCTCCCAGCTTAGAGAGCAGACCGTCACACACAGTCATCAAATTGAGGCTCTTTTGTGCCAGTTAGACGACATGGAGAACCGCAGCAGGCGGGCGAATATTCGCATACGAGGCCTCCCAGAAGCTACTGCACCTAAGGACATTGTCCCCACCTTACAGGGAGTGTTCCGTGAAATCCTGAGTTTGCCTCCGTCGGTGCCGATTGAGATAGACAGAGCTCACAGGGCACTTCGGCCCCCATCAGAGGACCCTGACAACCCCAGAGATGTGATCTGCAAGCTACACAAATTTACATTGAAGGATCGCATAATGCAAAAGATGCGCAACAGACCAGTCTTTGACTTTGATGGAGCTCAACTGTCCTTTTACCAGGACCTCTCACGGCGTACCCTAATGCAGCGGCGGGCCCTTCGCCCACTTCTAACGGAAATCCAAGCGGCAGGCCTCACATACCGCTGGGGCTTCCCATTCAGCCTACAGGCTTCCAAAAATGGCCGTTGGGCTATACTACGCACAAAGGATGACCTCCCCCGCTTCCTACATACCTTGGAGCTTAACCCTGTAGACTTCCCGGATTGGCGCACCACCCCGGACATCCCAAAACCCCAGCTACCTCAACCATGGATCCAGGCGGCAGGAAACAGGCGGTCCCGGGGCCGCAACAGGCAAACGGAGGGCCCACGTCCGGGCACTTCCACAACCAGTGACTAAATGAGCTATTGCCACCCTTATCGCTTTTCCTAATTTTTTAGACGGAATCCCCTCTCCATCATTGGCATTTCAGTCAGGGCTCTGGGCCTAACGGACGCGCTGCTGTTACAGTCTACCTACTCCTGTGAGGCACCTCACAGTAGGCCCTTTGCACTACCTTTCTACTACAAGAACCATAAGCATCATGATGGACTAGGGGGTCCGTGGTCCAGCTCCTAGCCTGGCCGCCTTGTCCTCCCCTCTTCTTTTTTGTTTTTGCACTTTTGGGGAGTCCGGGTTCCACAATCTCCTCTTTTCTCTTGTTGAGACGTACTGTTTACCCCCCCTTTTTTGTTTTGCACAATTTTTTTGTTTCCCACCCTGTTTATGTGTCGGAATGGACTGGATGGAAGGATGGGCTAATCGTCTCCTTGGTGGTCTCCCACGTACCCCACCTAGGCCTCACCTTACTAGGTGACAGTCCCTTGTGGGACTCCCAGTCTTCACCCGGGCGGTTTTTGGGTTAAAACCCCCCTCCCGGGCGAGCTCTGTAGACTATTGTTGTTTTTGTTTTCTTCTCCTTATCCCTATCCCGCCTTTTCCCTCCCTATCCCTTCCACTTCCCCACCTAACCCTCTCCAAGGCCCCCTTCCTTCCACCTCCCACCCCTCCCTAGCCTCTCCCTCCCCTCCTCCCAACTTCCCCCTTGATATTATTTTGTGTTTTAGATCACTCTCTAAAGCTAACCATCTATTGCTTTGATCTGCAGGTTGCCTTTTGGCCGACTGGGCCATGCATGGGGAAACCGGAGGAGGTGTGAACGATCAGCTATCATCCACGTCAGGTGCGCCGTCACTAAAGGTACTATCCTACAATGTCAGGGGGCTCTGCTCTCCACATAAGCGCAACAGGCTATGGATGGAACTTAAGAGACTGGGGGCCCAGGTGGTTTTCCTGCAGGAGACTCACTTCAGGGAACAGTCCCTTCCAAAGATACCCACACACCTATACACCCAACGGTTTTTTAGCAACTCCCCAGTTGCCAAATCACGAGGTACAGCCATCGCATTCCATAAGTCATGCCCATTCCAACCTTCAGAGACTCAGGCCGACTCACAGGGCAGATACGTCTTTGTGAAGGGGGTCTTGGCCAACAAAAAATTTACATTTGCGACTCTCTACGCACCCAATGCCCAACAACTCTCCTTTATTGATTCTGTGCTAGATAAATTGAACAAATTCAGGGAGGGTCACCTAATTCTTGGAGGGGATTTTAACGTGAGCCCGGACCCGCTCGTTGACACATCCCATGGCCGCCCCACTCACTCCCAAGCCTTCCTCAAGCATTTTCGCAAGTCACTGCAGAATAGCCTCCTTATAGACACGTGGAGAGCTCTTCATGCATCTGAGAGGTACTACAGCTACTACTCGGGGGTGCATGACGTTTATACACGCATAGACCTTATGTGTGTGGACCATGACACCCTTGAATTGCTGCAGTCAGCTGAAATAGGCAACATCACTATTTCAGATCATGGTCCAATATGGGCCGTGATACGGGTTCCAGACGAAACACAGAGGGCCTGGTCCTGGAGGCTCAACGAAAACCTCCTGGACGACGCCTCAGTGGTAGCTAAGGTCTCCGAGACCATCACACACTATTTTGCGGAGAATGTGTCCGAGGAAATGGCAGACGGAGTGGTGTGGGAAAGCCATAAGGCGGTACTCAGGGGTGAATTGATCTCCCTGGGTTCCAAACTCAAAAGGGAAAGACAGATAGACTTCAAGAGGGTGCTGACAGCTTTGCAGGAAGAGGAACTTAAACACAAACGTCAGGGGGATACTAACGCCCGCGAAAGGCTGACTGAACTGAGGGAGTTGTTTTCTCGCCTCCTCGACTGTCGCGTGCGCAGACAATTACGCCATCTTTCACATAAATACTACGAACAGGGAAACAAATGCGGCAGAATGCTAGCTAGAGCGCTTCGGAAGAGAAGAAGGACAGCCCACGTACACTCGCTCCGGTCCCCTGACGGTACAGCTACATTACACTCCTCTGGGATTGCCTCAATCTTTAGAGATTATTATGCAGAATTATATCACCTAGACATCTCACACACAGGACGATCAGCAAAACTAAAAGCGATTGGCGAATACCTCGCCGCAGCTGGACTCCCCTCCCTGACGCCAGAGCAGCAGCTAGACCTTGATTCCCCCATTTCCCCTCAGGAGATTATTTCAACAGTGAAGGCCCTACCTAATGGGAAGAGCCCTGGCCCGGATGGATACTCCAAAGCATATTATGCAAAGTTTCTCCCCCTGCTACAAAATCATATGTGCAGGTATTTTAACTCTTTGGCCACAAATCACCAGATTCCCCCTGAGGCTTTACTGGCCCACATCACAGTGCTGCCGAAAGAGGGCAAGGACCCCACTCTCCCACAAAGCTATCGACCAATATCGCTACTTAACGTCGACATAAAAATTTTTGCTAAGATTATGGCAAATCGACTTAAACACGTCCTGCCCTCCTTTATTCACCCCGATCAAACGGGATTTATTTCAGGTAGAGAAGCTAGGGACAATTCCATCCGGGCCATACAGCTCATACAATGGGCATGTTCCCATAAGAACTCCACCCCCTACCTTATTCTGTCCACAGATGCCGAAAAGGCCTTTGACAGGATTGATTGGTCATACCTTAAGGCGGTTCTGGAGGCTTGGGGACTGGGCCCTCATATGCTGAGATGGATCATGGCGCTTTACTCAACCCCCAGTGCGAAGGTCAAAGTGAACGGCCATCTATCCTTGGGATTCCCCATACGGAATGGCACGAGGCAGGGGTGTCCCCTCTCCCCCCTACTGTTCGCTCTGGCTTTGGAGCCTCTGCTTCGAACAATACGGGCAAACACTGATATTAGAGGGGTAACAGTAGGGTCTACGGAACACAAACTATCGGCCTATGCCGACGACGTGCTCTTTCATTTGACCCAGCCCTTAGTGTCATTGCCAAACCTTATGAGGGAACTAAAAAGTTTCGGTCATGTGTCAAACTTTAAAATAAACTTTTCGAAATCCGAAATTCTGCCCATTACCATCCCTATAAAAATGGCTACTGGCTTGCAACAAGCTTTCCCATTTAGCTGGGCTAAAACGTCTATTAAGTACTTGGGTATCCAACTTACAAATCGATTTGACACTATTTATTCGGCTAATTTTCCCACCCTTTTGAGCATGGTGCGTAGAGACTTACAGAATTGGACCAAGACCTCCTTCACATGGCTAGGCAAACTTAACATACTCAAGATGAACACCCTTCCTAGGGTGCTCTTTTATTTACAGATGCTGCCAGTTACCCTCCCCAGGAGCTTCTTTGCTCAGCTTCAAAGCCTAATGATTAATTTCATTTGGCATGGTAAAAAACCAAGACTGGCGGTGTCTTTGCTACAGAAGGCCAAAGAAATAGGTGGCTTGGGCCTCCCGGATATACGACGATACTATAGAGCCATTGCGATCCAACATATCCTTAACTGGCGTCACCACGGGGGTTCAAAACTGTGGGTCTCCTTGGAGAAGAGCTTAGCAGGCCGGGACTTGTCATACGCACCCTGGCTGTCCCGTGAACACAGAGGACTTTCACAGACGACCTCACCGCTAACCAATCACATCCTGCGGGTCTGGGACCGCACAAATGCCCTGTATGCTTTGGTGCCCCCGGGCTCCCCATTGGCACCTCTAGGGGGATATAAGTGGTTCCCTCCTGGGGAGCAGAGAACCTTTTTCGGTACGTGGGTGTCCGACGGCAATTATAGTTACGGTAAATTTGTGGATAAGGGCAAGCTGATACCCCTAGACGCCTTGCGGAATAGCCACGGCAGATTCCCTATGGACTGGTGGAGGCACCAGCAACTCCAACACTTTATTGCAACAGAGGGGACCCCGATGAGAGGGCTAGACACCATCACCACACTAGAAAGTCTTTTCATAGAAGAAGAGCCAACTCCTCATTTGATTTCTGAGCTATACAGGCTACTGGGCTCAGTTCCCACTGCTGGTAAGCCAGCTTTCATAAGGGAATGGGAACGAGACCTAGGGGTGGAGTTCACGCCAGAACAATGTCTACACATGTATAAACTAGCACACTCTAGCTCCATAGAATCTAGAACGCAGGAAACTAACTACAAGCTTCTAACTCGCTGGTACCGGGTACCAGCTGCCATAGCACGTATATACCCCTCGGTTTCTGATCGATGCTGGCGAGGTTGCGATCAGAAAGGCACCCTTCTTCATGTATGGTGGGAATGCCCAGTGATTAGGTCTTTCTGGATGGAAGTACAGACTACCATTAAAAATGCCCTGCAGATTGAGATCCCGTTCTCCCCTGAGCATTTCCTCTTGCACCTCCCCGCCCTCCCTCTAAGCCACTACAAAAAAAGCGCCCTTCCTCATCTACTAAATGCTGCTAAAAGGCTTATACCTCTCTATTGGAAGCGTCCACAGGTCCCTACCTTAAAAGAATGGCTACAGAAGGTGGATGATATCAGAGAGGCGGAGGAGTGGGTGGCGAGGTGCAAAGATAGGAGTGAGCGCTTTGATGGTATTTGGGCTCAGTGGCGGAGATTCACCATCGACACTAATCCGGTGTCCTCTAGCATAAATGTCGCGCTGTTGGAGTTAGCAGAGCCCTCCTTGAAGCTAAGGAGGCCTGTTGGCGGTGATGTGCGTACCTGAGTGGAAGTTTTAGCGCCCTATTGATTGCATGGGGTGTTGACCTTTTCTTTCCTAATGCATGGTTCACAAGGTATATAGCTGTAGGCTAATATGAGACCCCTCCCTCCAATACCAAAATGGAGGGCTGAGGGGGATGGGTCCGGCCAAGCCGATGCGGCGGGACCCCCTCTTAGGACTCAATATGACTGTTTAGCAATGTAATAAAGTTCGGAGATGATTTAATCCCTCCCCCCTTTCCCCTCCCTCCCTTACCCCTACGTATTACAACTTGTTATACATCTTGTTTTTGTATCAACATATTGGTCTGCACTGGAAAAAATGCAATGTTCTGTGGTAAGAATGACCATAGACTATATGTAAGTATGTTCTTTTTCTTATTATATAAAATAAAAATAAAGATTACAAAAAAAAAAAAAAAAGAAAGGATTATAGCTCGCTTCAGAAGAGCCCTAGGTAGGCAGACAAATGCATTCCTTTGATGATCTGGTCAAGTTATAGTTTGGAAATTATGGATTGATAGCAACATCTATTCAGTCTCTGGTCTCTGCACTGCAAGAACTGATTTGGAATTAGTGTGTAGGCCAGTCCACAATAGTCATGCACATAAATTATTTTTCAGGTAATCATAGCACCAGCTCCATGCAATCAAAGTCTGCTGCAGAATGCAGACACTGATAACACTATCAGATGCAATCACACAGCTACCAAAGGCCTTGTAGCTCTAGGACATACAGTATGAGTCACTAAGGTTTATCATACAGCTACATACGTCAGTCATCAGCAACCTGTGTGTTGTTATTCATCGAGGTAAATGTACACTGAGCAAAATTATAAATGCAGCACTTTTGTGTTTGCCCCTATTTATTATGAGCTGAACTCAAAGATCTACGACTTTTTCTATGTACACAAAAGGCCTATTTCTCTGAAATATTGTTCACAAATCTGTCTAAATCTGTGTTAGTGAGCACTTCTCCTTTGCCGAGATAATCCATCCACCTCACAGGTGTGGCATATCAAGATGCTGATTAGACAGCATGATTATTGCACAGGTGTCGCACCGATTAGGACAGTGCCATTGACGGCAATTGCCGCCGATTTGGCATGCGATTTGACATGTCAAATTGCATGTCAAAATGCTCCAGTGTGAACCAGGGCTTAGAGAGATTTGTGGACAATATTTGAGAGAAACAGGCCTTTTGTGTACATAGAAAAAGTCATAGATCTTTGAGTTCAGCTCATAATAAATAGGGGCAAACACAAAAGTGTTGCGTTTATAATTTCCTCAGTGTATAAAGTAAATCTTTTCTCTGGAATATATGGAGCTGTCATTGCATGCCCTCTTCAAGCTGCCTGGCTTTTGCACTAGGCTACTAAATTTAATACATTCTAATGCCGCGTACACACGGTCGGATTTTCCGAAGGAAAATGTTGGATGTGAGCTTATTGTCGGAAAGCCCAACCGTGTGTATGCTCCATCGAACATTTGCTGTCGGACTTTCCGCCAACAAATGTTTGATAGCAGGTTCTCAAATTTTCCGCCAACAAAACTTTGTTGTCGGAAAGTCCGATCGCGTGTACACAAGTCCGTCGCACAAAAGTTCAACCATGCTCTGAATCAAGCAGAAGGAGCCGCACTGGCTATTGAACTTCCTTTTACTCGGCTCGTCTTGTACGTCACCACATTCCCGCGTTCAGAATTGTTGTCTAACATTTGTGTGACCGTGTGTATGCAAGACAAGTTTGAGCCAACAACCTTTGAACAAAAATCCACGGTTTTGTTGGCGCAAAGTCCGGTCGTGTGTACGCGGCATAAGTCAATGGCTGAACAAATACACATAATACAAATATGCAGATCAAGAAAATCACACATTCTTACCTACATAGGTACTCTAGGTTAATGACTCCATGTATTGAAGCCGGAGGGCCAGCAATACAGCCGGACAACTAGCACTTGCAGGATGATGAGTCAACAATGGCACCTTAAGGACTCATTTACACTGCAATCCCTGCATTCACTGATCGTTTTCTGCATGTGCATTCAGATGCCTTTGCTATGCGTTTTCAGTGTATTCTTTGGATTTTTTAAAAATTTATTTTAAATGGATTTTTTAAAAATTTATTTTAAATACATTTTTTAAATTACACACCAAAATAGAAGTAAACAGGGTCACTTATCCAGCTCTTTAGATGTAAAATATAGCATGTAAAATTAAGCAGCTGCAATAATCATACATTACATTTAAAAGAAAGCGAAAAAAGTTCCAAGAAGTTAGGTCCTTTCCAGCTTAAGCAGCGCTAGAAAATTGAATTACCAAAAATAAAATAAAAATAAAAATAACTGTGATAAAAATAACACTTTAAAAATTATTATAACAAGTGTGAAAGTCTAGGTGCTGGGTGATATTTCACATATTAATGTGACAGTTCATATCAGCGGAAGAGATGTTCCACCATCACCACACCGTGTGATTCCATTCTCTATAGGAATTGCACTCACCGAACTCCTAATATTCAATCGCCTTAATAAATGTATTCAGCTTTATTGTCAGCAACTAAAGGACATCAGCATGGGAATTCGGTGTCGATCAACCTGACAAATGGATGATATCCTGAACAACTCCAAACTGGACACGCCAGAAATCGTCTTATACAACTCAAGCATATGAAAGGAAAGTAATCCTCATAGTGTGAAACTGTAAACTTTTATTCTCCCAAAACACCCGACCCTTAAGCTATTGCACTTACAGACATAGTATTTAAAAAAGCATTCAAGTAAATAATGCACTGTGCAGTGATATCAGTTCCGATAATCTCACCACCTCAAAGGAGAGCGAATCGTTGGTGGTGGGTACCGGGAGAGATTCGGAGCCGATCACCAATGCAGCAAGCCGTGTAGAGACCACTGTCTGCCTTGGGTATTATGGGATGTGTATGTAGATTAGCTGTGAGATTGGTGGGGGGCTAATTCCTCTAACAGCTCTCACTGTTGACTGGACAGTCTACCCCGCCCGGAATGCAAAGGAGGGGGGGGGGTTGTCCAGAGTATTACCTGTGTTTTCAATAAACAGTCCATGTTCAGCAACCAAACCAGTATTATCTTGTTGTTGTTAGCGGTGCATGAGGCCTTCGAAGGAGACTGGAAAAACATGTTCCTTCAATGGGAAACGTGGAGAGGATAGATACAAAGGTTGACGGAAGAGATATTAGCAAAGGCAGAGTTCAAGTAGGAAAGAGTAGGAAGAGGAAAAAAAGAATGGGGGAAAATGTAAGGGAAGTGGGAGAAGGAAAGAAATTGTAGCTTTTTATAAAGGTACAGGTGCATCTCATAAAATTAGACTATCATCAAAAAGTTAACTGATTTAGGTAATTCAATTCAAAAAGTGAAACTTATATTTTATATAGATCCGTTACACACAGAGTCATATATTTCAAGTATTTCTTTCTTTAATTTAGATGATTATGGTTTACAGCTAGTGAAAACCCAAAATTCAGTATCTCAGAAAATTAGAATATTACATAAGGCCAATAATAAAAAGGATTTTTAATACAGAAATGTGTTACTGAAAAGTATGCCCATGTACAGTATAGTATGCACTCAATACTTGGTCGGGGCTCCTTTTGCATGAATTACTGCATCAATGCAGCGTGGCATGGAGGTGATGAGCCTGTGGCACTGCTGAGGTGTAATGGAAGCCCAGGTTGCTTTGATTGCAGCCTTCAGCTCATCTGCATTGTTGGGTCTGGTGTTTCTCATCTTCCTCTTGACAATATCCCACAGATTCTCTATGGGGTTTAGGTCAGGTGAGTTTGCTGGCCAATCAAGCACAGTGATACCATGATCGTTAAACCAGGTATTGGTACTTTTGACAGTGTGCCAAGTCCTGCTGGAAAATTAAATCAGCAAATCCATAAAGCTGGTCAGCAGAGGGAGCATGAAGTTCTCTAGAATTCCCTGCTAGAGGGCTGCTCTGACTGTGGACCAACACCAGCAGAAGACATGGCCCTCTCAAATTATAAATAACTGTGGAAACTTCACACTGGACCTCATGTAACGTGGATTCTGTGCTTCTCCACTCTTCCTCCAGACTCTGGGACCTTGATTTCCAAATTAAATGCAAAATTTTCCACAGTCCGTGATGATTTAGGGAGCCTTGTCATCTGCTGGTGTTGGTCCACTGTGTTTTATCAAGTCCAAAGTCAGCGCAGCCCTCTACCATAGTTTATTACTTATAAATTTATGTGGCAAAAATTACTGCAACAAAATATTCCATGGCACCAGATTGGCTATATTGATATCATGTTCGTGGCTTCAAAGTAATAAATTCATATTTATTATAAGAGATGAACAGTAAAACACAATTGGTGTATATACACATATACACATATACACACACACATATATATACAGCACCTGAGAGCCAATTGGAAAATCGGCTGGAGTGCCGACATCGCTGGATTCCAGGACAGGTATGTGTCCTAATATTAAAAGTCAGCAGCTACAGTATTTGTAGCTGCTGACTTTTAATTTTTGGAGGGGGGGCTGGAGCTCCGCTTTAACAACTAAGGTAAAGTTATATACTTACTTCAATGAATCAATCAATCAGTCAATCAATCGATCATGTGCTATATAAAATCCTTTTTTTTTTCACTTGCACATGATTGAGTATCAAAGTGAAGACAGGTTCTCTTTAGTTACAAACCTTTTTTATTGCTAAATAAACAGTGACTGCTCATTTTGCAGTCTTTGCTCATTTAGTAAATAAATCCCAATATGGGAGCAGGCCCAGACAGAAAGACTTTTCATGTTCTCCTTATGTATCAGTATGCCTGCTACTTGCGATCTGAGCTAGGGGTTCGATTTCTACCCTTTACTTGCTTGACACGTGCATAAGCAGCAATTGGAGAGTTCTCAAATGGAAACGTCAGAAGATTTACAGCTTGACGTGAACCTTTTCTTTCTGGCTGACCAAGAGCTGATATGCTCTCTGAATCCTTAGTGCAGGTGACTGAATTAAGTCTTGGAGTTGGAGGCCTGTATGATTAAAGGAAAATTTTTCAAAATGTGGATAGAAATTGCGCAGGTGAAATACTAAATAATCAAAACAGCAGCTGGCAATTACACAACAGAACATTCATGCATAAAAAATATATAACCCAAAATTGCAGCGCTAAAATATCAAGTGATAAAACCAAAATGCAAATTAAATAAACAGTGATAGGACCATGAGAACATCTAAAATATTCAAATCCGTTAGGAAATCCAACATAAATAAAGTTCTTAAATATTCATGTCTCAGTGATGATAAAAGATTGAACACCAAAAGTGCACCTTCCACCGTGAAAAAAGAAAGGCTGTGCCCTTACCAGATGACTAGACTCCACGTTATAGGAGCCTAGTAAAGAGTGGATGAGTGTAATACATACGATCCATCCTTTGGATATAAACAGGATCATGGAAGTATCAACATAGGTGGCTGCTCTCTTATGCCCTGTACACAGGGTCGGATTTTCCGACGGAAAATGTGTGATAGGACCTTGTTGTCGGAAATTCCGACCGTGTGTAGGCTCCATCACACATTTTCCATCGGAATTTCCGACACACAAAGTTTGAGAGCTTGCTATAAAATTTTCCAACAACAAAATCCGTTGTCGGAAATTCCGATCGTGTGTACACAAATCCGACGCACAAAGTGCCACGCATGCTCAGAATAAATTAAGAGACAAAAGCTATTGGCTACTGCACCGTTTATAGTCCCGACGTATGTGTTTTACGTCACCGCGTTCAGAACGACCGGATTTTCCGACAACTTTGTGTGACCGTGTGTATGCAAGACAAGTTTGAGCCAACATCCGTCGGAAAAAATCAATGGATTTTGTTGTCGGAATTTCCGATCAATGTCCGACCGTATGTACAGGGCATTTGTTTCTCGCTCCCAAGTACGGTAAAAGAAAGGAGAAGAAGAACGCCAACATAGCATAAAACCGTGATGGTTTATTGAGGTAGCATAAGGCCCCTTTCACACTGGGGCGTCGGTGGTAATGCGCCGCTATTTTTAGCGGCGCTTTATCGTCGTATTTGCAGGGGTATTCGGGCATTAGCGGGGCACTTTTAACCCCCGCTAGCGGATGAAAAAGGGTTAAAACCACCCGCAGCACTTTGCCAGCAGTATAACCGCGCTGCCCCATTGATTTCAATGGGCAGGAGCGGTGGAGGAGCGATATACACACCGCTCCTTCACCGCTCCAAAGATGCAAGGACTTTTTTTACCGTCCTGCCAGCGCACTGCTCCAGTGTGAAAGCCCTCGGGGTCTAAGTCCAAACAGACAAGGATAAAACAGTTTCCAAGGTAAAAAAGGTCTGCAGATCACATAGGAACTAGCGTGGTGAGAATTCCATGGTGGAGTCTATGCTAATTCTCACCACACTAGTTCCTATGTGATCTGCAGACCGTTTTTTACCTTGGAAACTGTTTTATCCTTGTCTGTTTGGACTTATGCTACCGCTCCTATCACTTTAACATCTGTTGCTCATCTAATCGTGAACCCAACCCCCCTTCCCATTTTCCAATAAATGGAGGTTTTTCCAGTCCCTAAAGATCCGTAAATATTTTATAGATCCGAGATATTCCATGGTTCAGTGTTGTCTGAACATTACATAGTCTTTCTATTGGATTTAAGTTCTCCTCTGTTCTAATTAGCCGTGGCAATGTTGTCACAAAGTGCTTCAGCTGTAAATACCTCCCATTCATTGATCTTTAATAAATCACTTTTATGTTTTAACTCCTAGAACGTTCTTATTTTCCCTTTATCTACTACATCTTTTAATTGTGCGTTCCCTATCCAGCTTCCAAAAAGTGTCCCTTTGCCCGGTAAAAAAAAAATGTCCCTGAAAGTGCAATTAGTGGTGAATTATATTCCCATCTTTCTTGCCTATAAAATAAACCGCTTGCCGACCAGTGCATGACGATATACGTCAGCACAATGGCATGGCTGCGCAAATGGGAGTACAAGTACGTCCCCTTTAATATGCGGAATTGTGGGCACGCCCCCGCCACGTATTCCGCGACCGTGCCCGTGGGTCCCACGGACTCGATGTCTGCCGGTGTCCCGCGATCATGTCACGGAGTGACAGAAAGGGAAGATGCCCAAGGCATTTCCCCGTTCATCGATCCCTAGTGTTTAATGACAATGGTCCCAAAATAGTGTCAAAAGTGTCCGATGTGTCCGCCATATTGTCGCAGTCACGATAAAAATCGCAGATCGCCGCCATTACTAATAAAAAAAAAAAATTAATAATAAAAATGCCATAAATCTATCCCCTATTTTGTAGGCGCTATAACTTTTGCGCAAACCAATCAATATACGCTTATTGCGATTTTTTTTTTACCAAAAATATGTAGAAGAATATATATCGGCCTAAACTAAGAAAGAAAATTAGTTTTTTTATATATTTTTTGGGGATATTTATTAAAACAAAAAGTAAAAAATATTGTTTATTTTTCAAAATTGTTTTTTTTTGTATATAGTGCAAAAAATAAAAACCGCAGAGGTGATCAAATACCACCAAAAGAAAGCTCAATTTGTGGGGAAAAAAAGTACATCAATTTTGTTTGTGTACAATGCCGCGTGACCGTGCAGTTGTCAGTTAAAGCAACGCAGTGCCGTATCGCAAAAAATGGCCTGGTCATTAAGGGGGTAAATCCTTCTGGGCCTGAAGTGGTTAAAGCAGAAACATCTAGGCAGGAAAAAGCGATCTGGGACGCATAAAAGTTGTTATACAATAGGCTACATTCACATCTGCACTCTTGGGTTTAGCTTTTTTAAAACTCAGCAATGCAAATGTAGTCAAAATGGTTCATGACATGAAAGGATACTGACAAAACACTTACTTCTCTGAGCTGCTTCTGCTATTATTGTAAGCAGGTTGAAGTTCTGGAGACATTTCCTCTCTATTTGGTGTGAGTGTCCACAACCGAGTCTGAGGAATTATCTGAAAGTATAAAAATGTGTAAACATTATTATTACAGCAAAATGTATCTGTCTGCATACAAATACTATTTTGTACAGCACTACAGTGCTTTAGTAAAAAGTTCTTATTCCTAATTATCAGTTCTTAAGTGCAGTAACCTTAACAACCAATCAGAATCCAGATCAGTGGCAGCCCATCCATAGAGGGCGCACGGGCGCTGCGCCCCCTGTTGGAGGGTTGTCAGTGCCGCGCCGGCAGCCTCCCGGAGTGAGGGGGGGTGTGGTGTCAGTGCTGCGCCGTGGGACGCCCGCAAGGGGGTGGGGGTTGTGCTTGTTTGCCGCCCCCCCAAACGAAAGACCCACCAGCCGCCACTGATCCAGATTGGTTCCATTTAAAGTGTATTTTTACTTTTGCAGCACAAAATGTTTATGTGTTCCCAGTCAGACAGCCTATTAAAATAAATCTTCTTTAGATGGGCAACTGCAAGCATTTCTGAACAATTTCAGAGGGAGTCTGTCCCAAGAGAAATGCTTAAAGCCCAACTTCATGTAGAAATGAATGTTAAAGGATAAGTTCACTTTCATAAAAAAAAAACAATTTGCAGGTAAAAAAAATGTGCCTTTATTATTTTTTTAATTAGGAGCCTGTAAAACATTGTACCTCTTCTCGGGTCCCTCGTCCACGCTCCTGGCCCCTCCCTCCTGCTGAGTGCCCCCACAGCAGGTAGCTTGCTATGGGAGCACCCGAGCCGAGCTGCTGTTCTGTATGTCCATTCAGACACAGAGCCACTGCTAGGCCTCGTCCCTCTCTCTCCTCATTGGCTCAATGAATTTGGGGGGACTGAGGAAGGAGAGTCCCGGACAGCCGAGGCTCTCGTGCAACATCACCGGATCGAGATGGGGCTCAGGTAAGTATTAAGAGGGCTGGGGGGGCCTGCTGTACACAGAAGGTTTTTATCTTTATGCATAGAATGCATTAAGCTAAAAAACCTTCTGCCTTTAGAACCACTTTAAAAGCATGTTTGTGAGAACAATAAAAAATACCACCAGCGTACAGCAGGAACCCTCTGGCACCCTAAAGTTACACTCTTGCTTTAACAATCCCAAAAATCCTATAATGCAGACACTAATGCTGTGGACACACGAGCAGACTTTCGACGGACTGAACTCCGAAGGACTTTTTGATGGACTTTCGACGGAGTTCCGACACAACGGACTTGCCTACACACGATCACACCAAAGTCCGATCGTTTCGAACATGATGACATACGACCGGACTAAAATAAGGAAGTTCATAACCAGTAGCCAATGGCTGCCCTAGCGTCGGTTTTAGTCCGTCGGACTAGCATACAGACGAACGGATTTTTCGACCGGACTGGAGTCCGTCAAAAAGATTTGAAACATGTCCCAAATCTAAAATCCGTCTGATTTTTCGACAGCAAAGGTCCCATGAAGCCCACACACGATCGGATTGTCCGGCGGATTCGTTCCGTCGGACCTTTGCTGGCTAAAAGTCCGGTCGTGTGTACACGGCATAAGAGATTCAGTGCCCCTGTTCTGCCCAAATCCCAGGTCATACTGATAAGGCATACCTTAAGGATATCTTGGAAGTGCCAAACACCTCCCTCCTTCCACACATTCCTGTTGGCCAAAGAGGCCAATAGTAACAGTAAAGGTATTTTTTTATTTTAAGAACTACTACTTAAGAAGTATTTGAACTGAACCATCACTTTTTTTCCTCCATAAAACACGTATGTAGACTTTACAATGCTGCAACCGTAAAGAAAATGAAAAGGAACACCTCAATGGATCCCGAAGAACTAGCTATGAGGCTGGAGGTAGCCATTGCTAATCTCTTTCAGAAAATTCTCCCACAGGATTATAAATTTGATCAGCTAATCTTGTGATCCAGGTATCCCTGTCAGATAGATTTAGTATTTACATTGTTCATCACAATTCAGGCACACATTACAATACCTGTAAATGTTCAATATGAACACTTTGTTCTTTCATAAGTCAGTTAAGTGCCAAGTTGCATTCCACTGGCTGCATAGATTGCGGCACTTACCTGAAGTGGCCCTTGTTTGCTCTTTTCTTCCAGTTTTTGCAGACTGGCTCTCAGTTTGGTGTTCTCCTCCTCTAAAATGCTGATACGAATGCTGTTTGCTTGGAGCTGTTTTTCCATATCCTCAGTGATATCACCAGAACCTTCAGAATGTCACCATAAAGTCATACAATAGAACAGTCAAGATAATTCATAAAACTCTTTTTATTTTTCACAATCATCATTAGAGTAACAATAGTGGCTTTAACATAGAGGAAAAACAATTATGTGCATTAAATTAAGTTATAGTAGCATATTTCACTTTGTATTAGTGTATATCAGTGAAAAGAATTAAAGTGGAACTTTGGGGTCCATAATGAAAATGGGCGGACAAACAGTTTTTTAATGCAGAAGAGGCAGGCTTTACTTGCCTGCCCGCCCCTGTACAGTAAGCTGTGCAAGCACAGCTACTGCACAAATTTGGCAATGCCGAATCTGACAGAACACCCACATGCATGGGAGTGATGTCATCTCGGCCCAGCCAGTGACAGTGGCTGACGATCGAGACCTGGAAGCCAGACACCCGAAGGTGTCAGCGGCCGGCGGTGAATTCCAAAGACAGCGCATCGCTGGATTCTAAGTGAGTACAGTTATGCTTTAAAAATTAATTGCTTGCTCTAAGATGCTGCACCTCACACATTGCTTTATCCTATAAAATAAAGTCCATAAAATGAGTGGGCGGGACTTAGTGACAAGTGCTGCGCAAAGCAGAAGCGCCAGAGTATTACCTTTCAGAGTTGCTTAGCATTTGACGCCTTTGATGCCTTATATGGTTACTGTTATAATTTGGTTAATGTGATGATTATGTAAGTGCATATAACTTTGGCACATGATAAAGCATCATCAAAGTAAGTTCTTGACAAAATAGGGGGTTGGGCAGCTACGCGACAGATGAGGTTCAATACTGAGAAATGTAAAGTGATGCACTGTGTTGCGTTTATTACAATATGATTTTTTTTTATTAATCAGACTTAAGATACATGGGACATAACATTACACAATAGTGGTTGGTCATAGAGATATTGTCAGTTTTTGTCTTGAGTAGATTTCTCAAACAAATGCTGTTTTATACAATGGGGGTAAATATCATTGTTGTATTGTATTGTTACAGTTTTCAACAGGCTATTGTCTCTATTGATACAGTACACAAGAAAGAGATTTAGTTGTTTGAGGTCCTTTCAGCTCTCAAACTGAAAGAATGACTGTTAGATTACTGTCAGGTGTTGGCCTGATTAGACAATGGGTACGTAGATGCAGTTTTCAACAGTCCATTGTTTCTACAGCTACAGTAAACAGGCATGTTTTCTGTTGTTTGGTAGCTATGGCAAACAGCCTGACACATAAAAGGGGGTGAGTAGGGACACAGACACACACACACCATCATACTGTAACATCTGACGCCACTCATGATAGAAGAAACTTGCCTGATGCTCCAGGAGAATCATTGCCAATGGAGATCACGAACATACAGTAACAGAAGATAAGTAACCTTTAAGTGTATTTGTACTATTATAGACCATAGGCTGTTCAGTTTGCTAGGCATTTTTGCTTGTTATAGATATCTGTCAGTCTTTTATTGTATTCCTAAGATTGTACAGCTTTGTATGTACAGCATCTTTGTATAGTAAAGCACATTTACACTGCAGAAATCTCAGCTTCCTTGATTATACCACAAAGTAACCTTGCTAGATAGACGCAAACAAAACATTTGGGGGCTCGTGCCGCGATCTGTGCTATAATTCAACTGAAGCAGACCTGTTTTTCTGTAGTGTGTTGTGTAGCTTGTGCTAGGTAAAATGCTGCGTAAGCTGTTTAGGAAAAGCAAGGCTGCAGAGGGTTCTGGTGGCCAGAAGGAAGTGTGCAGCTTACCTATCTGAGCCAGAGACAATGAGTGGGAGCCTCTTGCTAAAGAATTTGTGAAGTATGCTTCTCCCTTGAAGCTGACTTGGGGTGATAAAGTCTCAGATCATTTTGTAGATTTTAGCCTTAAGGGGTTGGATTTAAGTAAAAAAGAGAAGAGGACAGTGTCCACAGTGGGCTGGTATTTCCTTAATGCTATTTACACTGAATCACAGAGAAGGGAGAAGGCAGAGGCAGAAGTTAAGGTATTAAAAGACCAGCTAGCAGTGTGTGCGTTCAACTGCTAGTCGGCTGATGAGTTGCAAAAGCGGTGTGCAGCCCTCATGACCAAATCAATTAATGCCTTAAGGAAAAGGAAGGGCCGTAAACCTGTTAGTAAAGCCAGGGTACGTGCCATTGTCACATCCCAAAATATGATATTTTGCATGATGATCTGCTAGTGCGAAAGAAAAAGTATGCCAGACCTCTCATTACTAAGCATAGGAAACGGCAACATGATAGAGAGGATATGGCAGATGGGGAGGTGCATTATCGTAACCCCAGAGATGTTGAATTTGAAGAAGTATGGGAGTTTACACAAACTGAACTCCTTGAGCTGGCAAAACAATACAAACAAAGGTCTGGGGAACCCCTATTGACCTGGCTCCTATGCTTATGGGATGAAGGGGCGGACAGTGTTGTTTTGTCAGGTAAGGAAGCAGTGACTATGGGAGCGTTAACCCATGATCCACAATTGCGTCAGCCAATGCGAAAAGCCAGAGAGTTTAGCGTGAATTTTTCACTGTTAGACCTCGTGAGAGATGGAATAGTCCGAGTATATGCTAGTCCTACTGACCTGGAAAATACCTACTCATGGAAAGCAATAGGAGAGGGTATTTCCAGGTTACGTGAGATGGGATGTATAACCTGATTAAATACGTTTCCAGAATGGATGGGTCCAGATATGGAACCCTTTACATCTGCTCTGTGCTCTAAGCTGATGAAGTCTGCGCCATTTAATCTCAGGGCTCAATTATTGTCCTTGTTGGGAGGCCTGGGATTAAACAGCAAGATTCATGAAGCCACTACACTTTTAACCCAGTTGGGGGAGCTAGAGGAGACTAAAACAAAACCTGTCAGGGCAGTAGATAAGGTCAAGGCAAGACAGGAAGAAAACACGCAGAAAAGAACAGAGAAGAAAGGGAATGGGGTAGAGAAGACAGGAGGTGAAGAGAAAACCAGGCTAGTTATTTCTAGGAAAGAAATGTGGGTGGACCTATTAAAGGCAGGAGTACCTAAAGATGAGATAGATGGGATTTCTACTGCAGAAATGCTGAAGAGGTGGAAACATTTAGTAGGGAAAACTGTCAGGGTTAGAAACACTACTCCTAGTGAAGATAACATCAGCCTAGACTTAGAGGAAACAGAACAGACCCCTCCTGTTAGCCCCAAACCAATTCCCAAAATTGAACATGAACCCAAACCCAAATCCCTTTATCCTGGGGAGGAATTAGAATCAGAAAAGGGGATTGGGAGATTCCTTATCCTTTATGAAGGGAAGGTGAGTCTCCTGTAATAGCCATGAGGACAGTGACAGCAGGAGACTGACGCCCATATGCACCTGTCACTGTATGGTGGGGGAAGTCATCTTCTCCTACACATGTAATGGCTTTAGTTGATAGTGGAGCTGAAGTTACACTTTTGCAAGGAAATCCTTCCCATCACAAAGGATTTATTTATGATTTATGATTTATGAATTGATTTATGTAGAAGGTTTGGGAGGGCAAACTACACCAGCAGTTAGGATATGGGTGAAATTGGCTATGGGCAAGGGATCAGGATTTATGACAAATGTTTTGGTATTAGAGTTACCCGAAAATATTCTTGGGATGGATGTACTTCAAGGTCGGTCAATTCAGACTGAAAGAAGTACATTCACATTCAGGTATCCTGGAGACCACAAAGAAATTGGGGAGACTATTCAAGAACTGTTGAGAATAGGGATCCTTAGACCTGCTGTAAGTCCTTTCTCCTCTCCGGTGTTTCCAGTAAAGAAACCTGATGGGACATATAGAAAGACTGTGGATTACAGAGGTCTAAACAAAGTGGCACTTCCATTGAAGTCAGCTGTACCAGATATGATCTCAATTGTTGAGAAAATTGCTAAAGATGCAGGAGAATATCATGCCGTGATAGACCTGGCTAATGCTTTCTTTTCGATTTTGATAGACCCAGAGTGTCAAGACCAGTTTGCTATAGTGTGGGACGGCCGCCAGTACACTTTCACCATGCTTCCTGAAGACTATGTTCATTCTCCAACGATTTGTCATGGACTGATTGCCCGAGATTTAAGTACCCTGAGTTTGAAAGTCACTGTGTTCCACTACATTGATGACATCATGATCTCTGGAACAAAAGAAGATGTAACTGAAGCACTGCACCTGCT
Source organism: Aquarana catesbeiana (assembly GCF_042186555.1). Classification (NCBI taxonomy): domain Eukaryota; kingdom Metazoa; phylum Chordata; class Amphibia; order Anura; family Ranidae; genus Aquarana; species Aquarana catesbeiana. The sequence continues at coordinate 326,937,881 of NC_133324.1, read as the reverse complement.
GATAGAGCACATGGAGAACAGAGGGTGGGCTATCGACAAAGACAAAGTCTAAGGACCTGCCACAGAAGTGAAATTCCTGGGAATGATGTGGACTGGGCCGCAGAGGAAAATTCCAGAGACAGTTGTGCAAACTATCCAGGCTCTGTCGCCCCCTACTACCAAAGAGGAGGCACAGAAGTTCATTGGAGTTGTGGGGTTCTGGAGAGCGTTCATCCCACATCTTGGACTGATTCTGAGGCCTATATATAATGTCACCAGAAAAAAGTCTAAGTTCTCATGGGGTTCAAAGCAGCGGACTGCATTCCTGGCTGCTAAAGAAGCTATTTTGCAGCATCAGGGATTAGGACCCGTGAGACAAGGAGTACCATTTCAGCTAGATGTAGTGGAGCAGAATGGTACCATATCTTGGAGTCTATGGCAGCCAAATGAAAAGAAAGGACTGAGAGCAATACCCATTGGATTTTGGTCCAAACAACTGACAGGGGCACAGAAGAGATACACGCTCCTAGAGAAGTACCTGTTTGGGGCCTACACAGCACTTCAACATGTAGAGACCATCACAGGAAAGGACACAGTCACCATCCATACTGCACTGCCAATAGCAGGATGGGTGCGAGATAATGGACTGACCACTAGGGCAGCTGTAGCCCAGAACCAGACACTGATGAAATGGAAGTGGTACCTTCAAGAAAGAGGGGGTATTGCAGCTGGGGATGTTAGAGACATTTCAAAACAGTTGGCTGGGCTTGTTACTTTTACCAGCACCCGGCCAGAAGAAGAAATTCCTGTGCTGCAGTCATCCCCCATTCAAGAGGCTCCACCCTTTGAATCTCTGTCAGAAGACATGAAGGAGTCAGCGTGGTTCACTGATGGTTCAGCCATAGTCACCTTGTCTGGACGTAAATGGACAGGAGCAGCCTACAACCCAAGCACAGACACAGTCCTGCAGGAGACCGGAATTGGAGGGTCCAGTCAGTATGCAGAGTTGAAAGCGGTGGTGATGACTTTTCAGGAGGATCCTTCTTCCCATGTCACTATCTACACTGACAGCTGGGCGGTTTTTAAAGGACTGACAACTTGGATGCCCACGTGGAAGTCCAATGAATGGATGATTCATGGAAAGGTGGTGTGGGGAGGCAAGGAAGTCTGGGACTACATCTGGAAGGAAGCTCACTCCCGCACCATAAAAGTGGGGCATGTTGATGCACATATGCCCCTAGTCCCAGACTTTGAGAACTATAACAGAGTTGCAGATGAAATCGCCAAAGTGAAGGCAGTTGTGCCAATTGATCCTATCTTGATGAACTTGGCCAACTGGGCCCACAAGCAATTTGGGGCAGAAAGCAACATATGAATGGTCACAGCAGAGAGGATTGCCTATATCCATGGAGATGATAAAGACTGTAATAGGGAACTGTACAGCGTGTGGAGAAGTGTGACAATGGCCATTGCAAAAGTACTCCACCGGGTTGATTAAGAGGGGTGAGAGGCCTGCAGAGATCTGGCAGATTGACTTCATCGGTCCCCTGCCCGGGGAAACAATGGACTGAGATATTGTTGCACTGCAGTGGACACCTATTCAGGACTTATGCTTGTTCATCCTTGCAAACATGCAGATCAAGCCGCAACGCTTCAACTGATCCAGAAACTTGTTGTTGCTTATGGTTGTCCCAAACAAGTCCAAAGTGATAACGGCTCACACTTCACCGGATCAACAGTACAGCAGTGGGCCAAAGATTCTGGAGTATACTGGTTGTGCCACATCCCAAACCATCCACAGGCAGCTGGTTTGATTGAAAGATACAACGGGCTATTGAAGGACCAGATACGCAAACTTACACCCACACATACACTAAGGGGGTGGGACACACAGGCAGTCATGTTGTTAAATTCTAGGCCAATAGCCAAAAGCACACCATATGAGAGGATGGTAGGGGCTGGGGCACAGATTCCACAGCTGGAGTGCAGAGTTCAGTATTTATGTAAGATTCCTGAAAGAACAGGGCTTAACAGATACCATGTTACTGCTTCCCATGACATGGAAACCAAGAGTGACGTATCTGAAGCTAAAGCCTATCTAGGAATGAGAGGGAATCTGGCAGGAAGGTTTGAAGTTACATTTGCATTGACAGATGAGCTTCAAGACAGTGGCTGGGACTCTGACTGGTTAGTGGATACTTCCCAGCAAGAGTGGAAAGTGAGGCTACATAACAGCAAACCTTCCAAAATAAACAGCAGTGATCTTCTGGGAAATATCAATATATTTCCTCTCCTCCCTATTGATGTTCTTTGGGAGGGTCAGAAGTGGGTACAGGCAGGGGGCAAGGTGTTAGTCAGATATCCAGGCAAAAAGCCATTTAGAGGAGAGATTTTAGCTGAAGGGCCTGGATCTACTGTTTATGTATTATTAGAAGGAAAAGATAATCCGCTTTGTTTTCCACTCCACAGGCTGTCTCCGATTTGATCCATAGGAAGACCAGAGAAAAGTGGTTACATGATGGAAAGAATGACGGAAGATCGCAAGAGCTGTGGAGAGGTGGAGAGCAAGGTCTTTGATGTATTACAAGCCTGGACTTGTTTCTAAAAAACTTTAGAATGGACTTTCTAATGAACTTTTTTAGTTAAAGACTGAAACACCTTCTCAGTGACAGAAATGGGAGGTGTTGCATTTAAGTAAAATTAATGTTTAGAATAAGTTTAAAAAAAAAAAATCTAGGGCGGAATGTGTTGCGTTTGTTACAATATGATTTTTTTTATTAATCAGACTTACGATACATGGGACATAACATTACACAATAGTGGTTGGTCATAGAGATATTGTCAGTTTCTGTCTTGAGTAGATTTCTTAAACAAATGCTGTTTTATACAATGGGGGTAAATATCATTGTTGTATTGTATTGTTACAGTTTTCAACAGGCTATTGTCTCTATTGATACAGTACACAAGAAAGAGATTTAGTTGTTTGAAGTCCTTTCAGCTCTCAAACTGAAAGAATGACTGTTAGATTACTGTCAGGTGTTGGCCTGATTAGACAATGGGTATGTAGATGCAGTTTTCAACAGTCCATTGTTTCTACAGCTACAGTAAACAGGCATGTTTTCTGTTGTTTGGTAGCTATGACAAACAGCCTGACACATAAAAGGGGGTGAGTAGGGACACAGACACAATCACACCATCATGCTGTAACATCTGACGCCACTCATGATAGAAGAAACTTGCCTGATGCTCCAGGAGAATCATTGCCAATGGAGATCACGAACATACAGTAACAGAAGATAAGTAACCTTTAAGTGTATTTGTACTATTATAGACCATAGGCTGTTCAGTTTGTTAGGCATTTTTGCTTGTTATAGATATCTGTCAGTCTTGTATTGTATTTCTAAGATTGTAATAGCTTTGTATGTACAGCATCTTTGTATAGTAAAGCACATTTACACTGCAGAAATCTCAGCTTCCTTGCTTATACAACAGAGTAACCTTGCTAGATAGATGTAAGCAAAACATGCACTTGGATGCCAAAAATAAACATGCAAATTACACATTAGAAGGGTCTCCCTGGGAGAATTAATGATGGATAAGGATCTGGGGGTGCTTGTAAATCAAAGACTTAGCAATAGCATGCAATGTCAAGTCACAGCTAACAGAGCTAGCAAAATACTGGCATGGATTAAATAGATCATAAATTCCAGAGATAAAGCAATAATTCTACCTCTTTGCAAAACAGGGTATGGAAATATATAGCGACAAACTTTGACAGTTCAAAATCTCCATAGGCGACGTTTTAAAAATTCCTACAGGTTACCAGTTTTAAGTTACAGAGGAGGTCTTTTGCTACAATTATTGCTCTCGCTCCAATGGACGCAGCTATACCTCACATGTGTGGTTTGAACACCATTTACATATGTGGGTGCAACTCCCATATGCATTCACTTCTGCACGCGATGATATGGCGCTTAAATTTTTTTTTCTTATTTATTTTCCTTTTTATTTTTACACTGTCCTTTTTTTAAAAAAAAGTTGGATCACTTTTAGTCCGATTACAAGGAATGTAAACATCCCTTGTAAGAGAAAAAAAGCATGGCAGGACCTCTTTAATGTGAGATCTGGGGTCAAAAAGACCCCCAGATCTCACATTTACACTTAAAAGCAATAAAAAAAAACTGTCCCTTTAAGGCTGATGGGCGGAAGTGATGTTTTACGTCGCTCCGATCCTCCAAGGCATAGAGTCGATTGGGGACCATCATGTCCTCATTCGAATTCCTGCTCATTAGGCCAAAGGACCAGATCGTCTCCGCCGCTTCCAACGGCTCCGGTATGCGATGGAAACGCCCAGGACACAATAAAAGTGATCTTGTGGCGAATCCGCTGCCAAGACCACTTTTATCTTAAAGTGGACCACCCGCTGTTTAAAAAAATACTAGGGTTATGGCAGCTATCTGCTGCCATAACCCCGGTATTTAAAGTCAAAGTACCAACGTATAATAACGACGGCGGGCAGGCGGTCCGTAAGTGGTTAAGAACCTGGCTCCTGGGTTTGGTGTGCATTTTCAGTGGCTAGAGTAGGGACAGGTCACACGTTTGTCAGGGACAGTGTTTAGCATCAGATAAAGGTAGTAGGGAAAGCGCATGGAAACGCAATCCTTCCTGGAAGCTTTCCCGCTTTGATGCAGACCGGTCAGGCCGCATTCCACTCTTCGAGACAGATGCTGATGGCACCTCTGACTGAACACTCGCCATACTGCTGCTTTGTTGTTACAACTTGTGAGTGCTCTTGGTCGGGTTTCCTTCCCGCCGGCCTGTTTGTATTGCTGCACTTCTGTTTTATTAAATTCCTGTTACTACACTGGACTCTGTGTGTTTCCTGTCGCCACATCACGCTGCACCTTCCCACACACACACACACACACACACACACACACACACAGGTTGAACTGGATGTACCAGTGTCTTTTTTCAACCTTCAATAAGCTATGTAACTATGACATTTCCAATATAGAACTGACAAGGAAAGTTCCATTATGAAAACCTACTTTCAAATTCAGGCAGAGGATGTAAGTCTGGGTATGATATCAACAGTCTCTCCCTTTCCTTCTGCTCCTGCAAGCATCCTTGTAGTTCTGTAAGCTGCTTGGTCACCTCTGACACCGACTTCTCAATTGTCACCTTCTCCTGCTGAAGTATTCTCACCACATCCTACAGCCAATAAATTAAATTAGTAGGATATACCTGCTGTAGAATAGCAGAAACTGCCAAGGGTAGAATTTTGACAGGCAAAATTCCTTCTTTTGGGAGACTAAAGCTGGTTACACATTATATAGCTTTTGTTGTTCAATTTCCTTTAGAATTACCTTCAACTATGTAGTACAAGGGCCAGCCTGATTGCATACAAATTGAAAGTGTTTAGGTGTGACCTCATATTATATGGTTTTGTTATATCTAAAGGAAAGTTGTACAAGAAAATTGTATAAAAATCATATAGTGTGTAGCCAGCGCAATTCTTGTATGTGGCAGTACCTGTTGATCCTTCAGTTGTCTCTTCAGGTTTTCCTCCTCTTTTTCTATTTTTTCTATTTGCTCTTCCAGCTTTCCTTTTTGCTCTTCTGCATCATCCAAACTGCCTCGTAGGTCCTCACACTCTTGAGATAACCGATCCAACTGCTGCAACAAGGATTTCTGCTTTGCCTGCAGGGACTGGGGTTCGTTGGAAAGGGGGTGAAGTCTATTAATGGACAAGCAGAACACTGCAACAGATATTTGTCTGCTAAAACTCTACTGAACTGGAAGGGACTATTCTCAATGAAAAAAGCCACAAAACAGCAGCGTAAGGCAAAAAAACCTATGCATTACGGTGCTTAGTTATATACAGTACGTATTAAAGGCATTCTCACTACTGAGGCTTAGGTCTTTTTAGAATAACAGTAAATACTAAAATATACTAGTTGCATTCATAACAATAGGTAGGTTCTGAACTGTACAGTTTATCCCTAGATGCTATTACTACCCAGGGCCGTAGGCAATTTTTATCCTGGGGGAGGGGGAGAGATTTCAATCCCTGGAACAAAATGAAAAAAATAGGCACCACACGCGGGTGTAGGTTAATTGTGATAAACTTCTTCAATGTTGATTGAGGAACACACAAGAATTCAGAAACAGTCAGGTTATACTGTTGTTTTTTTGTGTCCTAGGAGGTTGGATATTCTTTGTTCAGCTCTGATGAAAATTGTCTTACCGTTTTTTGCTGACCTTCCCACTTTTGTGGAATTATTCCCTTGGTGCCTTCAACCAAGATTTTGTGCTACAACACTGATATTTTTTTTTGTTGGTTACCTAAATCAAGATTCCTTGTTACACAGCTGTTTGAGCAGGTTTCTACATAGCAGCTATCCAGATTGGCTCAGCAATAGCTTTGGAGGTTATACCTAGACTTCACAGGACTGGACCTGCAGGGCTAGCCTTGAATGTGATCTTGGGGCATTGGGATCTATATTGTGGCGCTTTCCAGACCTTAGTGTATTGTGTAGTACTGTATATGATTGTGTATACAGAAGTTTTTTTTAAAGTTTGTTCTTTTCTATTAGTTGAACTAGACATGCTTGTGTCTTTTATAAACCTAACTACGTGTCGGTTAGCCGTGGAGCGCTTGCCAGGTCTAGAGCTGTGGCACAGCCCAAGGTGTGACCCTGTCTCTAAAGGCTCAATTAGTAAGTAGGGCCAGAAGAGCTAAAGCTCGGGGAGATACTTTACTATTTCATTTTTCCCAACACTGCCTGTTTTGTCATGGAAGGGGTAAAGGCTGAGAGATCAAACACTGACAATATCCACTAGGTGGAGTGCTGCACACTTGGCACTTCCTCTTCTGCTTTTCAGCCTAGAGGACGCACCATGCCACTGTTGCTTCTGGTCACCTCAAGCTGCCTGAAACCCTCATCAGAACCACTTTCTCAATTTTGTGAATATTTGAGGTCTTCACATTTGGGCAGCATTGCTTACCATTATGCAGTATAATCTGAAACCTGAGACCCCTATTTTTATAGGGTCATCATCCTTGGAGTCTCCCTGAGCTGTAGCAGATGAAACTGATGCACCTCATGTCCATAGGACCTCCATGTCTGTCCTGAACTTTCTATCTTTTTGTGCCCACTAAGAGCAATCCAGACCTTATGAATGCTCTGTCTGCCTTTCTCTGACCTTCCGGAGCCATAAGTCACACAGGCCTGTAATCTCTGTTGCCGTTTCTGATTCAGAGTCCCAACAGTCTATCTTGAGTGAAGGTGTTTTGTGGTTACCACATTCTCCTGCAGTTGACTGGGATGTTTTCTAACCTTACTGATTCAGCAGACTTTTTTTTTTTTTTGCTGCCCATTTTACATTGTTGATTTACTGTCAGTGGCTGTTGCCCACTGCTGGACTACTTTTATACATCCTTCAATGGAAGATAGAGAAAAAAAGATTTTACAGTAATACAAAAATCTTAGCTTTCATTTAGATGGTTGGGGGCACTCACCTCTTTCTGGATCTGAAGGTTCTCTCCACGAGCCCGTTCTTTAGATACAGCCTCTTCTGATTCATGTAGTTTCTGAAGTGTGTTGTCTAGTTGGACTTTTAAATCATTCATTTTCTTTTCCAGAGTAGAGACCTCTTCCTTGCTCACCATATTTTGCATCTCGTTTACCAGTCTTTGCCTGGATAGTTCTACAGAATATAGACCATTGAGTATGGACCAATTCATAAACATTTTTCATTCACTGATGCACTTGAAAGAACAACATACAAAAACAATATGCTTTTCAAATAAAGTGTATTTTTTTTTACTAAACAGTAGTGTTAACCCTATTTGTCGCCTTTTTTTTTTTTGCACATTTTAATACAAATTTTAGGCCTGAAGATTACTTAAAACATCAAACACAATATAATAATATATATATTATAAAAGATAAAATATGAGATTGCATTAAATAGATACCAAATACAGTGCCTTGAAAAAGTATTCATAACCCTTGAAACTTTCCACATTTTGTCATGTTACAACCAAAAATGTAAATGTATTTTATTGGGATTTTATGTGATAGACCAACACAAAATGGCACATAATTGTGAAGTGGAAGGAAAATGATGAATGGTTTTCAATGTTTTTTTTACAAATAAATATCTGAAAAGTGTGGCGTGCATTTGCAATTAGCCACCCCGAGTCAATACTTTGTAGAACCACCTTTTGCTGCAATTACAGCTGCAAGTCTTTTTGGTTATGTCTCTACCAGCTTTGCACATCTAGAGTGACATTTTTGCCCATTTTTCTTTGCAAAAATAGCTTAAGCTCTGTCTGATTGGATGGAGAGCGTCTGTGAACAGCAATTTCCAAGTCTTGCCACAGATTCTCAATTAAATTTAGGTCTGGACTTTGACTGGGCCATTCTAACACATGAATATGTTTTGATCTAAACCATTTCATTGTAGCTCTGGCTGTATGTTTAGGGTAGTTGTCCTGCTGGAAGGTGAACCTCCCCCCCAGTCTCAAGTCTCTTTCAGACGCTAACAGGTTTTCGTCTAAGATTGCCTTGTATATGGCTCCAGCCATCTTCCCAATAAACTCTGACCAGCTTCCCTGTTCCTGTTGAAGAAAAGCATTCCCACAACATGATGCTGCCACCATGTTTCACAGTGGGGATTGTGTGTTGAGGGTGATGTGCAGTGTTCATTTTCCGCCACACATAGTGTTTTGCATTTAGGTAAAAAAGTAAAATTTTGGTATCATCCGACCAGAGCACCTTCTTCCACGTGTTTGCTGCGTCCCCACATGGCTTCTCGCAAACTGCAAACGGGACTTCTTATGGCTTTTTTTTCAACAATGGCTTTCTTGTTGCCACTCTTCCATAAAGGCCAGATATGTGGAGTGCACGACTAATAGTTGTCCTGTGGACAGATTCTCCCACCTGAGCTGTGGATCTCTGTAGCTCCTCCAGAGTTACAATGGGCCTCTTGGCTGCTTCTCTGATTAACCACTTGCCGACCGCCTCACGACGATATATGTCGGCAGAATGGCAGGGGCAGGCAGAATCACGTACCTGTACGTGATCTGCCTCTTGCGGGCGGGGGGTTCGATCGGACACCCGGTGCCCGAGGCGGTCAGCATTTGTCCCCCGGCGATAGGAGGTGAGGGGGAGGCCATCCATTTGTGGCCCCCCCTCGCGATCGCTCCCGGCCAATAGAATCATTCCTCTGCTGCTGTATAGTAAACAGCAGCAGAGGAAGTGATGTCATCTCTCCTCGGCTCGGTATTTTCCGTTCCGGCGCTGAGGAGAGAAGACATCAATGTGAGTGCACGAACACACACACACAGTAGAACATGCCAGGCATACTTTACACCACCCATCACCCCCCGATCACCCCCCCCCCCGTCACACTGACACCAAGCAGTTTTTTTTTTTTTTCTGATTACTGCATTGGTGTCAGTTTGTGACAGTTATGCCCCGTACACACGGTCGGACTTTGTTCGGACATTCCGACAACAAAATCCTAGGATTTTTTCAGACGGATGTTGGCTCAAACTTGTCTTGCATACACACGGTCACACAAAGTTGTTGGAAAATCCGATCATTCTGAACGCAGTAACGTAAAACACGTACGTCGGGACTATAAACGGGGCAGTGGCCAATAGCTTTCATCTCTTTATTTATTCTGAGCATGTGTGGCACTTTGTCCGTCGGATTTGTGTACACACGATCGGAATTTCCGACAACGGATTTTGTTGTCGGAAAATTTTATATCCTGCTCTCAAACTTTGCGTGTCGGAAATTCCTATGGAAAATGTGTGATGGAGCCTACACACGGTCGGAATTTCCGACAACAAGGTCCTATCACACATTTTCAGTCGGAAAATCCGACCGTGTGTACGGGCCATTAGTGTGGTAGGGCAGTTAGTATTAGCCCCCTTTAGGTCTAGGATACCCCCCTAACCCCATCCAATAAAGTTTTAACCCCTTGATCACCCCCCATCGCCAGTGTCACTAAGCGATCATTTTTCTGATTACTGTATTAGTGTCACTGGTGACGCTAGTTAGGGAGGTAAATAAATAGGTTCGCCGTCAGCGTTTTATAGCGTCAGGGACCCCCATATACTACCTAATACATGTTTTAACCCCTTGATTGCCCCCTAGTTAACCCTTTCACCAGTGATCACCGTATAACTGTTACGGGTGACGCTGGTTAGTTAGTTTATTTTTTATAGTGTCGGCACCCGCCGTTTATTACCTAATAAAGGTTTAGCCCCCAGATCGCCCGGCGGTGATATGTGTCACCCCAGGCAGCATCAGGTTAGCGCCAGTACCGCTAACACCCACGCACGCAGCATACACCTCCCTTAGTGGTATAGTATCTGAACGGATCAATATCTGATCCGATCAGATCTATACTAGCGTCCCCAGCAGTTTAGGGTTCCCAAAAACGCAGTGTTAGCGGGATCAGCCCAGATACCTGCTAGCACCTGCGTTTTGCCCCTCCGCCTGGCCCAGCCCAGCCCACCCAAGTACAGTATCGATCGATCACTGTCACTTACAAAACACTAAATGCATAACTGCAGCGTTCGCAGAGTCAAGCCTGATCCCTGCAATCGCTAACAGTTTTTTTGGTAGCGTTTTGGTGAACTGGCAAGCACCAGCCCCAAGCAGCGTCAGGTTAGCGCCAGTACCGCTAACACCCACGCATGCACCGTACACCTCCCTTAGTGGTATAATATCTGAACGGATCAATATCTGATCCGATCAGATCTATACTAGCATCCCCAGTAGTTTAGGGTTCCCAAAAACGCAGTGTTAGCGGGATCAGCCCAGATACCTGCTAGCACCTGCGTTTTGCCCCTCGCCCGGCCCAGCCCAGCCCACCCAAGTGCAGTATTGATCAATCACTGTCACTTACAAAACACTAAGCGCATAACTGCAGCGTTTGCAGAGTCAGGCCTGATCCCTGCGATTGCTAACAGTTTTTTTGGTAGCATTTTGGTGAACTGGCAAGCAACAGCCCCAAGCAGCGTCAGGTTAGCGCCAGTACCGCTAACACCCACGCACGCACCATACACCTCCCTTAGTGGTATAGTATCTGAACGGATCAATATCTGTAGCATACCAGCGGCCTAGTACACCCCGGTCGTAGTCAAACCAGCACTGCAGCAACACGTGGTGACGTGGCGAGTCCCATAAGTGCAGTTCAAGCTGGTGAGGTGGCAAGCACAAGTAGTGTCCCGCTGCCACCAAGAAGAAGACAAACACAGGCCCGTCGTGCCCATAATGCCCTTCCTGCTGCATTCGCCAATCCTAATTGGGAACCCACCACTTCTGCAGCACCCGTACTTCCCCCATTCACATCCCGAACCAAATGCGGTCAGCTGCATGAGAGGCATTTTCTTTATGTCCTCCCGAGTACCCCTACCCAACGAACCCCCCCAAAAAAGATGTCGTGTCTGCAGCAAGTGCGGATATAGGCGTGACGCCCGCTATTATTGTCCCTCCTGTCCTGACTATCCTGGTCTTTGCATTGGTGAATGTTTTGAACGCTACCATACACTAGTTGAGTATTAGCGTAGGGTACAGCATTGCACAGACTAGGCACACTTTCACAGGGTCTCCGAGGATGCCATCGCATTTTGAGAGATCCGAACCTGGAACCGGTTACAGTTATAAAAGTTACAGTTACAAAAAAAGTGAAAAAAAAAACAAAAAAAAAACACAAAAATATATATAAAAAAAAATAGTTGTCGTTTCATTGTTCTCTCTCTCTCTCTCTATTTTCTCTCTTTTGTTCTGCTCTTTTTTACTGTATTCTATTCTGCAATGTTTTATTGTTATTATGTTTTATCATGTTTGCTTTTCAGGTATGCAATTTTTTATACTTTACCGTTTACTGTGTTTTATTGTTAACCTTTTTTTTGTCTTCAGGTACGCCATTCACGACTTTGAGTGGTTATACCAGAATGATGCCTGCAGGTTTAGGTATCATCTTGGTATCATTCTTTTCAGCCAGCGGTCGGCTTTCATGTAAAAGCAATCCTAGCGGCCTCTAGACTGCTTTTACAAGCAGTGGGAGGGAATGCCCCCCCCACCGTCTTCCGTGTTTTTCTCTGACTCTCCTGTCTCAACAGGGAACCTGAGAATGCAGCCGGTGATTCAGCCAGCCGACCATAGAGCTGATCAGAGACCAGAGTGGCTCCAAACATCTCTATGGCCTAAGAAACCGGAAGCTACGAGCATTTCATGACTTAGATTTCACCGGATGTAAACAGAGCCATTGGGAAATTGGGAAAGCATTTTATCACACCGATCTTGGTGTGGTCAGATGCTTTGAGGGCAGAGGAGAGATCTAGGGTCTAATAGACCCCAATTTTTTCAAAAAAGAGTATCTGTCACTACCTATTGCTATCATAGGGGATATTTACATTCCCTGAGATAACAATAAAAATTATTAAAAAAAAAAAAATGAAAGGAACAGTTTAAAAATAAGATAAAAAAGCAAAAAAAAAAAAAAAAAGCACCCCTGTCCCCCCTGCTCTCGCGCTTAGGCGAACGCAAGCGTCGGTCTGGCATCAAATGTAAACAGCAATTGCACCATGCATGTGAGGTATCACCGTGAAGATCAGATCGAGGGCAGTAATTTTAACGATAGACCTCCTCTGTAAATCTAAAGTGGTAACCTGTAAAGGCTTTTAAAGGCTTTTAAAAATGTATTTATTTTGTTGCCAGTACACGTTTGTGCGCAATTTTAAAGCATGTCATACATTGGTATCCATGTACTCGGCCTAAGATCATCTTTTTTATTTCATCAAACATTTGGGCAATATAGTGTGTTTTAGTGCATTAAAATTTAAAAAAGTGTGTTTTTTCCCCAAAAAATGCGTTTGAAAAATCGCTGCGCAAATACTGTGTGAAAAAAAAAATGAAACACCCACCATTTTAATCTGTAGGGCATTTGCTTTAAAAAAAATATATAATGTTTGGGGGATTCAAAGTAATTTTCTTGCAAAAAAAAAATAATTTTTTCATGTAAACAAAAAGTGTCAGAAAGGGCTTTGTCTTCAAGTGGTTAGAAGAGTGGGTGATGTGTGACATAAGCTTCTAAATGTTGTGCATAAAATGCCAGGACAGTACAACCCCCCCCCCCAATGACCCCATTTTGGAAAGTAGACACCCCAAGCTATTTGCTGAGAGGCATGTCGAGTCTATGGAATTTTTTTTTTGCACAAAGTTGTCACTAAATGATATATTGCTCAAACATGCCATGGGAATATGTGAAATTACACCCCAAAATACATTCTGTTGCTCCTCCTGAGTACGGGGATACCACATGTGTGAGACTTTTTGGGAGCCTAGCCGCGTATGGGACCCTGAAAACCAAGCACCCCCTTCAGGCTTTCTAAGGGCGTACATTTTTGATTTCACTCTTCACTGCCTATCACAGTTTCGGTGGTCATGGAATGCCCAGGTGGCACAAACCCCCCCACCTCAAGAAATGACATAGGCAGTCATAAACTAAAAGCTGTGTAAATTCCAGAAAATGTACCCTAGTTTGTAGACGCTATAACTTTTGCGCAAACCAATAAATATACGCTTATTGACACTTTTTTTACCAAAGACATGTGGCCCGAATACATTTTGGCCTAAATGCATGACTAAAACTGAGTTTATTTGATTTTTTTTTATAATAAAAAGTAGAAAATATCATTTTTTTTCAAAATTTTCGGTCTTTTTCCGTTTATAGCGCAAAAAATAAAAACGGCAGAGGTGATCAAATACCATCAAAAGAAAGCTCTATTTGTGGGAAGAAAAGGACGCAAATTTTGTTTGGGTACAGCATTGCATGACCGCGCAATTAGCAGTTAAAGCGACGCAGTGCCAAATTGTAAAAAGTGCTCTGGTCAGGAAGGGGGTAAATCCTTCTGGGGCTGAAGTGGTTAATGCTCTCCTTGCCTGGCCTGTCAGTTTAGGTGGACGATACAAAAAATCTAACCAATGTAAGTTAAAAGGTAAATAGTGGCGCTAAGTAATATACCAACGCATAGGTAAGTATTACGCACCCAATGAGTAGTGCAGTGCAAACATGAGAGAAAATATAGTAATATAAAAATAGTCAATATAATAAGACAATAAAGGCAAAATGGTATCTTCGTGATGAGAAGTTCAGTTGATAGACTGATCCAACAACGCACCATGTGATCACTATCGTGTCTCCACTCCCCAATTAGATGTACACTCACCAGCATTAATTGCCTCACACTCTCGTGTTTGGTATATAAAGCAGTGAACCCCTCAGGGTCAAGAATGTCCCATAACAATGGTTCCAAGTATCCAGAGACCCAGAGGAATCCGTAATATATGGAAGAAAATGAGACTCCAAATAGTGTAATAACGTCAAACATTGGATTTATTAAAATCACATGGCCTTTTGTTATTCTGAAGAAATAGCTGTTTCTTTGTATGTGTCCATTTGAAAAGTGAATCTAATGGGAGTGACTCTATAATATATTATTAATCAGCTGTTGCACTTGCAGGGTTCATTGCAACCTGCTTCCTGCTGTGTGCAGTCTGCACCACCTACAGCTCAAGGGGTATGAATACTTTTTCAAGGCACTGTATGTATGTATACTTGAACAGATTAGTGCTCTTTCTGCAATTCATTTTTGTTTGCCAATATTTCCCCTATTTCACCATTGTTCACTTTTTGCTTCTTTCGCAGCTTTGAATTCTTTCTTGTTTTCATGCCTGTTATGTGCAGGTTAATAAGCAGCAGTAAAAAATGTAACCAGGTTGTAACTGTCTATAAGTAATAATGCAACTGTGCAGCTCATAGCAACCACAGGAGAAAAGCAGTGCATATACTGTAAGTTCACACATCCTCGTGACACACCCTCAGAGGAAGTTGAAATGACAAAATGCGCCAGTGGGTGGTTATACGTAGACCGGAAGTGACATCAGTACGTCAGCCGGAAGTGATGCCGACTGCTGGACTCACAGTAGACGAGCGTGGTGAGACGCTGGGATTAACAGCTATACTGTATGAGCGTGAGACTGATGTTCCTTTTGCTAATGGTGAGCACTGTTTAATTCTATTTTTATGAGTGTTTTTACTCAAGAGTTAATAATTTAATGTGTCTGAATGGGATTGCGCTATCTGGACTATCTTTTTTGAGCTTTAGCGGAGAGTGATTGCCTATATTGGGACTGAGTATTGCAGGCTGGAGAAACACCAATAGATGAAAGAGCTTTGCAGATTATGCGAGTTATGCCAATCAGTAAAATGAGAGGCAATTTTTTTTGGTAAGTGTGGTGTCTTGTGGGGAATGGTGGTCACCAGTCGTAACGTGGTGAAATGAGTGGACATTTGAGTGTGGATGCTGGGACAGTGTGGAGACACTTTCTTGGGTGTATAAAGGAAACTCTATCTGCTATTAACACAGAGGTGGACTGATGCCTTCATATATACTCAGTGAGGAGTAGAGCGCTGCCTGAGAATGTCTGATTATTGCTCTTTATTGTTTTTTAGATATATCATATATAGTAGCAGCTCACCATTTTGGAAGTTTGTGTGTTATTGTTTAACCCTCTAAGCGCAGAATTGTTTGAAGTTGCTATGTTCACACATGCTTTTAAATACATTTTTAATTGAACCTCACCTAGATCTCGGATGGTGCAGTGTTGCATTTTTAGCTCCTCTATCAGAATCGAAACTCTTTCTTCTAAGACTGCTGAGCCTAAATTAAACATACAAAATTAATTACAATATGCACTAAATAAGTAACTCATATGGCCTACTAAAATTTTCTTTGCGTGATCAGGAGGAGGTTTAATCAAATGATACCTTTTCTGAGTTCTTGCTTGTCTCTCTCCAACTTGTCCATCAGTTCCTGACCCTGTTGCCCCTTTTTTTCTAACTTCCTTTCATTGTCATTTGCTTGTCTTTGCATCTCCTCTTCCTGTTCCTGAAGCTGATTCTTTAAACTTTCCATGTTTTGTTGAAGCCTCTCATTTTCAACCTTAGTAGCTTCAAGCTGATTTCTCAGAGGTTGTATCAGTTGGGTGAGTTCTGACAGATGTTTAGCTATGCGAACCAGGTCCTTGCTCTCTTCACTGGCCCAGTATCGCATTTCATTGGGAGACAGGGTACCTCCAGGTGGTAAAACTTCATGGATTTTTGTGAGCGATGTGGGCAAATTCTGACTTCTACATACACTAACAATGGCATCACTGACTTCTTTCAAGCTACTTTGGGCAATGGCACATGAATCACATGGTACGAGAGCAGACTCTAATGTCTGTGACCCTACATTTCGTATGTCCTTTACAGTTTCACGTTTGGATTCTCTTGGGGTGTTGCTAATGCCGTGGTGACTCTGAAGATGTGTGGGGTCTGTCTGAAGTCTGGATTCAGATAAATGAGAAGGATCTTTCGATGCTTCACTCTTTTTAGTGACAATAATATTGTCTTGTATTGAGACTCTCTGCAGAAAGATAGGCAATAATTAAGTAGAAGTCCAGCCAAAAATGTAAAAAGGAATAGCCCTTCAAAGATACAAGAGATGATTTTGATGCAAAACATTCCAACCAGAGCTGGCTTCATTTACTCCATTAGATGATCTCTTCTAGGTTGAATGATGACCAGCATCACTCAACTAAGTTCCTTTGAAACCCCTGCTGCCATGCACCTGGCCCCAGCCGTGACCAGACAGTGTAGGAGAAACAGCACAAGGATAAGCTTTTCTCCTCCTATAAGCATGGTACTTGTCAGCATATGTTAACTCCTTGTGCTGCTTCTTACTTCCACAGCCTGAGCTCAGCTGTACAGGAACTGCAATAGGCTGACATTGGGTCACATTTAGGTACTTATGCCCTGTACACACGGTCGGACATTGATCGGACATTCCGACAACAAAATCCATGGATTTTTTCCGACGGATGTTGGCTCAAACTTCTCTTGCATACACACGGTCACACAAAGTTGTCGGAAAATCTGATCGTTCTGAACGCGGTGACGTAAAACACGTCAGGACTATAAACGGGGCAGTAGCCAATAGCTTTCATCTCTTAATTTATTCTGCGCATGCGTGGCACTTTGTGCGTCGGATTTGTGTACACACGATCGGAATTTCCGACAACGGATTTTGTTGTCAGAAAATTTTATAGCAAGCTCTCAAACTTTGTGTGTTGGAAATTCCTATGGAAAATGTGTGATGGAGCCTACACACGGTCGGAATTTCCGACAACAAGGTCCTATCACACATTTTCCATTGGAGAATCCTATCGTGTGTACAGGGCATTACACTACTTGCATTTAAAAAATCTATACTTTATATTTATTATGATGAATGAGTACTTACAGAGCTGCATTCATTTGCGTCTTTTATGTCTTCCACCTTTGAGTGAAATGTACAGCTAAGGAATCAAATCTCTGCTATCCTGTGTAAATGCATTTCCTATCAGTGCATCCGGAAAGTATTCACAGCGCTTTAATTTTTCCACATTTTGCTATGTTATAGCCTGATTCTAAAATGGATTAAATTCAGTTCAGTGAGTAAAGTAAGTATTTGATCCTCAAGAAAAATATGACTTAGTACTTGGTGGAGAAACCCTTATTGGCAAGTACAGAGGCAAGACATTTCTTGTAGTTTGTGACCAGGTTTGCACGCATCTCAGGAGGGATTTTGGTCCACTTTTCTCTACAGATCTTCTCTTAATCCTTAAGGTTTCTTGGATGCCTCTTGGCAACTCAAAGTTTCAGCTCCCTCCATAAATTTTCTATAGGATTAAGGTCTGGAGACTGGCTAGGCCACTCCATGACCTTAATGTGCTTCTTCTTAAACCACTCCTTTGTTGCCTTGGCGGTATGTTTTGGGTCATTGTCATGCTGGAAGACCCATCCACGACCCATCTTCAGTGTTCTGGCTGAGGGAAGAAGGTTTTCATCTAAATTTTTTTCAATACATGGCCCTGTCCATTGGCCCCTCAATGCGAGAACACTGAAGATGGTCACTGATGGTCTCCAGACCTTAACCCTATAGAAAATTTATGGAGGGAGCTTAAACGTTAGGTTGCCAAGAGACAGCCAAGAAACCTTAAGGTTTTAGAGAAGATCTGTAAAGAAGAGTGGACCAAAATCCCTCCTGAGATGTGTGCAAACCTGGTCACTAACTACAAGAGACGTCTTACCTCTGTGCTTGTCAACAAGGGTTTCTCCACCAAGTACTAAGTCTTGTTTTTCTTGGGGATCGAATACTTATTTTACTCACTAAACTGCCACTTAACCTATAACATTTGTTATTATGTGTTTTTTCTGGATTTTTGGTTGGTATTCTGTCTCTATCATTTAAAATATACCTAAATGATAAAGTCTTCATTTCTTTGTAAGTACAAAATCTGCAGGGGATCAAATAATTATTTTCCCCACTGTAAGTATTCACAACCTTTGCTCAATACTTTGTTGAAGCACCTTTGGCGCCAATTACAGCCTCAAGTCTTTTTGAGTATGTTGCTACAACCTTGGCACACCTATTTTTGGGCAGTTTCTCCTATTCTTCTTTGCAGGACCTCTCAAGCTTCATCAGGTTGCATGGGGCATCGTTACACAGCCATTTTCAGAACTCTCCAGAGATGTTCAATCGGGTTCAAGTTTGGGCTCCTGTGTTATCTTGGCTGTGTGCTTAGGGTCGTTGTCCTGTTGGAAGATGAACCTTCGCCGCAATCTGAGGTCCAGAGCGCTCTGGAGCAGGTTTTTATCAAGGATGTCTCTGTACATTGCTGCATTCATCTTTACCTCGATCCTGACTAATCTCCCAGTTCCTGCCACTATAAGACATCCCCACAGCATGATGCTGCCACTGCCATGTTTTACTGAAGAGATAGTATTGGCCAAACATGATGCTTGCCATTCAGGCCAAAGAGTTCAATCTTTGTTTCATCAGACCAGAGAATTTTGTTTCTCATGGTCTGAGAGTCCTTCAGGTGCCTTTTTGGAAAACTCAAGGCAGGCTGTCATGTGCCTTTTACTGGCCACTCTACCATACAGGCCTTATTGGTGGAGTGCTGCAGGGATAGTTGTTCTTCTGGTAGGTTCTCCTCTCTCCACAGAGAAACGCTGGAGCTCTGTCAGAGTGACCATCAGGTTCTTGGTCACCTCCCTAAGACCCTTCTCCCCCGATCGCTCAGTTTGGCTGGACGGCCAGCTCTAGGAAGAGTCCTGGTGGTTCCAAACTTCTTCCATTTACAGATGATGGAGGCCACTGTGGTCATTGGGACCTTCAATGCTGCAGAACTTTTTCTGTACCCTTCCCCAGATCTGTGCCGTAATACTATCCTGTCCTGGAGGTCTACAGACAATTCCTTGGACTTCATGGCTTGGTTTGTGCTCTGACATGCACTGTTAACAGTGGGACCTTATATTGACAGGTGAGTGCCTTTCCAAATAAAGTCAAATCAACTGAATTTACCAATCAAGTCGTAGAAACATCTCAAGGTGGAAACAGGATGCACCTGAGCTCAATTTTGAGTGTCATGGCAAAGGCTGTGAATATTTATGTAAATGTGATTTTTTATTTTTAATAAATTTGCAAAGATTTCAAACAAACTTCTTTCAAGTTGTCATTATGGGGTATTGTTTGTAGAATTTTGATGAAAATAAAGAATGTAATCCATTTTTGAATAAGGCTGTAACATAACAAAATGTGGAAAAAGTTAAGCGTTGTGAATACTTTCCGGATGCACTGTATTTCATTAAATAAAATGATGATTTGGGAAGACTGGTACAAAAACAACGGAAGAAGTGTTTTAGGGCAACCAGTTGCATTCCATGTTTTATAAAAGACAAAACCTAACTGGTGGTTCTGAACAAATCGTCCAATTATGCACCAATTTCCTGTCCACAGCTGTTCATAAACTGCCCATGGTGTGTCTGACAAAAATAAATATAAACCAACACATACTGCACACATATAATGGGCATTACTGTACATGCAAATTATGAACAGAAATAAAGGAGACATTACTAAAAGCAACAAACAGCTTGATTTACTTTTCCAGCCTCTAATGCTGTGTACACACGAGCGGAATGTCCGACAGAAAAAGTCAGACGGGAGCTTTTCATCGTATATTCCGATCGTGTGTATGCCCCATCGGACTTTTTATGTAAAAAAATTCTGACGGACCTAGAAAGAGAACATGTTCTAAATTTTTCCGACTGAACCAATTCCTATTGGGAAAACCGCTCGTCTGTATGCTGTTCTGACGTACCAAAAACGACACATGCTCTGAAGCAAGTACGAGACGGAAGCTATTGGCTACTGGCTATTGAACTTCCATTTTCTAGTCCCGTCGTACGCGTTGTACTTCACCGTGTTCTGGACGGTCGGAATTTGGTATGACCGTGTGTATGCAAGACAGCTTGAGCGGAATTCCGTGGGAACTCCATCTGCAAAACCTTCGGAGCTTATTCCAACGGAAAAACCTGTCACACAAGGCATAAGAAAAAATTTTCACACATCATGCGACATGAGCACCCAATGTCGGAGTGTTTGTCGTACGTGTGAACCCGGCCTAAAAAGTGGATATTGGCCACAAAACCTAGTATTCTCCAGTCTTTGCTAGAGCTGCTTGCACATGGAGAGCATGTCCAGGCCTGCCTAGTCAACATAGATAGGCCACAATGTCTATTTCTTCAAGTTTGACATTGTGAAGGGAAAGACAGGGGGGTTGCAAAAATTGGCGCAGCTCTGCATAGAAACCAGTCAGCTTCCAGGTCTTTTTGTCAAAGCTTAATTGAACAAGCTGAAGTTAGAAGCTGATTGAACAAGCTGAAGTTAGAAGCTGATTGGCTACCATGCACAGCTGCACCAGATTTTGAACTTAGTAAATCAACCCCATTGTTACTTTGACGTTTAGATGAAAAAAAAAAGGCCAGGAAGCAATAAAACACATTTTTGTTAAGTGGACTGTGTACTCTCCAGGGCCAAAAATAAATAAATATTTTAATTTGATAAATATTAAAATATTTATCATGTTGCTATTCTGTTTTTCACCAAGCTCATTTACTGCTAAGCTTTGAATAGTCTGCAATTCTATCTCTTACTATACAAGTCTTTTCACAACACACACACAGCTGAATGAAGCAATGTAGTGATGCATCACCTCCTTTTCTGCTAGTTCATAAGAATGGTTTGGATTTTCAAATGTACAGAAGTGGTGAACAAGTAAACAAGCAGGACTAGGCTTTCTTTTAGGAGACACCCTATATTAAAGCCCCACTCTGGGATCAATGTCACCCCCCCCCCCCACACCCCCCTCTTCGGGTGTCTACACCAGTGCCTGCATGACAAGGACACTTCTTAATGGATGTCCAGTGGTGGGGTCCTCTCAGGATCCAGAAGAGGACAATGTTATCACAGAGGGATGACAAAGGACTGGTGTTCTTGGGCTTCATTCACACTGCCGAATTTGTGGCCCCCCCCCCGGGAACCAGTGGTGCCAGAGACCTGGAGGGGGGCATAGGTGACTATATCTGGCTTCCGAAGGTAAGGAAGAATAAATGCTTAGTAGGATTGGTTCGAGGGGGGTGAAAAAAAATAGTCTAAGCCCATAAAAGGGCTTTAAATAAATATTAATAATGAAAAAAAATAATATGAAGGATCAGTTTTAAAAATGTGTAATTGTTTAAAATAAATGTAAAGAGGGCGTGGCCTAGCGCATGGAGCCTTAAGACGTGCATTGCGGCAGCTCCTGCTCCTTACGACTCTCACGGAGTCCTATCTCCTCTATTACCGCTCCCATCCTCACCCAACCGTACCGATGGGCAAGGGGAAGCCCAAGGATCAATCTAAACCCGTCGGTGACCAGACACAGGGCAACCTTGGCCACCTGAGCATCTGCAGCCTACATAAACCAGGGGAAATCCAAGATGGCGCCGGCGCCTACATCCCCGGCCCACTCTAAGCCAGCAGACACCATGCAGGTACGTTCCAGGGGCCGCTCTGCCTCTCTTGCAGACTTTGAGCCACCCATACACAGCCCCCACAGCCTCTCACAAGCCTCACTGCGCTCCGGTGATGGCTGAGATATGGAGTCACAGATACGCTCCCTGCCTACAAATTCTGACTTTGAATATTATGTCTCCCACATAGGGAAGATGTATAGGCAGGAGATAACTGAGCTCAAAAAAGACCTGGGGTTTGCATGGATGATACAGAGAACACTACTGATGGCATTTACAATACTTTACAGTCTCACAAGGAGACCCTGAACTCCCACACTGTTTTGCTGCAGCGGCTCATGTATCAGCAGGACGACATCGACAACCGTAACAGACAGAACAATATCAGAATCTGTGGCATCCCTGAAACGGTGGAGCACAAGGACCTGGCAGGGGCAGTCACCGCCATTTTTAATCAGCTACTCCAGCAAGCCTAAAGATGCTCCTATTGAATTGGACAGAGTTCACAGGACCTTGGGCCCAAGGAACCCTGATTCTTCCTTTGTCCGTAATACACTATGCAGGGTCCATTTCTACATGGTCAAGGAGGAAATTATGCGGGCCGCCAGCACACAAGATTCCATCCGGCTGAATGATACCCCTGTCATGCTACTTCCAGATCTCTTGCGCCAAACCCTGGCCATGAGACGCTCTCTCAAGCCACTCACTTCTCTCCTCCAGGAGAAACACATCAAGTACCAATGGAGGTTCCCATTCCAGCTGCGGGTCCACCATGAAGGCAAAACAGTCCTATTTCGCACCTTGGGAGATTTGTTGCAGTTCCTGAGTACCCTGGAGTTACCTCAGGTCTCCTTGCCAGACGGGCCCCTCTCTCCTACTACCTCAGGTCTCCCATTCCTCCCACGGTGGCAGAAATACGGCAAGAAGATGCACCCCAAATCTTCCTCCCAGATGCCCCCGGATGATTGAACCAGCACTGGTTCCTGTTATTTCTTCACGTTTGTTTCAGAGCAGTGACTGCTTCCCATTGTTACGGCCCAGGGCACACACCTTACATCTGTGACCCATTAGGTCACGAGCCCTGGATCTATTGCACAGTCTGTGCGCCAGCTATGTTTTTGTTCTTGCTCTTTTTTTTGCACTGTTTTCACTTTTTTTTGTATCCAGACATTCAGAGGTCTCCTACCGCAATGTAGCTGCCCTATATGATATACGGTATACGGTATAGGTTACCGCACCTACTGCCACTGCTCTCATCTCGTCCCCCACATTATCCCCCAGATTCCCCTTTGCCTATCCAATGACAATATGGAGGACTATATGTTCTATCATTTGTTTCTATGCCTTATAGTTCCTGTTGAGCTGTATATAATTTATAATGCTTGTTTTTCCTTGTTTGGCATATGTTTGCTCTATCCCAGTGGGTCCCTGGGACCAGGAGGCACTCCCTGTGCTTACCACGACTACCCCCCTTAGGACCAACAGTGCATGTATACGCACTGTACATTTTCTAGACAGTTATACATTTTAGAAATGTTATGTTACTTATGTAGTGGTTTACTGCTGCCACCTAGTGGCCTGTTATTTTTATTTCAATGGTGGTTTTCCTCTTCTACTGTTTTAATTCCTATTTCTCTTCTGAACTGGAGCTAGATCCTGCCCACCCTCCTTACTCTCATCTCCTCATCCCTCTCTATTCTGCCCTCACTGTCTCCCTCACACTCCCTTTTACCTCTCTCCCCTTCTCTTCTATTGAGCAAGCCTTGGTGCAAATCCAGCTCAGTGTTAGTTATTTTGTGGACAATCTGTGTCCCCCTCTCTTTTCACTATTACTATGATGTCACATGATCATATAACCTTATCATCCTTTAACTGCAGGGGTTTTAATACTCCTGAGAAGAGAAGCTAGATATTATACCACTTCCACAAAGCCAGGACTCAAATTTTACTCTTGCAGGACACCCACTTTAGGAGCACAGCCATCTTGACCCTTAATAATCATTACTATCATCAGTGGTATCATAGTACAAACCCGCAAGCCAAATCAAAGTGGTTTTCTATAGCCTTTCATAAATCTTTCCAACCAGAGGTTCTAGACTCCCTTGTTGATCCCTTAGGCCGTTTTCTTTTTCTCAAATTAAAATCGAACTCCTCTATTTTTACAGTGGCTAACGTGTATGGACCTAACCAAGACCAGGGGAGCTTCCTGTCCATGGTTCTGAACAAATTACTCTCCTTTAGCAGTCCCTGTTTCATTCTAGGTGGAGACCTCAATGTGACCCTTTCTCCAGCCGTGGACACTTCCTCAGGTAAGTCTTCCATCCCCCACTTCACTCTTACACACATCAAATCACTTTTGCATTCCGCTCAACTAGTGGATGTCTGGCGAGTGCAGCACCCTTTTGAGAGAGATTACAGCTGTTACTCTGTAGCCCACAACTCTTATAGTCATATCGACTACTTTCTTGTCTCCCAATCCTTGCTAGATATTTAACTTAAGGCATCCCTTGGCAATTTACTATGGTCTGACCATGCCCCTGTACACTTAAGCCTGGCACACCCCCCTAAGTCCCATAAGACATTTTCATGGCGCTTGAACGACAATTTATTGAAAGACACTCCATGTGTAGCAACGATTGAACGGACGATCCGTGACTTTATTCAGGATCACTGGTCTGACGAAACCAGCCCCCTTACTAAATGGGAAACCTTAAAATGTGTGATTCGGGGGACATTCATTCAACACGGCTCCCGCCTAAAGAAGCCCAGATCCAATGATATAGCCCGACTTCTGTCCACTATAGCTACACTCGAACTCGCACATAAACAGGACCCAGACCCAATAACATATGTAGACCCCTCTAACACGCGTCAAGAATTACTCCGTATACTAGATTCTCACTCTCTCATAGCTAGGGACAGGGAACGTAACCACCATTACACTTTAGCCAACAAATGCGGGCAACACTTAGCGAGGGTCCTACACCCGCGCACACCACGTCGACCCATCCAACACATCTGCACAAAAGATTAGCAACACTCAAGGTATATCAGATGCCTTTCAACGCTACTACTCTCAACTGTACAACTTGCCCTCGCAGCCTAAAAAAACCCATACAGGGGTCACACATCTCTCCAGCATGGAGGATTACATTTTAGAGACAGCCCTGCCACAGATAGATGCCAAGGAGTCAGCTGATCTGCGTAACCCTCTATCAGTAGGGGAGTACCTAGGTGCCATCAAAAGGCTGAAATCTGGAAAGAGTCCAGGCCAAGACGGGTTTTCCCCTAGGTTCTACAAGTCATTTGCCCAGTCCCTCGTCCCGTTGCTCTCAGCAGCGTTCAATTCTATAGACGATTCCATCTACCATTGAAAGACCTTTTACCTGCTAACATCTCTGTCCTCTCCAAACCAGGCAAGGATCCCTCTCAGTGTAGCAGTTATCGGCCGATTGCGTTCCTAACCTAGACGTTAAACTTTTTTCAAAAGTTCCAGCAAACCGCTTATCACCCCTTTTACCCTCAGTCATTTATAAGGACCAGGTGGGTTTTGTCCCTGGCCGAGAGGCCAGGGACAACACCACTAAAACCATTCCCCTCATTTCTTACATTCAGAGACACAATTTAAAGGCACGTCTTCTATCCTTTGACGCAAAGAAGGCGTTTGAACGGGTCATTTGGCAGTTCTTGCGCCTCTCCGTGGAACAGATAGGCCTCAGTAACACCTTTGTATCAAAGGCTATGTCACTATACTCCCGGCCCTCTGCGTCTTTCATAATTAATGTTTCCTTGTCCACACCTTCTCATACCTCTAACGGTACCCGCCGAGGATACCCTCTGTCCCCTCTACTTTTTGTTCTGGTAATACAACATCTGGCTAGGGCCATTAGGCAAAACGATTCCTTAGTGGGGATTCAGACACCTTCCTCTAACCACAAACTTTCGCTTTATGCAGAAGATCTTCTGGTCTACATCCAGCAACCACACACGTCCCTGCCTTCCTTGATGCATGAATTCCACAGGTTCGGGGAATTTAGTAACTTCAAACTAAACATGTCTAAGATTGAAGCCCTTAACATCTCTTTATCGCCTACTACCCTCGCTCGAGTACGGACTAACTTTTCGTTCCAATGGAACTCCAGAGGCATCTCCTATTTAGGGATAATGATTCCCTCCAGCTTATCGGACCTCTATACCCTTAATTATCTCCCCTTACTAACCCGTCTTAGGAAAGAATTCGGTACATGGAATTCATCCTCACTACCTTGGTTTGGTCGCATCAATATACTCAAAATGGACACCCTCCCTAAGCTACTTTATTTATTTCAGACGATACCTATTACTGTCCCCAAACGTTTCTTCAGTTCCCTGCGCTCTATGTCAATATATTTCACCTGGCACCAAGGCCTATCCCGCATCTGCCACACATTGCTCACGCACCCTAAAACTCAAGGGGGTGTGGGCATCCCTGACTTTGAACTATACAATAGGGCGGCCCTATTGTCTAGGATATTGGAATGGTTCCCTCGCCCCTTCCCTAAAGCATCCACCATGGTAGAACAAGATCTCTCCACCTTTGACCTATGGGCCCTCCTATGGGGCTACAGGCAGAAGCTGCACCTACTTTCCTCCTCCTCCCCATTAACCACCGCTGCCTTACATTTATGGTACAAAAAAGGGCTGTCATTGCTTCTATTCACAGACTCCTCACGTCATTGTTTGACCACCCCACGCTACCTCAGGGTATGGGATCCAATGTGGTAGGCCCATACTCATGCTCTACCTGGTCTGTAGCAGGCTAATTTGTAAATCCCACCTCAGGTACCCCTGTTGTGCCAAGGGATCATGGTAACTGGCTTGCGGCCCTTCATATATCCTCCTTCTGCTCTGAACTATTCTGCTCCTCCCAAATTCATAGAACCTTGACAGGCTATGAACAGCTGTGCTCTCTCTCAGAAACACCCAGACATTTGCTCTCTATCTACAAATTACAACACTCACTGCTACACGATCAACCCCCCTTTTACACCAGGAGGTGGTCCACGGACTTGGGAAGGGAGCTCTCTTTAGTTGACTGGCAAAAGTCGTTCCACTTCACGCACAAATCCTCCATATCCTGCTATACACAGGAAAAAAAACTTTAAACTCCTCTCCAGATGGTACAGGGACCCTCAATCTCTACATAAAATATTTCTATCAGTCTCTCCTACATGTTGGAGATGTGGTTCGGCTGAGGGAAGCTATTTACACATTTGGTGGAGCTGTACCGGAATACAACCCCTCTGGTCACAGCTTTTTACCATACATAGCAGCATCTACGATTGGCCACTGGCACCCCTCCGGAGATAGCTTTATTATCCATGCTTCCAGGCTCCATAGCCTCCCAAAAACACAATTTATTGCGCATTATTCTGTCAGCCGCCAGACATCTTAACCCTCTTTTCTGGAAAACAATTACCGCACCTCCTTTGTCTTTGTGGGTCTCAATGGTCAATGACATCATGCATATGGAAGAGATGCTAGCCCTGGACAATGACACATGAAAAATCTAAGGTCCTATGGCTCATTTGAATTGACTTTTCTACCTCGGACTCTTTCAAAAATATGCTGGCACCCCATAGCCAACACGAAAACACTTCCTCATTCCATCCCACAGGTTTGCTTCACCAAGGTTTGCTCAATTCCCTTCTGATCCTCTCTCCCCCTGCTCTATATCTGAACTTTCTCCCCTTCCTCCACTCTTTCTTTTTTCTATTTTTAAGTCTTCTCACCCCAAATCTGAATGTTTTATTTCTCAAATTTAATACGTTTTTTTTTTTCAAGACGTAAAGGTCTTAGCCTGTTGATATTGCAAGATACCTGTATGATGGTACTTCACTTAGGCTTATGTTTTAACACGCACTGGATACGTGACTTACGCCGTACAATTTTCTGTAATGAACATTCCGTTATTATCTATGTTTTTCTATTTTGTTAAACATAATAAAAACATATTTGAATCTAAAATAAATGTAAAAAATAACTGAACATAAAATAAAAGCAATAGTTACCCATGTTTACCTTTCCACTTTGTGGCTTTTGGAATACACTTCCTAGTTTCACCATGCAGCTCCAATATTTCCGAACTGTCAGCCCAATGGACATAGAGGGTCCAGGACTACGGGCTGGAGTGAACCGACCTTCATTGTTTTTTAACTCTGTGTAAATTTCAAAACTCTGAAGCAGGAGAAGCAGCCTGGGCATATAGGAAGATAATTGTCAAGCAGGAAATGTTTAAATAATGTCAAAGGTAAGCAGGTAAGAATACAGCATGACATTTCACCTATATATATTGATGTGGCTGTACAGTTGGGTTGTACAGTTGGGCTGGGCTGAGGGTCACTTGACTGACATTATTTTATATTTTACCAAACCTGGTTCCAAATTAACATGTTTAGGACCTTGGGCTTGTATCTATGACATCAGTTTCAAACACTTCTGAGATCATTCAGAATTCATTGACAGGTACATTTGAACTTCAGATGGTCCCTTTCTGACCTTTATTTGATCTATGATAGGAAATCCAAAATTCTGAGTTTTCTTCAGAACAGGAGACGGGGAGAAATGTTCAAATGGGGACATCTGTTCTGATGACAACTGATGATTCACTTCACTTTGAAAAGATTCACTTCCTATTGTGTCTAAGCCTAGGTTCACACTTATACAGGTGGTTGCGGGTGCGGGACAGTGTGTAAACCCATTCTTAGACCCCTTTCACACTGGGGCGTTTTTCAGGCGTTTTTCAGGTGCTTTAGCGTTAAAAAAAGCGCCTGTAAAGCGCCTGAAAGAAGCCTCATCTGCAATCCCAATGTGAAAGCCCGAGCCCTTTCACACTGCCAGCACCCGATAAACGCTGGTAAAGCACTGCTTAAGACCCTGGGGGGTTTTTCAGGCGTTTTTCGGGCGCTGGCATTTGAAAGGGCTCGGGCCATCAGCGCACCCAGCCCGGTAGCAAAAACATGAAAGCGCTGCAAAGAAGCTGCTTGCAGGACTTTTTTTGACGCCCTGCCAGAGCAGCGCCCCAGTGTGAAAGCACTTGGGCTTTCACATTGGGATTGCAGATGAGGCTTCTTTCAGGTACTTTACAGGCGCTTTTTTTAACGCTAAAGAGCCTTGAAAACGCTTGAAAAACACCCCAGCGTGAAAGGGGTTTTAATGGCACCTCCATGCATCTAAAAACGCAGCGTGTTTTCAGTTGCAGGAAATTGCACGGTGTAAAAGCACCATGCCATTACCCTGTGCGTGTGTTTTAAAAAATGGTGCAGGAACTTTTTTCCTGCGTAAAACTGCCCACACAAATGCAGCTCGCAGAGCCACATAGATGTGAACCTAGCCTTCTGCAGGAGAAGTAAAAATAAATCTCTTGAATGAGACACAGATGGCTAAAAAAGTCTGACAGCTCTATCCAAAATGAAGAAAAGGTTTTAAATTAAAGGGGTTGATTTACTAAGGGCAATTAGGCTGTTTACTTTGCAAGGGAAATTGCCCCAGAACTTAGTGAATGTGGTGAAATTTTACTTTGCAAAGAACACACAATCACGTGCAAGGACTTAAAAAAACAGCAATTGTGCTTGCACATGATTGGATGATGGAAGTCAGACAAGCTTCACCTCCTTCATTAAGCTCTGGGGAAAATTCCCTTGCAAAGTTCAACAGTCAGAACAGTCTTTTCGCCCTTAGTAAATCTATCTCAAAGTGTAACAAAAGGCAAACCATTTTTTGGGATAGAGTAGAAGAAAGGTAAAGACTTCTTCCTCCAC
This sequence comes from Aquarana catesbeiana, assembly GCF_042186555.1. Lineage (NCBI taxonomy): Eukaryota > Metazoa > Chordata > Amphibia > Anura > Ranidae > Aquarana > Aquarana catesbeiana. The sequence goes on along the minus strand of NC_133324.1, from coordinate 326,908,128 downwards.
AGATGCTGAAAAGGCGTTTGACAGGGTGGACTGGACATTCTTACGGGCGGTTCTGACTAAATTGGGTCTCGGCCCCAACATGCTCGCCTGGATGGCATCTCTTTATGGCTCCACAGAGGCCCGAGTCAGACTGAATGGAGTACTCTCTGACTCGTGCCCCATTTGTAATGGAATGAGGCAGGGATGTCCACTCCCCCCCCCTAATATTTGCACTGTCCCTTGAACCTATGCTGAAAAGGATACGCTTAAATCCCAATATTAAGTGGCTGAATGTAGGGTCTGTGGAGCACAAATTGTCCATTTACGCAGATGATGTTCTGTTCTATATCTCGGTCCCGCTGATTTCCCTTCCCAATATCATGGCAGAATTGCAGAACTTTAATGAGATCTCAAATTTTAAAATAAACTACAATAAGTCAGAGATCCTACCTTTGAATATTTCTTGGGGACTTACGAACACGGCTGCAATCCTAATTTTCATGGTGCAGTACCTCCTTGAAATACTTAGGTATCCACCTTCCACCTCATTGCTCTCAATTATTTACCACTAACTATACTCCAGTACTCTCTACCATAAGGGCGGATTTATAAAAATGGGACAGGTCAACATTCTTGTGGATGAGCTGAGTCAATGAGCTAAAAATGAATGTGCTACCAAGGATCCTCTTCTATTTGCAAATGGTGCCAATTTCTTTACCCATATCTTTCTTCTCGACCATTAACAGTCTGTTCCTTGAGATATATATGACATGGAATTTGGCTTGGTCGCCTTGGGTACCCAGGGAGCATCGGGGGTGGTCTGAATATACCTCCCCCGTTACTATCCAACACTCTTAAGGTGTGGGATGCTTTAAATGGCATGGGACGGCTTGCCCCCTCAGTCTCGCTTCTGGATCCATTGGGGAGCTTCCCCTGGTTTACGCCGGGGGAACACCTTTCCTTCTTTCGCTCATGGGCCTCTGATGGCGAGATGGTGAGAGCCAAGGGGGAAACCCCTTGGCTCTTAGCTCCCTATGTCCACCTCTATGATACCACACTCTATCTCTGTGTTATATGGGATGTTGCAGTCATTAGAGCCAAGGTGGAAACCCCTTTACATAAGCGAATGGGAGAAAGACCTGCAATGCGAATTCACCGAGCTACAACTTGACCATTTATATCGGTTTACACATTTCAGCTCTGTAGATATGAAAATGCAAGAGTGGGGGTTCAAATTACTGACTCACTGGTATAGGGTCCCCTCCAAACTTGCTAGAATCTACTCAACACTGACTGATGCTTGCTGGAGGGGTTGTGGACATCGGGACACATTCTTGCATGTGTGGTGGGAATGCCCCAAGCATAGACCCTATTGGCAAGATGTCAGAACTCCGGTCAGAGTAATTTTAGATCTTGAACTACCCGACTCCCCGTTGGAGCTTTTGTTGCATGTCCCTACTATCCCTCCTAGCCATTACCGTAAATCAGTACTACCCCATCTTCTGAATGCGGCTAGACAATTAAATCCAGTTCACTGGAAATCAGCTCAAATTCCTAGTAGGGAGGATTGGATACTCTTAGTAAACAATATTATGACTGCGGAGGAATGGATGGCAACATGCAAAGGTAGACATGACAAGTTTTACAGTATTTGGGCTACGTGGATTCACTACACTAGTACATTCCCACGGAATTCTCAACCAACAACTTCTGGAACGATGGACTTTGTTGCTGATTGGCAGTTTAAGAGTTAATGGATCAGATCCAAGGAGTGTTCTATTGTATACTTATAAGTATTTATACTAGAGTGCTGTTCTCTGTTACCTCTTTACTTTGTTCCCCTTTCTCCATCTCCCCCCCCCCTATTCTTTTTTCATTCTCTGGTCGTGCTCTTATGACCTTCCCTGTTAGATTGGTTATCCCCGATATTACCCCCTATGTTACAAATATATATGGATGGGTGTTAATTGATCTCGGGATTTGTTGATAGGAATATGGCAATTCAAAGTGTGTGGTTTTATCTATATTAATACTACGCTTGCAGATGATATGCCCTTATGTTCCTTATGTCAGATGGTCAGTTGGACTCCTTTACATGTATCAAGTTGGGCTCTTGATGGACCTGTTATCCAATGGATAACTTTCTTTTGCCTTTTTTTAGGGTTTCCTGTCTCTATTTCTTATGTATTGTTTTTACAGATAGAATACATAAAGATTACTTAAAAAAAAAAAAAAAAAGACCGCTTCCATTTTTTTTAGACTCAACAGAAAGTGAGAAGATATCTTTCCAATGTGAGGAATATCTCCTCTTAATGCCCACACGTGTGATAAGAAAATTGCATGAAAAAATTAAAAAGTTTTGTCGTTAGTTATACTTTCATTTTTTAGAGTAAATGTATGTATATTATATAAAAAAAAACTCTCTATTTGGCATTCTCAATAGGTATTGCAGAACTACATAAATTTACCATACCTGTCAATCACAAGTTCCAGTAACACCATATGTGAAACCTGTGTGATCTCTGGATCATTCTCCACATAGTCATATCTATCCAGCAACTGTACCAGGTCTAGATCACAGGACATTTTATCTGGGAATTTCCAAGAGGGCACACGAACAGCACCCACTCTTGAGAAAACATCAATCACGGTACCCTGAAGATCAGTGATGTCCTTCCGCAGGCTTTCCATACATGTACGATCTCCCAACATACAACCCATATTTCTGATACCTAAGTAAACACAATGCAATAAGAAAACTAACATAAAAAGGATAGAAGACATAATTCTACTATTTATTACATTCTTACCTCCATGACAGCCACAGATCTTGTAGGAAACCTGTCATAAGAAAACATGGAGGCTACCATTACTGATCTCTCCTCTTTAAAATGCCAGTTGCCTGACTGTCATTCTGACCCTCTTTTTTCAATACTTTGAGTCATTCACCCAGAATAAGTATACAGATAAGAGTTTCTGACTTTCCCATTATTTTCTTGATCTGCATAATTATTTTGCCTTTTAGTACTGAAGGTGGAGGGTTAGCTTAACACCCAGGTAATAAAAAGAATTAGTAATGGCAGCTCCCCATGTGTCTTCCCTAACTGATATACTTCAATGCTAATTGTAAGCAATGTGTAGCAGTTACAATTGCTTCGCCTTTATTATAGCTAGGCATAAATGAACTGCAATCAGAGAAAGATCTATGTTGCAACAATTTCTTTGTAGCTCATGGCTGAGTGACTTTTTTTTTGCAGTGTTTGAAGCTAGCTATATAATCTCCAACTTCAGCAGCTACTTATGTTATCTGATGCTTGGAGCACAACTGTCATGCCCCGTACATACGATCGGATTTTCCGACAACAAATGTCGGATGTGAGCTTGTTGGCGGAAAGTCCGACTGTGTGTATGCTCCATCAAACATTTGTTGTTGGACTTTCCCTCAACAAATGTTAGTTTGAAGGTTCTCAAATTTTCTGCCAACTAATGTTTGTTGTGTACACAAGTCTGTCGCACAAAAGTCCACGCATGTTCATAATCAAGTACGAGCCAGAGATATAACTAGCATTCGTAATGGAGATACGTCACTAGGTTCGTAATTGTTGGCCAACATTTGTGTGACCGTGTGCATGCAAAACAAGTTGGAGCCAACATCCTTCGAACAAAAATCCATGGTTTTGTTGACGGAAAGTCCGATCGTGTGTACATAAGGCTCACACTTGCCTGTGTTCCGTCATATTAGGCGACCTGTCAGATTTCGTAACGGAAGTGACATTCTGTCACACCCATCTTGGTACACCCCACACTCGGCCACACTAAGCCTACAGTCTGAATTCACCAAGCAGACATCTTTTTTTCACCCTCCGAAGTCTTGCACTTCACACTTATTTTTACCACGAAACTGAGCTTTTATGGTGAAATACAGTATTTAGAAATCCGTGACACTGTTTTGATGTTGACTTTTAAAAGCAGCGGCAAGCCTGCTGATATCACACGTTTGCTGATCTGACAGAAGACCGCTGCTTTTAAAATTTACCATCAAAACAGTGTCACGGATTTCTAAAAACTGTATTTCACTATTTAACCTCAGTTTAGTGCTAAAAATAAGCGTGAAATGCAAGACTTTGGTGGGTGTAAAAAGATGTCTGTTTGGCGACTTCAGACTGCAGGCTTACTGCGGCTGAGTGCGGGGGGTAACAAGATGGCCGTGACGGAAAATCACTTCTGTTACAAGTTTTGACGGGTAGCCTAATCTGATGGAACACCGGCACATTAAAACACAATGTTTTACTGTGCAGATTAGTGCAATGGCAGCCTCAGCAGGGAGCACTACGATGTGCGTTTTAGCGCATCGCACTGCTTGTTTTTTTTACAACTTAATTCATGCCACTGCGCAGCAGCACAGTGCCTTGCACCGTTGTGTGGTCACATGCAGAGCCATCCAGTACAGTGCAGAAATATGCAGACCTGCGGCATTTTTCCGAGCTGCAGATCACACCAACAGTGTGAACGGGACACATAGAAAACAATTTATTTTTATGTTCCATAGTGGTGACCTGTGTTTATTAAGTGCAGAAAAATGCAGGTCACTGCAAATGGTGTGAACAAGCCCTAAAAATAATGAAGCCAGCAAACATCATCACAACTGTAATGCTGTATGTTGTACACTGAATGTGTAATAAATACATTTAAATTACACACCCAGATCTGCACTATCAGGATGTTATTTAGATGCTTATAGTGTTTCCACAGTTCACTGGGAGACACTCAGTATAACAGGGTGACAATGCAGGAGCTATTGAGAGACAGGAAATGCAGCCATTTGATTTCTTGACAGTTCACTTGAGAGTAAAAGCAAATGTCACAGTTATCAATCACGGAATGCCAGGAATGTAAATGTTAAAGTTAAATTGATTGGTTTAATTCAGCTTTAATGAAAGCCGCAGATTTAAATTGACTGAAAATCATCTTAAAAAAAAATATGTAACCACTTGCCATCCAAGCCAATTCTGGCATTTCTCTCCTACATGTGAAAATCATAATTTTTTTGCTAGAAAATTACTCAGAACCCCCAAACATTATATATATATATATATATATATATATATATATATATATATATATATATATATATATATATATATATATATTTATTTATTTTTAGCAGAGACACTAGAGAATACAATTGTGGGCATTGCAATTTTTTATGTCACATGGTATTTGCGCAGCAATTTTTCAAACATAATTAATTTTAATGCAACAAAACACAATAGATAACCTGATTTTTTGGTAAGACATAAAAGAAGATGTTACACCGAGTAAATAGATACTAAACATGTCACACTTTAAAACTGCACACACTCGTGGAATGGCACCAAACTTTAGTACTTAAAAATCTCTATAGGTGATGCTTTAAACATTTTTACAGGCTACAAAGGAGGTCTTGCGCTAGCATTGCTCTCGCTCTAACGATTGCAGCGATACCTCACATGTGTGGTTTAAACGTCGTTTACATATGCGGGCACAACCTATGTATGCGTTCGCTTCTGTGTGTGAGCATTAGGGATTGGGGGTGCTTTAAAAAAAATGTTTTTATTGTTTATTTTATTTTTACACTTTCCCTTAAATTTTTTATTTTTTTTATCACTTTTCTTCCTGTTACAAGGAATGTACACATCCCTTGTAATAGGAATAGGGCATGACAGGTCCTCTTTACGGAGAGATCTGGGGTCTATAAGTCCCCACATCTCTCCTCTATGCTGGAAAGCCAGAGATAAAAAAAAAATCGATCTCAGGCGTTCCACCAAAAAAAAAAAAACGGCAGTGTTTACATCTGCCACAGCCGGAAGGGATGCCATGACATCACTTCCGGCCTCCAAGGGTCATAGAGATTGCTGAGGAAATCTGATCCAGGACAAGCTCTATGGCAAACTGCTGCCGCTGGTGAATTCATTCTCCGGCTCCAAAGCACAGGAGGGTGGAAGGGAGAGAGGGATGTCCCCTCCCGCCGCCTGTAAAAGCAATCAAGCGGCTAAAGAGCCACTAAGATGGCTTTTACACTGTAGGGAATCTCCTGCTGAAAAAAAAGATATCAGGATGATGCCTGTAGCTGCAGACATCATTCAGATATCTTCACTCAAAGTTCATGACGTCATATGATGTCCACCTGGGGAAGTGGTTAAAGTATAACCTTAGTCAGAAAATGAAGTCCTGCTAGATCACATCAGGTTGACCCCTTTTGCGGGTATTGCTTTGTAAAACATTACAAATAAGTGTCTATACTGTTTAAAGTTCAGTAATACACTGTCTCACTCTGCTCTGCACATGCTCAGTTGCTCTCTATTTTAGGCACAGCCAAGATTGTAAAGGCTGATCTGCTGACAGCCTTAAATCGGAATTAAACCCTCCTATCCTTTACACCCAAGGAAGCTGTTTGATCTTCAACTGCCATGGTGCTGCACATGTGATTAGTTATGACACCAGCCATTTGATGGTTCGACATCAAAAAAATTAAAAGTCAGCAGCTACAAATACTGTAGCTGCTGACTTTTAATATTAGGACACTTGCCTGTCCAGGGTTCCTGCAATGTCGGCACCCCAGACGATTTTTGGATTGGCTCTTGGGTCCTGCTACCGCCATTCATGGTAAGGGAAACTGGCAGTGAACCCTTTCAGCTTGACAGCTGGTTCCCTACTGCGCATGGGTGAAGTGCGCTGCGCTTTCTAACTAGCCTGGCGGTGGAGGAGGGGGCTGAGCTTCTGAAGTGCAGCAGCGCAGTCTCTCTGGAAGTGGGGAAGGGTACCTGTCGAAAACAGGTACCTGTTCCCCCTCCCCCCTGAAAGGTGCCAAATGTGGCACCAGAGTGGGGGAGGAAGCAGATAAGTGGAGGTTTCACTTTTGGGTGGAACTCTGCTTTAAAGAGGAAGTAAACCCTGATGGGTTTTACTTCCTCTTTTGCTCCCTGTATAGCCTGCAAATTAAAAGCATAATGGGCTAGTATGCATCGCATACTAGCCCTTTATGTGACACTTACCTGCAAAAGAATCCAGCGATGTCCCCTGTGTAGGCAGCGTCCATCTTCAAACCCCTCTTCATTCCGGGCTGCAGACTCCGGCTCTGTGATTCGCCGGAGCCACGTGACGTCACTCCCGCGCATGCGTACAGTAACGGCACATGCTAGGGAAGAAACGGCACGGAGTTTCGTTTCTTCCCCGCGCATGCGCCATTCACTTTATCACTACAAGTGAAATATCTCCTAAACAGCGCATGTTTAGGAGATATTTCCACTACCTATAGGTAAGCCTTATTATAGGCTTACCTATAGGTAGAAGTCCCAAAAAGGGTTTAAAACCACTTTAAAGCGGAGGTCCACTGAAAAAAAATATTAAAAGCCAGCAGCTACAAATACTGCAGCTGCTGACTTTTCATATATGGACACTTACCTGTCCAGGGAGCCTTTGGCTCTCGGCTGCTGCAGCCACCATCCTCGGTAAGGAAATACTGCGCATGTAGTTTTTTTTTTTTTTTGGTGGAACCCCACTTTAAGGACACATGCAAATGTGACAGTTAGCAATCCTGGCATTCCAGGAATGGAACTGTTTTTTTGTAACTGTTAAATAAATGGGTTTAGTTCCGCTTTATGATTTACTACTGATTAGGGGCTCTGAGCTTCAGCAAAATGGCAGCCTTCAGCAAGAAAAAAACAGTACCAATGCTGGAGGCAATTTACAGCTCACATCATTTTGGTAGCATAATTATTAATGTGGAATGTATGTTCCTTGCTAAAGAACATGATAAATAAAATAAAACTGACCTAAAACCATTATAGCTTCTCTTTAAAGTGGAACTCAACTCTGTGATACTCACCTCTGCTTTAACAATCTGATGTCCACACTGACATCTTCATCCCGGCTTGTTCCGCCATCTTGATTGGTTGGTGTGGGAGGATGTAACTTCTTGCACGTGCCTGGGAGTTCAGTCATCCCAGCCCCAAGGCATGAGAATGTACACTGTGCTGCTTAAGTGTGAACGGACAGGTAAGTTTGTTTTATTGTAAAAGAGACATAGCATGTCTCTTCGTAAATAACGATCCTGCCTGATCGCATTTTCTACTTTAGTTCCATTTTAGGCCTCTTTCACACTGCTGCGACTTGAAAGTCGCACAAATTCAGGGATTGCCTGAATGTGTAAACTTGAGGTCTATGTACCTCAACTCGCATCAAAGTCAGACCAAAGTAGTACAGGGACTACTTTGAAGTGGCACAGATATAAATGGTACTCATTGAAAATTAAAGCCTAAAGATGCTGACAAGGTGGAGAGAACAGAAAGATGACTTTATCAGTCTTTTGCTGCTCCTTCACTGTCCAATCACTGGTTGGGAGGTGATTAGGCTATGTTTCTAAAATGCTACAAAAAGAAAAGAAAAAAAAAAAGCTCCGATACGTAGATTCTAGATGGGTAGGTTGCCTGCCTGCAGTTTAGCTCTATGTTTTACATCTTGCAGTGCTATAGGTTTGGGAAGAACTTACTTTATTTGTAGACATGTAACTACTACAGAGCATGTGTGCGGAATAATTCCAGGACTATTCCATATCGAGGCTGATGAAGGATCCCCAGGGGTGAGATTGCTGTATTCACAGACACGTCGGTTGGTGGAAGCCGCAAACGATCTTTGTTAGTATACTACATCCGTTACCATAGCAACAAAGAACCATATTCCAGCGACTTCCGGTGCCGCGTATTTCCGGTTTTATTTGGAATGTGCTATTCTTTAATTGCGGTGGGGGGAATGTTTATGTGTTAGTTGGAATGGTACCTACCATCTCTCAGCTAGGACTACACAGCCTTAGCCTAAAGCCTGTCCGCTAACAGACAAATCTGGCCTCTGTACTTTGTTCTGAAACTCAGAGTTTTCAACCTCCCCCCGCTCCCTGAGCTGTGTGTGGTGTCTTCCACCACTTCCGCCCGTCCCTTTCTCCTCCGTGGTGCCGCCATTTTGGTGTTGAGCACCTGAGGATTCGCTGGGAGCCCGGAGAGCAAGGCCGACACCATGCCGGCTGGTCCCGTTCAGATGTTAGCGCCTCCGGCGCCCGATGGAGGCCAGGTAAATGTGAGCTGTGCTTGTATAGAGCCTACTGTCTTCTCCGTGTCTTATCGCTGCCATACGTAATGCAGACGGCAGGCTGTGTCTACTGAGACATTCTATATGTACTGCTATAATCTCATGATAGTAGGGGATCACCACCAGGGGGCACTATACAGTCTGATCATAGTAGGGGAGCTGTGATCACCCCCAGGGGGCGCTATACAATCTGTTCATAGGGGAGTTGTGGTCACCACCAGGGGCGCTATACAATCTGATCATAGTAGGGGAGCTGTGATCACCACCAGGGGGCGCTATACAATCTGATCATAGTAGGGGAGTTGTGGTCACCACCAGGGGGCGCTATACAATCTGTTCATAGTAGGGGAGCTGTGATCACCACCAGGGGGCACTATACAATCTGTTCATAGGGGAGTTGTGGTCACCACCAGGGGCGCTATACAATCTGATCCTAGTAGGGGAGCTGTGATCACCACCAGGGGCGCTATACAATCTGATCATAGTAGGGGAGCTGTGATCACCACCAGGGGGCGCTATACAATCTAATCCTAGTAGGGGAGCTGTGATCACCACCAGGGGGCGCTATACAATCTAATCCTAGTAGGGGAGCTGTGATCACCACCAGGGGGCGCTATACAATCTGATCCTAGTAGGGGAGCTGTGATCACCACCAGGGGGCGCTATACAATCTGATCCTAGTAGGGGAGCTGTGATCACCACCAGGGGGCGCTATACAATCTGATCCTAGTAGGGGATCTGTGATCACCACCAGGGGGCGCTATACAATCTGATCCTAGTAGGGGAGCTGTGATCACCACCAGGGGGCGCTATACAATCTGATCCTAGTAGGGGAGCTATGTTGCGTAATTTTGCACGTTGTAGTGCTGCATTTGAGCATCAGGAATTTTTGTCTTAGATAAAAGAGAACAGTATCATCTGTGACCTCACTTGTTGCTGTGTTAACATGTGCGTTTAACTGATTGCCCCCCACTTCACTAACTTCAAGTTAGTGAAGTAAAATTTCACGTACATGTACACCACCAGCTTTGAGTGGGCAGGTTATCACATGATCACAATGTAAACAACTGTTATGAATGGGTTTAATGGAATGGAAGTCAGTGCGTCTTTCTGTTGTCCCAGTACAGTGAATGAGTATCAGTAACACACTACCAGTTCTAGTATGACAGTATCACTAGGTGCCAAAGTAGTCTAAAAAAGAAAACTAATGCTGGCATCTTTTTGTCTAAAAACCTGTAATTTGCAATATAGTTAACTCTTTTTGGGCTCTTTCACATGGAGCGGATCATCACTGATCCGCCCCGTGAGTATTCCGCTTGCTCAGCAGGTATCGCTCCGCCGATCCCCGCTGAGCAGGAAGATGACAGGTCCGTCGCTGCACACTGTGCAGTGACGGACCTGTCAGAGCGCTGCTCTCCCCTATGGGGGATCGCATGATGACGGACCATAGAGTCCGTCGTCATCCGATCCGAAAACGGATGGAAAAGTAGGTTTTGCCTCTGTTACACTTTTTCGGATCAGAGCAGGTCAGATGTCAGCGGACATGTCACCGCTGACATCCGACGCCCCATAGAGCTCTATGGAGGGTCCGTTCAGGTCCGCCTAAAAAACTGACAGGCGGACCTGAACGGACAGTCCGTGTGAAAGAGGCTTTTGTGTTTAGTTACACTTTAAAAGTCATAAATGTTGCTACTATGAGTAAGTGTTGGCTTTCCATTGACGAGAATAGTGATGATCAACATGCAGCCAGCTATTGGGCTCCAAGAGTGTACCAAATTGGGACTACCATCCCCATATGGCCCTCAAAGTCACTTTTTTTTTTTTTTTTTTTTTTTTTTTTTTTTTTTATTATTCTTTAGCAGCAAATGGAGGAGGAAAAAAAAGAGGAGGTGGTTCCCTCCAAGCCTATTGTGGGTATTATCTATCCTCCACCAGAAGTCCGAAATATCGTGGACAAGACAGCAAGCTTTGTGGCAAGGTAAGTGATAGTTTTAATTTGCCTTCTCTCCAGCCCTTTTAGATTTTATCATCTGTGGTGTAGCAGGAATGACATTATTGGCAGAGTCTCGTGTATAAAATTGTTGATGGTAACCACATTTAATTAATTTTTCCCATATTTAGGAAATTGCAGTAGAGTTTTGGTTGCTACAGGCTAACTTTTTCTTTGTGCGTTTTCATGAGGGTCTTGTTTGGCTTACTAAAGTGAATAATTTTAAGAAAAAGTTGGGTGTTTGTTTTTAACGTTACTATTCCATATCAACCTGATTCCCTAGTTTCATTATACGCAATGGCTTTGGAATTTTGCAGAGATCTTATTTGTTTGCTTTGGCCAGCATACATTATCAAAAAACAAACAAGGTCTGCATATATTGTAAACCTTCTAAAAATGAAATATTGGTGGGTGACTTTACTGAAGGCTCTCTTTTGGAAATTCTAGTTAACAGTTATGCCTATCCACTGGCTTCAGCCTAGGTTCACAGACATCGCAGAGTTCCAAAGCAATGACTGGAGTATCTGTACATAGGACGACAATAAGCCGTACGCTCCATAGAGTTGAGCTTTATGGCAGAGTGGCCAGAAGAAAGCCATTACTTTCAGCAAAAAACAAAATGGCACATTTTGAGTTTGCGAAGAGGCATGTGGGAGACTCCCAAAATGTATGGAGGAAGGTGCTCTGGTCTGATGAGACTAAAATTGAACTTTTTGGCCATCAAAGAAAACGCTATGTCTGGCACAAACACAACACATCACATCACTCAAAGAACACCATCCCCACAGTTGAACATGATGGTGGCAGCATCATGCTGTGGGGATGTTTTTCAGCAGTCGGGACTGGGAAACTGGTCAGAGTTGAGGGAAAGATGGATGGTGCTAAGTACAGGTTTTGCTCAAGAATATCCCTTTACCACTCTGTGTGTGATTTGAGGCTAGGACATAGGTTCACCTTCCAGCAGGACAATGACCCCAAACACTCTGCTAAAGTACCACTTGAGTGGTTTAAGAGGAAACAAGTAAATGTGTTGGAATGGCCTAGTCAAAGCCCAGACCTCACTCCAATAGAAAACCTGTGGTCAGACTTAAAGATTGCTGTTCACTAGCGCAAACCATCCATCTTGAAGGAGCTGGAGCAGTTTTGCAAGGAGGAGTGGGCAAAAATCCCAGTGGTAAGATGTGGAAAGCTCATAGAGACTTATCAAAAAGGAACTTGGAGCTGTGATAGCCGCAAAAGGTGGCTACAAAGTATTGACTTTAGGGGGGTGAATAGTTATAAACATGGACTTTTTCTGTTATTTTGTCCTCCTTGTTTGCTTCACACTAAAAAAAAAACTTCTTCAAAGTTGTGGGCATGTTCTGTAAATTTAAATGATGCAAATCCTCAATCCATATTAATTCCAGGTTGAGGCAACAAAACACGAAAAATGTCAAGGGTTGCGATTACTTTTGCAAGGCACTGTATGTGATCTGATTCCTGTGCGAGTTGACAGTTCGGACTGCGATCTGTGAACTGATCTGGGGGTGTCCTTGACACCCACAGCGGTTCGCAAAGGGCAGTGTGAACTGCCTGTGGGAGAGATGCAATGCTGTAATCGCGCTGGTTACCGCATTGCACAAGTGTGAACCCAGGCTTAGTATGCAAAGTTACGGATTCAAAGCTGTCAGAATTTTCTAAATCATTTTCCAGGTCATCTTTACTTGAGAGATGATTGGCTCCACCTTCAACAGGAAACACAAACCAGAACAGAGATTAAAAAGCCCCTCCCTCATCTCAGTTTTTGTTTCTGTCCTCTAGGACAGTGGTTCTCAACCCTGTCCTCAAGTGCCCCCAACAGGCTATGTTTTGGGAATTTCTCTTAGATAAAATAGCTGTTCAAAATACCAAGCCATTGACTGATTTAAAACACCTGTGCAAGATAATGGAAAACCTGAAAACATGGCCTGTTGGGGGGGTACTTGAGGACAAGGTTGAGAACCACTGCTCCAGGAGTACGCTTTATAATGTTTGTTTCCCTGACTCTGATAACTCTGGCAGTCAGGCCCCTTCCAGGTGGCTAGTAACATGTGCTTGTGTCACCAACTCTCCTTATCGGAGAGTGTTCTGTTCTGTGTTCTTCCAGCGGGATATTGCATCAGTTATGATTGTCAGGCAGCTCCTGCAGCTTTTGTTGGTAGTGCCGGGATGAATACTGGTGTTGTCCACCTGGTGAACCATGGGCGAGTGTCGGTGGTCCTAGATACTGGGGAGGAAAAAATGATGGGGGTATACCAAGATTTACGGAAATGGCAGTTGTGCATTTCCAGTGAGGTCATTTCTGGGTGCACCTCAACCCTGCTGGAGGAAAGGGTCGGGGAGTGGCCAGGGTGTACCAGTAGGGCACTGTGATTGCACATTCTAACCCCCCCACCCCCCCAGACACTCCTTTTCAGCCTGAGCATCCACTGCATAAGGTTCTACAAATATTTTTTTGCCTGGAATTCCTGTGGGGGAGCTGGGGACAGCGTCTGTCTGGAGCAGTGCTTAAGTCCATGGTTCATTTAGCGGGAGAGTGATAAGGACTCTCTCAAGGCCTTCTTTCTGATTTCTTGGCTACATGCTTACATACTTACATTTTGTTGCAGATGATGCCCAAAATCTGACTTGTATCTTAGTTCAGACTTCTGGAAAAATCAATCGGCCAATCGCAACTAGGAAATAACATTTCTGGGGCTTGTCTTCACACCATTCTTTTACAGAATGCCTCCAGGTTGCCATATTGCACTGCATTTGCAATTTTACAGAAAATTACAGCACAGCAGATTGAAAAGGAAAGCTAATTTTTAATAACATTAAATTACAATTGTACATGCTATATACCGTATTTATCGGCGTATAACACGCACTTTCATTTTAAGAGGGAAGTTTCAGGAAAAAAACCTTAAATTTTAAATAAAGAACTTTGAAGCAAAATAAGGGTCACAGTCCATCCACAGCCTCACCAGTGCCCAATAATGCAGCCTCACCAGTGCCCATGAATGCAGTCTGCACATCCCTGCTCATCTGCAGCCTCGCCAGTGCCAGATTACACAGTGCTGTGATCTCCTGTGTACCCGGCGATCAGTCGCACACAGTCCCGCCACCTGTGATCGACAGAAGAGAAGTCCAATCCTGGGCCAGAAGGCGGGACTGTGTGCCAGGTACACAGGAGATCGCCGCTCTGTGTAATGCAGCGCCTGCCCCCTCCTACTCAGACCGCAGGAATCGGCGTAAAACATGTACACAAGATTTCCCCCTGATATTCAGGGGGGAAAAGTGCGTGTTATACGCCAATAAATACGGTATATATATTTCTTTATCGTACATCACGTGATACAGAGCCACAGTAATTACTGTATGGGTTATGTAGGCACCTTTTAGGTGATGGACACTGGCACACCCTAGACAGGAAGTTTAACCCCCCCCCCCTTACCGGGAGTACCTCAGTTTTTTCACCAGTGTCTTAGTTGTTGGTCACGAGTGAAGATGTGCTGTGCTGAGCTCCGCTGGTGAAATCCTTGCTGGGGCAAGCCATGCAGCCGGATCCAGTCAGTGTCTTTTTAGGCCAAATTGAATGGTACTCGGCCCTCGTGTTGGAAGAAACAAGGTTTTTCCTGTAACTCTTCTCTTTTTAGAGAGCTGGACCCCAGGATCCAGTGCTTGTGGTGTGTGTGTGTTTTTTTTTTTTTGCCATATTTCCTGGCGGGGTGCTTTTACGGGTCCAAGGATGTGGAACCCCTGATAAAAAGGGGCCCTGGTCCTTGAAGGTTTTTTTTAAAGCCCACGGTGAGTGGTGAAGATTGGGTCTGTCTGGTTTACCACAGAACCCTGCAGCAGGATAAGGTAAGTGGAGATTCCTAAGGAATTTTTCTAATTCTTATGGGGTTTCTCCTTTTTTAAGTAAATGTTGTAATGCCGAACCACTTCAATACAGGGCACTTGTACACCTTCCTGCCCAGACCACTTTTCAGCTTTCAGTGCTGTCGCAGTTTGAATGACAATTGCGCAGTCATCCATCACTGTACCCAATCTAAATTTTTATCATTTTGTTCCCACAAATAGAGCTTTCTTTTGGTGGTGTTTGATTACCTCTGAGGTTTTTATTTTTTGCTAAACAAATTTAAAAAAAGACCGAAAATTTTATTAAAAAGTTTTGCTTTTGTTTCTGTTATAAAATTTTGTAATCAAGTAAGTTTTCTCTTTCACTGATGGGCACTGATAAGGTGGCACTGGCAGGCACTGATAAGGCGGCACATCAAGATTTAGCCGAGCTGCTGTTTTGCAATTGACGCAATTGGAGATTCTATTCTTCAGACCTCTTGCCTTATGCTTGGGTTGGTGCATATGCATAGAATCTTATGATTGAAAAGTTGGTCAGCCGAAGCGCCATGCAAAAAGCTCCTGGCTGGTTTTTCCTTCCACGGTGAACGGCTGTTTGGGGATGATTTGGACAAAGATATCAAGTGGGAAAAGTACCCTTTTGCCAGTTAAGAAAAGGAGTTTAACCGTCCCTCATTTAAACAGGCTCTTTCTCCAGTGCCAGGGACATCTGCCTCTAGGCAGTCGCGAGGTAAACCTCATGGTCAACACCAGGGACAAAAGAAGTCCTGGGGGAGGAAACCTACAAGACAGAACGCTAAGGCCTCTTTATGAAGGGGCGTCCCCTCTCATTCGAGGGGGGAAGACTTCTGCAGTTCTCAAGGGTCTGGCAGGAGGAGTTTCCGGACAGATGGGTGGTCTCCACAATAGCTCTAGGTTACAAACTGGAGTTCCGAAAATTCCCATCTCCTCATTTCCTCAGGTCCAATGTCGCCAAAGATCCAGAGAAAAAAGTCTCTTTCAAGCGTTAGACTGACTTTTATCGCAAAAGGTGATTATGGTGATGGTGGTCCCCATGGAAGAGCAGGGGTTGGGGTTTTATTCAAACCTTTTCATGTTGTCCAAACCAAATGGAGATGTCGGACCCATTCTAGATCTCAAACACCTAAACCGGTTCCTGAATATCCGCTCTTTTCGCATGGAATCAAACCAATCAGTAGCCTCCATCCTACAAGGTGGAGAATTTCTGGCGTCAATCGACATCAAGGATGCATACCTGCATATGCCTATTTTCCCCACTCACCAGAAATATCTGCGATTCAAAGTAGAAAAACTTCATTTTCAGTTTGTAGCCTTGCCTTTTGGTCTAGCTACTGCACCTCGGGTGTTTACAAAACTTCTGGCCAGATTAAGGACTCAAGATATAACAATTGTAGCATACCTAGACGACCTGCTCTTGATAGACCGGTTGGTAGCCCTCTTAGACCAAAGCATGGTCACAGTCAAATACCTGGAATACCTAGGTTGGGAAAATCTTCTTTAAAACCATTAAGAAGGCTAGAGTACTTGGGTCTGGTTATAGATACAGCCCAGAAGGTGTTTTTACCCCAAGCAAAGATCGGCACCATAAAGGTGCTGGTTCAGGTGATCAGGGGGAAGAAGGGTCCTTCTATTCGCCTTTGCTTGAGGTTGTTAGGAAAGATGATGGCTTCATTCGAAGCATTTACCTGTGCTCAGTTTCATTCAAGACTGCTGCAAAACAGTATCCTGTCTGCCTGGAACAGGAAGGTCCAAGTGCTAGATTTTTCCAATGCGTCTGTCGCCAAAAGTGTGCCAGAGCCCCTGTTGGTGGAGGATATCCGAGAATCTGCAAAAGGGAAATCCTCCTTGCCAGTTGCCTGGAAGGTGGTAACAGATGCCAGCCTTTCGGGGTGGAGAGCAGTCCTGGAAGGGGCGACTGTCCAAGGGAAATGGTCCAGAACCGAAAGGACCTTGCCTATCAACATTCTGGAGATTCGGGCAGCGCACCTAGCCCTAAAGGCCTGGACATTCAGGTTGCGGAATTGTCCTGTCAGGATTCGATATGACAATGCCACAGCAGTGGCTTATATGAATCACCAAGGGGGCACCAGAAGTCATGCAGCCCAGGGAGAGGTAAATCCTATCCTAACCTGGGCAGAAAAGCATGTGCCGTGCATATTGACCATTTTCATTCCATGAGTGGAGAATTGGCAGGCGGACTACTTAAGTCACCAGCAGTTGTTCCCGGGGGAATGGTCCCTTCACCCCGATATCATCTTGGCTATATGCCAAAGATGGGGGATCCCAGACGTAGATCTGTTTGCGTCCAGGTTCAACGACAAAGTTGACAACTTTGTGTCAATAATAAGGTATCCTCTCGCATACGTTACAGATGCGTTGGTGACCCCGTGGGATCAGTTCTCACTTATTTATACATTCCCTCCTATTCTGCTACTACTACGACTTCTTCGCAGGATCAAGCAGGAAAGGAAGTCGGTGGTTCTTGTGGCCCAGAAGATCTTGGTATGCAGAGATCGTAAAGATGGTGGTAGGGGCTCCATGGACCCTACCACCGCGTCCAGACCTGCTTTCGCAGGTACCAGTGTTCCATCCTACCTTACAAACGCTTGGCTATTGAAACCCTCATTGTGAAGAATCATGGGTTTTCAGGCTCAGTGATATTTACATTGATTAATGCAAGGAAGCCGGCTTCCAGAGTCATTTATTATAAAGTCATATGTGTCCTGGTGTGAATGCAGGAGTTGGCATCCCAGAAAGTATGTCATAGGTAGAATACTTGCTTTTCTGCAAATGGGGTTAGAGATGAAGCTGGCCTTGAGTACCATCAAAGGCCAGGTCTCGGCCTTGTCGGTATTGTTTCAACGACCACTTGCTTCGCATTCTTTGGTCCGTAGCTTTATACAGGAAGTAACGCAACTTAATCCTCCAGTTAGGTCACCCCTGAACCCTTGGGACTTGAATTTAGTTATGTCGGCATTACAGAAACCGCCTTTTGAGCCACTGCGACATATTCCATTGGTCCTCTTGCCAAGGAAACTAGTTTTTCTGGTAGCCATATCTTCTGCAAGAAGAGTATCAGAATTGGCTGCACTTTCTTGTAAAGAGCCATGTTTAATTATTCACAAGGATAGAGTAGTATTGCGTCCTCATCCTAGCTTTCTGCCAAAGGTAGTTTTCATATAAACCAGGATATTTTTCAACCTTCTTTTTTTCCAGAACCCTGTTCTACGGAAGGTAAGTCGCTACGTTCTCTGGATGTAGCGAGAGCAGTCAAAATCTATTTGGAGGCAACTGCTCAGATTCGGAAAACGGATGTTTTATTTGTGTTGCCTGAAGGTCCTAGGAAAGGACAGGCAGCGTCAATCCTACTATTGCTAAGTGGATTCGGCAAGTAATTCAAGCTTATGGTTTGAATAGGAAAGTTCCACCTTTTCAAATCAAAGTGCACTCCACCAGGACTGTCAGTGCTTCGTGGGCAGTGCATCACCAAGCTTCCATGGCTCAAATCTGCAAGGCCGTAACCAGTGCTAATTTTGGCAGCAAATTTTGATTTAGTTTTAGTCTTAGAACTAAAATAGCATTTTAGTTTTAGTCCCATTTTAGTCTTCTGTAATTACTTTTAGTCGACTAAAACTCATTTTAGTCGACTAAAACTCATTTTAGTCGACTAAAACTCATTTTAGTCGACTAAAACTCATTTTAGTCGACTAAAACTCATTTTAGTCGACTAAAACTCATTTTAGTCGACTAAAACTCATTTTAGTCGACTAAAATCTAATGAGTGTAGTTAAATTGTAATGCATTAGTTCACATTTCTTTACAATTTCCAAACTCATTATATACTGCTGGAGTGAAAAATCTAATATGTTATTTATGTTATTGAGGTATGAATATGCACTACAGACCAATGTTAATTTTGAAGTCATATTTCAATTTAGTTTTAGTCTTAGTCTTTTGACTAAAATGGCATTTTTAGTTTTAATCGTAATTTAGTCATCTCAATTGTTTTAGTCGTATTTTAGTTGACTAAAATGGTATTCATTTAGTCGACTAAAATGTTTTAGTCGACAAAATTAACACTGGCTGCAACTTGGTCTTCAGTCCATACATTCACCAGATTCTATCAGGTGGATGTAAGAAGGCATGAGGATATTGCCTTTGGGCGCAGTGTGCTGCAGGCAGCAGTATAGGTCCTCAGGTCTGATTCCCACTACTTTTTGTTTGTGGCTCCCTCCCCTCAGATAGCATTGCTCTGGAACATCCCATACAGTTATTACTGTGGCTCTGTGTCCCGTGATGTACGATAAAGAAAATAGGATTTTCATAATGGCTTACCTGTAAAATCCTTTTCTTGGAGTACATCACGGGACACAGATGTCCCTCCCCTCTTTCTGGTTACATGTGTATTGCTTTGCTACAAAACTAAAGTACTCCCAGTGGGGGGGGGGGGGGGGGGGGGGTTTATATAGGAGGTTAAACTTCTTGTCTAGGGTGTGCCAGTGTCCATCACCTAAAGGTGCCTATATAACCCATACAGTAATTACTGTGGCTCTGTGTCCCGTGATGTACTCCAAGAAAAGGATTTTACAGGTAAGCTGTTATAAAAAAAAAAAAAACCCAATTTTTTTTTTTTTTTTTGTAGTTGCCCTTTTAAATGCATAGTTCACTTTTACCAAAAAACTGCATGTGCAGATAAGGGGCTTCTGTAGATCAAAACAAGTTGTGAAGCTTTGACCAAAAATAAATAATATCCTTGCTATATGTGTAGGCCATTTACCTCGTGAAGCATGACTGGGAAACTCTCAGGATGCTGCTAAGAGAAGGCCAGCTGTTACTGTTCACCTTAACAATCACAGGAGTAGGCTTTTGCTCTGAAACCCCCCACCACCCCCCCTCACATGCACTTTCTCACCCATGATGCAATAGTTCTGACTTCAGCGTTTGAGAGCTCACTCCTGTGAAAGTGATTGTACAACCACTTTTACCTACAGGTAAGCCTATATTAAGGCTTACCTGTAGGTGTTTGAAATATTTACTAAACCTCCACGGTTTAGGAGATATTTACTAAAGATGAGTGCCAATGTCATCGGCGCATGCACCCTTTAGAAAGGGCACATCGCGCCGTTTCTAATAGGGGTCATGCCGTGACTGACGGCTCCCGCGCGCATTCATGGGAGTGGCGTCACGCGACTCCAGCCAGTCACAGAGCCGCGGCCCCGGAAGGAAGAGGGGCGAAGATGGATGCTCCCTGCTCTTGGGGACAATGGTGACATCGTGGACTTCGGTGTCAGGTAAGTGATACATAATGGGCTACCAGGGTTTACTTCCTCTTGAAGGTGAACAGTAATAGCTGGGCCTCTCTTAGCAATGTCCTTATCAACATCCTGGGAATTTTCAGGTCAGGCTTCATGAAATATATAAATGGCCTGTAGCAAGGACATTTCTGAACTTTAGTTGAAGCTGCACTGTTTTTTATCTACAGATGCCCTTTACCTGCATAGGCAGTTTTTTGGTAAAGGTCAGCTAACTCTTTTTAAAGCTATAAGGTGAGCATGACAGCCACACAATCGGCTTTTTCAAAAGGACAGGTCAGCCAGCACTGGCAGTGGCCATGTTCCCCTCATGCTAGTTTCCTATAAATGAGTGTTGGCAAATTTTCCAACTCAAATTATAACTATGTAGTGTTTATTTTCCAGCCTACTGGCCTTGCTGCATATGATTCTTTATTACTTTCTTTTAAGAAGCAGATACCTGAATTTTTGAGAAAACTGTCTGACATGCATTTTTTTTTTTTTTCTGTGACAGAAATGGCCCTGAGTTTGAAGCCAGAATCCGCCAAAATGAAATCAACAATCCTAAATTTAATTTCTTGAATCCAAATGATCCTTATCATGCCTACTACCGTCACAAGGTCAATGAGTTCAAAGAGGGAAAAGCGCAGGAGCCATCTGCTGCAATACCTAAAGTTATGCAGCAGCAGTCTGGACAGCAGCTTCCTCAGAAGGTATGTGATTGTGCCACAAATGTAAACAAGGTAGTTTCCTAAAATGTGTTATGTTGCAGTTAAATAAAACGAAAAAAACTGCGCTTGGAAAAGAAAAAAGGAAAGAACAAACAAGCTGCGGTCTTAAGTGTGGCCCACCAAAATAAGTCAAAAAAGGAAAAAGAACGCGCTATAAAATGATATAAACAATGATCCAAATATAAAGTCTCACAAAAAATGAAATGAATAGCCCCGTTACAGTCCAGACAAAGAAGACGAGTATGTGATAAAAATTCTTCCAAAAGAAACAGTGAAGGTGGATACAGTTTAGCGGAACCCACCAATATATAATGCGCTTACCAGACGTAAGCCATAAAAGGACGAGTGGCTTAAACCCAGCCTGGGCCTTTATATATATATATATATATGCTCCAGATGAAACAGGAAAGGGCGCCCTCGTTCCGTAGATCCACAAATTATGATCCGAAAAAATAACAAAAGATATATAGCGTAATATTGTTTACATAAACACCACGCCAAACCAAAAAAAGAAGTGACACTCAATTGACCTTAAATCATGTGTAATCATATAAACTCCTATGCTAAATAGCTAGGACAATGTGGTGAGTATCATGCAAACATGCAAAAATAAAATCAAAAAGTCAAAATATGAGTGACAAATTATAAGTGGGTGAAAAATGCAACGACTCCCAAAATCTGCTTACCAGATATAATTGGGCAGTCGGCGTGTATAAATCACCTCAAAATTTCATAACAGATTTGTGAAGAGAGAAACTCTCACCAGGTGCTGAAAAAACTAATAGTACGAGCTGCTTACCAGAAGGCAGACCCTCATATGCAAATCTAGTGAAATCAGGAACCCAACACCAAAGGAAGCAGACACTAAACGGACCTTAGGGAATGTCCCCTTACCAGACAAATCAAGCAGACAGGCAGATATATTGCAGTCTCAGCCAGACTCCCGAATGGATCAGTGTAATCACGTCTTGCCCTCTCAGTCCGGACTTTGGCTGTGATGTGAAAATCCGAAGACTACGCTGCTGATCCTTTCCCAAACTCTGTAAATCCTCTCCATACAATGCTTCTTCCTGTTTCATCCCACACTAGAGGTCCAACAAGGTTTAGCTGAGGCTTTGGTTGGTAGGCCGCCAACCAAAGCCTCAGCTAAACCTTGTTGGACCTCTAGTGTGGGATGAAACGGGAAGAAGCATTGTATGGAGAGGATTTACAGAGTTTGGGAAAGGATCAGCAGCGTAGTCTTCGGATTTTCACATCACAGCCAAAGTCCGGACTGAGAGGGCAAGACGTGATTACACTGATCCATTCGGGAGTCTGGCTGAGACTGCAATATATCTGCCTGTCTGCTTGATTTGTCTGGTAAGGGGACATTCCCTAAGGTCCGTTTAGTGTCTGCTTCCTTTGGTGTTGGGTTCCTGATTTCACTAGATTTGCATATGAGGGTCTGCCTTCTGGTAAGCAGCTCGTACTATTAGTTTTTTCAGCACCTGGTGAGAGTTTCTCTCTTCACAAATCTGTTATGAAATTTTGAGGTGATTTATACACGCCGACTGCCCAATTATATCTGGTAAGCAGATTTTGGGAGTCGTTGCATTTTTCACCCACTTATAATTTGTCACTCATATTTTGACTTTTTGATTTTATTTTTGCATGTTTGCATGATACTCACCACATTGTCCTAGCTATTTAGCATAGGAGTTTATATGATTACACATGATTTAAGGTCAATTGAGTGTCACTTCTTTTTTTGGTTTGGCGTGGTGTTTATGTAAACAATATTACGCTATATATCTTTTGTTATTTTTTTCGGATCATAATTTGTGGATCTATGGAACGAGGGCGCCCTTTCCTGTTTCATCTGGAGCATATATATAAAGGCCCAGGCTGGGTTTAAGCCACTCGTCCTTTTATGGCTTACGTCTGGTAAGCGCATTATATATTGGTGGGTCCTGCTAAACTGTATCCACCTTCACTGTTTCTTTTGGAAGAATTTTTATCACATACTCGTCTTCTTTGTCTGGACTGTAACGGGGCTATTCATTTCATTTTTTGTGAGACTTTATATTTGGATCATTGTTTATATCATTTTATAGCGCGGTTTTTTTCCTTTTTTGACTTATGTTGCAGTTAAAGCTGTATGTGTGTGGTTGTTTTGTTTTTTGTTTTTTTTTTTTTTCTAACCCGCAAGGTAAAGCCATAATGTTAGTATGTATCGCATACTAGCTGATTATGTAAAGCCTTCCAGCAGCGCATGGCACCGCTGACGAATCTTCCATCTTCACCCGGTCAGTCTTCCGTGTACACGGACTCGGGCTGTGTGGGTGACCGGAGCTGCCATTTATCGCACAGGACTCTGAAGGAAAGGCCGTGTGCACGTTTAGGAGATATTTTACAGTACCTATAGGCTTGCCTTTTGGTAAAATTATGCATGGGAGTTTACTCCCACTTTTAAATTGATATTAGTGTTGTAAAAATATTAGTGTTGTAAAACCCCCCTGAGACATTTTTACATATAGGTAAGGCTTACTTATATGTACTGAAAATATCTCCTAAACGTGTGCCGTTTTTAGGAGATATTTACCTTGTACTGTGCCGATGTCATTGGCGCATGCGCAGTGAAGAAACTCCCCTCCGTGCCATTTCTTCCCCAGCCTGTGCCATGACTGGCGGCTCCCGCACGCATGTGCGGGAGTGACGTCACGTGGCTCCGGCCAGTCACAGAGCCAGAGTCCGCGGCACCCGGAAGGAAGAGGGGCGAAGATGGATGCTTCCACCAGCGATGCGTATGCAATGCATACCTAGCCCATTATGCTTTTACATTGCCGGGGGAATGAAGAGGAAGTAAAACCCATCAGGGTTTACTTTCTCTTTAAAATCCACCCCTTCAAAAAAAAGCGCCAAATGATTTGTTTAGTTTTGGGTGCATTCTTATAATTGCTGTACTAAGCTCGTGTTTTTCTTTTTTTTTTTTTTTTTTTTTTTTTTAGGTTCAAGCACAGGTTGTTCAAGAAACCATAGTTCCAAAGGAACCTCCTCCAGAGTTTGAGTTTGTAGCTGATCCACCTTCTATCTCTGCCTTTGACCTGGATGTGGTGAAACTGACAGCTCAATTTGTGGCTCGTAACGGACGCCAATTTTTAACACAACTGATGCAGAAGGAACAGAGGAATTACCAATTTGACTTTCTGCGGCCCCAGCACAGTCTTTTCAATTACTTCACCAAGCTTGTGGAACAATATACGAAGGTATCCTCTTCAAAGCTGAACTCGGGCCACAGCTAATTTGTTATAGACCTTTTGCTGTCTAAAGTCATGCAGGGCTGTACACAAATAAAATGTACATCATTTTTCCCACAAATAGAGCTTTCTTTTGGTGGTATTTGAGCACCACTGCGTTTTTTTTTTTTTTTTTTTTTTTTTTTTTTTTTTTTTTTGCACTATAAACAAAAACAACTATTTTGAGAAAAATGTTACTTTCTGCTATAAAACATATCCAATAAATCCAAATCCATATGCAATTGGTAAAAAAAAGAAAACCCAATAAGCGCATATTGATTTACACAAACATTATAGTGTCTACTAAGGATGAGCTCCGGCGTGTTCGCACACTCCACGTGCTGAGCCCGCTCGGCACGTGGAGTGTGGGAACACGGCGGAGCTCATCCTGGTGTGTGTGTGTGTATGTATATATATGTGTGTGTGTGTGTGTGTATGTGTGTGTATATATATATATATATATATATATATATATATATATATATATATATATATATATATATATATATATATATATATATATATATATATATATATTATAAAAAAATTTTTTTTTTTTTCTCTTGAGTGATGGGTGCTAAAAATATGCACTGTCACTGTGCTAATGACATTGGCTGGGAAGGGCTTAAACATCTAGGGATGATCAAAAAGAGTTAACTGTGCTGCTTTGCGGAAACACAGAATCCATCCCTTATCCCCCACCCCCTTTCCCTGTCAGAACAGAACTCTGTCTTGTTTCTATGCTCAATGATCGGTGGGTGCCGGCGGACATCGAGTGCCTGGCACTTGCAGATCGACGTCTGTGCTGAATTATCGCAGCAGAAGCGGCCCACCAGTGGCGCGTGCCCTCTGCAGGCAGAAGTGCAGAATCGCGTGTATGTATAAGTGATCCAGCGCACAGCTGCTGCCCTGTAGCAGTAAAACTGAAATGGACTCTTGGACAGCAGCATTGTCTGCTTGTGAAGAGGGCAGTATTAGATGAACTAGCAAAATGGGATTTGACTAATGAATTAAAGCCAAACTCAAGTTAATACTTTCTAAGCAGTTGGGTTAAAGGTTTTACATGAATAACAGGTAACCATTGTAAGCACTCTTGTTGGTGTTAAATGGTTTATCAAAACCCTCTTAACTGTCACTCTTGCTGGACAGCTTGGGTCAGGAGGTTGAATATTAACAGATTTACTGAATCACATACGCTTTAAGCTCTTGCTTTACCAAATTAAAAGTGTGCTGAAATTTTGTAAATCTATAAAAAAAAAAAAAAAAAAAAAACATAACAGCAGCAGAATATCGTAGTTGTGCATTAAGGAATTAAAATGACAAGCAGCTGATCTGTTAGGCTAAAGTTTGATGATTTTCAAATGCAAAATCATTAAACACAAAGGAAATATAAAACTATCTGCCTACTTTTCCCCTTTTTATAAATATCCCTGTCTGTGTCTTACTCCATCTCCCAACTACACAACAAAGCAACTATAATACAAATGCTCTCCGTTTTTGACTATTTTGTCCCTTTAGGGATAATATAGTATATTTAAGAATATTTTCTTGTAAAGGCAAAAAACATTTCTACATGTTTCCCACAGGAAGCAAGCTGCGGTCCTTCTGGTATAAGATAATTGTGTTTGAATATATTTAATACTACGTCTGTTTCCTATGTATGCTCGGGCAGCTGTTCAACAGCAAGTCATTGCAGGCTGGCTGGGATGTGACTGACTTTATTACAAAGCTATTAATAAAGATGACCGTGTGAGCTCTCCTTCCCTGACACTGGATAATACTTAGTAAGTGATCTCTTCGTCTGTTTCAGATCCTGATTCCTCCAAAGGGATTACTCATCAAGCTGAAGAAAGAAGCCGAGAACCCCACAGAAGTTTTAGACCAGGTAATTGTCCAATCTTTTTTTTGGCTGCAGGTTTTTTTTTATTAACGTTTTACAATCCAAACCACATTCCTTCTTCTCTTTTTTTTTTTTTTTTCTCCTTTATCGGGTTTCTGTTAATCTCTAAGACCGTTTGTTTAACAATCTAAAGTATTTAACTTTTTTTATAAAAGCGTTTCTGGCTCAGGTCTGTTTTTAATATTTTATTCATTTGACATTGTGTTTACTGTTATGAAGCAAAGTACAGTCTGTTTTAGACAGTTTTGACTAAAGAATAGTGATGTTCAATGTAATTCGCAGAAAAGCAAGTGGAATTTATTCTATATATTTGTATATACATATTAAATGTCAGTGGAAATGAAATGCATTTAATTTAGACTTGGTGACCTTTTTTAGGGTTCTAAAACTCCTTTTTTAAATGAATAAATAAGTGCACCTGGTCTGTATTCAAGATACTTGGTTGAATACCTTCTTGAATTATGTTTGTTCTAGACAAATTGTTTGATTACTTTGTCCTCCCCTGCCTACAGTGTGGTGGAAACAGTCTGTGAAGCAGATTCAACCATCAGGTCGACAGATTATTTGGAACCTTGCTTTTAAATTTTCATCTTCCCTATGTTTAGGTGCGTTACCGCGTGGAGTGGGCCAAGTTCCAGGAAAGGGAGAGAAAAAAAGAGGAAGAGGAGAAAGAGCGAGAACGTGTGGCCTATGCACAAATAGATTGGCATGATTTTGTAGTAGTGGAAACCGTTGACTTCCAGCCTAATGAGCAAGGTAAGAACTGATCACTGCTTCAGTGGGAATTTGTAATCCTTCAAATATGATTTTATTGCTCCTCTTATCCCAACATTTGCTTTCACCAAAAAATGCATTCCGCGTTTCTAATTTTTTATATATAAAACAAAGTTTGTTTTTGTCTTTCCACCCTTAATTTAGAATAGCTTGGTTTGATTGGAAAACTCTTAAGTGAGGGGCAATGCCCTCTTAGTTGTCAGCAGAGAAAATGTAATGAAAGCGCGCCATTTTTATAATCGATATTTCCTTTAAACATTTAACACACAGATGGGAATTGCAGCATATTATGGGTTTTCTATAGCGCACACAGCAGAAGCGGACACTCTCTAAATCCCTGTATGGGTCATTTCTTTTGACTTAAAGTAAAATTACAGGCTTGGCTTTAAAAAACAAACATGTTATACTCTACCTGCTCTGTGCAATGGTTTTGCACAGAGCAGCCTCAAACTTCCTCTTCTCAGTTCCTCCACCGGTGCTCCTTGCTCCTCCCTTCTGCTGTGTGCCCCCAGGGCAAGCAGCTTGCTCTAGGGGCACCCAAGCAGGTTCTCTCACGAGCCACTGCTCTTTGTGTCCATTCAACCACAGCTCAGCTCTCTCTCTCGGCTCACTGGTTGTGATTGACAGCAGCGGGGGCCAATGGCGCAAGTTGCTGTCTCAACCATTAAGGAGGGAGAGTCCCCAAATAGCCGAGGCTGACATGCACATCGCTGGATCAAGATGGGGCTCGTGTATTAGGGGGTCTGGTGGAGCTGCTGCACACACAAGGCTCCTAAATGGCTCCCGCTGCTGCCTCTGTGTCCTGTTAGGAAAGGAACATAAACCAGCACCACTGCGAATGGGCACAGCGCTGGATTAAGATAGGTCTCGGGTAAGTATTTAGGGAGGTGAGGGGGCGATACAAGAAGTAGAACCTTCTTCTTTCATCCTTCTTTCTTTTCTTTTAAAGTAAACTATAGGCAAAACTTTCACTTTCATTTTGCATAGAGCAAGGGAGGGTTTTTACCCCTGTCAGATTTATTTATTTGTTCACTTCTGTCCCAGGAGAGGAAATCCCTGTAAAATGAGGGAAATCCTTGGGGACCCCTCGATACTAGTGTCCCCATTGGAACATTTCCCCTCTGACTTTTTTGGGGACAACCCAAAATTTGGGATTTTCTTTTACTTTCAATGATGGTAAACGGGACAAATGGAGATGGGTTTGCCTTTTAGTTATACTTTTATTGTAGGGAGTTCATTAACAATATAACCACTTTTTAAACATGGATAACGTGATTTTTAATGAAAAATGTATTTTTTGTGATAAACCTAAAAAAATAAATAAATAAATAAAAAGTATTTAAAAAGACTATACAGTCTTTTTTTTTTTTTTTTTTTTTTTAATCATATGGGGCATTGAATTGATAAAAAGGGTATGTTTTTGTTTCAGGCAACTTTCCACCTCCCACAACACCGGAGGAACTGGGTGCCCGCATATTGATCCAAGAGCGATACGAGAAATTTGGTGAAAGTGAGGAAGTTGAAATGGAAGTAGAGTCTGATGAGGAAGAGGAAGTAAAGGATAGCAAGGCTGAAGAAAGCACATCTCAGATGGATCAGGATACTCAAGTGCAGGATATGGATGAGGTGATGTAGCTATAGCTTTTTTTTTTTTTTTTTTTTTCCTCCTCCTCCTACGTGATTTATATCCTTTGTCCATGTAGCCAACGTTGACCTTTAATGTGTGTGGGGTTTTTTTTCCTTTACAGGGTTCAGATGATGAAGATTATGCACAGAAAGCTCCACTTCCTCCTGAGTCACCAATGCCACCACCTTTACCTCCCACACCAGATCAAGTAATAGTTCGTAAAGATTACGATCCAAAAGGTTGGTAACCATTCTCCACTACTCCAAATGTGTTTTGCTGTAGTGCCAAGTCCTTAACCACTTTGTGTTTCTTTTCTCTTAGCTTCTAAACCACAACCACCTGCTCCTGCACCCGATGAATACCTTGTATCTCCTATTACTGGGGAGAAGATTCCTGCCAGCAAGATGCAGGAGCACATGCGTATTGGACTTTTGGATCCTCGTTGGTTAGAGCAGAGAGATCGCTCCATCCGAGAGAAGCAAGGGGATGATGAAGTTTATGCTCCAGGTGAACAGTACAGAATTTAGCAACATGGTTTATGAAAAACAGTACATTTTTTTTAACTGAACATACAAGGTGTAACATGTTATGAAAGGTGAACTTGTCCTCCCCCACCCCCGCTTTCCCCCCCCGGGGGAAAAAACCTCCGCCCAGCTGTGGCTCTCATTTAGTTTTCTGTGAATGGAAAATTCCCCACATGCGCTAAGGCGCTCTGAGCGCTGTGGTAGTTTGTTTTTTTTCCTATCAGTATCTGCTTGCCCATAGGAGGTACGAGCAATCGGATACACAGACAGGTCTGTAGGAGTCCTACATGGCATCAGCGATCTGCTGAAAACTGGTGCAATGCTTTACAGACTCCTACAACAAAAAAAATATGCATTATTTTTTGTCAAAGGGTGAACTTATCCTTTTGAAAGTGTTCCTAAACCTTGGACATGGAATATGAACAAAGCATAACCCTCTATAGTGTGTATTTGTCTCAATTAAAGGCACTAAGTTTCATTGTCATTTTGAATGGACGTAGAGAAGAGAGGACTGCAGATAAACATGTACAACTTATGTAGGAGGCGTTGCTTCATCAGCCGGGAATAATCCCTTCACTGGGTATATATATGGGTTTATAACCACTTGAAACTTCTTTTATAGGTTAGCCAAATGTTCTCAAGTTCAGTTTTATTTACGTTCTTTCTTGGTTTTATATGAGCACTAAGAAGGCTGTCTGTAAAATACCCTGCTCTGAAAGAGGGAGAGAATTGTACACCCACACTTGTCCCTTTCTGCCTATTTTTCGTTTGTGTTTAAAATTTGGATGTACTTTTTTGTGTTTCATCCTTTTTGTCTTTCAATCTTTCTTCATCAGGGTTGGATATTGAAAGCAGCTTGAAGCAGTTGGCTGAACGTCGTACCGATATTTTCGGTGTTGAAGAAACGGCTATTGGTAAAAAGATTGGAGAGGAGGAGATCCAGAAACCAGAGGAGAAGGTATTTTAATGTGTTCTGTAACAAACTGGTGATAAAACTTCAAATCAATATACACAGTTTAGAACGTATGATGAAGCAATGGTTAACATACAGTAATGCAGGAGGATTTACATTTTTAAAACTTGTTAATTCTTGGTAACGTGTGGTATAATTATTTTTGTCATGTTCAGGTTACATGGGATGGACACTCTGGAAGCATGGCACGTACCCAACAAGCTGCACAGGCCAATATAACGCTACAGGAACAAATTGAGGCAATCCATAAGGCTAAAGGTCTGGTTCCTGAAGAGGATGGCAAGGACAAGATTGGACCTAGCAAGCCCAATGAAATCACACAGCCGTCTCCATCTTCTGCACCTACCATGCCCAGTTCTGTTCCTCCCATCACCTCTGTTCCAAGACCTCCACCACCAGTGTCTATGCACCAGCATATGAATCCTCCTGTATCCCGGCCACCATCTGTAAGTTTTTACTTTCACTTTTCTTTTGTGGCTTTTTACAGTGTGGGAATGAGAGGGGGGAAAAAAAAAAATATATATATATATATATATATATATAATATTTATTTTATATTAGTAATACAAGTAGGAAGACTGAAAAAAAAAAAAAAAAAATAGGTCATCGTTCTTGGCAATATAAAACTTTCATTTTAAATTTGGTAAATGAGAATGTGTAGGTTTTATAAATATAATATTTAATGCTGGGATTGTCACTATCATTTTACCTATTGGTAATTCATTTAAGGCCAAAGCCTTTCGTGTGTGTGCAGTAGAAAAGTAATAGTGAGCAGAAAAAAAATGTAACTGTGAGCATGTTAGGGTGGTGCCCTAGCTTACTGTGTGTGTGTGAGTGGTGGTGTTCCCCCCCCCCCCCCCCCCCCCCCTCTTAAGTTGTGCTATACCAAAGTGTCATGATGCGCCTCCCCTCAGCAGTTCTCTGAGGGCATATAGTTGCCTCCACTACCCTAAGGTCTTCACAGTGCATCACACAGCCTCTTTTTCAAAGTCATCCCACTTGAATTCTGTACCTCCGATTTTACTGTGGACTCAATTCATTTTAATGACCGGTTTGTATACTACCTGTCCCTTCTTTGGCGTAGCAATTATATGCTCTGATACAACTTTTTGGGGGAGGATGTTGGAGCTGGCCATACACTGTTAGAATGTGGGCTGATTCAGATGAATTGGCTAAAAATGCTTACAGTGGGTGGCTCTGCTGACTCAACTACTCAATTGACTTTTATCAGAGGAGTTGGGCTGAACAGCACCTGCAGCTATACACAACGCAATATCCTAGCAGTAGTACATATACATGGTTTTTGTGGATGTAAAAATCTTCAGCCTGCAGGCTGACTGAAACAAATCTCTTATTGTATGGTCAGGTTTATCTTTTAGAAATTTTAAGGCAAGGTTTCCTTCCAACACCTCACTCGTCAAGAAAATCATTAATTTTATGTCCGCCATAAACTATATATTTTCAGATATAATTGGCATATTAGTTGATGTGAGCACTCTGTGGACTTTGTCTGAGTAGCACTGTTCAGATTATTAAACCTGAATCTTTTAACAGATGCCACCACCAATCCGTACTACTATGGTGTCTGCAGTACCTGTGATGCAGAGGCCCCCCATGGGCTCTGTGGTGCGCCTTCCTCCCGGTTCTGTTTTAGCATCTTCAATGCCTCCTATTCTGCACGCGCCTAGGATAAATGTGGTACCAATGCCACCAAACCCACCTCCCATGATGGCACAGAGAGCACCTCACATGCTTGTTCCAGCAGGTACATATTTTTTCCTCTACAGATATTCAGTATTTTGTAGACATTTCGGTAATATTTAGGTTGTATAAAACTGCATGCCTAAATCCCCAAAACCTCTTTACATTTGCCAGTAAAAATTTTCAAACAGTTTAAGCCTTGGTTCGCACTGCTGCAGATGTTGGTTAAAAGTTAACACCCCAGAAGCGGGTTGCAAATGCAGTGTTTGCCTGAGCTTTATTGCGTGGGTATAAATGCCCATGCAATCCCATTCCAGTGTGGGTAAAAAAAAAAAAGTCTGCACCATTTTGATATGGTGCGATTTTGAGGCGTCAAAAACGAATGGGCTCAAATTGCTCTGCACAGAATCGCATGCGACTTGCACAGAAATGCGGTTCGATTCACATGCAGGTTTTAATAGTGAACCCTAGGCTAAGGCTGAACTTGATGGATTATCAAAAATATTGTGTTAAGGCACCACCTTCTTGCAGTGTTAATGTAACAAGGAACTTGCAGACATGAGAGAGCTGATTGATAACCTCTTTGGCAAAGTGATACTCCAGTTTTCAATCAGAAAGTTGGGGGGTGTTGCTGCAACGGAAAAAGTGAGGACATTGACTTACCAGGTGTAACTACACTTTCTATACAAAATTACATATCATTTTGGCATATAACATAGTTGAGATACATATATCTGTGTGATCAACTATTTGCTTAAATTTTAGCTTTACATGAAACTACCCAAACCCATAACGTTTTTATTTTTGTGTAGAATTGCGTGCGATGCTCACCTCTCAGTTGCCTCAGTTGATATGTAACTCGCATTATATTTCACATAAAACAGTATTTTTATTGACATTTGTCTATTTTGTGTTTTCACATTTTGATTCAAACAAATACTTAATTGAAAGCCTTCTGCTTTTAGCATTTGTCCCTGCTCCACCTGTTGCACCTGTTCCTACATCGGCTCCATTGCCTCCATCTCATCCACCACCACCGATGGAAGATGAGCCTTCTGCCAAGAAAATGAAGAGTGAGGACTCGCTGATTCCAGAGGAAGAGTTCTTGCGCAGGAACAAGGTTAGTTTTATTACCTTGAACGCTAATTTAATTGATGATGGTATTTTTTTTCCAAGCAATCTCAGTCTTTTTTTTTTTTCTCTCAGGGTCCAGTTACAGTTAAAGTACAAGTACCCAACATGCAGGACAAGACAGAATGGAAGCTAAATGGCCAAATTCTGGCATTCACCCTTCCCCTCCCTGATCAGGTAACGTACAGTAGTGTTCGTGTTTTATTTCATAACAAAAAAAATAATGCACTACATGCAGAAAGATTATAACATATTGTAGGAATACAACAACTGTTTGTTTTAGCAGTACAACCTATAATCAGTTTACCCTTTTTTTGTGTTTATTAGGTCTCTGTAATAAAGGTTAAGATTCACGAGGCAACTGGGATGCCCGCTGGGAAGCAGAAGCTTCAATATGATGTAAGTATTGGAACAGAATTTATATTCCATCCTAAATGTGAAACTAAAGGACCCATACATAGCTTGTACATCCTATGGTCAGTCTTTGGGCTTTTGGGTGAAGCTGCAGGAATCTACTATATGTGTGTGTACAAATGGAGAATGTGAATCTCCTGACAGAGGTTTTCACCTGTAAACATTCGCAGGAGTGAGGGTGTTGCACACGGGGAGATTTACTAAAACTGGAGCGTGCAAAATCTGGTGCAGCCCTGCAAAGAAACCAATCCTTTTTCAGTTTATTGTCGAAGCTTAATTGAACAAGTTGAAGTTAGAAGCTGTTGATTTGTATTTATATTAATGAAAGAATGGTTGCTCTTTGATTACAGGCAAATCTTCAGATCTTTACCTATTTTCACTATCTGTAACGTTGAGCTTGGCAGTGGAAAAGTATCTGTTTCGCACTTCTTCATTCCTAGTGGGAACTGCTTTTATTAAAGTGTTTGTAAAGCCTTCTATGCATCTATATTTCTTACCTGAGCCGATCCGATCCAGCGATGTGCTCGAGTGCATTATTCCTCACTGGATAGTTTTGATAGCAGCAGGAGCCATTGGCTCCCGCTCCTGTCAATCAAATCCAATGACACGGGTGGGGTCGAGTCCCACTGTCTGTCAATGGATGCAGCAGCAGGACTCGGGAACAGAGGGGCATGGAACGATGGCGGGGGAACCCCAGAAGAAGAGGATGGTGCTGATCTGTGCAAAACTATTGCACAGAGCAGGTAAGTATAGGCGTTTTATTTTTATAAAAAAGGGTTTACAACCCCTTTATTGCCCATTTCTGAACCTCCTTTCTGTCTTTCAGCAGAGGTAAATTCTCCTGTTATTGAACATTTTATGACTCCGTTGGTACAATGTGTTTTCTTCCCCCTGATTGCAAGGTCTTTAAAGCGGTAGTAAACCCCACTTGGTCATTTTTGCCTATAGTAACCTGTAGGTAAAATGAATACCTCCTAAACGTGCACTGTCACCCTGAATGCAGCCAGTTGCATCTCCGGCTCATGCCTTGCCGGACCTTTAGAGCTTCATGCCGGAACCGAGGGCTCCTGCACACATGCGGGGGAGTGATGTCATTGCGGCTCCGACCACTCGCATAGCCGGAGTGTGCAGACCTGGGAGAACATGTCAGCCCTCTCAGCGGTGACAGCCCAGTTTTCTGTTTTAACCACTTTTTTTCTAGAAAATTACTTAGAACCCCCAAACATTATACAGTATCTCACAAAAGTGAGTACACCCTCATATTTTTGAAAGAATTTTATTATATCTTTTCATGTGACAACACTGAAGAAATGACACCTTGTTACAATGTAAAGTAGTGAGTGTACAGCTTTGTATGACGGTGTAAATTTTCTGTCCCCTTAAAATAACTCAACACACAGCCATTAATGTCTAAACCACTGGCAACAAAAGTGAGTACACCCCTAAGTGAAAATTGTCCAAATTTGGCCCAATTAGCCATTTTCCCCTTACCGGTGTCATGTGACTCGTTAGTGTTACAAGGTCTCGGGTGTGAATGGGGAGCAGGTGTTACATTTGGTGTTCACTCACTCTTACTGGAAGTTCAGCAGGCACCTCATGGCAAAGAATTTTCTTTTTCATGGGACATAGAGTTGGGCTAATATTCATTACCTGCTGGGTTATACTTCATCTCCAGGTGAATGGACACTGGTAGACCAAAGGTCCTTAAATAGGAAGTGATCCCCTATATAACCCCTCCCATACAGGAAGTACTTCAGTTTTTTTTTTTTTTTTTTTTTACCAGTGTCTGCAAGGTGGATGGCATGGTTGTTTGAGCTCTGAGCTCCGGGTCTCTAGTCCTACAAACGGTTCTTAAATGAATCAAGGGATTTACCAATCCGATCCATTTGACACAGGCTTTACATGCTTACCTGTGGAACAAATGAAGTGTCGTCCCAATAAGCGTTATAGTTTTTTTAGAGGTGAACCCCCATCCCAATTATTCTACAGAACCAAAACACACTCCACAGGAGTGCAACTCCTCTGACGGGACTTTTAATACAGGGTCACCTCTAATGAAGGTACAAAAGTAGTAAGAATTTTTTTTTTATTTATATTTATTAGAGAATCTATGTAAAAATGATTAGCATGACCCAACAATGATACATAAATTAAAATGGATGCATGTAAGTGAGGAAAAACCATTATATGAGACAATGACCAATTGTAATGATACAGGTTGATTGACCAACAATAATCATAAAGACCCAACGTTTCGAGGTAAGCAAGGGGGTGACCTCTTCTTCAGGGGTAACGACAATTGGTAGATGAAATAATCTTCCTGACCAATTGTCGTTACCCCTGAAGAAGAGGTCAACCCCTTGCTTACCTCGAAACGTTGGGTCTTTATAATTATTGTTGTTCAATCAACCTGTATCATTACAATTGGTCATTGTCTCATATATTGGTTTTTCCTCACTTACATGCATCCATTTTAATTTATGTATCATTGTTAGGTCATGCTAATAATTTTTATATAGATTCTCTAATAAATATCAATAATTTTTTAAAAAATTCTTACTACTTTTGTACCTTCATTAGAGGTGACCCTGTATTAAAAGTCCCGTCAGAGGAGTTGCACTCCTGTGGAGTGTGTTTTGGTTCTGTACATGCTTACCTGTATGATGGCGGTGCGCCATTTTGCCTTGGTTTGCCATGGCGCACGTACGTTCGCAAGCAGTTTGGCGGCCATGGCGCACGCGGCTTCGCCACACATGTGCCTGTAGCCTTTATCTGGGCACACGAATATTTGAGTCATACGCAAATACCGCCACGCCCATTCGCCAGGACCGCGCACATGCATACGCACAGAACGTTCCAGCGCACAGCCAGCTTATTTAAGCTGTGTATGCCAAGCATGCGGTGCTTCCAGAAGGCAGCTGTGGGACACAGAGCAGGCTCTGAACCAGGCACTTGCAGCGGTTCATTTCTCCTTACCCAGGTCACATGAGTCACTAGGTGTTGCTTGGCAGGCTAAAGGTGCTTAGCAGGATTGTTGCATAGGGGCTTGGTAAACCTTATTAAAGGGTCTCCCTTCAGAGGTATGTTAATACTACACCCAGGTACTCCCTTTTTGTGGCTAGTAAATGTCTTCAAAAAAAGAGCAGCGGGACTAACACTACAGGGAAGGGCACACCTATGTCATCAGTAGTTTTTGATGAACCTAGACGTATCCCCTGAAAGACCAGAGGCTTCCGGGCAATCTGAGCCACTGTGCCTACAGTCAGCGCTGCTGCTTCACCCTTTATCACTAAGGATGAACTGTCCTCAGCCCTAGCCGGGTTAGAGCACAGGATTGCTGGCATGATTGCCTCCATCCCGCAGGGTGGCAAGAAGCGTGACAGATTTCTCCCTCCTAGTCTGGAGTAGGAATAGGTTGAGGATGGGGAAGAGCTTAAAGCTCAGGATTCGGTGGAGTGCCCGGTGGATGAGTCTGCTGCTGAGCAATCTGGACAAGAAGATATCCAGTCTGCCTCTCAATCACAGAGGCTTTTGATCCTGACTCTTACCGAAATAGTTCGTTCTGCCTTTAAGTTGCCTCTTGCAGAGGTTACTGAGTCTCCCTGGTCCTCTTTGGGATCCCTGAGGCCTCTTCAGGCCACACAGGCTTTCCCCTTACACCCTCTGTTGGAACAGTCAGTGTATGCTGATTGGGAACATCCTGACAGGATTTTTGTTCCACCCTTTTATATCCCATGGATGAAAAGTTTAAGAAATGGAGCATGCCAGCCATAGATGCAGCAGTCTCTTCCTTAAACAAGAACTTGATTGTCCGGTACATAACGCACAGGGCTTGAAAGACCTTGTTGACAAGAAATTGGAGTAATTATTAAAGGCTTCCTTTTCTTTGGCCAGTTCAGCTATTCAGCCAGTTGTTGCAGCAGATGGTATCTGCCAGTCCGTAAAGGATCAGATGGCCTGACAGGCCTAACCAGGAGGATGATCTGCCTGAAAATAAGACCGATATTCCTAGAGCGCTGTGTTTTGCTGTTGATGTCTTAAAGGATTCAATACAGCAGGTTTTTCATTTGGCTCTCCTGTCTGTACATATGCGCAGACTTTTGTGGCTTAAGAACTGGTCAGCCGAGCTACCTTTTGTAAGAAGTTATCGGCAGGTTTCCTCTTTCATGGGGAACGTTTATTTGATGATCATTTGGACAAATATATCCAAAAGATTTCCGGAGGGAAGAGTTCTCTACTTCCTGTGAAGAAAAGCACCAGGCATCCCTCATTTTAAAACCTCAAGGACTGCTTCCTCAAATGTCTCGGCGTCAGGGCCAGAAAAAGCCCTGGGTCCAAAATTCTAAACCCAGCACCAAGCCCTCCTTTTGAGGGGATGCCCCCACTCCATCAGGTGGGGGGGGGGGGCTGCTGCACTTTGCGTACATTTTGACAACAATAGTTCAGGACGAGTGGGTCACCTCAACTATATCCCGCGGTTACAAGCTGGAGTTGCGGGGGGTTCCCTCACAGATGTTTTTAAGATCCAACGTTCCCTCGGATCATCCAAAAAGACTTGTTGCTTCAGGCACTACATCATTTAGTGCATCAAGGAGTGATTGTAGAGGTTCCTGTACCCGAAAGGGGCGCGGTGTTTTACTCAAGCCTATTTACGGTTTAAAAACCAAACTGGGACACAAGGCCCATTTTGGACCTAAGATCCCTGAACCAGTATCTACTGATCCAGTCCGCTCAGTAGTAGCCTCACTCCAGATGGGAGACTTTCTAGCCTCCATCGATATAAAGGACGCGTATTTACACGTACCTATTTTTCAGCCTCATCAGAGGTTCCTGCGATTTTGCAGTAGAGGAACATCATTTTCAGTTTATGGCTCTACCCTTCGGGCTTGCTACAGCTCCCCGGGTGTTCACAAAGGTCCTAGCACCAGTACTGGGCCTTTTTAAGGGCCCAAGGCATCCTGGTGCTCGGGTATCTGGATGACCTGCGCAGAGATCACTTACTACAGGCTCTAGAACCGAGCATAACATGCATAATGCGGTATTTGGAAAGCTTAGGCTGGATCATAAATGCCAAAAAGTCAACCTTGAGACCAGCTCAAAGTCTAAAGTATTTGTTCTGATCCTAGATACAGTCCAAGCAAGAGTATTCTTGCCACCTGCAAGGATCTGTGCCCTGAAGAATCAGGTGCGTCAGATAAGGGGCACCAGACAACCCTCCATTCGGCTTTGTATGAGTCTTAGAGCCCACAATCTAAGGTCCCCAACTCACATTCATATACTAGGGCCAATTTTGGACAGAAGTCAATTAACTTACCAGCATGTCTTTGGAGTGTGGGAGGAAACTGGAGTACCCGGAGGAAACCCACGCAGGCACAGGGAGAACATGCAAACTCCAGGCAGGTAGTGTCATGGTTGGGATTCGAACCAGCGACCCTTTTTACTGCTAGCACGAGAGTGCTAACCACTACACCACCGTTCCACAAAGTCTTCTAGGGAGGATGGTAGCCTCCTTCGAGGCAGTGCCTATGCCCAGTTCCATTCCAAGCCTCTACAACAAGACATCTTGTTGGCTTGGAACAGGAGAGGACAAGCCCTGGATTATCCAATGTTATCTCCTCGGGCACGCTTAAGCCTTAACTGGTCGTTGCAGGACCAGAACCTGCAAAAGGAAGGATCGATCCTTCCGGTAACTTAGAGTACTGACTACAGATGCCAGTGTCTCAGGCTGGGAAGCGACCCTAGAGGGGCTCACAGCTCAAGGGAAATGGTCAACGACAGAACAGGTCCTGCCCATCAACATCCTGGAATTACGAGCAGTACGACTGGTCCTATGGTCATGGACAGTGGAGCTTCAGGATTGCCCTATCGGGGTTCAGTCCGACAATGCCAGTGGCCTATGTAAACCACCAAAGCGCTACCAGGAGTTGTTCAGCTCTGAAGGAGGTGAACTGCATACTAGCCTGGGCAGAGGGACATGTGCCAATGATATCGGCAGTCCATATCCCAGGAGTAGAGAACTGGAAGGCAGATTATCTCAGTCACCAGCAAATCTGCCCTGTGGAATGGTCTTTACACCCAGGAGTTTTCCAGGAAACTTGCCAATATTAGGGATGGCTGGCGGTTGACCTACTGGCATCCAGGTTCAACAACAAGCTACTGCAGTTTGTGTCCTGAACAAGAGATCCTCTGGCAATCAGAGCAGATGCTCTGGTAGTTTCATGGAGCCAGTACTCCCTGGTTTATGCTTTCTCTCTGATCCCTCTCCTTCCACATTTGTTGCACAGGATTCAGAGAGAGCGAGTTCCAGTCATTCTGGTGGCACCAGCCTGGCTCAGAAAGCCCTGGTTCCCAGAGACTGTGAGACTAACAATAGACGGGCCATGGACGCTTCCACGGCGCCCCGATCTACTGTCTCAAGGTCCTATATTCCACCCCAATTTGCAGTCTCTAAATTTGACGGCATGGCTATTGAAGTCAGGGTACTAAAGGACCGTGGCGTCTTGGGACCACTGGTGTCTACCCTAGTGAATGCTGGCAAAGCTGTCACTAGGAAGGTCTATCATAAGGTCTGGAAGACTTGTATTGCTTGGTGTGAAGCCAAAAAATGGCATCCTCGGAAATATGTGATTTGGGAAAATTCTCTCTTCTACAGTCAGCTGTGGAAATCAAATTGGCAGTACAATCAGAGATCAAGTTTTGGCCCTATCAGTATTCTTCTAAAGGCCTTTAGCCTCCCATTCACTGGTCCGAACACTTATGCAGGGGGTGCCCTCCCCCCTCCCTCCCATTAGGTCACCTATGTGTCTTTGGGACTTGAACTTGGTGCTGTCTGTGTTACCGAAACAACCATTTGAACCTATTAAGGAAATTCCATTAGACTTGCTGTCACGCAAGATAGCCTTCCTGATGGCTATCACCTCAGGTAGAAGGGTGTCGGAGTTGGCGGCCCTTTCATGCAGGGAACCGTACTTGATCCTCCACCACGACAGGGGTTGTGTTACGACCTGTTCCATCCTTTTTGCCAAAAGTTGTGTCGGCCTTTCATTTAAATCGGCACATTATTTTGCCTTTTTTTTTTTTTTTCTCTCAGCCTCGTCTGGCGATAGAGAGATGACTGCATTCTTTGGACGTTGTCTGGGCAGTCAAGGTTTATTTGTCTAGATCTGCGGAGATATTTTTTGTTTTACCAAAAGGACCCAAGAAGGGGCAGGCAGCTTCCATTGCCAATTGGGTTTGTCAATTGGTCATCCAGGCCTATGGTCTGAAACGTAAAGCTCCTCCCTTTAGGGTGAGAGCTCATTCCACCAGGGTGTAGGAACCTTCTGGGCTTTTTGCCATCAGGTATCTGTGGCTCCGATTTGTAAGGCTACTACCTGGTCATACGTTCACAGAATTTTATCAAGTGGATGTTCGAGCAGCCGAGGATTCAGCTTTCGGCCGCAGTGTACTGCGGGCTGCCGTATAAGGTCTGATGGCTATTGTTTGGCAGGTTGTCTCCCTCCCCTCAAGGCTATTGCTCTGGGACATCCCAGCAGGTAATGAATATTAGCCTAATTCTGTGTCCCATGATGTATGAAAAAGAAAATAGGATTTTTTTCATCATACTTACCTGTAAAATCCTTTTTCTTTGAGTACATCATGGGGCACAGAGGTCCCTCCTATTTTTTTGAGAATTTCGGTGCTTGCTTCAAAACTGAAGTGCTTCCTGTATGAGGAGGGTTATATAGGGGATCACTTCCTGTCTAAAGACCTTTGGTCTACCAGTGTTCATTCACCTGGAAATGAAGTATAACCCAACAGGTAATGAATATTGGCCTAACTCTGTGTCCTGTGATGTACTCGAAGAAAGGGATTTTACGGGTAGGTATGAAAAATCCCATTGTTGCTCTACGTAAAGGTGGCCTAGGCTATAAGAAGATTGTCAAGACCTTCAAATTGAGCTGCAGCAAGGTGGCCAAGACCATACAGTGGTTTAACAAGACAGGTTCCACTCGGAAGAGGCCTGTCATATCCAGAGGTTGTCTTTGGGAAATAGACATATGAGTGCTGCCAGCATCGCTTCAGAGGCTGATGGGGTGGGGGGTCAGCCTGTCAGTGCTTATACCATACATGGGACACTGCATCAATTTGGTCTGCATGGCTGTCGTCCCAGAAGGGAACCTTGTCTAAAGATGATGCACAAGAACGACCGCAAATAGTTTGAAGACAAGCAGACTAAGGGCGTGGATTACTGGAATCATGTCCTGTGGTCTGATGAGACCAAGATAAACTTATTTGGTTCAGATGGTGTCAAGCGTGTGTGGCGGCAACCAGGTGAGGAGTACAAAGACAAATGTGTCTTGCCTACAGTCAAGCATGGTGGTGGGAGTGTCATGGTCTGGGGCTGCATGAGTGCTGCTGGCACTTGGGAGCTACAATTCATTGAGGGAACCATGAATGCCAACATGTACTGTGACATACTGAAGCAGAGCATGATCCCCTCTCTTCGGAATTGGGCTGCAGGGCAGTATTCCAACATAACAACCCCAAACATACCTCCAAGACGACCACTGCCTTGGTTACTTCTTCAGAGACCCGATATCTAAGCCGATTCTGGCTTTGTTCGGGACTCCGGACAGCCAGCAGAAGTGTTGGCTGGTCGCTCAGGTCTCTCGGTGGAACAGGAGCGGTGGGATGGGGGGACATCCCCTCCCACTCCTTGTGATAACGGCTGAGCAGCTGCTGAGCCATATTGATGGTTATCAGAAAGCCGACCACCAGCTGAAAAAAAAAAAACGTACCAGGGTGAAGCCTGCAGCTGCAGGTTTCACCTTGGTACAACCACTTCTTCAAAACTTTTACGTCATTTCACGTGAAGTGGTTAAACATCCACGGTTTACAACTGCTTGAAAATGCCCACTGCCACCACCTTCCTCAGCAGAATTTGTCACAGGTGCCTAATTCTGTTTCTCAGAAAGGGTGTTTGTGCAGACCTAACCTTTGCCTAGTTGCAATTTGTTTAACCCATACTCCTCTACACACTCATTTGTCAGACTTTAGCTGGCTGGTCAGTGTCACTATGCAGGGAACTGGAAGCCGCTGGTGCTTATACCGAACTATTGATCGCGTTGACCAGTTGGCA
This sequence comes from Aquarana catesbeiana, assembly GCF_042186555.1. Lineage (NCBI taxonomy): Eukaryota > Metazoa > Chordata > Amphibia > Anura > Ranidae > Aquarana > Aquarana catesbeiana. Next base: position 326,865,692 of record NC_133324.1, on the reverse strand, counting down.
TTGATCTTTGTTTCTGACACAACACTGGATTATAGGTTTGTCTTGGGTAAGCCCTTCTGTTTTGTTTTGCAGGGTGCTCTTGGTGGAGCAAAAATGCTAGAAGGCTTGTTTTTCCATCGTGGGAAATCATTATCTAGGGTTCTTTGATGAATTACATTGTTTGTTTGTGGGGTGCTAGTATGCACTTACCCCAGCTATGGGGAAAAAAATCCTTAAGTCTTCCTCTGCATGAAGGTGTGCTCGAACTTTCTGAAGTGGGAGGACATTTACTATCCTTTTGTGGGTGCTTGAATAGACAACTTGCCTCTCCAACACTTGGATGGAGGAGATGGTATCCCAGGGTTACCTGGCATTTTGCTCCCTTTCCCCTATGTTTCTTCCCTCCATCACTTGTTATATTTAGCAGATTTCCATTCAGCCCTTTTGGGTTTTCTGGATCAGGATGTAGTGGCCCCATTTCCTGTTGCTAAACAGTTTTAAGGATTTATGCTTTAACCTGTTCACCTTTCCAAAACATGGAGGAGGCATTCAACCCATTTTGGGTCTCCAAGTTCTGAATATTTGTCAGTCTCCCTAGTGAAGGGAGGCTTTCTAACGTCCGTGCAGTTCAAAAATGTGAACCTGCACGTCCCCATCTTTACACCACATCTGTTTCCTATGTTTTTCTGTGGGATCCTGACCTTCAGCCTCTTGGCTGTCCCTTAGGTATTTACCAAGATGCTAGCCCTAGTACTAGACTTGCTGTGTTCTTGTGTCCTCCCCATTGTGGAAGTTTAGGCAATCGCCTCCTGTTAAGGAACAGTTGGTGTGGGCTTTGTCAGCCACCCCTCTGCTTTGATTATCCAGAACTTTCAGCAGTGGATCCTGACCTTTCCTAAATAGTCTAAGGAAACCCACTCCTTGTTTAGAGTTGGGGTCTCCAAACTTTTCAGTACAAAGGCCGCATAGTCAATTTTACAAATATTTAGGGTTTTTTTATAAACAAGTCCCCTCCCTTGCAGCAGAAGCAAAAAGTGTCACCAGCTCACCAAGGATCTCCAGAGCAGGTCCAAAACTTTGTGGGAACAGTATGGGATGGCCCCTTCCTGTTCCAACATAACTGAGCACTAGTGCACAAAACAAGGTCCATAAAGATTTGGATGAGAAACTTGACTGTCCTGACCTCCACCTGATGGAACACCTTTTGGGATGAATTAGAGTAGAGACGACTGCGAGCCAGGACTTCTTGTCTACATCAGTGCCTAACCTCACATATACGCTTTTGGAGGAATGGTCAAATCTTCCCATACACTCTTAAACCTTGTGGACAGCCTTCCCAGAAGAGTTGAAGCAAATTTTTTTTTTTTTTTTTTTTTATGTTTAAATGTAGCTATATATTTCTTGCCATTTGCTACCAAAAAACTACCCAAAATAAATTGTCCTGCTCCTGACGATCGCAGTGGTACCACATATGTGTATGTTATGTTTGCACCCGTAACAGGGCCCAGAAGCAATAGTGCGCATTTTTTATTTTTTTTCCTACCTAAGACGTACTGACACGAATACTGATTTTGAAAATTCAGGGTTTTTTTTGTTAATTTCACTTAAAATATGCTGGCCTTGCCTTGACCTTAACACTGACCTTGATCTAGCTATTTGCTTTATTTTATTTTTTTACACATTTGTTTACATTTTTCTCTCCCACAAGGAGAGAAAGATGCAATGTATCTCTCTCTCCATTCAAAAGAGAAAACACATGGGTGGGCTGCACAGTGACTGATCACTTTGATAGCCAATCGGAAGCTATCACAGCAGTCAGGTGACTGGAAACCGGGAGTCTCGGGTCCTGATTGTTAGTATGCGGCCCGGGGCTTTCGGTAAGAACCTGGTCTCTGTACTAAGAGCGTGCTGTGGAGTGCGCTCTCGGCACAAATACAGGAACACCTATATGTAGCGCCCAGGTTTAAGGCTGGGTTCACACCCATCACTACATGCGGCTCACAGCAGGGGTTTGGTGCGTCCTCGTTCACTGTTTTAGGTCCGATTTCAGCACGAATGCTTGTTTGGCTGAATTCGGACTGGAAACGGACCTTAAGACGCACAGGACTCCTGTGCAAATTCGCACCGGAGCCGCAGTGGAGATATGTGAACCGGCTCCATAGAGAGCTGTTTTACATTCGTTTCACATCTTCCTTTCCAGTTTTCTAAAATATATAGATGAATAACTAATAAAAATGCTTTACTTCTGTTTCATAAGTAATAACATTGTTGAAAAAATAGGCCCATTGCCAAAATGTTTAATGGCCCTGGAGTCTGATTAATGGCAAATGGTCAGTACTTTGGGAGGTTCACATTCAGAAAAGAAGCTTTTTATATGTTTTGAAGTTGGGATTTATAGAGGAAAACATTTATTTTTGTGCATATACCTATCGTGTTGTGAGACTGTATCTCAAAGGTCTTTGGGAATGGCACATTTTAACTTTAGCAGCTTGTGCTAAATACAGTAAGCTGTGCTGTTTTCTTGCAGGAGTAAAATCAACCTGCTAACAGCAAAAGAGTTGCTTTTATGGCATCTTTCCCCATTCAGGAACAGCTTTGTATTTGTTTTGGTGAACATAGTTGACATTTTCTGGATGAGGTGGAGATTGTGATCATCTGCACGCCTCTCCACCTCAGTCAAAGAATGCCTTGTATTTAAACAAAGGCTGTTCCTGAATGGCAGAAGTTTTGTACAAGCAACATACTCTATCTGCAGAGTGGAAGTCGCTCGTACCCGTGTGGAAAGGCAATACAAGTTACGGTATGAGGCACAAGCTGCTACAGTCTATAAAAAAATTTCTAGCAGCTAGACTGGTCTACCATGGAATTTTGATCCAAGCTTGCCCAAACAAACTATTTAAAGTAATTGATTGGAAACCTGGAGCTTTTAATGCCACCTGCCACAAATCCTTCTACTTTTAATTTTATTTTTTTGTATGTTGGGTCTAGTACTTGACTTTTCAAAGTAAATGAAAGCTTGTAACACTGTTGTAGTTTACAAGCCAGTCATTAACATGTTAATTTTTTTATTTTTTTTTCTTGCAGGGAATCTTTATTAAAGATTCAAACTCTCTTGCTTACTACAACATGCAGAATGGAGCTACAATCCACTTGGCACTGAAGGAAAGAGGAGGACGTAAAAAATAAAGTTGCTGGTTTTGACAAAATACATCCTTGCTGCCAGATTGTGATGTTGTAATGCTGATTATTCATGTATGTAGTAAGTTGATTTAGAATATGTTGCTAAATAGCCCTCATTGCTAGATATGACACTAGCACATTATGCTTATTTTTGAGCATGGTTCCATGCAGATCTTGCACTTTAAGCAAGACCTGTGTAAGTTAAAATGTTTTACAGATAAGATTGTTAATATCCTATCGGCATTTGTACAATAAAGACAATACCGAAAAAAATTGTTTCACTGTGTTGAAGTGTTTGTATTGGTAAATTGTGTTTTTGACTTTAAAGTGGAGGGAAAAAATTTATTTATAATCCCCTGGCAATTCAAATAGAAATGAAAAGCAAAAAATGTGTGTGTGTATATATATTTAAAAAGAAATTATAAATATATATAATTTTTTTCCTTTTTTGTTTAATAAGTGATCACATAATCTCTGTTTTCAGCTACATAAGGGGCTTGGAAAGGTGGGGGTGGAGACTGCAGGGGACATGTCAGCAAGACATGAGAAAAAGCAGAACACTGATCTTTCCAGTGATAAGCTGTGAAAGGTGGGGGGGGGTTTAAAAACCATGGGAGGGACAGGCAATCTGAGCTTCCAGCACAGCCAGAAAACTGAGCACACTGGGATGAATGTGCTTTCATGTTTTGCATGGTCAGGTTGAAATGGGAGCAAGGGAACTGGCAGTATTACATCTTACAAAGGAAGCAATACAAAAACAGGATATTTTATTTATTTTTTTCCTTCTTGGAGGCATTGTGGTCTTGTGATGGCAATGCAATATCTGTTCATTCTGTAAGGGCAGCTTGTGGGCCTTTTATTCCCAGTAGTGTCACTGTGCCTGCTTCTCTGTAGCCAGTGAGCGAGGGGTTGAGCAGCATGGGGACTGTACTGTGTGGCTTGCATGGATGCAAACAACGATGCTAGAAAGTGCCTGTGTGCAGCCACGTTCACCTGCACAGGCAAACCGTTGTCAGGGAAGAAGAGAAGAATTGCTGATCGTCTTGATTGGACTGTTTGTAAGACATTTTAGCAATTCCAATAATGCATAATATAAAAGTTTTCTAAATTTATTTACAGAAATAGTTTTTTTTCCTTTTACCTATTATTACATTAAGTTTTTAATGGGGTTTCTACAAAATGCTATCCCCTACAAATGGCAAGGGACCCACTGTGTGGTAACACTTTCCCATGCCTTGTAGCTCTTTTTTGTAATCCTTGTTCCATTTATTGTCTTTACTGCTATCGCAACTGCTTTACGTTCATATAACAAGCACCCCAATGAGAAGCATTTTGGTACCAGTCTGAGCGAGATATGAAAGAAGCTTTTATTTTTATAGAGAGAGAGAACGATATAGACCTCTCTCTAGATAGAGATAGATCTCTCTCTCTCTATACAAGAAGGTTAAAAATCTTATCTATGCAGCATTCCTCCCAGCACCCCGTAATACTTGCCTGAGCCACATCTCAATCTAGTGATGTGTAGTGCCTTGGCTCTCCAGGGGACTCTCCCTCATTGGCTGAGACAGTAGCGGGAGCCACAAGTCACTCTAGTATTGTGATATAAGCCAGAGATAGGTACACACAGCTATTGCAACAATTCGTAACCATACCTAAAGTACTGCAGTTGTGTACGCGGAGCCATATACGGAGCATATTGCTGTAACACGGGAGCCTTGCTTGAAGGACAGTGTGAAAAAAGGAAAGTAGTAAGAAAGGGGAGATAGAAAAGGGTTGAAAGGAAGGAGAGGAGGAAGAGAATTGGGGGTGGGGGTTATTCAGGCTATCCTAAATGCAGAAGACCATCAAATCGTGAGGTCACGGGCCTTAATACATGCATTCCAGATCTTCTGGAACTTTAGTTACAGCCCAGATAGGTAAGTTTGCACAGTGGGAGGACATCCTTGATCGAGGTGTGCCATTGTGCTACTGAAAGGGGGCATGGAACAAAAACAAACGCTTGTAGTAGGTGGTAGTGATCGTGTCTCACACCCCTAGCAATAGCATAAGTGGGTCTTTAGCAATAGTTAAAGCGGTTGTATCCTCCACTTTGTGACGTTTACCTACAGGTAAGCCTATAATAAGATATTCACCCTGCATGCAGCTGCTGACGTCAGCGGTGCATGCGCTCTCAAGGTCCAGCGGAGCGTGCCTAAAATTCAGAGCTCCTTGCTGGAACGGGGCACTCCAGCGCATGCGCGGGAATGACGTAATTGTGGCTACAGCTACTCGCAGAACATGTCGGCTCCCTCAGCGGTGACACTGGGAAGGCGGTACAGGCACTCATTCTAAGGTAAGCATTTCATAATGAGCTACTATGCAATGCATAGTAGTTCATTGTTCCTTTTGCATAATAGTGTGTGGGTTGTGTTTTTTGGTTTTTTTGTTTTTTTTTTTTTGTTTTGCTTTGCTTTGTAAGGGCATACAACCACTTTTAAGCCGCTAACCACCCCCACCTCAGTTGCCACCTCATCCCAGAAGACGTGTATCAGAGGGCAAGACCACACCATGTGTATAAATGTGCCCACCGAAGTGCTGCACTTAGGACAAAGGGTCAGCTGTATTGTATATGGAGGACAATTTGTGGTGAGAATAGTACACCCTATGAAGGAATTTCAATTGAATCCATTTGTCTCTAGCAGATATCATAAGCAGTAAATATTGTATACCTTCCTCCTAGTCCCCACCAGTGAACTCGGGTAGATCATTGTGCCATTTGTCATATAAGCAGGATACTTTTAATGTGCCTGAGCAGGCTATACAGTGGTACATGGAGGAGAGAATTTTGTCTAGCTGTTCCGTTGTCAGAAGGCGTTCTACCGATGGGAACCCAACTCCAAGGGGAAGGTAAATTGTGATTGTGCAGCGTGACGTGAGTTGTAGGTAACAAAAAAAACATTTTATTGGGCAGATGGTAAATCAACTTGAGGTTATTAAATTAGATTTTCCCCCGTCAGATAATATTCTGTAGTGTCCTTACCCCATGCTGTGCCCAGATGCAGGGTCTGGAATGGATTGGAAGTGTGCCAATCTAGGGTTCCCACATAAAGGAGTATGTGGAGACCATGTCTCTGAAGCCCCCAGTGAGACCTCTACCTGTCTCCACACTCCCAAAGCAGTCTTCAAAGGTACCGTGATGTTGGGATTGGAGTGGGTTCCTTGGAAAACCAAATTGCTCTGGGAGAACCACCACCTAACTGACACCAGGACCGCAGCCCAATAATAATTCTCAAAGCAGGGAAGTGCCAGGTCACCCAACAGTGGAGGCAGTTGCAGGGTATCCCAACATATGTGTGGAGCCTTACCCCCCCCCCCCCCAAAATTAAGTAAATGACTATCTGATCCAGCCATTTTAAAAAAGGATTTGGGGATCGGTACTGGGGTTTGATGGAATGTATACAGGAATTTAGGTAAGAAGGTCATTTTAATCCTACCTTCTGGGGTAAGCGGCAAAGATTTCCACCCTGCACATCTCCTGAAACAGTCTGGACAGAACCAGGTAAAGACTATCCATCAAAAATGCAGATAGATTCTTTTGAATTTCAATCCCTAAGTATTTTCATTGTAATTGCTGGATCGCATGGCTCTGTTTGAGATGCCATATTACCTATGCCATGTGCAAGAGTCCTAGGCTGACTTCTTTTGTGAAGGAAGCGGAGGGCGTTTACTTCCGGTTGCCACCATACCCGTGGGCCAGTGTCTGAGTCCAAGGGAGCCTCACTGAAGAAAATCTGACTGCAATCCCTTATAAAAGCAGGGGAAATAGGACATAGAACCATTGAGATCATGGCTCAGATGTCCGCTCTAGTCGACATCTACGGACAATGGCTCAGATGTCCGCTCCAGTCGCCATCTACGGACATACATTTTATTACGCTCCATGTTTACAAGGCCTTAGTAGGAATTTAGCAGGAATTTTGTAAGTAATGTTGTGTTTGTGTCTAATGATTTTACTTTGCTTTTAGAGAAAGTTGCAATTTGATAAACATTTGCGCAACTATTGCCGGGCCTAAAAAAAAAAAAAAAAAAAAAAATCTGTAGCACTTTTTTATTTTATTTATTTTTTATTCTACAGATCATGTGCTTTTAGAAAACGTATGGTTTGGGGTGTCTTTTATAAACTGAAAGCTTTACGTTAAAGAACCTCAGATTTTTAATTATTATTATTAAATAATTCTTATTTACAGTTTTGCACTCCATCTGTTTTCACAATTTCACAAAAAGGCGCAATTTTAAAATTTACAAATCTCTTAACTCAATAGTTTTAGCTTTTATACTTGGTAGGAATTTAGCTGGAATTTTGTAAGTTTTGCTGTGTTTGTCTGTGCAAATAATGATTTTAGTGTATTTTTGCAGGGCCTGAAAAATAAAAATCAGTAGCTCCTTTTTTATTTTACAAGCCATGTACTTTCAGAAAATATATGGTTTAGGGGGTTTTTTTTACAAATTGAAAGCTGTAAGTGAAAAAGTGATCATCTCAGATATTTAGAGTAAATTGTTTTTATATACGGTTTTGCACACCTTCCGTTTTTCACAAAAGGTGTAATTTTAAAAATAACAAATATTTAATAACTCAATACAGTTTTTTAGCTCTTTATATTTAGTAGGAATTTAGCAAGCATTTTGTAAGTTTTGCTGTGTTTGTGTCTGTGAATAAGGATTTTTGTGTATTTTTAGCGACATTATTTTGATAAACATTTGCCCAAATATCACAGGGCCTAAAAAGTCAGTAGCACCCTTTTTTATTCTACTGGTCCTATACTTTCAGAAAATGTATGGTTTAGGGCAGTGATGGTGAACCTTTTTTTGAGCCCGAGTGCCCAAACTGCAACAAAAAGCTAAAGCCTCGACCAGATTTTCAGACGTTTGCCTGTTTTTTTTTGTTGCATGCTAGACTCATGTCGAAAGTGAAGAGTTTACTCTCCTCCATACGAAAATTCTCGTACCACAGAATATGACTTCAGGAGTGACATAATGTGTTGAATAGTTTTATATGTATGTATTTAGTTTCTGAGCAAGCGTAGTCTTGCTCTTACGATTTTTTTTCGTACGAAAACCGTACTAATTGAACGAAAATCTGACGTTGAGTTCACATGCGACAATTTTATAGTCTGCACATCATAGCTTTTGTCTGACGAAAAAACGGAATCGGCTGTCGAAAGCACCGTACTAACGATCCGAAAATCGGCAGGTCGGGCAAAATTTTACTTCTGATTTTCGTATTGTTGTTTACGGGCCTAACCTCTTTATTTCAAAGTGCCCACACTGCAATTAAACCTGAATAATGAGGTTTTAATTTAGAAAAAATTAGTTGTCTCCCTTCCGGCATTTATCTCTTTGATCCCAAAAGAGGGGAAAGATTCTAGCCATTGCAGTAATTACCGCCCGATTGCCCTACTAAACGTTGATCTTAAATTGTTCTCCAAAATTCTTGCTAACAGAATACTGCCGCATATCCCACATTTGATCCACTTTGACCAGGCAGGGTTCGTGCCGCTGAGGGAGACGAGGGACAATCCTATCAGAGTCCTCAACCTCATACACGAAGCGAGGTCCGTCAAGAAGCCTTTTCTGCTCCTTTCTACGGATGCAGAAAAGGCCTTCGACAGGGTGGCCTGGCATTTTATGCGGGCCACTCTGGAACATATTGGTGCTGGCCCAAACATGAGAGGCTGGATATCGTCTCTATACTCGTCTCCCTCGGCGGCGGTACGGGTCAATGAGTGGAGGTCGGACTTTTTTGACATTTCTAACGGGACGAGACAAGGGTGCCCCCTGTCTCCACTGGTTTTTATTTTGACCCTTGTGCCGTTCTTGTGTAGCGTTCGTAGGAATCCCAATATAACTGGGATCACGAAGTCCTCTGGACATCACAAAATCGCGGCCTTCGTCTCCAATCCACAGATCTCATTACCTAACATCTTGTCAGCTCTAAGGTTGTATGGCGAAGTATCAAATTTCAAGGTCAACTGTGCCAAGTCCGCAGTGTTGAATATCACAATACCAGTTACGGAAGCAGTAAATATAAGCAAATCTTTCCCGTTTCGATGGGCGGAGAAATCTATCCGCTACCTGGGGGTGGACATCACCCCGGACTTGGCACATCTGTACACAAGTAACTTCCAACCCTTACTCCAGAATCTTAAGATAGACCTTCAGACTTGGCACAAACTTACTTTCACCTGGTTTGGGCGCTGCAATGCCCTGAAAATGACGGCCCTACCCCGGGTTTTATATATACTTCAAACATTACCGATAAAATTACCAACGACCTTCTTTAAGCAAATACAGTCTATCGTGAGGGAGTTTATCTGGTCTCATAAATCCCCCAGAATAAACATGCAAACACTGTCCAGACCCAAGGAGAAGGGGGGCATCGGTCTACCAGACATCTCCCGGTACTACCGAGCTGTACACCTTGCCAGGATTGTTGATTGGCATTGCAACAAAGTTTCAAAACAATGGGTGGGAATGGAAATTGAGGACTCCTCTATCCCCTTGCTCTCGTCCCCGTGGCTCTTGTCCCCATTCCCAGAGGACCAGAAAACCCACCCGCTAATAGGAGCTACCCTCCAGGTAGCGAGGAAAATATTCCGTACTACGGACATATTACCGTTACCTTCCCCCCTGACACCTATCATAGGTAACCCAGATTTTACCCCTGGACTTACAAGCCGTAGACTGAGACAATTAATTACTTCTGAGAAACAGTCTCTAGGTGAGGTTTGGCCCCAGGGGGAGCTTCCATCTTCTTCCACCATCTCTAGACTCACTGAACCTCCATTAGACAGTCTCAGTATTATCCAGCTTAGACACTTTCTGCAGACTCTTCAGAAGGCTCCTTATGTCCCCCGGGGACACACTCCTCTGGAATCCCTTTGTAAATCTGGAGAACCGATAAGACACGCACTCTCATTTTTATATAGCCTCCTCACTATTCAGGGGGAGGACAAGACTCCAGAGTTCCTATTGAAGTGGGAAAGAGACCTGGAGACTTATGCTGGCCATACACTATACAGAAAATCGGCCGAACCCATTTTCGAAAAACGAACGTTCGACCGTGACCGCAAACGATCGTGCCATCATATAATGACCGATAAATTGTTCAGTGGACATGAATAAATAATTTTTTGTTCGTTTTTTTACATATACCTAGTGCAGACAGTTCGGACGGGAAACACATTAACCTTGCAATTTATCGTACGTTCGGCAGAAATTTTCCAAACTTCCCGTTCGTTTTTTTCCCACAAAAACGTCACAAACGATTATCGATTTGTGCCCATTAACTTGCCGAAAAACGAACGAAGTGTCTATACGAACGATTTTTCGGCCGTTTTTTCGTATAGTGTATGGCCAGCATTAGTTTACCACACAACAAAGGGAGAAGGTCTTGGCTTTGGCACACAAGTCCTTGATTGCGAGCCATTATCAAGAATCGGGATACAAAATCCTGACCAGGTGGTATAGAGTCCCATATATGTTGCACAAAATGAATCCTACGCTGTCGGATAGGTGTTGGAGGTGTGGCACAGAGGTGGGAAATATGCTACATATCTTTTGGTCGTGTCCGGTCCTGAGACCCTTTTGGGAGGAGGTGACTTCGACTATTCAAAGTTTGACCTTGGTCGAACTAAAAGATAAGCCAGCTGCATGCCTACTACACCTAACCACCAGACCTACTCGCAAATACAAGAAAACCTTGACAATGCAACTCCTGAACGCTGCGAGAGCCTGTATTCCCGTGTTATGGCGAGATCCCCTTCCACCTACCAGGGTCCTGTGGTATTCGAAAGTAAACTGTATCCTACGTATGGAGGAACTGACTGCAACTCTACAAAACAAGGAGGAGCAATTTATTGACAAGTGGAGACCCTGGAGATATTTTGTTGGTACTAACACATATCTACAGGAGTTGGCACAAGCACAAACCCAGCCTACCTGAGATGGCAACCTCGTAGATATTAATAAAACAGGCACCTGTACTTACCCACTTGCCGGACCCCAAAGGGGTATGACGGGGGGGCGGTGTCGTAGCCATTCCTTTCCATCCCTCTTTTTCTTGATCCCTTCCCCCCCTTCTCCCTTAGGCCTTCTTGTCTTTCCCTCTCCCTGCTTCCCTTTTTACTCTTTTCTTTATCCTCCCTTTTCTGTTCTTTTGTACTGATAAGCTCACCAGGTAGCCGTGGTGACGGCGGTAACGAATTAATGAGAATATGCTATTCACGGTGAGCAGGAAATACATACTCGCATGGTATTAGACACATTTGTCTTAAAATGATTTAAGTATTACATTCTATTTCAATACTGTTTAAGATCTGTTCAAGACTTATGCAAGGAGGCCTATGTGTAGGCTACCTTGCTTTATTATGTTTAGGAATGATGTATAGTTGGCTGGTACACACATGTATTACCCCACGTGTTTGGTGGACAACTAGATCTTGGTCTACAGTCTCAATCTACCTGTTCCAAAACATGTTAATGTATGAAAATGTATGACCTGCTTTATACTGTACTATGTATCTATGCCTTCTTTATGATAAAATAAAGGAGTTTAAAAAAAAAAAAGAAAAAAATTAGTTGTCTGGATTAATTTTGTGATCTGGCAGCTTTTTCTCCCATGAAACAGCCGGATGGATGTTCTGTGTCTGTGTGATTGAACACAGCTGATCAGCAGGATTCCGCCAAAGTCATTGGCGGAAACATGTTGATTAACCACAGTATGGGTTGGCAGGGGGTACATGTGCACGCCCCCAAAAAAACAAGACAGGTGGTGATGTACGGGTACGTTGTCTGGCCTGTCTGTGCCACCCACCCTAAATAAAACTGCTGTGGGTGGGTGGAAAGTGGTGTACGCTGAAAAAGAAAATACTGCATGCAGCTGGGGGGTGTACACATGCTACAGCCACAATGCTTTGCTTCATAACTGGCAAGAATTATATCCCCAGTTGCGTTTGGTGGGCACTACTGTTTTAGATGCAACACATTCAAATAAAAGGGTCCACGCTGCAACTTTCCCACAATCATGTGCCATGCATATGCTTGCGGTGGGGGTGATGCAGCATTTAGGGGGTTCAAACAGGTGGTGAGGCGACATATCACCACCTCACTGCCTGTCAAAAGCCTCTAAAAAGCAATCTGTGAATTGCTTTTCAGAGGAGTGGCACTTTTTTTCAATCGGAGAGCAGAGGGAGGGACATACGCAATTGTCAAGGTGGGTGGACAATGGACTCACCAATTTTGCAGCCTCTACTATGCGTGTCCTCCAGTTTGCCTGCTACACACCTTCCACCATACTTCCAGCACAGTGCCATTTGTGTGTCCATCAGGTGTGGAGTATGGGTCGGGCTTCCAGCGCAGGCATAGTAGGGATTGGCTGGATCACAAGGAGCCGGGGCAAAAATCATGGGCTTCATCAGAACCCTGCGCTGTTCACTCAGAATCTTGTCTCTCAATATCTCACTCACAGAATTTGTGTGAGAAATTAAATAACAGGATTGGCACAGTGCACCTACTTCCAGCTGGCAATGAAAGAGGTCACACTGATGGCTAAGCTTGGAGATGTGCACCCACTCCCAGCCACGGACTCCCGGCTAGCCGGAGCCGCCCGCCGTCAATGACCAGAGCTGGTGACAATGATGGGTCACCGATGGGAGGCAGAAGATTCTGCTGGGCCGATGCCCGCTCGTTCAGCCCCACTAGGAGTTGCTCCTGGATAAGATGGCTGTGTCTTCACAGCCTCCCATTGGCTCAATCCCCACCACGTGTTTCCCCTGCCAAACTTCATCCAACCCTGTAGCACTGCATTGTTTTGTCCACGCCAACTCCTGGCCCCAGAGCCATGTGGGAGATGTAGTTCTAGAGAGGGGGGCGCACTGGCAATTGCTTGTCAGTGTGCGTGTTTCTTCTGAGTATAGCTTGTGTGCCCATAGAGAGGGCTCTGCATGCGTGGGTTTACCATTGCTGGTTATGGGGATCTTTTACAGTTTCAGCCCAGTCCCAGAAGTATCTCAGGTTGGCGTTAAGGATGGAAGACGTGATTCATTCATCATCTACAATTCAGGGCCTTACCGTTCGGTCTGTCATCATCACCCCAAATTTTTACCAAGGTGATGGCGGAAGCTCTAGCTCCGCTTTGTCTTCAGGGAATCGCAGTAATTCCATATTTAGCCAACCTGCTATTTTTCAAGGGAAGAAATGAATGCTGTGGTAAAGGGTGCTCCCAATGCAATCATTAAAAATGCAAAAAGTGATTTATACAAAATTCAATACCGTGTATAAACGTGTATTAGTGAATGGCTTCACTTTATACATGTGCACAAATGTCTTAGGAAAAATTAATTAACATATTTATGATTGCTCAAACAAATATATCATGAAAAGTTCAAAACGGCTCCAAAATTCTTTCTAGATGATTCCACTACAACACCATGTGAGAAATAAAATCCGTGTTCCAAATAATATTCGTGACTTTTCACCCTAAGTGACAACAAATCGCGCTCACCAGATGGCTCTGGCCAGCAAGTGACTATAAGGCTCGGTTCACATAGGGGCGACTTGTCAGGCGACCTAGTCGCCTGACAAGTCGCCTCCCGTTCTGTGCTACGGAACCGTTCTAATAGGAGCGACGCAAGTCGCTCCGATTTAGAAAAAGGTTCCTGTACTACTTTGGGGGCGACTTGAGGCGACTTGCATAGACTTCTATACAGAAGTCGTTTTGCAAGTCGCCTCAGAAGTCGTTTGCAGGTCGCCTCGCTGAGGCGACCTGCAAGTCGTGCCGCCCCTGTGTGAACCGGCACTAAGACATGAAGTACCTCTTCGAATCCTGGAAACCATTCCAAGATCTTTTTCCAATCAATCGTTCACATAGTTACATAGTTACATAGTAGGTGAGGTTGAAAAAAGACACAAGTCCATCAAGTCCAACCTATGTGTGTGATTATGTGTCAGTATTACATTACAAATCCCTGTATATTGCGGTCATTCAGGTGATTATCTAATAGTTTCTTGAAGCTATCAATGCTCCCCGCTGAGACCACCGCCTGTGGAAGGGAATTCCACATCCTTGCCGCTCTTACAGTAAAGAACCCTCTACGTAGTTTAAGGTTAAACCTCTTTTCTTCTAATTGTAATGAGTGGCCATGAGCCTTATTAAACTCTCTTCTGCGAAAAAGTTTTATCCCTATTGTGGGGTCACCAGTACAGTATTTGTAAATTGAAATCATATCCCCTCTCAAGCGTCTCTTCTCCAGAGAGAATAAGTTCAGTGCTCGCAACCTTTCCTCATAACTAAGATCCTCCAGACCCTTTATTAGCTTTGTTGCCCTTCTTTGTACTCGCTCCATTTCCAGTACGTCCCTCCTGAGGACTGGTGCCCAGAACTGGACAGCATACTCCAGGTGCGGCCGGACCAGAGTCTTGTAGAGCGGGAGAATTATCGTTTTATCTCTGGAGTTGATCCCCCTTTTAATGCATGCCAATATTCTGTTTGCTTTATTAGCAGCAGCTTGGCATTGCATGCCATTGCTGAGCCTATCATCTACTAGGACCCCCAGGTCCTTTTCCATCCTAGATTCCCCCAGAGGTTCTCCCCCCAGTGTATAGATTGCATTCATATTTTTGCCACCCAAATGCATTATTTTACATTTTTCTACATTGAACCTCATTTGCCATGTAGTCGCCCACCCCATTAATTTGTTCAGGTCTTTTTGCAAGATTTCCACATCCTGCGGAGAAGTTATTGCCCTGCCTAGCTTAGTATCGTCTGCAAATACAGAGATTGAACTGTTTATCCCATCCTCCAGGTCGTTTATGAACAAATTAAATAGGATTGGTCCCAGCACAGAACCCTGGGGAACCCCACTACCCACCCCTGACCATTCTGAGTACTCCCCATTTATCACCACCCTCTGAACACGCCCTTTTCAATCCATGTACTCACCCTATGGTCCATGCCAACGCACCTTATTTTGTACAGTAAACGTTTATGGGGAACTGTGTCAAATGCTTTTGCAAAATCCAGATACACCACGTCTAGGGGCCTTCCTTTATCTAGATGGCAACTCACCTCCTCATAGAAGGTTAATAGATTGGTTTGGCAAGAACGATTCTTCATGAATCCATGCTGATTACTGCTAATTATATCATTCTTATTACTAAAATCTTGTATATAGTCCCTTATCATCCCCTCCAAGAGTTTACATACTATTGATGTTAGGCTAACTGGTCTGTAATTCTCAGGGATGTTTTTTGGGCCCTTTTTAAATATTGGTGCTACATTGGCTTTTCTCCAATCAGCTGGTACCATTCCAGTCAATAGACTGTCTGTAAAAATTAGGAACAACGGTCTGGCAATCACCTAACTGAGTTCCCTAAGTACCCTCGGATGCAAGCCATCTGGTCCCGGTGATTTATTAATGTTAAGTTTCTCAAGTCTAATTTTAATTCCGTCCTCTGTTAACCATGTAGGTGCTTCCTGTGTTGTGTCATGAGGATAAACACTGCAGTTTTGGTTACTGAAGCCCCCGATTCACTCGTGAAGACTGAGGAGAAGAATAAATTCAGTACCTTTGCCATCTCCCCATCCTTAGTAACCAGATGTCCTTCCTCATTCTTTATGGGGCCAATATGGTCTGTCCTCCCTTTTTTACTGTTTACATACTTAAAGAATTTCTTGGGATTTTTTTTGCTCTCCTCCGCTATGTGTCTTTCATGTTCTATCTTAGCCATCCTAATTGCACCCTTACATTTCTTATTGCATTCTTTATAAATTCTGAATGCTGAGGATGATCCCTCAACCTTGCATTTTTTGAAGGCCTTCTCCTTTGCTTTTATATGCATTTTTACATTGGAGTTAAGCCTATAGTACTTGTGTATTGTGTACTGTGTACTTGTGTATTGCGAGTGCACGTAGGTCTGTGAGTACCTGTGTATTGTCTTGTTGTGTACCTGTGTATTGTCTTGAATATTAGTGCCAGGAAGCTAGCTGTTAGGTAATTTGGACAGGGTAAAATCCCCAAATCCACCACATGTATGGTGAACTTGGTCGAATGAGTCTGGGAACAGCCAGATCAAATCTTTATCTATGCTCCGCTCCAATCTCCTACATCTGAAAATCAAGCTCCGCCAAAAAGAGCCAGGGAAGGCAGATCTAGTGTAGTATCGTTTGTTGATCATTAAAAAATGTCACTTACAATATTTCCAGCAGTGGAGTGCATCAATATATCGGAAACACCTAGAAGTCCGTTCAAACAGCGCTATCTGACCAGCGGTGTATGCTTTGCATTAGGCAAGCGGAAGTGACGTAGAGTTCATGTCAGACCTAGCTTTTATGCATTTCGCGTTCCAGTACGCATCATCAGCATGAGTTACAGGCTGAACCTCACATCTGCCAGCATTTGGCAGGAAGGTCCTCCAAGCTGTTGTCCTTCAAGGAAAGAGTTGCAGAGCAACTTAAACAAAGCACGCAACCATCTGGAATCCCTGGGATGGATTCTAAACCTTCAGAAATCCTCCCTAAGCCCATCTCAAGAGATTCGCTTTCTGGGTTATCTAATCAATTCAGTAGATCAGAAAATCTTTCTCCCCCCAGAGAAAAGGGACAAGATTCGCTACACGGTATCAATACTGCAGACCAACCAGCAGATAACAATAAGACAGGTTATGTCGGCATTAGGAGTACTGACTTCAACAATGCCGGCTGTCCAGTGGGCGAGACTGCATTTCAGGTGTCTACAGACTTTTCTCCTGAGATCATGGGATCACAGTTTGGGATCCTTAGACACGGAGGTGAATTCCAACCCCGGTGAAGAGGTCACTATGGTGGTGGAAGAGGCAAGAGATCCTATCAAGGGGTCTAGATTGGTCGAAAGCAGACTGACAACCGATGCCAGTTTCTGGGGTTGGGGGGCCCACCTAGAGAAGGACTTCACTCAAGGAAGTTGGTTCAAGAAAGAGGCGACAAGGTCCTCAAATTGGAGAGAGCTCAAAGCAATTGCTTTAGCTCTAGTAACATTTGTTCAAGATCTCTGTTTACACCATGTTCAGGTACTAAGGGACAATGCAACGGCTGTGGCTTATCTAAACAGACAGGGGGGCACAAAGAGCAGGTCGTTGCAAGCACTAGCAATGGAAATTCTTCGGTGGGCAGAAGAACACTTGCTGCCTCTGTCAGCAATCCACCTAAAGGGGACACTGAACAGAGTGGCGGATTTTCTGAGCGGGTATCCCATTCAAGAAGCAGAGTGGATGCTGAATCCAGAATTCTTCACAGTGATTGCCAGAATATGGGGACAGCCAGAGGTGGACCTGTTTGCCTCAAAGGAGAAGGCTAAGGTGCCTCAGTTCTTTTCCCTAAACAATCTCGACGGGTCACTAGGGACAGACGCATTGGCGTATCCATGAGATTTCATCTTTGCTACGCTTTCCCCCCATTCCAGTTAATTCCATTGATATTGAGGAAGATTCAAAGGGAAAGGGTACCAGTCATCTTGATTACGCCCTTTTGGCCAAAAAGGGACTGGTTCTCAACCGTTCTGGGGATGGCGACCAAACCTTGTTAGCATCTACCTCTCAGGAACAATCTACTGATACAAGGCCCAGTAAATCACCCAGAGGTGGCTAGTCTGGCCCTCACAGCCTGGTATGAGGAGCAGCTCCTAAAAAGCAAGGGGTTTTCCGACCGGCTGATTTCAACATTAATATCAAGTAGAAAAAAGGTAACAAGGGATATTTATACTAAAGTCTGGAAAGTCTATAATACATGGTGCGATTCATCTGCCCAAGACCCAGGGAGCCTTGTTTCCATTCTGTAGTTTTTACAGGATTGAGCAGATAAGGGACTAGCGGTCAGTACCCTGAAAGTACAGGTTGCTGCGCTAGCAGTGTTCTTAGAAAAATCTGTGGCCTTGGAACCACTGGTAATCAGATTTTTTAGAGCTCTTACAAGATCTAAACCAGCATCGGTCAAAGGTTTCCCTAAATGGGATCTGTCGGTAGTCCTGCAATCCCTAACAAAGAGTCCGTTTGTGCCTTTGGAGGAAGCATCTCTCAGATATCTCACTCTTAAAGCTGTGTTTCTCATTGCCATTGTTTCTGCACGCAGGATCAGCGAGCTAAACGCTCCGTCAATTAAGGGACCTTACTTATCTATATTTCCGGATAGAGTTCTAAGGACAGACCCAAAGTTCTTACTTAAGGTAGCTTCAATGCATAATCCTTCCCAAGACATTGTGCTTCCAACCTTCTGTGCAAACCCATCAGGGGAGAAGGAGACTTTTTTTCCATATGTTGGATGTAAAAAGGACTTTGTTATGTTACCTAGAAAAAACAAAGGACTTTAGGCGTATAGATTCATTATTTGTTCTTTTTTCGGGCAACCGAAAGGGTTTCCAGGCTTCTAAAGTTTCTTTAGCCAGATGGCTGTAATTATCCATTTCGGAGCCATATTCACATGCAGGTTTGTCTCCACCAGAGGGAATTTGTGCACACTCGACCAGAGCACTTGTGGCCACTTGGGCAGAGAGCTGGTGCCACCCCTGAACAGATTTGCAAGGCGGCAACGTGGTCAAGTTTCCACACGATTGTGCGACATTACAGGCTGGACCTCACATCTGCCAGCGATCAGGCATTTGGCAGGAAGGTCCTCCAAGCTGTTGTCCCGTCCTAAGGGGGTAAGTCTCTGTTATCCTCTCAGGTGCTGTCCTAAAAGACGCCTTGGGAAAATCCAAGTTAGACTTACTGGTAACTTGTTTTCCAGAAGTCTTTCAGGACAGCAACGACCCGCCCTATTGTTTTGATATACTATGCTGTGACTAACATGTGTTCCAGCCAGGGCTGGAGGTTCTCGTCTACAACTGAAGTGTAGTAGGGAGGGGCCTTCCTTTAAAGATCTGGAGGAAGGAGGTGTTTCTATCTCTCAGGTGCTGTCCAGAAAGTCTTCTGGAAAACAAGTTACCGGTAAGTCTAACTTGGATTTTTTAATTATTCTTTTCTAGACATATCCCACATGCATCCACCCCTGAAGAGCGAGCCACATCTCGCAAAACGCATCGGATGTTATAGATGTCATGTATACTCACGTACTTTAAATGCAATGCGATCTTACAATATCGCACATTGTTAATCGGCTTTGCCTTTGTATTTTTTTATGTGTGACTATTTCTGTAATACTTTACTGTATTTACATTTGTCAATTTTATCGGCCAGTTGTGCACCTTATTCAAAGTCCCAAGGGCGACATCCATGTTTCTATCACCTGTATTGTTTAGGCCCAATCCCTAGTAAAATGCTCATTTCTACAATGCTGAAGTACAATTTCTGACCACTAGAGGGGGAGATTACAAAACTAGTCACTATATTTTATTGTTGTCCCCCTTCGGACGGGACAACAATAAAATATAACATTCCATGTTACACTGAAAAAGTACAAGAGAATTACTTTCCATCTTGCTTGTAAAAGGCCTAAGCAAAGCATAGAGCATAAGGTATTTGACTAAGAGTAATCTCTCTTGTTCAGACACCACCTATTTTAATATACAGACCACAATTTTTCCATCTAATACCAACAACTTATCCAACAACCTCTTACTTGAAGATGCCTTTCTGGCTCTAACATGTACATTTTAATCATTCTTGATAATATTTAGATCCTCTCCACATCCAGCTCATTCCTATTGTGCAGTAATGTCACTTATTAACCACTTGAGCCCCGGACCATTATGCTGCCTAAGGACCAGAGGTCTTTTTCCAATTTGGCACTGCGTCGCTTTAACTGCTAATTGCGCGGTCATGCAATGCTGTACCCAAACGAAATTTGCGTCCTTTTCTTCCCACAAATAGAGCTTTCTTTTGATGGTATTTGATCACCTCTGCGGTTTTTATTTTTTGCGCTATAAACGGAAAAAGACCGAAAATTTTGAAAAAAAATGATATTTTCTACTTTTTGTTATAAAAAAAATCCAATAAACTAAATTTTAGTCATACATTTAGGCCAAAATGTATTCGGCCACATGTCTTTGGTAAAAAAAATGTCAATAAGCGTATATTTATTGGTTTGCGCAAAAGTTATAGCGTCTACAAACTAGGGTACATTTTCTGGAATTTACACAGCTTTTAGTTTATGACTGCCTATGTCATTTCTTGAGGTGCTAAAATGGCAGGGCAGTACAAAACCCCCCCAAATGACCCCATTTTGGAAAGTAGACACCCCAAGGAAATTGCTGAGAGGCATGTTGAACCCATTGAATATTTATTTTTTTTGTCCCAAGTGATTGAAAAATGACAAAAAAAAAAAAATATTTACAAAAAGTCGTCACTAAATGATATATTGCTCACACAGGCCATGGGCCTATGTGGAATTGCACCCCAAAATACATTTAGCTGCTTCTCCTGAGTATGGGGATACCACATGTGTGGGACTTTTTGGGAGCCTAGCCGCGTACGGGGCCCCGAAAACCAATCACCGCCTTCAGGATTTCTAAGGGTGTAAATTTTTGCTTTCACTCTTCACTGCCTATCACAGTTTCGGAGGCCATGGAATGCCCAGGTGGCACAAAACCCCCCAAAATGACCCCATTTTGGAAAGTAGACACCCCAAGCTATTTGCTGAGAGGCATATTGAGTCCATGGAATATTTTATATTTTGACACAAGTTGCGGGAAAGTGACACTTTTTTTTTTTTTTTTTTTTCCATAAAGTTGTCACTAAATGATATATTGCTCACACAGGCCATGGGCATATGTGGAATTGCACCCCAAAATACATTTAGCTGCTTCTCCTGAGTATGGGGATACCACATGTGTGGGACTTTTTGGGAGCCTAGCCGCGTACTGGACCCCGAAAACCAATCACTGCCTTCAGGATTTCTAAGGGTGAAAATTCGGAGGCCATGGAATGCCCAGGTGGCACAAAACCCCCCCAAATGACCCCATTTTGGAAAGTAGACACCCCAAGCTATTTGCTGAAAGGCATGGTGAGTATTTTGCAGCTCTCATTTGTTTTTGAAAATGAAGAAAGACAAGAAAAAACTTTTTTTTTTTTTCTTTTTTCAATTTTCAAAACTTTGTGACAAAAAGTGAGGTCTGCAAAATACTCACTATACCTCTCAGCAAATAGCTTGGGGTGTCTACTTTCCAAAATGGGGTCATTTGGGGGGGTTTTGTGCCACCTGGGCATTCCATGGCCTCCGAAACTGTGATAGGCAGTGAAGAGTGAAATCAAAAATTCACGCCCTTAGAAAGCCTGAAGGCGGTGCTTGGTTTTCGGGGTCCCGTACGCGGCTAGGCTCCCAAAAAGTCTCACACATGTGGTATCCCCGTACTCAGGAGAAGCAGCAGAATGTATTTTGGGGTGTAATTTCACATATTTCCATGGCATGTTTGAGCAATATATCATTTAGTGACAACTTTGTGCAAAAAAAAAAAAAAAAAAAAAAAAATTTGTCTCTTTCCCGCAACTTGTGTCGCAATATAAAATATTCCATGGACTCGACATGCCTCTCAGCAAATAGCTTGGGGTGTCTACTTTCCAAAATGGGGTCATTTGGGGGGGTTTTGAACTGTCCTGGCATTTTATGCACAACATTTAGAAGCTTATGTCACACATCACCCACTCTTCTAACCACTTGAAGACAAAGCCCTTTCTGACACTTATTGTTTACATGAAAAAGTTTTTTTTTTTTGCAAAAAAATTACTTTGAACCCCCAAACATTATATATTTTTTTAAAGCAAATGCCCTACAGATTAAAATGGTGGGTGTTTCATTTTTTTTTTCACACAGTAATTGCGCAGCGATTTTTCAAACGCATTTTTTGGGGAAAAAACACACTTTTTTTAATTTTAATGCACTAAAACACGCTATATTGCCCAAATGTTTGATGAAATAAAAAAGATGATCTTAGGCCGAGTACATGGATACCAAACATGACATGCTTTAAAATTGCGCACAAACGTGCAGTGGCAACAAAATAAATACATGTTTAAAAGCCTTCAAAAGCCTTTACAGGTTACCACTTTAGATTTACAGAGGAGGTCTACTGGAAAAATTACTGCACTCGATCTGGCCTTCGCGGTGATACCTCACATGCATGGTGCAATTGCTGTTTATGTTTGACGACAGACCGCCGCTTGCGTTCGCCTTAGCGCGAGAGCAGGGGGCGACAGGGGTGTTTTTTTTTTTTTTCTTTATTATTTTTTTGCTTTTTTAATCTTACTTTTAAACTGTTCCTTTCATATTTTTTTTTTTAATCATTTTTATTGTTATCTCGGGGAATGTAAATATCCCCTATGATAGCAATAGGTAGTGACAGGTACTCTTTTTTGAAAAAATTGTGGTCTATTAGACCCTAGATCTCTCCTCTGCCCTCAAAGCATCTGACCACACCAAGATCGGTGTGATAAAATGCTTCCCCAATTTCCCAATGGCGCTATTTACATCCGGCGAAATCTAAGTCATGAAATACTCGTAGCTTCCGGTTTCTTAGGCCATAGAGATGTTTGGAGCCACTCTGGTCTCTGATCAGCTCTATGGTCAGCTGGCTGAATCACCGGCTGCATTCTCAGGTTCCCTGTTGAGACAGGAGAGCCAGAGAAAAACACGGAAGACGGTGGGGGGGGGGGGGGGCATTCCCTCCCACGGCTTGTAAAAGCAGTCTAGAGGCTAATTAGCCGCTAGGATTGCTTTTACATGAAAGCCGACCGCTGGCTGAAAAGAATGATACCAAGATGATACCTAAACCTGCAGGCATCATTCTGGTATAACCACTCAAAGTCGTGAATGGCGTACCTGAAGACAAAAAAATGGTTAACAATGGTTAACAATAAAGCACAGTAAAGTGTAAATAATTACACACCTGAAAAACAAACATGATAAAACATAATAACAATAACAATAACAATAAAACATTGCAGAATAGAATACAGTAAAAAAGAGCAGAACAATAGAGAGAGAGAATAGAGAGAGAGAGAACAATAAAACAACAACTATTTTTTTTTATTTCATATTTTTTTTTTTTTTTTACACTTTTTTTGTAACTAACTTTTATAACGGTAACCGGTTCCAGGTTCGGGTCTCTCAAAATGCGATGGCATCTTGGGAGACCCTGTGAAAGTGTGCCTAGTCTGTGCAATGCTGTACCCTACGCTAATACTCAACTAGTGAATGGTAGCGTTCAAAACATTCACCAATGCAAAGACCAGGATTGTCAGGACAGGAGGGACAATAATAGCGGGTGTCACGCCTATATCCGCGCTTGCTGCAGACACGACATCTTTTTTGGGGGGTTCGTTGGGTAGGGGTACTCGGGAGGACATAAAAATGCCTCTCATGCAGCCGACTGCATTTGGTTGGGGATGTGAATGGGGGAAGTACGGGCGCTGCAGAAGCGGTGGGTTCCCAATTAGGATTGGCGAATGCAGCAGGAAGGGCACTATGGGCACGATGGGCCTGTGTTTGTCTTTTTGGTGGCAGCGGGACACTACTTGTGCTTGCCACCTCACCAGCTTCAACTGCACTTATGGGACTCGCCACGTCACCACGTGTTACTGCAGTGCTGGTTTGACTACGACCGGGGTGTACTAGGCCGCTGGCGCTTGCCAGTTCACCAAAACGCTACCAAAAAACGTTAGCGATCGCAGGGATCAGGCCTGACTCTGCGAACGCTGCAGTTATGCGTTTAGTGTTTTGTAAGTGTCAGTGATCGATCGATACTGCACTTGGGTGGGCTGGGCCGGGCCGGGCGGAGGGGCAAAACGCAGGTGCTAGCAGGTATCTGGGCTGATCCCGCTAACACTGCGTTTTTGGGAACCCTAAACTGCTGGTGACGCTAGTATAGATCTGATCGGATCAGATATTGATGCGATCAGATACTATACCACTAAGGGAGGTGTACGGTGCGTGCGTGGGTGTTAGCGGTACTGGCGCTAATCTGACGCTGCCTGGGGCTGGTGCTTGCCAGTTCACCAAAACGCTACAAAAAAAACTGTTAGCGATCGCAGGGATCAGGCCTGACTCTGCGAACGCTGCAGTTATGCGTTTAGTGTTTTGTAAGTGTCAGTGATCGATCGATACTGCACTTGGGTGGGCTGGGCTGGGCGGAGGGGCAAAACGCAGGTGCTAGCAGGTATCTGGGCTGATCCCGCTAACACTGCGTTTGTGGGAACCCTAAACTGCTGGGGACGCTAGTATAGATCTGATCGGATCAGATATTGATCCGTTCAGATACTATACCACTAAGGGAGGCGTATGCTGCGTGCGTGGGTGTTAGCGGTACTGGCGCTAACCTGACGCCTGGGGCTGGTGCTTGCCAGTTCACCAAAATGCTACCAAAAAAACTGTTAGCGATCGCAGGGATCAGGCCTGACTCTGCGAACGCTGCAGTTATGCGTTTAGTGTTTTGTAAGTGACAGTGATCGATCGATACTGCACTTGGGTGGGCTGGGCGGAGGCACAAAACGCAGGTGCTAGCAGGTATCTGGGCTGATCCCGCTAACACTGCGTTTTTGGGAACCCTAAACTGCTGGGGACGCTAGTATAGATCTGATCGGATCAGATATTGATCCGTACAGATACTATACCACTAAGGGAGGCGTATGCTGCGTGCGTGGGTGTTAGCGGTACTGGCGCTAATCTGACGCTGCCTGGGGCGACGCATATCACCGCCGGGCGATCAGGGGGCTAAACCTTTATTTGGTAATAAACGGCGGGTGCCCTGACACTATAAAAAATAAACGAACTAACCAGCGTCATCCGTAACGGTTATACGGTGATCAGTGGTGAAAGGGTTAACTAGGGGGCAATCAAGGGGTTAAAACATTTATTAGGTAGTATATGGGGGTCCCTGACGCTATAAAACGCTGACGGCGAACCTAAATATTTACCTCACTAACTAGCGTCACCAGCGACACTAATACAGCGATCAGAAAAATGATCGCTTAGTGACACTGGTGACAGGGGGTGATCAAGGGGTTAAAACTTTATTAGGGGGGGTTAGGGGGGTACCCTAGACCTAAAGGGGGGTAATACTCACTGTCCCAACACTGTAACTGTCACAAACTGACACTATGCAGTAATCAGAAAAAAAAAAAAAAAAAAAAAAAAAAAAAAACTGCTGGTGTCAGTTTGTGACAGGGGGGGGGGGGTGATTGGGGGGGGATCGGGGGGCGATCGGGGGGGGATCGGGGTGTTTTGTGTGCCTGGCATGTTCTACTGTGTGTGTGTGTGTTGGTGCACTCACATAGATGTCTTCTCTCCTCGGGCCGGAACGGAAAATACCGACCCGAGGGGAGATGACATCACTTCCTTTGCTGCTGTTTAGCATACAGCAGCAAAGGAGTGTTTTCATTGGCCGGCGGCGATCGCGAGGGGGGGGCCACGAACGGATGGTCTCCCCCTCATCACCGATCGCCGCTGGACAAAAGACGACCGCCTCGGGCACCGGGGGGGGGGTCCGATCGGACCCCCCACCCGCGGAAGGCAAATCACGTACCCTGTACGTGATTTTGCCTGTCCGTGCCACTTTGCCGACGTACATCGGCGTGAGGCGGTCGTCAAGTGGTTAAAGTGCTGAGCCCATAGGAACCTGAGAAAATACTGGAAGAGGCAGGCAAGCTTTTGACTCTATACGCAATCCTCCAAATTTGAATATAAAACCTTAATCATGTGGCTGACAAATAAAACACAGATCTTTACAGAAAATTGTACCTGCATTATATTTTTATGTCTTTTTGACAGCAGAGAGGATGGGATTTGGGGAATGATGAGTCCCAAATACCTTCTTCAGTTAAAGTGGGAGTCCGGCGACCAATCTTTTTTTTTTTTTTTTTTTTTAGGTCATTGAGACACTTTGCTAATCCCAAAATAATACTCAGTTTGGGTGTAATATTTCCACCTCTGTCTGTTTTCGTACTGAAGAATAACTGTAAAATGTGATGCTGGCTGTTTCCATCTTGCTTGTGGGCATGTGAAGCCCACAAGCATTGATTTCCTGGATGCGGTGAATACTGTTCATTCACAGCTTGTGGAAGCCTGACACTAAGCTCCCAGGAGACAGTGCGGCGCCGGGGAAAGGCAATAAACATGCCTACTCCCATGGGAGGAGAGACAGGAAGTGCCACAGTAAAATACAATATAAAGGTAATTACAGCGATAAAAAAAATTTTCGTGTGGCATTTGAACATCTATGCAATTAACTGAAGGGGGTAAGATTAAGTTAAAAATTTGAGTGGAACCCCGCTTTAAGGAGGGACTTGGGCGCAGCTACCCTGTGCAACATATTGCCTGGGGCTCAGTATGTGACATGTGGCTCCTATCTGGTATCTCTGCTACTTCTGGGGCACCTTTCTACAATTCCTTTATGACGATGGAGGAACAACTTACATCTGCTAGGGGTACAGCAGCAGAATACTTGCTGGTTTGGAGGAGGAACCAGTAGAGGAACACGGGGATGTTTTGGTAAAAGGAGATGCAGAAGAATCCTCATTTGAGGGATCTATTTCTGAAGAACCCCAGGGACAGGATTTATCTCAGATCCAAAAGGCTGTTGTGAGTTTTCTTGTAAAGTTGTCCAGAGTAATTTAAAGTAACTGCTTCCTGAGTCATCTACTCCAATGTTTACAGAATTTGGTTCATGGCAGCTGTCACAACATCCTCAATCCTTTCCTGTACATCCTCATTTAATGGGAGTTTTGTACATGGACTGGACTCATCATGACAAGGTGTTCGCTCTGCCAAAAAAATATTCTCTCAACTATACCCCATGGAGAATGAATTCACTAAGAAATGGAGTATGTGTCCAGCTGTTGTACCACACTCACGGTACATCCCATCCTTCCATCAGTGTTACCTGGAATATATGTAGGAGAGTCTTTCGTGCTCCACATCCCTTCTTGCCAATTGTGGAGAATCCTTCTGTTAGAACATGCAAACTCTGACCAGTTTCCCAGTCCTGACTGCTGAAAAACATCCCCACAGCATGATGCTGCCACCACCATGTTTCACTGTGGGGTTGGTGTTCTTTGGGTGATGTGATGTGTTGGGTTTGCGCCAGACATAGCGTTTTCTTTGATGGCCAAAAAGTTCAATTTTAGTCTCATCAGACCAGAGCACCTTCCTCCATACATTTTGGGAGTTTCCCGCATGCCTTTTCGCAAAATCAAAACATGCCATTTTGTTTTTTGCTGAAAGTAATGGCTTTCTTCTGGCCACTCTGCCATAAAGCCCGAGCGTATGGCTTATTGACGTCCTATGTACAGACACTCCAGTCTCTGCTGTGGAATGCTGCAGCTCCTCCAGGGTTACCTTAGGCCTCTGTGCTGCCTCTCTGAGTAATGCCCTCCTTGCCCGGTCCGTGAGTTTTGGTGTGAGGCTGTCTCTTGGCAGGTTTGCTGTTGTGCCATGTTCTTTCCATTTGGTTATAATAGATTTGATGGTGCTCCTAGGGATCATCAAAGATTTGCAGATTTTTTTATAACCTAACCCCGACTTATACTTCTTAACAACATTGTCCCTTACTTGTTTGGAGAGTTCCTTGGTCTTCATGGCAGTGTTTGGTTAGTGGTGCCTCTTGCTTAGGTGTTGCAGCATCTGGGGCCTTTCAAAAAGGTGTGTATATGTAATGACAAATCATGTGACACTTAGATTTCACACAGGTGGACTTTGTTTCACTAATTATGTGACTTCTGAAGGTAACAAGCAAGCTAAATGACAATTTGGACCAAAAAAAAAATGTTTATGTAAAAGGTTTATAACTAATAGTATCATTAAGGCCAGGGTCAGTAGTGGCATCCAGGGTATGAATCCATCTCATTTCTCTTTGTAGGATTTTTTTTATCAAGATTACCACCTCGAGAGTTTGTTGGAATGTGTTCTAATGCTGCAAATTTTATCACACTGCGGCACAGTGGTGCAGTGGATAGCACTTTCACCTAGCAGTAAGAAGGGTCGCTGGTTCGAATCCCACCCACGACACTACCTGCCTGGAGTTTGCATGTTCTCCCTGTGCCTGCGTGGGTTTCCTCCGGGTACTCCGGTTTCCTCCCACACTCCAAAGACATGCTGGTAGGTTAATTGGATCCCGTCTAAATTATCCCTAGTATGTATGAATGTGAGTTAGGGACCGTAGATTGTAAGCTCCTTGAGGGTAGGGACTGATGTGAATGTACAATGTATATGTAAAGCGCTGCGTAAATTGACGGCGCTATATAAGTACCTGAAATAAATAAATAAAATAAATAAATAAAAAAAATCACCAGCTGTCACCTCACTAGCTGTTTCAGGGAAATGGCATTGTGTCAATCTGTCCCTGAGTGATCTTTCCCTCTTAAAAGTAATATTAGGTTTGGGACCTGTATATTTACAGAGGATGGGATCGTTGGTAAGAAGGTACCAATGTTTCTTAAGTATTTCCCGTACGCATGAGTGTTGGCGATTATAGGTAGGTAATAATCATCCTGGTAGTATCTTCCTCACTTTGTCGGGGTCTCTTAACTAAAGCTTCCTGTCTAGTCTGCCTAAATGCTCTTTTATAAGCTTTTTTAAGCGCTGTCTTTGAGTATCCCCTATCGGACAGTCTCATTCGTAATGTGTCTGCTTACTGCTTAAATAGGATATCATTAGAGCAGATTCTGCGCAACCTGAGATATTGTCCGTAAGGGATACTGTTGATAAGAAGAGTAGGATGAAAGCTACTAGCATGTAAAAGGGTGTTCTCTGCTGTCTCCTTTCGATATAGGGTGGTGTTGATGTTCCCATCACCTTCAGTCACAACTGTAATATCCAATAGATCAGTGGTGGAACCAGTCCATAATATCAAAACGTCATCTATATACCGCATCAGGATGGATTCCTAGTATTTGGCGTACCTGTCGTCAGAGAAGAGCATATGTTCCCACCCCCCCAGGTACAGGTTGGCATACGATGGGGAACACAAAGTCCCCATCGCAACCCCCTGCACCTGGAGGTAGTGGGAATCGTTAAAGGTAAAGACATTGTCTGTCAAAATGTGCTCTAAAATAGAAAGGATAAATTTGCTAAAGGACCATGAATCCTGCGTTCTCTCACCTAGAAAATCCTGTATAACAGACAGACCCAAAGAGTGTGGAATATTGCTGTACAGGGCTTCGATATCAATAGCTACTAAAATCTTCTCCATCGGGACCTGAATATTT
Source organism: Aquarana catesbeiana (assembly GCF_042186555.1). NCBI lineage: Eukaryota > Metazoa > Chordata > Amphibia > Anura > Ranidae > Aquarana > Aquarana catesbeiana. The sequence goes on along the minus strand of NC_133324.1, from coordinate 326,836,334 downwards.
TCCAGACGTCATAAAAGATCTGGTGTGTCCTGAATATATGAAGGAAGTGATACAACATGGGAGCAACAGGCTTTACAGAAACTTTGTGCACAAAAGGGAATTATCATCAAACCCTCAGATAAAGGGGGAAATATTGTCCTCATAAACAGAGTCCAGTATGTGGGCATGTGTAACAGAATCCTAGATAATGAGGAATGTTATAAAAAAAAAATTCTGCAGAGCATGCCAGTAAGGTTCAAAATGAATTGTACTTACTTCTTTTGGACTCTTTTCACCAAGGTGTCATTACCAAAGATTTATACGAGGGTCTTCTCGTGAAACATCCTGTTATGCCCACTTTTTATTCTCTTCCTAAGACACATAATAATCTGGTATGTCCCCCTGGAAGACCAGTTTTATCTGGAAATGGAGCATATACTGAATAGGCTAGTCAACTAATTGAGCAATACCTCCGCTCCCATGTTGTATCGCTTCCTTCATATGTTCAGGACACATCAGATCTTTTACGACATCTGGAAAATATTCAGGTCCCAGTGGATACTATTTTAGTAGCTATTGATATCGAAGCCTGTACAGCAGTATTCCACACTCTTTGGGTCTGTCTGTTATACAGGATTTTCTAGGTGAGAGAACTCAGGACTCATGGTCATTTAGCAAATTTATCCTTTCTATTTTAGAGCACATTTTGACAGGCAATGTCTTTACCTTTAACGATTGCCACTACCTCCCGGTGCAGGGGGTTGCGATGGGGAATTTGTGTGCCCCATCGTACCTGGGGGGGTGGGAACGTATGCTCTACTCTGACGACAGGTACACCAAATACTGGGATTCCATCCCGATGTGGAATAGGTATATAGATGACGTTTTGATGCTACGGACTGGTTCCACAACTGATCTAGCTGCATTCATGCATGACTTAGATCAGAATGCATTTAATTTAAAATTTACCATGCATAAAATAAATCTATTCCCTTCCTGCATATTACAGTTGTGATTGAAGGTGATGGGAATATCAACACCACCCTATATCAAAAGGAGACAGCAGGGAACACCCTTTTACATGCTAGTAGCTTTCATCCAACTCCTCTTATCAACAGTATCCCTTATGGACAATATCTTAGGTTGCGCAGAATCTGCTCTAATGATATTCTATTTAAGCAGGAAGCAGACACATTACGAATGAGACTGTCCAATAGGGGATACTCAAAGACGGCGCTTAAAAAAAGCTTAGAAAAGAGCATTTAAGCAGACTAGACAGGAAGCTCTATTTAAGAGACACTGACAAAGTGAGGAAGATACTACCAGGGTGATTATTACCTATAATCACCAACACTCATGCGTACGGGAAATACTTAATTTGCCTACTTATTTTTATGCCCTATTACAAGAGGGGATATATATGGTCACATATTGTTATCTGCCCAATCATTTAAGAAGCAGTTTGCGATCACATGACTACGCTCACATGACCATAATTACATGGCGTTGTTATACGTCATGTGACTGTTTACCTTCTGGCGCCATATTTGCGCCGTTACGCTCCCTTCTTTGTTACTTCCATGCCCTATCATATGAGGATGTATATGGTCACATGACTTTGATCATGCGACGCTATTATACGTCATGTGATTCGGCCATTTTGGTTCCATTTTTGTGCACCACACCCCTTTCCTCTCCCTTTTGTCACTTCCATGCCTCTATATAAGATGGAACGTATATGGATTTTGGGTGCCATACACAGCAAGGAAAGCCGTACATAGGGGTGCAGTGCCAAAGAGTAAGCTGTAATGTTTGTTTAGCCATTCTAGCAAATTATTATGTGACATCTTTTTTGGAAATTGGATATTTATTCCATTTATACAACTGTTTATACTATAGAGGTACATTTTCCCCTGCTTATGCAGCAATACTGATCTGAGCCCTAACAAAAGGTCTCCCCCTATGGGATAAGTGCAGTATTTACATATTCAGGTCAGTTCTCATGTCTCCTAATTTGTCCTTTTCTTGTCAGCTATGCCTGCATTTGGGCGTTTTCCACATATATGCTAATAGGTTGCTATGCCCCCTTTTTTAAACATCCTATTAGTCTCTATACTTTAAGGGATTGAGCACTCGTCCATTTAAAACAGTGGCTCTGTACTCAAGGGCCATTTCTCGGTACTACTAGTAAGAACCATTCATACATATCTTGTGTATCTTTTGTGTATTCTATTCTGGTATATATATCCCGCTCAAAAGGTTTAACACCTAATTATGGATTCTGTCTAATCATGGATTTTTAGATACTGTATGGAATACATTTATAGTGAGAATCTGGGACTTTTTACCGCTGTGTGTGATTTATATTCTAATATACCTCTGCATGACCGTTGTATATGAGGTGAGAGCCATTCTAGTATAAACCGTTTTTTTGATCTGGGGATTTTTTTCCACAGTGGCACCTTAGTCCATAATGGATATGTCTCTGTTTTATCTAGTGATACATATCATAGCATGGAAAAGAAGAAGGGTAACAGCACTCTCTGCAGGAACAACTCAATCCATACACCAGGTCCACTCACAGGTGCCGAGGCGCTATGTGTCCCAACACACTCCAATGCAACAGTAATAAGGAGAGCCGGCAAAACTGTAATCCTTGAAGTGTCGTTTATTGGTACATCAGAGTGACAATAACACAATAAAGCTGATGCGTTTCGGCAATAGCCTTAGTCGTAGCTAACCCATGGCTGCAGGAAATAAATTTGCACCGTGCATGGCCTGCCTAAGGGATTTAATTGTAAATATGTTGTGGGTCACATTACCGGCTCTTCTCCAGTCTGGTGGTTGATCAGGGTTTGGTCTTGCTTCACATTCCCTGGTGTGTGCCTTTTATGTAAGGTATCACATGTATTGTTCCGCCAGTCAAGTGACTGCGTGGGACCACAACTTGGTTTTCTGTATCAGAAATCTCCTTTTGGACCCATCCAGGAAATTCCTTTAGTCCTTCTGACACATAGGGGGTCATTTACTATAGCGCCAAAAAATTATCCTGCAGTACCAAAAAATAGCTCTCAAAAAAGGCCAGAAAGACTTCAACTCTCAGAAACTCAGTGCTAATGCAAATGGAAAGCAGTGCTATTGCCTGTCAGATCACATATGCTGGAATAGTGGAAGTCAATGGGGCTCGAACCTGCAAAATCCAAAGTTCTCACTAAAGGCTTATATGCAAGTTCTTTGCCATAAAAAGTGTTTGGAGACCCGGGTCCTGCCCCAGGGGACACGAATCAATGCAAAAAAAAAAATTAAAAAACAAACGTTTTGTTCGGGAGCAGTGATTGAAACAATAAAAATGTAATATTCCTTTAAATTTCGTACCTGGGGGGGTGTCTATAGTATGCCTGTAAAGTGGCGCCTGTTTCCTGTGTTTAGAACAGTCTGACAGCAAAATGACATTTCAAAGGAAATATAGTCATTTAAAAGTACTAGCGCTAGTGCCGGCTATTAATGAATTGTCGGTCCCGACAATACACATAAAAGTTCATTGATAAAAATGGCCTCGGTTCCCCCACATTGCATTACCAGGCCCTTTGGGTCTGGTATGAATATTAGGGGGAACCCCGAACCAAAATTTAAAAATAAAATGGCGTGGGGGTCCTCCCAAATTCTATACCAGGCCCTTCAGGTCTGGTATGGATTTTAAGGGGAACCCCGCACCAAAATTAAAAAAAAAAGGCATGGGGTCCCCCTAAAAATCCATACCAGACCCCTATTCGAGCACGCAGGAAAAGGGGGGGGCGAGAGAGTGCCCCCCTCCTAAACCGTACCAGGTCACATGCCCTCAACATGGGGAGGATGTCCCCATGTTGATGGGGACAAGGGCTTCATCCCCACAACCCTTGCCCGGTGGTTGTGGGGGTCTGCCGGTGGGGGGTTTATCAGAATCTGGAAGCCCCCTTTAACAAGGAGACCCCCAGGTCCTGCTCCCCCCTGTGTGAAATGGTAACGGGTACATTGTACTCCTACTATTTCACAAAAAGTGTCAAAATTTGTAAAAAAACACACAGACATAGCATTGGACAAGTCCTTTATTAAAAAAGAAAAAAAAATTCCAGCGATGTAATCCTTCCTCATCCCGGGATACGGAGAAAGACGTCGCCACAACGCGAGCCGCCTCCATGGAAGGAGCCTACTGAATGATGCTGGAACTGCCGTGACAATTCTTAAAAAGCTGAGGGCGGGGCCACCCGTGACATGCGCGTGTGACCACGCCCCCTCTGACGCAACGGGAAACGCCGCGGGGTTACCCAGTGACATGTACAGGTGACCCCGCCCCCCTCTGACGCTAAGGGGAGTCCTTATGCGCCTGGGGAACTTTCTCGGCAGAACACCGGAGCTAGCACTTTTAAGTTACTTTTTTCTTCCTTTAGAAATGTAATTTTGCTGTCAAATTGTTCTAAACACGGGAAACACACGCCACTTTATAGGCATACTATAGACACCCCCCAGGTATGAAATTTAAAGGAATATTACACTTTTATTGTTTCACTTTAAGCATTATTAAAATCACTGCTCCCGAAAAAACAGCCATTTTTAAAACTTTTTTTGCATTGATACATGTCCCCTGGGGCAGGACCCGGGTCCCCAAACATTTTTTATTACAATAACTTGCATATTAACCTTTAAAATTAGCACTTTTGCTTATTCATGTTCATGTCCCATAGACTTTAACGGTGTTCGCACAAATTTTTTGTCTGTTCGCATGTTCTGCTGCGAACTGAACAGGGGGGGATGTTCAGCCCATCCCTAGTTATCATTGAGAATCATGGGGTACAACTTGTCAAGCAACTCGGAGGTCCAAAGTCACCCAACTGTGAAACAAGTCATATATATTTTAATAGAAAGGAGCTCTCATTTATACTTGCATTTACATCAGCAGAACAAATGCAGGAAGTGATGTGTGCACATGGGCCAGAAGCAAATGTGTGGGGATGCCAAACAAATCAATGAACCCCACCCACACCAAATCTAACTACCACATCCACCCCACATTGATTAAGCACAAGTACATATCATACCCTTACCTGGAAAATGAGCAGCACCTCCTCTTTGCTAAAGAGGGACCTCGCCATGTCCACCTAGATGGAGATCCTGACCAGCACAGGAACTTCCGGGTGATTACAATGACTTATTTCTGGGTCAGAAGGCGAAACCACACTCTTTTGATCGCTGCTGCGAATATTTGATCTCAACCACACTACTTATGATATTTAAAGGCATTCGATAAGAAATGGTGTCCCCTGGGTTAGCAGCAGGTGAATGACAAAAACAAAAGGCCCAGTTTGAGCCCTGGTTCACACTGACAGAGGGAGGAAATCGTTCAGCTGAAATCACACAATTTCATTCCCCCATGTCATGGGGAATTTCAGAGACATCTGTGCAGGTTTCTGCACTGATATCAATACAAATTGCACCCCAAAGTCGCACCAATTAAAACAGTGCAATTGCCACCGCTTTGACATGTCAAATCACACCAGTGTGAACTAAAGCTGACACATACAACACTGCCTATCCACCAGCTGAATTAATTACCTGCAATTCTCCACAGCTGTTATATATAAAGATTCCACCTTTATCATTAACTTGCAGGTGTGCAGAAGCCTAGGTTTACATTGGAGCGATGCATGACTATTGGCAGCAATGGCACTGTTCCAATCGATGCAACACTGGTTTTGTGGCGCCGCACCAATTTGCTAAAGTAGTTCCTGCACTACTTTTGCCGATTTCAGGTGCGACTTCAATAGACATTTGTGTATGAAGCCACACGGATGTCTATCAAGTAGCACCTGAAATCATGCTGACCTTGCTACTTTGAAATCGTGCTACTTCAAGTGAAGTAGCGCGATTTCAAAGTAGCATCAATGTGAACCAGGGCAAAGAGATTAGTTTTTTGGTGCACAAATACATATTGAAATAAAATATAAGAGATATTGCACTTTCCCAAAACCACCACCCACAAAAACTAAAGAGAAAGAAAAGTAGAAGAAAAAAAAAACACCACAACAAAGCTCAATAATGTACTTTTATTTTACCAGCAGAAAAAAAATGTACATTTATATACTAGCTTCAAAAAAATTTGGACAGGATATATGGTGCTACATTTAGCAATGGGATTTTAAGGGCCCTGCTCATAGGAGCTTACAATCCAAAATTTGACAAAACCTTAGAGTGGACACAGCTTTAATTTCCGTTTATAATGGGCAACACATCACATTTTTATCTGCAAGATTATAGAAACATACTTAACAGTCATTCTTACAAAGCATTCCAACATAATATTACAAAAGACTTATTCAAAACACCCACCACCAGCCCACAATCCACACATACATACATTGGTGACCATGTTCTGCTGGAAGCTGCATTTCAGTGTACACGATTAAACAAGTTCAAAAAGGGTAGAAGGTCAGCAGATGCTTCCAAACGATGTTTGCATGATCAGACAGGAACAATACACACACAACATTGACAGCATGGCCACATCAACCCACTTTTGATTGGAAAAAATGCACAAGAATTTCATCAAATATCCCTAGTTGGGCATTTGTCAATATGCACAATATCATTCCTTCTCCCCCACAAATCACAGCAAAAAATCTGACCTTCTCAGGCCAAACAAACCCCCCTACTGCAGGCTTTTATATAAGAGAGGTTGTATTGTTAGCACACTGACACACCCAAAGAAGTACACGCCCACCAGTATCTTTCAATCTATCTCTTCAAGTATGTCTAAAGTGATTGCACCTGGAACACATAATACTATTCGCAACTGTGTTAGCCCTTGGCTATGTGCATCAAATCTCCAACTACAGGACAAAGATCAAAGTCCATTTGCATCCACATAAACAAAGCAACAGTTTTCTAAGCATATGTACCTGTGCAGTGTAAACCCTAAAATTTTAAATGTCCAAGTCCCTGGGCATGATTAGTGCTAATAAACTAGGGATGAGCTTCGAGTTCGAGTCGAACTCATGTTCGACTCGAACATTGGCTGTTCGCAAGTTCACCGAACAGCGAACAATTTGGGGTGTTCGCGGCAAATTCGAATGCCGCGGAACACCCTTTAAAAGTCTATGGGAGAAATCAAAAGTGCTAATTTTAAAGGCTAATATGCAAGTTATTGTCATAAAAAGTGTTTGGGGACCTGGGTCCTGCCCCAGCGGACATGGATCAATGCAAAAAAAAGTTTTAAAAACGGCCGTTTTTTCAGGAGCAGTGATTTTAATAATGCTTAAAGTCAATCAATAAAAGTGTAATATCCCTTTAAATTTCGTACCTGGGGGGTGTCTATAGTATGCCTGTAAAGGGGCACATGTTTCCTGTGTTTAGAACAGTCTGACAGCAAAATTACATTTTGAAGGAAAAAACTCATTTAAAACTACCCGCGGCTATTGCATTGCCGACAATACACATAGAAGTTCATTGATAAAAACGGCATGGGAATTCCCCAAAGGGGAACCCCGAACCAAAATTAAAAAAAAAAAAATGATGTGGGGGTCCCCCTAAATTCCATACCAGGCCCTTCAGGTCTGGTATGGATATTAAGGGGAACCCCGGCCAAAATTAAAAAAAAAAAATGACGTGGGGTTCCCCCTAAATTCCATACCAGACCCTACAGGTCTGGTATGGATTTTAAGGGGAACCCCGCGCCAAAAAAAAAAAAAAAACGGCGTGGGGTCCCCCCAAAAATCCATACCAGACCCTTATCCGAGCACGCAACCTGGCAGGCCGCAGGAAAAGAGGGGGGGACGAGAGTGCGGCCCCCCCTCCCTCCTGAACCGTACCAGGCCACATGCCCTCAACATTGGGAGGGTGCTTTGGGGTAGCCCCCCAAAACACCTTGTCCCCATGTTGATGAGGACAAGGGCCTCATCCCCACAACCCTGGCCGGTGGTTGTGGGGGTCTGCGGGCGGGGGGCTTATCGGAATCTGGAAGCCCCCTTTAACAAGGTGACCCCCAGATCCCGGCCCCCCCCCTGTGTGAAATGGTAAGGGGGTACATAAGTACCCCTACCATTTCACGAAAAAAGTGTCAAAAATGTTAAAAATGACAAGAGACAGTTTTTGACAATTCCTTTATTTAAATGCTTCTTCTATCTTCCTTCATCTTCTGGTTCTTCTGGCTCTTCTGGCTCTTCTGGCTCTTCCTCCGGCGTTCTCGTCCAGCATCTCCTCCGCGGCGTCTTCTATCTTCTTCTCCTCGGGCCGCTCCGCACCCATGGCATGGGGGGGAGGCTCCCGCTCTTCTCTTCTTCTCTTCTTCTCTTCTTCTTTTCTTCTCTTCTTCTCTTCTTCATTTTCTTCTCCGGGCCGCTCCGCAATCCATGCTGGCATGGAGGGAGGCTCCCGCTGTGTGACGGCGCTCCTCGTCTGACAGTTCTTAAATAACGGGGGGGGGGGGGCGGGGCCACCCAGTGACCCCGCCCCCCTCTGACGCACGGTGACTTGACGGGACTTCCCTGTGACGTCACGGGGAATGCCACAGGGAAGTCCCGTCAAGTCACCGTGCGTCAGAGGGGGGCGGGGTCACCGGGTGGCCCCCCCCCCGTTATTTAAGAACTGTCAGACGAGGAGCGCCGTCACACAGCGGGAGCCTCCCTCCATGCCAGCATGGATTGCGGAGCGGCCCGGAGAAGAAAATGAAGAAGAGAAGAAGAGAAGAAGAGAAGAGCGGGAGCCTCCCCCCCATGCCATGGGTGCGGAGCGGCCCGAGGAGAAGAAGACAGAAGACGCCGCGGAGGAGATGCTGGACGAGAACGCCGGAGGAAGAACCAGAAGAACCAGAAGAGCCAGAAGAACCAGAAGATGAAGGAAGATAGAAGAAAGAAGAAGCATTTAAATAAAGGAATTGTCAAAAACTGTCTCTTGTCATTTTTAACATTTTTGACACTTTTTTCGTGAAATGGTAGGGGTACTTATGTACCCCCTTACCATTTCACACAGGGGGGGGGGCCGGGATCTGGGGGTCACCTTGTTAAAGGGGGCTTCCAGATTCCGATAAGCCCCCCGCCCGCAGACCCCCACAACCACCGGCCAGGGTTGTGGGGATGAGGCCCTTGTCCTCATCAACATGGGGACAAGGTGTTTTGGGGGGCTACCCCAAAGCACCCTCCCAATGTTGAGGGCATGTGGCCTGGTACGGTTCAGGAGGGAGGGGGGGCCGCACTCTCGCCCCCCCCTCTTTTCCTGCGACCTGCCAGGTTGCGTGCTCGGATAAGGGTCTGGTATGGATTTTTGGGGGGACCCCACGCCGTTTTTTTTTTTTTTTTTTGGCGCGGGGTTCCCCTTAAAATCCATACCAGACCTGAAGGGTCTGGTATGGAATTTAGGGGGAACCCCACGTCATTTTTTTTTTTAAATTTTGGCCGGGGTTCCCCTTAATATCCATACCAGACCTGAAGGGCCTGGTATGGAATTTAGGAGGACTCCCACGTCATTTTTTTTTTTTAATTTTGGTTCGGGGTTCCCCTTTGGGGAATTCCCATGCCGTTTTTATCAATGAACTTCTATGTGTATTGTCGGCAATGCAATAGCCGCGGGTAGTTTTAAATGAGTTTTTTCCTTCAAAATGTCATTTTGCTGTCAGACTGTTCTAAACACAGGAAACATGCGCCCCTTTACAGGCATACTATAGACACCCCCCAGGTACGAAATTTAAAGGGATATTACACTTTTATTGTTTGACTTTAAGCATTATTAAAATCACTGCTCCTGAAAAAACGGCCGTTTTTAAAACTTTTTTTTGCATTGATCCATGTCCCCTGGGGCAGGACCCAGGTCCCCAAACACTTTTTATGACAATAACTTGCATATAAGCCTTTAAAATTAGCACTTTTGATTATTCATGTTCGTGTCCCATAGACTTTAACGGTGTTCGCATGTTCGAACGAACTTTTTTCCTGTTCGCATGTTCTGGTGCGAACCGAACAGGGGGGTGTTCGGCTCATCCCTATAATAAACATTAACATCAGTCCCTGGCTGCAATGAGCTTCCAATCCAAAGTCCAAAACTAACTTTCTTACATTAGAGACTATTTCGACAGGAGACAAATAAAATGCCAGCATGTCTTTGGATTGTGGTGAGAAACCCACACAGGGAGAATATATAAACTTCAACACAAGGATTAGCATGTTGGGGAATTGAACCAACATCCCAGGTGCTGCTAAACCTCTGACCTCTGGCTTGTCTATGACTCTGCATCTGCCTCATCCTCTGATCCATCCGTGTCTCCCTGTTACCGACCCGGCCTGTCCTGTGACTTCGTCCCTGTCTCCTGCATTGGTTCCTGTACCTACAGTCTGTGTTTGACCCGGCTTGCCTGACCTTCCTGTGCACCTATACTCAAGTGCTACTTACCTTTCCAGTGTGTGATCCCTGGTTTCAGCTGGTTCCTGTCTTCTGCCAAGTCTGCTAATCTGGCTAAAGCTCCTCTGGAAAACCCCTGATCTTTCTACAGGATGTTAATCCTGCCAGGCACTCGTGCTACCTTGTACTCCCGTGCCACCTGTCTCCAGGGGCCACGAGTCAGGGACGCAAGAGAGGTCTCCTTCTGCATTCCGGACTGGACCATTAGGTACATGACAGTATCAGGCAGCCATGTCTGAGCCCGAGTAGGGAGACTCTCCGATGGATAAACTGTGTTTACATTTGGCAGGCCTTACACAGGCTGTTAAAGGTCTTCAGGAAGGCTACTCCCGGCTGGAGGAATGTGTTCAAGCTCTCTCCCCTCCTGCTACAACCCTGGGGTCGCCACACACTTCTGCCAGCATACCTGCTCCACCAGCAGTAGTGATGTTACCCCCGGAACCTCGTGTGCCCACGCCTTAGAGATTTTCAGGTGAACGTAGCAAATTCAGAGCTTTCCGCAACTCCTGTGAGCTCTACTTCTCCCTCCAGCCACGGACATTTTCTTTGGATATTACTAAAGTGGGATGTAGTTTGTGCTATCAAGTGTTACCTTAAGTTGACTGCTGCAAATTCATAAGTCAGATTTCCTCTTTGTGCTTCCTGAAGGCTCAAGGAAGTGTCACCCAGCTTCCAAATTTATAATTTTTTAATGGATTCATCAGCTTATTTCTCAAGCTCTAAAAGGCAAACTTCCACTGTTTCGGTGACCGTTTATTCTATCAGGAGTGTTGGTGCTTCCTGGGCTATTTGACATCAGGCTTCAATAGCTCAAGTCTGTAAAGTTGCTAAGCTGCTGCCTGATTTCAGATTCATACTTTTACAAAGTTTTCCCAAGTGGATGCTGGAGCCGCTGAGGACCCTACTTTTGGCTGGTGTGTTTTGTAGGCTGCTGCATGAGGTACTAACCTGCTTTGGTTTAGTTGTTTGGGGCCAGTTGACTTTTTGCTGTGTTGCTCTTCCCTCATATTCAGTGCTTTGGGACATCACTACGGTTGTGAATTTGAAGATGCTCTGTGTCTCATGAAGTACGGTAAAGAATATGGGATTTTTTGTTTACCTGTAAAATCCCTTTCTTTGAGTACATCACACCACAGAGATCCTGCCCCTCTCCCTTTGTGTTTTGCTACTTGCTACAATAAACTAAAGCCTTGCCTAGCTGGGAGGGGTTATGCCTAAAAGGGGATTTTCTGTCTTTTTTGTTGCCAGTGTCCAGTCACTTGAAGCTGGCAACATAACCTATCATTATAAGTATGAGGGTGCTCTGTCCTGTGATGTTCTCTAAAATTCCCATTTGAACAGTGTTTCTCAACATTTTAAACCAGCGCCCCCCTCCAACGTTGTTCCTTGTGGTCACACTGTCCAAGCTCCAAATCCCATTACCTGGTAAGAAGATTGGCACAAACTTGGATTCTATATAGAATTTATGTTGTTATTTATAATAATTTTTAGTTAGGCTGTTTACAATACATAATTGCACACATTTTAAACTCAATGTAATTTATTGGGTGATTCATGTGAAGTTATCTTTACTTTGGCCAGGGAGTAGTGCATTTGTGTTAACACATATCTTACCTGATTCTTCAAAATATGATATGGGAAATGATATGTAAAAACAATTTTCCCTTCTCCCAAATCTGTGCAGACTTGAAATTGCACTGCTTACCCAAAAATAACTTTGAGCTTTTCATAGCATCTGTATAGCTTTAAAGTCAGTGGCGGCTGGTGTTTTTTTTGTTTGGGGGGGGGGCGGCAAACAGAACCCCCCCACCCACCTGCGGAAACCTAAACCCCCCCAGCCATCTACCAGTCGGTCCACGGCACTTACCCCCCTATCTAAGCAGCGGCAGGGATCTGTGGAGCGGCGGCTCTTCTCCTCGCTTCAGCCGTGCATCTCCTCCCCTCCTCCTAGGCGTCCTTTAGGATCGCCTGTCCTTTCAGCCAATCAGACACACTTCCCAATTGGCCGGGAGGAGGATCAGTGCTATAAGAGCAAATGTTCATTCGCACTTGCAACATACCAGGGTGGGCTCTCTGCGACCCGGGCCCACCCTATTTTGAAGCCTATTAAAGACTTTGACTCTAATCAGGTGCTTAAAAAAAACCCTGGCCACTGTAATTCATGCGCCCGGTGCCCTAAAAGGGGCCGGACCATGAATAGGGGGCTGCCGCAGTGGCCATAGATAGATTTGTGCTATGCATGAATCTATCCATTGCATATAGGGGGATGGCCCGGACAGAGAGGCGGCGCCCCTAATGGACAGGCCGCCCCTGTTTATAGTTCAATAAGCAGTTCCCCTACTGGACCGCAAAGTCTGCAGGCAACTTCGTTACCTTTCTCATAAATATTATGAGCATGGTAACAAATGTAGTAGGCTGCTTGCCAGAGCCCTCCGGAAGTATCTGGCTCAGACATATGTCCATAAACTCCAGTCTACCTCCGGAGTGGCAGTCTCACATTCCTCTAAGATTGCCTCTCTGTTCCATGAGTATTATGCCAAACTTTGCTCATTGGATGTTGGGCTGACATCTGAGGCCCAGGATTCTAGACAGTCTAACATTCAGGATTAGTTGGCTGCCTCTGGCCTCCCACCCTTGTCGGAGGAACAACAGACAGCTCTGGAGTCCCCTGTCATGCCCTCTAAAATTGAAGCAATGATAAAATCACTGCCTAGTGGGAAGAGCCCCAGCCCTGATAGGTATACTAAGGCATACTATAGTACTTTCCTTCCCCTACTAATGAGCCCGATGTGTAGTTATTTTAATTCAATTGCTAAAAGGAACCGGATCCCCCCTGAAGCTTTGCTAGCTCACATTACGGTTCTTCTGAAAGAAGGCAGGGATCCTACTTTAACGCAGAACTACCGTCCAATATCACTGTCAACGTAGATGTAAAAAGTTTGGCGAAGATATTAGCGAACCGCCTGAAACACCTTATACCTCATATTGTGCACCCCGACAAAATGGTATTTTTTGCAGGTCATGAAGCACAAGATAATTCCCTTAGAGCTATCAACCTTGTCCATTGGGCACGCCCAGAGCCTAGTTCTTATCTTATTCTATCCACGGATGCAGAAAAGGCTTTTGACTGTGCGGACTGGTCCTTTCTGAGGGCAGTCCTGGAGACCCTGGGGCTGGGTTCACATATGCTAACCTGGATCATGGCTTAATATTCAGCCCACAGCGCTCAGGTTAAGATGAATGGCCTTTTCTCTTCCCGATTAGGAATGACACGAGACAGGGGTGCCCCCTTTCGCCCCTCCTTTTTGCGCTTATTCTGGAACCATTGCTGCGCTCGATAAGGGCTAACCCTGACATCAAGGGGTTGAAGGTTGGAAATATGGAACACAAATTATCGGCTTATGCAGATGATGTGTTATTTTACTCAATGTAACCCCTGGTCTCTTTGCTGAACCTTATGAAGGAACTTCAACAATTTGGGGCACTCTCCAATTTAAAAATTAACTACTCTAAATTGGAGATCTTGCCGATTGTGCTTTCGCTTCAAAACTCTCTATAATAGTAACTATCTAACTTTACTGGCAGCGCTTAGGAGTGATCTTGCAAATTGGTCTAAAACTGCCTTTACCTGACTAGGACAGGTGAACATCATCAAGATGAATATCCTCCCACGAGTGCTCTTCTATCTGTAGATGGTGCCAGTGCCCTTGCCCAGCACCTTTTTCTTAACAATTACTAGTATGCTATCTGAAATTGTGTGGAATGCAAAGAGACCCCAGATAGCTATGCAAGTGCTGAGGTGTTCAAAAAAGGCTGGAGGCTTAGGTATACCAGATATCAGGAGATATTATAGGGCTATCATTCTCCAGCGGATATTAAACTTGCGTTTCCATACCCAATCTAGGCTTTGTGTGTCCCTAGAAAAGTGGTGCGTAGGAACCTGGCTTATGTTCTGTGGTTGCCTAGGGAGCACAGGGGGTTGTCAGACACTACCTCACCCTTAACGTCCCAGGCTCTTAAAGTTTGGGACTGGATCAATATTCTATACTCATTGCCCCCCCCCCGTGTCCCCGCTGGCCCCACTTGGGGGCTTTCGCTGGTTCCCCCGAGGGAGCAGATAGCCTTCTTTGGGAAATGGGCAGACGATACTAACGTTAGCTGCGGTAAATTTCTGGAGAACGGTAGACTTCCTACTCTTGAGGCCCTTAGGGCCCACCACGGTAGCTTCCCTATGGACTTCTGGCAACATAAAGGCATAAACACAAGGCTGCTCTATTAGAACTATCCCTACGCTTACATAATTTGAGCTTCTCTTTGTGGCTGATGAACCTATTCCCCATATGATCTCCGAGATATTCCTACTGCTGGGTTCAGCCTCATCTAACACTAAGCCTGCTCATATCAGGGAAAGGGATTTGGAGACAGAGTTTTCCGAAACGCAGCTGGTTCACTTGTATCAGCTTACACACTCTAGCTCCATTGGGTCCAGAACCCAAGAAACTAACTACAAAATATTGAGGCGCTGGTACTGGGTGCCTGCTGCTTCTGTCTCAGATCTATCCCTCCATATGTGACCACTGCTGGAGAGGCTGTGGAGCACCGTGGTACATTGTTGCACCTGTGGCGGAAGTGCCCAGTTGTCAGACCCTTCTGGGAAAACATTAAAGCGCAGATAAAGGAAATATTGGGCCTTGATATTCCCTCCTCTCCGTTGCACTTACTCTTCCATATTCCTCCAGTACCAGTTAGTCAATATAAGAAAAGTGCCTTGCTGCACTTCCTGAATGCCGCTAGACGCCTGCTCCCAGTTTACTGGAAGTGTGCTCATGTTCCTGGTCATGAGGAAAGGATTCGGAAGGTGCAGGAGATTAGGGAAGTGAAAGAACGGGTGGCAACTTGCAAAGGTACACGGGAACGTTTCAATAATATCTGGGCTCCGTGGCAAGAGCATACCTCTGATCCGGGGCATATCTCATCCAGCTTGGATGTCGCATTGTTAGAGCTTGCTGAGCTCTCCCTTAGAGGATGCCTTGGAGAGCACAGTTCATCTGCTTAGATTTATCTTCTAGACTTAGACGGACCATTCTCTTTATCATTTTTACCTTGCGGCGATGATCATTGGTGTGAACGTTCATCTACACTTTCCTAGTGGGAGCATAGGTACGTGCCTGGAGCAGAGGGTTCTCCCTCTTCTCCTTTTATTTTTTTCCCTTTTTTTCCTTAATCTTTTAATTTTGGTTTGTAGGTTGTGTTTTTGATATGCATATGTTTATCTTAATTGTGATACCTGGCTGCATTTACCTGCTATGTTATCTTAGGACACACCCCCTCTGGTGGTCAGCACCCCCCTCTCCTTCCTGTTTCGGAGATGGGGTCCACATAAAGTAGGGACGTAAAGTATTCAGACTCCCTTAAATTTTTCACACTTTGTTATATTGCAGCCATTTTCTAAAATCATTTGAGTTCATTTTTTTCCTCATTAATGTACATACAGCACCCCATATTGACAGAAAAACACAGAACTGTTGACATTTTTGCAGATTTATTAAAAAAAGAAAAACTGAAATATCACATGGTCCTAAGTATTCAGACTCTTTGCTCAGTATTTAGTAGAAGCACCCTTTTGATCTAATACAGCCATGAGTCTTTTTGGGAAAGATGCAACAAGTTTTTCACACCTCGATTTGGGGATCCTCTGCCATTCCTCCTTGCAGATCCTCTCCAGTTCTGTCAGGTTGGATGGTAAACATTGGTGGACAGCCATTTTTAGGTCTCTCAAGAGATGCTCAATCTTCCCCGCTCTGGACCCATCACCCGGGAAACTCAACCCATTCTTGCTACCATGGACTCTGGCCATCAGGAGTTTCTGCGATTCTCATACATTCTCCAATCTTTCCTATTATACTAGGTCTGCCCTGGCTCTAGGCACACGACCCTCAGATAAACTGGAGTACCAAGGCAGTATCTTTCTTGTCTCAATACTGCTCCCAGCACTGCCTCTCCCCAGCTCCTAGCGTCTGATCAACCATCACAACCATGCCTGACAACCTACAACATGTCCCTTCTGTATACCTTGGGTTCCAGGATGTGTTTGATAAACCAAAGGCCGACTGCTTACCACCACATTGGCCGTATGACTGCCCGATCGACCTCCTGCCCGGCTCGGAAGTCCCGTTCGGTCACATCTTTCCACTATCAGAGACTGAGCTAAAAGCCATCAAGCAGTACCTTGATGAAAACCTTGAAAAAGGCTTCATCCGCCCCTCTTCTAGACCAGCCGGAGCTGGTATTTTTTTTGTGGGAAAAAAAGATGGGTCCCTAAGGCCGTGTGTGGACTACGGACAACTTAACAACACAACTATTTGGAACAGATACCCGTTGCCACTCATTCCCGAGTTATTCCAACGATTCCGATTGGCCCGAATCTTCTCCAAGTTGGATCTCAGAGGCGCTTATAATCTCATTAGGATTTGGGCTGGGGATGAGTGGAAAACTGCCTTTAGGACATTTGAATACCTGGTGATGCCGTTTGGGCTCTGCAACGCCCCGGCCACCTTTCAACATCTGGTGAACAACATTTTTCGGGAATAACTTGATGACTTCTTAGTCGTCTACCTAGACGACATTCTCATTTTCTCCACCACCATTGAACTGCACCGGGGGCATGTTAAAAAGGTTCTCACCATACTCAGGCAGCATAAGTTATACCTTAAAGCTGAGAAATGTGAGTTTGTGAACATTTCTACCAATCAAAGCTAAGCAATTCAGGAATGGCCAGCCCCATTGGATAAGAAGGGGGTGCAACGATTTATAGGGTTTGCCAATTTCTATAGGAGATTTATTGTTGGATTTTCTTCTATCGTGGCACCCATTACTCAGTTGACATGCCAACACAGTCATTTTCAATGGTCTCATGAAGCACAGGAAGCCTTTACCAAGCTAAAAGCTTTATTCACCTCTGCACCAATTTTACGTCACCCTGATCCAACCAAACCATTTGTATTGGAAGTGGATGCGTCAGAAACCACAACAGGGGCCATTCTCTCCCAGAGACATGGACCCAAGGCCATTCTACATCCTGTAGCCTTCGCATCCCGGAAGCTCAGCCCACCAGAATTAAACTATGATGTAGGTGATAGGGAGCTGCTGGCCATCAAGTTTGCCCTAGAAGAATGGAGGTACTTCTGGCCTGTTTCATGGACTTGTTTATTTCTTCTGCTACTTGATTCCTCTGTCCTGCATTGGACCCTCAGCCAGTTCCTGAATCTCAGCTAATCCTCCATACAGCTCTTCAGTCTTTTCAGGGAACTCACCCCTGCTGGTGGCCCGTGCCTCCGCATGCCACCTGTTCCCTGTATCACCTTCTGGGGACGGGGTGCGCATGATCACAAGGGCGAGCCGCTCTCAGCATCTCGGCCTCGGTAAGTACTATCCGTGACATCAGGAGCCTGATGTAATCATGCGGTTGGTAAGGTAGATGAATCTGACAGTAGCATTTATGATAGACTGAAGAGGAGATGCCTATGGAGAGGTAGGCCTATGAGAAGAGAGTTGCAATAGTCAAGGCGAGAGATAACAAGGGAGTGAATAAGTAGTTTGGTGGTTTCATTAGTTAAAAAGGGGCAGATTTTAGAGATGTTACAGAGGTGAAGTCTACAAGCTTTTGACAGCGATTGGATTTGGGGCTGAAAGGACAGGTTAGAGTCTAGGATTACCTCTAGTACCCTTTCGTGAGGGGAGGGACTGATAGTGGCATTATTGATCTTGATGGAAAAGTCATAGAGGGGGGGAAGGGCAGGGGGGAATATAATCAACTTGGTTTTAGAGAGATTTAGTTTAAGGAAGTGCTGCAACATCAATGTTGAAATGTCAGTTAGTAAGTTAGTAATGGTACAGGAGACTGAAGGGGTGAGGTGAGGAGTAGAGAGATAGATTTGTGTGTCATTGGCGTAAAGGTGGTATTGGAAGCCGTGGGAGGTTTTCAAGTGACCAAGGGAGGAGGTGTAAATAGAGAAGAGAAGGGGTCCAAGAACAAAGCCTTGGGGGACCCCTACCGAAAGAGGGTGTGGAGAGAAGGAGACAGAGTTATAGGTAACACTAAAGGAGTGCTGTGATAGGATAGACTAGAATCTTGGAGACCAAAGCAGTGGAGTTTATTGTGAAGGAGCGGGTGGTCAACAGTACCAAAGGCTGCAGAGAGGTCTAGTAGTAAGCGTATGGAGTAGTGGCCATTGGTTTTATCAGTTAGTAAACCATTAGTGAGTTTTAGCAGGACAGTTTCTGTGGAGTGCTGCAAGCGAAAGACAGATTGTAGGGGGCCAAGACGGTTGTTTTCAGTGAGGTAGGAGTTAAGACAGTTGTAGACTAAGCATTCTAAAAGTTTAGAGGTGAATGGGAGCAATGAGATGGGTCCTAAATTGTTCAGGTTGTTGGGGTCTAGTGAGGCCTTTCTAAGTATGGGGGTGATCTGTGCATGCTTTAGAGGGGAGGGGAAGGTGTCAGTAGAGAGGGAGAGATTGAAGATGTGAGAAAGCATAGGATAGAAAAAGAGGGTGACCGTAGTAGTTGTGAGGGAACAGGATCCAGAGAACGATTGGTTAGGTGTGCATCTGAGAAAAGCTTGGTAACCTCTTTAGTAGTAGCCAGTTCAAAAGACGAAAGTATTGAATGTGCTGTTAGACGAGGTATGTTAAGTGGAGAAGATATGTGTACAGTGGAGGTGTCCTTACGAATTGTATCAATCTTGTTTTTGAAGTGATTGGCAATCTCTTGGGCAGTGAGTGAGTTAGTGAGTAAAGGAGGTGGGGGACAGAGCAGAGTTAAAGGTAGAGAAGAGCTGACGAGGATTGGATGACAAGGTATTAACATGAATAACAAAGTAGAGTTGTTTGGCAGCATGGAGGCAGGAATTGTATTTTAGGAGGGCAGATTTATTTAGGGTGAAGTCCTGCAAGGATTTCGTTTTATGCCACAGTCGTTCAAGAGCACGGCAATGTCTCTTGGGATTTCTAGTGTTGTCAGTTTCCCAGGGTTGTAATGGTCTTGGCTTAATTCTGCGTGTAGTTAGAGGAGCAAATGCGACCAGTGAGGATGAGAGTGAACTGTTGTAGACATAGGTGGCCAGGTTAGGACAGGAAAGAGGAGAGATTTTATCATAGAGGTGGTCAGTAGCAGAATAGAGAAGAGAAGGGTTAAAGTGGCGAAGGTTTCTATAAGTAATTGCTTGCTGCTTGGAGGGATAGGTGGTTGAAGACAAGGATACTGTAAAACTGATAAGGTTGTGATCAGAGAGAGGAAAGGGGGTGTTGGTGAGGTTGCCAGGAGTGCAGAGGTGGGAGAATACAAGGTCAAGGGTATTACCATTGGATTAAGTGGAAGTGCGTGTTTATTGTGTTAGGTCAAAAGATGAGGTTTAGTTGAGGAGTTGAGCTGCAGCCGTGGTGTTAAGATTAATGGGGGTATTAAAGTCACAAGAATAATAGTGGATATCTCAAAAGGAAAGTAAGGTAGCCAGGCAGAGAAGTCATGAAAAAAGTGCGATATTATCATGCATAGGGTGTATTACACACCCTCGCGCCTGCATAAAATATACCCGTCTGTCCCAGGTTCGTGCTGGAGGTGTGTTGCCCTGTCGGCGGATTTTATTCATATATTCTGGTCCTGTCCTCAAATAAACCATTTTTGGAGGGAGGTGGCTATGGTTGTCTCCATTGTTACCACCATCCAGATACCGCTGACGGTGGAGGTGTTGGGTCTTGTCAAGCCTCTGGCTCATAGCCGAGCAGTCAGAACCCTCCTGGGATTATTAGTCTACTATGCACGCAAGGCCATTGTACTCCGGTGGAAATCTTCTGCTGCCCCATCCGTCAATCTATGGAAATGATTAACTAACTCTGCCCTCCCGTTGTATAAGGCCACTTACTTGTCTAGAGGATGTGCTAAGAAATTTCACAAGATATGGGACATCTGGGTGGAATCCCCATCTACAAATGTAGACTCTTTAGATGACTAGTAAATATTCCATACAATAATCCAACCATCCTTAGTTAACCACTTGACCACTGGGCACTTAAACCCCCTTCCTAACCAGACCAATTTTCAGCTTTCGGTGCTCTCACACTTTGAATGACAATTACTCAGTCATACAATACTGTACCCATATAAAATTTTTGTCCTTTTTTTCACACAAATAGAGCTTTCTTTTGGTGGTATTTAATCACCGTTGGGTTTTTTATTTTTTGCGCTATAAAAGAAAAAAGACTGAAAATTTGGTAAAAAAATGAATTTTTTTTTGTTTCTGTTATAAAATTTAGCAAATTAGTAATTTTTCTTCGTAAATTTTGGCCAAAATTTATACTGCTACATATCTTTGGTAAAAATAAGTACAACTTGGTGTATATTATTTGGTCTTTGTGAGTGTTAGAGAGTCCAAATGCTATGGTGCCAATATCTGAAAATTGATCACACCTGAAGTACTGACGGCCTATCTAATTTCTTGAGGCCCTAACATGCCAGAAAAGTACAAATACCCCCCAAATGACCCCTATTTGGAAAGAAGACATTCCAAGGTATTTAGAAAGATGCATGGTGAGTTTTTTGAAATTGTCATCTTTTCCCACAATTCTTTGCAAAATCAAGATTTTTTTTTTTCCTTTTTTTTTTTTTTCACAAAATTGTCATATTAGCAGGTTATTTCTCACACACAGCATATACATACCACAAATTACACCCCAAAACACATTCTGCTATTACTCCCGAGTATGGTGATACCACATGTGTGAGACTTTTACACAGCCTGGCCACATACAGAGGCCCAACATGCACGGAGCACCTCCAGGCGTTCTGGAGCACCCAGGCCAATTCTTATATTTCTCTCCTACATGTAAAAATAATAATTTATTTGCTAGAAAATTACATAGAACCCCAAAACATTATATATATATTTTTTTTAGCAACGACCCTAGAGAATACAATGGCGGTTGTTGCAACTTTTTATCTCGCACGGTATTTGCGCAGCAATTTTTCGAACGCGTTTTTTTTGGAAAAAAAACAGTTTTGTGCTTTAAAAAAAAATAAAACAGTAAAGTTAGCCCAATGTTTTTGCATAATGTGAAAGATGAAGTTACGCCGAGTAAATAGATACCTAACATGTCACCCTTTAAAATTGCACACGCTCGTGGAATGGTGCCAAACGTCGCTACTTAAAAATCCCCATAGGTGATGCTTTAAAATTTTTTACTGGTTACATGTTTTGAGTTACAGAGGAGGTCTAGGGCCAAAATCATTGCTCTCGCTCCAACGTTCGCAGTGATACCTCACATGTGTGGTTTGAACACCGTTTTCATATGTGGGCGGGACTTACGTATGTGTTCGCTTCTGCATGTGAGCACACGGACATGGGCGCTTTAAACATTTTTTTTTTTTTTTTTTTTTATTGTTTATTTTACTTTATTTATTTTAGTTTGACACTTTTTCCCCCCAAAAAAAATTTTTGATCACTTTTATTTCTATTACAAGGAATGTAAACATCCTTGTAATAGGAATATGGCATGACAGGTCCTCTTTACAGTGACATATGGGGTCAATAAGACCTCACATCTCACCTCTAGGCTGGGAAGCCTGAAATAAAAAAAAAAAAAAAAAACGATCTTGGCTTTGATCGTAGCGGTGAGTCGGTAGAAGCACCGGAGGGTGGCGGGAAGGGGGGGGCGTCCCCTCTCGCCTCCCGTAAGAACGATCAAGCAGTGTAACAGCCACTATGATCATTCTTATGGTGTAGGAAATCGCCGGCTGAAAAAGCTGATATCTGAATGATGCCTGTAGCTGCACCCATCATTCAGATATCCCCGCTCAAAGTCAAGGACGTCATATGACTGTGGGCGGGAACTGGTTAAAAATTGCGGGGTATTGCAGAGTATTGCGGAGTAGTGCAGGGTATATTGCAGAGTATTGCTGGGCATATTGCAGAGTATTGTGGGGTATATTGCAGAGTAGTGCCGTGTATAATGCAGAGTATTGCGGGGTATAATGCAGAGTATTGCGGGGTATAATGCAGAGTATTGCGGGGTATTATGCAGAGTATTTCGGGGTATTATGCAGAGTATTGTATGTATTATGCAGAGTATTTCAGGGTATTATGCAGAGTATTTCGGGGTATTATGCAGAGTATTTCGGGGTATTATGCAGAGTATTGCGGGGTATATTGCAGAGTAGTGCCGTGTATAATGCAGAATATTGCGGGGTATAATGCAGAGTATTGCAGGGTATAATGCAGAGTATTGCAGGGTATTATGCAGAGTATTTCGGGGTATTATGCAGAGTATTGCGGGGTATTATGCAGAGTATTGCGGGGTATTATGCAGAGTATTTTGGGGTATTATGCAGAGTATTTTGGGGTATTATGCAGAGTATTGCGGGGTATTATGCAGAGTATTATGCAGAGTATTGCTGGGCATATTGCAGGGATGGCTGAGCATGGAGGGATGGATGGATGTGACTGTATTTGTCACTGAGCACCGCTGTGGGCACTACACATACAGCCCACAGCGGTGCTGCCATCCGATCCCTCCCCCTCTCCCCTCGCACTGTACCGATCGGTACAGAGAGGGGCGGGAGGAACCGGCGTCATGACATGACGCCGGTCTGTTGACATGTGATCGCTCCGTCATTTGACGGAGCGATCACATGGTAAACGGCCGCGATCAGCGGCCGTTTACCGTGATCCGTGATGCGCCGGGTCCTCTGGACCCGGCGGTCACGGAAGTTCTCGGGTGCGCGCCCCAGGGGGCGCGCGAGAGCAGTATTCTGGGAGGACGTCCCACGGACGTCCACCCAGAACTAGCCGACCGCGCTGCAGCCGTCTTTCGGCTATGGCCCGGTCGGCAAGTGGTTAAAGGAACTTTGAATTATTGCTATACCTGTCAGGAATTTTCTAGGTGACTAGAGTCAGAGAGGGACTATCTTTCAAGTGGACTTAATTCGTACCGGGGGGGGGGGGGGGGGTTCTTTTTGTTTTATTGATTGTGTTTTTGTTTTTTTTCTATTTTCCTTTCTTGTTTTAGCTATGTTTGCTGTTGTACATCCGAGCCTGGGTATGCCCAATAGGCTCTGTTCTGTACCTAAATTGAAATACTGCAATAAAAATAATTTTCAAAAAAAAAAAAGTGGTCCAGGAGGCCAATAAATCACTGCAATTCTCAGAGAAATTGGAGAAAATAAATACAGTGCGTCTTGAAAGAAGAGAGGGATAGAGAGGGAGGGTTAGGAAGGACTTGGAAGGTGAGTCCAGTGGAGGCCACCATGGGAAAGAGCAGCAGAGTCAGATTCTTGAAGCCAGGTTTCAGTAATGGCAATTATGTTAAAGTAATGGGAGATAAAAAGGTCATGCACAGATATGAGTTTGCATTTCAGAGGGCATGTGACATTAGGGGGCTGTTTTTTGGAAGCAGGGGGATAGAAGTTAAATTAAGTTGCTAGAGGAGGAAGGGTGCCATATATAATAATTATTTGTATATTACTTATGGTAATTAACCCCTTGCCGTCCTGGCCAATTCTGACAATTCAATACTCAGAACTCCCAAACATTATATATATTGCTTTAGCAGACACCCTAGGGAATAAAATGGTGGTCGTCGCAACTTTTTATGTTACATGGTATTTGCGCAGCAATTTTTCAAATGCGTTTTTTGGGGAAAAAAAACGATTTCATGAATATATAAAAAAAAAAAACACTAAAGATAACCGGATTTTTTTGTATAATGCGAAAGCTGATGTTACACCAAGTAAATAGATACCTAACATGTCGCGCTTTAAAATTGGGCACACTTGTGGAATGGCACCAAACTTCAGTACGTAAAAACCTCCATAGGCGACGCTTTAAAATTTTTTACATGTTTAGAGTTACAGAGGTCTAGTGGTAGAATTATTGCTCTCGCTCTAACGATTGCGGTGTATGTAACCTGTGTGTATCTGGCTCTGATACTAGCCAGTGCCTCACCAGCCACTGACTTAACCGCATGTCCCTGCTCTGTACCCAACAGCTTACACATATCACCCTCACTCCTCTCCCTATTATTGCACCCATCACTTCCTGCAAATACTGAACCCATATGCTGACCTAAACTCCAGGGCAGTGAGATATGTGCTCTCATATACATCCCACTCCCATCTTACTTTCCTCACCCTCCTTCTTCTCCTAATCTCTGGGAATATTTCCCCCAATCCTGGGCCTCCATTTTCTAACTGCAAACCCCATATATTGTTTTAAGGAATGTTACTATATTTTCAAAAACTGTACTCAAGCAGGTGGCTTAACGAGCAAATTACAAATTACTGAAGTTTGAAGCTATAACTTCAAACCAATAATTTCACAGTAAACAGATAAATAATAAATTATTATGTTATAACTTATAGCATACAGCAGCAGATTCTCATTCTCCCTCTTAACTGTGTGAGAAAAACATGGGATTGTGGGTAAATCTTATACCCATAAACCCATATTTTTTCCTTGTAGTTAAGAGGGCTGGGCTGGAAGGGAGCATTTGTCTTTAAGACACATGCCCCTTCTATGACACTACAGTGAGAGATGTGCTTCCACTGCAGCAGTTTTATTGGACAGCTGGAACCAATGGTACTTTGCCATTGGTCCAAGACCCCAAGCTGTCCTTTCAGCTCAGTGCCTCTGACAAGAAGTGAGGAGAGGCACTTTGAGCTCAACCTCTCAGTTTGTTGCAAACAGAGTGTGCCAGCTTGTATTTAGACTGGGCGCTCTGTATGTAGCTTCTGACAGGCTGCACAAGGAGCCCCGTATCTCCAGTACCATAGGTAGTAGGAGCCCCAAATTCGCCGAGCTACGACCCTCAAAGCTTGATTTTTTTTTTTTAATGTTCCTCACCTGCCTCCTCTGACTGCATGTTCCTGGTACAGAGGAGAGTTAAAGTAAGTACAGTTTGAGGACAGAAAACACGAATGTGAGAAGGAAGGGTAGATGGAGCATATTAGTGGGAAAAGAGTGGGAATCAGACTTCATTGGAAATAAATATCAAATGTTGGTTTGCTTGCCGTCTTTCCAGATTGGAACAGAGTTCCTGCTGTATCTTCATACAGCTTTGGTTAAACTGCTGTGTGGAAACTGCTACATCATTTGTTAAATTAAAGAAACACTCCGGAAAGAAACATGGTATCCGTGGCTAACCCCTGTCCGCGACTTCCCCATAAGCTGAACTAACATTATAGGGAAATGGAACAGGCAAACGTTTAAATTGATCAAATTAGGATCTGGTTTGAGACACTTGAATGGGAGGGAAGAAAACCAAACCAGACCAGACACAGGCCAAAATCATAAATGTTGGTAATTGATTCTTTTGATCACTAAAGGCAAAAGGAGGTAAGAATCAATCACCAATTATATAGACAAGATACAAACAATATGAAATCAGACATTTACCATAAGCATAGCAGTGTCAATGATCAGTCATACATGGCAGGAGGAATTATTTAGACCATATTTGCTTATGCTGTAGTTTAGCTTTAATCAATATCACTCTTGGGTACTAGTACATTACCCTTTATATTCCCCTGTGTGGTTTTCAGATTCAGTATTGTGGTATGATTGATGAAGAAACATGTTGTGACACCTTACAGTTGCAATTTATCTTCTTGTTGATCCTGTAACTCATGTGTAATGGCAAGGAGGGTGGGCCTGAACACCCACACATGCATCCATGAAGGGACAAGGTTTCTGTGCTGAGAGCACTCTGTGTGCACTCCTAGCACAATGACTGAGCTATCACAGACAGCTCCTGGTCTCTGTTTATGATCAGGAGCCAGTGGGATAGGCTCCTGATCATGTAACCAGGGCCATATTTAATATTGATTTAACCCTGGGCAAATATTTTCTTGGGCCTGTTGGGTTTTTACTGAACAATCAGTGCCACTGGCTACAGCCGGTACCATGGATTATTCTATTTTGCCAGCAGGTGAGGCTTCCCACTGTCAGAATACAAGGATTGGGAAGGATTTGAGGTGGATGGTGGAATAGCCTCTTTTTGTTTTCATTCAACCTGCTGGTTGAACGAAAAAGAAAAAAAAAAAGAATCACGTATTGGCAGCCTAAATCATATAGAAAACTTGTATCCATTCCTTACACATGAAGAGGAGCTCGAGAGGAACTGGAGAAGAATGAGGAGGAGCTCAGGAAAAACCGGGAAGAATGAAGAGGAGCTCAGGAGGAACTGAAGAAGAATGAAGAGGAGTTCAGAAAGAATGAGGAGGAGCTCAAGAAGAACTGGCGAAAAAACTAAGAGTAGCTCAGGAGGAACTGGAGAATGAGGAGGTGCTCAGGAAGAACTGATGAAGAATATGTAAGAGCTTGGCAAAAATGAGGAGGAGCTCAGGAAGGACTGAGGAAGAATGGGGAGGAGCTCAAGAAGAACTGAGGAAGAATGGGGAGGAGGTCAGGAAGAACTGAGGAGAAATGGGGAGGAGGTTAGGAAGAACTGAGGAAGAATGGGGAGGAGCTCAGGAAGAACTGAGGAAGAATGGGGAGGAGCTCAGGAAAAACTGAGGAAGAATGGGGAGGAGCTCAGGAAAAACTGAGGAAGAATGGGGAGGAGGTCAGGAAGAACTGAGGAGAAATGGGGAGGAGCTCAGGAGGAACTGGGGAAAACTGGGGAGGAGCTTGGTAAGAATGATGGGAGAATGAGGAAGAGCTTGGGAAGAAAGATGGGGGAAGAAAGATGAACTCAGGAAGAAGCCTGGGAAGGAAAGAGAAAGAGCACAGGAAGACTGACATGGGAATGAGGAGGAGTCCAGCAAAGAGGTGGCAGAGCTTAGGAAAAATGAAGAGGAACTTTGGGAGAATGAGAAGGACATGCTGTAGGTATAGCAGGTTTAAATGACGGATTGTATGAAGACGTATGTACCAAATGTAGTTTTCTGACATTGGAAGGTGGACGGTGTATGAAGGATTATATTTGGGGGAGGGGTGGTGGGTTGCATGGTGACAGTTACAACTAGGCAACTAGGGTGTAAAGGGTGGTGACAATGAAGGAGGGATGTATACAGTGTATTATGGGGTGTGATGGGTGTATACAGAGTACAAAAGAGTGGGATGGGGGCCATAGCTGAAGGAAGGGTGTGATGGGTGTAAGCAGAAATAGTGGTGTGTGATGGGTGGTGACAGGTGCAGGAGGTTTATGTGATTGGTGTATGCAGAGTATAGTAGGTTGAAATCTGCGGTAAGAGTTGCTTACAGGGTATGTTGGGTGTATGCAGGATATAATAGAGTGTAATGAGGAGTGTTGGGTGGTGTCAGGTCTCTGCAGGGAGTGGATGGCTGTACATTGGTCTGTAGGGTGTAATGGGTGTATGAAGGGTATGATGTGTATATACAGCGTATGGTGGGATATAATGCAGTGCACAAGGGGACAGAAGTTGAACATGTCACTCTTTGGAAGGTCATGTGAGCTTTAATGTGCGCAGGCGGCGTCTGCAGGAACAAATCTGGGCTGGTATTGGTGGTGAGATGGACCCGGTACTGCAGGGCCCACGGCCCTCTCACTATTTATCCACTGGACGGCACATGGCCGCTGGCGACCCAATAAAGAAACCAGGAGCCTCTCATGGGGCCCCCGGGCGGTGCCTGAGTGTCCGAATGGTCAGTGTGCCCCTGGGATTGGCTGCCCGGCTACACCGGGAAAACTATTTGTGGGCAGCGCAGGCTCAAGGGGCAGCTGCTTTGGGCCCCCCGACAATGACTGGGCCCGGGGCAACTTCCCCTCTTGCCCCATGTTAAAGACGGCCCTGAATGTGACCAATGTAAAAGCCAATCACAGTGATCGGAAAGTCTATACTGCCTCCAGAGGTTGGAACCCATTTAAAGGGCCACAGGAAAGAGGCTAGAAGTAGTGAATGAATCCAACAGTTAGGCTTCATTCTCGTTTTTAACCACATCCAATTCGCTTAACCTGTGAACCGGCAGCCTTCTCAATGCAGCTGGTGGTGCGGTTTTAAAAAGAGTCCTGTGCGATTTTAGCTCTGGTTCAGGTGTGATTGCAGGTAAAAATTTGCACCTGAGCCGGTAAACAGAACCGTACCGAACTCCCGCACTGAAACCGTGGCGGGACACGTGTGAACTCAGCCTAAGGGTTCATGCGCATGGGCAGAAAAATGCTGCTTCTATAGGAGTCTGGCATTTTTTTTTCATGCCCATGAAAGCAGCTGCATGTCATTTAATGTGGCCAGGCATGTGTTTATGCACGTATTTACATGCAGCGTTCAGGGGCATAAACAAATGTCCCTGAGAGGTGCGTATGAACTCATATACACACAGTTAAATGCGTAAATTAACACATCTAAATGCATTCTTCTGAGTGTAGCTTTATTCTAGTAGCTAGAATACACAAATATTTTAGCAATAGAATCAGCTGAGGCTCATATGCTTATAAACAGCATACGCCTGTAAGCGCACATAAACACACGTAAATATGCAAGATTAGAGACATTTTATTCTGGCAGCATTTTCAGGGCATACCCATATACATGAGGACTAATATCACATTTACTAGGACTGTCCCCTGGAATTCATAAAAACGTAACTAAACCCAAAACCAAACATGTATTATATTGCAGCTTACCAGTCATTATATCTGGTGGCTGCATTTGTTTTCCTTTTTTAGACATTCCTCCCTCTGCTTTCACCAGGTAATCTGGCCAGTACCGCCCCTCTTGTGTTAGTAAGAAACAACTCTGGATGAAGGAGCACAGGAAGCACAGCAGGCAACTGCATTGTCAGTCTAGGGTAGTGCCCAGATAGCAAGGATAACTTGCCACAAACTTGTGGCAGTGTTGAATTGTAAGTCTGTTAACTTGCTGCACATTTTCACTGGCAGGTTGTAAACTTGCAGAGCATGTGAAGCACAAGTTCTAGTTGACACTTCTACAATGTGAGTCTACAGCAAGAGCTCTGCAAGTCACAGTAACCCCTGTGGTGGGATGACTATTGCACAACATAAATGAACCAGAACTTGCAGCAGACTTGCAGAATGTTTGCAAAGTTGATCTGGAGTCACGCAATGCGGACAGGAGCGGACTAACAACCCATGGGGTCCCTGGGCAATAGGAGATCATGGGGCCCCCCTGTGTCCCTGTCCACACTCAAGCCACACAAAACACTCCCCACCTACTTATTGCACTGCGTCCACATTACATACGTTCGTCCCTTCCCCCTTTAGCTGCAGAGGCAGCAGCTGAGGATGTACACTTGCTGCGACAGGAATTAAGCCCCCTGTTGCTTTTGGAGGGTGATCACGACCCATTCAAGTGAATAGGGCCACTCTGAAAACACCCTGCAACTATGTGCAATGCACGTAGTTGAAGCATGCTAGTGTGGGATCCAAGGAGTTAAAGCAGGTGATGAGGAGGCAATACAATGCCTCCTCGCTGCCTGCTTTAACCCTTTTTTTTTTGCTGTACTGCACAAGGTTGCACGGCCTTTGCAGAGCAGCCCCATTCACTTGAATGGGTTACGCTTGGCAGGCGCTACATCTGCCAAGCATGACAGGGTGTATAATACCTGCTGTGGCTGCAATATGTTTACGACCCTGGCCACTGCAGCTAAAGGGTGTGTGGTTGGGGGGGGGGTGAGTAAAAACAGGGCTCAACTATGAGGTTTTATCGTCCCCAAACTGCAAATGTAAACAAGCCCTTACTGTCCTGAGCCCAATATCACAGCTGGTGTTTAGGAGACCCCTGGGATGAGGACAGAGAGGTACCCCTGAGATGAGGACAGAGTGGGACCCTGGGATGAGGACAGAGAGGGACTCCTGAGATGAGGACAGAGAGGGACCCTGGGATGAGGACAGAGAGGGACCCTGGGATGAGGACAGAGAGGGACCCTGGGATGAGGACAGAGTGGGACCCTGGGATGAGGACAGAGTGGGACCCTGGGATGAGGACAGGGAGGGACCCTGGGATGAGGACAGAGAGGGACCCCTGAGATGAGGACAGAGAGGGACCCTGGGATGAGGACAGAGTGGGACTCCTGAGATGAGGACAGAGAGGGACTCCTGAGATGAGGACAGAGAGGGACTCCTGAGATGAGGACAGAGAGGGATCCTGAGATGAGGACAGAGTGGGACCCTGGGATGAGGACAGAGAGGGACCCTGAGATGAGGACAGAGAGGGACCCTGGGATGAGGACAGAGAGGGACCCTGGGATGAGGACAGAGAGGGACCCTGGGATGAGGATAGAGAGGGGCCCCTGGGATGAGGACAGCAGAGAGGGGTCCTGGGATGACAGCAGAGAGAGGGTCCTGGCATGAGAGCAGAGAGGGGGTCCTGGGATGAGAGCAGAGAGGGGGTCCTGGGATGAGAGTAGAGAAGGGGTCCTGGAATGAGAGCAGAGAGGGGTCCTTGGATGAGAGCAGAGAGGGGGTCCTGGGATGAGAGCAGAGAGGGGGTCCTGGGACAAGACCAGAGAGGGGTCCTGGGATGAGAGCAGAGAGGGGGTCCTGGGATGAGAGCAGAGAGGGGTCACTGAGATGAGAGCAGAGAGGGGTCCCTGGGATGAGAGCAGAGAGGGGTCCCTGGGATGAGAGCAGAGAGGGGTCCCTGGGATGAGAGCAGAGAGGGGTCCTGGGATGAAAGCAGAGAGGGGTCCTGAGATGAGAGCAGAGAGTGGGTCCTGGGATGAAAGCAGAGAGGGGGTCCTGGGGTGAGAGCAGAGAGGTTGTCCTGGGATGAAAGCAGAGAGGAGTTCTGGGATGAGAGCAGAGAGGGGTCCTGGGATGAGAGCAGAGAGGGGGTCGAGGGATGAAAGCAGAGAGGTGTCCCTGGGATGAAAGCAGAGAGGGGTCCTGAGATGAGAGCAGAGAGGGGTTCTGGGATAAGAGCAGAGAGGGGGTCCTGGGGTGAGAGCAGAGAGGTTGTCCTGGGATGAAAGCAGAGAGGAGTTCTGGGATGAGAGCAGAGAGGGGTCCTGGGATGAGAGCAGAGAGGGGTCCTGGTATGAGAGCAGAGAGGGGGTCCTGGGATGAAAGCAGAGAGGGGGTCCTGGGATGAAAGCAGAGAGGTGTCCCTGGGATGAAAGCAGAGAGGGGGTCCTGGGATGAGAGCAGAGAGGGGTTCTGGGATAAGAGCAGAGAGGGGGTCCTGGGGTGAGAGCAGAGAAGGTGTCCTAGGATGAAAGCAGACGGGGGTCCTGGGATGACAGCAGAGAGGGGGTCCTGGGATGACAGCAGAGAGGGGGTCCTGGGATGACAGCAGAGAGGGGGTCCTGGGATGACAGCAGAGAAGAGGCAGAGAGGGGTCCTTGGATGAGAGCAGAGAGGGGCCCTGGGATAAGAGCAGAGAGGGGGTCCTGGGGTGAGAGCAAAGAGGGGCCCTGGGATGACAGCAAAGAGGGGCCCTGGGGTGACAGCAGAGAGTGGGCCTGGGGTGACAGCAGAAAGCAGCCCTTGGATGACAGCAGAGAGGGGCCCATGACAGCAGAGAGGGGCCCTGGGTTGAGAGCGGTGAGGGGGTTCTGGGATGACAGCAGAGAGGGGCCCTGGGTTGAGAGCAGAGAGGGGGTTCTGGGATGAGAGCAGAGAGGGGCCCATGGGATGACAGCAGAGAGGGGCCCATGGGATGACAGCAGAGAGGGGCCCATGACAGCAGAGAGGGGCCCTGGGTTGAGAGCGGAGAGGGGGTTCTGGGATGACAGCAGAGAGGGGGTTCTGGGATGACAGCAGAGAGGGGTCCTGGGATGACAGAAGAGAGGGGGTCCTGAGATGACTGGCAAGTGGCATCTTTTAGATTTGGGGGGTTGGATTTAAAATCACCCTACCTTCCAGCACAAGTGGTGCTCCCCCCCATCACTTCTCCATGTATGCATTCTTTCTGCCCCCGCCCCATGCAATAACTGTACACAGACCTCAGATGACAGCACAGCTTTTGCAGTTAACTCCTCCCCGGCTCCTCCTCCTCCTGTCTGTATACATCGGAGCCGAGGAGGAGGATCCTCAGTGAGCTCTCTCTGTGTGGTGTGCAGGGCTGCAGACACAGGAGGTGAAAGATACCAGTGTTACAGGGATCGCTGATGGGGGAACCCGGCAGTGGCGTCTCCAGCTTTCATATTTAGGGGGGCACATGGGGGGACAGAGACAAAAGTAGGGGGGCAACTATAAAATGCAATTTTATATATAATATAATAGATGCTTGCTTTTTTTTTTCTTCTGCTTTAACCCCTTCCTGTCTGTGCTATAGCCAAAAGATGGCTACAGCGCGGGTTTAATTTGGAGGATGTCCTCCCGTGATTGCGCTGCCAGCACACCCCCTGCGGTGCGCTCATGAGCAGATCACAGATCGGGGTAAAGGGACAATCACAGTGGCCCTTTACCACGTGATCAGCTGTGTCCAATGACAGCTGATCACGGGGGTAAACACAAGTCGGTTATCGGCTTTTCTTTACTCACGTTGACAAATTGAGAAAAAAAGAGAGCCGATAACTGGCTTGTGTTAAAGGGACATTGGCACTGATAATCAGGGCACTGATTATCAGTGTCCTGATTATCCGTGCAGTCCCAACAGTGCCCACCAGTGCTGCCAATCAGTGCCGCCCATCAGTTCCTCCTCATCAGTATCACCTATCAGTGTCGCCCATCAGTTCCTCCTCATCGGTGTCACCTATTAGTGCTGCCTATCAGTGCCCTTCAGTGCCGCCTCATCAGTGCCACCTATCCGTGCCCATCAATTCCCCCTCATCAGTGTCACCTATCGGTGCCACATATCAGTGCCTCCTCATCAGTGCAACCTATCAGTGTCAATCAGTCCCGACTCATCGGTGCAGCCTATCAGTGTCCATCAGTCCCGCCCAGGGCTTTTTTTCAGCAGGAACTAGGGGGAACTCAGTTCCACCACCTCTGGCTCAGGTCTTCTACTCCCTGCTCACCACTATCACTTGGTAACACTGAAGTCCAGCTTCTGCGTTTACAAGTGATAGCTTATCTGTCAGTAGCTCCCACAGGTCAGATCTCCTGTACAGATCTCACTGAGTGCTGGACAGGGACAAGGGAGATACAGAACAGGTGCCCAGGGTTCAGTGCAGTCATGGGCAGGAGAGGGTGTGTGGTAGGCTGCACCCTCTGTGGTCTCCATTTTTTCCCTGGTGACCAGTAGTTGATGCTCCTACTGCATCATATCCCTTGCAAGTGACTGCAGTATAGTATAGTATGCTGGGAGGTACTACAGCCGGATAGGTGCTTCAGCTTAACCCCTTCCCGCCGACTGTACGCAGATATGCGTACTCGGCTTTCGGGGCTTATACCGGGATGATCCCCGCAGCTGCAGGCATCATCCCGGTACCGCTGTTTAGAGGCGGCGATTGGCTATCCGTGTATAACAACCGATGCAGCTAAAAGCCGCTCGGCTGTTATACCGGAGCAGCGGGAGAGGACGTCCCCCCCTCCCGCCGCTCTTACCGGGCCTCTCGGTCGATCCGGAGGCTCGGTGACCAATCCGATGCCTCCGGCGGCTGGGGGCGGACTGGAACGAAGCTGTGGGGCGGCTTCGTTCCAGCCTTCAAATTGTAAACGTGGAAGCGACGTCATGACGTCACTTCCCGTTTACTCGGCTGCCAATGGCGCCAGTTTTTAAAAAGTACACAGTATTCAGAATCGCCGTTTTCGGCGATCTGAATGCTTTGAAGTGTAAAGGAGGGATGGGGGGTCTTTTAGACCCCCGATCTCTCCATAAAGAGTACCTGTCACCACCTATTACTGTCACAAGGGATGTTTACATTCCTTGTGACAGCAATAAAAGTCATCAAAACATTTTTTTTTAAACACAATTTATGAATTTAAAAATAAATAAAATAAATAAGAAAAAAAAAAAATTTTTTCAAGCGCCCCCGTCCCCGCGAGCTCGCACAGCGAAGAAAACGCATACGGAAGTCGCGCCCGCATATGTAAACAGTGTTCAAATCAAACATGTGACATATCGCCGCGATCGTCAGAGCGAGAGCAATAATTCTAGCACTAGACCTCCTCTGTAACTCTAACCTGGTAACCGTAAAAAAAATTTAAAGCGTCGCATATGGAAATTCTTAGGTACCGTAGTTTGTCGCAATTCCACGAGTGTGTGCAATTATAAAGCGTGACATGTTTGGTATCTATTTACTCGGCGTAACATCATCTTTCACATTATACAAAAAAATTGGGGTAACTTTACTGTTTTGATTTTTTAAAATTCATGAAAGTGTCCCTTTTCCAAAAATTTGCGTTTAAAACACCGCTGCACAAATACCGTGTGGTATAAAATATTGTAACAATCTCCATTTTATTCTCTAGATTCTCTGCTAAAAAAATATACATAATGTTTGGGGGTTCTAAGTAATTTTCTAGCAAAAAATACAGATTTTAACTTGTAAACACCAAATTTCAAAAATAGGCTTAGTCATGAAAGGGTTTTTAATATTGCAACACAGGTAAGAAATATGACAGATGGTAGAACTTTTAAGGAGGGGGGAGAAGATGAGGGCAGTGGAGGGAGGGGTTGTATGCAGAGAGAAGAGCTACTATTTGATGCCATTTGGCAGGTATGTGTGTGTGGCGGGCATGGTTGAGTTCCTGCACCTATTCTCTGAGAAAAAAAGCCCTGTTCCCACCTCATCAGTGCAGCTTTTCAGTGTCCATCAGCGCAGTCTATCATTGTCCATCAGTCCTACCTCATCAGTGCAGTCTATCAGTGTCCATCAGTCCCACCTCATCAGTGCAGCCTATCAGTGTTCATCAGTTCATCCTCATCAGTGTCACCTATCGGTACCACCCATCAGTGTCGCCTCATCAGTGCAGACTATCAGTGCCCATCAGTCCCGCCTCATCAGTGCAGATTTCCAGTGTCCATCAGTTCCTCCTCATCAGTGTCACCTATCAGTGCCTCCTCATCAGTGCCACCTATCAGTGTCCATCAGTGCCACCTCATCAGTGCAGCCTATCAGTGTCCATCAGTGCCACCTCATTAGTGCAGCCTATCAGTGTCTATCAGTGCCGCCTCATCAGTGCAGCCTATCAGTGTCTATCAGTGCCGCCTCATCAGTGCAGCCTATCAGTGTCTATCAGTGCCGCCTCATCAGTGCAGCCTATCAGTGTCTATCAGTGCTGCCTCATCAGTGCAGCCTATCAGTGTCTATCAGTGCCGCCTCATCGGTGCAGCCTATCAGTGTCTATCAGTGCTGCCTCATCAGTGCAGCCTATCAGTGTCTATCAGTGCTGCCTCATCAGTGCAGCCTATCAGTGTCTATCAGTCCCACCTCATCAGTTCAGCCTCAGCGGCGCACATTAGTGAAGGAGAAAAATTACCTATTTGCAAAATTGTATAACAAACTATATAAAATGTTTTTGTTCTTTTTCCAAAATTTTTGGTCTTTTTTTCGTTTGTTTAGCAAAAAATAAAAACCCCAGTGGTAATTAAATACCACTAAAAGGCTTACCTCTACATAGTCTATCACCTCTTCAATCCATCATGAATGCTGCTGCCAGATTTATCCTCCTTACCAATCGCTCTGTCTCTGCTACCCCTCTCTGCCAATCCCTCCACTGGCTTCTGTTTGGCCAAAGAATTAAATTCAAAATACTAACAACTACCTACAATACCATCCACAATTTTGCCCCCAGCTACATCACTAGCCTAGTCTCCAAATACCAACCTACTTCTCTTCATTCTTCTCAAGACCTTCTGCTCTCTAGCTCCCTGATCACCTCCTCCCTTGCTCGCCTCCAGGACTTTTCCAAAGCCTCTCCGATCCTATGGAATTCCTTACCCCAATCTGTCCGCTTATCTCCTATTCTATTAGCTTTTAGACGATCCCTGAAAACCCTTCTCTTCAGAGAAGCCTACCCTACCCACACCTAACAACTGTATTTTCATTTTTTCCATCAGCTTACCCCCCCAGTTATTACCTTTTGTTTCCACTTGACCCTCCCTTCTAGATTGTAAGCTCTAATGACCAGGGCCCTCTGATCCCTCCTGTATTGATTTGTATTGTAATTGTAATGTCTGCCCCATGTTGTAAAGCGCTGCGCAAACTGTTGGTGCTATATAAATCCTGTCTAATAATAATAATGAAAGAAAGCTTTATTTGTGTGAAAAAAAATTATAAAAAATGTCATATGTGTACAAAAGCTCCCCACGGATCCCTATTCCTGATAAATATAGAGCAGTGATGATAGAAATCCAGTACATAGTCCATCAAATGTTGTTGTTCCAAGCAAGTTTCCAGCTAGTCTGACAGGATCCAGGAGCTGGGAAGGGCCAGCGTTGATTGATCGTCATGGGGGCGGGCCTACAAGTGACAGCACAAGAATGTTTACAGAGATCTGTTGGAGCGCCGCTGCCTGGCTGGAAAACGTCTCGCGGATTGACAACACCAACTTCTAGGACTCTAGGCAGCGATTGGCTGAACCTAGTTTCAGCGTCCCGCGATTGGTTGCCTGAAAAGATGGGATGGAAGGTGATTAATGTTGTGTGTTGCGGGATTCCGATTTGATTGACAGGGCGTTCTCGAGTCTGATTGGTTCGCTGGGACCGGCCGCCCGTAGGCATTGGCTGTACGTGTTTCACGCTAAACGCTGATTGGGTGAGGGGGAGCGAGGGAGGGCAGTTAGTGAGGCCCCAGGAGGTGCCTTGCTGCTGCTGTAGGGAGAGATCGGAGCGGAGGGGCCAGGGAGAGGTGATGATTCCGTGGTGTTGAAGTGGTGGAGGGGAGCCGGGATGGCGCGGAGCCCCAAGGAGGGCAGTGTGTCTCCCTCCGCCAGTCTTCGTGGTACCAGGGAGACCCTCAGTGATCCGGAACTCGAGTCTGTCGGCTCCGACTCCGAGATCAACGGCTTCACTGTGGAGAGAAGGACCGATAAGTACGGCTTCCTGCTGAAGAGCGATGTGGACGGGAGACGGTGAGTGCACGAGCAACCGTGTCATGTCTGTAGCCTGTCAGCTGTCACATCATGTGTGTCACTGGAGCCCAGGACCGAGCTGTCACCCCACCGTTTTATATACAATCCATACATTTACTGTGCGATCAGATACAATCATAGTGCCATCAGATACAATCATACAATCGCCGTGCCATCGTATCTGATGGCACAGCAATTGTATCTGATGGCACGGCGACTGTATGATTGTATCTGATGGCACGGCGACTGTATGATTGTATCTGATGGCACGGCAGTTGTATCTAATTGCC
Source organism: Aquarana catesbeiana (assembly GCF_042186555.1). Lineage (NCBI taxonomy): Eukaryota > Metazoa > Chordata > Amphibia > Anura > Ranidae > Aquarana > Aquarana catesbeiana. Next base: position 326,798,713 of record NC_133324.1, on the reverse strand, counting down.
GTGCCATCAGATACAATCATACAATCGCCGTGCCATCAGATACAATCACCGTGCCATCAGATACAATCATACAGTCGCCGTGCCATCAGATACAGTCGCCGTGCCATCAGATACAGTCGCCGTGCCATCAGATACAGTCGCCGTGCCATCAGATACAGTCGCCGTGCCATCAGATACAGTCATACAGTCGCCGTGCCATCAGATACAGTCGCCGTGCCATCAGATACAATTGCCGTGCCATCAGATACAATCATACAATCGCCGTGCCATCAGATATACTAAAAAATCCTTCCATACCAATGCACGCTTCTATAAATGATCAATTTCTAATTCGTACATAGCTGACAGCCCAACCAATCAACATTACACATACAGGGGGAAGTGGATTCCAATCGATTGTTGAGAAACAATCATAAGTTATTGATTTCGGCTCTCTTTCCACAATGCAATCTCAAAAATTTTTTATTTTTTTTGCAAATGTGATTGTATTCATGATCAAAGTATCAGTACTGCCAATTTGATGCAAAACAATCAATGATTTTCCACCCTGGGCGATCAACTCCGATCGAGACTAAATCAATCAGAAGGGAAGTTATGGCTTTTTGATTGTTTTGATCGAATCACACATTGATCAGATAAAATCAAAGCCTGTGTGGGCCCCATTAGGCTCACCATACACATTACAATCTCTGTACAATTCACTTTAGATCGCTGTAATATGAAGACCTACCTGATCTATCCAGTCAGGCCACCCCTTGAACTTCGTAGTTGTTGCTCTAAAGCTAGCCTATACAATCTGATTTGTACAATCTCCTTAAGCCCTTGTTCACACTGCTGCGACTTGTCGTACGACTTGAGAGTTCAAAGTCGCACTCCAAGTCACGCCCCGTTAACAGTAATGAAACCGTTGTAATCAATGCGACGCAGGTCACTCCAACTTAGAAAAAGGTTCCTGCACTACTTTTGGTGCGACTTCAATATGACTTGCGTTGACTCCTGTTATGCCGCGTACACACGGTCGGACTTGCCAACAGGATAACTTCCATTGGCATTTCCGACAGAAAAATTTAGAACATGTTCTCTATCGGAGTCCGTCGGAAATGCAGACAGGAAAAAATCAGATGGGGCATATGCATGGTCGGAATGTCCAACTGAAAGCTCCCATCGGACTTTTTCTGTCGGAAATTCCGACCGTATGTAGGGGGCATTAGGCTGCTTTCGCACTGAAAGAGCCACTTTTTTTTAGCAGCGCTTTACCGCTGTTCAAGCGGCGCTTTTGCACTGCTTTTCGGCTGTCAGCAGGGTGCTTTTAACCTCAAAAAGGGGTTAAAAACTCTTTTGTGTTGCAGCACTTCCAAATCGCTTTTCAGGTGCTTCGGAAACTCTGCCTATTCATTGCAATCGGCAGGGGCATTTTGGGAGCTCTCCTATACCGCCCCAAAGATGCTGCTTGCAGGACTTTTCCAAGTGTCCCACAAGCGCACCGCCCCAGTGTGAAAGCACTCATTGTAACAAATGGGAGGCAGTTTACAGGCGATATTTCAAGCGCTAAAACGCCTGAAAACTGCCTCAGTGTGAAAGGGGTCTTAAATTGTATGCGAGCTGCGATGAGGTCACGCAGGGATGTCTGAGTCAAAGTTTGGGCAGTTTGGACTCGGGCTGAGACTTGCCAAAACGGTTTACTACCGTGTTTCGCCAAAAATGAGACCTACCCTGAAAATAAGACCTAGCGCTATTTTCCAGGAGGGCTACAATATAAGCCCTACCCCGAAAATAAGCCCTAGTTTGGCACTCAGCTAAACACCTCTTCTCTCAGCGGGGAATCTCAGCCCCCTCCCTGCATTGCTCAGAGCGAGGAAGACAGCTCGGGGAGGGCCATGGAAGGACCGAGCAGGGCTCAGCTGATCTCCTCTTCAGCTGAAGCGGGTATCAGCGGGGGATCTCGCCCCCCTTCCCTCTGCACTAATCGTAGTCGTGGAAGACAGCTGAAGCGGGTGTCAGCGGGGGATCTCGCCCCCCTCCCTCCCTCTGCAGTGCTCAGAGCAGTGGAAGACAGCTCAGGCAGGCTATGGAAGAAGGTTTATTTATTTATTTATTTATTTATTTTTGCACTTTTGCATTGCAGAAACGCACACCTTTTGCATTATGTGATCCTGTGGTAGAGGGGATTCTGTCATTTTGCAACCACTGGGAAGACAGCACATTGCATGGCAAGCCCTACCCCGAAAATAAGCCCTAGTGTGTTTTTTGCTGACAAAATGAATATAAGACCTGGGCTTATTTTCGGAGAGACACAGTATGAGGACACACCTAAATATTTCATTCCATTTGTATCAGATCAGTCAGGCCCTTATTCTACATAAAAAATAGAAGAACTTAATGAGGTTGTACAATCAGATTGTATAATAGATCAAATTATCTTCTTTCTTCTAATCAGATTTTTCCATCCAAACTGATCAGAATCACGTAAAATAAACTGATTGATGACACAGTATGTGTCTGTTTGATAATTCATAGATCTGATCATATTATCCAGTTCTGTGAAGAATTGCTCGATGAGCTTGTTATGTGTATGGCCACCATTACCCAATCGGGATGTGTCTCCTGTTATCGTGTCTTTGAATGGGGTCACAGGGAAAGAGTTGTGAGCATAAAACCTATCCATTGATGTAGGAGGGTCAGGTTATGTCTGATGATCTGGGGCGCCGTCAGTGTGTGTGGGTGACCTGGTTTCTGTCACTGATGGGTTGGAGAGAACATCATCAAATCAAAGTGTATATATAAAAAAAAAAAATGGATCTTTTGCCACTTGCCAATCTTTGTAGTGGCGACACACAGAACGGCTTTATATATGAACAGATTTTTCAGTAGATTTTCTATGCAATACTTTTCTATGCAACTTCTATGAAATGCGATCAGAGGATCCGTCCAGACCAATCGGAATCATTCTGATGAAATCGATCAGTAAAGCCCCTTTCACACTGGCTTTCTGATCAGGTCTGCCTGTCAGTTTTTTAGGTGGACCTGATTGGACCCTCCATTCTCCCCTGTGGGGCGGCGGATATCAGCGGGGACATGTCCTCTGACGTCCACCATTATCCAATCGTGTCCTCCAAATCCAGACGGATGGTGGTCCTATTCCCCATCTGTCTGGCAGATCGGATGCGATCAGATCAGATCAAAACAGACAGGTGGTCCGTTTTCACCCGATTCCCCCATAGAGGAGAGCGGGACTGTGCCCACCTCCGCTCTGCACAGTGTATGAAAACAGACCTGTCATCCGCCTGCTCAGTGGGGATCAGCGGAGCCCATCCATTGGAGGCGCCTGTGTGAAAGGGGCCAACACAGAATGGGGGAGATTTCCTAAAAATGGAACAGCTGTGCATAGTAACCAATCCGCTTCTAACTTCAGCTTGTTCGATTAAGCTTTCACAATGAGCCCTTGTTCACAGGGAATGCGGGTTTGAAATTGTGCGAGTTGTGGGAGAGGGAGGCAGGTTGTTTGTAGTACAAATCAGGAGAGCAGTCTAGGGTGACAACATTGTTCCTTCTTAGATAGTAAAGTCTTATGTTGTCACCCCAGGAAAGGAAATGTTTTACTGGCAGGATCATCAGGTGATAATAAAGGGGAAAAAAACTGAACAAAAGAAAACTAATGCAGCCACCACAGCTAAGGATTGGTAAACTGAAATATGACATTCCTGTTTTTGGGGTTTAGATGTGCTTTAAGTTATAACGGTAAGGTTGTGCACTATACGATCTGATTATACAATCTCACTTAGATCTACAAACTACTGTGTAATTTAAAGGGTCTTGGATAGAAATTGATGGGATTGTATAGGTTTGCCCTCATATTGCATAGTTTTGCTAAATGTGATTATAAAGGGACTCTAAGTCTTCAGGGGTGAAGTATGCTTTTCCGTGGTATTTGTCACTAGTGGGGCTGCAGAGTAAGCTGGCCATACACTGAGCCAATTTCAGCAGGGGTCTTAATGACGTTCGATTAGTTAGGGGGGCATGTCGGCACCACTTTCCCCGACATCCTTTGATTTGAAAAGAGAACTCTTTCAGTGTATGGCCAGCTTTAGATCAAAGTGACACTATTGAGTGGGTGTCATGGATGAATTTCTTTTTTCCGTTTTGGGTGAGAACATTGCGTCCTGCTGATGTCGATCAGGGTTTGTGTCCCACAAGTGGGTTGCTAAAATGTCACCAACATTCCAATCTGATTTTACAATCGGCGTTCCATCCCCTATATCTGATTGGACATAAAAGGACTGGTCTCTTTAGGTTGGCCCCCATACTACTTAGTAGTTGGGTAGTGCAGATTGTACAATCACATTGGGACATATGTGACCACCTTAGTGCAGTAGGGTGTATATGTAATTACAAGTGCCACATCATCGGGTTACTATTTTATTCCGTTACATGTTGATGACCCCTTTATCACATATGGAAGTTGTCATTGATCCAGGCCATGGTATAGGTAGGAGACATTTGTCTCATTTAGCTGGGTTTGATCTAGAAAGCTGAAGACGTTTTGCAGAAGCAATGAAACCTCTTCAGCGTCTTGGAACAAGCCCAGATGATTGTGATTTGTTGTTGTTCTCTTTATCACATGAAATGTAGGTCATCAATAGAGATGAGCTCAGGCTCCATTAAAATATGAAAGTCATGCTATTTTCTAGTCAAATCATTTTCCACATGTAAACAAAGGGGCGGGATCCTGTGACATCAGTGCCCTTATATGGACACGTGCCCAGATTTCCTGTTGAGTTTGGAGGATGACTGAGCTCACCTCCAGCCATAAATCTGTCAGCAGTGACACTTACCAAGATCCCTAGCCACTTGCCGACCATGCGCTGTGGTTTTACTGCTATGCAGAATCGTGTATATTTATGTGATTCTGCATTTCTGGGTAGGGGGCACGTGCCCGCCTGGCTGTGCTGTCACTGGCTCCACATGCCAATCAGCAGTTCCCAGCCAATGATTTATGACTGGAACCAACTGATCTTCAGAGCGAGTGACAGGAGAGAGCTTTGTGTATGCAAACAACACAAAGCTCTATCCTGACAGCTGCAAAGTGCCGCTTTTTGTTTCCCTGCAAAGCAGGGCATGAAAACAGGCACATTGCTAAGTAAAATCAGCGCACATTACACATAGTAAACATTGTTGGGTAAACGCTTAACCCTTTAATTGTCCCTGATGTTAACCCCTTCCCAGCCAGTGTCATTAGTACAATGTCAGTGTATATTATTAGCACTAATCACTGTGTTAGTGGCAGTTAGCCAGTTCACACAAAGTGTCGGTTAGTGTCAGATTGCTCACCGTACTATCGCAGTCCCGTTTATAAGTCGCTGATTGCCGTTACTACTAGTATTAAAAAATAAAATAAAAAATCCAGCGTATATCCCATAGCTCGTAGACTATATAACTTTCACGCAAATCAATCAATATTCACTTATTGGGATTTTTTTTTTTATCAGACTTGTAGAAGAATATATTTTGCCTTAAGTTTATGAAGACCATTTTGGTTTTTAATTATTTTTTTTAATATATTTTATAGCAGGAAGTAGAATATTAATAATAATAATAATAATAATATTTACCAAAAGATAAAATCATAGCATGACTGTGCAATCACCGGTTAGACCCCTTTCACACTGGGGCGGCGTCGGCGGTAATACGCTGCTATTTTTAGCGGCGCTTTACTGCCAATTTCACCTTCACTATTCGGCCGCTAGTGGTGCGCATTTACCCCCCCACCAGCGGCCGAGAAAGGGTTAAAACCACCGCAAACCGCTGCTACAGCAGCGCTATGCTGGCGATATAGCCGCTCTGCCCCATTAATTTCAATGGGCAGGAGCGGTGTATACACACTGCTCCTTCACCGCTCCAAAGATGCTGCTAGCAGAACTTTTTTCTTACCGTCCTGCCAGCGCACTGCTCCAGTGTGAAAGCCCTCGGGGCCACCCCTTGGGTGGGGTAAAACCTTCCAGAGCTCAAGTGGCTGGAGTTACTGTAAATACCATGCCACTGCTGGGTTTGGTGACTCATGGAGATATCAGATCAATGGGTTCTGGGGGCAGAATACGGTTATGGGGGGAAAAAAGCTGGTGATCTTTAAACAAGTTCTGGAATATTACATAAATAATTGTGATCTGATCTTCATTTAAGGCCTCATTCACACAGGAATACCAATTCACATGCCTATGCGAAGGGCGGCCTTCAACAACCTGGGAGGTTTGGGTGTTCCGTGAAGGGGTGTGAGGACAGCCTGTTGAAATAGGTAACAGGTATTGGCTGCACGGACCTTTGTGCATCCTGGAGCGTGCCATCCATATGGGTCCAGTGCATGGATCAGAACATGACTAGGAGCAAAATTGGTCTGTACTGGGCTGTTTTCTCTCCAGGTCCGAATGTTCATTCATTAAACATAGCATGAATCAGGAAACTACCACATTATGGCCACTAGAAGGTGCTGGCAATCATAGTAAATAAGTATTTCCTTTGACCATCAGCTCCTTCTGGTGGCCAAATTGCACTATATTCCTAAATCACTCCATCCTGTATGAAATATTAATGTTCAACCTGGAGAGAATATAGCCTAGTGACATTCAACGTAGTCACTATTTGAACAGAACGAATGGACATGCAGCACGAATAACACTGCAAGTTTCTTTTAGAAATGCACCCCTTTGGGTAGCTGCCAATCAGATTTGTGTGGCAGTTTGGAGAAGGATTTATGAGCCATAGTTCTCTTTAGGGCCTGTGGCCATTGGTTTCGATGGTCAATGCGGCTTGCTTTTCAATCTGTTTGAAATGTCAAATGTCCTGAGATCATTCAGGAGTCATTGCGGGTGCACTTGTCCTGGAGCTTCCCTACATTCATCCTGATTTAATTTGCTTTTGTATTCACATAGACTTGTACAGGGAGGTAAAATAGTACTAAAGATGATTTTTTTTTTTTTTTTGTATAGAGTAAGGTTGGGGTATAACCCCTGTCTGGGTTTTTTTTTTTTATATGCCATCCGTGTTCCATTGGGAAGATTTCCCTTCACTTCCTTTTCTATAGCCCAGTGGTCTCCAAACTGGCCCGCGGGCCTGGATGTGGCCCTTTGCTTGCTTTTATCTGGCCCTTGAGGCACAATTAATTTCACTGATAAAAGGCACTATTACTTCTATTGACACCAAAGACGGAGCACTACTCCTCCTCCTCCCCCCCGACACCAGAAATGGGGAGCTAATTTTCCTACTAACACCAATGATAGGGCGCTATTCCTCGTACTGACACCAATGTCTTGTTTGTTTGGGTTTTTTTTGTTTGGTTGTTTGTTTGTTTGCTTTTGTTTTTTTTTTTTTTTTTTTTTGCATTCCCACTGATCTCCAAGCTTATGACATTTACTTCCAATGATTCCAGGGCATTTTATACTCCCACTGACCACAGTCTGGCCCCCCCTAAAGTTTGATGGGCAGTAAACTAGTCCTTAATTTATAAAAGTTTGGATACTCCTGTCTAGCCAAAACATGAAGTGAGAAGAAACCCCTCCAAAATGAGGGAATCCCAAGTTATCACCAGGGTCATCAGAACTAGTGTCCTAATTGGAAGATTTCCCATCTTGCTGTTCTGGGGACATTGGGATTTTTCTTTAATATCCCCTTCAATGAAAATGGTAAACAGGACTAAAGTCTTTCAACTCAGTGGGCCAAATGGGGGGGGGGGACACCTTACAGCTTGGAGTAGCTGTACTAACAATCCATGTTAGTACAGCAATCTCCCCTGCTGTGCTATTGTGTTCTGACAGGGGGATGCCCAAACCCAACCCCCCCACCCCTACCAGAACACTCCGGTCAGCGCTCTCAGACATCGGCAGACCTTTTTCGGTTATGCCCCTTCGACAGAAGTCTGCCAAAAGGCTGAATGTTTCTATTGAACCGGCCGATCCCACCCAACATTTAGCCCGTGTGTACTAGTCTTAACAGGGTGAATCGCGGGGACACAGACTGCAATAAAAACTCGACGGCTGTTCTAATCCCTCTTTAGGCTCTATTCACACTAGTGCGTCTCCGAGTGTGACTTTACACTCTCTAGAACTCAAATAGTAAGAAAGTCCCTTCAAAGTAGTGCAGGAACCTTTTCAAAGTCACTGTTACTTTGTCTCATAGATTGGAACAGGTGCCATTGAAATCAATAGGCTACGACTTGTCATACAATTTTATGTCCAAAGTCTCATGACAAGTCGCACTAATGTGACCAGCGCCTTACTCTATTCAAAACTACAAAAAAATGTTTTGCCTTTTTAGTTACACTTTAAGCATCGCTGAAGCAAACCCAATCCTTGAGACACTGACCCTTACAGAGTTGTTTCATTCATCCCACAACAGTAAAATCAGTCTGTATATGCAGTAAAGCATACTTATTCTCACTGTGGAACCTAAGGGGTTAATCCTCTGCATTGTCTAAAAAAGGCTGTTTGATCCTGTCTACTCTGAGCCTCCCCTTCTTCCACAGTCCCCAGTCCATCTCCTGATAAGACAGAGCCTTTGGAGTCACTCTGCACATGCTCAGTTTGGTGTGTATGCTAGTGTTTTTTTTTTTTTTTTTGTTTTTTTTTTCTGGTAGGGTGATGTGATCAGCACAGGGCCAATCAGCACTGTCCACACAGAGTCAGGGGTGCTGCAGCCTCATAGGACAATCAGGGGAGAATAAAAACTCGTCCTACAAGCTTTAACCAGACACTGGTAGAAGTCATAAGACTGCTATATACTGCTGCTGAGTAAAGGTATTTGCAGTTTATATTTACTAAAATAAATTGCATTTCCATGTTCTGTGTACTGTGGGAGACTAGATATAATGAATGCAGGGTCCTGGGTTTAGTAACCCTTTAAACCACCTGCTTCACATCCTATCAGAGTGCTGAGGTCAAAAATCTGATCTGGCCATTATAAAATATAGACAGGGAAATGTAAGGGTCTGGAGGATCTTAGTTATGAGGAAAGGTTGCGAGCACTGAACTTATTCTCTCTGGAGAAGAGACGCTGGAGAGGGGATATGATTTCAATTTATAAATACCGTACTGGTGACCCCACAATAGGGATAAAACTTTTTCTGCCAAAGGGAGTTTAATAAGACTTGTGGCCACTCACTGAAATTAGAAGAAAAGAGGTTTAACCTTAAACTACATAGAGGGTTCTTTACTGTAAGAGCGGCAAGGATGTGGAATTCCCTTCCACAGGCGGTGGTCTCAGCGGGGAGCATAAATGGTTTCAAAAAACTATTAGATAAGGACCTGAACAACCACAACATACAGGAATATACAATGTAATACTGACACATAATCACACACGTAGGTTGGACTTGATGGACTTGTGTTTTTTTTTTTTTTTTTTTTTTTTTTTCAACCTCACCTGTTATGTAACTATGGATGCAGACTGGAGAAGCTGTGCACAGCACCCAATCTGCTCCTAGATTTCATTGTCAAAGCTTAACTGAAGAAGCTGACGATGGAAGTGGATTGGTTAGTGTGCACAGCTGCTCCAGTTTTAGTAAATCTCCCCAATGGTTTCTTCTATTGGAACCACTGTAGATTAGGTCTTCTGTGTGGGATCCTTGTCAACCTAACTTTTTGTTTAAAGGATAAGTCTACCCTAAAACTAAAATCTCTACATGTACGGACACCCACAATCTCACACAAACCTATCTAACCCTGTAAAGAAGAAATCATTTTTTTTGAAGCTGATCCGGTCTCCAGCGGCGGAAGCTCTGCAGAGGACACGGCCAACAACGGCTGTGAAATGAGTGGGATGTGACGTCACCCATAGACTTACTATGGGGCTTCCCTTGTCGGATGTGTCCTCTGCATCCGCCTCCACAGCATGGGATCAGGTCGGATCGGTTTCACAAAAGGTAAGTACATGGATTTCTTCTTTACAGGGTTAGATAGATTAGTGTTAGATTGTCGATGTCTAGAGATGTAGAGATTTTAGTGTTAAGGTGGACTTATCCTTTAAACTTCAGATCGCAGACAGATGCTGTGATCGCTGTAACTTTGCCCTGACACAACTTGGAACGAATTTGTCAATCCGTTTGCTCTGCAAACTTTGGGTTCCTCAATCCACACACAGTATTATCAGCACTTCTGGACATCCAGATGTTGTTTGACAAATATGAGACAGCTGTCAAGTTTTCTATTCCATTGTTCCCTCCCATAATCGCCTGCTGAGTTTTTCCCTTGATAGGCTGGTGAACGGAGGTGTTATCAAGCAATGAGACCTATATAACCACCTTTACCTGCTCATGATGATATGGGGTGCCCTTGCACTGATATTTGTAGGGTGCCTACAGAAAGAGACCAACAACTGTGTTGCATTCCTTCCATTTGTGGTCTGGTGAAGGCTCTGGTGTTTGGAAACCTTTTTGTAACCCTTTTGTATATCGACATCTCTGATTAGGCCACATTGCACCTCAACAAAATTCTGATGTGATAGGCAAGTCACCAGCTGTGTGTGTTTGTTAGACATGCCTCATTGGATGAGTTTCGGATGAACCAAACACACATGTTGGGGTTATGTTGATCATGGATGTCCTTTGCTGAATTGTGTGATGTGAGTGTATGTTCCTGTATATTCTATTTGGACATTTGCCCATGTGACCCCCTTTGGTGACTGTTAAAGGCAGAGTACTGTATGTTGCCTATCCTGTTTCTGGTTATCATATATTGTTGTCACTGTGAAGGCCATGGTAACACTGGCTATCAGTATATAGATGACCGGGTATGACTGTTTTATGATGGGAGATAATTGTCCAAGAAAACTGCTCAAAGAATTGCACACACGGGACACTTTATTAGGTACACCTTGCTAGTACCGGGTTGGACCCCCTTTTGCCTTCAGAACTGCCTTCATTCTTCATGGCATAGATTCAACAAAGTGTTGGAAACATTCCTCAGGGATTTTGATCCATATTGGCATGATGGCATCATGTAGTTGCTGCAGATTTGTCGGCTGCACATCCATGATGAGAATCTCCCATTCCACCAAATCCCAAAGGTGCTCTATTGGATAAGATCTGGTGACTGTGGAGGCCATTGGAGTACAGTGATCTCATTGTCATGTTCAAGAAACCCGTGTGAGATGATTTGATCTTTGTGACATGGTGCATTATCCTGCTGGAAGGAGCCATCAGAAGATGAGTACACTGTAGTCATAAAGAGATGGACATGGTCAGCAATAATATTCAGGTAGGTCGTGGTGTGGTGTAAATGATGCTCAATTGGTAGTAAGGGACCCAAAGTGTGCCATGAAATTATCCTCCACACCATTACACCACCACCAGCCTGAACTGTTGATACAAGGGAGGATGGATCCATGCTTTCATGTTGTTTACGCCAAATTCTGATCCGACCATCTGAATGTCGCAGCTGAAATCGAGACTCATCAGACCAGGCAACATTTTTCCAAACTTCTATTGTCCAACTTTGGTGAGCCGTGCACATTGTAGCCTCAGTTACCTGTTCTTAGCTGACAGGAGTGGCACCCAGACTGGTCTCCTGCTGCTGTAGCCCATCTGCTTCAAGGTGCCATGTGTTGTGCGTTCAGAGATGGTATTCTGCATACTTTGGTTGTAACGAGAGGTTATTTAAAGTGGAGTTCCACCCAAAAATGGAACTTCCACTTTTTGGATTCCTCCCCCCTCCGGTGTCACATTTGGCACCTTTCAGAGGGGAGGAGGGAGCAGATACCTGTCTAATACAGGTATTTGCTCCCACTTCCTGGCATAGATCACCGTGGTGATTGCAATGACCTACGCCACTTCCGCCGCCTACTCTGTCCTCCTCCACCGCTGTATTCTGTGAGACACAGAATACAGCAGGGACCTGAGAGGACGCGCAGCGCGACTCGCACATGCGCAGTAGGGAACCAGGAAGTGAAGCCGCATGGCTTCACTTCCTTATTCCCTTACCGAGGATGGCGGCAGCAGCAGCCGAGAGCCGAAGGACGGATCGGTTTAGTCTGCCGACACTGCGGGCTCCCTGGACAGGTAAGTGTCCATATATTAAAAGTCAGCAGCTGCAGTATTTGTAGCTGCTGGCTTTTAATATATTTTTTTTTTTCAGCGAACCTCTGCTTTAAGTTACTGTTGCCTTTCTATCATCTCAAACAAGGCTGCCCATTCTCCTCTGACAACAACAAGGCATTTTTATCCACACTGCCGCTCACTGGATATTTTCTCTTCTTCGGACCATTCTCTGTAAACCCTAGACATGATTGTGTGTGAAAATCCCAGTAGATCAGCAGTTTTTAAAATACTCAGACCAGCCTGTCTGGCACCAACAACCATGACACGTTCAAAGTCAATTAAATCCCCTTTATTCCCCATTCTGATGCTCTGTTTGAACTTCAGTAAGTCGTCTTCACCACATCTAGATGCCTAAATGCATTGAGTTGCTGCCACGTGAATTGGCTGATTAGAAATTTGTGTTACCAAGCAATTGAACAAGTGTAACTAATAAAGTGGCCAGTGAGTGCATGTTGACTGCTATTAATGGCCTCTCCTGAAAATACTAGTTACATGGCTGTCATGCTTATCCAGAGGTTTCAATCATTTTATCAGTCTTTCACAGTCGTACAGGTTCCTCTCCCGTACTCAGACTGCTTGCTCTTGATTTCACTGGACACTGAGCTTCTCACAGCATGCGTTAGATGGTGGGGCAAGTCAGAACCTGCCTCATTTCCTCGCTGGAGGACATCCAGCAGCATCTAGCTCTTTATTCCCCAGTCTTGCCATCCCTGACTCACCCCTTTCATTCATTGTATTTCAGTTCCTTCAGTCATGGCGGTTCAGCACACATAGGTGTAACAGAGGAAATAGGGAGTCCGCGCTAATGGGTGTAATTAGAAGCCTAGGTGGGAAGTATATTCCTAAATTGATAGACTGCTGCCCTCACATACGCTGACTCCACAGGGGGTGGAATGAGCGGAAAAAGTGAAAAAAGAAAAGTGTGTGAGTGTGGCGCTGTCCCAAAGTTGCAGAAGAAATGTCTGCATATATACAATTTTATCAAAAGTGTCACGTGTGTATTCCTTTAAGTGTAATATGTATGGCAGTTATTACCAGGGAATATAGCACTAGACACCTTGGATGCGATTTATTGCACTCATTATGCTTCTCATGTTTAAATCACCAGTCACTTTAACCCACAGGAGTGGTAATAACTGCTATACATATTTCACTTAAAGGAATACACACGTGACACTTTTGATAAAACTGTATATATGCAGACATTTCTTCTGCAACTTTGGGACAGCGCCACACTCACACACTTTTCTCGGTTCAGCACACGTCGGTGTTGCCATAGCTTGCTGTTCACAGGAAGCAATGTACAGCTCTCTTCTGGTTCCTCCTTGCATTGAGAAGGGGTTAAATATAAATGCAGACCAGGCATTGTGACGTCACTGTCTGCATGCTTATTCCAGGTCAGTGACTCGGTGTAAAAACCAGGGACAGCCATGCAACTGGCATTTTCAGAAAGAGGCCAGTAGTGATGATCATTGCGTTGCTCCCAGTACAGGTTTTCATATCTGTGCACCACTGAATGAGTGGCATTAGGTCAAACCCTACTTCAATTTGCCACTTTGATGTAAAGCGGCTTATTTCTGCTGATGTATTTTAGGTCATACCGCGTCAATGAAAATATAGGGGGCACAAATCAATATGTGGCCCTGTATAGTCTGACCCATACCAGCTTTTGTATTTTACAGTGGAAACCACATGAAATCATTTAGAAGAGCTCTGCTCCAAAATGATATGAAATCCTGATTATAGCTCTTTATTGGCAATGTAGTGTACCTATGACCTTTAGATTTTAGAAAAGTTGTGTGTCTGTGCAGGCTTTCTGTCTGATGTAATCAATTTGTTCCATGTCCTTTTTAGAAGTAGCCTTTAGCATTCTTTCACAGTCTGCATAATGAGTAATAAAAATCTATTTCTGCTTTGCTGATACACAAATGTGCAAAGGACATTGCTGGTATGTTGCAGTAGGAGGATCTACAATGCTGGGCTTCCAAGCCCGACAATAGAGGGATTGCAGATGGCACTTCAGATTCACAGACCTGCAAGAAATTGTATGCATGCATTTCTCACCAAGAATTTCAGTTGTTTACAGAATCATTTTGTTCTCCAGTGTACCAGTCACAATGTATTCGGACTCAAATAGAACCTAAACTGTGCCCAGAAACAGCAGGCAGTGGGCATAGGAAGCGAGTCGCTAGTATTGCCCACTTTCCGCATTCGGGGCCACTCGCACACCCGTCACATTAGGACACGCAGCTGGATAAGTGCGGCGTTGTCCTAATGGTCTTCCTGCACGAAGTACCTGGAGTCTAGAGATGCTGAAATAATGGCGTGTTCACAGTATACAAGCCTAAGTGCCCATGTTGAGGGCCCTGTTCACACCAGTGGGGAAAACCTGAGTTCTGTGCTTGTTTTCCCGCACTGTGCTCAAAACGCACTGGGTGTCTGATGTGTCAATGTCATCCCAACAACCTCCCAAATGCATATTGCAAATGCAGTGCATTTGTCTGCACCAGATCACATGGCACTGCAGTACCAGGCGATCCGGTTACAGTGCGTTTTTTTTTTTTTTTTTTTTTTTTTTTAAAGTGCATGCACTACTTTTTATGTGTCCCGGTGCCATTTCAGCCCATTTAAATGAATGGGCTGTAAATCACATTGCAATGAATTGCACAGAAACAGAGTGCGCTCCTGTAAAAATTTGAGTATGAACTGGCACTAAATGAGGCCCTGCTAGCTTACTATGTATTGTGTGTCTAGGTGGACCTGGGCTTTTTTTTTAATTCAAGGTCTGTTATAATGACCAGTGACATCACCGTGTCTCTCAGGAAGCTGGGTCCTTAAAACCCTTTGGGAATGCGCTGCAGCACAAACGAGACTATATGGGCCAGTTCACACTAGATTACGGTGTGGGAAACACGCATTCTGTGCACGTTTTCCACACCGCGTTGAAAATGCACTGCACTTGCTCTCTGTAGTAGGTGTCCGTGTTAACGACACCCTAATTGCAGGTCGAAAATGCAGTGCGTTTGGCTGTACCATGCGATCCAGTTACTGTACGTTTTTTTTTTTTTTTTTTTTTTTTTAAGTAGTGTATGCAGTGGTGCAGTCCAGAGTGATTTCAGCCCATTCAATTTAATGGGCTAAAATTGCACAGCACCCAGATAGTATGTAAATCACACAGGAACACACTCCATGTTCCTGTGCGATTCATAGTGTGAGCCAGTAAAGTATGTGATCTTTAAAAAATTGTATTGTTTACCTTTTATAACAGTCAGGCCTGTGTTTAAAATCTTCAGGACTTTATGTACATTGGCACTTAAAACCCTAATGTAGGCCTGAACTATTTTTTACTTTGTCAGGATTTGGTTTTCATTACCAGGCTACCTTGTTGAGAACCTCAGTCCTGTCATTGGATCACAGCACTGCAATAAAAATTACGTTGGCTACAGTTGGACTTTAAAACCCATATAAGATCCGTTTGGGCTTTACATTTATTCTTGTGGTAAAAGCATACCATAAACATCAAAAAGCACCCCTTTTTAAAAGTTAACTTTAAGGGCTCATTCACACAGGCCCGCACAGTAAAACGCATTGTTTTACCATGTGGCCTGGTGTCTATGTGAGGTCTGGCAGGGAGCCATGTGATGCTTGTTTTGAGCTGATACACACTGGAAATTGTTCAGAAATGCGCTGTGCGTTCGTGCAATTCACATGTAGTTCTGTGAGGTGCGATTTCAGCCCATTCATTTTTAATGGGCTGAAATCGCACCGCATCAAATGTAGTGCATTCACTTTTGGTAACTCTCTGCAACCACATGCAATCCAATGTGGGCAAACGCACTGCGTTTGGGGTGTCAGCAACCTATTATTGACACCCGCTGCAGATTGGAACTGTAGTGCGTTTTGAACAAATGCAGGTTTCTCGCACTCTGTTCTGGTCTGAACTTTTTAGCACGTTGCCCTGATTTTTTTTTTTTTTTTTTTTTTTTTTTTTTTTACTTTATTTGATGTGTTATATAGTGACACTTCATGTCTCTGTAGAACATCCCAATGCGCTACGGTGCAGTGACATGCGGTACCATTAGTTGCGCTGAGGAAACTAATATATCGAAAATGGTTGTTTTCCATTCGGCCTAACCGTGATCTGTATTTTGTCTTGTGCAGGAAAACCCAGGTTCTCTCATCTTTTCATGTTTTTGCACAAGACTCCGATATCGTTAGCACAGCCTGATTTTTAAAATGAGAATCTGTGTTCAGCTTTTGTGTTGGGGTTGCTTTGTATATATTGTCTCTGTTGTAAAAATCATGAGGCATTTTGTCTTTAGTCTACCAACACTGGAAAGTAAAATAAGACTGTGAATCATGAAATCTCCCTCTGTGACACAAACGAGTGCATTGTTTTGTTGCAGTAGTTTTCATGAGGTAAGATGACGATAATAGGCTGTGTCTAGTGTGGACCTGATCATCACATTTTACCTCAGGGTTACATCTTTGACATACTTTCACGCTGTTTATGCAGGATTCCACACTCTGATATTTGTATTTGTGTGGTAGCAACTGTTCAGTGAGACCAGTTAGGGTTGGAAATGAAGAAAAAAAGGGAAAATGCATATAAATATTTGTGGTGTGTTAGAACTTGTTCACATGTGTGGCTGTTCTACCAGCCCTCTGAAAAGCAATAGGCGGTGGAACTTTTTCAGAGGGCATTTGACAGGCAGTGAGGAGGCTCAAAATGCTGACCCATAGCACTGCAGCCGTTTGCATTGCATGCTGTTGAAGCTCAGCCCCAGTCACTTGAATGGGTTGTGTTTGGCTACAGTACCATCTGCTTAAAGGAACATGCCGTTTAACTTTTGCCACAAAGCCGTATAGCTTTAAGTGGCTGCATGCCCTAGTTTAGGTGGGGAGTTGGGGGACAGTAAGGACCCAGACACACTAGGAACTGCATTCCTATGCAATTCACATGCAGGTCTGTGCAGTGCGATTTCAGCCCTATTGATTTGAGTGGGCTGAAATCGCACTGCAGCAAAAGTAGTGCATGCGCTACTTTTTGAAATGCACGGCAACCACATCGCATGGTACTTTTTTTGCCATTCGATCCAATATGGGCAAACGCACTGCATTTGGGTGTTTGTTACCTTTTGCTTTGACCACCACAGCAGAGCGCAAGGGCAGTGTGATTGGAATGCGGTGCGCGAAGCCACACAGGAATGCGGCTTTCCCACATTGCATTCTAGTGAGAATTGGCCCTGAAACCACAGCTTAACCACCTTCTTTTACTGCCCTCAACCACCCATGTGAAGAAATCCTTGGGGCACATTTAACCCTGCGATTGGGAGCGTGGTAAAAACACATGGTTAAGCTGCATTTTTTTTTTTTTTTTTTTTTTTTTAGTACCCCCCCCCCCCCCCCCCCTTAAGCTGCAAAGGCAGCGGATGGATGTGCACATATGCCATGCATTCTCTCCCGTCTCTCTTACAGCAGACAGTACTGACACCAGACATGTCCTGTTCAGGCGAATGGGGCCGCACCACAACTGGATGCAATGTATGTGGCTACAATGTGATGGTGCGGCATATATGGGGTTAAAACAAGTGGTGATGAGACGACATAACACCTCTTCCCTGCCTGTCAAACACCTCCTGAAAAGCAATGTGACCATGAATCACTTCTCAGAGGCACAGTGTTGACCGCTGCTAGTGTAAACCTAGCCTTAGGGCATGCTCACATTGGTGTGATGTGGTTTGGGTACAGAGCGATTGTATGTTTTTTTACAAATAGATTTAGGTGCTCCCCCATCGGGCTTCTATTAGACTCTGCGTTTTCCAAAAGTGCGTCAAAGATGCAGCATGCAGGACTCTGAGCTTTCATGAAACCATACAGTCTAATATAAGTCAATGGGAGTGCACCTAAAACTGCGTGTAAAACGCATATACAATTGCATTATGCCCAAACTGATGTAGAGGCTGGAAACTGAAGGGGGCTGTGTGTGGTTAGTGTAACACACAGTACATATAAATTGTCATCTTTACAAGCACTTGTGTAGCAAATCTCGCTGTGCTAATTGCTTTACTTTGATTTGCTGTAGATAGCGAGGACTCTTTCACATCTATCCTATATGCAGGAACACAATTCTGCATACTTTTCCTAACATGCGTTACTTTATTACATGCTTGTTAGCAAGCTATGCATTAGAATTTTTAAATAATAAGAGTATAAATCTACAAAACACACAATAAAATCATGACACTTGAATTGTGCAAAACTTTGCGTTTAAAGTGAACCTGTACGCAAAAAGTTAAGATTTTCTATGTTATAGGGGACATTTAAAAATATTCATTGCGCCTAAGCAGTACCCTGAAAAATCACTTTTTGTTTGTTTTTTTTTTTTTTTTGTTTATTTTGACTTCCACCAGAAAATTAGGAGTGCACGTCCTGGTATGTGAGCGTGCCTAGGCACTTCCTGCGCCTCCAGGGCCCTGCCTCCAGGGACTATCATCTGTCCCTAATTGCTGGAAAATCTCTCCCTTCTGAACACTGGCAGCCGGCTATAACCTGTCATAGCTTTGTACAGGCTTCCTGGTCGCTGCTGTCGGCACACACATGGGCTCCTCAGCCACAGTTTTCCACAAGATACTTTCCACACCACGACCAATTTCCTGCTGTGAATGAGGCCTTAAAGTTTAAAAATGTTGTTGTCCCCCCCCCCCCCCCCCCCCACCTGCTACCTATGCAGCCTTAACCCGAGTCAAAAAAGTGTATGTTTCCCTATATTCAGCCCACTCCAGTTCGGTCACGTAATCCCCGGTGTCCTTGAACTGCAGCTGCAGGGGAGAGGAGGGAACGCTGGACAACGACTGGGATGCCTGGGTCAGTGATGTCACTCATAGGCTCCCATGTCCCACCCGTTTTTGGCGATCCCTTCTCGTCCTGGCCACCGCCTCACAGACTGACACGGGAGGTGGAGCTTCTGATCATGTGACTGAACCTAGTGGGCAGAAAATTGTAAATTGTAAATAAAAAGTTTTTTTATATAACTTTATTGTATGCAGGTTAGGCAGGTGGAGGGAACATTTTTTTTAAACCTAGTCTGTGTTAGGCAGGAGTTCTACTACTTTAGGAAGTAAAAAAAAAAAATGTTGGTAATTTTTTTTTTTTTTTTTACATAAACTGTCTAACCTCAGAAAATCAAGGTTTACCCTACTTGCCACTAGTTGATATTTTTATATAGGTTTTTCATCTTTAGTTCCTCATTAAGATCCTCTTTCCATGTACAACAGGGAACTGTAATGTAAAAATAACACTGAATATACTTCTGTCTTGAACAATGAGCAAAGCGAGGATAAGAATAGATTTTTTTTTTTTTTTTTTCATTCAAGATCACAACGTATTATCGTGTTACTTTTTTGTTCTTCCTAGTGTTTTTATAAAATGGCTTCTGTTTTTAGAGCAAGGTAGCTTCTTCAGGTTTTTACATGAATAAATAAAAACTGATCATTTTAATCACCCTTGCCAGTGTTAATGTTACCAAGCCCTGCATTCACTATATCTGGTCTCCCACAGTACACAGAACATGGAAATGCAATTATTTTAGTAAATATAAACTGCTAAATACCTTTTCTCATCAGCAGTATATAGCAGTCTTGTGTGACTTCTATCAGTGTCTGGTTGAGCACTTGTTAAATCTTGTAGGAGGAGTTTTCATTCTCCTCTGAATGTTCTATGTGGCTGCAGGACTCCTGACCCTCTGTCTGGACAGTGCTGATTGGTCCTGTGCTGATCTCCTGCACCCTCCCAAGAAAAATAAAAACTCTAGCAATACACACCTAACTGAGCATGTGCAGAGTGCCCCCAAGGCATGCTTTACTGCATTTACAGACTGATTTTACTGTTGCGGGTTTAGTAACACTTTAACAACTTCCTGTTGGACGTCATATGACACCATGGACTTTGAGTGGAGATATCTGAATGTTGCCCACAGCTACAGTAGTGTGTGTGTATGTGTATGTGTATATGTGTGTGTGTGTGTGTGTGTGTGTGTGTGTATATATATATATCTCTATATCTCTATATCTCTATATCTCTATATCTCTATATCTCTATATCTCTATATCTCTATATCTCTATATCTCTATATCTCTATATCTCTATATCTCTATATATATATATATATATATATATATATATATATATATATATATATATATTTTATCAGTTGGCGATGCCCTTGCCCCCCATCCTGTGTGATCGGGGCGCTGGAGAATGCCAGGAGCGGCTGTTTACCATAGAGCTGGCCATGGACCGGATGGTCCTCCAGTGGCTGGCGTCATGATGTCACTTCCAGCACTGGCAGATGTAAACATCTTTTTTTTTTAATGCTGTAAAGCCTGAGGGTTGTTTTTTTTTTTTTGTTTTTTTTTTTTTTTTTTTCCTTTCAGGCATTTTTCAGCATAGAGGAGAGATGTGGGGACTTATAGTCCCCAGATATCTCTGTAAAAAGGATCTGTCATGCCCTGACCCTTTTACAAGGGATGTTTACATTCCTTGCAATAGGAATAAAAGTGATCAAAAAATAAGAAATTTATAGGGAAAGTGTAAAAATAAAAAGAACCATTAAAAAAAAAAAGCCTCCATCCCCTTGTGAACACATACGTAGGTCACGCCCGCATATGTAAACGGCGTTCAAACCACACATGTATTGCCGCAAACTGTTAGATCTCCTCTGAAAATTTAAACTGGTGACCTGTAAAAATTTTTTAAAGCGTAGCCTATGGAGATTTTTAAATACCGAAGTTTGACACCATTCCACGAGTGCGCACAATTTTAAAGCGTGACATGTTGGGTATCTGTTTACTCGGTGTAACATCATCTTTCACATTATACAAAAAAGTTTGGGTAAATATAGCGTGTGTGTGTGTTTTTGTTCCCCTAAAAAATATTGCATTTGAAAAATTGCTGCGGAAATGCCGTGTGACGTAAAAAATTGCAATGTCCGCCATTTTTTTCCCTAGGGTCTCTGCTAAAAAAATATATATGTATGTTTGGGGGTTCTGAGTAATTTTCTAGCAAAAAATGATTTTTTACATGTAGGAGAGGAATGCAAGAATTGGCCCGGTATGGAAGTGGTTAAGTGGTTTGTCTCATCCATGTAAACGAATACATTCTGCTGGAGAGCTTGTGCTGTGAAAAATTAAAGACTTAGGGCTCTTTCACACGGAACGGATCCATGATGATCCGCCCCGTGAACATCCGCTTGCTCAGCCAATCCCCGCTGAGCAGGCAGATGACAGGTCTGTCTCTACACACTGTGCAGTGACGGACCTGTCAGAGTACCGCTCTCCCCTATGGGGGATCGGATGATGACGGACCATAGAGTCCGTCGTCACCCGATCCGAAAACGGATGGAAAAGTAGGTTTTTCCTCCGTTGCACTTTTTCGGATCGGAGCGGGTCGGATGTCAGCGGACATGTCAGCGGACATGTCAGAGGATCTATCTAGAGGTCTATGGAGGGTCCGTTCAGGTCCGCCTGAAAAACTGACAGGCGGACCTGAACGGATCGTTCATGTGAAAGAGGCCTTACTGGGTGGATTACTAGATGAAAATAGGCCTAAAAAGAGAAACTAATGCTTTCTTGTGGAAAAAAAAAAAAAAAAAAGAGAAACTAATACAGTTATCGCATCTAAGGGTTGGTTGGTAAGCTGCAATATAATAAAGGTTTGCTTTTGTGTTTAATACCACTTTCAGTTTCTTCATATCTCAGCTTTGTAGAGTGTTTCTGTAAACTCATGCAGCTCCAATATCAACAAGTTCAAAGCACGCCCAAGTGCTCTGTTTCTTTCCAGAAAATGATGTGTCCACAGCCGTGATTAATAAACAGTCCTTTATACTTCTGGCTTCCTTATAACAGGCGGTGAAGTATTGTTCTGAGTCAATATTGTGTGACAGTCTTGGTTACCTTCTACAAAACTACCTTTAAATACATGTCCATCGTGCAGTATTTTGTATTTTCCATTTACATCACCGGTGACGGCTAGGCTGGTAAGTAAATATGAGGGTGTTCCCGGTATTTTCCAACAGGTCTTCAGCGGTGATCTTTCTACACCCACCTGCATGGTCCATAGCCAAAAAGTGTTACCATCTTTCACTTCATGTGGGCCTCCATACTGGTAGAAAATAGTCCAAAACAAGTACTGTTGTAGTTTCAAGTTTTCAGAGATGGTTTTGATTATTATTATTATTATTATTATTAAAAAAAAAAAAAAAAATATATATATATATATATATATATATATATATATATATATATATATATATATATATATATATATATATATATATATATATATATATATATATATATATATATATATATATATATATTATTATATTATATTATATATATTTTTTTTTTTAATCCTTTAGGCCTCTTTTCACCCTTTCGGAGTCCGCCATTGGATTTGCCTGCTCATCGGGGGATCTCTCCGCTGAGCAGGCGGATGACAGGTCGATGTCCACTACGAGTGTCCCACTTTCCTCCATGGGCTGTCTGATGGAAACTGATCGTTTCCATCTAACTGTCCTCCGATCCGCCAGATGAATGGGGAATGAATCCCCATCCGTCTGTTTTTATTGGATGTCTCCATAGAGAACAGTGGATGGTCTAGTCGGGTCTGCCTGAAAAACTGACCGATCGGTCCATCACTGTGAAAGGGGCCTTATCCCCAAAGGATAATGTTACACTATAACCTCTTTTATCTGCCAGGTTTACTGTGTACAGAAAAATTAGAAGCGTTCTACAGTTTGACCCCAATTCAAACCTGAGCGATTTGAAGTGCAATTTGAAACTTCGCCTGAAGCATTTCAATACTTGTCAATAGGATTTCTATTCTATTCAGTGATGCCCATTCACACCTGAGTGTAGCGTCACTTAAAGCTCGTACATGAGCTTCATTTTGGCCCTAAAGACTTAAAAGTGGAAGTGCTTGAAAAACATGTGAGAAAGTACTTTTCTTTTTTTTTTTTGCATATTTTGTTGCTTGGTAACTAGCTTTGCAAAAAATTTGTTCAAGGCCAAAAAGCACAAAAACACGGCATTGATTAGAAATGTGAGCAGCTTAAAGCGGTAGTAAACCGCACCGTGACATCACCGGCTGCATGCGTAAATATCTCCTAAGCCATGCAGGTTTTGGAGATATTCACTGTACCTGTAGGTACAAGGAAAAAAGGAAGGGGGGGGGGGTTTACTTTCACTTTAAAGTGTATTTTTCATGTTTGCAGCCAAATTGGGATAACACATACTACTGTATATGTTTATTACATGTCCCCATTCACATATTTTGATTTAAAGTCAAACATCACATATACCCAGTGAAGTGACTGGCCTCGGGTGATACTAAGAGATGGAACAAATCCTCCTACATACGTTGTATCTGTTCAAAATGCTGCATTTTAAAGCTTGCCTGAGAGTTTAGAAAAAAAATAAGGGGGCAGAGAGCTGAAGTTACTCTGCAGATCTCAGTGAGGTGAGCTCTAAGAGCTGATTGGTGGGAAGGGACCCCCCCACAAAGGAACAGAGCTGAGGCTGTCAATCAGCTGGAGGATCCTCCCCTGTCACCATTTTTCTCTTGGTGTCAGGAAAACTTGTCAGGAGTGAAGCAACGAAGCAGCAGACAGGAATGACACTTAGTACACACTATAGAGGGATATGCTTTGTTTATATTTCATGTCTGCGGTTTACAACCACTTTAAAAAAAAACAAAAAACTTTTAGCTTGGGGCCCATTCACACTGGTGCGTTGTGAAACACAAGATATTTTTTAAACACATCATGTTTTTATACATTTTTAACGTGTGGTCTTCAAATTTTATGCAATACATATACATTTTGCATGCATTTTATACACGTTTTCATTCCTGGTCACCTGGGGAAAAAATTGACATGCGACTCAAAAAAATGCACCTGAAAAAAAAGTAGGGTGCATTTTTGGTGTGTTTCTACTGAATTCAATGTAAGGTGCAGATCGCTTTGAAAGGTGTTCCTGGTCTCAGGGGAGCATTGCAGTGACGGCAGGGAATTCCGGACTTCGCACTGGCTCCTTCCATTCTTGCTGGCAGTGTCATATTTATTTATTTTCTTTCCTGCAACCCACCCTATCCTCAGCCGGTGGCCTAGGCGGGGCTTTGGGGGATTCCTACATGGACACAGCCATCTGCCATATCTCTGCACCCCCTTTTTCAACATTTCTGAGTTAGACCTGCATGATTAATCTTTAAAAAAAATCGCGATCTCGATTCAACACCCCCTCACGATCTTAATCCAGCATTTCCACAGTGCAGAGCCATTCTCTACTAACTCGCAGCTGTCAAACATTTGCCAACTTTTTTTTTTTTTTTTTTTTTTTTTTTTTTTTTATATATCAACATTGCCCAGTGTGCAGAGAACTATAAACAAAGTATCATTTTGGTTCTTTTAGATCAAAGGACTGAACTGAATCTGTAAATGAGGGCAGTTTAACCACTTAAAGACTAAACAGTTTGCTGACATTTTGACATGAGCACGTTAAAATCAGTTTTTTTGCTAGAAAATAAATTTTAGATATAGATATATAGACCCTAGAGAATAAAATGGCAGTTGTTACAAAATTTTATGTCACACTGTATTTGCACAGCGGTCTTTCCAATGCAATTTCTTTGGGGGAAAAAATACACTTCAATGAATTAAAAAAAGCCTAAACAGTAAAGTTAGCCCAATTTTTTTTGTATAATGTGAAAGATGATGTTACGCCGTGAGATTTGTGATTCTCATTATAGCCAGAATTGTGCAGCTCTATTGTGAATGCATTATTTTTACTTGTTTGTTTTTCTCATCAAACTCTCCTCAATCGTACTGCACTATGAGGTGTGCGCTCCCTTTTTTACCCCCCCCCCCCCTTTCTCTTATAATTGAAGGTGCGTTTTTCAAATAGAGCACCAAAGATGAAGCAAGCAGGACTTCTTAAAAACGCAGTGCAGTTTACAAAAACTCAGCGCAGATATGAGCACAAATGGAACTTAAAGCGGAGTTCCACCCAAAAGTGAACTTTCACTTATATCCCCCCCCCCTCCGCTGCCACATTTGGCACCTTTCAAGGGAGCGGGGGACCTGTTTTTGACAGGTCCCCTTCCCCACTTCCGAAGACGGGCCACGGCCTGATCTCCCGGAAGTTCGGCCCACCTCCTCCTTTCCCCACTACTGGGCCAATTAGAAAGCGCAGTGCCCTTCGCACATGGGCAGTAGGGAACCAGGAGTGAAGCCAAGAGTCTTCACTGCCTGGTTCCCCTACCAGGATTGGCGGCGGCAGCACCCAGGAGTCGATCTGAAGATCAGCTGGGGTGCCGACATTGTGGGCTCCCTGAATAGATAAGTGCCCTGATATTAAAAGTCAGCAGCTACAGTATTTGTAGCTGCTGACTTTAAATTTTTTTTCACCCAGGCTGGACCTTCTCTTTTAAATAGAATTCTTTTTTTTCATGTGCTTTTGTTGTGCAGGAAAAATGTGTTCTAGCTTGGCAAAAGTGCTTCAGTGTGAACAGTGCCTATCTTTTTTAGATGCCCTATTCTGATCCCTCCAGCAAGGAAAATCCTAGGTAGTTCTTTGTTCATAAGGGGGCTGGGCAGCTATGTTTGCCCTAATTAGCCCTGTCTGTACTGGGCAGGCAGATCTTCATTATTAATTCTAACTAGATATGAACGCTGTTTGTTCTAACCAAAGGTTAAAGGTGCAGAGGCTGGGCTTTCTTGCATTAAGGAAGACAGACTTAGGACAGTCTAAAGCCTGTTACACACTATGAGGTTTCTTTGGTTCAACAAAAACTGATGGCACTGGTCGGAGCCGCTGTACTCACTATGCGAAGTTTGTACAGCGATCTCCCCCGCTGAGCAGTTTACTTGCTCTCTGGCCAATTTAAGTGAACCATGCCCGAATTTGATTTGCCCCCTGCTGGTTTGGACTCACACTGGATTGTTAGGAAGTGGTCTTGGGCCTACTCCCCTGCTAACCAGACCAGCAAAACCCCCTGTCTTACTACACGTTTTTCTATGGAGAGAACTGTGCTCTGGCATGGTTTACAGTCACACTTCAGAAAATAGTACCAGATCACAAGTGAACCGTGCTCAGGACCACCTATTCCAAGTGGAACTGAAAGAGGGCGCAGTTCCATTAACTGGTCCTGGCATGGTTTAAGTGCTCACCCTACACAAATGAACTGGCCCTGAACTGTGCCTGAGACCGGTTTAAAGCACTAGTGTGAGTACACCCTAACCTTGTTAAAAAAAAAAAAACGTGCAGTCCTCCTGAGAAACATCTAAAAAATAACAAGTCTTCAAAAAACAAATATAATTTTTATTTTTATTTATTTATTTATTTATTTTTTTTAAATCGGGAATTTTCGTTTAATGGGAACACATTACTACAAAAAAAAAAAAAAAAAAAAAAAGACTATTGTTTTGATACACTGTGCACAGAGCAAACTAATTGCCATTCTCTTAGAGTCGGCACACACTGAGGCTTGAACATGACTGCAGCGGCAACTTGCAAAACGACTTCTATATATGTCAATGCAAGTCGCCTCCAAAGTCATACAGGAACCTTTTCTCTAAGTCGGAGCGACGCAATTAGAACGGTTCCATTGTACAGAACGGGACGTGACTTGTCAGGCGGCTAAGTCGCCTGACAAGTCGTCCCAGTGTGAACCGGCTCTTAGGTTTAAATTTATTTTATTATTGGGGTGGTCAGGCTATGTTCACATTGGTGTGATACAATATTGGGGACCATGGTGCCTATTGTGATTCTAAGGAGGCGGCTGTTATCCTTTCACAATAAAAGCAATATGCTGAGACTATTGTTTGGGCATTTTCATACCTCCGTGCTGGAAAACTTATGCAAATTACCTTTTTTTGCATATGTTCTCTGTGGGTTTGTTTTTTTTTTCCATGAAGTTATTTTGTTTTCCATTCTGTACAATAAGATGCATGTAAAGCACATGTATAGTGATGCATTCCATCTCTATTAAAGATATATGCTCATGGGTTATCACTTCAAAAATGCAAGATTGTTTAAAAATACACTTGAAGAAAGCCTGTTTTGGGCAAACATGGTGGCTGCCATTGCTGAGCCATCCTTTTGAATATGCAGATGCCTGAAACCCATGCTGATCCAATACTTTAAAGTGATACTGAAGTGTTGATTTTTATTTCATAAAAAAAAAAAAAGAAAATGTTTACTAGAGTGGTCCATTATCTTCCCTTTTTCGGTACCCCGCCGTCGCTGTTCCTCTTCTACATGTGGCCCTCGGCTAGCTGTGTGCGGTCACACTCCTGAGCTGGGCTGTGCGTGTCCATAGACACACAGCATGAGTCCGCCACGCCCTTTGCTCCCTCCTCACAGCATTAGATTGACAGTAGTAGGAGCCAAAGACTCCAACTGCTTTCAAAGTCTTGTTTGAAAGCAGGAAGAGAGGAGAGTGGGGCTGCAGGATCAGGGCTGAGCACAGGGCTGGATCATGAGAGGCACAGGTAAGTGTTTAGGGAGGTGGAGGGGGTTGGGGAAACCGGTATTGGAAGGTTTTTTTTGTTTTTTTTATCATAAGGGCGGTTTCACATTGCCTCGTTGCGGTTTGGCTGTAGCGCAGTGTAGCTTGGGTTTTCATGCAGGTTACCAGCAGTTTCCGATAGACTTCTATTGATTGATTGATTCTATAGATTGAGTGTTTTTTGGTGTGTTTTCTGAAAGCACATCGAAAGTCCTTCATGCTGCATCTTTGGTGCGCTAATGGCAGTCTATGGGAAACCTCAGGTACACCAAACCACAGCATGGCAGTTTGAAACCACCCTAATGCAGAGAATGTGCTCAGGTAAAAATTTAGTACCACTTTAATACTTCCTGAAACATAAACCTGAAACAAGTATGCAGATTATGAGCTTTGATATTACTATCATTGCTCCAGAAGCAGTGACTTTAAGGTATTGCAGCTAGCATTTTTAAGAAGGTTGTCAGCAGTGGCAGCCTCCATAATTCTCTCAGTACAGATTTCCTTTAAAGTTGCTGTATACCCTCACATACGCCAGGTGAAGTGAACAGCCTCAGATGATACACAGAGATGAAACAAATATCCCTACATTTTTTTGTTTTTGTTTTTTTTACATGTATATCTGCGGTCGTCAGCTTTATATTTTCTTTAGAAAGTGAACATCGTGTTTAGATTTTTTTTTTTTTTTTCTTCCTGTTTCAGCAGTGGGAGTGGAGTCTGGGCATACACCATGTGACAGATGATTGGAGGAAAGGCACACACCCCCCTCCACATAGGCAGAGAAACGAAGAAACTTTCAGAGCTGTGCTGTGAATAGACAAGCTCTCTGCTTATCTGTCTACAAGTTACCTTTGGACTTTGGACACACGAGATAAAAGTAGCTGGAAATTTGTGTCGGAGAACTTGTCCAAAATTCTCATGCTGATAACTAAGGAACGAAACAGCAGAAAGACACGGGACTTAGGGCTTTGGAGAGAGAAGTAAACACTACAGATGGACGTGCCTATGTCAGATTTCATGAATTGGGGCTACATCCACTTTAAGACAGTTTTATTCAGCGTGTTTTAGTTCTGCGAGTTTTAATAAAGAAAATCCTCTTTACGGCATATCTCGGGCTGTTTCCAGTAATCTCATCTCCCAGTACACTGGTAATTAGGACATCTATTTTTCGAGCTATGCAGCACCTTCAATTTCTAGGTTATAATAGCAGCCTGTGTTTTAATACATCTTTAGTGTACATCCCTGTTTTATTATGAGGTGTGTGGGGTTTTTTTTATTTTTATTTTTTTAATATAGATTTAAATTACAAGTCCATGGCTTTACAAAAATTGTTTCAGCCTCTTTAAACATTCTAAGCTGTGTTCCCCTTCCTTCTGTACTTGCCTCTTTCGGTGGCTGTGGTCTCCTGCGCTGTTTGCAGCCTTCCCACTACAAAACTAGTTTTGTGGTTGTTCCTATAGACTTGAATATTCATTTAAGTCTTTTGCACCATTAGTGCACAAGCAGCCTGGTGATACATTTTTACTAGCTCAGCTGCAACTGTCGGAAAAGAGAAGTAGGATCCTGCGGTGGGTGAAACGGCGCCTATTATAGTTATAGGGACCAGGAAAGAGGGCTGGTAAACACATGAATTTTAAGTTTTTTAAGTCATTGTGTCGATTTTCAAATATACTTACTAATAACTGCAAATTCAGCATGTTGCTGGTTACTGATATAAGCTGACCCATGTTACAATCTGATTGTACAATCTCCTTTAGCCCCCGTTCACATTGGCGTGATTTCACATGTCAAATTGCATGCCAAGTCGCAGCCTATTGCTGGCACCGGCACTGTCTCAATCGTTGTGACGCAGACTTTGCGGCTCTGGGGGATGATTTTTTTTCAATAGACAATCTGTGCATGAACCCGCACAGATGCCTTTCAAATCGCCCCTGAACTCGCACTTAAAAGCAGGTTTGAAATCGTGCAAGTTTAGGTGAAGTGGCACGATTTCAAACCAGCGTTCATTGTGAACAAGGGCTTAGGCCCCATGCACACAGGCGTATTAATGTAAAATTCCAGTGCATTTCCCCGCCCCCGAAGGAGTCACAATGGCTCCTCATGTGTGTATATTTGAAATTACTAACATAAACTCGAACATGTGCAGATATATGCCCCTGAATACAGTTTATGTCCAGGGTCTGCACTGCTATGTACATTTAAGTTTTTAAGATGCGTGCCCAGCTTATGAATACCACATTCTCGATGAAATCGTGAGGCTCCTCCCTGACCAGTTTCATCACCACCCCAGTTTTGTTTACCCTTGAAGTATTATTGGGTCGGTAATGAAACGCATCTGGGCAGAGCCTCATGATGTCCTCATGCTACCCAAAGGTAGCCGAATGGTTGGCTTATGAGGTGATGTTGAGGCCTAAAACCTTAAGGGGGCAATACACCTATAATTTTTAAAGCAGTTTTATGTCGGTGCACTATACTTGTGAGTGCATTTCTATTGTTTTAAATAAAGGTGCCAATTTATAAGCAGGGAAGCACTACAATGGGTTTGGAAGGGTTCCATGGAACCCTGGTTGAGAAACCCTAGTTTAGGGGTTGATTATCGGTTGCGCAGAGAATCATCTACTTACAGTTAAATGAAATGTCTGCCTTTACTTCTTAACTTACATCCACATGAAGATTCTTTGGCAGTCTGTGGTATTCATTGACAGTCGAGCTCAGATAATTAAGTGTTCTTCTCTCTTTCGAAAACAACAGATTCAGATGTGTAAATAAGGACATTAATTATAATAACCTATTTTCCATGTTTTTCTAGCTGGCTCCATACTAATGTGCTAATTCCATTGAGGGCTGCAGTCAAACATAATGACTTTCCCTGGCTGTTATTTTTTTAGGTGCCTGGGTTCTGCAGTCCAGTATAACTGTGTATATGGATCATTTATATTTTAGCTATGAATAATTCAGTAGGGTTAGATGTATATTTTGTAGAGATGCAAGTTTTGTAGTTGTAGACCATATGAAATGTCTTAAAGGGGACCTAAAGGAAAATATGGTTGCTGCCATTATTTACCTCTCCTTTTTCAAAATCTAGATGTCAGGTGGTCATGGATTGGCCTTCTGAGTTACTAACCTGGAATGTGTATGTAGACCAGGAGTTCTGACATCACCCAGGTGCAGCTTACTATATACTTTTAGGTCAGTGACTTAGGCTGGGTTCACACTGTTGCAATGTTGGACATTGCATGTGATTTGCACCACATTGCACAATACAATACACACATTGTATGGCTGAATTCGCATTGCATTCGGACCAAAATGGTGCTGGACCCTTTTTTTTTTTTTTGGTCTACACTGGAATTGGATCGCATGGGTGTTTACACCCATGCGATCCGATTCCTGCACTATTTCACAGTTTGCACTGCGATCTGCAAATTGATCTGGGGGTGTCATTAACTTTGTATGGACCATGACAGCCTATATAGTTCACATTACAGGTTATCTTTAAAGTGAAAGAGATGCCAAACAACAACTATTCTTCAATGTTCCTTCCTTTTCTGCTTAATCTGCCCTGGTTTCGTCATGTAATCCTACAGCTCCGGCTCACCTGTGTCTGTAAGCGGCTGCTGCAGGGGAGAGGAGGGAGCGCTGACAACCACTGAGCCATGGGAGCCAATGGGTGACCTTTTATAGCTCCTGGAATTTATTGCCATTGTTGAGCGCTCCCTTACATGGGGAGCCGGAGCTACAAGATCATATGACCAGACCAGATGAAAAAAGGTAAGTACACAGATCTTTTTTTTGTACAGGTTATGAAGGGGAGGGAAAGTTTTAAAGAATACTTGGTGTTAGGCTTTTCTTCCACTTTTAGTATGAATTCTAATGTAGGCCTCTGGCATATAGGCGGTAAAGAGAGCCAAATTCTTTACTGATCTGAACACGTTCTTGTCTATGAAACAATGTACACATCTGCGTAACGATCAGTAATACGAGTTCATAGTCAATTTTTTTTTTTTACGTTTTTAATTGCAGGATATGTGTATACAGTGGGGAAAATTATTTGATCCCATGCAGATTTTGTAAATTTACCCACTTACAAAGAAAGAGTCTTTGATCCCCAAGCAAAACATGACTTCATTCTTGGTGGAGAAACCCTTGTTGGCAAGCACAGAGGTAAAAAGTTTCTTGTTGTTAGTGACCAAGTTTGCACACATCTCGGGAGGGCTTTTGGTCCACTCTTCTTTATAGATCTTCTCTGAATCCTTAAGGTTTCTTAGCTGTCTCTTGGCAATTCGAAGTTTCCGCTCCCTCCGTAAATTTTTCTATAGTATTAAGGTCTGGAGACTGACTAGGCCACTCCATGACCTTAAAGTGGTTGTAAACTCTGTTACACCACTTGTACCTACAGGTAAGCCTATAGCAAGGCTTACCTGTAGGAATTGTAAATATCTCCTAAACTTGCACTTTTTAGGAGATATTTACTATATGCGCTGCTGCTGACGTCATTGGCACATGAGCACTGAAGAAACAGCCCGCTGGTGCTGTTTCTTCAATGGCCTTGCCCGGCAGGAGTGACGTCATCGTGGCTCCGGCCAATCACAGCGCCGGAGCACGCAAACTCTTAAGTAACTCCGGTGAAAGATGTCGGCCGTGGAGTATTTCATACATTTATCTTGCAGGTTTTTTTTTTTCTTGGGGGGGGGGGGTGTTCCCCCCCAGAGGTTTACAACCTCTACAATGTGCTTCTTCTTGAGGTACTCCTTTGTTTCCTTGGCGATATGTTTTGGGTCACTGTCATGCTGGTAGACCCATCCACAACCCATCTTCAGTGTTCCAGCTGTTATTTCCCCCACTGTGTGTATGTTGTAACACTGGCAACTAGAAGTTGATGAAGAATGTGCGTGTCTACGCATACGCACGTTTACGCGTGTTTACTCAAGGTCTTTATGGAACATTTTACCCAGGATCTTTCTGCCAGCAAGATCCTACATATATTCTTCAGTAAATTATTATGTCATTGTGCAGGAGGCCTCACAAAAAAAAAAATGCCTAGATTTCCCTGCAAGTTTAGCCCCGGTAAAGTCAACACAAGTTGTTCTCATATCTCCTTACCACTGCAACAATTTTTGTTTTCCTTACATCTCAAAAAGATGGGTTTTGGACAGTTTTTGTTGCCAAAGCAAAAAAAAAAAAAAAAAAGCAAAACTAATGCATGTTGCATGTTGCAATTCCCATGCATAAAAGTGGTTGTAAAGCCTTAATGCATTCTATGTATTAAGGTAAAAAAAACCTGTGTTGCATGTGCCATCCCCCCCCCCCCCAATACTTACCCGAACTAAATCCCTAAATCCCAATCCAGCGATGTGCATGAGAGCACCGGCTCTCCTGGCCCTCTCCCTCCTCACTGCACAGATCCTGCTGCTGTCAAATTCTGTGACAAGGGTGTGGGGGGGCAGGACCAAGCCTCCCTGTCTGTGTTGGTGGACACAGACAAGGTGGCTCTGGAACAAGCCCTCACAGGTGACCCCATAGGAAGCAGCTTCCTATGGGGTCACTTGCCAAAGAGAAGGAGCGTCAGCGGGGGGACCCCCAGAAGAAGAGGATCAGGGATGCTCTGTGCAAAACCACACAGAACAGGTAAGTTATAATATGTTATTGTAAAGGGAAAAAAAGGAAGGTTTAATGTCCGTTTTTAATGCAGTCACCCCGAGTGATTTGCTAAGAATGAACACTGAACTGGTTGTATTAGGGAACTTGCATTCATTCAGTTAATTTCGCTCAATGGTCAAGTGTTGTATCCATTTAAATAATAATTAAGCTAATTTCCTGAGTATGAAGGGCAGAGTGGACTCTGGACTTCTTTTCTGATCAGCAGTGCATTTTCCCTTGTTTCTGACATAGAGCTTCCTCTGAAACAGTATGGTTGTCTTTTCTTTTCTTTTTTCTTTTCTTTTCTTTTCTTTTCTTTTTTCTTTTCTTTTCTTTTTCTTTTTCTTTTCTTTTCTTTTCTTTTCTTTTCTTTTCTTTTCTTTTCTTTTCTTTTCTTTTCTTTTCTTTTCTTTTCTTTTCTTTTCTTTTCTTTTCTTTTCTTTTCTTTTCTTTTCTTTTCTTTTCTTTTCTTTTCTTTTCTTTTCTTTTCTTTTCTTTTCTTTTCTTTCTTCCCATCTGGGCCAAATTTGACATTACTCACATGGTAAAATCAGCATTTTTTTTTCCCTTTTGCTAGCAAATTACTTGGAACCCCCAAACCTTATATATTTTCTGGAACCAGAGGCCCTGGCGAATAAAATGGTGGTTGTAGCAATTTTTTTTTCTGTTGCACGATACTCGAGCAGCTGTTAATCCAATGCAAATATTTATGAAAAAATACACTGAAATGCATTTTAGTGCACACAAACACAATATAATACCCAGCGTGTTTTGGTAAAATACAAAAGATGATGTGCAAACATGTCAAGATTTAGGCTGGGTTCACACCATGTGCATCATGGGGCAAAGCAGGGTGTCCGGTGCATCCCCATTCACAAGTCCGAATTTTTCCCTGAATTCGGGCCTGAAACTGAGCCGAAAACACACAGGACCCTTCTGCTGTGTGCTCAGCAGCTACCCCGGAGATGTGCGAACCGACTCCATTGAGAGTTGGTAACACTCTCCTGTGAACCCAGCCTTAATTTTACACAACTGTGGAATGACAACTAAACATTTCCATAAGCGTCACTTTACCAGTTTAGATTTAAATGTGAGCGCTGATGCTAAATATTTGTCATAGACTCGGTTCACACTGGTGCGTTGCGGGAACCAGCAGGACTCCTGTGCGGGTTCCTGTATTGCATCTTACTCAAGGGCAGTTCACACTGTTCTCTGCAAACTGCCGCGTGAGTCAATAGAAAATGAATGACTCCCCCAAATCGCAGTTCTGAACACCCATGCGGCTCCTTTCCAGTGCAGACCAAAAAGGGTCCTGCACTATTTTGGTGCAATTGCGATTTCAGCCCTACAAACTGTGGCTGAATTTGCATCTCACAGACATTGCATATAAGATGTGCACAGCAATGCAGTGCAAATCACATGCGATGCCTGGGATCGCATAAGCGTGAACCCAGCCTCACTCTGCGGTGATACCCCACATGTGTGGTGCAATCACTGTTTACATATCTGTTCGGAACCTACGTGCATTTGCAAACGCATTTGCACAGTGGGGTAATTTTAATTTGATTTGTTAGATTTTTGTTCAACTTTATTGCTCTCACAAGGGATGAGCAACATTGTGATGACTTGGGCAGTGACAGGTACTCTTTGAGAGATCTGGGGTCTTAAAGAACCCTGATCCCTTCTCTGTCCAGGCAGCTAATCAAACAGATGCCTGGCTGAAAAATGTGCAGCTGCAGCCATGATCCTGGTAGAGCCCCTGGATTCTGAGGCATGACCAGAGCATTTTTTTGCTGTTCAGCACTGCGCTACTTTAACTGGCAATTGCGCAGTCATGCAACGCTCTACGCAAATGAAATTTTTGTCATTTTTTTTCACCCCCTCACAAATAGAGCTTTCTTTTGCTAGTATTTGATCACCACTGAGTTTTTTTTTTTGTTTTTTTTTTGTGATCTAATCGAAAAAAGACAACGTTTTGAAAAAAACGATTTTCTACTTTTGTTATAAGACCTGTCCACAAAAATAAATAATCAAAAATAATTTCTCCATAAATTTAGGCCAACATATATTCTGCTACATATCTTTGGTAAAAAAAAAAAATCACAGTAAATGGTTTTTGAAAGTTATAGCGTCTACAAACTATGGTATTTATACTGTAATTTACGCAGCTATAGATGCTATACTGTAATGGCGGTGATCAGTGCCAGTGTGACTGTGATAGTAGGGTGGCGAGCAATCTGGCTCTAACTGACACTGGCTGGGAGGGTCACTAACTGACACGGACGTGACACTAATACAGTGATCAGTTATAATACTTTACACACTGACACTGTACTAGAGGCACTGACTGGGAAGGGGTTAACATCTAGGGCAATCAAGGGGTTACCTGTGTGCCTAACAAGTTTAATATATGCTGCTTTTACATACTACTCTGGTTGTTTTTTTTTTTCTCCCGGCTTTTCAAGGAGAAGAAACAACCAGATCACTGTTCGCTGTACACAGAGTTCTGTGTGTTTGTAAACACAGTAATCTGTGTGATTGTACATAGCCGATCAGCAGGTTTCAGCAAGAATCATTGGCTGAAATCTGCTTCCAAACTGATTGGACACAGCACTGGTCAGCAGGGGGTGCATGCATGTGTGCCCCAAACCCAGAAGCAAACTGGCCACGTACATGTATATTGCTGAGCCCGCACCTGCTGCTCGCTGCTAAAAAATCACTTGGGACCCCCAAACATTAAATATTTTTTAGCTAAAGCCCTAGAGAATAAATCCGTGGGGTTTTTTTTTTTTTTTGTCGCATGGTATTTGCGCAGTGGTTTTCCAAATGCAGTTAAAAAAAAAAAAAAAAATACTGTTTTTGAATTTTAATGCAAAAAATCACAATACATTTTTTAATTTTTTTCTGTCACAAGGAATGTAAACACTCCTTGTGACAGCAATAGGCATGTCACAGGTACTCTTTATGGAGAGACCCCAAATTCCTCCTCCTTCCCTTTTTTTTTTCGAAAAGCATTCGATTACACCAAGATCTGGGTTTTCAAATGGTTTTAATTCTTTTAAAATGGTGCCGCTGACATCTGGGTAAACTGGAAGTGATGTCAGGTCATGGCTTCCAGGTTACTATTGCCTAGAGCTGGTCAAAGCCGTTACAGGCTTTGTTCGGCTCTGATCAGCCGCTCGGGTCTCCCGGTGGGGATGGAAGAGCCCAAGAAAGCCACTGGAGGGGTGTGTGTGTGTGTGTGTGTGTGTCCCTTCCCACGGCTTGTAAAAGCAATCCAGCGGCTAGTTAGCTGCTAGAATTGCTTTTACAAGAGAGCCGACCACTGGCTCTAAATAATCGTTACTGGGAAGATGCCTGCAGCTGTAGGCATCAGCCCGGTATAACCACTTGACCTACAGGTACGTCGCTGGTCGGCAAGTGGTTAACGCTAACAAAACCCTCCTATCCTTTTACAACCAAGGAAGCTGACATCCTGGCTTCTGTTTTGCTCTGCAGTTGTCCACGTGATTAGTTATCACTTCAGCCATTTGATGGCTTGACATCTTGGTTAAGAACCCAAGCAACTGTGTCTGTAATCATTCATGGCATGCCTTGAATGTAACCGTTTTGGAAAACTGTCAAATCAATGGATTTAGTTCTGATTTTCAAAAAGCGACAGTTGCTTTAAGCACAGGTATCCAAAGTGAATTCTCTTGTCCAGGTGTGCTTGTGGCATGACTAGACAAGCGGCCTCCGGAGATGGTGACAGCTCCATGTCTTCCGATAATCTCTGTTGTGTCTGCAGCAGAGAAAGACAGTTGGAGGCTTAGTCAGATTTGCCGTCCAAGTCCTTCTATGACAGATCTGTTTAGTTGACTGCAAGTTCCAACATGCCTTACCAGCAGATTGTTTATTCTAGTAATTGTACTTGTAGAGGTCTGCAGAGCACTTGTGCAAAAAAATAACACAAACTTTTAGAATTTATATTTACAGTGCATCTGGAAAGGATTCACAGCGCTTCACTTTTTCCACATTTTGTTAGGTTACAGCCTTATTCCAAAATGGATTAAATTCATTATTGTCCTCAAAAATTCTACAAACAATACCCCATAATGATAATGTAAAAGAAGGTTGTTTTTTAAATATTTGCAAATTTATTAAAAATAAAAAATGAGAAAAAATCCCAGGTATATATCGTAGGTATTCACAGCCTTTGCTCAATATTTTGTTGAAGCACCTTTGGCAACAATTACAGCCTCGAGTCAGGAGAGTAATGTCGGGAGAGTAATGGAAACCCATCAAATATCCAATCCAATGGCACGTAAAGGCATAGTTCACCTTTACCAAAAAAAAAAACCAAAAAAACTGCCTATGCAGGTAAGGGATGCCTGTAGATGAAAACAAGCAGTGCAGCTTTGACTAAAGTTGAATAATGCCCTTGCTATAGCTGTAGGCCATTTATGTCCCTCCTGAAGCATGACTGAAAAACACCCAATAGTCATATCATTCTATCTTGCCTTGTTGCTAGGAAGTTGCTAAGAGACTCCTAGCTTTTGCTGTTCACCTCCACCATCATAGAAGTGGGCTCACAAACACTGAGCTTAGAGCTACTGTGTCAGGGGAGAGAGAGTGCATGTAAGGAGATTTGAATCAGAAAAAGAGCTTGCTCCTATGTTGGTGGAGGTCAAGGTGGAGCTAGAAGTCTCTTAACAATGTCCTAGCAACAAGGCAGGATGGGGCGATGCAATCTCTGGGAGTTTTATCAGTCAGGCTTCATAAATGGGGGGCCTGTACTTATAGCAAGGGCATTATTCAACTTTGGTCAAAGCTGCACAGTTTGTTTTTATCAACCACTTGCCGACCGGCTCACGCCGATATACATCGGCAGAAGGGCACGTACAGGCATATTGATGTACCTGAGTGTTGCCCCTTTAAGAAGCGGCTTGCGGGCGTGTGCACGTCTGCCGCGAGCTCCGTGAGTGTGATCGCGGGTCCCGCGGACTCTATGTCCGCGGGGATACCCACGATCGTCTCACGGAGAGGAAGAACGGGGAAATGCTGATGTAAACAAACATTTCCCCATTCTGCCTAGTGACACTGATCACCGATCCCTGTGTTCGGGAGCGGTGATCGGTGTCGTGTCACACATAGCCCATCCCCCCCACAGTTAGAATCACTCCCTAGGACGCACTTAACCCCTACAGAGCCCCCTAGTGGTTAACCCCTTCATTGCCAGTCATATTTACACAGTAATCAATGCATTTTTAATCGCACTGTATAAATGTGAATGGTCCTAAAATGGTGCCAAAAGTGTCTGTCCGCCATAATGTCGCAGTCACCATAAAAATCACTGATCACCGCCATTACTAGTAAAAAAAAAAAAAAAATTATTAATAAAAATGCCATAAAACTATTCCCTATTTTGTAGACGCTATAACTTTTGCGCAAACCAAAAAAAAAAAGGTTATTGCGATTTTTTTTTTTTTTTTTTTTTTTTTTTTTTTTCAAAAATATGTAGAAGAATACGTATCGGCCTAAACTGAGGAAAAAAACTTTTTTTTTTATATATTTGTTTGGGGATATTTATTATAGCAAAAAATAAGGCTTTTTTTTTGCAAAATTGTCGCTATTTTTTTGTTTATAGGGCAAAAAATAAAAACTGCAGAGGTTATCAAATACCTCCAAAAGAAAGCTCTATTTGTGGGGAAAAAAGGACGTCAATTTTGTTTGGGAGCCACGTTGCACGACCGCGCAATTGTCAGTTAAAGCAACGCAGTGCCGAATCGCAAAAGGTGCTCTGGTCTTTTGCCAGCCAAATAGTCCGGGGTTGAAGTGGTTAACTGGTACCCCTTACCTGCATTGGCAGTTTTTTGGTAAAGTTGTAGGCCCCTTCCTATACGGTACAGCCTCTGTTGGGAGTCCTCAACTGGGAATCGGTCTGCCGATCCCCGCTGAGCAGGCGGATGGCTGGTCTGTGTCTGCTCTGCTTTAGCAGAGCGGACACAAACACAGCCGGCTCTCCTCTATGGGCCGTCGGATGTAAACGGGCCACCTGTCCATTTACACTCAACTTCCATCTGATCCAATGAGGGAACGGATCCGTCTCATTTTAGCAGATTGGATGTCTGCGAGTATCAAGGGACACATGTCCGTTCACACCTGCCGCTTCATACAGGAGGGTGGAGGATGGAGGATCTGATCGGGTCCACCGATTGGTCCGCTAGTATGAAAGGGACCATAAAGACACAATCGCCTGTGTCGCACAATCAACTATTTACTTTGATATGGAAGAGGACTTGTTTACCTTCACCAATATGAGGATATTTCCTTATGAATTTGCCGCAACAATAGCGCCATACGGTGAAAAGGTCATAAAAGGAACTAGTTGCATTTGTGGCCTGAGCACTGGTTGTTGCAAGGCTTCGGACTACGTACACATGGGCAGAAATGTGTTGCAAATGCTTTGTTGAATTGCTCCCAAAATGTTTTATAAAATCTAATTCTTTTCTCTCTGGTTATGTGACTACACCGCCTTCATTAGTGTCTTGTAAACAAGTAATGCTACTGAAAGGCAACCACTGATTGTGCGGCTTGTCTGGGGTCCTGAGGTGAATAGCGAGGCCTAGCTAATCGATACAGAAGATGTAAACAAACCTGTTTGGAATACGAACGAAGATATTTGGGAGGGAGGAGAAGCTTTGAGGCTTGCCATTGAAATAACTCTGAGTCACACATTTGGCTTTTATTAATAATATATAAAGCTTGTTTCTGGGTTATGAAGGCATTGTTGATGTAACACCTCTGTCATGCGCAAGGACTGAGTGATGAGACACCAAGGGCGTTCATTTTTCACTCAATGGTGCGTGGGATTCAGAAGCCACTCTTCCACTTCCTCTGGATGAGTTTTCTTTCCTTCCTGAGGTCATATTTATGATGGTGGGGGTAGGGGGACGTCCGTGTGCTGCACATCCAGAAAAGGAAGTCTCTGATAAATACCCTCATTCTCAACAATACATTGTGCGTTTTTTTTTTTATCAGTTCTCAGGGACGAAAGACGCCCCCGCCTCCCCCCACTTTTTGTATTGTCTGCTTCATGCTAACTGTACAGTTCTGTCCTTCACGTGACTGAGGTCCTGACTACGAACGTACTATAGCTCTTATAGAACGAAAGCTGGGAGTTGGTTGTGACTGGAATTAAGACAGTGATTAATATATCTTCCACATAATTGTGTTATAAATGGTCTGAGATAATCAGAACAAATCAGCTAGCCCTTTTCTGAATGACGTAAACGGTTAACCCCTTGATGCTAATGAGGTATTTCCTGTCCAATGTGCATATTTGTTTAAACTGCTCAGCAACAGGGTATAGGAAATCCCAAACAAATTTTCTCACTACCCTTTTTTTTTAAATTTTTTTATTTATTTATTTATTTTTTAATGCTTTTGACTGTTTTAGGCTGCATTCACACCTGAGCATTTCAAAGTAACGTTTTTACCGCAGATTTGTTCAGGTCACCAATATAAAAGGCAGAAAAAACGCCTGTAATCTGCCCCAAAGGAGCTCATGTTGTTTTTTGCGCTTAAGGCGTTTTCCAGGCATTTTGCTTCAAGTGACAAAACGTTCAGATGTGACATGGGAAGGGTTGCGGGACTTTGAATGAGATTTATGAAAACATAATCTCCATCCCTATTAATTGAGAAAAGAGACGGGGTTTGGGACTTTAAATGAGGAATGCATGAAAGGACCCAAGGATAAGACAATGTAGTACGGATGTGTTTATTAGTATAAAACACCCAGCAGAGCATGCATTTGAAAATACATACATAATAGTAAGCATACATAATAGTAGACATATATAACAAAGCATGATGCAAGAAACCATAAAACACAGTAAAGCGACTACTTAATCGCATTGCTAAAAAAATCCTCTCACGAGTGGAAACATTAAAACCAAGGTGGGTCCTAGAGTTAAATCATGTTGCATCTGTGTATGCCTGACGCGTTTCATGGCGTACCTGCCAATCTTCAGGGGCGGATGCATGATGGAGTAAAATTTGCAAAAGGACATAAATGTGGTGTGTAATTTTGATCATATCACCCAATAACTGGGAGAAACAAAGATAGAGATGAAAGTTAATCCATCTCCAACCAACTTACTCGCAGCATGCGAGAGTGTGCGTGCGAGTCGGAGCACATGGGCCACCAAATAGTCTGCAAACCGGGAGCTGAAGTGGGGCCAGTGGAAAACAGCGACCGTGGACATATTTCCAGGTGGGCAGATGTGAACAGGTGCCATTGACATGAATGGGATTTTGCTTGTTGGGCGTTTTTCAGGGCATTTTTATGAGCTGAAAATGCTCAGGTGTGAATGCAGCCTACGTTTTCTATTTTGTGTTTATAATCCACACCATTGCTGTCTTTTGTAAAGCAGCAGCACCCTAAACCTTTCGTATACTGCACATAACTTAAAGCGGAACTTCGCTGTATCTGCCAATAACTCAAATTTGTTTTTAATGTTCAAAGCAAACTCTCCAATCCCATCCATGTCTCCATGCTTTATTTTGCTGAGAAATCACTTTGAAAAACACACCTTAGCATTGCTTGCTGTGGCCATCTTGAAGTGTTTGTGAAGGCATTCTATGCCATAAGATAAAAAACCTTCTCCATGTAGCCTTATATATTTACCTGAGCCTGATTTCCACCCAGTGATGTGCACAAGAGCCGAGGGTCTCTGCTCTTTTCCCTCTTCGTTGACTCAGGCACAGCAGAGAGAGCCATTGGCTCCCGCTGCTGTCAATCACAGCCAGTGAGGCGTTAGCGCGGGGGGTGGGGCCAAGCGGACACAGAGCGGGACTTGGGAGCAAGCACGCATGAGTGCCCCCATAGCAAGTGGCTTGCTATAGGGGCGCTCAGCAGGGGGAGGATCTCTGTCATGTCCCTGGTAGCCCATCCCCCTTACAGTTAGAACACACCCAGGGAACACACGTAACCCCTTGATTGCCCCCTAGGGTTAACCCCTTCTTTGCCAGTGTCCATTTTTACATTGATCAGTGCATTTTTATAGCACTGATCAATGTAATAAGGTCACTGGTCCCCTGGTCAGATTTTTCCGCTGCAATGTCGCAGTCCTGCTAAAAATTGCAGATTGACGCTATTACCAGTAAAAACAATAATAAAAAATGTCCCTAAATCTATCCCATAGTTTGTAGATGCGATAACTTTTGCGCAAAAAAACAATCAATATATGCCTATTGCGATTTCTTTTTTTTACCAAAAATGTGCAGAATATATATCGGCCTAAACTGATGAATACATTTTTTTTTTTTTAAGTAAAAAAAAAAATTGGGTTTTTTCAAAATTGTCGTTTTTTTTTTTGTTTTAAAGCGCAAAAAACATAAACCACAGAGGTGATCAAATACCACCAAAAGAAAGCTCTATTTGTTGGGGGGAAAAAAAAAAAAAGGACATCAATTCTGTTTTGGGTACAGCGTCCCACAACCGCGCAATTGTCAGTTAAAGTGGCGCAAAAGCGACGCAGTGCCATATCGCAAAAAATTGGTCATTAAGGGGGCTGGAGTGGTTAATGTAGCATTTACTTCCTGGAATCCATCTGCCCTTAGCTCAGGCATGCAGGCAGGAGGGTGTGCTTGGCTAAAAAAAACCTCCTCCCCTCCTGAAGACTACTGGGATGTTTCGACTTCATTTTTTATCCAGGCCAGAAACAAGAAAGCAACTGAAAAATGAAAAAAACTGAGACCTGTACATAATTACCTACTGTTTTTAATTTTAAGCTACTATTTTCAATTCCCCCAGGAGTAAAGCCTTACAGCAGGGATCCTCAAACTATGGCCCTCCAGCTGACATTCACAGACATGACTAGGCATGATGGGAATTGTAGTTCCTGAACACCTGGAGGGCCGCAGTTTGAAGACCTCTGCCTTACAGTGTCAGTGCCTTTTACTGCGGGTCTGCCCCTATCCACAAAAGTCACATATGGCTATATTTGACCCTAAGGCTACTTTCACACTGAGGAGGTTTTCAGGCGCTTTAGCGATAGAAATGGCCTCTGAAAAGCGCCTCCCATTCATTGCAGGGTGACTTTTCATGCCTGGGCGGTGTATTCTTGGGATGTTGTCAAAAGTCCTGCAAGCAGCATCTTTGGGGTGGTTTGCGAGCGCTGTATATAGCACTCCCAAAACACCCTTCCCATTGCAATGAATAGGCAGCACTTTGAAAGCGCCACAAAATGGGACTTTACCCCTTTTACAAAAAAAGCACCCCGCTAGCGGCTGAAAAGCGCTGCTAAAGCACCGCAAAAACGTGCTACGCTTTAGCGCCAACGACTGG
The DNA here is from genome assembly GCF_042186555.1 of Aquarana catesbeiana. Classification (NCBI taxonomy): domain Eukaryota; kingdom Metazoa; phylum Chordata; class Amphibia; order Anura; family Ranidae; genus Aquarana; species Aquarana catesbeiana. Next base: position 326,755,100 of record NC_133324.1, on the reverse strand, counting down.
GCACTGCCAGTATGAAAAGGGTCTTGGTTCTTTTCTTTTTGATAACATAGATGTCTATATTTTTGAGTTACCTGTTCTAAATATGATAAACTTTTCCTATCTATTTACTAATGCTAGAAGCAGGGGGCTGAAAAAAAAAAAAAAAATTAGTTAATGTTGAGCGAGTTCCTCTGGCTATCCTAAAATAGGTCAGTAGCTGCAAGTACTGTAGCTGCTGAACTGTTGGAAAACGCTGATCTACCAGCCCATGGGGTCCAGCACTGTCTCCCTTACACTCAAAATCTATGCAGCTTTTTTTTTTTTTCCCCCTCTATGCCGCCATATTGGATTCAGGAACCAGCTTTCCCATCTAAAGCTTCCTGGTAGAGCTGCACGATTAATCGTTAAAGAATCGAGATCGCGATTCAGCTCTCCTCACGATCTTAAGGCCTCATCTACACTGGACATTTAAAAACCTCTTCTAAATGTTGTAACTTGACAGCTAGTAATCGACATTAAACAACGTCCGTTTTGCCACATTTACATGCTGCATTAATGAACATTTTTGCTTACAAGCGTTTTCAATGGGAAATATTTTCTGACCAATTGCAATGGGAAAATATAGCCT